>NC_135784.1:250358593-251639427 GCF_051106095.1 Pogona vitticeps | reverse complement strand
GGAGTTACTGAGGCTTTCAGTGTCAGTTAATAAGAACGTGGTGGACTCTGGGGAGCTTACAGATATTCTCCTCTGTAGATTTTTCTACTTTTGCTGTGTAGCAAAAAAAGATAATTTTACTACCAGATTTGTTAACCCTCTGCAACATAATTAGTGATACTCTAATTATACTTACAATCTTCTGTGAGATGCCTGGAAAGAACAGAGAGTGCCCTAGGGTCCCGGAATATCCAGGAAACACATCACAGTACATTAAAGGCTGATAGGAGCAGCAGTGGCCCCTAGTGTGAGTTGGCTTCCAATTAATTCTGACAGGCAAGTGCTGTCCACTTGCATATAGCCTCTGGTAGAGGGAAACACTGTGTTTAATTTGTGGACAGACAGAACATTTCAGAACCACCACCACCATAATCAGAAAAACAGTCCCAGCAACATCCACTTTTTACTCTAGTCTATGAATAAAGACTAGGCACATATAACTACTGTATATAGTTACTTTTCCTAAGGCATTTGAAGACTTGTTTCTTGAGGTCTCCTTACGAAAATAATCATGTGGATGATATTTTTTAAATGCACCAAGTGTTTCAATCTTTGATGTGTCTCTGAAGATCCTTCAGTGTTTTCAAGCTAGGTCCCCACCCTTGATAGAAAGATGTGCACTGCCTTTCTTCTCAAATTAGTTTTGCTTGTCACTTCCTTTATTCACTGGAAGCTTCAGTTGCCACCTCAGTGCCTCCTTCAAAACCTCTTCAGAGAAGAGTCACTGGGCACTTTCCACTTTTCATGCTGCTTTCATTTTTCTCTCTCTCTTCTAATTTGTTCTCCAGAAGAAGATTCAGAATGAAAGTCAGCAGCAAAGGTGAAACTTTTATGCTGATGATTCTCTTTGGGCAGAGGAGTTGGAATTTTAAAAAGTCCTTTTAAAATCAGAACAGAATGCATACAGAATAGCTCTATTCATCCTTTCCTAGCCCAGTGCAACATTAAGTGAAAATATTCCCTGGATGGTTTCAGCCCAAACCACAAGATATATGACTTTTGTGGGTTGGCAAAGCCAGCAGTACCACTATAAGCTAAATCTGTTTTATGCTAAAAGTAGGTTAAATATGCCTGAAAATATGTTCTTCGAATGGCTTCACAGTTTCTTAGTCTTGTCTGCTGCCAGTAAACTATTTATTGACTGGGTTGTAAAGAAACATCAGTGGAACATAAACACAAACCTGCACACAGAATAATTTTTAGTTTTTTAAAAAAGATTTACCATAATTTCATGATTCTTCCTCCCCCACAAACCCCCACCAAAACACAGAACAAAACACCATTTTTCTCTAGACAGCATCCCAGTGTCTTTAAGTTTATGTATGCGAGACTAGGTAACAAAATTTCTTTTCAGAATGGCATTAGCTATAGTTACTTCTCAGCAGAGGAAAACAGATGATGTTTTCCTTTGCTGAGAAATAAATAAAATGTTAAAGAAAATAGTACTGTGATGTTTACCCTCGTGGCCCCTGCTTGTTTCATCAAACCACAGGCTAACACTACGTATCCCACAAGCTGACACCAATTTGTCGCAATACCCACGTACGTGCCCCCTGTTTAATTATTCCCTCACAAATGCGCACATCACATTCTCTTTTCGCTGCCACCAGTCGATTACTTCAATCCACAATATAAAATGATATATGTCAGAACACTTGTGAACAGAAACATAACTTACTTATTGAAGTGAAGCAGAATAAGTAATAACAGAAGTTTTTCAGATATTCAGTATACATAAGCAATTCATCAACAGTTCCCTCAGTACATAGTTCTTTTTCGCTTGCAATTTCATTATCACCCTCACTACCTATATTTGTAATCAGCTGTATCTCTCTAACCCTATCTGACTAACCAGCCATAGCTCTCTGAATGACTAATCCTATCTGACTAACCAGCTGTAGTGTTCCCCTTTATTAGGTCAATGGTTCATGTTTTGTTATGTAATGGTTCATGTATATTCATGTTGCTGAGAGGCGGGGCTGAGAGAGATGCTATTAGAGGAGGAGTCAGGGAGTCAGTAAGGAGGTCAGAGAGAAGGAGTCAGAGTGGAGTGAGAGAAGGGAGAAGTATAGTGTGTGGAGTTTGGGGAATTCTGAGGTGTGATTAGGGTTAGGAGTGTATTATCAAATAGAAGGTGGTTGTTAATAATAAATTTACCTAAAGACAATATTAATGAATCAATATCAATTTTTGTAATCAATAAACAAAAGTTCTATTTAAAAGACTTTGAATTGTGGACCTGAATCTTCCTGAAGTAATGGTGATTTAGTGATCACCTGAAAGCAGTGTAAAAGAGGGGATTGTTTGCCTTCGTCTGCAACACGAGGGACACGAGGGTGAATGCCACAATTGGTGTCCAGCGGCGGGATACGAAGGAATCCAGTGAAGCCTGAGTTTGGACTCGAAGAACTCCAGTCAAGTCTGATTTTAAAAAGAAATTTTCTTGAGTCAAGGGTATCTTTTAGACAGAGGTCTGTGACAAAGAAGTTTGGTTCCTCACTAGAGCTTTTGGGAAAAGCTAGGTGTTGGGGCCTCTGAACCCAGATCTGGGGGTCTAAGTTATGGAATGACTCTGAAAGAAAATTCTTGTATTTTTACCTCATGATTTGAAGACCCTGTGGGCTAGCTTAAGGCTCAAGGCTCTAAGAGTTTAGAGAGTGCTTGTGAAAAGGGCAGAAGCCAGGGGTCAGAGCAGATCTGAGGGAAGATAGGAGAAAGCCATAGAATTATTTTAGTGACTGGAAGTAAGAGAAGAAAGACAGGTCCTTTAAAAATCAGTAAACACTCTGTACTAATCATCCCAGAAGTAAATATGCCACCCAAACGTACCAGAAGGGGGAGTCCTGGAGGCTGAGGTTTTACCTCAAGAAATGGAGGGAAAGGGTGACCTTTTAACTCAAATAGAACAAGAACAAGAGTAATTTGATGAGGGTGCCTCAGAGGAACAAAAGGAATTAAGCTCCCAGGAGTTTGAAAAATGGAAGTTGGAATGGGAATTTAAATTTAAGGAACTGCAGCTCAGACTCAGAGCTGAGCAAGAGACCAAATATTTCTCTAACTAGAAATGAGGGATGAGGAAGAAATTTTACAGCTCAGAGCTGAACTGAGAGTAAAACTGATGGAATTAACAGTCTACAACTATAATAATAATAAATCCAATCCTGAGGGGGATCTATCAAAAACAGCTGAGTATATAAAAGAACTAAGAAACTCAAATTATTCTGAGGTAAAACTTGGTGGTAAAAACTGGGACAACAATAAGAAGCCCTTTAATAAAAATTACCTCAGCAAAACAACAGGGAATGAAGGTCAGGGTGGTGCCTCAGCTAAATTAGTATGGCCTAGTCCTCAGAACCAAGTAAACTCTGAGGAAAAGTTTACCAGATTTCCTCAGGATGAGAGAAGGAATTATAGGTGTTGCAAATGCGAAGAGCCTGGTCATGTACAATTCAATTGTACAGACAATAAACCTAAAAATGTGGAGGGTAATGGCCAGATCAAGAAAGTATACTGCTTGGGAACTGTGGAGGCCTCTGAGGGCCAAGGTTCTGTATCCATGGCAACCACAGCAACTGAAGAAGAAGACATTCCTGTAGCCCCTATAGTCCAGTGTTTTTATCTCAAAAACGACAATACTCTTCTCAGAAACACTGGTGAAGAGATATTAGTGGGTAAAAAGAAATACATTGCCAGAAGGGACACAGGATCTCAAATTTCCATAGTACATTCTGATCTGATAACCCAGGATGACATAATTCCAGACAGAACAATCACCCTAAAAGGAATCGGGAAAGAAACCATGGTGTTAAAAGTGGCTGAGATTCAAATAGGCTATAGGAATTAGTCTGGAAAGTGGCACGTAGCCATTTTAGACAAAATACCAGCAGCTTTTCTACTTGGTTGGGACTTAATAAGGCATGTGCAGGGTGCTTTTGAAGTAACATGTTCCATGAGGGAGCAGTTAATAATCCCTGAGGGAAAAATTGATTCCCTAACCTCTGATTCTATTTAGGGAGGACCCAGTTTAGAAAAGGACCATGAGGTAACCAAAATGGCTGATGAGGGTAGTTTGGAAAACCCTAATGATCCTTCCTGTATTAAGGAACAGAGGGAAGATAGTACTTTGAAAGACTGTACTACACTAACTCCTGAACAGCCAGAGAGGTCTATGCCTGATAAAAACCTGATACAGTGGTGCCTCGCTTTACGATTCCACCGCATCACGATGAATCCGCTTTATGACTATCTTATTGTGATCGCAATTGCGATTGCAAAATGATGGTCTAAATGGGGGAATTTCGCTTTGCAACGATCGGTTCCCTGCTTTGAGAACCAACTCTTCGCAAAACAATGATTTTTAAACAGCTGATTGGTGGTTTCAAAATGGCCGCCGGGTGATTAAAACGGCTTCCCGCTGTGTTTAGGGACGGATTCCTCGCTATACAGGCAGCGAAAATGGCCGCCGTATGGAGGATCTTCGCTGGATGGTGAGTTTTTACCCCATTGGAACGCATTGAATGGGTTTCAATGCGTTTCAATGGACTTTTTATTTTCACTTAACGATGATTTTCCTGGAATGGATTATTGCCGTTAAGCGAGGCACCACTGCATATGGAGATGGGTTGCAGTTGATAGAGCATATTAAGAGTGCTTTTGCACTTACACTCTCACCAGGGCGGCCAGGAATCTCCTAATGCAGTAGAATTAGATACAGTATCAGAGAGGAGCCTGGAGGGAGATGTTTCCTTGGATACCCAGCTTAAGAGTGGTGCTGAAGCTGATCTCATGCTTTTGAAAATCTCAAACAAAAATAGTTTGGCTCAGGAGCAGGAGGAGGACACTATTTGGGTAGATTGCTTTGGGGCAGACACCAGTACACCCACTTTGTTGTCTCCTGAATACCCTGAAAGGTCTTGCCTGGATAATGAGCTTTTATATAAAGAAAAGTTCTTAGAGATGGCAGAGCCAAGCTTGGGAAGTGCTCCTCGAAAAGAGAAGAGCTTGTATGAGGCCCAGGAAAGAGCAGTCTATCCTGAGGACCTAGTAGTAGAACTGAGAACTACAGAGGGGAGAAAATTGCTTTTGGCAGGGGTGGAACAAGTAGACATTAAAACCTTGCACAGCAAACCCTTATCTAGTATATCACTGAATGAAGAATAGAATCACATAACATGTGCAGTGCATCTAAAACCAACCAATCATTTAATATTGCACTTAAAAGACCCTCACTTGAGAAGCTTAAAGAGACTCTTGATAGTGGTCCTCCACATAAGGAAAACTTGGTGATAAAAGTACCTGTGGGTGAATGCATGAGTGAGAAGAAGAGGGAACTGCCCTATCCTTTCCCTAGCTGAGAAAGTGAAGCCCCGAGCCAGGCGTCACTATAAAACGACCAGCAGACAACATCCTGTGGACAACCGAGTGGCCGATGACCGCCAGTCGACGGAAAAGGTTGCGGAGGAAGGAACCAGTGGTCAACAGGGGGACTCCTGAGTGCCAGCATTCGTGTGTCCAGCTGAAGGAGGTAGTAACAACCGGACCGATCGTCAGCACGCCTGATTCCAACCGTGAGTCCACCCTCTTTACAGATGCTTCGAGCTATGGACTTGGAGAGGTGCGGTGCCAAGCAGATGACTGCAGGAGTATGTCAAACGTGGACTTTGCAAAAGAGGCTCAGATCATGCCTCGGAAGCCAAATGACTGATGGGGGGTGGGAATAGACATTTGTAAGGAAGGGAAGGGAAGGGAAGGGAAGGGAAGGGAAGGGAAGGGAAGGGAAGGGAAGGGAGGGGAGGGGAGGGGAGGGGAGGGGAGGAAGGAAGGAAGGAAGGAAGGAAGGAAGGAAGGAAGGAAGGAAGGAAGGAAGGAAGGAAGGAAGGAAGGAAGGAAGGAAGGAAGGAAGGAAGGAAGGAAGGAAGGAAGGAAGGAAGGAAGGAAGGAAGGAAGGAAGCCACACAGCATTTCTTATTTCTTATGCACCAGTATCCCTCAGAATTGTGGTTTGTTGCAAAATGAGGCATCTATGATATTAATCAGTTTCGGTCACTTGACATGTATGTTTTTTGAACCAAAAGGGGGATGGAGGCTTAGACAAAAATTGCCATAACAAATCTACCATTTTTTGCCATTTTGTTCTAGCCAAGACAATGTGTTGGGACAAAAAATGGCCTATGTTGTTTTGTCAGAAAACAGCTATAACAATTGCTTTGTATCTGAGTGAGAAGTGATTAATTAATGAAAAAGGATTCAGATTTTGGGGTTTTATTCTTGCTTCTTGTCTTTTTATAAATGGTTATCATGAACACTGGAGGGGATCCCGGAGACCATCTTGGCTGTTGACATTGGTGTCATCCACATTCAGATTGGTGTTTGCTGTATAAAGCTTGGCATCCTTTTCCCTGCTGGCAACATGGGCATGATGTTGAAAGTCAATGTTGGACCATGTCCTTGCGTTTTCGTTGTTGGCAGAGAAACAATATTCCACATTCATAAACCAAATGTATTTTGAAGGATTGAACTGTCTGGACTTTTAAAAGGCTGCAAGTCCTAATCAACCCTCTGGCAAGCAATGAGCTGCATTCATCTCAGTGAAACTCAAGTGTTTCTTGAAGTAGTAAAAACAAATGTGGGCAACTGGTGTGGACTATTTCAATAAACATACACAGCCAGAATCAATGAAAGATTTCCTACACAAAACAAGCACTTTTCAGGAAGGTAGGATTCTGAAAAGTGACCACAGAATTGGCTACATGCTACAAAAAAGAAATCATGAGTGGGAAGTTAAAAAAAAAAAAAAGAAACCCACCAAAATTAGAACTTTAAAAATACTTGCCCAAACTTCTCCAAATGTGCCACAAGGCAAACACATACTCTTTACTAGTGTTGCGCCACATGCAGTCTGCATTTATGAACACATTCAAGTATTGTTTGTTTTTTACCTGGATTCCCACCTCCTGTCAACAATGGCTTATGGAATGCCATATGGACAGGACACCCAATATCAGAGGTACTCTCATGTGCACTTCTAAATATTACAGTTTCAACATTGTAAGTGCCAGTAATGAGCACAGGATTGTTCTTGCGCTACAGATAATACTGAATATGTCATCTTGCTGTCTGTACTGATTCCTAAAATAATGGTCTGAGTATGAATATGGCCGTGGTTTAGCATGAATTAATATTTAGACCTTGCCCTTCACATACATCCTAAGGGGGCAGGGCCATCCCTATAATTAGATAGAGTCAGGCAGCTGTCTCAGCAGCAGATTTTGGGTATAATAAAGAGAGAATAAATTGCTGGTTATTTATTGTTAGGCATTTTACATAAATGAACCATACAATAAAAGATCTGGTGTCTGGGCCGTGGACAAGCGTTCCTGAGAACTGTGAAAGGTCTTTACTAAAAAGGGAAATTGACTGGATCTTCAGATTGAACACCCTAATACAGTGGTGCCCCGCAAGACGATGATAATGTGTTCCACTGAAATCACTGTTTAGCGAAATCATAGTCTTGCGAAAAGCGTTTCCCCATTGGAATGCATTAAAACCCATTTAATGCGTTCCAATGGGAAAAATAGTCATTGTGCGAAGATCACCCATAGGGAAGCCATTTTAAATCGCTGTCTTGCGAAGCATCGGTCGGAAAACACCCTAGGGAAGCCATTTTGCGGAGCCACCGATCAGCTGTTAGAATCATCCAACAACCTAGGTCACAGCAAAAAGCGGCTGCTGCCGCTGCAAGGAAGACCAAGCAGGAGAAACTGGGGACTGCGCTAACGACAAGAGCCTCGTGGCGCAGTGGTTAAAACGCTGTACTGCAGCTAAAACTGTGATCACGACCTGGGGTTCAAATCCCAGGTAGCCGGCTCAAGGTTGACTCAGCCTTCTATCCTTCCAAGGTCGGTAAAATGAGTACCCAGCTTGCTGGGGGGGGGCAATGTGTAGCCTGTACTGTATAATTAAATTGTAAACCGCCCGGAGAGTGCTTGTAGCACTATGGGGCGGTATATACGCCCATTAATTAATTAATTAATTAATTAATTAATTAATTAATTAATTAAATAAATAAATAAATAAATAAATAAATAAACTACCAACGAAAAGCTGCTGCCGCCGCACCAAAAAGGCAAGGGAAACCCAAAGCTAATAAGTAAAGAGCAGCAGACGGGCAGGGGGTGGTGGTGGTTGTAACGAAATGAGCGGAGCAGAGTAGCCGATAGGCAGTGGGAGAGGCAAAGCAGGTCCCCCCCAAGCAAAGGAAAAGACCCCCAGTAACTCAGGAGCTACCCGGCAGCCTTAAACCACCGCACGGCTTTCCTCCCTTGCCACCCGCAATTTAAAGAGAAGCCCGGAGTGAAATTACGCCCCAAAATCTAAAGCCTAGATCTAAAGTTGGGGTGGCGTGCTTCTCCCCGCTGCAGAAAACGGCCTCGATATGCCCACAAATCAGAATAACTTAGCCCAGGGAGAAAGCCGTTGCCCCTCTGCTCCTGTAGGTCGATGCTCCGCCAACAAGCCTCTGTTGCCACATTCGTTTTCTGCATAACACCACTTGCTCACAAGTAGGCACAGTGATTATTGGCAGTGCTCCACACCACAACTCTTTTTCCTGCTAAGCTGCCCAAAAAGAAGAGGGTGTTCCGGAGAGGAAAGCCTCTTTTTAAAAAAGTGTCTGGTGAAGCACGGACCGAAATGTCGTATAGCGAAATTCCCCCATAGGAAACACTGTTTTTTGAAACACAATGGCGGTCCCAAAACCTCGTCGTCATGCGGATTTGTTGTTTTGCGGGGTAATCGTCTTGCGAGATACCACTGTACCCAGTTAAACGAAGAAATAGACTTTCTCCCTTTATTATGATAACACTGCTAGGTTGTTTATCTCGCCGCTCTGTATAGCTGTGTACAAATGCCTCCTTTCTTTTTGTTTGTTTGTTTGCTTGTTTGTTTATAAAACTTAAAAACATTAAGACTCTAATAAATAATTAACAAAAAACTAAACATCTATCCTTCCCCTAACGATCAGAGATTTCACCGTCATTTGGTCATTGGAGTATCTTCAAAGGACCCCCAGTGTGCACCGGTTTGCTATAAACTGATACTCCCCCCTAAGTTCCTGTCTTTTTCTGGGCCCAATTATATATCAACTTCCAGCTTTGCTTTACAAAGTCTCTTGGTAGCTGCCCAGAGTAGACTTTGGTCTAGATGGACTGGGTATAAATCTAATAAGTAAATAAATAAAATTGGTTGATACCGTAGTGCCTCTGAAAGCATATCTAGTTCTGCAATATCCAATAGCTTCTTTAATAGCTCATCCAACATTGCTGTCTCTACATTCTTTCATTTTTGGGCCCAGAGTAACCTAGCTGCTGTGAATACACACAATAGAGTATATTTTATTATCAATAATTTCTGGCATTATATTCAATAATAACATTTCAGGTTTAAAAATTAATTTTTGTTGCACAATCTCTTTTGCCATTTCCCAAACCTGTATCCAAAATTTTTGGTTCTTCGCATGACCTCCACATATTATAATAAGTCCCTGGATTTTTTTTACATTTCCAATAAACATTACTGATCCCTTCTGACATTTTTTGCCAATCTTACAGGAGTAAAGTGCCATCTATGAAACATTTTAAGGATATTTTCTCTAAGATTCACTGGCTTAATCATTTTATGATTCTCTTTCCACATTTTTGTCCATTCATCATTATCAATATTGTGCCCAAAGTTTTGTGCCCATTTTACTGTCACCTCTTTCACCCTCTCATCCTCTATATTGTATTGTAACAAATATGTATACATTTTAACATTATTTTCTCATTGGTGTAAATCCTGGGTGTGTTTGATATTCTGTCTAATATATTTTGTCATGCATAATGTGCTCGATATAAATGCATGTATTTACGTAAAGTTGAGAATCCCAAGCCAAGCAAATATCTATCTATCTATCTATCTATCTATCTATCTATCTATCTATCTATCTATCTATCTATCTATCTATCTATCTATCTATCTATCTATCTATCTATCTATCTATCTATCTATCTATCTATCTATCTATCTATCTATCTATCTATCTATCATCTACCTGAGCAGATCTATTAGATAGATAGATAGATAGATAGATAGATAGATAGATAGATAGATAGATAGATAGATAGATAGATAGATAGATAGATAGATAGATAGATAGATAGATAGATAGATAGATAGATAGATAGATAGATAGATAGATAGATAGATAGATAGATAGATAGATAGATAGATAGATAGAATGTCTGTGGCACATTCTTTGCCTGACACCTGAACAGATCTTGGAAAGTTACTGTTAAGAAGAATAAAAATGATGACATACTGAAATCATCAACTCAGCCATGGTAGGATATTATTTTGCATCCCATTTTATTGACAAAGCACTTTCAAATGAATTTGAATTTCAGTTCTGCATGGCACCAATTTGCCTAAGTTCCCAAGCAATATACCTCAGAGATACCCTGTAATATTTCTAATGATCCTTAACGACAGTATAATCAAGCTATTATCACATGTGATAGCTTGTGGATGCATCAATGTGGCCATTTTGTATATGACACATTTCCATCATTGTCCAGTAAAGCAAAATCCATTGCCCAGCCAGTAAACTCAGATGCTCTATTTACTCCATGGATTGTTAGCAAGAGCCCATTTCAGCCATGCATATCGGCTCATTAGCATTCCGTTCGTGCAAGGAAGTGTGCATACAATTTTCAATGGCCTAATGTGACAGGTAATCATAAATTAGTATTTGCTTTAAAGCTACACCAGATTACACAGCCTGAATACTTAAGGAGAATGACTCAGTACGGAGAGCGGCATGCACAGTAATGAAGTGGGAGCTCATTAAACAGATGCTGTCTCCTTCAGCTAGTGACACAAGCAGCAGAGAAAAACCAAATGGAAATGTTTCAACAAAACATTGCAGTCAACCAGAACAAGTTCAAGTTCATTTGTTGTGTCACCATCTACAGGAATTAGTCACAGTAATAATTAAGTAGTCACTTGCTAATTTATCATTTTACATTTGCTAACACATTTGCATAAGATATGTGGTGTGGTTTTTTCCACCCATTTCTTTGATCACATTACAATGATCGGGGGGGGGGGGGGACGACATCTTGGTGGTTTTCTTGAAAGAGTGGGTGATTTCAGGACCTCCCTTGCTGCTGAGGTCCAGTATTTGACTTGCAGCTACCCTAGTTCTGTTCCTTGCTGTTGCTACTGCTTTCTCTCTCTTTTTATATGTTCTTCTTCCCAGTGTTAGATTATTATTTTTTTGCCACCGCCAGCTTCGAAAGCAAAGATAAAAGCTTTTAGAGTGGAAGTATTTCTCCAAATGCAAGGAATGTTATAAGGAAACAAACTATCATCTCAAGATGTCTTCTCAGTAAATCCAATGATAATACTGCGCCCCCCCACACCTTTTTTGGTGTATAAGAGACATTTCAATTTTTACAGTTCAAAAAGGCTGATGAGAAAAATAGTGGAGGGATACAAAAAACAACCAGAGAATAAACCTATTTAGTAACATTGGAAAGGGTGGGTTTTTTGGCCCATAATTCTAGATAGTCCAAATACCCATGACTACTGCTATCAAAACCATCTCTAGGCTGCAGTTCTCATGAACACAGGATCACTCCCTAATGGACATAGCGGGACTTAATATCTGCATAAGCATTTCTAGCATTTACCTAGGGAGCTCGGGAGAATTCTGGATCTGGAGTCAGAAAAATAATAATTTTTCTAGGCATGAAAAGTATCTCCAGAAGATCTGCAGAGTCAGCTAACATAACATAATGAATATGGAATAGTAGGGTGGCGATTTACACATAGCAAAACAGGAGAATAAAAGGTGATGCAGATCTACATAAAACTGCACATGCTACATAAAACTGGCATGTCATTTGTGTAGGAGCTAAATGATTGCTTCAAGAGAATTACCCTGAATCTCAGTTGCAGTGGGGAAGATTATGACCAGGGGATCTGTGTGGCTGTTGAGACTACTGCCTGTGTATTGCTGAGGAATGGACATGTTAGGAATCCCTGGTTTCTACCCTTGTGGTTCTTCAAGATAGGGCTAAATCAGATTTGTGCTGGGTGGCCCTTTAAAAGGAGGACAACTTCAAAAGGAGGACTGTCCAATGGCAATTCTTCAAATAGAGGATTACTTTTCCTAAAGTAAACATGGCTACCATACATTACCATGGGAAGCAATGGCTTCTGTTCACAAACCCTCTTCATTTTAGTGTGGGTAAAGGGGGGAAAAACTCAGATGGAGTCAATGAAGCACTAAAAGTTAAGTGAACTGGTGAACTGTTTTTTAAATAACCCATTGCACAGTCTTTTTTTTTCTTACAATGTTGAATGTGGGAGATAAAAGAAAATGGGATGGTAAGGTCAGAGCCAAGGATGTGTCAGAAAATAAATAGAGTGGCATTCAGCTGCGTCCCACCCCACTCTGTGTCCCAACCTTTAAATTATTTGTGAAAGGTATTGTTTTTCTCTCTTTCCTCACTTGCTCTTAGCTGAGAAACTACCCTAAACAGAAAATCTTCCGGTTAAAATCCATGCATGCCGCTGAATATAATTTAATTCTTGGCTACCTGTGTTGATTTAAAGCATAATGGCTGTTGTAGGTTTGTTCCTCCATGGCAATTAGTCACACTTGGGTTCATAAATCATTGCAGGGAAGGGTATAATCTGCCTTGACTCTGCTATTTTGCCCTTTAGAGAAAAGGGCAAGGACTAAGAGAACAGAAGTGGCCAAGTATTTGGGGGGGGGGGGGGGAATCAGTATGTTGGGAAAAGATGAGATTGTCTTTGATAATGACAAACTACATAGTGTAAAAGCCCTTAAGCCTGCTGTCAAAGATCATGCTGCAGCTTTTCTAGGATACAAAAAAGAAAAGAAAAGAAAGTGGTATTCTGTGCCATCAGAAGCAACTGACTTTTCTCAAATTACAATAGATTTATTTCAAATTCCTCTGTGTAATAAATCAATAATCCAAAATGTCATTGAATGCCCGTTGGAAATTTCATGAAGAACTAGACATTTGCCTCTTCATTTTAAGCTCCCTCTCTCCTTAGTGTGCCTCCTATATAATGTTAAGAAAGAAACAATTCTACATTTGGCATCTGTGGTTCTACAGCTAGAGTTTGTGGTTCACTTCCCTATGCCCAGACTTTAGTTGGCATGTTAGAATGGAAGCACTGTAAGATTAAATGTAAACTTCTTCAGGATTTTCCCCTTCTTCAGAATACTGATACTATGCAGGTGAATTTGAAACGGTCCTATTGTTAAGAGTACAGAACAGGGAAACTACCATGGTTCAGAGCTTCAAAAAGCTACTTTTGGGGACTGTAACTCAGTTGGCATGGCTGGTGGCTATGCTTATGGAGGGGATCTAGGGTTTGCAGGCTTTAAAAAAAAAAATCAGATTTCAGACTTTTCAAAAGATGTGAAATTCAAAGCCCAGTTACTAAGAGGTAAAATGAGGTTGTGGAGATGCCAAAATGAAGACCCAGTCCCTCATGATAGCAGAGCTTACTTCTAGTTCATTATATTGGAAGTAGAAATGGGGATGAATATAAAACGGATTGCTTTTTCTGACGATTATAGCCAATTCATTAAGTATTCATCGATCTGTATTTGTGGGTTCCAGAGACCTCCGAGAATACAAAGGGATAAATATTTACCTGTTTTTATTCGTCCTTCGTATTAAAAAACAAAAACAAAAAAACACCATTCTGCCTACCAGCCGCCGATCAACTGATCAGCAGCAGAAAAGGCAGCCACCACCCCACACAGCCACCCAATACCACAGCCTACCCCACCCCCTTCTTTCCCCTACCTTAGGCCCCACGCCACGCCACGCCATGCCATGCCACGCCACCCCACGCCACCCCTACTGACACTCTCTTACCTTAATCGCTGCTGCTAAGGTCTTCTGGCCTCAGAGCCACATATGTAAAATAGAGTCTTGGTGCCCTTTGCAAAGATGGCAGCTGCAGCTTCCTACCCTAAATGAAGCTGTGACAAACCCAGACCTACTGGGATATGCCACAGTTTCACTAAGCTGCCACCAACCATTCCCTATAAGAAGTCACACAGACCAGGGATGGATTTTTAACAAATAAAAGAACAAGGTTTATTAAATAACACACAGGGAAAAATAAAAGGATCAAGTGAATAAGATACAGTAACGTGGCTTAGTTTCAATCATACATACACACAGTTTGGTTCACACAGAACACTTAACTTGAAGCACAGACCCTGAACCTATCAGTTCTGGCTAACCATACAGACACCTGAACCTATCAGGTTGGTACTGACTGACACACAGTAGTACCCTGTCTGACACACAGACTCCCACTCAAGCTTCTTCTCCAGCTTCTCCCTACCTCCCTCACACACGCTCCACATATATATACAGTACAGCCCCTCCTCCTGATGTCCCGCCTTCCACTCCCCATAGGATGGAACTTTCCCTCCAAACCCATGACAGACAGGTAACATCAGTGCTGTATGTAACACCTCCCCTCTTTATAAGTTGTTTTGTAGGGGGAAAGCTAAGGTGCTTTTCACCAAAAAACAACCTGGACCCAAAACAAACAAAAACAGTCATATAATAACATACAATACCATACTTACTTATACTTACACTCTATTAGGCATTTAAACATTTACTATTAACAATACATCAAGTTACCTTTATTCATACAAACCAACATGTTTAATCAACAGACACATTTGACTTTTTGTCATCAAAATATATACATAGTCCATGTTTCTTTCGCCGTCTTCATTCTTCGGGTCTTCTTGACAAGGCGTCAGCAACACAGTTCACTGACCCTCTGACCACCTTCACTTCAAAGTCATAGTCTTGCAGGTTTAAAGCCCACCTCATAAGTTTACTATTGTGGGTTTTCATTGTCTTTAACCATTGCAGTGGTGAATGGTCAGTGCACAGAATAAAATGTCTTCCCCAGATGTAAGGCTTGGCCTTCTGGATCGCGTAGACTATGGCCAGGCACTCCTTTTCCACGGTTGCCAAATGTCTCTCACCTTTCTGGAGTTTCCTACTCAGGTAGGACACTGGATGCTGGTCACCATTCTCATCCTCCTGGCAAAGAACTGCTCCTACCCTGCTGTTAGATGCATCGGTGTAGATGATGAACTCCCGGTCGAAGTCTGGAGCACGCAGCACTGGATAGTTGATGAGCGCCTCCTTCAACCTCCGGAACGCCTCCTCACAGTCGCTGGTCCACGGGATGCGGTCATCAGCCTTCTTCCTCGTCAGATCGGTCAGCGGAGCCGCAATCTCGCTAAACCTCGGGATGAACTTTCTGTAGTAGCCCACCAACCCAAGAAATGATTTGACTTTTCTCTTGGTGTTGGGTCTAGGCCAATCACGAACTGCTTCTATCTTAGCCTCTAGGGGTTTTATCACTCCTCCCCCTACTATGTGACCCAAGTCTTTTATTTCTGGGCTACCCAGCTGACACTTGCTCTTTTTGCAGGGCCTAGGCCAAAGCACTCCCTCCCCTGGGTTAAAGTGCCCCTCCCTGGCCTTCTGGTCATCCCAAGCTTTCTTTCTGACCTTTTGAGCTTGCAGGGTCTCTGCTGCTAGCCCTAGGTTTCTCTTTAGGTCATTCCTTAAAGAGTCTATATATGTCACAACATCTTGTGGGTCATCCTGGGTGATCTGCTCCCAATTTTGTTTGAACAAATCAAGGGGCACTTTCACCCTTCTCCCAAACAAAAGTTCAAACGGACTGAACCCGGTACTGGCTTGTGGCACTGATCGATAAGCAAACAAAAGGGATTGCAGCTTCTGGTCCCAATTGTTTGGATTCTCTGCCAAGTAAGCCCTAATCATGCGCATCAGAGTCCCATTGAACTTCTCCGTTAACCCATTACTTTCAGGGTGATAGGCAGTGGTTTCCTTGTGTTTAATTCCACAGATTTGCCATAACCGTTTCATGAGCTTCGATGTAAACGATGCACCCAAATCTGTGATTATTTCTGAGGCAAATCCCATCCTGGACATATACCCCACCAAGGCATCTGCCACTGTGTTAGTTTCAATGTTAGTCAAGGGTATGGCTTCAGGGTACCTCGTGGCATGGTCCACAATGGTGAGAATGAACCTGTTCCCCCTCTTTGTGGCCTTGGGCAAAGGTCCCACAATATCCACCCCTATACATTTGAACGGAGTGTCAATCACAGGCAAAGGGCACAACTTTGCTTTGGTCCTGTCGCGGCTATTCCCCTGCCTTTGACACACATCACATTGTTTACAGAACTCTTTGATCTGCTTCCCTATTTCAGGCCAGTAAAAAATCTGTGTGATTCTCTGCTGTGTTTTGTTCACCCCTAAGTGCGCAGCAAACATGTCAGAGTGCCCCCTTTGCAAGATCATGAGGCGATACTTTTCAGGTACCACTAGCTGACTTCTGATCCCATCTCCCCCTGTTGAGATATTCCTCAGGGTCTCTCTATATAAAATTCCCTTTTCCTCTCGAAATCTCACTGGGGTTTCAGGTGTTAGCTGGGCGTCTGTCACCTGTTCAAAACATTTTTGGAGAGTGGCGTCTGCCTTTTGCTCTTGGCCAAATCGGCTGTCTGTGGTTAAGGTTTCCACCACAGCTTCGGAACTCCCCCCACCTGCTTCCGTCTCGGGCTCATCATTACCCCCCTGAACTGTCCCCGTGGTGGCTTGTGAACGTGTAATCACTAGCACCCGTTTCACATGTTCAGCCAGGTCATTTCCCACGAGCACGGCTGCTGGCAGAGTCGATGAAATCGCTAGCCGCCAAACTCCCCTCCAGCCTTGAAAGTTCACAGGTACCTCCGCTACTGGCAGTGAGATCACCTGCCCCTCAATCCCTGCCACCTTCATGCTCTCATTTGGGATTATATATTCCCTAGGAATAATATCTGGATGGCACAGGGTCACCTGGGAACAAGTGTCCCTCAGCCCCCGATACTGATGGTCAAGTATTCCTACGTCCACCCCTGCTGTTTCAAACAACTGAGAATCTGTTCTCACGAGCAAGCAGTGCTTGACCTCCACAAGAGGACCATTTTCCTCAGCCTGATCAGCAGATGTAACTGTTCCAGATTGAGTAGCCATGGCAACAGGCTCCCTCAGTGACAAGGAGCTTTGCTCTTTCTGGACACAGAACACAGCTTTTGGCTTGGTTCCACTCGAATCCTGAGGCACAATTCCTTTTAGCTGCTTTAATTTCTCACACTCTGAGATTAGATGGCCCTTTCCCTGACAGAAATAACATTTTCTGCTATATTTTGAGTCTTTCTCATCTTGTTTTGGTTTTCCCTCCAAAATCTGAGGTCTTGGTTTCATGTCTGAGGGCTTTCCTTCACCATGGGCCCCTCCCCCTTGCTGGCTTTTCCCTGGTCCCTGAGAGTACTTGCTGTAGGTTTCTTTAGGTTTCCCCATCGATTTCCCCTCACCCAAGGGCTTTCTTATTTGGGAAATAAAATCTGCGATCTCGGCTGCTTCTGCCACAGATTTCGGTTTCCTTTCCCTCACCTGGAATTTCAGTTCCCCATGCAGGACTGAATAGAACTGTTCCAGCGCTATCAAGTCTTTGAGCTGCTGGTAGGTCTCTGTCCCCTCCTGAGATAGCCATTTCTCTAGCAGCCTCACCAATTGGGCCCCCACTTGGGTAAAAGTCTGCTCTGGTTTCTTGGTGATTGACCTGAATCTTTGCCTCAGCTGTTCCGCATTTATCCCATGTCTGGCAAACACCAGTTTTTTAAACTCTGCAAAATCTTTCATCAGTTCCTCTGGCATCTCTGCATAGACTTCTGCAAGGCTGCCACTGATTAAAGATCGCATAATGGTCATCTTCTCAGTTTCCCTTACTGAGAAGTCCACAAACGCTCTTTCCACTAGGGAAAAGAACACCTCAAGACAATCTCCCTTGTGGTACACAGGGAATTTCTTCAGGTCAGCTTTAGACAATTGGCCTCCCTCAGAATCCCTATTGTTATTATTGTTCTGATTCATCAGTTCCAATTTTCTTAACTCAAACGCCATCCTTTCTTTTTCCAGAGCAATTTTCTCTCTCTCCCTCTCCCTTTCAAACGCCATTTTCTCTCTCTCCAATCTTTCCTCCATTTCCCTCACCCTCAGTTCATGCTGTTGGGCTATGAGCAATTTTCTGAGTTCTGGGTTCTGTTCTCCCGTGCTGTCACCTTGCACTGAGCCAAATTCATCCTCAGAACCTTGGTCAACCTGGGGGTCTTTCACTTCACCCATTTCTGCCATTTGGCTTCGAGTCAAGGGCATAATCCCCCCCAGAACAGGCTGCTTTCAAAAGTCAAGCCTCAAAATAAAGCGACCACTTTTTTTTTCTTTTGCCTCAGAACCAGCTTTCTATAGATTACTGCTGTTCTTCAGCACTAACTTGCAACAGTTGCGAGCCAGAGTCTACCCCCCTCTGCTAGGCCTCTCAGCAGGCAGGCTAGATCACTGCTACTACACAGTTTTGCCTCAGCTTTTTTCCCGCCAAAACCGGTTGCCTCAGAGCTCCCTAATCTAGTCTCCCCAGTTGGCACGTTCTTCCACTAGCGCACCTCCCCGTGAGGTACGCCTAGAAGATTACCTACGCGCCCTCAGATTGTCCCTGACTAGACCCCCCCTTGCTCTGGGCACACTTGCCAAGGCTTTGCTGGACCACTGGACAACTGGACCAGTCGTATCCCACACGCTGGACACCAATCAATGTGACAAACCCAGACCTACTGGGATATGCCACAGTTTCACTAAGCTGCCACCAACCATTCCCTATAAGAAGTCACACAGACCAGGGATGGATTTTTAACAAATAAAAGAACAAGGTTTATTAAATAACACACAGGGAAAAATAAAAGGATCAAGTGAATAAGATACAGTAACGTGGCTTAGTTTCAATCATACATACACACAGTTTGGTTCACACAGAACACTTAACTTGAAGCACAGACCCTGAACCTATCAGTTCTGGCTAACCATACAGACACCTGAACCTATCAGGTTGGTACTGACTGACACACAGTAGTACCCTGTCTGACACACAGACTCCCACTCAAGCTTCTTCTTCTCAGCTCTTCTCCAGCTTCTCCCTACCTCCCTCACACACGCTCCACATATATATACAGTACAGCCCCTCCTCCTGATGTCCCGCCTTCCACTCCCCATAGGATGGAACTTTCTCTCCAAACCCATGACAGACAGGTAACATCAGTGCTGTATGTAACAGAAGCCACAGCTGCCATCTTTGTAAAGGGCAGCTGGTCTACCTTTTACACGCTGTGATGGCCTGATGGGGACCTTGGCAGCAGCTATTAAGGAAAGGGTGTGTTGGTGGGAGTGGGGTGGGGCTAAGGAAGGGAAAGGAAGGGGGTGTGGGGGTAGGCTGTTGGGGTGGCTGGCTGCTATCAGCTTCTGATTAGTTGATTGGCGGCCAGTAGGCAGAATTGGCTTCTCTGCCGTGTGGTAAACTCTCCTGGGGACAGCCAATTTGTGGGTGAATAACTCTGATATCTAATCTTCACCAAAGTTGGCAGGCATGTTGGGGAAAGACATAGGAAACTCCATTGTGATTCTGGAGTCTCTAAGTACCTGGGGGGAGCTTTCCTGGGGGTTTTTCTTTGTGATTGTATAACCCAGGGGTCCATGATCCATTGTTCACCAAAGCATCTGAGGAAGCTTCCCTGCAAATTTGGTGTCTCTAGCTGGTTGGGGGCCAGTGTTATAGCTGTTTAAAGTGCAGACGAATTGACAGATCGATTTGTCGAAGAATATTTGTATATTTGTATTTGTTAATCCATTAACCTTGACGAATAATGGATCAAAACGAATCACCATTTTTTTTCTCTAATTGGAAGATCAAGTTACTCTGCTGTCCAGAGTAAAAATTGACTGAAACGTTGTCATTTAAAGTTTAAATAAACACTGCCAGTTATTCTGAAGTCCAATACATTTGACTAGATAAGTGATCAGTCAATCATTCAATCAATACCTGGTCAAGTTATTATCCCAACATTTATCTAAGAGTTTGGCAGAGTGTTCAATACACAATTACTACTAATTCTCCATTTCTGATACAGGAATTGCTGATAACCATTCCCTTGCTATTCAAAACACCATGAAGTGCTTTAGATGTGCTTAGTAGGGCAATACTATGAGATCAGGGATTCTCATATTCATTATGAACATATGATGAGGAGAAATGTGATAGCCTCTCTCTTGCATCATCATTTCATGCACCAAAAGTGTCAGTGAGAAAGGAGAGGTGTGGATTTTCCAGTGGAGGGTCCATATGGAAGAATGAGAATGGGAATGGGGGAGTGGGTAGGGCTAGCACAGACTCACTTCTCACATATTCAATATGAATATCTGTTACAAAAAGGTGTAGTGTGAAGCATCTGATGCGTATTCCCATTAGAATGCCATGTGGCACTCACATGGTGCTATGAATGTTTATGTTAAGTTCATCAGGGATGGGGCTGAGGAGAAAGTTGTTTGGTCATCAGGAGATGACAGCCTGGCTTTCTTTTTCTCTGTGACAATCTGTCAAAACACTGTCATTAAATAAGGGAGTCTCTGGTTCTACTAAGCCGAGTGGCCATATGAATTAATGGCAAGAATGGAAAGGAAAACACCCATCCAATAACAGACTGAATCAAGACACTGAGTATTGAGGTAAATGCAGCATGAGTGGAGGGGAGAGCTATATCCCTACCTCCGTCTCCTGTACTTTGGAGATCCTTTTGCACAGAGAAAACAATGGATTGAAAGAAGAATTATGTTATCTAAGTTGTTTCTGAATGAGGACCCTGGAAAATCAGGAGTCTTACCCCACTGGAAAGCCCCCATGAATAATAGAGGTTGTCCCTCTTCAGACTGATTGTCCTCACATAGAGGATGGTGGTGGAAATGATGATTGGTGCATGAAGCTAAAATGCTATTCACCCGAACAGATAACAACCAATTACAACTGCTACCTAGGCCTTACAGCATATGCTTTAATGAAAGTATAACTGAGGATGGTTGTAAGGAGACAGTGAAGAGAAGGGGGGGCATGTATGCAGCTTTAAGCCCACTGAAGGAAAAGAGATGTACAAATAATGAATAAATAAGAGTGCAATATTTAGAACTTTAGAATTTAATCTTATTTTTTCAGTTTTATTCATTCTTCATTCATTCCTTCTCTTCTTTGTTTTTAATATAAATTATCAATAGGGTTTTAACTAAAATGTTTTAAAGTGTTTTCATTATATTTTAACATTCTAATGGTTTTTAATTTTAATTTTTGTAACATATTGGCCAATATCCACAAGTAAGTTGCAGCTAGAGTAGGCCCATTACATAATATACATAGGCGTTGGCTCACCAAATCCCCACTAATACAATAGTCCTAACTTTAGCTGTGACTTACTACTAGATTGTAGTCACTGTGCTTAAATTGTACTGTTTTTCAACTGCATTGTAAGCCCTGTTGGGTCCCAGTCCTGGGAGAAAGGTGACATAGAAATAAAATCAATTAAAAACAACTATAGATCATGCTAAATTGTTCCGGAGTTGTGTCAGGTTCATGTTGTCTGCGAAGCAACCAACATGAACCTGACACAACTCCAGGAGGCAGTAGAAGACAGGAGGGCCTGGCGTGCCCTGGTCCATGGGGTCACGAAGAGTCGGACACGACTAAACAACTAAACACAACACACACACAAATTGTTCTGATTTGCTTTTAAACTGTTTTGTGTTGTGTTATGTTACATTTACAGTGGTGCCTCACTTAATGATTGCCTTGCTTATTGACGAAATCGCTGTATGATTAGGTTTTTGCAATCACTTTTGCAATCGCAAAACAATGTTTTAAATGGGGTTTTTTCGTTTAATGATGATCGGTTTTCTGCTTCGGGAACCGATTTTCGCTTTATGATGATCAGCAAACAGCTGATCATCGGGTTTCAAAACGGCCACTGGCTGAAGAAAATGGCCCCCTGCTGTTTTCTAGGACGGATTCCTTGCTTTACAGGCACCGAAAATGGCCGCCGTATGGAGGATCTTCGCTGGACGAGCAGCTATTCGGCCCACTGGAACGCATTGAACAGTTTTCAATGCATTTCAATGGGTTTTTTAATTTCGTTTGGCGATGTTTTTGCTCTACAGCGATTTCGCTGGAACGAATTAACATTGTCAAGTGAGGCACCACTGTATTTTAATGCAAAGCCATCACATTAGTATTTTGTTGTTATATGCCATTCCTGACTTATGGTGACCTATAAATTAATGATCTCCTAAAGTCCTATTGTTAACAAGTCTGCTCAGATTTTTCAAGATTTTTCAAGTCCATTTCCCTTAGTGAGTCAATCTATGTCATATGTAGTTTTCCACTTTTCCTACTGCCTTCAAAATTTCCTGGCATTACATTACTTTCCAATGAGTTGGAAATGGTGTGTCCAAGTTAACAATAGTCCCAGTTTAGCTATTTCTTCTTCCAGCAAACGTTCAGGCTTGATTTGATTTAGATCATATGTATTTGTCTTTCTAGCAGCCCCTTCTGCAGTTACAGGTTTTGTCCTGGTTTCTTTATATTGATATTTAGACATTTCAAACTATTGCTGTTTTCTGCCAGTAATATGGTGTCATCTGCATATCTTAAACTATAGAATTCCGCCCCCCCCCCCCCCGCTCCAATTTTCACTCCTGCTGCATCTGAATCTAAACAGCTTTTGGTATTATACGTTCTCCATATAAATTGAACATATAGGGAGCAAAAATGCACCCTTGTCTGACAAAGTTGCCTACTGGAAGGAAACCATTCTGTTCTTCCATATTCTGTCCTAACAGTAGCTTCTTTTCCAGAGTTCAAATTATACGGTACATGAAATATTGTGGCAGACAGTTATTAACGTTAAGAACTATTAAAGGCTTTGCTGACATCTACAAAGCACAAACTATATTTCTTTTTAAATGGTCTACTTAATTGCTCTAGTTAACTGAATTGAATTAGTGGCTACTGAATATTTCTGATAGGGTCTCTTTGTTTTCTGAATCCAGCTTG
Source organism: Pogona vitticeps (assembly GCF_051106095.1). Lineage (NCBI taxonomy): Eukaryota > Metazoa > Chordata > Lepidosauria > Squamata > Agamidae > Pogona > Pogona vitticeps. Next base: position 251,616,267 of record NC_135784.1, on the reverse strand, counting down.
AATATCTGGCATTTCTCTTATCAAATATAATCAAAAACCTTTATTGTAAAATAAAGGCATCTTGCTAAAAGCACTCTTTGGCACCTCCTTTCTTAGCAATTACAATGTATATTTCCAGTGTGTAGGCCATTGCCTTGTTTTCCACATTTCTTGGCACAGATTTGTATAGATTTTGTCTCTGTAACTTGAAATAGCTCTAATAGCTTGAAATTAGTTGTAATGTTAATGATTTATTTCTTCCCAAAGCTTTGACAGCAGCCTACTCTTCACTTTCTAAAACCTCAGGTTCTTCATTGGAGAATTCTTTTTTGAAGGAATCTGTTTTTTCTATCTAGTTCATCAGTGTATTCTTTCCATCTTTTATTTTATTTTATTCTAGATCAGATAGTATGCTGTCATTTTACTTCTTTCACCATTCCTATTGTGTTGGTCTTAGAAGGTTCTTGAAGGCCTTCTCCTCTTATTGTAACCAGGAACAATTGGCTATAAATTATATGAAGACCAAAATACTTAATAATCAGTACAAGGAGAATCAAACATAAATGGGCAATAAATAATCACCCTATAGAACAGGTCTCGTGCTATAAATATCTGGGCATAGTATTTAGCTCCACAGGCTCCTGGGCTTCCCAACTAAAACATTCGTTACTGAATGCTCAGACAAGTACAGCAGCTCTAATTAGATTCTTCTTCTCTAAAGGTGGAAGTCACGTCCCCTCAGCAGCTCACGTTTTTAAGGGCAAGGTTATTTCTCAATTGCTATATGGTTCCCAGCTATTTGCATACTCTACACTCTTTTGAAATCGTGCAGACCAAACTTTTGAGATCAATTTTGGCCTTGTCTCCCTGTACTGCCAATGTAACCCTTCGCTTGGAGGCCGGTCTAGTTTTCATAAGAGCATGGGTCAAAGTTCTTATGATTAACTATTGGTTAAGACATATATTTTTCTCAGACGGTCTGGCACCATTGACCCTCTTGGATGCTTTCCAATCAGACTGGACATCCTTTGTAGTTAAAAAAAAAATACAACAAATTGGCTTCTCTCCCAATACCCTTATTGCACTGGGCTACACCAATGCCAAAGCAGCAGTCAAATGTAGGATTTGGGATATAGAACTTCAGATCATGCGAGCCAGATGGACACTAACAGTGTACTTACATACAGTGCTTTCACAATGTCTTCATATTTTTCTGGCCTAACGTCCAGAAAGATATTACAGTGGTGCCTCGCTTAACGATCACCTCATTAAACAACGAATCCGCTATATGATGACTGTTTTGCGATCGCTTTTGCGATCGCAAAACGATGTTTTAATAGGCAAAATTCGCTTCCCGACGATCGGTTCCCTGCTTCGGGAACCGATTTTTCGCTAGAATACGTTTTAAAACAGCTGATCGGTGGCTTCAAAATGTCCGCCCGCTGTGTAAAATGGCTCCCCACTGTGTCTTTGGACGGATTCCTTGCTTTACAGGTACTGAAAATGGCCATCCCTATGGAGGATCATCGCTGGACGGTGAGTTATTCAGTCCATTGGAACGTATTGAACAGTTTTTCAATGTGTTTCAATGGGATTTTTTATTTCGCTTAACGAGGATTTTGCTCTACAGTGATTTCGCTGGAACGGATTATCCTCGTTAAGCGAGGCACCACTGTATGAGCATTTACCTTTGCTAGACTGAATATACTCCCTTCCAAACTTCTGGATGGGAGATTCCAAAATACTCCCTTTTCAGAGTGCCTATGTCCCTGCAAAAGCAACCAAGTAGAAACCGTTACCCACGTCCTTCTATGCTGCCCTTTCTATCAAGAACTACATAAGGAATTTATTCATCCTGTTATTCACACATTTCTGGGGAGATCCATTGAATTCTATGTGAATCTATTTCTCTCAGACAGGTCTACCACAAATTGTGTTGCCAGTTTCTGTAATGCTGCTATGCTCTTGGATTTCATGGAAGAGGTTTCCTCTTTTAACTTTTGATTCTTTTCTATTTCTTTGCAATTATTATTATAATTGTTATTTTTATCCCTATGTGCAAGTTGCTGAATTTGATGGACCATGATTGCTATTATGACATATGCCTCAATTTGACTTCATCTTTCCCTAGACTTCTGGATTGCATTTTTTTTCTACATTTCCCTTAATTTTCAAAATCACAAATAGACAAAGAGTGCAAAAAAAAAACAAAAACCCCTAAGCATTCTATACACACAAAGGGTATTCCCAGTGTGGTGTAGTGAATACAGTGATGCCTCACATTACGATGTTAATTTGTTCCAGCGAAATTGCTGTAGAACAAAAGCATCATAATGCGAAAATAAAAAGCCCAGTGGGCTGGAAACTCACCATCCAGCGAAGATCCTCCATAGGGTGGCCATTTTCGGTGGCTGTCTTGTGAGGAATCCATCCCAGAAAACAGCGGGGAGCCATTTTATTTACCCGGTGGCCATTTTGAAACCGCCGATCAGCTGGAGGAAAATTGTTGTTTTGCGAAGAATTGGTTTCCGAAGCAGGGAATCGATCATCGCAAAGCAAAAAAAAAAACCATTCAGACCATCGTTTTGCAATCGCAAAAAGATTGTCATAATGCGGTTTCATCGTAATGTGGGGCAATTGTAAAGCAAGGCACCACAGTAAAATGATGAATTAGAACTTGGGAGAACATAGTTCAAATCCCCACTTGTCCATGGAAATTCACTGGGAGAGTGGAACTGGTGAAATCATTCTTTAAATATCTCATTTCTCTTAAACCCCATATTAGGGTCACTGTAAGTTGGTTCTGAGAGGGATGTGGTGGCGCTGTGGGTTAAACCGCAGAAGCCTCTGTGCTGCAAGGTCAGAAGACCAACAGTCATAAGATCCAATCCGCGCAAGGGAGTGAGCTCCCGTCGCTTGTCCCAGCTCCTGCCAACTTAGCAGTTTGAAAGCATGTAAAAATGCGAGTAGATAAATAGGTATCACCATGGTGGGAAGGTAACGGCATTCTGTGTCTAGTTGCGCTGGCCACATGACCACAGAAATTGTCTTTGGACAAATGCTGGCTCTACAGCTTGGAAAGAGGGATGAGCACCATGCCCTAGAGTCAGACACAGCTGGACTAAATGTCAAGGGGAACCTTTACCTTTATTATTTATTTATTTATTTATTTATTTATTTATTTATTTATTTATTTATTTATTTATTTATTTATTTATTTATTTATTTATTTATTCATTCATTCATTCATTCATTCATTCATTCATTTCATTTCTATGCTGCCCATCTAGACATAGTCTACTCTGGGCGGCTCACAACATTTACCTAAGTTGGTTCTGACTTGATAGCATAGAATAATCACATACACACAAAATTTCACATCTTGACACCCCAGGTAATGGAGATCTCACTTGTCTGACCCATCAGCCTCCACATATAGAAGGGCACAAAAAATGAGAATGGGACAGCAGGGCTATGGCACTTCCCTTTACAGACGCCCACTCAAAGTCAAGGTGAGTGAACAGTGGAAATGTTTGTAGCCACCAGTTAGATATCCTGTGCATGCCAAGCAGTGTTGGGGGTAGGACAGTTATGATAGATGTTCACCAAAGTCAGATGGGAATAGTCTCGCCACCCTTTTCACCATTTGTGGCAGGAGGGGAAAAGATTTATAAAACATGGACATTTGAATCGGCTCTATATTATGCCTTTGCAAAGTTTTCCACTTGCAGAGAATGGATGGAAGACTATTGAAAGATGTTCAAGAATTTTTCCCCTCTTTATCAAAATGTTTAAGGTCTTTAAATAAATGCAGACTGGATTCTGCAGTATTTGACTACTATCAGGATTATCAGGACATATGAGCTTTTATTCACTAAATTACCATTACAGCTCTCTCAAAGAATGCATTCTTCCACGGATTTATAAAAGATGATGGGCATATGTATGGGCCCAGTTTTATGAAGGGCAGAGGACGGTGCATAATTTACTATTGATAGGCATTTGGGAACAGTTACTGTCTCTTTTGAAGTCCCCTAGCAAATGCAAAAACTGGCTATCCACTCAGCAAAGCTTAATGAGCTGAATGTCAGGAGGTGAATAAAGGAACTTACTGGAAAAGAAAGGGTTCATATTCCTCTGACTCTCAGCCGGCAGAAGCAAAAGTAAATTTATCACTGGGAAAGGGATTCAAGGGAGCAAAAATGCTATGGGGTGGATTTGTTAGGCTGCTGAAAATCGTGGACTAAGGAAATACATGAATGGCCACAGGACTTCACATGGCACCATTGTGGTAATTACATCATTAGCATGAAAAAGGGAACAGTATCTCCAGCAACCTTTTCTGAAGGGAGACAAGAATGTAATAAAATATGTAACAGTACCATCCAGGGAGACTTTCTCTCAGGAAAGCACTAGGTAGGAAGAGGAACCAGAAGTGGCGTTGCACTAGTGGAATAGTGAGATACAGAGGGAGTAGGGAATCTCTCCTTCTCGCTCTTAGCACCCACCAAAACTTGTTCTAGAGGCCTGGGAAATTCTCCATTGCTAGTTTTTGGTTGGTCCAGAAGATTGCATTGAGGAGGAAGGTACAGTGGACCCTCGACTTACGGAATTAATCCATATTGGAATGGTGGCTGCAGGTCAAAAAGTCTGTAGGTTGAGGCTCCATTGACCTGCAATGCATTGTAAACCAATCAATCCCGTAACCGGCCATTTTTGTTCCAATTTAGGTTTTTTCCCAGTCTGTAGGTCGATTCTCCGGCTGCAAGTCGAACCTAAATTCTGCGGCCAGAGAAGTCTGTAACTCAAAAAATCTGTAAGTGGAGCCGTCTGTAAGTCGAGGGTCCACTGTACGGAAGTCCTGCTGTGACTCCAAGCAGAACATTAGTTTTAGGCAGTGTTTGACCACGAACCAGAGGAACTGTGGGGTGAAACCAGAGATATTGCCAGGAAAGAAAGCAAAAAGTCAATTCTTGTAGTAAAAAGAAAAGAAAAACCTAGATGGATGATGGAAGAACACAACTGCAACAGACAGAAGAGAAACAGAAGTAAAAGGTGACAGAAGCAGGGTCAGAATGTGGAATGCAGTTTTTCTGGGAAAGAACAAATGACCAGGGGCAGATGGGATACCAATAGAACTGTTTCAAGCCAAAGAGATTGGATATATCCAAATCCTAACAAGAATATGTTAACAAATATGGAACATAAAACAATGGCCCACAGACTGGAAACACTCAGTATATGCTTCAATCCTTAAGAAAGGAGATATCAAGGAGTGCAGTAACTATAGGACCATTACTTTAATTTCTTGTACTGTACAAGCAAAGTGATTCTCAAGGTGTTGCAACAAAGGTTTTTAATATATATAGAGGAAGAAATACTTGATGTTCAAGCAGGACTGTAGTTGAATGTTAAGAAATATTTGAGAGGAGTGAAAAATCACTACCATAAGTCATGGTTGTCTGTTGATTTATATTCATATATGCTTTGCATTTATTATTTATTGTTCCATGTTTTGTTGTACACCACACAGAGAGTGCATCTGTGCCTGTAAGATCTTAGCCTGTAAAATATGGAGAGATGTGTAGGCTGGGGGGTTAAGCTAGGCATGACACTGTGGAGTCTCAGGAAATTGTTGTTTATCTGAATCTCCAAGGAAGAAGGCAAATTTTAGGTTGAGTGGCACTGGGGGAAAATGTTTGCTTTTTCACTGTCAGGTGGTTCTAAAGCCTGGCACCCAGTTCTATGCATTTCCTATCTGAAACTGGGCCACCTTTTGTGCCACCAAGAAATGGACCTTTCCCCCTCCCCCCATTTGGGTTACCATATTACCTTCTTAGACAGATTTACACAGCTTTTGGGCTCATCGACCTGAATTCCCTTTGTGCCCATTTTAATAATGAGTCGGCTCAGAACCTGTTTTGGATTTCCTCTCAACTTCTGCCTGCCCTGTCCTTGAGATACCACAAGTGCCCACCTCCACGTCTCAGACTTTTGTCCTTAAACCTCAGGGAATGGCATGCTGAGGATTCTGCCACCACTGGGGCTGATGTAAGATGGAACACTCCATCTCTGGTTTTTTTACTGGAAGAGGTGCTGTCTTGTTTATCATCTCAGGATCAAAATGTCCTTTATTAACGCTATCCTTCCCCCCCCCCAAGCTGTCCTTCATGATGTCTGACCTGCTTTATCTGGTTTATATTCATTACTCCTTCATTATCTCTTCTGGTAGAAGGCACTTCAACCCACTGAAGTCACCATTACCAAAGATGGATTGAGAAGTACGCTTAGGCTGTTCTCTTGACCCTTCACAAGGCTACAGCCCCACCAAACAATGCTAGTAATCATTCCATCTTCTGAGTGTAAAAGACAGATATGATGATGAAAATTCTTTAACACTTAAGCATGTAGTTCAACAGACCAAAGGATCCCCACCTCCCACCCCAAACCCTGAGGCTTTAGAAAATGGTTGTATTTGCACTGCCTGAATTTTTCTTCTGCGTTTGCCCTTTTCCAGCTTTTGGCTCTAAAAAGAAAGGGAAATAAAAACTGTGGATTAAAGGCTGTCAGTGTCTTGTTCTCTTTATGATCCTGCTGAACTTTAGAAATAAAGTCACAAATAAAGAATAATCAGCTATGTCTTAGGGTCATACTTCCAAAAGGGTATGAAGATTTAGGAATGACATTTGTGTCACACAATTCCATGGTTAGAAATCCAGCAAAGGCTGGCAATTCAATATAAGGGAACAAAGTTAATACTAGAGATAAATTAAACTCACAGTGTGAGGGGCAAAATGCTCTTTCTTGTTCAAACACTTCAAAGTTTCCAAGTTGCTAGGTTTTTTTTTACTATAGTCAGCATTCATTATAATTAAACTAGAAAGCCCCTTTTTTCTCTCTCCCCTCTCTTTTTTCTTTCTCTTTTCTTTTCTTTCTTTCTTTTCTTTCTTTCTTTCTTTTCTTTCTTTCTTTCTTTCTTTCTTTCTTTCTTTCTTTCTTTCTTTCTTTCTTTCTTTCTTTCTTTGGCCTTGTGATATCAGAAATACTTTCCTTAGTAAAATCTGCCCTTAACTCTACATAATTTTGAGCATTGGCTTCTACTAGAGCACATGAGGAACCTGGCATAGAGTGTGGAACAAGGGTATGAGAAGATTCTGACTGGTTTATATCGAGCTGAGTGTTTGGGCCAGCCAGATCATTCCCAAAAGGTCAGAAGTATGGCACAAAAACCACAACCTTCCTGCTATTTACCACCTTAACACTTCTTACTGACAGGCAAAAGTACTGCCTTAGAGCCTGGAGAGGCCAGGATTAATCTCACCCATTGACTATCTTCTAGCTAATCTCATTTAACCAACACCTAAACCCATGGCTATCATCACATCTTGTAGCGACGAATTCCATAAAGTCATAAATAATGCATTGCTACACACTACTTGTGTTACCCTGACGTCCACCACACCTTGTCCCTTTACTTCAAAAGTGCCACATCAAGAAAAACATAACACACAGGTTTGCCCCACACGTGTTTCTGCATCTGTTTAGCCATGCTGCTATCTTCCACAATCTGGCGTTCTCCAGACTACAGCACAATCAGAAAGGCCATGGCAGCAGAACCAGGATTTTTATTTATTTATTTATTTATTTATTTATTTATTTATTTATTTATTTATTTATTTATTTATTTATTTATTTATTTATTTATTTATTTATTTATTTATTTAATTTAATTTATATCCCTCCTATCTGAATCACATAGGACCACTCTAGGCGGTCACTTTATTAATTCATCAATTGAATTATTTTCTATCCCACTTTTCTCCCAATATTGGGACACAATGTAGCTCACAATGACTGAAAAACAAAAATTAAGATTTGATTAAATCTAATTCAGGGAGGGGCACATTGCACCCCCTCCCTTGCAACTCCCAGCATTCCTCATCATTGTCTAGGCTGGCAATGGTGCCTGGGAGCGGCAATCCAGTAAGACCTGGAGGGCTGCTCTCTGGCTCATCTTGATTTAGTCCGATGAATTTAATATTACAACATTGCTAAAGAAATTACCGTATTACATTGTATTCTTTCACCAACACCCATCAGCTTCAATCAGCTTCGCAATGGCTGCACACCAGGCTAGCAAAAGCTGTCAACTCTAATGGTCCAGATGGCAGTGAAACATGTCCTGTTTCCAACAATTGGTTAGGAATGTCTGTCTCTTCAGGAACAGTGTGGAGGTTTCTCAGTGCCTGGAGCTGCAGGTGCAGTTCTAGTAAAGCTAGACTATTATGGATGGTTAAATAAGAACATGTAAGGACTGATGCATCTCACCTTGAGCACAAGAAAACTCTCCTAACTCCTTCTTCCATTGTGCTGGCATGAGCTTCCCATTTGAGAGACTCCTGACTCATTGAATGCAATTTGTCTGATTCGTCTCCTCAGGAAGCTTAAAACAGTCCACATAAAGCTCAGTTGTTTCTCATATTTTGTTTAGTAGTTATTTATCTATTTAAAATATTTTTAAAGGTGTCCTACATCTTTACAGATACCATGGATGTGACAGTTCAAGAAGTGTGGCTCCAAAGCCCGCAGAGTAGGTAAATTGGATATTTGGATCCTGGCCACTGTGCTACTATTGCACAGTGAATATTTTCCGTCAGAGTGCTCTTAGGATCATAAGCATATATAATCTCAGTAAGTCATGGAACAGATGGGAGGCTATTAGTAAAACTGTTCATTACATGTGCATGCAAATATGACAACTTATCTTAAAATATTTAGGGGAAAAAAGGGTATATATTCAGGCTTGGCAATTTGCAAGCATGTTTCCTATTATATTTGCATATAGGCTGGTGCCATTCCCTGCATTAAAAACTAGGAAGGCACTGAGTCCTGTTTACAGGTTACAGACATCGCTTTTAAACATTATTGCTCCCATTAAGGCTAGTATTGTCACAAATGTTTATATAGATATATGTGTTGTTGTGTCTATGTTTGCACCTTGGGAAAGTAGTCTGTATGTTAACTAGCAAATATCACAGCACTGATCTGTTTCCTTGGCTGGATTCTACATTAATGCATGCCATTGGGGAAGGCATGTGATAAAACTGTTAGCATCTTCTGTATGGTGATTCGGACTCTCTTAAAGAACCAGAACACTTCATTAAGAAGCAGCTTTATGCTGAATGGACCATAAGTCTGTTTTGCCCAGTCTTGTCAAAATGGCAGCTGCTCTGTAGTGTTTCTGGTTCATTTTGTCCTTTATCCTCATTAGCAAGGCTGAAAATAGAAACCAGAATCTTCCATGGGCAAAGGATATGTGTTATTCATCAGCCAATAACCAAATTGTGTCTGCCTCTGTTAACATACGGTTCTGAAAACCTGGGTTAAAATCCAAATGATAGTTCCCAACAGAATGGGGAGAGATTGCCTTCACCTCTTCTTTTCTACATGGCTGATGTGAAGGAGGGCACTCCAGGATGTCGGAGGGGGATGATGTGTTCATTTATGTAAGTTGAAATCCATTTATACAACACTAGATGTTGACTCCCTGCGCCCCACCCCCACCCTCTGGAAGAATAGGCTTAATTTTCACCACAGAAACACATTACATGCAGAAGGAGAACAGTGTCTTTCCGATGACTACTGATCAAAATAAAGGTTGTGTTCTTATACAGTATTTTGCAATTAGAATCTTAATTGAGCAGTGAACGGGTTAAACTCTCTGTTGCTTGATCAGTAATGACACAATGTCTGAGTTACAGAATGAAATGGTTGCTTGGCAACTACACCTGTAGGGGGAAAAATGATGTATTGTTCTTCTGCCAAATTAAAACCTCAGTTTAGAGAAAAAGGTTGCTCATTTCTAGAGCTTCTGGAATTTTTCAAAACAGCCTCTGGGTAAAATAATAATACTAGTAATCTTTAAGAAATTTTAAGAACCCTAAAATAGTGTGGCAAGAAGAACTGATTTAAAGGTTTTGCCTTTCCCTCCATTTCCACTAGAGTTATTGGGCAGCTCAGCTCCGTGAACTGCTCTGTCATCACAAGTGATCCCAGGATGAAGGAAGGGGAGCCTTTCTGCAGATAGTGGGAGGGGATGTCTCTACCCAATAATATAACTCATCCACACACACACACACACACACTAACAAGGCTTTAAACAAGATTTCCATGGTCAGATTAGAAAACATATATAAGCAGCTATCATGCGTATGATCACATTTCAAGCAGTTATTTGCTGGGCATTCATAGACATAAAATGCAGTAGTGTATTTACCAATTCCATATTGTTAGTTTTTAATTAAAATGTATAGATACTGGTAATTGCAGTCTTTTTGGTACGTAAACCACTTTATGGGTTTCCAAGTTGACAATACTCAGTTTTTAGGATCACAGTAACTTCAGTCCTATGTATTAGGAGAAAAGTCTGTTGACATCTGAGGCATCAGTGGTGACATCAGTAAAGTTTCTCTAGAGCACTGGTTCTTAACCTTGGGTTACTCAGGAGTTTTGGACTGCAACTCCCAGAAGCCTTCACCACCAACTGTGCTGGCTGGGGTTTCTGGGAGTTGCAGTTCAAAAACATCCGAGTAACCACTGCTCTAGAGGGAGTCTTCCATGAGGTCTGATGCCTTTTTCTGTTATCATCTGCCTGTCTCTTGGACAGCTTTGAGGGGGGGATCTTTTGTGGATTACTGTGAAATTTGTAAGCCTCGTTTGTCAAGAGGTGGTCCTTTAGATCACTGGTTCTTAACCTTGCGTTGCTCAGATGTTTTTGGACTGCAACTCCCAGAAACCCCAGCCAGCACAGCTGGTGGTGAAGGCTTCTGGGAGTTGCAGTCCAAAAACACCAGAGTAACCCAAGGTTAAGAAACAATGCTTTAGATATTAGCTTGCAAGCTATTCAGGACTTTACAGGTAGCAAATTCAAAATATGTTCAGATATAGCTGTTTAATTATGTTAGTAAGTAATCTAGATCAGTGGTTCCCAACCTTTAGTTATCCAGGTGTTCTTGGACTTCATCTCCCAGAAACTCGAGCCAGCACAGCTGGTGGTGAAGGCTTCTGGGAATTGCAGTCCAAGAACACCTGGGTTACCCAGGGTTGGTAACTTCTGAGCTAGAAGGATAGACCAAGTTAGCAGCAATGTTTTGCACTGACAGAAAGCTTCTGATGGGTCTTCAAAGGTTGCACAATGTGTTTGCAGTAGTAATTGTCATTCAGCCCTGTGCATTTTGTGTGCTGAAGACAAGCACAAATCCATGGATGACTTTAATATTTGCTTCTTAAATTTTCTTTCTCATTTTTGAATAGCAGTGTTTCATTCTTTTACTGTAGGAGATTGTGTTTCAAGCTGGAACTGCTGGTTTGATATGTGTTCTATTGTGTCAACTTTGGTCTTGGAATATATTGCACCTTCTCTGCTATCCATTTACTAACTGGCTTGAATCAGAAATATTTTTTTTGAATCTAAGCCTCTAATTCTTAAGAGTGCTTCTGAGTCACATCTCATCAAATGTGAGATTTTAGGTGTGTAATAGTTGGGAATCTGTGTGGTAGATTCAGTTCAGCTTCATTTGGTTGTTGGAGATGAAGATATTCTGCCTAAGTCTTAAGTAGCTAGATATAGAAAATTTTATGTAGCATGTTAAAATTACTGCCTACCAGTCATTCTGTAGCAAGATAGGTGCTTTCAGATGGATGGCTCCTAGCAATCAAAAGGTTGGAATTGAAAAAAACCAAAATACTGTGCCATTATTCTGTCTTTTCTTCCTTAATGGATTTTCAAGAGGGTTACAAATGGAAGGCGTCTTTGTCTGGGCCCTGCATAAAATTCCATGAATGAAACAAGGCACTTGGCTTTCCTTAAAATCAGCCTATTATACTTCTCTCATGATCAATTGCTTTGACAAAACACTCCCAATTTCTATCCGGCACAATCTAAATATCAAAAGGATTTGATCCCGACAGTTCGTTTCTGCAGACCTTCTTCCTGTCTTGAACTACACAAAATATTCTGCAGCTTATCACTGTGTATCACCATAGAGTAGTAACCATTTGCTTCAGCATCTATAAATGTCAGATTTCTTCTATTGCTGCCTGCAAAAAACCATACTCATTTTTTTTCAGAAGTTACCTGGACAAGCAATTGGTACATTTTATTTTACTTTATATGATGCAGTGGTTGGGACTGGGGAAAGACCAGATTCATACAGGCTTAAAATATATTAAGTGGCCTTGGACCAGTCACTCAGTGTCAACCAAACCTATCTGCTTCTCCAATGGTTTTCCCAACCATTGTACTGGGACAGCCTCTGACAATTTTAGGTGCCCTTGGCTGAAACATTAGGTTGGCCTTCAAACAAACAAACAAACAAACAAGCTACAGTGACAGATGGATTCACTAGGTGTGCATGCACATGACATAGTTCTAACATTTTGATACTACTGTGAATGCCATAGCTCCATACTATGGTACACCATACCTTGGATTTGTAATGTGGTTCTTTCTTTATTCGTATCAGAGTATTGCACAATTTAAAATTACGAATTTATATGACATATAAAGTTAAAGCAAACTTAAAATGTTAAAATGATTAGACTATTTTTGACCATAAGTGAGCTACTTTAACAGCATTATCTTGGTCCTTTGCTATGTCTTCTTTAATACATGTGGTGTGGTGTAAATTGTATGCAGCTAAGTACTGCATTGATTTAATTTCTGCACACTCACAGAAAATTTATCTTGTATCTAAGTAGCCCTATTTTACTTGATTATCCTTTGATCTTCCTACTTCATTTTGAAGTCTATTAAGTGTCCTTCAGACAGTCCAGCTAGACTTTTCCTGGTGGGAGACCAGTAACACTGTTATTCAAAGCATTCATCCATTCAGCAAGGTATGTTGTTTTTGTTCTCCATAGGTTCGGCCTACCCTCTTCTGATTTAATATTTAGAACTTGACCTGTGTGCAGAAAAATTTTCCTTGATTTTAGCCATCATCTAGGACAGTGGTTCTTAATCTTTGTTACTCAGGTGTTTTTGAACTGCAACTCCCAGAAACCCCAGCCAGAAGAGCTGATGGTGAAGGCTTCTGGGAGTTGCAGTCCAAAAACATCTGAGTAACAAAGGTTAAGAACCAGTGATCTAGGGGGCTGTCTAAGGGCAATGCCAGCCAAATAACAGACTTTTAAAGTAGGGATAGGTTCCAGGCAATCACTAATAATCCTGCATGATTCATTAAGAGCTACATCCATTTGTTTGACATCTGCTGATTTATACTATACGGTACTAGAATATTCTGCTGTGGAGTAGCACTGTTTTGTTTTTTTGTTGCTTGAGGCTATGCACCTCCATCTGATCAGCCAGTTTTCTAAGTATGTTGTTTCTGGTGGCAACTCTCTGTTTGGTGTTTAGACAATTTTTTTTGTAGGTCAGGGTTCGATCCAGAGTGATGCCCACATTCTTTGGATATGGCAATATTTCAAAATCTTCCCAGCTAACTCAGAGCTTCCTCTCTGCTTATCTGTTCTTTAAGTGGAAGGCACAGACCTATGTTTTTAAAGGCTTTGGTTTCAGATGGTTGTTTTTATAGTAAAAGGAAATATCATCTAATGCATTGGTTAGCTGGTGGTCAGTGGCCTTAAAACTTTTCCTCTGGACTGTTACGATAAGATTATTAGTACAGACGAAACTCCTGGAGTATGGGAATGTTGTTTGACAATTTATGTAAATGTCAAAGAATAATGGTGCCAGGATGCTACCCTGTGGGAGATCTTTTGTTTGATTTCTCCAGAGACTATGCCTCCCTTGAAACTCAACAAAGAATCCTCAGTTTTATAGAATGGAGACAATTTCTGTTAATCCATGATCTTTGGTAAGGAGGTAGAGCTTTCTGAGCAGCAATGGATGATGGGCAGTATCATATGCCGCTGTAAGGTTGACAATTCTCCACTGTGCCTCCTTGATAGGGGCTAGGCTCAATGATCTATAAGTCCCTTCCAGCTCTGCATGATGAAAAAATGGTGCTCCGATTATTTTATGCATTTCAAAACCAGCTTCTATATGCTGGGTTAGATTTAAGATACGAGCTGTACAGGTGTTGCCACGTCTAAAGCCTGCCTGTTCGTGAATTAGAAGAGGTTCAATTTTAGGGCTGAGATGATTTAATATAATTCATTCAAACACTTTATATAAGTGGCATAGCAGAGAGATTGGACTGTAGCTTTTGGGATCTGATGGTTCTTTCTCTGTCTTCATTATAGCAATTACTTTCATCTTCTTCCATATTTTTGGAATTTGTTTGATCATCCAGCAGTTATTAAGGAGCTGAAGAAGCGTTCCTTTGTTTTGCCATTTCCACATTTTCTTATTGCTCCCTCTAATTCCACCAATACAAAGGGAGAGGAAACTTCACTGGCTTCATTGTGACTATCCATTTGATTTTTTATTTTAATTATATGTCTTCCCTACCAAAAACAGTTTGCTATTTGATTGGACGTTATATTTGTATATAATGTCCTTTTGTTTTGACTGTTGTTCAGTCTTTTCAGGAGTCTTCAAGCTTTCTGTCTTCTTCTTGCCATGTCAAGCTCTGTTATCCTGTCTATCCAGCAAGTTCTTTTTGTTTCTGCAAGAGTTGAGATCTAATTTCTCTCAGCTTTTACTGTATGTTCACTAAAAAGATTTTATTTGAAGTGTGAAATATAGTTTAAGTATTGGGCATGTGTATATAACTGGGCATGTGTTCCCAGAGTGATACCTGGGATGTAGTTGGTCTGGAATCCTCTTGGAATTGAAGGTAGAAGAACATTCCAAAATAGAATTTACAAATCGATCATAGTTCTCTGGTTGGGGAGCAATCTGAAACACAGCTGTATCTAGCATTGTTTTAAACCTTTCCCGGTTGCCTTTTTTGAAATTATACCTCCTACAGAATGGTATAGATTGAGGTCAGATGGCTGAGTAGATCTAACATAGAATGTGTCTGTGCTGAGTGTTTGGGATTGAATCACCTACACTCTTAATGCACCTCTTAATGCACTGTTCACCTACAGTCTCACTCTAAAAAAAATTAGATCTGGATTGTAGCTTCTCTGCCACCTGCCACTGCTAAATGAACTGGGTAGTTTAGGATCATGTATAAGGATTTTGAATGGGATTCTACCTAAGTGGCTTTGCCATTTTCATCATCATGTTCATAACCCCTACTGTTGCTTTGGCTGTTGAAATCAACAACCAGAAATTGAGTGTTTTGGTTTTCCATTTTAGGCAACTTCTTAAAACAGAATAGTTTACTATGCATGCAGCTAATTCAACTGTCAAGATTTCTATGCTGTCCTCTTCAATATAGTCAGTTGAGAGGACCATGCTACCTAGTCTTACAAATATGGCACTTTCATATTGATTGTGGGGTCTCTTGGCAACTAGATACATCCCAATAACTTTTGGTTAATGCAGATCAGTTCCTCTGTGGGTTCCTTGGACATAGAGGATATCACATGTCCGTTTATGGCAAAATGTAGCTAAGAGTTCATCTTTAAATGAAGAAATTTCCTCTATGTTAGGAGAAATGATTGTCATTTAGAGTCCTAAGAAGGACCTTTGGCTCATTTTGCTCATCAGCAAAAAGTGTTTACAGAGCAACACTTCTAGACAGAAAGGATTAGCCAGCTGCACGCCGTTGCTCAGGGATATTTGAGTGTACTTGCGATACTTTCCAACTTTTCTGGAAGGCTCCTTCTATGTCTCTCTGAAGTGTGGTGAGGTACTTAGAATTCTTTGCTTTGATTTTTGTTTTTTAAACACTAGATGTCTTTTTCTTGCTCTTTTTTTTAAATTGCAAAAATGTGCTCCTCCCCCTCCTTTATGTACACACATGTTGATACCTTCTTTTAGAATTTATATTTTTAAACTATGTAATTAGTATGGAGGCAAACCTCAAATTGGTGCTTAGCCTCCAAGGCCAAATTTCCATTTGCTTCAAAATAGGCGAGGCCAGAATGGAGTCTGGTATTTGGCTGGTGACTGCTGAAGAACAGGGACATAACTTCTGGCAGAACATAAAGCAAAGCTGACAACAAAGGTTTTCTTTCATGCTAACCAAATGAACCCATTTATAATCTGAAATTCAAATACTTGACAACAGAGGGTCTGTAAGCTGGGCTTTGAACAGGAAATTGCTTCATGGTTTTAGCATAATAAATTAGGCAGAAAGAGTAGTTTCATTTAGTATGGCACTGAATGCTTTCATATTCCTTGGGACCAGAATCTTGTGTATCGAAATTTCTCATGACTTTCAGAAATTTCCAATGTTGTGTGCAGTTATTAGGAGTGTGTGTGTGTGTGCATGTGCGTACAGGTCCAGGGCATAACGGGTTTTGCCACTAGGTATACATAACAAGGCTATTGCATCCTGCAAATTCCCGTGATTATTTAGAAATGACTGTGCCTTTTAAATGTCAGGATAAATAAATGCAACAAATAATGACAATGGCTCTTACAGAAAAACAGTGCCTTTTTTAATGGTGATAATTAATCCTGACATCCTGTTCTGGTCAATTACAATTATGTATCATGGAGCTACTGCATTAGGCTGAACAAAACAGTCGGGCTGGCTGAACACCAATAAAATCAATACCAGAGTCTCAGCTTGAGTTGCTGCGCCTCATACTAAACATCGAGGAACTCTGGCACACAATTTGGGGGCAGCGAGCTGTCCTGGTGTGACAGCAGTTATACCATGAAGGGAGGCAAAAAAAATAAAATAAAGGCTGGGTGCCACAGGTAGCTAGGCTGAGGTGGTTACAGAATTTTGTGTGTGTGTGTGTGTGTGTGTGTGTGTGTGTGTGTGTGTGTGTGTGTGTGTGTGTGTGTGTGTGTGTGTGTGTGTGTGTGTGTGTGTGTGTGTGTGTGTGTGTGTGTGTGTGTGTGTGTGTGTGTGTGTACTACCACACTTGACCTTGGAAATGATCTGGCTGGGCTCCTCCTGGGAGAAAATATTCCATTTGGTTGTGTTCCTCCCCACTCTTTTGAAGGGGAAGAGAGAAAAAGAAGATTCTTATATAAACACTAAAACCGAATTTCAGTCACACTTGCAATGAGGGGGGAAAAATGACTTGATTTCCCCTCCCCCCCCCAATGACCTTGAAGAGCTGTTTTGGAGAATACAGACAAATGACGAATCTGTTATGTTTTTGCACTCCCTTTTGTCACAGTGGCTTAGCTGAGAAGATTGGCTGAGAAAACAGGCATTAGCATAATCGCTCTTTAACATCAGAATACACACAGATAATAAAGCATGGCAGTTACTAGGTCTTTCTGCAAAGCTGCCCAGCCCCATCCTGCCTGGATGCAAACTGCATAAATAGGCAGATCTTTATTTTATCTCATTATCTTTTTGATTTCCAGACAGAAGGTAATGCAGTGATATTTTTTTTTCTGCCTGGCACAGGGATAAAATAACAACAACAACAACAAAATCCTGCTTAAATGAGACCAAATAATCTCATTAATGTTTATGGTTTAAACGTATAGGAAATGATCTTCCTTAGCATGAAGCTACTAAAATATTTAAAAAAAGAGCTCTGCCCCCCTCCCCCGGTCCCCCAAGATACATAATGAATATATGTATACAAGCACCTGAGCATATGCATGATGAATTAAACTGTGAAACATTTGACATTTAAATGCATTAGAACTCTACTAAGCTGGAATAATAATTACCACCAGCAGCATAATATAAATATTTAAAGATACCATTCATATGCCGAGGCACCGGTCTGAATTTATCAGAAATCAATTCTGAGCTGCACCTGAAGCAAAATAACAGGACATATCTTTGAATCATTAATAGAGGAGGAAATTTTATCCTGTATGTTAAACATGTTCCTAGAAACCAACATAAACAGCAGGGGACCTGCATTAAAACAACAACAAAAAGGTGTACATGACAGGAAGAAATTGTTAAAATTTCCACTTTATTACCAAGTTGCACCACGTCTGAATTCCATCTTTGATTGAAGCAGACACTCAAATCACATGCCACATTGTCTCGCTTTCCTTGAGAGCAAAGCACGTTTATACTCCCCCCCACGAGCCCCCAACTGTATACTTCTAAAATGAAGTGAACTTTCATAGAATAATTGAATTGGAAAACACCTATAAGGTCATCAAGTCCAGCCCCTTCCTCAATGCAGGAATCCAAGTCAAAGCAGATCATCTGACAGAGGGTTTCCAATTTTCTCTTGAATGCTTTCAATGTTGGAATGCTCACCATCTCCTGAGGTAACTGGTTCCATTGTCGTATTGCTCTAACAGTTAAGAAGTTTTTCCTGATATTCAGCCTAAATCTGGCTTCCTGTAGTTTGAGCCCATTATTACATTCCTGCGCTTTGGAATGATAGAGAACTCAAATGCAAAAGAGATGATGTTTCTAAATAAAATATCATCAAGATGCACCTCTGTAACAGTGGACTGGAGAATGTCCAAAGCCAGGAGATGTTGCAGAGTTTTGTACAATATTTTGGTTAAATTCCTCCAGCTGTGCAGCAAAAGTACAGAGATTCACAGAGCAGAATAGCTTCAGGTTCCCCAGGCTAGTCCAACTCTTTCTCACAAACTGGCACTTACAGTCTCAATAACTCACCCTAAGGCATTAGTAGGAAAAAGAATAAAAAGGTCAATTACTTACGGATCAAAGGATCAAACAGCAAACTGATAAACATGGCTGACCGACTTTCAGCAACAGACCTCAACAGACTGCAGACAGAGGGAGAACTCCCAGCAGAAGAAAAACTCCTGGCAGATGTGGGAATCCAGACAGATGGAAAGTCACCTCAGCTCGGAAAAGTCCCTCCTAGCCAAACTCACTAGAGGAAGCACGTAAGGTGGCAAAAAACTTCCAACCTAGAGGATATCCAATGTAGGGACTAATTTTAAAGAAAGATATAAATGGAATTGGGAGAGTATAGGTTGAATAGTTTAATATTTCTTTCAACTTAAAAATGCTGCCTTGTCATGGATTTGGAATTTAATTTTGTTCCTATGAAGCAACATGGTGGTTTTGCTCCTTTTTTAGTACAGTAAAACCCCTCCCAACAACATCTGTAAAGTAAGACATCATAGGTCGAACCCTACTTTATAACCAGGCAAACATAAGGATTTAGATCCCTCCCTCTCACTTGCTCTTTCTGGCTCTTTCTACCATCTGGTCGCTTCTTCCACTCATCTTTTTTTTTCTTAATCTTTCTGTTCTTCATGGCCATCTTCGTTGCTCTTTCTCTCCCATCTGGGTCCCTCTATCTGTCATTGTTTCCCCTGTTGTTGCACTTCCTGAGATGTGTGGAGGTGTGTGGAGGCTGTAAAAATGAGTTCCAAGTCCTGATGGGAGGAGCACTGGGTGACACTGGAACAGTTGTAAAATGAAGGGTGTGGTAAAACAAGCCTTTGTAGGTCACACAACGATGATGATAATAATTGTGTGCCGTCAAATGAGTTTTGACTTATGGTGACTGCGGTGTCCACCCAGGTCATGAATATTCATCTGGTTGTTGTGGGTTTTTCGGGCTCTTTGGCCGTGTTCTGAAGGTTGTTCTTCCTAACGTTTTGCCAGTCTCTGTGGCCGGCATCTTCAGAGGACAACACTAGCTGTCCGTACAAGGTACCGTACAAACAATTTCCTTTCCATAGTTATGATCAAAAAAGAATAGGATCCAAAAATATAGTAGCTTATCTCCCTGTGCTTGCAGTTCAACTATAGGCCCACAGTGCTGCTGCACTAAGGAAAAGAGCCCCTCCTTGCACTGATAAGGGTTCCCCCCTTTTTTTCATACTCCATAATTGTTTCATTCACTATTTCAAAAAACGCCAATCTTCAGCCATATTTGAGAAGGCCTTTTTCAACTCAGGTTGCCCACCTTCAGCACTAGACTAGGACTTGTTTTACAAGCTAACTGTAGGAGATGGGTTATGGAAGTCATAGCAGCTTCATCTTGCCACTTTGCGGTTTTGCCTGAACATCCCACATGGCTTGAAAGAGTAATTGTGTCACTTTTTCCAACTTCATGGGAGACTAAAGCTGTTTCTTTTTTTCTTCTTCCAGTTATTGGACAGTTGTGTTGCATTGATTTGGGCCCCACAGGAATTGGTTGCTATGCTTTCAGTAGCTGCCTGGCATGGCATAGATAGGCACTGAGCCAACTTCCTACCAGGTCTATACTTTCAGCTAAAGCTTTGTACTGTATTGTGTTACACTAAATGATTGTAGTCAGGAATGATGGTTCTCTGCCCTGGGGTTGCTGATGGTCTTAAACTATAATTCTCAGAAGCCCTGAGTAACATTATGGACTCTGGGCAGTTCTAAGAAAGACTTCTGGGTGATAGTCAAAATGCATTTGTAGAAAAAGAGTGTGGTACTTTGTATGAAACTAGTTTCAATGGGGAAATAGAGGGTTGTTGTTTTTTGCTTCAGGAAAAGGGAGTGACGTGGGCATTCTGCAGAGGGCACAAGATGTAACATTTCAATTAATGTATTGATAATGTTAGCTTGATAATTTAAGATGTTTTCAATCTCAGACATTAATAGTAATGTGTCAATTGCTCAGTTTCTAAAATTTAAATTTAACTAATTAACTTGCAGACCTAGCATTCCAAACCTTGGTATTACATAGCTCCTTCTGGCCTCAGCATGCATACTGGGATCGGAGGTAGACAAAATTCACATGAAAATGTTAGCATGTGAAAGCTAAAACGGACTCTGAAACCATGAGTGAAGAGAGTTCCAGGACCCAGAGAAGGCTCCATGTACAGCTGTTTATTCTACCATAAAGCATCTTCAGACATAGAATTCCCTCTCCCAGACATTCATGGACAGTGGAATGAAAAGCAATGGCAGGAGGAGTTGCTCAATGGTGGGTATAGCTAAAGGCATGACCAGACACCTCCTTTCAAGACACTTTGCACCATGTGTAGACATTGTTACCTTAACAATGTAAATGAGATGTTAAAAATTGCTCAACAGGGGATGTAATCCATCTTTGGGGGGGGGAAGACTCAAAACAAGGAAAATCAAGGATATTTCTGCCTTAACCGAGCAGACACAGGGGCCTCCAGTCATTCTTCATGTGGTTAAAATGCACTACAAATCATTGCAGCTTGCTTGCTTGTTTTCCAGTTTAAAATGTTGAAATTTGAACAAAAATACTTGGTGTCCATTGCTGTAGCAAAAGGAGGAAGCACCAGAGTGAAAGACTGGCATCTGAATCTCCAGTGGAAGACAAAACCACTTCTGGAAACTCCAGTTGCTGAGACCTGGGGATGGCTCTGTTTATTCTGCAGCCATCTGACTGAGCAGCTGTTACATGCTCAGACCTGTCAAGGAAAGGGTTGTATATTGCCTCTCAAGAGTGATTGCATTCCAGAATTTTCTTGCTGTTATTTTAGGTAGTTACACTGAATTTTCACTACACACAAGACTCTCTCTCTCTCTCTCTTTGTGTGTGTGTGTGTGTGTGTGTGAATATGGAATGGATAATTGACTCTCTTGTATGGGCTGTGATTGGGTAGGTCAAAATAAGAGTTAGGGACTATTTCCCCCACCCCACCCCATTTTCTACTTTCTTCTGATTTTTAAATACCTGCTGCTGGCCTTTATTTGCAGTTTCCCACCCACCTTTCCTTGCTGTGGATACCTGCATATATTCCAGATGGGGAAGATGTCAAACACCCAAGACTTTTGTTTGGGTCAGACAATGAGTGTGCTGACTTGGGCAAGCTGGAGACAACTCACTGGGGACACTAAGTGGACATCTTCCATATCCCCAAGTGATATTTTCCATAAGCATAGTTCCCAGGGGAATAGAAAGAAAAGAAGCAAATTGATAGTAGGTTTGCCTATAAACTGAAGGTTCACCTCATTCCCAAAGTTGATGGCACTGTGTAGCCCCCAGACCATAGCCCCATTTCCCCATTTTCAGTTTTTTTCCCTCCCAATCCAGAAACATACAAATACTTTAAAAACACACAAAAATAAATTAGTTCAGCTAACATTCCAATCAACTTGGGGCAAGTTAGTTCTGATTAGTATGGCAAACATTTGAATACAAATCAGATCAGACGGTACTCACACACTCCTAGTTTACAGTGAGCATGACTTGTGGACTTTGAAGCAGATCTTGGGTTTTTTGGGGGGCAGGGGGCTTTACCTCCCAGAAAGCCTTATGTTCCATCTGTGAGACAGAGCTGCTAAAATGTAATAGGAGAACCACTCACGAAGCCACAACATCTGTTGATAAACATTGTATCAAAGGGTTAAATTTGCCCCTTCTCCAGATGATTAATGTTTAAAAGGAATTGAGAGGGGAATGTATAGCACTTTGTGTTGGGCCTGTTTTAATTAGGTGAGCATGTGAAAATCTTGTTTGTTTCCTCTTTCTTTCTCTCTTGCAGAGAACTGTACAGAATCAATTCCACTGAGGTTACTGGAGAAGAGATGAGATGCTAACAACAGAGCTTTGCTGCCTGATAGAAATAGTTATCTTGAATCTACCTTCGTTGAAATAACAAAAAAACCCTAGAATGCAAGCTTTGAATAAAAATATAAATCTAATTTCTTTTTCAAACAGGAAGGTGGTTAATATTACTATTAAAGCACCTTTGGTTTGCTATGCTTTAATTGGATGGATGGGGTTTAGGACAGACTTGGAACAAAACAGGAAACACTGAGCTAATTTTTTTTTTAGTTGTTAAGTCAGGTCTGACTCTTCCTGACCCCATGGACCAGAGCATGCCAGTCCCTCATGTCTTCCACTGCCTCCCGGAGTTTGGTAACATTCATGTTGGTAACTTCAATGACACTGTCCAACCATCTCGTCCTCTGTCATCCCCTTCTTCTATTGCCCTCACACTTTCCCAACATCAGGGTCTTCCCAGGGAGTCTTCTCTTCTCATGAGGTAGTATGGCCAAAGTATTGGAGCCTCAGCTTCAGGATCTGTCCTTCCAGTGAGCACTCAGGGTTGATTTCCTTCAAAATGGATTGGTTTGTTCTCTGCAGTCCAGTGGACTCTCAAGAGTCTCTTCTTTCACCCTCATTAAGAGGTTCTTTAATTCCTTAAGGTGGTCAGTCACTCCCATTTCTTTAAGAACTTGCCATAGTTTGCTGTGGTCCACACAGTCAAAGGCTTTTGCATAGTCAATGAAGCAGAAGTAGATCTTTTTCTGGAACTCTCTGGCTTTCTCCATAATCCAGGGCATGTTAGCAATTTTGTCTCTAGTTCCTCTGCCCCTTCGAAATCCAGCTTGTACTTCTGAGAGTCCACATATTGCTGAAGCCTACCTTGTAGGGATTTTGAGCATAACCCAGCTAGCGTGTGAAATGAGTGCAATTGTACGGTAGTGGGAGCATTCTTTGGCACTGTCCTTCTTTGACATTGGGATGTAGACTGATCTTTTCCAATCCTCTGGCCACTGCTGAGTTTTCCAAACTTGCTGGCATATTGAGTGTAGCACCTTAACACTGGCCTTGCTGTTAGCTGTGGTTTCTAAGGCCCACTTGACTTCACTCTCTAGGATGTCTGGCTCAAGGTCAGCAACCACATTTTCTGCGTTGTTCGGAACATTCAGATCTTTCTGGAATAGTTCCTCTGTATATTCTTGCCACCTCTTCTTGATGTTTCTGTGAGGTCCCTACCGTATTTGTCCTTTATCATGTCCATCTTTGCACAAAATGTTCCTTTCATATCTCCAGTTTTCTTGAACAGATCTCTGGTTTTTCTCTTTCTATTATTTTCCTCTATTTCTTTGCACTGTTCATTTAAGAAGTCCCTCTTGTCTCTCCTTGCTATTCTTTGGAAATCTGCATTTAATTTTCTGTAACTTTCCCTATCCCCCTTGTATTTTGTTTCCCTTCCCTTCTCTGCTATTTGTAAGAACTCGTTGGACAGCCACTTTGCTTTCTTGCATTTCCTTTTCTTTGGCATGGTTTTTGTTGCTGCCTCCTGTACAGTGTTAGGAGCCTCCATCCATAGTTCTTCAGGTACTCTGTCCACCAAATCTAGTTCCTTAAATCTATTCTTCACTTCCACTATGTATTCATAAGGGGTTTGATTTAGATTATACCTGACTAGCCCAGTGGGTTTTCCTACTTGATTGTGGCTCTGATCATCAGCTTCCTATTGCAAAATTCAAGCTTAAAATGAAGAAAGCTTAAATTTTGCTATAAGAAGGTGATAATCAGAGCCATAATCAGCTCCAGGTCTTGTTTTTGCTGACTTTATATATCTTCTCCATCTCTGGCTGCAGAGAATATAATTAATCTGATTTTGGTATTGCCCATCTGGTGATGTCCATGTGTAGAGTCGCCTCTCGTGTTGTGAGAGTGTTTGTGATGACCAGCTTGTTTTCTTGACAAGCCTTTGCCCTGCTTCATTTTGAAATCCAAGGCCAAACTTCCCTGTTGTTCCTTTTATCTCTTGACTCCCTACTTTAGCATTCCAGTCCCCTATAATGAGAAGAACATCTTTCTTTGGTGTCAGTTCTAGAAGGTGTTGTAAGTCTTGATAGATTTGTTTAATTTCAGTCTCTTCAGCAGTGGTAGTTGGTGCATAAACTTGGATTATTGTGATGTTGAAAGGTCTGCCTTGAATTCTTATTGACATGTGTGTTTAGTCGTTTAGTCGTGTCCGACTCTTCGTGACCCCATGGACCAGAGCACGCCAGGCCCTCCTGTCTTCTACTGCCTCCCGGAGTTGTGTCAGGTTCATGTTGGTTGCTTCGCAGACACTGTCCAGCCATCTCATCCTCGGTCGTCCCCTTCTCCTCTTGCCGTCACACCTTCCTAACATCAGGGTTTTTTCCAAGGACTCTTTTCTTCTCATGAGATGGCCAAAGTACTGGAGCCTCAGCTTCAGGATCTGTCCTTCCAGTGAGCACTCAGGGTTGATTTCCTTTAGAACTGATAGGTTTGTTCTCCTTGCAGTCCAGGGGATTCTCAAGAGCCTCCTCCAGCACCACAATTCAAAGGCATCAATTCTTCGGCGGTCTGCTTTCTTTATGGTCCAGCTCTCACTTCCATACATCACGACAGGAAAAACCATAGCTTTGACTATTCGGACTTTTGTTGGCAAGGTGATGTCTCTGCTTTTCAAGATGCTGTCAAGATTTGTCATCGCTTTCCTCCCAAGAAGAAGTCGTCTTTTAATTTCAGGGCTGCTGTCTCCATCTGCAGTGATCATGGAGCCCAGGAAGATAAAATTTGACACTGCCTCCATATCTTCCCCTTCTATTTGCCAGGAGGTGATGGGACCAGTGGCCATGATCTTAGTTTTTTTGATGTTGAGTTTCAGACCGTTTTTTGCACTCTCCTCTTTCACTCTCATTACAAGGTTCTTTAATTCCTCCTCACTTTCTGCCATCAGAGTGGTATCATCTGCATATCGGAGGTTGTTGATATTTCTTCCGGCAATCTTAATTCCGGCTTGGGTTTCTTCCAGTCCAGCCTTCCGCATGATGTATTCTGCATATAAGTTAAATAAGCAGGGGGACAGTATACAGCCTTGCCGTACTCCTTTCCCAATTTTGAACCACTCAGTTGTTCCATGACCAGTTCTGACTGTTGCTTCCTGTCCCACATATAGGTTTCTCAGGAGACAGATAAAGTGGTCAGGCACTCCCATTTCTTTAAGAACTTGCCATAGTTTGCTGTGGTCCACACAGTCAAAGGCTTTCGCATAGTCAATGAAGCAGAAGTAGATATTTTTCTGGAACTCTCTGGCTTTCTCCATAATCCAGCGCATGTTAGCAATCTGGTCTCGAGTTCCTCTGCCTCTTCGGAATCCAGCTTGTACTTCTGGGAGTTCTCGGTCCACATACTGCTGAAGCCTACCTTGGAGGATTTTGAGCATAACCTTGCTAGCGTGTGAAATGAGTGCAATTGTACGGTAGTTGGAGCATTCTTTGGCACTGCCTTTCTTTGGGATTGGGATGTAGACTGATCTTTTCCAATCCTCTGGCCACTGTTGAGTTTTCCAAACTTGCTGGCATATTGAATGTAGCACCTTAACAGCATCATCTTTCAAGATTTTAAATAGTTCAACTGGAATGCCATCACCTCCACTGGCCTTGTTGTTAGCCAGGCTTTCTAAGGCCCATTTGACTTCACTCTCCAGGATGTCTGGTTCAAGGTCAGCAACTACATTGTCTGGGTTGTCCAGGATATCCAAATCTTTCTGATATAATTCCTCTGTGTATTCTTGCCACCTCTTCTTGACGTCTTCTGCTTCTGTTAGGTCCCTCCCATTTTTGTCTTTTATCATGTTCATCTTTGCGCAAAATGTTCCTCTAATATCTCCAATTTTCCTGAACAGATCTCTGGTCTTTCCTTTTCTGTTATCTTCCTCTATTTCTTTGCATTGTTCATTTAAGAAGGCCCTCTTGTCTCTCCTTGCTATTCTTTGGAAGTCTGCATTCAATTTTCTGTAACTTTCCCTATCTCCCTTGCATTTTGCTTCCCTTCTCCTCTCTGCTATTTTTAAGGCCTTGTTGGACAGCCACTTTGCTTTCTTGCATTTCCTTTTCTTTGGGATGGTTTTCATTGCTGCCTCCTGGACAATGTTACGAGCCTCTATCCAAAGTTCTTCAGGCACTCTGTCCACCAAATCTAGTTCCTTAAATCTGTTGTTTACTTCCACTGTGTATTCATAAGGGATTTGGTTTAGATTATACCTGAGTGGCCCAGTGGTTTTTCCTACTCTCTTCAGTCTAAGCTTGAATTTTGCTATGAGAAGCTGATGATCAGAACCGCAGTCAGCTCCAGGTCTTGTTTTTGCTGACTGTATAGAGCTTCTCCATCTTTGGCAGCAGAGAATATAATCAATCTGATTTCGATATTGCCCATCTGGTGATTTCCATGTATAGAGTCGCCTCTTGTGTTGTTGGAAAAGAGTGTTTGTGATGACCAGCTTATTCTCTTGACAAAACTCTATTAGCCTTTGTCCTGCTTCGTTCTGAACTCCAAGGCCAAACTTCCCTGTTGTTCCTTTTATCTCTTGGCTCCCTACTTTAGCATTCCAGTCCCCTAGAATGAGAAGAACATCTTTCTTTGGTGTCAGTTCTAGAAGGTGTTGTAAATCTTCATAGAATTGTTCAATTTCAGTTTCCTCAGCAATGCTGGTTGGTGCATAAACTTGGATTATTGTGATGTTGAATGGTCTGCCTTGGATTCGTATTGACATCATTCTATCATTTTTGAGATTGTATCCCATTACAGCTTTTCCCACTCTTTTGTTGACTATGAGGGCTACTCCATTCCTTCTACGGGATTCTTGCCCACAGTAGTAGATATGATAATCATCTGAGCTGAATTTGCCCATTCCTGTCCATTTTAGTTCACTGATGCCCAGGATGTCGATGTTTATTCTTGCCATCTCCTGTTTGACCACCTCCAGCTTCCCAAGGTTCATAGATCTTACATTCCAGGTTCCTATGCAGTATTTTTCTTTACAGCATTGGACTTTCCTTTCACTTCCAGGCACGTCCACAGCTGAGCGTCCTTTCGGCTTTGGCCCAACCACTTCATTAGCTCTGGAGCTACTTGTACTTGTCCTCCACTCTTCCCCAGTAGCATGTTGGACGCCTTCCGACCTGAGGGGCCCATCTTCCAGCGTCATATCTTTTAGCCTTTTGTTTCTGATCATGGGGCGTTCTTGGCAAAGATACTGGAGTGGCTTGCCATTTCCTACTCCAGGTGGATTGCGTTTAGTCGGAACTCTCCACTATGTCCTGTCCGTCTTGGGTGTCCCTGCACGGCATAGCTCATAGCTTCTCTGAGTTACTCAAGCTCCTTCGCCACGACAAGGCAGCAATCCATGAAGGATTATTGACATCATTCTATCATTTTTGAGATTGTATCCCAGTACAGCTTTTCCCACTTTTTTGTTGACTATGAGGGCTACTTCATTTTTGCTACGGGATTCTTGCCCACAATAGTAGATATGGTAATTGTCTGAATTGAATTATCCCATTCCCGTCCATTTTAGTTCATTGACACCCAGGATGTCAATGTTTATTCTTGCCATCTCCTGTTTGACTGCATCCAGCTTACCAAGGTTCATAGATTTTACATTCCAGGTCCCTATACAGTATTTTTCTTTGCAGCATTGGACTTTCCTTTCACTTCCGGGCGTGTCCACAGCTGAGCATCCTTTTGGCTTTGGACCCATGACTTCATTAGCTCTGGAGCTATCTGTACTTGTCGTCCACTCTTCCTCAGTAGCATGTTGGATGCCTTCCAACCTGAGGGACTCATTTTCCAGCATCATATCTTTTAGACTTTTGTTTCTGTCCATGGAATTTTCTTGGCAAAGATACTGGAGTGGCTTGCCAGTTCTTGCTCCAGGTGGATCGTGTTTAGTCAGAACTCTCCACTATGACCTGTCCATCTTGGGTGTCACTGCATGGCATAGCCCACAGCTTCTCTGAATTACTCAAGCCCCTTCACCACGACAAGGCAGCAATCCATGACGTGGTGAGCTAAATTACAGTGCCTTAAAGACAAGAGTTCCTGCAACCTATACATATAGTTCCCAACTGATCTCTCTCTCTCTCTCTCTCTCTCTCTCTCTCTCTCTCTCTCTCTCTCTCACACACACACACACACACACACACACACACACACACACACACACACACACAAATGCAGGCACAACTGTCTCTTCTGAATTAAAAAAAATAAAATGTTGATGGTCAAATCTTTGCATTTTATGATTGGAGTCACTCTTCAGAATACAGTAGTCTGTTGTCAAATTGTGCTTATGGGGTGCATAAAATTAATATATTTGGAGCAGAGTTAGTTGGGCTGAGGCTATGATGGGAAAGAAGATAAATATTAAGGGCCAAAGGGGATTATCCCTCCATTCTGAGGATCTAAAGAACGAGTTTGGCAGGGTAAAGGGAAGGAGGGGAAAGATCTGAAGCTGATAATAAGAATTTGAAAAGGTAATTTTGCATCTCTTCCTTTAGAAAATGATCTACTGTTGCTGATGATTGTGTAGTTAAAGACTTCCTGCCCCCACTCTGTATTTCTCACAGTGTCCACATAAGGAAAGGGATCATATGGAGCTACAGGACAAGGAAAAGTTTTATTTCCATAAATTGCCCTATGCTGCTGACACCATCAGTTCTCCACAGGCATGCCTATGCCAACAGGATTTCAGACAAAACATTGCATAATGACTCCTTCACCAATGGTAACATCTCTTACCTTTGTCATGTCGGCACAAAGAGCTAAAGTTAATTATCAGTAAGAACTAGAGCAGACTCTTTGAATAAATGGTATTTACAAAAGTGCTGTCTTGTCAAAATCTCATTCATTCAATGTATCTACTTTACTTGTGATTAACAATTAGAGTTAGGCTGAAAAACAATAAAATGGCAGGGCCATGTCAACTTCAATATGCTTTAGGGCTGGTCTACAAGAAAAAGCCCTAGATGTTGCTGAGAAGTTGGTGAAAAAATCCCTGAGAGCCACAAAATGACAGGTTTCATTGGTACTTCTTCCTATATTACCCATACCTGACTTTCAGATATACATACCCCTCAAGAATTGCAGTCACGAATAGCATGGACAAATGTTTATTGAACTCTTAATATGCAAAATGTCAGTGACTAAAGGTTTGAATTAGAAAAAATGAGGCATTTATGTTCCAAAGGGATCAGCTTTCTCCTTCACCTTTTAAGCCATCACAGGAAAGATTTGGTCTCATTTTTCTCTTGGCTCCAATTAATGTATGCAGGTGTTAAATATGGTTCTAAATTATCTCACAGATGGCAGAATGTTACATTTAGTTTTCAAAAATATATTGTGTGTCAAGTGAACCGCTGCCAAGGTATCAGTCAACTAATGAAATCTGAGCCTGGTTTTGATCACGCTTCCGTCAAAGCAAAGGTACCAAGTTGGTTGAAAATTAGAGTTACATTCTTTGGTAAAGGAATCTTTGTTCCTGCTCTCAAGACACACAGATAGCTTAATACCAAATTAATGTATTCAGAAGAACATTCATACTATTTGTTGAGTTTCACAAGTGCCTAACAGCTTTGAAATTAGGTATGAAATGCTGCAGAAAACCCTTAAAGAAAAGGTATATGATAAATGAAACATACAAATTATTTGCAAAAGTATTTATTTCCTGTAGGCAGTAGGCATGGTTTGCCGGCTGCCCTGCAACTGTTTTATTCAGCTGCAGTGGGTAAATTAGCTTAAAGAAAGAACATAGTGATGAGATGATGGATAGAATGCCGGCAACAGTTTAATTAACTTGAGTTTCCTACATGCTAAAGGTTGCTCCAGTCCACTGGCTCATGTAACAAACCCTCTTAGGGTTTCATTAGTTCTTGCTCGTTGCAACAATATAGCTTCTTAAGAGGTTACATTTTGCCTTGCCCTTCTCTGAGCTAAAGTTCTTAACAAAATACAATCTCATGTTTTCTTTCTCCAAACACTTAAACATCACAGTTGGAATTCTTTTTTTATATATCTACTGTTATCTAGGTTAAAGAGGAGCACAAGGAAGAAAAGAAAATTATACATTAGAGAGAAACATCTTTGAACATCTAGTTTCTGCAAATAGTCAATTTATTGTTAAGAATTTTTAGAGATAGTTGCCATCCAGAGAGAGGGTTGCCATCCAGACAGTATGTATCTTTAATGTCAAAACTTCCAGTCAGCAATTATACTAAATATAAAATTGTCAGAATACATTATTTTTGTGATGTTTTCCAGATTTGCACTTCTCTTCGTTTAACTTTGGGGAAGTTTGTAGATTAGTAGTGGCATGTAAAAAGGATGTAATGAGTACCTTGAGTCCTCATAACATTTCTAATTCCTGGTGATTTTTTTTAAAAGTCTCACCAGGTCAAGACTGCCCATCAAAAACCTCCCTCTGCAACAGCGAGAGGTTTCTTGGCTTCCCCCAAAATGAGAAATATCTCATTTTCATTTGCACGCACGCGCACTTGTGTGCACTCTCTCTCTCTCTCTCTCTCTCTCTGTTTGTTTGTTTGTTCTGTGTAGGAAACTGTTAAGCTCCGTTCAGCTTAATGCTCTTTATGGGGAAACTGGAGCAAGAAAAATGCCTTTCTGCGCAGAATTATCGCACTCCTGCACAGTTCGATGTTTCTTTTTTAAACCCAGCACTGAAGAGATGCTATGGGGTAAAACATTTCCTTCTGGTTGTTATTAGAAGATGTAATTGTTTGAGGAATATGGAAGATGTCCCCTTAATTTCCCCAGTCTGCACCCAGCTTGCCCAAGTATGCTCACGCTTTGTCTAGCCCAAATCAGAGTGCTTCAATTCTGGTACCCATTCACTTGCCAAATACAAAGCCACCCACAGCAAAGGGAAAAAATGGCTCTGCAAATAAAGACTCAGCACCAAAAAGAGAGTAGTAAGTACGCAGAGTGGAATGAGGAAGACAGGACCTGTTCAATCAAAGCCCACACAGTTCTCTATCTCACATCCACACACACACACTTATCCTTAAGTGTAATGAAGGCTATGGAGCAATCTAAAAGAAAAAGCAAGAACACTATACAGTAGAACACGGTCATATTGAATCATATTTAAGCACATTTATGGACTATGTGTTTAATAGAAACCTAATCAGAATTTTGAAGGGTTCATACACAGCTGATAAACAGAAATCATGGCCCCATAGTATATTTTTAAGAAATAAGGATGCCTTCGTTTCTGCCTTTGTGGAATAACCCTGTGCATAAACATAGATTCACAAATTTTATTAATTTGTTGTTGTTTAGCTGGTTACACAGGAGTATTCCATTTATGGTTCACTATGGTACACCATGTAGTGTAGTGGGTAAAGTAACAAACCAAGACTCAAGAAATCTGAGCTCTGCCACGGAAACTTACAGGGGTGATGGTGCAACTGGTGAAACCATTCCTAAAATACCTCACTTACCCTTGAAAACCCTATTAGGGTTACTATAAACAACAACGTGGCATACAAATGCTTAAGAAGGTCTCCGTGTGAGAATTTGGAGTGACTAAGATTATTGGGATAAAAATTATGAAGAACCATAGCTTAAAAACTTGATTTCTGATGTGGAAAAGTCTGCAAGTATTCAACAAGTTTGTTCTAAACAAATTTGTTCAGATATTCCCAACAAAGTTAGAAATGTTATATCATCAAGACCGAAGGGTTTGTTAGGAGTCTGCTGTACTGCAGCCAAAACTGTGCTCACGACCTGGGGTTCAATCCCAGGTAGCCAGCTCAAGGTTGACTCAGCCTTCTATCCTTCCGAGGTCGGTAAAATGAGTACCCAGTTTGCTGGGGGGGGGGCAATGTGTAGCCTGCATAATTAACTTGTAAACCGCCCAGAGAGTGCTTGAAGTGCTATGGGGCGGTATATAAGCAGCACGCTTTGCTTTTGCTTTTATATTTTTCATTGTGACAAAAAAACACAATTCATACGTCATCTCTGCACTCTTCTCCTCCTCCTTTAGTACACCATTATCTCCTTTGGCATTCATCAATTCAGATACCTCCCTAGTTGGTTTTCAGCTTCTGATGTATTTAAAAATGTGCTGGTGTAATATTTTTTGCCAATAATGGTTCTCAAACTGTATTCTTTCCCTATGTATGTGCTCCTTATTGTCTGCTTGCATAGCTTCAGCTAAAGTTCTTCTTTGTTCTCCTGATTTCAGCAGGACTTCCATTTTCTGAAGAAAACCATCTTGCTTTTCTGAGAGCTAAACTAGATGATATATTTAGTGTGATTTTAGAAGAGGTGGCCCCTCCAATGATGAGCAGTGTTTCTTTGTCATAGTGATTTTCCTCCAGTGAAGTATATCTCATTTATCATGCTCTGTTCTGTGATAGTCACTGGAAGGTAAACCCAAATTTGAAGACTGAGACATGCACCTCTTTGGAAATTCTGCAGTGTGAGCAGAAGTGGAATCATGCCGAATATAATTCTATTTCATATCTAATTTACTTCTGATCCTGCTTATTAATCAAATTGCCATTTACTTGGATGTGGTACCATCTTTCTTGATCTTTGCCAAAAATCCCTTGTTAAGCTTCCATTGTTGTGGCATTGTGTTCTGGATAGATCCTTTTAACTTTCCCCAGTAGATTTATTATAATACCAGATGTGTATGTGGCATGGGCATTTTTAAAAATCCCAAGTACAGAATTAGGAATCAGTGCACTTGTAGGTTTTGCTCCCAAAACATTTTTCAAGCACAACTTCATTTTGCCCATTTTCACATAAGCTTGAACATTTTTTAAAAAAGCAACACCAAAATATCTATTATTCCAGGTGTTTCTTCTGATAGATGCGATTTTGAAACTGCCTCTCCCTAATATATGTTACTTTATATCTTGTTTTCCCCAATGTATGCAATTTTTGCATGTGTTTTTTTAATTCAGAGACCTGCATTGCAGAATTCAGATAAGCATGAAAAATAAAGGAAAATTGTGTCCTGGTTTCTGTAGTTTGGGAGGTATGAATCAGGTCAGTTCATATTAAAATACAGTCCAAACAACCCATCCTCCTTCCAACAATCCTTGATGAAGATATAATAACTGCAAGCCATCAAGTCAATTCTGACCGATGGCAACCCATTCCAGGGTTTTCTACGTAGAGAATGCACAGAAGTGCTTCACCATTCCGTTTTTCTGAGGTGCCCTCGGACTGTGTAGCTTGCTCATGATTACACAGGCCTCTTCTCCCAGGAAATGCAGTGGGGAATTGAAATTCTCCCCTTTTAATGTGCTGTATGTTGAAAACAAATGCTACAGGTGTATATCCACCAGATTATTATCCTAGAGTCTTGACTTGGTTTGATTATGAGAATTTATCATCAGCAAATAAAAAGGCCATTTGGCCTCTAATCCCACCAGAATAATATTCTTTTTAACCCTGGAGAAATAACAACAACAAAAAGAGGAAACTTATTCCTGAATATTTTCCGTGTTCTTTCCCCTTTTAATCTTATGCGCTTCAGTGCTCTTACACTCCCCACCCCAAATATATGTATCAGGTGCAATCTTTGTTAATAAAGATCTATTTACCTAAACTACTTGAGAAGCAAGCTATTAGAGTCCTCATTAACACCAGTCTGTAATGTTCCCATGGGAAAGGTTCTCATGTTGTCTGTTCAGGATTCATTTCCTTTACATAAGCATTTGCTGTCCGGCTCTATATGCAGGAATACAAAAGCAGTAAACCCCACTAATATCTGTGAATGAATCAAGTGAAAAGAAAGAGAAAGCAAATTGTATGGTTTAAATTTTTTTAAAATCACCTGGTTAATAGTGCAGCTCAATTCTGTGTGAGGCTGAACTTTAGGCATTCTAAAAAGAACATGCTTTCTTATTTTGTCTCTCCCATTGTCTGAGATTGAAGGTAGCAGCCATCCTGATTAAAATGAAATGAAAAGGAAGAGCAAAATGGACTGTTGTGCCAGTGCTTTCTTAACTGATGAAGATATGAAAAGGCTATTCCATGGGTTTCAGATATGTCTTTCTGAAAACCCAGCTGTCAGTACTGTTTAAAAGGTGGTTTTTAAACTGCATCTAACTGTCTCCATGCTGAGCCAGACATGCGTGACCATATGTATAAACAGTGATTTAGTAGAAGAAAATCAACACTACAGATTTGCTGCTTTCATTTCTCAATAATTTTTGTACTTTCCTCGCCTACTGCCATGTTATCAGTCATCTATGTCCTGGGGGAAATACTGCAAGCTTGAGGTTAAATTAAGGGTCTCCCTCCTGTGATTGTCTTTAGCAAGCACCGTACATTTTCAAACAAAGCTTTACTGCATCAACTGCAGCCCACAAATGTCTGGGGACCACAGGGGCAGCTTTCTTTAGTGCCTAGATTAATATATAATATTCCTGGAAAGGGCTAACACAGAGCTTCAAAATGGATGGCATGTGTATTAATCTACCAGTCCAAATTACACTCTGATGCAGAGAGGGATTTGGGGTAAATATTTTCAACCTGCCCTTGTCACAATGGATTTAAAACAGAATAAGGCGGTGTGTGTTTTTTTTGGTTGCTGTTGTTATCAAGTATTTCTCATTTATAAATCTCTATTTTTTCCCCCCACCGATATTCTATGATTTGTCCCTAGCGACAACACATTTTTGTTCTGGAGACCCCATTAAGGAAAACTCAGTGGCTCAGAGGAAAATACTGCAACAAAATAAAATTATTTTCATCTGTTTTGTCTTCCTTACCATGACTGAATAGTAGCTGTGTAATCAACTAGAATGTAAGTATTTCTCCTAAGTCTCCTGCTACCCCTTCTTTTTATGACCTGATAACCTTAGGAAAGGTTGGGGCACTGTTCCGTTGCCAGTGCTGAAGTAAGATATCACTTCCAGTCCAGTTTGCTGCTGCACATAGATTCATAGAACTGCAGGATTGGTTGGAACACAAGAGCCATCTGGTCCAACGCTCTGCCATTGGAGGAAATCCGCAGCTCAAGCATCCCTGGCCGGTGACTATGCAATTTCTCTTTTAAAATATTCAACAAAGTGGAATCCACTGTCTTCTGTGGTAAAGTGACCCGCTACAAAACATTATGTTTAAGAAGTTCCTTGATTGTTAAGAATTTCTTTCTAATGGCTAGTTGGAATCTCTTTTCCTTTAGTTTGGTGGGGAGAACATATATAAGGCGAAAGACATTGTGGCACTTGGGGTGGGAAATCTCTATCTGAAGGGAGGCCAGAAGCAGAGATAGGCTCTGGTTGTAAGCTTTCAAGGTGGGGGTGGGGTAGAGAGATAGAAATCGGCTGCTGGGTGGGAGGAAATAGAGTACCCTCAAACCGATTGGCTCTTTCAGGAAGTAGGCTATCTAAAGAAGGTCTATACTCTTTTTTATTTTTATTTTTGTTTTGTTTTGTTTTCATTTTCTTTTTCATATTACAGAAAACAAGGAAGAAATCACTCAACTGCAGCATGAGAATGCTGTCCATCTGCTTGCTTTGGAAGACTTTTAATTTAGGCAAAAAGGTGCGGAGCCAGCTTGGCATCACAATATTACTGAAACACTGATCGGAAACAAAACTTTTAGGACACTGGATAGCTGCAGAATGTATCTCACATGAACTTGGGTGGAGGTGGTGAAGACAGGTATGCTTTAAAAAGAAAC
The DNA here is from genome assembly GCF_051106095.1 of Pogona vitticeps. Taxonomy (NCBI): domain Eukaryota; kingdom Metazoa; phylum Chordata; class Lepidosauria; order Squamata; family Agamidae; genus Pogona; species Pogona vitticeps. The sequence goes on along the minus strand of NC_135784.1, from coordinate 251,580,113 downwards.
ACGAGTTCACAATGACTCCTTTCTGGCTTTGCAGATCAGAGGGCAGGTGTACATATGAGCAAAACAAATAATGATGTCAGCTTTCAATTAGCTGGTACACCTCCTGCTCTTTCAGCTCACAGAACAGTCTGAAGATGAATTATTTTACACTGTGTGCTCTCCCCTCTGCCCCTGGGACATATTGTTTCCATAGAAAGTAGGCCATGCCTCGTGATTCATTTTACACAATCAACTGTAGCCAAACACACACACACACACACAAAAACTTGGAAATAGATACGTTAGTGTGACGTTTACCCTGTGGCCCCTGTTTGTTTCACCAAACACAGAGTTCACAAAGGTATCCCAACACGCCCTTTAACACGCTGCCACCAGTTGATCCTTTTATCAACCTATATTTCCTATGAAAGATTGAGGTCCATTCAGTACTGAACTTTTAAACAGAAACAGGTTTATTGATTACAAGTTGTTTTAGGACTAGTTCTTAAGCACATTCTTAGTTACACAAAGCTTCAGTATTTTACTTTAACCTCTTCTGTCTTAATTAATACAAGTCACACTCTGACTAATCACTCCTTAAACACTCTCTCTGCCTCAGACCCCTAAACTCCTTCTTCTCCAGCTCTCTCTGACTGAACTGACTAGATTCTGATTCACTCCTCCCTTCTAGTTTCTCTGGCTCTGCCTCCCGTCAGCTCTCATTTGTACATGCAAATAATTTCCCACCTGAACCAAAACATAATTGTTTCAATAGAAAGAAGGCCTTGCCTCATGATTCATTTTACGCAAGCAACTGTAGCAAAAAAATAAAAATAAAAAATGTTTGGAAATAGATATGTTAGTAGCAGAAATTTCAGTCCCACCTTGATGAAATGTCATCAGGTAGCCATCCACCAGGCTGTTGAAGAGGAAGAGAAAGAAAAAGAGCTAGCTTCCGTTCTCCAGAGATACCCGATTTGAGGAGCCCTATCATATTATGAGGTTGTGCTTGAGTCGTTTCCACTGCTTTCCTGTCCCTATTATATTTGTGTTGTTTCTTTTGAAATGATGTTCTTTCTGGCAGCTGCTCTGAAAATATTTCCAGCTGCAGAACAAGATATAAATACAACCACTGATCAACAGATCTAGGCTGGCACAAGGAAAATAGAAATAGTGTAACATTATATACTGTCATGCTCATCAGAAAAGATAAGAGATACTGAATAAGCAAATCTAGACACCATTATCTTCCATTAGACTAACACTGCTTAAAATGAGCAATGGTGGCAAAGATCGTACTTGGGAATTTACAAATATAATAGGGTTTGGATATAATTTATAATTAAAAAAATAAATTGTCATCTCTTACCCATTACTTAAGGACTTGGTGGTGCTGCAGGTTAAACCGCAGAAGCCTCTGGGCTGCAAGGTCAGAAGACCTGCTGTTGTAAGATTGAATCCACGCGACGGAGTGAGCCCCTGTTGCTTGTTCCAGCTCCTGCCAACCTAGCGGTTCGAAAGCATGCAAAATGCAAAAATGCGAGTAGATAAATAGGTACCACCATGATGGGAAGGTAACGGTGTTCTGTGTCTAGTCGCACTGGCCACGTGACCATGGAAGATTGTCTTTGGACAAACGCTAGCTCTATGGGTTGGAAACAGAGATGAGCACCACCCCCTAGAGTCGGACACGACAAATTGTCAAGGGGAACCTTTACCTTTACCTTTACCCATCACTTAGAATAACATGTTAATGCTACTTGCTGTATTTTTTAAAAAATAAAACGTGATAGCTGATTATTTATTTTGTTTAGCTACATTTTAATTAATTATTTTAAAATGCACTATGAAATGTTAAGAAATGGTTCCATGGCCAAAAATCCCACAAAATGATCCCCTACAAAAGCAAACATTTTCGGAGTAAGAAGGCAAAGTTTACTTGCTCTGCATCTGCCATCACATAATAATAATAATAGTAATCTTAGAACTAAAGAGCTAGAAGGAACCCTATGGATCATCACGTCCAGCCCCTGTCAAGGAGGCATGCTGGGGAATTGAACTCCCCTCCTCAGACAGATGCCTAAACAGCTGAGCTATCCAGCAGTGACTCTTTCCAGTAGCAAGGGTTCTTTTGAATCCAAGACAGTGACATGCCAGTGATGGAGGGGCGGGGTGGGCGGGGAGGCCACAAAACTTTAATGAATAGGAAAATAGAGAAGTCATAGCAAAATGATTGTGAAATAGAAAGCAATTGTACAAAAAGCATAAAAGACTGACTCTAATGTAAAAGGATAGAGCTAAGCAAAGGTATGACCTAAAACCACATTCTAGCCACTACATAGTCTCTTGGTTGATCCTGTAGTGCTTCTGAGAGCGTATTTAGTTCTGCAATATCCAACAGCTTCTTTAGAAGCTCCTCCATCGTTGGGGTCTCTTCGTTCTTCCATTTTTGGGCCTAGAGTAACCTAACTGCTGTAAGTACTGTATATGCAGCAGACAATATTTTATTCTCTTATTAATAATTTCCGGCATGATATTCAATAATAACATTTCAGATTTAAAATTTAGATTTTGTTGAACAATTTCTTTTACCATTTCCCACACCTGTATCCAAAATCTTTTGACTTTTTCCACATGTCCACCACATATGATAGTAAGTACCTGGATTTATTTATTTTTTTACATTTCCAACAAACATTACTGTTACCTTCTGATATGTTTGCCAATCTTACCGGGGTATAATGCCATCTGTAAAACATTTTAAGGATATTTTCTCTAAGATTCACTGGCTTCATCATTTTATGATTATCTTTCCACATCTTTCTCCATTCAGAGATGAGGTTTTTTTAAATAGGCAGTAGTGGAAGTTTGGGAATTCAGAGCCTGGAAATAACATATGGCAAGTAATAACATCACCTGTAGTTCATTAAAGGGGATGGTGGTGTGGGTAACAACATGGCCAAAATAATTGCTTTAGGAATTAATTAACATCTGGACTAACAACAACAGCAACAGCAACAGCAACAACAACAGCTGCTGCTGCTGCTGCTGCTGCTACTGCTGCTACTACTACTGCTGCTGCTGCTGCTGCTGCTGCTGCTACTACTACTACTACTACTACTACTACTACTACTACTACTACTAGTAGTAGTAGTAGTAGTAGTAGTAGTAGTAGTAGTAGTAGTAAGGATGTAGCTTCTACTTCAAAGCCCAGTGGAGAGTTCTTATCTTTATTTTTTCCTTTTCTTTGAGGGGACATAGATTTCCCTAATGCCAAAAGGGAAATCCCTAGCGTTATTTCCAAGCTGTGATCAGAGATAACAGAATTTATATTTCCGTTTCAATGGGTAGGGGTGGGAAAGAAGATAAGGGGGGTTCACGGCACCCAATGGGATGTATTAGAGTCAAGGCTAAAGGTCCCCCTCAGGAACAGAGACCATTTTTCTGCCTCTTGCCCTTCTGGATGCTGCACAACCCTTCCAAAATTCTCCCAGACACACATGCACATGAAACCAGATGTCTACTGGTTTTGCAAAACTGGTATTTTGACACAGGATGCCCTTGTGACCTATTTAAAAGATGAACTCCACTCCTGGACTTCTTCAGAAACAGCAATTTACCCTTCCCACCCACCCCCCAAAAACAGGCAGTTAGAAAAGTGCCAAAAACAGTCTTGGCAGCACATATGGCCCCAGGATTGCATTTATGTTGGATCCTTCATATTTGCAATCAAAAGAGGTTATTTGGTGTAATAATCTGAAATATGAGAATACTCTAAAAGAGAAATGTGCTTAGTCTGCATCCCTATGTGTGGCAATGGCATATGTGGGGGGGGGATAAGTGTATGTTTTTTGACAAACAAATGTAAACTAATCTATAGTTATAGTGTGTGCATTTTTTGTTGTTTCTATGCTGGGTAGGTGGGGCTCATCAGCCTTGGAAGGCAGCCCATCTAGGAGAAGGAAAACTCCGATTTCAAACCTCCACTGCCTTGTGGCTATATCCACTGATGGAAAAGGCTTCAGGGGTTAACCTCGAGGCAAAATCTGGAGCCAGAGTCCCGGAGGTAGTTCATGTCATTCTGGCAACTCCTGTGACATTGCTGGAACCAGTTGTATTGGCTCTTGTCTTTCCATTGGACTATTTCAGCGACGTGGAGAGGGGGGATTTGCTGCTTGGGTAACAGCCTATCCTCCATATTATTTTACCCAGGGTTGGTGCTCTGGAGAGGACACTCCAGCTTCACATTCAGTGTCAAAGTCCTCCATATAAAGCACGTTACCATAGTCTCTTGAGACTGAAGGATGCCTAACAACCTATGCTGAACAAAATGCAAATTTTTTTGAGTTTTCACAGACCAGCAATGGCCATCTGTGTCATTTGTACTCTGTGCTGAAAATGACCATCTTTTTCTTCTCTGGCATTTTATAATTATAATTTCTGTTAAGGGCAATGATTGCTTGAGTACAGCAAAAGAAAAAAAAATAGACCCTTGTTTTCTATTTGCTGAGCTCCCTTGCTTACTAGTGATCACTGAAGCATAAAAGTTACTTCCTCACTTGGTACTTAAGGAAAAAAGGGGACTTAGTCTGCCACACAACTCTGTGTTAAGGTGAGGGGGGAGGGGACAAACTATAAAGAATAGCTTGACCATAATGATATAAAATGCCTGTAGCAAATTATCTTTGGTCTTTAATTTATCAGTGGTATGCTTTAACTAATTCCAAGTCATTATGCTGTATGTGCCTCAGCTGTCATGATGTTCTCAAGACAACTCTTAATTTACAATAAGTCAGGGGTTCTTCCTCTCCCATCTACTTTGGACACAAGTTAACATTCTCTCACAAGAGGCCAACAAAAACTCTTTACAAGGTATTTTGGTAGTGTTCATAACTCGACGAAACATCTTAGTCGCCCATACTAGTTGGGGGATTCTGGAAGATGTAGTCCAAAAAAGTAACTTTGCCAGACTCTGATTCCACATATTGAAAGAGGCAAGCAGTACATGGTGGCAAGGGTGAGACTCCCATTAGGAACCTGACCTCAGTTTAAGAAAATGTCCTGTCAAAGCTCTAAGAAGAATGTGGGACGGACTTAGTATTTGTTAATTGCAGTTGCTGAGATTACTGCTTATTTTACACCTCACTTTGCATAGTATCCAAACACTTGCCATGGAATCTGAAAACACATGGCTTCAAAGCAAGTTTCAGGGATTCCAATGAAATTTTGTGGAGGTGGCGAAGGATCACAGCTTAAGAACTTCAAAAGCCAACTGAGAATGGGAAGAGGGCAACTTCGGTTTATTATCACCATATCATTACCCTGGCTTCAAAGGAAGCAATTTTCAGTACGCTTTAGTATGTTGCATAGACTGAACTTAGGCTGGGTGATTTCATTTACTCCTTCCTGGGGCTATTATGACACTGAGATCTGATAGCCTCTGCTGAGAAACGGAGATTAGGGGCTTTGATAGAAATTCATGTGACAAGAAGTTATTTTCTTTATGGTTTTGAACACCGGTCTTTAGTGTCTGGAACCATTATATGTACAACTTAAGTAATAGTCTAGGATTAATCATTGTGCTGTTTTTCCAAACACTTGTCGTTTAGCATTTAGTTTGATCATAGAGCATAGATTGTGAGGTTGGTCATGCTGGCTTCTTCCTGTTACAGAGAAAAGTTCCCTGGATGCTTAATAACCTATAACATTGTATGGTGTAACCATGAACTGGGAAAATGTCATGAAGGAAGAGCCCCCTTCAGGGGGAGGGAGGTAATTTAGGTCACACTTTTCAAGATGTTTGCGGACTCTGCACTGTAATTTTCAAAGGGAGACACCATCCTTTCCAAAACCAGTGAAGATTAATTAAAAAGAATTCAGTGTGTCCTATGGCACTCTGCAGAATAGTTCAAAGATAAAGTACAACATCTCAGTTTAAGTATTGCAGCCCACAGTATAATGTCTCATCTTTGAAATATGCTGTGCGAGCCGTGGGATTTGTTATGATTTATTAATACTTGGAATGTATTTAGGTCTCCCTTGACTTAACCAACAAGTTGCTTGTAAACAAGCATGAAATGAAACCTGAAAAAAAAAACTGGATTTTTACCTGCTTGTAGGACATTCACCTAAACAGTGTCTTCTTTTCAGGTCCCTTGATCATTGCTTGAGGAAAACAGGGATGGGGTGGGGTGGGGCTGGCTTGGTCCTCTCCTCTAAACATATTAAATATGTTGTTGACATCTAAAGAGGAGTAATTAACAGGGTTCTTTAACTGAAATATATTACCTTGGAGAAGAATCATGTAATGTTACACCCATGAATCTCTCTCCATAATTTATAGTTTAAGCCTAACTCACAAGCCTACCTTGGCTCTTATTCCCAGGCAGTAAACAAATGTAGGTTGATGTCACCCAGGTAGCATGATCCAGGCCAGGTAAGGCTCAGGTTCCAAAACAGATTACCAAAAATCAGAAGGATAACTTAGTTTCAAGTAGACAGCCAAAAGACTGTGTTGTAAATGGCAGGAGCTTAGCAAGAGAAATTGCCCAGACTGAAGGCTTTGGAATTTCTCTTCACAGAGACTGGTGGGCTTGGATGATTCCTGTAAGCCACTTGATGCTTGCATTGAGGCTTAGATGCTGTGCTTGACAGAATCCACCCAGTGCTCTTCTCTAGTGCTTTGGAGCTAACTTGTGAGGACATGCAGCCATATGGTGGTATGGCCTTTAAAGGTAATTTAGGTGAGAGTAGCCTCCCTATCTATTGCAAGAAAAGGCACCTCAGATCTCCAGCAGATATCTGTCAAGAAAATGTGTCTTTAATGGGAGCAAAATAGGACATTTTTTGCAAGATCTTTTGTTTGTTTGGGGATAAAGTTGTACTCATCCATGTCCTCAAAGCAAGCAGGTAAGCATGCACTAATAGCAGGCTCAGATCTAGTGAATGCAGACATAAATCCAGTCTCCTCTGGAAGGCTGTAGCCTACTGATCAGGAGCTTAGTAAAATGGGCAGCTTTGTACTAGGGAAATTTCTTTTCTGATGTCTAAAAATGACATCGGATTTAGAGATAAAAGGCACAGTGTGTGCGCATGCATTCATGCGTGTGTTTGGAGCATAAGGGTTTCAAGTGCCTGAGCTTTTGTTTTACTTTGCTCAAAAATTAAAAGGAGAGGCTGGGCAGGGGAAGAAAAACCAATGGAAACCAGGAGGAGGAAACAGCCAAGCTGGTCTAAAGTTTATAATGATACAATGATGTTCTGCAATTTACTGCTTATGTAAATTATATCTGGCTGAATTCATATTATTTTAAACACTTTGAAATTATAAACATCTACGTAGAAGCTGTGTGCTAATAAAATAACAAATAATCAAAAATAATAGCCTAGAAATAATTAAATTACATCTCACTTTAACATAATCAGTTTGTACAAAAACACACATTAAAAGAGACAATCTAGCCCATTAAAATTCAACAAGCATTCCGTTCAGCTGGAGCAGGAGATGATTCAGCCTCCAGTGCAAAATATTTCCAGACAGATTACCAATATACTAGTTCTGAACAAAATCAAATGAGAAAAAAATTAGGAGCAGAACTACTGAGATTATTTGGTGGCGGCATCAATATATATTTTTATGACAAGCTGTATCACCGTTTCAAATCTAACTAAATTGCAGTTTTATACAACATAATTGTATTCTGTCATACTGGATGGCTGTGCTTTCTAATGCCAAGCCAATATTAATCAAGTCTCCAACTAAATGTGGCTCATTTTTTTCCCGGTGTCATATTGGCTCTTGTATGCTTGGGATATTTACAGTCACCTGCAACTTTTTATTATGTGCTTGGTTGCCACTCCTAGGAATCTGAGCATTTCATACATTACAGAGTCCAGACCACCAGCATGCTTCATATCAGGAGCTGTTTTTCTTTCTGTGCACACTTGCTGATCCAATCGCCTCATCATGCAAATTTTACGCTCCAGTCTTTTCTTATAGTGGAACATGTAAAGCTGGTGCTCACAATAATTAAATAAACAAGAGCATTCAGATCCATGCACTAATGAAATGAATGTGGGATTTGTAAACAAATGGCCTACGGTTTGGTATGTATCAAAGGAGAAATTTTCAGGTCACATACCTGATATACTGTTGGCTCCAGATGACTTGTGATAATCAGACAGATTTCCGTCAACTAATTTTTTACATGCCTTGTTGCATTTGCCTATGGGTACCAGCCAAGTAGCTTCCATTTCCATGTGCATAGAAGTAGTATGTGATGATGAAATGGCCTCCGATGGATCAGCTGAAGCCCTGAGACTTTTCTTAACCATCTGAATCTTAATTGGGTTTTTTAAAAATTTAATCAAAAACTCTTCCTTTTACAATGAGAACAGTTCTTGCACTCCATTCCAGCAATTCCACAGCAAAAAAAGTAATATGATTCCAGGGATAAGTCAAAGTTCATAATGCACTGTGTAAGATTTTGTTAGGACCTGTCTTTAAAATATGAATTAGGAAAACAATATTTTCTGGAGCTGGACATGATGTTTGACTCTATCCACTGTTTGAGTTTAGTGTTGTTTATTTACAATATTTTTCTACCTTCTTTCCTAAAGCCCACAATAATATACATGACTCCCATATATTTCCTTATAAAACTTGTCAGGTAAGTTAGACTGAGGCATTGGGAGTGGACAAAGCTCTTGAAGAGTAGTTAGAAATAGGGCTGCACTGAATGTTGTCATGCCAACATTTTTGCCTGAATACTGTTGAAAAAACTTTGCATTCAATGGTAATAGCAGAGAAGCAATCTGAACCCTCTGGGAGAGTGTCTGTCCAGGGAGTGGTTCTGCACTAGTTGTGGAACCGATAACACAATAGACAACCTGCCAAAATATATGTAAACCACTCACGTATCCCAATTGCAGATGGATTTCTTTTCCCAATAGGATCCTGGTCTTTATCCTGCAAATATAAGAACTTCAAAAGGAAAATAAAAAGGCTATTTCCCAATCCCTACCTCTTTCATCTACTCCACTGCCTGATCGATAGATGCCGCAGCACCCAGTCAGATCTAATGGAATACTTAGGGCTTCTCTCTACAGTTGGGCTGCAGCAGGCTGAATAGAAGGTCTAGTAGGCCATTTGGTGTGATACTTGCATTCAAATACCATACAGATCTCAAGTAACCCTATTTGGTCCAGACTAAACAACAACAACAACAATTAGGTATGTGTGTCAAAAGGTAGATACACTCCTCTTAAAGATCTGATTGAGAACCTGCCCATCACCTAATACACATACCTAATATATGTCTTAATACAGTTTTCCCACCTTGCTTTAAACAGCAAGTAAAGAAACTGCCTGCAGCCAGTGATGGATTCACATGCAGGAAGTTTCTTGACTCGTCATTTAAGACAAAGGAGAGAAGTGATTTTTTTTAAAAAAAATGTTTTGTAAGTCGTGTACTGTTTTTTGCTGCTGTAATGGAATCTTTAATAAGTCACTTCTTCTTCCCCTCCATTGAGGAGCAGTGCATTTTTGGTTCATTCTCAGAGGCCACATGTGCAGGGAATGAAGTGAAAGAATGTGATCCTACTCACACCAAAAAAGTAGAAGCCCTTGGCAGCAGCCAGAAAGTGGGAATACTCTGGGTATGGGCTGGTTCGCTCCAGCACAGGCGCTGTCTACTCACCTTCTTTAAGAGCAAACCAGCCCATCCCTGCAGCTGAGTTAAATGCCCATGTAGTAAGAGTCTTACATATTATAGTCCGAATCCACGTTGGGCTTTGAGTTATGTGGGGAATGGGGTGCTCACAGATATCCCCACTCTCGACAGATTCCAACTCTGGACAGCTCTGGACAGTTTTAGGTCACAAAATTTGAATAGATGAAAGATTAAAATGATGATCATTCTCTTTTAAAATGTTGTAATAATTTATGATGTTAGCTTTTAATAGTGTTTCTTTTAATACTGTAGGCTGCCTTGGATCCTTTTCAGGGGAAAAACTGGTGTATAAATATTTTAAGTCAATAAATACATACACAAACATCGTAATACTACTTAGCACTTATTAGCTTTGGCTAAAAGTTGCAAATGTGATCCAGAATGAATGGGGCGGCAATTAGATTTGTCTACATAACAATACAATGAAGCTGTTTCAGAAGGACAAGTAATGCCCCCCCACCCTCACTGCACATGTTAAGCACTCTTCTTTCCCCTCACAGCTCTTCTCTCCCAAATACATCCCCAATGGCACATTTTTGGTGCAATCCCTCCTCCAAGAACCACCTCTTTGGCACATGTCCTTAGACTAGCCATATTCAAGCATTAATGACTTTGTACATTAAACACAGGAGGAGCAGCAGACCTTCCCTCTCCATCCCCAATTCTGTCAACCTCTGCATGTGGAGGGCAATCAGTCTGAAACACATCTAGGAAAATGAACCACACAAATTAGTGCCCTGAGTTTCTCAGATTCTTATTACTGTAGACAGCTCTTCCCACATACAAAAACTTGTCCTCTTTAGGCTACTCCATGTGTAGGAGAGTGACAGAAGTGATAATGGAGGAAATGGCACTTGGGGCATTAACTAGAACAAGGTAACTGGGGTTTGCCCCAGAACACCAAAATTTAGAAGGTGCAAAGTCTAAATGTGAATTTGCTATGGAGTATTAGGAAAATAATTATCAACACCTCCCACCTCTCTTCACTTCCTTAAAAAATAACAACAACCATAAACTTTCTTCTTGTTTCTAGGTGGGGGAACCATTTTTCTTTGCCTCCTTTTTCTTAGAGGGGCTTGTATGCTTGCCTCAGTGGGGAGGGGGGCAGTGCCCCTGCCCCAGGGTCAAACTGGCTAGTTATAGCTGTGGTGAGACTAGCAGGTTCTCTTTCTTGGTGTGTTTGCTCTTCAAAGTTTCCAGTGCCTGAATGTGGTTGTAGTGATGGTTGCAACCAAGCAAGTAGGATTCCTCTGCAATAAACAGGGAATCTGCTGTTTTAAAATGTCAAAAGCCTAGAACAGATTTATCTCAAGTATCAGGTAAAACATACTGGTCTCATACAAGCTAGGGAAGGCTAATAAAGAAAAACATGTTAGTTTTTAGCTTAGTGGGCCAGATATATTTCTCAAAGAATTAGGATTTAGGGAGGAGTGTGTGTCAGAGGTAAATGGCTTGGTTAGTGCTTCCCATTTGCTCGTTTCATTTTTGCTGATGGAAAGCCATAAGAATTTTTTTTTTAAAAAAAGCCAAATCAGGGACTTAACAACACCAGCTGAAAAGCTTTGTCAGATCATCTTTTCTTCCACATGTTACAGTGCTGGGGTACGCTGGAGTTGCTAAAAGTGTCTCTGTTTCAATTGGTCCTTTATTTGTTTGACTTAAGATTTCTGACATCACCCTCATTGAGTGAGTTAGAATTCTGGCTCAAATGCATTCTGCTTGCTGTACTGAAGGCATAAGTTTTGTTACTAGTATATACTGCTTCTGGATCATCAAGTATTTGTTGTTTGAGTTTTTGAAGATATTTCTCAGCAGATGACTCTATCTAGGTATATTTGTTTCATTTATGAAATCTTTCAGAGATGTTTAATGCAGACTTATTCATTCATTCATTCATTCATTCATTCATTCATTCATTCATTCATTCATTTGGCAACTACCTCTGCTTCTTTATTCTTTAAACAAGAATAATATAGGAAATAAATCTTATTCTGCACAAGAACTGTAGGAATGCTCCCAGCATGAGATATTACTTTCTCCCCTCCCAAGTGGGGGATGGTAGAACAGGTAAAGTGAGTTCTTAAATATCTCAGCTTGAAAGTCCTATTAGAGTCACTTATAAGTTGGTTTCAACAGATGAAGGCACGTAACACATACACAGTGCTTCAGACAACTTTGTATCAGTGATTGAAAACACTAGCACACAATCTTGGCCACCTCTGTAATAAGCTTTATCCACATCATCAAACATTTCTTAACCTACAGTATCTTACAAAATCAGTTGGACATCTCTATAATTGACTTTCATTGTTTTGTCCAGAAAGCCAACTATAATAGTCTTCTTGTAGCCTTCTGCAGAAGTTCCTTTACAGTATCTCTGAATCATACTGGACTTACCAGTCATTCCATTTTAACCACCATCAACTTGATGGACACTTCTAAGTCTTTTTCCAACAGCAAAGTCACAGACAGCTGCATTTACTTCAGAATCCTATTTAGATGTTTTTATGTTTAGATGTAGTACAGTGAGGGACTAGGACTCAGGGAATCTGGGTTCAAATGTCCATTGAGTCATGGAAACTCATGTAAGGGGGATAGGACTGGTAAAAATAATCATTAAATACCTTGCTTACCTTGACAGCCTTATTAGTGTTGCTGTAAGTCAGCTCCAATTTGATGACACATAACACGCACACACACACACATAATGTAATAGAAGTGTCTCTTGGTAGGTGACATGAAAATGTGAGGCAGAATGGAAGAGGCACCTCCATGGTGACGGACAGATAGCAGTTGCCAACATGGCCCAATCCAGACAAAATGACCAAAGCTGATATTCTGTTTCATTTACCTCTAAATTAAATATTTGCTTGAAGTTCCAAAATGTTATTCTGTTAAAGGACTTCAGTTTGTCATAGTGCTAAAAAAAAAGAAGACGCTTTAATCCTAATGAAATGGATTTCTGCCTAACTGTGGGTATATTAAAATAGAAATGTTATCCTTTTAAAACAAAGCAAAACATTTGTATATGTAAAATGATCCATGGGATTTCGTTTCAAAGAGAAATTATCCATTTAAAGGGCATTCATTTGAAGTCTTTATGAGTGTGTATTTGTGTTCTAAAAAGAAAAAGATTCGGGTTTCAGTGACATGCAGTTTATCTTACACCGCAAGGAAGTAATGCAATGATGACTTTTATGTCCTTTACCTTACCCACTGGAGCTGCTTTGTCACACAAGTCATGTCACGTAGATCATTTGTGGCGCAGAAGACAGAATTGAAAAGCTGGTGAGTTGTAGCTGCTTTTAAAAAGAAACTGGGGGTGGTGGGAGGGAATCAATAATATATTATCCTTCCAGCAGGCCGGCTTCCCCATATGTCCTCTCTGACATGTAGGTGTAGCTATAAATTAATTTACTTAGAGCCAATAAAGAACCTAACGTGTTCTGAACTGACTAGTGAAGGTGCATTAGTGATACAAAAATAATGCTGTCTAGTATGGGAGCTTTCGAAGGGCTCCCAAGTTGTACAAGTTATTTTTATAGCTGCAGGAGAGATGGGTTTGGGCAGCGAGAGGGAGATGGAGTGAGTGGTCTATAATTTACCGATGTAAAATGATCAGGATTTATGTTGTCTATAAAACATGAAAAACATTCGTCATTCCCCACCAATTAGATCATAGTTCGACCCCCAGCTCCTCCGAGCTTAAAGGAAAATTCTAACTGCTAGACGTAAATGAATGCTGTGGTTAAATTAATTCCTTCAACAGCCCCAACTAGGCTTGAAAGAAATGCCTTGTGGATGTTATTAACATGCATATTTAAGTGCTATTTTTAAAGTTTAACTGCAAGCCATAGCAAGCACAAATGTTTATAATAGCTATTTCAGGAACGTAGCATGACTTTAAAAGCCTTTTTTGTAGCAGCTAATTCTCTTGCAACAATTTTTATTTCAGCTCTTACTGCCTTTAATATCTCTTTCGGCGTGTGATGACAGGAAAACAGAATTTAAAGGTGTGAGATGCTTTGTTCTGAGACAATGGGACTGTATAAATCCAAGATATCGACAGTGGTGTGCCAAGGCTGAATCGGAACAATTCATCATAGGCATCCTTCAGTCTCGAGAGACTATGGTAATGTGCTCTGTATGGAGAATTTGGAACAGCGTCTAGTGTGGCTGAGAAGGCCAATTCGAGAGTGACAGTCCCTTCCACACTGAAGACAAATCCAATCTGTCCCCTGTCTGGCTCCCTGCTTTTGCTGCTTTTGTGACTTCCTCTTTGCCTCGGCCTGCTGGGCAAGGGTCTCTTCGAATTGGGAGAGGCCGTGATGCAGTGCCTGCCTCCAGGCTGAACGCTCAGATGTCAGGTTTTCCCATCTGTTGAGGTCTATTCCTAAGGCCTTCAGATCTCGCTTGCAGATGTCCTTGTATCGCAGTTGTGGTCTCCCTCTGGGGCGCTTTCCCTGCACTAATTCTCCATACAGGAGATCCTTTGGAATCCGACCATCAGTCATTCTCACGACGTGCCCCAGCCAACGTAGACGTCGCTGCTTCAGTAATGTATTCATGCTGAAAATTCCAGCTCGTTCTAGGACTACACTGTTTGGAACTTTGTCCTGCCAGGTGATACCAAGAATCCGTCGGAGGCAACGCATATGGAAGGTGTTCAGCTTCCTCTCCTGCCGTGCACAAAGGGTCCAGGACTCACTGCAGTACAGGAGTGTGCTTAGGACACATGCTCTATAGACCTGGATCTTCGTACGTGTCGTCAGCTTCTTATTGAGCCATACTCTCTTTGTGAGTCTAGAGAACATGGTGGCTGCTTTGCCAATGCGTTTATCCAACTCGACATCTAGAGAGAGGGTGTCAGAGATGGTTGAGCCGAGGTACACAAAGTCATGAACAACTTCCAATTCTTTTGTGGAGATGGTAATAGAAGGAGGTGAGTCCACCCCCTGGCCCATGACTTGTGTTTTCTTCAGGCTGATTGTTAGTCCAAAGTCTTGGCAGGCCTTGCTGAAACGATTCATGAGTTGTTGGAGGTCTTCGGTAGAGTGGGCAACAATGGCTGCATCATCTGCGAAGAGGAAGTCCCGCATGCATTTCAGTTGTACTTTGGTCTTTGCTCTCAATCTAGAAAGATTAAAGAGCTTTCCGTCTGATCTAGTCCGGAGATAGACGCCCTCGGTTGCAGTTCCAAAGGCATGCTTCAGCATGACAGCAAAAAATATCCCAAAAAGTGTTGGTGCGAGGACACAGCCCTGTTTCACTCCGCTTCGAATGTCAAAGGGGTCTGATGTTGAGCCGTCGAAAACTACAGTGCCTTTCATTCCCTCATGGAAAGATCTGATGATGTTGAGGAGACGAGGTGGACAACCAATCTTGGGAAGTATTTTAAAAAGGCCGTCCCTGCTAACCAGATCAAATGCTTTTGTAAGGTCTATGAAGGCCACAAGGAGTGGCTGTTGTTGTTCCCTGCATTTCTCCTGCAGCTGTCGGAGGGAGAATACCATGTCAGTGGTGGATCTATTGGCTCGAAATCCACACTGTGATTCTGGATAGACTCTGTCTGCAAGCACCTGGAGCCTCTTCAGCACAACGCGGGCAAGCAGCTTCCCTACCACGCTAAGAAGAGAGATGCCACGGTAGTTATTGCAGTCGCCCCTGTCTCCTTTGTTCTTGTACAATGTGACAATGTTTGCATCCTTCATGTCCTGTGGTACTCCACCTTCCCTCCAGCAGAGACGAAAGACTTCATACAGTTCGGTGGTGATGATCTCCTTACAGCATTTCAGCACTTCAACAGGGATGTTGTCCCTTCCAGGTGCCTTGCCGGAGGCGAGGGAATCCAAGGCCGCATTTATTTCTGCTAGGGTTGGTTCGCTGTCTAGCTCTTCCAAGACAGGCAGGCACTCAATGTTATTTAATGCTTCTTCGGTTACTACATTCTCTCTGGAATATAGCTCGGAGTAGTGCTGTACCCAGCGTTCCATCTGCTGTACTCGGTCCTGGATGAGCACACCTGTAGCAGACTTCAAGGGAGCAGATTTCTTCTGTATTGGACCTAAGGCTTGCTTGATACCGTCATACATTCCTTTGATGTTACCTGTGTCCGCTGCTAACTGTATCTGAGAGCAGAGCTGGAGCCAATAATCGTTGGAGCATCTCCTGGCTGCCTGTTGCACTTGGCCGCGAGCAGCTCGAAGAGCTTGCAGGTTGTACTTGCTAGGACAGGCTTTGTATGCTGCTAGAGCTCTTCTCTTATCCTCGATGGCTGGCATTAACTCCTCTGAATGGGCTTCGAACCAGTCAGCCATCTTTTTGGTCTTCTTGCCAAAGGTGGATAAGGCGGTGTTATAGACAGTGTTCTTGAAGTGTTCCCATCGTTCAGGTGCATTTGCATTAGCCGGACCTGGAAGGGCTTCCTCAAGTGCTTGGGCAAAATCCCTCACTTTTCTTTGATCGCAAGTCTTGCTGATGTCAATACGTGGTCTTCCTTCCTTTTTCGTGTGATATACTCTCTTTGTTCGCAGTTTTACTCTACTACCTACCAGGGAATGATCAGTATCACAATCAGCACTCTGGTAACTGCGTGTGATCGTAATACTAGGAAGGCTGGAACGTCTAGTGAGGATTAGATCGAGCTGATGCCAATGCTTTGATCTTGGATGTCTCCAGGAAACTCTGTGTTGCAGCTTCGTGTTAAAGAATGTGTTGCTGACACAAAGACCATAATAGCAGCAAAACTCCAGCAAGCGCTGGCCATTTTCATTCATCTTTCCGATGCCAAAACGGCCTAGACAAGTGGGCCAGGAGTTGTGATCAGCCCCAACTCTAGCGTTAAAGTCTCCAAGAATGAACAGTGCCTCTCTTTCAGGGACTTTTTTGATGGTAGCTGCCAGATCATCATAGAATTTGTCTTTCACTTCTGGAGTGGATGACAGTGTTGGTGCATATGCACTAATGAGGGTTACTGGTCCTGCTGATGAGTGGAGCTGCAGAGACAGGATTCTTTCACTCCCCACAGTAGGTGGAACAATGTATCTCAGAAGAGTATTTCTGACTGCAAAGCCAACACCATATTCCCTGGTCTCATTCGATGGTTTTCCCTGCCAGAAGAATGAGAAGTCTTTTTCTTTGACAGATCCCGAGTCTGGCAGTCTTGTCTCTTGGAGGGCAACAATGTCCATCTGCAGTCTACTCAGTTCCATGTCAATGACAGCTGTCTTGCGCACATCGTCTATTTCTTGCAGGTCGTTAGGAAAGCCGTAGTCATGGAAGCCAGGGGTCATTGTCCGTACATTCCAGGTGCCCAGCTTTAGGGCAGAAGTTTTCTTACGATTGTTGCATGGTGCACGGTTATCGATCTGCTTGTCGGGTTTGACCCTAAACCCCACGCACCCCGTGAAGTTAACAGACCGTGGCGAGGTAGCACCTTACTGGCTGGGGGCTGCCCAGCTTAAGGCGGGCGGTATCTACCTAGTGAGGTGCAATGACCTCTCCCACCGTCAGAAGTAGCCCCTGGCGTCCTGCTCTACGCCAATTGAGCAAAGACTTATAACCGGTAACTGCTACTTCCCGTGTTGTTTCGACGCTGTATGCGAAGCTGGAGTGTCCTCTCCAGAGCACGAAGCCTGGGTAAAATAATATGGAGGATAGGCTGTTACCCAAGCAGAAAATCCCCCCTCTCCACGTCGCTGAAATGGTCCAGTGGAAAGGCAAGAGCCAATACAACTGGCTCCAGCAACGTCGCAGGAGTTGGCAGAATGACACAAAGTGCCTCCGGGACTCCGGCTCCGGATTTTTCCTCGAGGTTATCTCCTGAAGCCCTTTCCATAAGTGGATATAGCCACAAGGCAGTGGAGGTTTAAAGTCGGAGTTTTCCTTCTCCTAGATGGGCTGCCTTCCATGGCTGACGAGCCCCACCTACCCGGCCTGCTCTCTAATAGTGTGGAAGTATGCAATGTTGATTGGCTCTCTAATTTCTCAGGTTAGGGTAAGAAATAGGATTAGAGAGTTTCATGCGCCATTAAACATGCTCTTTTTTTCTAGAGCAACAGAAGAGCGGCAGTTCTGTCTTATTTCAACTTAAGCATAAAAGGAGCTAGTTACCAATAACTAGTTACTTGTAATCAATTCATTAATTCTGTAACTTTTTTACTTTTACAGTTATGGGAGGGCAGAGGAAGCTCATGGTTCAACTGCTGGCTTATGCTGTTGCCTTCTGCTCTGCTCTCACTCTTGTGGCGCTGGTGGTATTTATGGGAGGTGAGTGTGTTTCTTGCCACTGGCCAGCATTCAACTGTGGCTTTCTAACTAGAAAGCGATGATTTAGTTATAGATTTCAAAGCAAATGCCAACTGAGTATAGAAGATACTCCTCCTTTATATCGTCATTCTTCTATATTTCACTTCTACCACTCACCAATAAAAAAATCCTTTCTATATCTCCTTCTATAGCAGCTGTTCTGGCTTTTTGTTTCCCTGTTATGGCTTACATTACCATCGGGAATGGGACTCCTATGATAAGCAGATTTGTAAATCTCTATGAATATTTATTTAGGTGTAAGATTTCATTTAATTAGTAGAACAAGTAGTTGAATAAATAATATAAAGATCCATACTATATTCCCAAGTAAAGTAAATGTAGAGTTTGTCCTTCCAGAAGAGAGCCATGAGGTCATTACAAAATACAGATGCAAGTGTAAGTGATAACTTTTTGTTTGAAGAACTGGGCTGTGATCTCCAACCCACAGCGGCCTCAGCTGTAACTTTAGAACAACAGTTCCAATGCAGCCGGCATCTTTCCTGACCTACACCTAAGAATGATGTGCCTGGCAAAATCCATATTGCTAAGAATGTTTGGAATTTACATCTAAGAGTAACTTTTCTGGCAAACTCCATCTTGAAGAACTTTAAGGTCTTCATCAGGTACATGCCTGATGAAGTGGATGGCCCTGATCCATGAAAGCTCACAGATCGTATACTGATTTTTCTAGAGGTCTATAAAGGTATCACCTTTTTCCTTCCAAAATGACATTGTCATTTCCATATCATTATTTCAAACCATTTTTTTTTGGGGGGGGGGGAATCTTACAGAGTCACAGCAACTGTTTCTTTTAGCGTCTCAGATCTTATCGGGTTCACCCACCAGTGTAAAACAATTGTGTAAATCTCAGAAGTGAATTGGCACAAGTTAAAATAATTAATATAGACTTTTGTTATTACATGCCAAGCTGTGCAGCTTGGTGCACAAACCGCACTGGCTTCTTGATTTGTGCAAATTTGCCTCTGAGAATTGCACTATTTGGCCGATGCCCAAGTAAAAATCCTGTGTGTTGTAGTGGATAGAGTGATGGACTAGGACTCAGTCATGGAAACTCAGTGAAGGTGGTGAACTGGTAAAGCCACTGCTTAAACATCTCACTTACCCTGAAAGTCCTATCATGGTCACTATATGTTGGGTCCAGCTTGAAGTCACAAAACAAAAAACTAATAGGATCCCAGCTAGTATTTATTTATTTCAGTTATTCAATTAGCATTCAATTCTCCTCCCAGAAACTGGGATGCAAGATTGTCTACAGTAAAGAAGTCTAACACTGTTTTTAAAAATGCATTATAAATATTCAAACAATTGGATTTATTTTCATATTAAAAACAGAATATCATTAAAACCTCAGTTAAAATAATTACAGGCTAGCAATAGGAAAGTACAGTATTTCCTTAAAAGTCCCTGTTACTGGCAAACAGTCCCAACAGTGTGCTTAAAAAGTAGAGTTTTGTAGGACATGTGGAAGGAGGCCAATCCACTGTCCCTAGGCAAGGAGTTCCATAACTTGGGTGTGACCACTGACCAAAGACCTTCTCAGTATGGCCTATGTACTCTTTCTGTCAGCAATGCTGGCATTAGCAGCTGTTGCCCAGCTTTTCATGAGTTCTCTGTTTCATCTCTCTCCTCAGCCATGCCATCAGTTCTGCTGTTTTTATGCGCTGCCTGTAGGCAGCAAACAGGCTGAGCTTCCTCCCAAAGTTCAACGTTTACCAGGTAATTGGGAGTCTCTCTAAAATTATCAATTTATGAACAGTACCCATCATTTGTCTGAGATGCCACTCATTGGTTAAACACACTGTAAGAGAGTGAGAGACCAAACAAGCAGGCAAAATAAAGACTTGAATGTTTTGACCCATACTTCCACTTCTGCAAGTGCTTAGAGACTTGTTCTTCACCAGCAACATGGACTGAGTAAGTCAGTTTCTCAATTGGTTGCATGGTTCGAGTCAACCGCTTGCACAAGGCTCTGTCCAAAGTGCTTCATGGATAGCCCTTCCACCTTGCCACAACTGCACTTACCATGGGTGTAATGTCAAGTTATGCCCACATGGCAACAGGATTTTAACCTGTGTCTGCTAGGGGTCCAACCAGGGACTGCGGGGCACACTTAGAATCTGGGTAAAACCCAGCTAACTGGACCATAAACTATCGAGTGGACCAGCACTTTTAAACTTCCTTATAAATGATCATGGGTCAGATGTCCTTGGAGATGATCAAGCACTCCCCAAGGACATCTCAAAACTGGGGGAATGGGCATTAAAATGGCAAAGGAATGTTCAGTATAAGTAAGTGTGAAATGATACACGTTGAGTAAAAATTCAAACTTTGCAGATGTGCTGCTAGCAGTGACTGATGAAGAAATAGATTTGGGGTTGTAATCAATAGCTTATTGAGAGTAAACTGTGCTTCACTTTGAGTAAACTTTGAGCAGACTTCTACTGGTTAAGCCCATCAGTATAAATCCAATGGTATAAATCTCAGGAATGAATTACCACAAATGAATACTCTGTCATTGGTATTCTGCACCAGTCATGCGACTCAACACACAACTGAAAATGCCAGTGCTGGTATCTTAATTTCCAGTGATCCATAGCTGAACATTTAAAATGATTGGATTTACACCAGTGTAAAATTTCAATTGGATTCTGGCTTTTATTATTGAAAATAATTTTTTTAAAAATTGGACACTAAATTTTCAGTGTATAAATTCCTGCACAAATCTGTAGCACAATTGCACGTGGAGTACCGTATGTATTTTGGATCAACAGAAATGGACAGGTTCTGAAAATATTAGAGCATCTGGTCGGTAGCCAGGTGCTATGCACTAATATCATCACCATATAGATGTAGAAATGGAAATAGTTCATGGGCTGGCACTACACTGCTGGGACAAAATTGGATTGAATCTGCAGCACCTTCTGTTGTATTACACAACATCAAGCCCTACTGCAGTTTAAAATGGTGCCTATTTTGTTTTTTTCCCTGCTCCAGATTGGAAAGTTTCATGTTCATTTAGAGCAGTAGTAGACCACTCATTTACAGACCCCTTCCCCATCTCCCCCATTTGCCAGCACTTTGTTCATGTGCATTTCCAGGGCTGTTTATTTTGAACTTTAAAAGGGTGGTTACTTAGAGTAAAACAGAGGGAGCCCCTTACTGTTTTGGAGGGGCTCCAGGGAGTAAAGACCTAAGATGATGGAGTCACCTCTGCCTGCCTCTCCTCCCCCTCCCTCCTTTGCTGCTCCCTTGCTCTCTTTTGGCATCGCATCTTCAATTTTTTTGTCTCCTTTGCACCTCGATTCACACATCCACATGTGTGATACCTTTTTAAAAGCCTGTAATTAAATCAAATATCCACAGATGCTCATAAGAGCCATTTAAAAATAAATAAATAAAAAGTGCGGGCAGGAGTGGGTCATGTTGTTCCCATCGTATGATGCAATGCCCAACTCTCAGCTTGTGTACAAGGGCAGTCTGCATGCCCACCCCCACTGGATTAAAACAGAGAAACACGTGCTTCTTGGCACGTGTTTCAAGCAATCTCATGCTTGTTTCCAGATAACCTGCAGTAAATAAATTTTATCCAGATTATTGTCAAGGTGTAGTTCCAGCCATAGTTACTTAGAAAAGACAAGGTGAAAAGACACCTAGGCACACCAGGCTGTTTGGGTGTCTATCCCTCTTCCCTTTGGTTCAGGTTACTTGTTCTATGTGTTGGTGTTCAGTTTCCAACTACGTAAAAAAAGTTTTCCTTGACCTTCCAGATCGCCACTCATTATGTGACAGTAAACATAGGTTTTTCATCTAACCTCTGGTTAGGTTCGGAATCCTTCAGTCTCGAGAGACTATGGTAACGTGCTCTGTATGGAGGACTTGGAACAGCGTCTAGTGTGGCTGAGAAGGCCAATTCGAGAGTGACAATCCCTTCCACACTAAAGACAAATACTATCTGTACTCCATCTAGCTCCCTGATTTTGCTGCTTCCGTGACTGCCTCTTTGCCTCGGCCTGCTGGAGAAGGGTCTCTTCAAATTGGGAGAGACCATGATGCACTGCCTGCGTCCAGGCTGAATGCTCAGACATCAAGTATTCCCATCTGTTGAGGTCCATTCCTAAGGCCTTCAGATCCCGCTTGCAGATCTCCTTGTATCACAGCTGTGGTCTCTCTCTGGGGCGCTTTCCCTGCACTAATTCTGCATACAGGAGATCTTTTGGAATCCAACTGTCAGCCATTCTCATGACATGCTCAAGCCAACGTAGACATTGCTTTATCAGCAATGTATACATGCTAAAAATTCCAGCTCGTTTTAGGACTACTCTATTTGGAACTTTGTCTTGCCAAGAATGCGTCGGAGACAATGCATATGGAACGTGTTCAGCTTCCTCTCCTGCCATGCACAAAGGGTCCAGGACTCACTGCAGTACAGGAGTGTGCTGAGGACACAGGCTCTATAGACCTGGATCTTAGTATATGTCTTCAGCTTCTTATTGAGCCATACTCTCTTTGTGAGTCTTGACAACATGGTAGCTGCTTTGCCAATGCGTTCATCCAGCTCAACATCTAGGGACAGAGTGTCAGAGATTGTTGAGCCAAGGTACAGAAAGTCATTAACAAACTCCAATTCTTGTGTGGAGATGGTAATAGAGGGAGGTGAGTCCACACCCTGGCCCATGACTTGTGTTTTCTTCAGGCTGATTGTTAGTCCAAAGTCTTGGCAGGCCTTGCTAAAACGATTCATGAGTTGTTGGAAGTCTTCAGCAGAGTGGGCAACAATGGCTGCATCATCAGCGAAGAGGAAGTCCCGCATGCATTTCAGTTGGACTTTGGTCTTTGCTCTCAATCTAGGGAGATTAAAGAGCTTTCCATCTGATCTAGTCTGGAGATAGACATCTTCTGTTGCATTTCCAAAGGCATGCTTCAGCACGACAGCAAAAAAGATCCCAAACAGGGTTGGTGCGAGGACACAGCCCTGTTTCACTCCACTTCAAATGTCAAAGGGATCTGATGTTGAGCCATCAAAAACTACAGTGATTGCCACTCATTACGTGATAGTAAACATAGGTTTTTCATCTAATCTCTGGTACATATTGTAAAAGATCTTTCCCATGATCTTTTGTTTCAGTTCCTCTGAATTTTGTTCAGCAGTTTATATTTGACTTTGCAAATGTAAACCTTTAACCCCTGCCATGGACATTTTTCCTTCTTAAGCAATGGAGAAGGAAGGAAGGAAGGAAGGAAGGAAGGAAGGAAGGAAGGAAGGAAGGAAGGAAGGAAGGAAGGAAGGAAGGAAGGAAGGAAGGAAGGAAGGAAGGAAGGAAGGAAGGAAGGAAGGAAGGAAGGAAGGAAGGAAGACCACAGCATATTTGTGCTATCAGAGAACAGAAGGGTAAATTATAACAAAGAAATATTGCTTAAATTGTGTTAAAATAAAATTTATGTTGTTTAAGCCGCCGAGAGACCTCTGGGTAGTGTGGGCGGCATATAAATTAAATAAATAAATTAAAATAAATAAATAAATAAAATAAAATAATGCTTATTTTGCAAATAATTACATCTTAATATTGTGATACTAGATTCTGATTTTCTTGATTGTGGTTGACTTATTGTGGTAACAAAATAACTTATTGTGGTAACAAAATAAGGTGACTTAAAAGTTGTTACCCCTCATTATTATTTTTTGTGCCAAATGTGTGGGTAGATTAGAATGCTACTTACACTGGAAAAAATAGAATGCCACTGGTTTCCATGGCTGTTTAGATCCAGATATTTCATCCCTGGTGCATTTTGTTGCAGTTAATAATAACTGCTGCTCTGTTTGACGTCCACTCTTGAGCTAAGCTGCCAAACGGCAATGGCTAATTGTTGAGTATGCTATAAAATGCACAGATGTGGGAAGCTGGAAGTCATCTGAATCTTCTGTGAAACAATACTGCATCCTTCATTGCTGACACAGTGGCTGAAATCCACTTGACTGCTACTCTACCTCTAAATATCTCTGGGCTCTTTGCTCTGCCCTGTGGCCATGCAGGAAATGCACAATTACCCCTGATTAGATTTGCATTTGCACATTTGTCTAAAAACAGTGCAGCTTTCTCAGGCTAAGAATTATGGCTACACGGTAGTATATCCATGTATTTTGCTGAAGCACAACAAGAAGTATTCTACAAGCAAAAGCCAAAGACAGGGTGCCTCAAACAAAAAATTATAACTATGAAACTGGACCTCAGATCAGCACCAAATTTGGCACAGATATAGCAGAAAGTTTGCTCCTGCTCTGTGCCAAATTTGGGGTCTTTGGGCAAAGGTTTTTCAATTTGTGGTTTTTAATAAAGTATCACTGTTCTACCCCCATAAAGACACAAGTGACCATAAATCCATAGAATTGACAAGAGATAAAAAATGTAGATAAGAAAAAAATTGCATACCTGGGGGAAAAAGTCTCCCAGCATCACTACCATTCATGAAGTGACAACACGCAAGCGAAAATCCCAGAAGCTGACTCCTTTTTTCATCACTTAACCACTTCCCATCCAAACTCAAAGCAATTGTCAGGCCTGTTTTTCAACAAGTGTGAATTGCAGTGAGCAGAAGAGGGCAGACTATCTTGACTGCTGCCATTGGGGTTGTCAACATTCAGCTGCCCTTTGCTGTGTTAAGCTGGGCATCCTTTTTCCTGCTGGCAACATGGGCAAAATTCCTAACTTCTTGAATCAGGGCACAGAAGCACAGTATCTTCATAAACTGGAGGATTTTTGAAGAATTGAGTATACAGTGGTGCCTCGCAAGACGAAAGTAATTCGTTCCGCGAATAGCGCTGTCTTGCGAAATGTTTGTCTTGTGAAAAGCAGTTTCACATAAGAATGCATTGCAATGCATTCCTATGGGAACCTCGCAAGACGAATGAATTATTTTCGTCTTGTGAGGCATCGGTCTTGGGGGGGAAAATCGTCTTGCAAAGCACGGCCATAGAAGAAGCCGTCTTGCGAGGCACCAAAGCGATCGCAAAAAACATTTGTCTTGCAGGTTTTTCTTCCCGTGAGGCATTCGTTTTGCGAGGCACCACTGTAATTTAGCTTGAGCCTGAATCTGGTCTGTTTCTCATTAGATCACATCATCCTCACTTAAAGAGGGTGACATCATTAACTGGTGATGGAAATCTCTAATTTAATATAATTTAAAACTTCCTATCCTCCTCTTTAGTTTCCAAGGATCCCTGGGGATTTCTTTTGTGTGGCGGAAGCCTTTGGGAGACTTGGAATGGGTGGGGAGAGCCTTTGATATTTGAAAATCATCACCACATTGCCACCAGCAGTCCCAATCCCTTGGTGGGACCACTGGCAGTGATGTTCCAATATTAAAGGCTCCCCACCCATTCTAAAGTTCCCAAAGGCTTCTTCATCAAAAGAGAGACCCCTGCAGAGTCTTGGAACCTGAAATTGGGGTGGGGGAGAGGCAGTTTTAAATTAGATTAGATTAAATTAAAGACTTTTGTCTCCAGCTGATGGCGTCGTCCTTGCTGCATGGCATACAGTTGCACAGCATAATTTCGACCCACATGTGGATTTTGTAGTCAAGCAAACTGCTCATAGGCCAAAACAGGAAATAGGCTAGATTCAGGGCCAAATTAGATTATATAGTTAGCAGTCTGCACTGCCTTTCAGCAAATGCGCAAATTCAAAGCCTGTCAGGAGTATTGCTTCATTTTCTGGGTGACCGTTAGGTAGAGAAAAGAGCCCCAAAGTATTAACAAGGCAAATTAGTATCCCCACAGATCTCTCTTATGTTAAATCTGGCATTTTATAGTATGCATTGTACCTTATGAACAAAACTTTCTTGCCTTTCCTGTTGCAAAGTCATTGATAAAATAATCAAGGTCTGTGACTGTAGCACCACTGATTTCATATCCAGGAAAGAGCAAAGGTTGTGGCAGAGCAAAAGGACAGATTTACTCCTTTCCTATGAATTTTGTTTATTTTTATTTACTTATTTAGAATATATCTCACAATCACAGACCAGAGTACAAAGCAATTCACTATTTTAAAACCTTTTTTAAAAAGTTAAACATTTGAATCTATATACAGTACATACTCATGCTCCCCATTATTAGGAACTCTCTCCTGGCAACTGGAAAAAAGAAAGGGGAAAATAAATATAAAACAGAGCACTCAGCTCTGTAGACTACTAGAGGGGCACTTCTGTCTTGTTTACACCAATCTGTCTATGATCTGGCCTTGCTAATTGCATTTCCACATTCATGGGATTTTGTTTTAAACAGACATGCACAAACACTGTCATAGACTTGGATTAATTTAGAGTGTCCCCAAAAGGGCAAAAATATGTCAGATATCAAAATAAGGACACAGAGATAGATTCCTGACATATTCATTTATTTATCAAATTATTTATTTATTAAATTATTTGTTTGTTTCTTTATTTGTTCCATTTTTACCCCACCCATCTAGATTCAGGAATCTACTCTGGGTGGCTTAGAGAATATAAAGATAAAAACAGCATTAAAATAACTTTGATCATAAGAGCAGAAAAATCAATAAAGAAAACAGGATCCAAGATGGGATAAAGAAGCTATGTAATGGGAGGGGGGAAGGCTTGCCGGAAGAACCAAATCTTCAACTTGTTTTTTAAAATTCCCAGAGAAGGTGCCAATCGAATCTCCGGGAGTAAGGTGTTCCAAATATGAGGGGCCACCACTGAGAAGGCCCAGTTTCTTGTTCTCTCTTTCCGGGCCTCTCTCAGAGTTAAGCCCCTCAACCTTCCAGTCTGGCTTGATTGAGTGACACGAGTAGAGCCAGGTGGGGACAGGCGCTCTGCCAGGTATTGAGGCCCTAAACCGTTTAGGGCTTTATATGTCAGCATTAGTTCCTTGAAATCAATGTGGAGACAAATGGTTAACCAGTGTAAGGCCACCAGAGTGGGGGAAATATGTTGGTGTCTTTTCACCTTGGTTAATAATCTGGCAGCCGTGTTCTGGACCATTTGTAGCGTCTACATCAGTCTCAAAGGCAGCCCCACGTAGAGCACATCGCAGTAGTCTAATCTTGAGCTGGGCAACCCACCGAAGATGTACGTGGGCAGAGCGCACCACAGATGCCACCTGGGACTCCATGGTAAGCCCTGGGTCAAGATGGACCCCTAAACTGCAGACCACACTCTTCATGGTGAGAGTTACCCCCCAAAAGAGAGCGAGCTTCCCAAACCACTGATAAAAGGGGCGCCCATCCTCAGGACCTCTGTCTTGTCTGGGTCCAACCTCAGTCCATTCTCCTGCATCCATTGCTGTACACCCCCCAGGCAGTGCTCAATGGACGTAGTGGCATCCGCTGCTGTTGGAAAAAAGGAGATGTATAGCTGCGTGTCATCAGCATACTAGTGACACAAAGCACTGCATCCCCTAATGATCCCACCCAGCAGCCTCATATAGATATTAAACAGCATTACAGAGATGATTGATCCCTGCGGGCTACCTCGAGCCAGGCAGTTGGACACAAAGCCAGGACAATGGACAGCTTTTAGACATCTGGGCCTTGTTCTTCTGGAATGAAATGTGATTGTACCCACACCATATCTCCCCTCTACCTGTGGTCACTCTGATATTATATTATATTATAAGTGGCCTTCCACGCCACTTCCAGAAGAAGTGAATAAAGGCAAAAAGCAATAAAAGAAAGCAGAAATCAGTACAACAATAATAAAATTTATATAGTCAAAAGTATAAATGACAACCAATTAATTAATAAATTAAACAAAACAGTAAATAAAATTAAAATAACATTAAACAAACTAAACTAAGAAACACTAAATTAAGCAAACTCCAGATTAATCAAGCATCAATAACAATTTATATAAACAAATTAAACAGTTAACATTATAACTCATATAGAATTGTGCAGAAAGAAAGCAATTTAGAGAGAATTAAACGAGATAAAAATAATAAAAGTACAAAGACAAAGAGTCCTCCCCATCCCACATCCATCCCTATTGCACTTAGATGAAAGGGACTTCGCCTCCTCCAGCTGGCCAAGAGAAAGAATGTAATTGAATACAAGTGCTGGCTTAATGTCCCTTCTCCTCTTGGTGTTGCTGATGGACAGCAGAGATGGAATGGCCTGCCCTCTCCAAGGGCCTGTGCCCTTTTAGGGATTAGGCTGGAGAGTAAGTTTGCCACAAATTATTAATGAAAATAGAATAATGGGGAACTGTGATGGTATGACAGAAGAAAGGAACATGCAACAAAAAAAGCCAAAGGATGGACAGTTTGAGATACAGCGGACCCTCGACATACAGAATTAATCTGTATTGGAACGGTGGCTGCAGGTTGAAAGGTCTGTAGGTCGAGGGTCCATTTCCCATAGGAATGCATTGAAAACCCATTAATCCTTAACCTGCCAAAGAAAAAATACCCTCCCACCAAAAAAAGAAAAGAAATGCAAAAAGCAGCACCTTACCAGTCCAAAGGGGTCTCTCGCTGCCACTATCGCTGCTGCCGAAGCCCTCCGAGGGTTCCCCACCGCTGCTGGAGGCCTTACAGGGGGCACCGGCCTGGTCTACCAGGCTTTCCCAGGGCCTAAGGGGGAAGCCCTCCCCTGGTAGGCCTGGAGTACCCTGGGAAAGCCAGCGGCGGACGACGACCTCCGAGAGGCCTCCCATGGCGGCGGAGAAGCTCTGGAAGGCCTCCGGAGGTTCCCCTCACTGCTGATCGTGCCTCCGAAGCACGGTGGGGGGGACCTTCGAGATGCCTCCCATTGTGGCGGAGAAGCCCTGGAAGGCATCTGGAGGCACGGTCAGCGGCCTACGGACCGGGAGGCAGGGAAAGCACCAAATCTGAATTTGGCGCTTTCCCCACCTCCCCCTTCTGGTTCTCCGGCTGCAAGTTGAAGTGAAATTTTGCGGCCGGAGAAGTCCGTAACTCGAAAAGTCCGCAGGTGGGGCCCTGCATAAGTCGAAGGTCCACTGTAATGAAGTTAATTTTTGAAAATAATGTAACAAGGAATAAAGCTTTACTGTAAAGCAAAAAACTCCAAAGCATGCTGCTTATATACTGTCCCATAGCGTTTAAAGCACTCTCTCCATGGTTTACAATTTAATTCTGAACACAGTACACATTACCTCCCTCAGAGAGCTGAGTGCTCAATTTACTTACCTTGGAAGGAGGTAATAACTAATATGTGCTCATTATTTTTCAAAAAGTTACCTGTGGGAGTCCTTTGGGGTGTGTCTGTGAGTGTGCTTTTTTGAGGAGGGACACTGAATTTTAAGTGTTTTTGTTTTTTAAAAAATAAAAAGTAAGGGAAAAGCCTATCTTTGTGACAGCAGTCTTTAAATAATATGTAACAGTGACAAATTGCTTTAAAAAACAGGTAAAGAATAAGAAAACTCTCTAAAAGGATTTAATGTCTTGATCTGCAGAGGTCCCTCTCTTTCCTTTTGCTAACAATCCTTTTTCACAAGGAGTGTTTCAAGTGAAAACAGGTTTTAGTTCCCAGTGGCGATGGGAATAGCATCCCCTTTGATCTACAGCTTACTCAAGCAGCCCCCTTCTGTTCTCCTTCAAAGTTTGGTTTTATAACTCCAGGGCATTTAAATAAAGCATCCTCAGAAGCTAAGTGCATCTTGGCCATGATAGGAAGAAGCTCTGCACCTTACCAGGTGATCTAGTGCCAACACTGAAGAGAAGCTTCTGGAAGAAATGAGCCCTGAAAGTCACAGAAATAGCCACTTCTTAAAACATTCATGCTAAAGTCTCCGCTGCTGGTCATGCTTCACCTTGCATTCACGGTCACGCCCTTGACAAAGGATTAAATAAGCCCTACTCAAACAGAGACAGCGAGACGTGTGCAGCCAATAGCAGTCAATTCTTTCTGCACTGGGAGGCAGCAAATCTATGGGAAAGAATCAAAGTACTGTAAGATAACAAACAGACGTCTACAAACTTGTACAGTGATGGGGAAACAGTAGATGTCTTTTAACTGAGGCCTGAATTGTTCAGATGAAATTAGATTTTGTCATGGATTTTATGTAATGCCTGATATGATGCTTTCTATCCCCAAATAATAATAATAAAATATTTGTGGTGTCGTGTTTTGCTCAGTGTGCAGTGGTAAAGCACAGGTGTTCATGACAGTCCTTACAGCCCCTCTTCCCGCATGAGAAGAGTTGACAGGTGCAGGCAGCTGGATCAGTCCATGTCAGCAAATGAAGAATGGGTCTTTCACAAAGCAATGGCTCTTAATTGCCCATTGAAGACAAAGCACCATGAATACTTCCCACTGCAACAAAGATAGCTTGCAAACATACTGTCCCCAGGAAAATCAATTCCTCTGTCAGCTTCTGTGAGGATTGCACCTAAGCTGAGAGAGAACAGGGAAGCCTGGAGGGTGTGACAGATAGTTTCATAGCCCCTCCTACTCAGAAAGTCCCAAGACTTTGACCTGGCAAGCCCAGGTTCCACTATACCACTAGATTTGCCATCTTAATAAAAATGGACCTTATTAAGCACCCATGGGTCTAGTTGGAGTTAATCCTTCTTCCACAGAAAAGAGAGAGAGATTCGAGCTCTGGAAAAGTGGAGGAATAGTCATTAAAAGTAGCAGGAGAACTGTTCAAGAGTGCCAACGGGGCAGTTTGGAACTGGTAAAGATTTAATTACATGCAATAAGTATGCAATATGTGCAAGGGTATATTTGTTTCAAAACTATTTAAATAAGTAGGTAAATGAAATGAATGGTCCATTAGCACAGTCTACTCTGACCGGCCGCAACTCTCTCCAGAGCCTTAAGCAGTAGCTCAGTGTTCAGAGTTTAAGGGGAAAAGAAGGAGTGACTGAATGTCAGCCCCCAAACCCACTGCCTCAACCCCTTCATTGCCTCATTGTGAATCAATGTATGTATCCAGAAGGATAGTGCACACAGTAGACGCAGACAAGATTTAACTGGCAATGCACAGAGATAGTGCAGCTTAAGGGAACAGCCATCAGGAAATGACTCAGCACCCTAAGGAATGATGGAGTAGGAGGCATACAGAGAGTGAGAATTCGGAAGGCTTTGGTAAGTAAAAATGTTATTTTCTGTAACCCCTGACTGATTCCTGAGTGGTGGCAAAAAGCACTTAGAAAACATTGTAGTCCTATAATAGCTGCTAATCTCATTAAACACATGATAAATATCAATGTTTTGAGATCTGAAGAAGAAGAAAAACATTTTAAAAATTTATGTTTTAAGCATGAAGATCTTCTCTCCTGTCTTTTACTTTTCTAAATATGCTCCTCATTTTTTGCTCTCTTTGCATTTGCATTTTGTTCTGCTTACCCAATCACACAAACCACTTATGGAAAACAATTCCATGATGATTCTATGGTAGGTGTCTTTCCTAATTGAACAGATGGTTTCAATTTAGCTTTGATGAGGAAGATACTTTAGATTACTAAAAGTTATATGATGTTACATGCCACTCAAAATTATCAATTTTACATAAAGAATTCTTTCCAACTGCCAGGGGTGCCATTCCCACTGCCAGTCCTGCAAACTAAAAGGGAGGGGATTGGTCTGCAATCTATGAATATTTCAAGGAATGTGTGTACATACACCCTGGTGCACACTTTCCCATAACACCTTCCACTGTTGGTATTCTTCTTGCCATCATCACTATCTGCCTGTAAAGAGAAATCTCAAGAACACAGCACAGAGATTTAGAGGCTGAAATCACAAGAATGTTAACATAGGAGAATTTAACACCTTTCTAATTTATGCAACACTGATCCACTATTGTATGGATTAGTTTACTTTTACTGAGCACCTGACTACACCATCAACTACTTGGATTTTGCTCCACTTATAAAACAGAGGAGAAAATTTGAATTTTAAGTATTTTTGCCGCCTGCATGACACAAATGCTGATTTGAATCCATCTGGTGCCTTTTGCTGGCAAAGTGCCTTTTTTCTCTCCCACCTGGTTGGGGGGGACTGTACTTTTTTTCTCGCTGGAAGGATTTGAAAGAACTTTTTTTGGTGTGGGTATGTGTAAAGATGGGGGCCAAGTCTCTAGAAGAGGGGGGAAAGAGCTGAAGGAGACAAAAGAGAGGAAGTGTGAGGGGGCAATGAAAGAGAGTGGGTATAATATATTCAGTCTGGTGATTCAAATAGGCGAGAGTAGGCCTATTTGAATCACCAGAACTTTTGGAGGAACAGATTCACCAAATCCACATTTCTTCAAATGTGATGTATTATTCTATGCAACAGAATTTCAGCAAGTGAATTAACAATAAAGTATTTATTTGAAAATACTAATTAATTAGTACGGTGCCTGAAGGTCACATAGAGCTGCAGTATGCCTTTGGGTGTGATCCTTGCATCCACATGGAAGGATCAGGTGTTTTGGGGTCAAGATACAACAGCTCACTTCAAGCGACCCTATAAAGCCCATCTCCCTTTAAACCAAAATAAAAGAAAAAAAAAAACAAAGAAAAAAAGATCTTCCTGCTTGTCCATTCCTGATGACTTCTCCTTCCAGAAAGCAGTTTTCCGTTTTGAAAAGGTATTTCCTAAAACACATATCACAGTAGCACTGCCATACAAGGCTTTTAAAAAACAAACAAACAAACACCAACCTTTGCTTCCTCTCTGTCCCTTCATTGAGAAGTGGAGTAAGTTTTTAGTCTGCTTAAGCTATCTGCTTTGGTTTGATCCCAGTGATCACCCCTGCTGGAACAAAACCAAAACAGAATGATCCTATTCATGCCAAAATAAAAACAAAAAGAAAACCAACCAACCAATCCAGTAGCCCCTAACAGTAGCCCCTAACAGGGAGCAAAAATATGAGGGTAGGCATGCATCAGGAATGAGGTGGTTCATTATGGCATATATGTTGTATGGTAACCAGGAAAAGGAACAAACCTGCCCACCCTCCAAGTGGAACAAACAGCAGGACAAAATCCCATGCAATTATACCCTAAATCTCTTTGTAAGCGTGGGGTGGGCAACTCTCCAACTGCAGAAGGAGGGAAGGCCATTTTAGTCTTTGCATCAAGCAGCAAAGTTTCTTAGGCTGGTTCTGCTAAAGAGATAGACTAGCATTCCCAGATATCCTGCCCTCCAAAAGTGTTTGCCTACAGCACTCATGATTGAAGTGATTTACTAGTACAGTGGTGCCTCGCTTTACGAGTGCTCCGTTTGACGACGAAATCGCATGGCATTGATGTTTTTGTGATCGCATGGCATTGATGTTTTCGTGATCGCAAAAGTGATCGCAAAACGATGTTCCCTATGGGGGAATTTCGCTTTGCGATGATCGGTTCCCTGCTTCGGTAACTGATCATTGCAAACCGATGATTTTCGCACAGCTGATCAGCAGTTTCAAAATGGCCGCCGGGTGAAAAACATGGCCACCCGCTGTTTTCCTCGCTGCACAGGCAGCGAAAATGGCCACGCTATGGAGGATCTTCATTGGACAGTGAGTTTGAAGCCCATAGGAACACATTAATTGGGTTTTAATGCGTTTCTATGGGTTTTTTAATATCGCATTACGACATTTTCGTTCAACAGCGATTTTGCTGGAACGAATTAACGTCATCATGCGAGGCACCACTGTACCTTCTTCTGGAGGCACCCTGGCACTGTGCAGCTTGACCAAGGCCATACAGGCTGGCTCTTCTCCTGGGAGGTATGGTGAGGAACAAGCTCTTGACCCCTAGACTTACTGACTTGTCTGGCCCATTCAGGAGTGAATTAACTTCCTGAATTTTAGAGTGCTAGTCAATTTAGGGCAGAGGTAAAATTTTTGAAGAGTTGCCCGTGCAGCATGGTGTATAGAGTGACAGATTATGATTCAAGAGACATAGTTTAAAATCCCAGTTCAGTAATGGAAACCCAAGGGAATGCGGCATGTGAAAAGGAGTGCATTAACATCATGGTTTTCATGATGTTAGACGATCAACATGCTTCCAAGTTTCCCTGAACCATTAGATCATTGTGGATTTGATCCTATTCTTTGAAAGTTTCTACCTTTGTACAAAATATCGTAACAGTGGATTCATCCAGGTATAGGTCTCAGCCCTTAATAAAGATTAAGTAAATATGAGAGGAGGTGAAAACCTTGCCTCAATGAAGAAAGATGGGTCTGAAGATGACAGTTTCCCCTATGCGGGTCTCCACATGAACTAAAACCCTTACTTTCCAGAGTGGAAGCTAATGCGCCAAGCCTCCAAATGAATAGTAAGCTCTGATCTTCATACCTGATAAGAAGAATTCTAAAGGATAAAATTGTCTACCGTATATATGAAACTGGTACTTTATTAGATGTGTCAGGGCTAGAAGATGTGTTGTAAAAGAGTATCAGAAAATTTCAGGTATGACAGGGGGAGTTCAGGTTACAGTTTAACAATCAAGCTAGATTACAGATTCAGCATAAAATTAGAAGTCGTGTTCTCTGAGGTGGTAAAATACTTCTTTGTCCTAGCATATGCTTTTCTTTACCTCCATATCTTGCAATCCAGAGTGTCTTGTTTTGTGATTGGTCATTAGAAAGTAAACAGCAACATAGGCTTGCTTTGTGTGTCTAATTGCTGAAGCATGTGTTTGTGAGGAAATACTATATTTAATGTTAATTCTAGAGTACCTCTTCTAATTATGTGGAAAATATTTTATGTGGCTTGATAGTTAATAATGGCATAAAGACCATAAGCATGGCTGTGATGGTGTTGGTGTCTTGGGCAAGACTCATCTGTAGTGCTGGAATAGTGCTTTAATGGTGAATTTAAGATGACAAAACTAAACAAAGAGAGACAATAATCCAAGAAAAAATTTAAGGCGATAGGGAAAAAAGGAAGACCTAACATACCGCAGAAGCCTGTGTTGCAGGGTCAGAAGACCAGCAGTCGTAAGATCGAATCCACGCGACGGAGTGAGCTCCCATCGCTTTGTCCCAGCTCCTCGTCAATCTAGCAGTTCGAAAGCACGCAAATATGAGTGGATAAATAGGTACCACCTCAGTGGGAAGGTAAAACATTGTTCCCTAGTCACGCTGGCCACGTGGCAATGGAAACTGTCTTCAGACAAGCGCTGGCTCTACGGCTTGAAAATGGGATGAGCACCGCCCCCTAGAGTCGGACACGACTGGATTAAAAATGTCAAGGGGAACCTTTACCTTTAACACAAGATTACTTGATCAGAAAATAGGCCACAAACTTTAGTTTGTGAGACTTGAACAGGCCTTTTAATGCTAAGGACATTTTGGGAGTTATTAATGTCTAGGATGGCCATAAATCAGGAGTGATTTGATGAGACGTAATAATTGCCCTTGATACAGAGTGGCATGCTGGGCAAGTAGCACTGGAATCAAGGTTCTCCCAGACAGGATCAAGTAGTTTTTTCTAGCAATTGAAGGCCTGAGTACCTGCGCTTCTATTACGTATGGTGGTTCTGTGGGGCAGAGATCCTGCTAAGTCCTGCACTGCTGTTTCTGTACAGTATTCTGTTTCAGGAAGTACTGCAACAGGAAAAAAGAGGGGGGGAGAGAGAGAGGTAAGGGGGTGAGAGAGAAAAAAACGAATATGAGAAAAAGGCTTTCTCAAGGCTGCAAGGAAGGGTAATGGTTGTGCAAGCTTTGGAATCCAGACACTTCTAGCCCAATCAGCTAACTAGCTAGCTGATATTTTAGATCAGAAAACAGACAGATCAACAAACTGGCCGGAATCCTGTGGCTGTTCTCATAGGGTTTGTGTAGTTGTGACTAACCAATGAGGTTCAAGGGACCATGGTTTTTCTGCCATTGGGTGTATGACCAAGCCAATGACAGAAGACCAAGAGGTGCCCAAGCAACTCATCCATTAGCGGCAATTAGCCACAGTAAGTTACAAAAACATTATAAAAGCACCAGTAGAATTCTGGCCAAAGCTTTCTGATTGGTTAATTTGCCCACAGTCAACATACTTACGCTTTGCTTCTGCACATGGAACATCTTTTGTGTGCTTCTGAAAACATATGATTGGCATCCCTCTGCCAGCACATTCCTTGTCAACTTTCTACTCTTAATCGCTTTACCCACCCCAACACCCATCTATTTCTGGCTCTGTTTTGTGAACTATTTCCTCTCAATTAGCTCACTCAAATGCTAATTTGATCTATTAGCTTTTACAAAATTGAGGGAACAATCTTTTAAAGCCCTTTAACATGCTGTCAGGTGAGGATATGATTTTGTGCTCCCTCTTTAAAAACAACAATTGGGCATAATATTAATCTGGAGTGCAATACATACTAATCAGAGGAAGGCTGGAGTGCCAGACTGAGTTATGGAAAAGAATAATGCATTAATTCAAATTCATGGAGGCGATTTTTATTTCAGTGGCAAAAATATGAGGTGACCTATATGGCTGCACAATAGGCCAAGGAGATAATGTTATTTTTAAAAGATTCATTGTCTCACTTATGAATGTGGAAAAGTTATTCACTATTATTTCATCATATATCAAAGGATTTGCCATATCTTTAGATCTTTATCAAATACTCTTTTTGTTAGCTACCTTTCCGAAGGTTCTTTCCTTCTCTTTGAAAGAAACTGAAACCCACCAATGAAAGAATACAAGCTTTTGAAATGTTTAAGAAGTTTTTTTAAAAAAAATCTATATGGATATTCAGGAAGAATATCATTCGCGTGTATGCAATTATCATTTAACAGGTTGAGCAGCTGCTACAAACAAATCGTTCTAATTTTTTTAAAAAAATGCTTTACATTAGACTAAAAAACCTATTTGACTTGACACCCATCTCATTTCCTACAGCTAAGGAACATGACTAGAGACTTCACAAAACAATGTTGTGAACTATATGTGCATCTGTTTTTTTTAAAAAAATACAATTTTAAGATTGTAGCTTTTCCTTATACAGACTCTCAGCTGTTGGCTTTGAGACCAAATTTATTGTTCTTCATGCACTGGAGAAGTTTAAGGTGGTTGAAACAAGACACTGAAAAATGCCTGTGATTTTTAGAGGTTTCTTTAACTTGTAATAAAACAACATTGCTTTGCTACTGCCGCCACTGAAAGTAATGACAACGACAATGCCAATACTAATACCCTGGGCAAAGTCAAATCTTTCCATGTCTCCAAAACCAGCTATTTCAGAGGGTGTCAGGGCCAGTTTTTTATCCCTTTGGTCCATTCCAGGCTGAACCGCCCATTCCCATTGACACCAGGAGTAGTCAAAAGTGCACTTCTACTTTAAAAATATATATCTTATTTGGAGGATTCCTTTTTCTCTACCAAATGAGGCACATGGGGCTTCATTCCTTGGTTTCAATGTGGAGCACACTTCCTCAACCAAAACAATATTTTCCAAAGGGTGGGTGGAGTTCCAGGAGCCATAATTTATTTATTTGTATTTATATATCACCTTTCTTCCAGGTCAGAATGCAAGGCAGCTAAAAACATGAATTAATAACAGAATATCACAAAAACACAGTAAGTAACATTACATGTTACCACATAAAATATGTTATGTTATGCCGTTATGTTAAAAACAAGCATCATTTTAAATAATGTACACACCACTTAGAAGGACAATGAGGAGGAGAAGGGAGAGGAAAACATATAATGCTCACCGTAATGAGACCCTTCCTCAGTAGCCAGTCAGTGGGCAAAGGTCGGCCTGCCTGAAAAACATCTCTGTCTGCCATTGGGGTAACACCAGGAAGGAGGAAGGAATTCTACAGCTTAGGTTCAGTCACTGAGAAGGACCTCTTCATGGCCATGAAGGTAGTGGTCTTCCTCTGGAGATCTTAAAACCTAGACAGGTTCATATAAGCAGTCCTTCACCTAGAAAATGAGCAGTATGTGTTACCGGTGCCCACTAGTCACCTACTACACCCTTCTCTGGAGTGATTATTGTTAAGAGGAAAGAAAATTGAGCTCAGGCACATGATGACATGGTATCCCCTCAACTCAAGATTGAGCTGAAAGTCAAGACAGAGTCCTCTCCCTTCCATTCTGAAGTGGCTGCAGTGGTGTGGGAGAATAATATTAGCTTCTGCTGTGCCAGGTTTCAGCTCCTTATCTGAGGCGCACAAAGGAAAACTGAATCCTCTGCCTTCTCTCTGATAGAGAAGAATACATTACAAGTCTTTTTTCATCGCTACACATCCCGGGCCTATTGTGCCTCCAAAATGATATCCATTAAAATGAACACTAAAAAAACATGGTATGTCCCATCGTTCCCCCCCCCAAGTATACGTTCAAGTTCTTAAATGTCAACTAAAAGAAGGATTTCATTTTTATAAAATGTCATATTTTATAGGAAGTCAATAAACATTTGTTGGAGGTAAAAATAATTATGAAAATAAATTCTTTATTAATATGTCAGAAGCTTGCAATTGAAGTGATGCCTTTTTAAAAAAATAGATAACTATGTTTTTATCAGTTGGATAGCCTTAAAACTCATGCTGATCTCTTTTCTTTATCTCAGTTATTTGCATAGGGCATCCATTGTTGAATGACATTTTCCAGGGACAGTAATAAAATGACCACTCTTCTAAAGGACAAAGTGTGCACAGCACAAATATTAGAAAAACACCACAGTGTTATGATACTTTTCTCAATGATTTGATCAATAAAGACAGCAAGGAACAAATATCTACCAAGGAGCAAACAGGAAGCAATTGGCACAACTAACATAAAATGTTTAACTTCGGAAAAGAGCTGTGTGGTTTTTCAGTCCTTTGAAGTCATGTTTAAAATCAATTCCTTCATCAAAAGCAGTCGTGAACTACTGTTTGAAATATCTTTAACAACGCAATCCTATACATATTTATGTGGTAGCAAGTCCCCTTGTGACCTAAGTAGCTATGAGTAGAACTGCAGTGTTAATTAGAGAAATAAAAAATGAAGCATGGACTTCTGAGGAATGACTGTTGTTTCCTTACTGCATAGCTGCTATGGCATAAATTAAAGACCACCATCAACCCACACACATGCAATTGAACAACAACTGTGTTCAGTCCTGTGGGTTAGAAACACAGGATAAAGCAAGCTGTCGTTTTGGTTTTTATTTTTTATGTTTTAAACCCTTACCATATCATACTACATGTTCTATGAGGTCTCAACCACAACAGAACACAATTACCAAATGACAGTTCCTGGCAACCCAACTCAATAGTGTTAGCAAACAGTGATAGTGAGGCTTCAGACCTTTGAACGGCAGACCATTCTGGTCAGTCAAGAAAGGAGGCCTTCTAGAACACACATCCACTCAGACATGGCTTTAGTTCCCCTGAGTCACCTTTTGTCACGCAATTCAAACACAGCTAGACATACAAGGTATGACTGTATCACCTGAAAAGTTTTCAACAGTATCTCTGAGTTTCAGCCACTTTTGCAGAGACTTGTTTGTTTTATAAATTAGGGTGGGGAGAACAGCCAGGATAAAAATCACTCTAACTCATTGATTTATTTTTATTCCTAGGCAACATGCCATATTCAGGGGGATATAATACCCCCCCCCCACCATCTCTTTGTGAACAAGTGGCTAAGGTGCAGAATTGTAAAAAGAAAATTACATCCATGCTTCTTTGTCAAAAGAGGGTGGGTGGGTTTCTAGCAAACTAGATGGGAGATGTCAGGAGCCATGTCTGCCCCTTTAATATATAGACAGGCAACGTATATCCTTCCTGGAGGAACAAGAGAGAGGTATGAGAGGAAAAGGACCATCAGCAACCCTACAAATAGCAATCCAAGGTTGAAGGAAGGTCAGTACAGATCACAGCAGATAAAGTACAGGCTAGGAAGCAATTATAAAGGGAGGATATCCTGAAAGGCCTCCCTAAAAAGCCATGTTTTTATACACTTCCTGAATGTTAAGTGGGAAGGGGTCTGGCACACCTCCAGAGATGGAGCATTCCATAAAGAAGCTGAACATTGAATCTTGCCCGTTGTGTGCCTGATTCTGCTTTGGGAAGAACTCTGGCAAGCCAGCTGTCACAAGGAGGTTCATAAGGCATGGTGTAAATAGCCATTCCCCTGTTAACATTCATGGCCAGCCCCAACCTAGGCTTGTCTCTTTTTAAAATAACTGTCTGGTAAGGTGTTTGACACCAGCCATTAACCACACAAGACCTGGTAGCTGAAGAATGGAAATGGTGTCATTTTATTACATAGTAACAACAACTTGGGAACAAATCTAAGCTTCAGTCCTTCTTCAGGTACAGAGTAGTCCATCGGACTAGATAGGCGGGATATAAATTAAATAAATAAATAAATAAATAAAAATACTACAACCCAACAACAACGCTTCTTCTTCAGTTACACTCTCCTCATCCCATTCCAGCCCTCCAGCCCTCTCCTCCTCCAGAATAAGCTGGCAACATGCATCACCTTGCTTCCCAGATACCAAGCAGATTGGTCAAGCAGTCCTGTCACACCTTTCCTTGGCATCTACTGATCAGATCTATACTATCTGCATACATTAAGGTTTGGTACTTCCATAACATTGTCAACAGTTAGCAACTGGTCTATCCTTTATCTTTTTTCTCTAATCATTTTCTGAAGGCTTCTGTGCCAACTCCAGCAATTGCAGCAATAATTTCCGCACAATAATTATGTGCTGTGTGAAGTAACACCTTTGTTATAAACGGACTCCCTGCCTTTTTATAGATTCTGCATTGGTTTTCTGTTAATCTTACCACAGTTTGAGGAAAAATCCACCTTTTTGGACTACTAAATTCAACTCTATTGTCTGGGGGATGGTGGGAATTGTAACTTTTCTAAGCTGTGAACTTTATACTACCCTTGCACTACTTTACACTTAAGTAGAAGCTGAATCCTTTCTCTTTCTCCAGAAAAGAAACAAGTCTTGGAGAATGTGTAATTCCTAAGACCTCCCTTGATTCTTTTCCCCACAGCCCCAGCAGTTTTCAGATTAATGGTTTTTAAAAAGTTTTCCTTAACAGGTGCTGTTTTAAGAATTTCTCCTTTGATGGCCCTTTCCAGTGCATTATACTATATCTGTCAGATCTCTCACTGGTCTACAGTTCTTTGGATTTACCACACTTGAGTGCCTGAACATGATCAATAATTTCCTTTGTTAGAGATTTGCATTTATTTCAAGGCAAGTTTCCAGTTGTACTATCACTAG
This sequence comes from Pogona vitticeps, assembly GCF_051106095.1. Lineage (NCBI taxonomy): Eukaryota > Metazoa > Chordata > Lepidosauria > Squamata > Agamidae > Pogona > Pogona vitticeps. The sequence goes on along the minus strand of NC_135784.1, from coordinate 251,538,943 downwards.
AACTTTCCAACTATCTTCTTTGCAAAAGACAGGATGCAATAGATATTAATTTGTTCCTGTTTCTACATCCATGTAACATTTTCAATTTCTGGTTTTTTTTCAGTTGCTCTGGTAGAATTATCATATATATACGTATCACCTCTCCCGTCTTCCCAATTTTGTTAAGGTTGAGTCTTTTTTTAGTAAGAAATAAAAATAAAAACACGTTTGGAGCAGTGGTCATAGACCTCCAAGTTTGAGTGGTCTTCTGGGGCTTGCCCATTTCTGCCTTAACTTCTCTCTTTCTTTTCCTTCTTCTTTTTAAAATTTTGCATTATATAACATGCTGGCTGCTAAATCAAGTTTTAAAAAAAATACAAGAAAGAAGCTACATGCAAGGCTTGTAGCAGGCTGTATAGCCCAGTGGTTTAGGCATCTGGTTGTAGAGCCAGAGGTTTGAAATTCAATTCCCCAGTGTGCCTCCTGCACGTAGAGCCAACCTGTGTGGCCTTGGGCATGCTGCACACTCCCAGGATGCCCCCAGAAGAAGGGACTGGTAAACCACTTCTGAGTATTCTCTACCTGAAAAACCTCGAAAAGAGTCACCATAAATCAGAATTGACTTGACGGCTCATCATGATTATCATAATATTACAAAGCTTTTATATAAATCTCGGTATTCATTATATATTTTATGTTAGGTGGTAGCCAAAAGCTCCAATTGCTTTAGTAATGCTTTTACCTAACATTTTAAAAGTAATTTGCATTCAATTCTTTTAAAATATTTTAATCTACTTTTCTCAAGCTGGAACAATTTGAACAGCCTTTCCCCCAGGTGAGCAGTTGTTTTGTTCTCCAAAAGGACCAGGGGAGGTATTCTGGTGATATACTGTCTTTTCCAGCCAAGATAAGTTGACTATGGGTTTGCCCGAGGATGTGGAAATTTAGAGACTGGGAACAATTGCTGCTAGATGAGTATGAACTTACCCACCCTGTGTGTTATACTGCCTTCACTCTCTCCTCTTCTGGCAGCATGCTATTCTCTGTGCATTTGGAAGACATGTTTTAAATATACTGTATTTTTTGCACCATAAGACTCACTTTTTTCCCACAAAACAGGGGGGTGGAAAGTCTGTGCATCTTATGGAGCGAAGAAAACAGATTATATTTTCCTGTTTTCTTCTCCTAAAAAATCGGTGCGTCTTATGGAAAGGTGCGTCTTATGGAGCGAAAAATACGGGTAGTTGCAATTTTCACAGAGCAGGAACTCAAAGCAGGCAGGTTCAGCACAGACCCAATATGGCTGTGGCACACTCAGATCCACATGTTCGTCTCCATGTCTCCACCCTTTCCCTGCATATGTCAGTTTCGCATAACCCAAGTACTGAAAGCCCTGGGTGGCAACATTGCTGAGTAGGACTCTCATTTTGCTTTTCCTCTGCAGATACTTGCACTCTCCAAAAAATTTGGAGTTGCAAACAATGCAACAGGCTACAGAGGGAGAAAAAAACAACAGTGAATATCTTTTCCTCTGTTCAGCCCATCTGCTATATCAAATGTCTTCAGTGGATGGAAGGGATTTGTGGAATCTCAGGTCCAAATCCATCTCCGTGCCCTTATTTTCTATTTTAATCCTTTACTTCCCTTTAGATGTTTGCTGCTGCCTATCCTGTTCAGAAACACAGTGGCTCTCATCCTAGTTGTTGAGTTGTAGTTTAGAAACATGTGGCAGGAATATGGAACATGATGCTGAAGGTTAGAGCAGGAGCAGATTAACATTCCAGTAGAAGATTTCTCCAGAGATGAATTTTTGAAAGCATCTCAGGCTAAAAGATCATGACACTGATGATGTGTTCTAGTGTTCTCACCAAAATTGCTACTCTTATCTGTCATCAGTGAGGGCAAGGCTGTGCCTTTTTCAATTAGTTGATGACATTGACTACAGGCATGTCAAAACAGGTCTATAAATACCATTTGCATCACAAGCTAATGTTTGAAGCAATGGGGCTAAATTATTCAAGAATGCCTGAAAGTTACTGATTTTGTCAAGTACATTTGAAGTCATATTAACAGTGAGTATCTACTTTTCTTTTCCTACACCTTCTAATCCTGGATTTTAATAGTGTAAGTTTTAGAATAAAGAACAAAGTCCTGTTTCACCCTAGGTGAAATGAATGTCAATTGGTTTCCTAGCAGAAGCATAAAAATGGATGAACCACAGTGTAAAGGGGAAAAGGTTATGGATTTTACAGTGAGGAATGATGGGGGGGGGGACCACATTGTAGGGTTTATTTATTTGGCTTTTATACCACCCATCTAGATGAATCTACTCAGGGTGGTTTACAGTCCAAAAAACAATACATTAAAAACATCAATAAAAAAACCTAAAACAAGAAAACATAATCCAAGATGGAAAAACCAGGGGAATAAATTAAGTAATGGCAGGAGGGAAGGCCTGCCTGAAGAGCCTGGTCTTCAGTTTATTCTTAAAAACTTCCAGCGAGGGAGCCAGGAGGATCTCAGAGGGGAGGATGTTCCAAAGGTGAGGGGCCACCGCTAAGAAGGCCTGGTTTCTACTTTTTTCTTTCCAGGTTTCTCTTGGAGTTAAGCTCCCCCAGCTGCCCAGCCTGGCTAGAATGAGTGACACAGTTAGAACTAGGTGGAAGAAGGCACTCTGACAGTTCCATGGTTCCATGGTTATTGTCCTTGTATTGATTTCAAGTGTACAGATATGCTCACATTGATAAGTAAAATGGTGTTCCTTCTTTAAAATAAAATATAAGAGAGAACTGATTCATGAAATCTGGGCACCAGGTGCAGTTAGCACATTGGAACGACCAAATTCAGCTTCATCACCTGAACAGCTTTTCCATTCCATAAGTGCCCATACATTGATCCAAATGACCTTATCTTGGAAACATTACCTTTTTTTTTTTGACAATGACAATAACCCCAGCAAGTTTGGCTATAGCCACTTGAGCTAGGTCATTTGAGGAACTGTAGTCCAAAATGTAACTTGTCCCAGTCCTGCTTAATGGCTGGTAGCAGCTCATGCCTCTTTTTTTGGCAAATTGCTTGATGTTTCCTTAAAGGGAGCTCATGATAGGGAAGTGTATGAAGAAATATATTTTTTAGTATCAGCTGATACAATTTTGGAAGTGACAGACATATCCTACTGTCATGCTAGGGAAATGAACTGATGTGTTTCTTTGTGTAAGTGAAGGAAGGGAACCGGAGGGAGGGGGCAAACAGAAACACTTTTGCATATATTTCCACAGGACTAGTACATGGAGAGTGACGTGCAAGCCAAACGTCCTGATCAAGCATCCGACAATGAATGCTCCACATCTTTTCCTCCAACATCAAGATATTGAGTGTGACTTTTTGCAAAGTGATACCTATCTTGTAGCCATTCATGCTCAACATGCCGGATTGGGGGGCATTTATTGGCTTAGGGTCAAATTCCACGTTAAAAAAACATTATGTATTTCCTGCTGCTTCTAAATATGCTGTTCCTTCACAGCTCAATGCTTGAGCCAATGGACTTGCAAATGAAACCCAACAATCAATCACAAACAAAAACAATTTGACTTGGAATATACTGAGCAGGGAAAGTTCATGGTAAGGTAAAGAGACATCTTTTAGCTCTTAAAGGTATTCTGCTTCTAAGGGCGAACTGACTGCATTGTTTATTTTCAACATAAGCTAACTGCTCAGAATTAGTATTAAAGGCCATTTTAAGTGATAGAAAAGTAGTCACTAAGGAAGTTGTGCACCTGATACATGGAGCAGGATAGTGTTTTCTGCCTATGACTACATGACTAAGACAGCAAGGGAGGGAAGGCAGAAGGGGAGGAAAAGGAAGAGTAATTATGGGAGGACCAAGGGCCAATGGAAACAAAGTTAGATCTGAGACTGCTAGCCTATAGACAAGGAAGCAATCAATCAATCAATCAATCAGACAAGAGGAAATATACCAGAGAAACCTATCCGGTTCTTATCTACCTATACTGCCTCCTGAAAGTGTAGAGAGGTGTGTGTGTGTGTGGTTGCACATTTCTCCACTTCCAATATAATTGACCTTGAAAACAGTGGTAGGGCTCAAAGAAATAGCTCATTTGACCATCCATCCGCATCAGCCTTACATGGAGCGAACGCATGCATGTGGCTACAGTGAAAATGAGAAGCAGAAAGAGAGCTCGCTGTAGTCAGAATGTGTCTTGGGGTGCACAGTGCCTCTCTATGAAGCTCTGACTGATAGCAGGCAACAGAGCTGCTGCCTGGTGAGCGTGTGCATTTTGCTTGCCATCAGTTATGACCTACTTATAAATAAACCCCTGGTTACAAAAGTAGCCTAAGTCTCCAATGGTGTCTCATCTAAAACGATGCCAAGCTTTCACTGTTCAGGGAACTGCGAAGTGTACGGCAATTGCATATTATTGGCTCAATTCTGGTCCCATGTTGGGCTGTTGCGGCACTTGTTTCAGCTGTGTGAAAGTACCTTTCAAGTACACATGAAAAAAAGAATGGGCTTAGGTATTTTGGAACAAGAAAGGGGGATACACAGAAGTCAAATGTTTTTTATTCTGTTTCCTGAGGCGCTAAACTGGGTGTTCTATTGAATATGCAGTTTCCTTTCAAAGCTTATGGAAATGCTCTCCTTCTCATCTACCAAAATTCAAAACGTAGACACAAATCATTTATAGGAGACAAAAAAAAAGAGTAGTGTCAGCAGAGAGGGCTATATTTTACTTGGCTGCGCCATGAGGAATTATGGAGGCTTGCAATGAGTAGAATACAAAGTAACATACGGTGCCTGTTGACAACAGGGTTGGAAATTATAAAGAGTAAAATCCAATATATTTTCTTCATAGTGTCAAACAGCTGGGAGTTTTTTTATGGCTTCTAGCAGGATGTCATGCCTTTGCTCATGGACCAATAATTCTAGAAGCACATTTAAGTCCATGCTGTTCTTTATGTATGTGGAAGTGCATGTCTTAAAAATAGTTGCAGTTTTAATAGAGTGTGACTCATGCAGGCCCAGCAATACTTTAAGGAACCAAAGTTACTGGGATTTATTTCTGAATAGGCATGAAAGGATTGCACCGCTAGCGATTAAGTCTGGTTTTAGATTTCTTTAGCTAAACAAGGAACACTAAGATGTTTTTGAAATACTGTATAATTATAGGAATATGGCTTTTAAAGGAGAACCGTAGCAGTGCCATTCAAATAAAAAAAATATAGTGAAGCCTTGTGGAAGGTAAACTGGACAGTTAAATGCTGTTTTGTCTTCTGGACCATATGTTACTGGCCTAAGCTGACATAAACTTAAATAAATGTATGACAGAACAAGAGTGAATAGATTGCACCCAAGGTAAGAAAGGTAATTATTAGGAGATATAGCTGTTTTGCTTAACAGAATGTATTTAAAACAAGCACCCCTCCTTCTTTAAGTAGATACTTCATCTGCTTCCCATCAGGAAAAGTGACAAGACGGTCAAGAATCACTAAAGGCATTAGGATGATGTGGAATAATTGCAGCTAGGTAGACTCCTTTCTATACCACACTGTACTTGACACAGCACAAGATTTATCCTACAATGTAGGGGTGGCTCATAGGTTCTGCACCCCCAATTTGTAGCTGCCTCATTGGACATGAAGCATCTATGTTACCATATGTTAATAGGTTCATGGGCCAAATAGCATGTTATATGATTGATCTGTGATTGATCAGCTATTTTTTTGTTTGTTTGCTTGTTTCCCAAATGTAGCCACCAGGTCAAGGCTTCAAGAGAGGCAGAATAGGGTTTAATCTCCCCCCTTCAAACATACTTGTTCTGGTTCCTCAATACAATTTTTTCCTCCACCATAGATTTACAATTCGCCATGCTGGTTAAAACACACAAATGCCCTTATTGTACTTGTCTGTATTTTCTTACCCATGACTAATAGGATCAGTGTATCCTATGAAGGAAGAAAGGGTTCGCCCTCCTTCCCCTTTCCCCTGCTCAGCTCCAAATCTGATTCTCTTCTCCTTGGCACTGTTTGCAAAGAGACAGAAAGAAATTATCATCAGCAACAAACTCCCCATATATTGAACTCCTATTGAATCTCCTACAAGAGGCACTCTGCCTTTGCATTCAGGAAATATTATTTCTCTGAAAAATATGGCCTCCAGATAAAAACATCTGCAGGAGTTTCCTCAGGTATTTGCAAAGCTGCAAAGTGCTGTGTCAATATAATTCCCATGCGTTATGTGCACCCCTACAGCACAGTGTATCTGTTTGTGGACCTAAACTCCTTGCTTCCTCACATACACCTTTGCCTCTAGAAATTGCTCATTCATGGCTTCTTCCTTTAAAAAAATTCTTTTATTCTGAAATACAGTTTAAAAAATTGAATAAGCAGCAAAAAAGGATAAACATAACCCCTAGCAACATAACCAAATATTAATTGTGGAGAAATAGAAACTAGCTGATTATAGCTATTGGTATAACATGGGTAAAACAATTTGATATAACAGCCCAAGAAGCTCACAACATAGTAAAAGAGTTTGGATGTATACGCTATGCAGCAGAATCCTAATCAGAATATATATATGTGTGTGCATCTGTATTTGATTGGAATGTGTCCAGATACTTGAAGGCTTTTATGGAGGAGAAAAGCAAAAATAGAACCATGACATCTTATTTCAATTTAGGAATCCTTACTTGGTTTTTATTGAGTATATTTGGAGATAATAATGGTCTTCCAAATTGGATCAATTCACTGCTATTTGGAAAGCGGTTTGGCATCCATCCCTGACATCTCCAAGTAGAACTAGGAAAAAATGCTGCCTGACATCTTGGCAAGCTGCTGCAAGTCAGAGGGACAACACTGGGCTAGTTGGAATAATGCTGACTAAAGGTAAGAAAGCTTCCTCTCTTCCTAAGGCTCTTCTTATATCTCTACTGGCAGTAGTCACTCACAATATCCCAGACCTGATGTACCACTCAATATTTATGCTGAAGGCTGAAGAATGAGCCAATTTACCCATATACTTTTCAATAATATGAGCATTAGATGAAGCTTTGCAATGGTTATGTTACATCTACAGTGGGTGGCTTCTAGAGATCTGCATAGAAGACGCAAAACCCTCTTAATAACTTATGTGTGATTTTTCCTTGTCCCTTTATTCCCTGCTACTCTTTCAGGGAACACCCTTCTGTTGATTTTCTTCCTTTATTGGTTGGAATCCTAGTGCCTAGCATAATACGTCCCACTTGTTCAGGTCCCCTGAAACCGTTGCTTCAATGGGCCTACTCTCATTGTGCCTTATGCTACTAAAGAAAGTCACACGTAGAGTAGGCCCGCTGGAATCAACGGAACATATAGAGGAGCAGACTCACCAAAACCCTATTGACTCAATGGGCCTGCTTTAGTTTATCTTACTGCTCTAACCAACAAGATTTTGATCAGTGTGGTCAACCGGGGAGGGGGGGATAAGACTTTGGGTTTTGCAAGGAGAAGAGAGTAAAATCACTGAGCATTCTCCACAGAATAAGAAATAAAGAGGGAGGAAATAGAACAATACAAATCAGTGTAATCGCTCAGTAAGAAAACAGAATCTCAGTAAAGGCCAATATCTGAGGTCAAATCAATATACCTAGTAGAGTCACTGTAGGAAAAAATATAGGTAAGTTTTCTAAAACGTTGCAAGGACAGCACAGCAATGTCATTAAGGGTCAAACTAGTTGACACAGTTAGACTTTCAGTTTTGTAACTGGGAATTGATAATACATTTAACCTTCAGGCATGGAATTCACTCATGCCTCCATACCTAAACAGTCAGACTTGGAAATGAAGTTTGTGTTTATCTCCTGGTGGATCAACTTATTTAGCAACACATGGGGATGAGCCAAACTTATGCTGAGATAAACAAATATATTTTACCTCTTAAGAGAACTCCACTGCTAATGACCTGCTAAGATCATCATATACTTTGATATTAAATACCGTAGTAGGTTCTTTCCACTATCCTTGTAGCATTTATATACAGTGGCGCCTTGCACAACGATGTTAATTGGTTCAAAAAAAAAAACCCGTTCTGTGAAACATCGTTCTGTGAAACACCATTTCCCATAGGAATGCATTGAAAACTGGTTAATCCGTTCCAATTGGAACGGATTGCCGTCCTTAAGCAAAAATCCCCATAGGAAACATCGTTGAGGGAAACGCGGTTCCCCAATTGAAATGCATTGAAGCCGACTCAATGCATTTGAATGGGTTTGCGAAGTCCCTTTTCGCTCCTGTAAAAGTGCCTTAAACTGTTTGAAAAGTATTTTAAATGCTTGCTATCATTAGCCCACCTCCTGAAACCTATGCAAACTTAATTTGGTGTTGTTCTGAGGCGTCCTTAATTTTTGGTGATTTTTTGTTTTCTCCATTGAAAGCCATTGTCCAATCTTGCATACAATAACACTGGGTATCAGAGGGAGGAGTTACAGTTTAAAGTTATTGTTCTTTGCCACTAATTGTTTGGTAAAGTTTCCCCTGCCTCTGGCTTAAGGGTCAGCTCCTTATTTCTGTTCAGCTGGAATTCCTTTCTTTCTTTCTTTCTTTTTTGCCTTCTTCCCCTGAGTCCCCTTAGCAGGAGATTCCCCATAGCAGAGATTTCATTTTTTTGTGCTTTCCTTCCTTCTGATTGTAACTACAGATCCTAACTGTGAGCAAACATACTTTTTTTTACTTAAAGATGCATTTACAGTTACTTTTTAATACAGAAAGGCTAGATTTTTGTGGAAAGAGAGGGCTGATGACACTGGACTGGCCTCTCACATTTCTTTGTTTTTCTGCTTCATACTCATCATACTACTTCATACAACTAAAGGAATAACCAAATTCCTAACACAAAACCTTTTGACCAAAATTCGCAATGGGTGTCATCCAGGGTTGAGCTCCTTCTCCAGGACCCCCCCCCAAATGTTATATTTTGGAAGAGACAGTGCAGATGCAATTTCCCTCAACTACAGATGCTTATAACATAGCCTCTGCACTGTAATGAGTATGAAGAAGGGCACTGTCGTATGGCAGCTTCAGAAAAAAGATGAGATTATTACTGTGCTGCAATATGTTCTCCTATTTTGCTGTGGTTTTATTTCATGAGAAAGACTTCCATTTCTCTGCCTCATTCTCAAGGCCCTCTAGAATTCATTTTAGTAATGTTTCCTAAATTAACAATAACATCGCACAGACTGCTGCCTGTGTTGTTGATTTCTGTTGCCCATTTTCTGTGTCACTCAGCACCTTCTTTGGCTGCTCACACTTCCTGATCTGAAAAAGCCCCATGGCAGGAGTTACCTTATGGCATCTTTCGCTAGGTTTTAATTGAAGTGTGGGATGCTGAGAAGGATGTCAGATGCCAAAGAGATTATTGCAATGAAAGACAGGACTTTTACAGATATCATCAGCTATAAGAAAGGTAAAGGCAAGGATTGTGAATCTCGCCCATGAGAATTTTGTCTAAAATCACTTCTTTAAAATTTATTTCAAAGGGAATTTCTTTTCTACCATGTTGAATGAGAAAAGTTCAAAATCTCAGAGGAGAAATGTTTGGCATAGCATTACTGTAATTTTAGAGATCAATATCTTCAGAGGAAAGAGTCAAGATGGTGCTGAAAACAGATGTGCATGATTAAGCTCCTCCTTGTTTTTATAGGACTGTGAAAACATACTCTTTTAACCCCTTAACAACAGTGCAAAGGTACTTGCCAAAATAAGGAAACAGCAATATTACAGCAAGAATTCATGAGGCTAGAGAGCAGGGAAATCAAAAGATTTACTGCCTTCCAACTAGTTTTGACTGTATGCTTGGATTTAACTGCCCACGGTAAGGGAGAGCTGGAGTTATTTATATTACGTTATCTTTCATTGCTTGTATAAGAGAGAGAGAGAGAAATCTTCTCTATGCCATTAACTCTGGTGGATAGCTGTAAAAATTTGGAAAGCCTGGAGTTACCATCCTGTGGCTTTAGCTGGGAACTTACTCTCTTCAAAATAGTTTTTACAAGACAGACAGGCAAAAGACTGGCCTTCTCCCCTCCAATATTAGACCTTCCTCAAGGGAAAAGATTAAAGCAAACTAATATTTCATCCTACCTGTCTGTAAATAAGGAACAAAAGAGGACGCAAACAACTGCACCAGGCTTCTTGATTGTACTGTAAATTATGCAAGGAAAGGGCTTGATATTGATCATAAAGAGCTGAAAGAAACTAAATTGCGAGTGATATACCTAGTAGTAGAAGTGGCCAATGCTCAGTCAATAATGGGATTGACTCTTGTAGGTTGGAGAATCCCCAATTCTAGTTTTTCAAACTGGCATATCTAGGCGAGTCCTAGAAAGCTACTTTATCCAACACGATGAGGAATTCCTCCAAAGTGCCACGTATTTGGAAAATCTGACCATCTCAAAATATGGACAGGTCTTTACAAGAGCCACATTGAATTATTTATTTATTTATTTATTTGATTTATACCCCGCCTATCTGGCCCACCAGACCACTCTAGGCGGCTTCCAATATAAAATCAGATAATAAAAACATAGACAAATACATAAGAATCAAACAGCAACAGCAGTAAAATAAAGAAGGAAAAGTAAGAGAGAAATCAAGAATTGGCTGGAAGGAAGGCCTGGATAAATAACCATGTTTTTAGTTGGGTTTTAAAGGTGCCCAGCGTGGGGGCCGCGCGAATCTCCGGAGGGAGATTGTTCCAGAGGCGAGGAGCCACCGCCGAGAAGACCCGGTTTTGTGTTTTCTCCTTGCGGGCCTCTCTCGGCATCAGGCTCCTCAGCCTCACCTCCTGACTTGTGCGGGTGATCCGGGTAGACCTTGGTGGGAGGAGGCGTTCCGCCAAATATCGAGGTCCTAAACCGTTTAGGGCCTTATAAGTAAGCATTAAAACTCTGAAGTTGACACGGAAACAGATGGGCAGCCAATGCAATGCGGCCAGCGTTGGAGAGATGTGTTGCTATTACCACTCATATGCAGTCTTAGATGGGAACTATAACGGTATGCTATAAAAACCAAACAAACAAAAAACCAGCTACGCCCCTGTAATAACAAAGTAATTGGAACTCTGGAGCACGTCCTTTGCACACACAATTTTTACAGGGATGAACTGACCAGATTCCTTAACCCCATAATGAGTGATTTCCTGGGTAGGATCTTCGATTGGTATTTAAAATATTTCCTAGCTGATACAATTAAGCCCAAAACTAATGGCTGGGGTTCTTCTTTCTGCACAAAGAACACACAAGATAATCCTTGCCTCTGTTTCACAATACTTATCTGGGTTGTTGTTTTTAGGTATGTACATGTACTTTATTTAACTGTTTTCAATCATATTGGAAATGTTGGGTCTGTGACCATGCAGTAAAGATCAATTGACTAATTTTAGAAGATTTCCTTTTATTCCTTCCCTGTCTCCTCTCCTCTTGTGGTAATCAGTGATGTGGAGGTGGGATAAGGATTGTGATCATGTCACAATAAAGTTGAGTCTCCCTAAAAGTATTGGGAATATTAACATGAATGTGACATGGGGCAATTACTTTTAGCAACAGCATGAAGCAAAGCAGAAAGTTGAACACTACAGCATCGACCATGTTTAGAGTTCAGCTCAAGAATTGCTTAGTGGGAGGTGGGGCTTGTTGTGGTGCAGTCAGCATTCCCTGGGAAAAGCTCCTGGGGAAAGCTAGAACTGCCTGGTCTGGGGGTCCTTCATTAGACGAGGGACTACAGGGGAGGCTAGGAGAAGTCTCCCTGAGCAGTATGTGAGCACCGGAGGAAGGAATGCGGAGCAGCAACCTGACATTTCTTTCCTCTGAAGAGATTACTGAGCACAGATCGGATCCAGGCGCCATCTTGACAACTAACTGTGAGTAACCCACCCACCCCAGGGGAGAGGAGAACGAAGAACTACAGCTAAAAATTGACAGCAATAAATAAAATTGAAGCCCTTAATCTAAAAATGATCCTATAAAACAGGAAGGGCTGAAAGAAGAGGAGGAGGAGTGGCGAGTTTGCTTACTGGCTCTGCTGTTTTGCTATTTCAAAAGCGAAATCAGCTCTTCGCAGACCGACCAAGGCCAGCAGCGAGACGGTGATAGGAAAAGGAAAATAAAAAGCTGATCCTGGAAAATTCCTTGATGAAATAAACAAAGATGCACAGAACTTATGTTGTTATCAGTAAGAAATTAGACAGACTTCTTAACAGCAGATAGAGTGCTACCAAATCTTGGGGACTATATAATATCCCTGGGGTGAGGAAGCCCCCCTCAGAGGCTACTGCTGTAAGCGGCTATATTGTAAACTTTGTGAAATTAGCTGGGAGAGTTATGACTCTCGAAAGTGAACTGTGCAATTGAGAAAACCAGGACTGGAGATGCTGGCTGGATTTACAGTGGAAGTATATGCAGTGGATTATAATGACACCTACTGGAGGAAAGCTGAATGTCAGCCCCAATACACCTAAATGTCTTGTGAAAAGCCTTTGGGATTCTGGAACATCGCACTAAGGCTGGAATTGTACAAATATTGAGGCAGGAAAGCCAGATATCTTTCCTAGCTCCATTTTGATATCTGGAACATCGCTTGGGACTTTGGATTATCGTAATGAGTGGGAACTGTACAAATATTGATGTTTGAAATTCTTTGATTGTTGTCAGCTTGGATTTTTCTTGTTGGACAGTGTGGGGAATCTGGAACAGAGGTTGCAGACATAACAATGTTGCTAGGACTTTCTAGAAGAAGGAACATTTCTACTGTGCCTGTGTTTTAAACTGTTGGGCTAAAAACTGATTTATATACTACAATATCTGGGTAAAGACTGGAGGACAGTTTTAGGTGAGGTTGTTGATATGGGGCTTTGTTTGTTGGCTAAATAGGCAAATTGAAATGGCCTCCAAAAAATCAAAACTCCAAACACCTGTAACCTTTCCTGCTCAGGCTCAAGGCCTGGGAACATTAGTGGCACAAGAATCAGGTAAAGAATGGCAGACCACCATGCAAAATTTATTAACAACAGGATTCCAACAAGTAAATGAATGTCTCACCCAAATAGCAGATCAGACGAAGGAAATGAAGCCAAACAACAGATAACAGAAATAAAAACGAGGAAACACATTGAGGAAAAAGTGAAAGGTACAAATGCCACGGTGAACCAAACTGAAGAAACATTATAGAATAATCAAAAACAAAATGATGACAGATTAATAATGTTAGAGATGGAGAGAGCATTGAAAATGCTGAGATTTCAAAATGTGCCAGAAAAGGAAGGCGAAGACCTAGAGATATTAATGAGTAAAGCTTTGGCTGCAGAAATAGAGATGGAAGTAGCGGATCTCCATCAATGTCTGGAAGCAACTTATAGGGTGAGCACAGCATATATCAGGAGAAATAAGCTGTCTAAAGAAATTCATTTGAGATTTACGAAGAAATCAATTAGAGATAAGGTTTTAAGAATCTCACAAGATAAACAATTGATAATAGAAGACAAGAAAATTAATGTCTTAAAACAAATTCCCTGGCAAATGAGACAGAGAAGGAAGGAATACTCCTCCCTGGTATCGCTACTTCAACAAAATGGAATTTCATATAGATGGCTATCACCAGAAGGTTTATTTTTCAGAATTGACACACAGAGATATAATATAACATCACCGATGAAAGCGCAAGATGTTATGGAAAAAATGAGGAGACTCTGAAAATACAGGGTGAAAGAAAGAAGGAGGGAAAATCAGAAGAAAAACCGCAAGAGAAATCAAATCAATCATCACAATCAAAATCAGATATAGAGCTAGGAGAACAGAAAGTAGCCAAGTCAAGATGAAGTATGATGAGGAATAAACAGAAAGGAAGTAATCAACAACAAGATGACTAGAAAACAAATGAAGATTTTTTCAGTCAACATAAATGGCCTGAACTCACCTCAAAAACAAAAAAAGATCTTTCTACAACAGCAGAAACAGAAATCTGATGTAATCTGCATTCAAGAAACCCATATGAAAAGCATAGACCAGAAACTGCTGGAATGTCCAAGGTTAGGAAAATTATTTGCAGCTTCGGACGTAAGTAAAAAGAAGAAAGATGTGGCTATGTACATAGAGAAAGAAGTAGAACCAAAACTAATTTTTGCCTCAGACAACAGAAGGATATTAATGGTGGAAATCCAAAGAGAATCAAAGAAAATGCTAATTGTTAATATTTATGCACCAAATGGAAATCAAAAATTTTTTAAAAACAACTGCAACTAGAACTGACAAATAAAGATTATGATTATTACTGTGTGATAAAAGATTTTAATGCTGTTTTTGACAAAGAACTAGACACAAAATCAGATAATATAACAAAAAAAGAGAGAGGTACAATCTCAAGAAACTTCCTACAGCTGGCGGAAGAAGTAAATATTATAGATGCTTGGAGGACATGTAACCCAAAGACAAGAGACTATACCTTTTATTTTAATAGACATAAATCATGGTCAAAAATTGATACATGTTGGATTTCAACAAGCTTGATGAAAGAATTGGAACAAATAGACATTTTACCTAATACATTTGCAGACCACAGTCCAATTTCATTACAATTGGGTAGCAAATCAAGAGAATTTAATTGGAAGCTCAATATTGCACATATTAAAAATGAGGATTTTAATAAGCAAGTAAAAGAAGAAATGAATCTCTTCTTTAAGCAGAATATAAAGCCAGTAACATTTTCCCCCTTACATTTCCCTTTACCTTCTATATCCCATACCCTATCCCAAGTTATTAAATAAATAAATAAAAAGAATTGCTTAGTGGAAAGGTTTTTTAATCCACACTTCTGTCTCTTGGGGCTGAATTTTACAAAGTTTGCAGAAACACCAGCTACTAGCACAGAAGTGTAAGATAAGCAAGATGAATAATTTAGGCTGCACAGCTCTGACAGACATCAAAGATTTAAGGTGAGAAGGAGCGCGTAATAGTTGTAATAGTCAAACTTTAATCACTATTTATTTTTGACTATGTTGGAGCGAAGGAAGGAAGGAAGGAAGGAAGGAAGGAAGGAAGGAAGGAAGGAAGGAAGGAAGGAAGGAAGGAAGGAAGGAAGAATTACATTGAGTAATATTGGGGTTGAGGGCAAAAAAGAAAGAAAAGACTTCCTTGAAAACCATAATGGCCAGAGTTCTAGTATTTACACCTATTCATGTAATATAAGCAGCATAAATTTTTGTGACAAACAGCTACATGCTAAGAAGGCAGTGCAGATATTTGCTGTTGCACTGAGTCATGGGACTTGGTGCACAACAGTAAATGCTTAGTCTGACTTCTAAACTTGTGGCAAATTTTGTTAAGATTTAATTGACTGCAATTTAAAAAAATCACAAGACTTCAGTGAATCAGTCTGAAAAAGGGAAATAGGTAATTTGTCCCTGAGGTTGTTTACAAAATACATTTTACACAGGCTCATGCATTCTGGCAAACTTTCTCCATTCCAGGAAACCTCCCCCTTTCCCCTCATCTTTGGGCACAGAACCTTCTCTATATGCAATACTTTGAGATCAATAAAGTGGCAGACAATTTTTTTTATTTATCTCTGGCAGTTTGCACTAGTAGAGTTTTTGCCTGCTCAACCCAAATAAGGAAGCAGACACAGGTAATGGGTTAGCTAGAACCACTTTTATAAACATGTTAATGATAACTTCCTTCCCACTGCAGAAGGGCCTACAATAGCACGGATTCCTGGGTCTGGCAGAGGGGAGTAGTGCCTACCCTATTACGCCCTTGGACAAGTCCCAAGTGCCAGGTCTGTGCTGTCAGGTCAACAGCCCATTTCTGACTCACCGACACTCAGATGAACCCCTGGACGTCAGGCACCCCCCCCAACTTGTAAAGTTTTGGTGGCCTGTGGCAACAGTGGGCCACCATGCACCCACCATCATGGAATTCACAGAGCTGAGATGTAGGGCACAATATAACCTCTGAATTATCCTTGAGAACTCACCATTACTGATTTTCCCCCTCTGTACTATCTGCTAGTGTGACCTATTTAAACACATCACCACCTTTGATTAGCCCGTATCTGCCCCTCAGAGTGGTCAGAGTGAGACAGGCAAAAATTACCTGCAGATCTTTTGTTCAATAGGCTGATCAGGTGATATTGGTACAAAATTCCTATCTGGCCCTGAAGCAACCAACTCCTTTCACACACTGGACCCATAGGGTGGGTGGGTGGATTGCTGGACCTTGCAAGAGGCTTGTTGGAGGGCAGACTAGTCTACCCTCCTCAGGTGAGCTCAAGGCAACCTATGGGTGAGCCTCTCTCCATTTCAGGGATGGGTTCGAAAAGCCTTCCTGCCCATGCAGCTGTTTGGGTGTGCAGATGGAGAGATACCTTTTTAGTCTAGTCCCACTAAATTGTTTGCTCATGCCCGCTGCCTGCCCCTTTTAGGGAATACACCTCCTGGTTGGTTGGAGGCGTAGTCAGTGTTTCTCTCCTTTAGACTTCTTGCTCCTGCATGACCACAACTTCCACAATTCCCATCTCCTACGTGCTTGGCAGTAGGAAATGTGGGGTTACATATCTATTGAGAACATTTATGAGTCGGACTGCAGTACAATATTGCAGAGAAAGAGAGACCAACACCACATTTTCCCACAAGCATTCGGTGCCCCAGTGCTCACTGAGCATGTCCAGCCTTAACTGAAATGTTTAGGATTCTCTCTGCCTTTCCCTCTGACCATTTAAATTCTTTTCTGCAGGGATGGTGCTCCTTTTGCTACATTGGGGTTTATAATTGAATTAATTTTCTATAGGTAGAAGATTTCTCTCTTTTCAGGCTTTGTTCTTCCAACAACCCTGTGAATTGATTTAGGCCAGAGTTGAAATGGAGCTGGGCCTTGTCTGGTTGAAACTCTGAGACTTTCTGAAGAGCAGGGCCTGTGACATCCTCCCCTCCTCTCCAGGCTTCCCAGTTCCCTCTAAGGGTAAGTGCAATCTCCATACAAGCTGAAGAAGAAATGGATTTTCTCAAGAACAGTATAATATTGCAAAGCTATCTCTTTATTGTGATGCAACTATTCGAGTTGGTCTTGAATGAGTGGCTCAGAACCCTTAGCTTTACAAAAGACCTGCTTTTTGGTGGAAACAAAATCTCATTTACTCATATGCATCCACCCAGCTACATGATTTGTTGGACTGGGGCTGGCTGTGGAAACTGTGCCTGGTTCTAGGGACTACAATTGCATTTCCAGTGTAACCACTACGCCAATGGTTTAGGTTCAGAATATTTTAAGCTCTTCTAGATATTTTTATATGCAAGACTAAGGATCTAAGTCCTAATCCAACCCCAATTGTCTTCTCGATAACACTGCATTGCCTACTTCTGTTGTCATTTTATAGGCTGAATATTTACATGATAGACCTAGCTGCTGGTAATTATTATCAAACTTAGGAACTGAGTAAAAGCATCAGTGCTGCTGATGAGTGAGTGGATATGAAGATGACTATAAATGACATGGAAAAGAACAAACTGCATTAAAATGGCTCTGGTTCTTTGGGGGAGATGAAAGAAGCTGAGTGAGGCAGAAAAGCACTCAACTGTTTCAGAAGCAATGATGCCCAACCTTGCTGTAAAATTTCAGAAATTTGGTGAGGTAAATGGTGCTTCTCATATAGTACTTTAACTGTCAGGAATCAGCAGATGACCAAACTGCAGCTTGGGCTTTTCAAGTTCTCAGAAGAGACCAAGAGATGAGTTGAAAAGAAAAAGAAGCTCAAATGTTGCTTATCAAACAAAGAGCTGTTTTTCATGCTGACCACCTCAAAGATCTTGGGTTTTCAGTTCTCAGAATCTTTGTTCCTTTGAGGCAGCCAGCAAGCTATGTGAAATGAATTTTAATCAGGACCTGCCGATATCTATCAGTCTATCATACTTCATAACTCAGGTAATAAAGTCTGGAGAAAAATGATGGGCAAGAGAAAGTGAAATCCTGAAAGCAAGGCACAGTGTTCTCTATATCCGGGTTAGAGAAGGGTATGAAAGGATTCAAGATGAATGATATACTATGACAGAGGAGTCAATGAGAATGATTTCCCTAATGGTAGAA
Organism: Pogona vitticeps; assembly: GCF_051106095.1. Taxonomy (NCBI): domain Eukaryota; kingdom Metazoa; phylum Chordata; class Lepidosauria; order Squamata; family Agamidae; genus Pogona; species Pogona vitticeps. The sequence continues at coordinate 251,520,839 of NC_135784.1, read as the reverse complement.
TCTGGAGAATTTAACATTTGCAATTCAGCCAGATTAACACCGGAATAAAGGAATATTGTTTGGAGCTGAACATAATAATATCTTTTCTGGTATACAAAGCAAAAATATTTAACTTCCACTAACAGCACATGATCTCTAGCATTTTTTTTAAAAAAATAATATGGAACTAAATAGCATTGGGATACACAGTGCAGTGTAGTAGATAGAGTGATGGACTAGGACTCAGGAAGCCTGGGTTCAAATCCCGGCTCAGCCATGCAAGCTCACTGGGGACATGGAGCTGGAAAAAGTCATTCTTTAAATATCTCACTTACCTTGAAAGCTCTATTATAGAAACTCTAATAGTCAGTTCTGATTTGACAGCAGATAACATAATAAATAGCATTGTGGAAGAGAAGCAGGAAAATTATTTGGATATGACATACAGTATATAAATAAATCTGTGTAGTCATGAGATGTGGATGAACTACCAAAATGGTGGTTTGTCTTGATTCGTGGTTCATCAAGGTTGACAAAGCACAAATCACAAATTTACTAATGTATCACTGATGGCTATCTAAAAAAAACCCAAAATGCTGAGCTTTACCACCCCCACAGACTGCCCCCTTCCTCCTGCCTCTGTTGCCTTCCTATCTTGTCCTGCTGCCTCCTCCTCTGCTGCCACCACTGCTATCTCTGCCACCACTGCCATGCTACTGCCTCTGCTACCTCTGCTGTCTTTGTAGATGGAGGTGGCAGCTTCCATTCTGACAGCCTAGCACTCCTCTTTCTGCCTATGGCTGAAACAGCTGATTGGAAATACAAAGGCAGAGAGGGAAAGCTAGGCTGCTGGAATGGAAGCCACTCTTCTGGCAGCCTAGCCTTCCCTTTCTGCCTATGTGGATGAATAAAAAATGTAAATATTCATACTAGCCAGGGGTCTCTGGAATGGATGAATATGAAGTGATGAACGTTCAACAAATCAGCGATTTCCTACAAATACTGGAATTCATTTTTTTATTCATCCCCATGTCTAGTCATTACGCCAAAATAATAAGGCTTCTTAAGAATTCCTGATTTTATCATGAAAATTAAAAGTAAAATACTGAAGAATACGTTAAAAGTCTTCAAAAATAAATTTATCTGAACTATAATGAACACCATCACTTGCTGTATAATGCCAAGTTCCCCACATCATGATAAACTATTTCTGCTTCTGGTAAAATGTGAAGAACTACCGTGTGATACTGTACTAACACATGCTAGCACTTTTCAAATACTTTAGAGGTTGTAGTACAAAGGAGTGGCAGGATCTGTTCTTAATCATCCCAGAGCGCAGGAGATGTAATAATGGGCTCAAGTTAGAGGGAGCCAGATTTAGGCTCAATATCAGTAAAAAAACTTCATAACTGTTAGAGCAGTAAGACAGTGGAACCAATTACCTTGAGAGGTGGTGAGTGCTCCAGTGCTAGAGACATTGAAGAGAAAATTGGGCAACCATCTGTTAGATCTGCTTTGACTTGGATTCCTGCATTGAGCAGGGGGTTGGACTCGATGACCTTATAGGTCCTTTCCAACTCAGTTATTCTATGATTCTATTATTAAGGAAACCTATATGTTCAGTAAAATCTCTTACACATTACTTAACCTAACTTCTTCACTTGCTTCCAACATGTTTTAGAGAGCTCCTTGAGACAACCTCACTTCTGATCATCCAAACAAGAGTGAAATATAATCTGGATAGGAAAGGGGAGAAGTCCTACCACTTCCAACAACCTAGCTTGTACCCACAGCCACCTGCATCCGAGTTGACTAATAGAAAAATAATAGAATAAATATGTAAAGCCACAACAATCAGGCAAGCATAAGCCTGGTGAAGTTAATAGGCTTAAGCTGATAGCTCTGTGTTAGGTTTAGGCAACTGGTATTGCTTTCTTTTTTGGGGGGGGGGGGAAGGAATTTACCAGTGTTCTCAAAGGGAGGGAAAGACACAACTTGTGTGTCCACTTTCCCCTTCTCCATACACAGAGGTCAAAAACTTTGTTGGCAACCGGGTCATCTTTTTGCCCTCTCTCATGTGCCCGCTGCACAGTGTCATTCTAGTAGTGGCACTTGGGATGCAGCCACCAAAAAAAAGGGGGGGGGTAGTAAAAGTCTTTTTATTTCTGTGGGAAAACATGGCAAAGCAGCTACCATGTTCTCTAGACTCACAAAGAGATTATGGCTCAATAAGAAGCTGAAGACATATACTAAGATCCAGGTCTATAGAGCCTGTGTCTTGAGCACACTCCTGTACTGCAGTGAGTCCTGGGCCCTTCGTGCACAGCAGGAGAGAAAGCTGAACATGTTCCATATGCACTGTCTCCAATGCATTTTTTGGTATCACCTGGCATGACAAAGTTCCAAATAGAGTAGTCCTAGAACAAGCTGGAATTTTTAGCATGTATACATTACTGAAACAGCGACGTCTACGTTGGCTTGGGCATGTCATGAGAATGGCTGATAATTGAATTCCAAAGGATCTCCTGTATGGAGAATTAGTGCAGGGAAATCACCTCAGAGCGAGACCACAGCTGTGATACAAGGACATCGTCAAGTGGGATCTGAAGGCCTTAGGAATGGACCTCAACAGATGGGAAACCCTGACGTCCGAGCGTTCAGCCTGGAGGCAGGCAGTGCATCACGGCTTCTCCCAATTTGAAGAGACCCTTCTCCAGCAGGCCGAGGCAAAGAGGCAGTCACGAAAGCAGCAAAATCAGGGTGCTGGACGGGGACAGATTGGATTTGTCTTCAGTGTGGAAGGGATTGTCACTCTCGAATTGGCCTTCTCAGCCACACCAGACGCTGTTCCAAGTCCTCCATACAGAGCATGTTAACCATAGTCTCTCAAGACTGAAGGCTGCACAAACAAACAAACAAACAAACAAACAAACAAACAAACAAACAAACAAAGTACAACAAAAGGAGTGAGTGTAGTTGGTGGGTTGGAGAGCCTGGCTTTAGAGCCAAGGGGTAGGAGTCTTAATCCCCACTGGTCCTTCCCAGAGAGGATCCAGCTGAGATCACCTAGTGTGTACATGTGACTAAAACGGTTATGGCTTTGCCATCTCTGTGGCCTTGCGCAACCTGTATCATACTAAACTGCTCATAGCAAAAAAGGACTGGCAAATCAATTCTGAATACTTCAGACCTAGAAAACTTGGTGAGGGTCACTCCAAGTCAAAATAAGTCTACTTGACAGCACACAATAGAAATAAAGAACTTTCTCACAATATTTCTCGGGGGAAAAATATTGTACTTGTTTAGCACTTGTCATTTATGATCTGGCACCTCTCCCAGCTTTTCAAATGTTACATTTTCAAGGAGTCTTTGTTGGTATTTTTTTTCCCTCCTGCAATATAGATGTTATAATACAGCTGTTTTTCTGTACACTCTGTATCAGGCATGAGGGAGGGAAGTGTGATATCCACCTCCAGAGAAAAGGTAACGCAAATGGTGTGCCATTATTCACCTTCCAATTTCACAAAATGTTTAGTCCCATAGGAAAGAATCATTTACTTTTCTGCCTCATCCTCAGAGTCCTTTGGAATTTCTTTTAGACTGCTTTTTTTTAGCTTATCATAGCATTTCAAGTTGAGTGAGGGTGCTGCTTCCCCTCCCCCTCTTTTTATTACACACCATTTCATCATTCTTCTGTTTCCCTGGCTGGCCACACTTCCTGTGGAAGACATTCCCTTCCGACATCTTACTGGGGCTTCAACTGAGCTGTGGGAAAGGATGCCAGAATCCATAGAGTTGCTTATACAGTAAGAGGCAAGACATATTCCAGAGCTTTTTAACCAACTCATAAGTGTGATAAGCACAAGAGTCTTGAACCTCGCCCACGAGAATGTCTCCTTTTCTTTTCAAAAGCGATTCCTTTTCTATCAAATTGAACGAGAATGAATTTAATTCTCGAGACAAAGTTTCTCAGCAAGCACTGATTTAGACAATCATCAGTGGTAACTGAATTTTATATTATGTTATTATTATATTCTATTTTATTGCTAGATTAAATAAAATTTATTATATTCTCTTTTATTGATAGAATGCAAAGCCTATAAAGCAATTTATATATGATAGTATAATGAAAAACCAGGGTGCAGAAAGAGGGAGAAAAAATGTTTCCCTTTTATCTCGAAATAAGCACAACCACCACTGAAGCTGGGAAGTGTGAAGGACAGGTTATTATAACAACTACACTGAGCATATTTGCTGGAAAAGATTCCCTAATTGCCACACAAACTGTTGTGTTCAAGCCTTCTTGACCATCCTGTCATAACTGTTGGATTCTCTTGAGGAAGCTCAAGCAGTTTTTGCTTGACAGAGCACAGGCAAGTTCTAAAGTACTATAACTTGCTCAAAGGAAACCCAAGGGATAGCTAAGGTATCAGAGGGAATCTGTAAGCATGAAGCCTAAATCCTGAATAAACCACAGAGAGAGAGAGAGAGAGAGAAAGTTCTCCGGCTTAAAAAAGGAGATGCACAAACCTAATACCTAACTGGAGGATGAAGATTATGATGACTTGTGGGAAGAAACCACAGGGTGCCTCATCATGCTTTCTGAGTGCCTTGTGAAATTCAGGTAGAATAATGGTTTAGGGCACAATAACTGAAATATTTGCAGACCAATGCTGTGTTCATCATGATAAATGGAAATGCAAACCCACATTTGCTGGCTAGTATTCTACTGTTATCCCTGCTAGAGCAGATGCACTGGCTCAGTGGAATGTACTAACTTACTACTGATGTTGGATGCCATCAAGATACCTCCAAAATGCCCTGTCCTCAACAGCCCTGCTTAATTATTGTAAATTCAAACCTTGTGGGAATAAATCCATTGTGTACATGGTCTTCTCTTTTCCTCCTGCCTCTAATTTTTCTCAGCATCATTGTCTTTTCCAGTGATTCTTGCCTTCTCATGATGTGCCCGAAGTAGGACAGCCTCTGTTTCATCATTTTTGCTCCACAGATAGTTCACATTTGATTTGATTTAGGGCCACTTGTTCCTCTTTCTGGCAGTCCAGGGTATTCACGAAGTTCCCCTCCAGCACCACATTTCAAATAAATCAACTTTCCCCCCATAACTTCCTTACAGGACATACAAGTGATGGGAAATACAAAAATGTGGATGATCTTGGTCTTGGACTCCAGTGACACATCATTACAATTGATTATCTTTTCTAAAGGCTTCACTGCCGCCCTTCTGAGTCTTAGTCATCTGATTTCTTGTCTTCAGTCTCGATTTGGGTTGATGATTGAACCAAAGTACTGTATACAAAACCTCTAACTATTTCAATTTCTTCATTGTTAAGTCTGAATTTATGTAGTTCCTCTGTAGTCATGGTTTGTTTCTTCTTAATATTCTACTGCAGTCCTGCTTTGGCACTTATTTCACTTTCACCAAAAGTCATTTCAAATCATGGCTGTTTTCTGCCAGTAATTTGATGTCATCTGAATATCTTAAACTACTGATGTTTCTTCCACCAATTCTCACTCCTCCTTCATCTGAATCTAATCTGGCTTTCTGTATGATACGTTCTGCATACAGATTGAACAGATAAGGGGACAAAATGCACACTTGTCTGACACCTTTGCCTATAGGAAACCATTTTGTCTCTCCTGTCCTAACAGTAGCTTCTTGACCACAATGTAGGTTATGTATCAGGGCAATCAAGTGCTGAGGTAAATCCGCTTCTCTCAGAATATCCCATAGTTTCTCATGATCCATACTGTCAAAAACTTTGCTGTACTCTATAAAGCATAGGGGGACATGGTGGCGCTGCGGGCTAAACCACAGAAGCCTGTGCTGCAGGGTCAGAAGACCAGCAGTCGTAAGATCGAATCCACGCGACGGAGTGAGTGCCCGTCGCTTGTCCCAGCTCCTGCCAACCTAGTGGTTCAAAAGCATGCAAATGCAAGTAGATAAATAGGGACCACCTCGGTGGGAAGGTAACAGCGTTCCATGTCTAAGTCGCACTGGCCATGTGACCACGGAAGATTGTCTTTGGACAAAACGCTGACTTTATGGCTTGGAAATGGGGAAGAGCACCGCCCCCTAGAGTTGAACACGACTGGACAAAAAATTGTCAAGGAGAACCTTTACCTATAAAGCATAGACTGATCTTCTTATGAAATTCTTTAGTAGCTCCAGTAGCCATCAGATATTTGCAAAACGATCTCAGGTGCCTCTTCCTTTTCAGGATCCATGTTGAATGTGAGGCATTTCTTGTTCCGTATAAGGTAAATGCCTTTGTTGCAACACCCTGAACATTCCTTTGCTTGCATGGGAAATTAGAGTAATGGTCCTATAGTTACTGCTTTTGTTGTTGTTTAGTCGTTAAGTCATGTCCAACTCTTTGTGACCCCATGGACCAGAGCACGCCAGGCCCTCCTGTCTTCCACTGCCTCCCAGAATTGGGTCATGTTGGTAGCTTCGGTGACACTGTCCATCTGTCTCATCCTCTGTCGCCCCCTTCTTTTCTTGCCTTCACACTTCCCCAACATCAGGGTCTTTTCCAGGGAGTCTTCTCTTCTCATGAGATGGCCAAAGTATTGGAGCCTCAGCTTCAGGATCTGTCCTTCCAGCGAGCACTGAGGGTTGACTTCCTTCAGAATTGATAGGTTTGTTCTCCTTGCAATCCAGGGGACTCCCAATAGTCTCCTCCAGCACCATAATTCAAAAGATGAGGGAGTGCAAGGAATGCTTGTCAAATTTGCAGATGATACCAAATTGAGTGGAATAGCTAATACCCTAGAAGACAGAAACAAAATTCAAAATGACCTTGATAGAAGGCCAAAAACAACAGAATGAAATTCAACAGGGATAAGTGCAATATACTGCACGTCAGGAAAAAAAAAACCAGTTGCATCTAAGATGGGGGATACCTGGCTCAACAAAACAAGGAGCAAGAAGGATCCTGGAATTGTCGTAGATCACAAGCTAAATATGAGCCAACAGTGTGATGTGGCTACAAAAAAGGCAAATACTATTTTAGGCTGCATTAATAGAGGTATAGGTTCCAAATCCCGCAAGGTGCTAATCCCCTTCTATTCAGCACTGGTTAGGCCTCACCTTGAGTATTATGTCCAGTTCTGGACACCACACTTCAAGAAAGATGCTAACAAATTGGAACAAGTTCAGAGGAGGGCGACAAGGATCATCAGGGGGCTGCAAACCAAGTCTTATGAAGAAAGGCTGAAAGAATTCAGCATGTTTAGCCTTGAGAAAAAAAGACTGAGAGGTGATATAATAGCACTTTTCAAATATTTGAAAGGTTGCCATACAGAGGAGGGGCAAGATCTGTTCTTGATCATCCCAGAGTGCAGGACATGCAACAATGGGCTCAAGTTAAAGGAAGCCAGACTTTGGATGATTATCAGGAAAAACTTTCTAACTGTTAGAGAAGAACTACAGTGGAATCAGTTACCTCGGGAGTTGGTGAGTGCTCTAACACTGGAGGCATTTTATCAGTGGCACACACACACCCATGAGTTTCCATGGCCAAGTTGGGATTTGAGTCCTAGTCTTTCACTTTATCCACTACAAGTAAGCCAGAAATCGCCATGGTTAAATTCTGCATGCCAAATGTAATTTCAGTAAGACAAAATGCTCTGACTTTGTGAATAATAAAAGACAGAAATAATATAATGGTAAAAATATCAGGGGGAACACTACAATTTTTATATACAGATAATGGGGGCAGATTCTTCTTTGTTTGGAATGGCATTTCATTCTTTCTTTCCTATTTAATGGCAGCTACCATGTTCTTCTAAAATCTTGACCACAAAGTCCCTGAATGACACTGCATTTGGGCATGAAGAAAATTGTGGTGAAGCATACATGTGTAGGAGTCATGTGTCCTTTCCTACCTGTAAAGACTGTTTCAATGATCTGTTTAAATGTTCCTCTTTCCAGGGCCAGAACTCTAGTTGTATTTCTCCAGTCTTGATTGTCCTCTTTATTCCTTCCTTGCAACCCCTTCCACATTCAGTTTACATTTATGGAATACCCTTCCCTCTAACATCCACTTAACTTCCTTTGTTTTTATGACTGACACCTTCTTAAAATAGATCTGCCATTTGGACAAAATTACTATAGTGGAATCCATCTTATTTTGCTTCATATTTGAATCACAAAAGATAAAGGCTAGTATGAGTTTAGTAAACCATACAGTGGGGGTAAAAGCAATGGCTCAGATAATTCCCCAGAAAAGTATACTGGTGACTTGTAGCTTGTTCCAAATGATGCATTTTTCTGACCAAAAGATTTGTGATTCTCCTCTTATTTTCATTGTTAAGTGTGGTATTTAGTATCAATAGATATTCTGTTGATGCTAAAATGTTTCCAGAGACTTCTTAGTGCTACATTTTTGTTTCAAGTCTGTATCATAACGTTTCCTGAGATATTGGCTTCAGAATGTTTGGAGTCGCTATTTTGAATTGAAAGCATCATCTTGAAATCAGATGGAATGGGAAATTTGGAGACTATGTTTCCCCAATTTGTACCCTGTTTCCCCGAAAATAAGACCTGACCTGAAAGGAAGTCCTAGTAGGATTTTTCAGGATGCTCATCATCTAATCCCTACCCCCCAAAATAAGCCCCAGTTCACTGAAACCCGCCCTCCACCATTGTGCTGGCACCAGAAGAAGAGGACATGACTGTATTTGAATAAATGTAGATTGTTGTACATGAAAAAAAAAATAAAACATCCCGTGAAAATAAGCCCTAACACATCTTTTGGAGCAAAAATTAATATAAAACCCTGTCTTATTTTTGGGGAAACACAGTAGAACTAGAATAGATCAGGAAAAAAAACATCTTGGGTAGGTATTTTCTTCTGCCCACAGCTTCTGTGCAAGACCAAGTGATTATCACCTAACAGAATTGTACATGGTCTGTGGATGAACTTATGCTCTGGTTTCCTTTGTTGTTGAGGTAGGAGTGAATACCTTTCTAAATCCGTTGATATCTTCAGGTAGCACAAATTGAGTCAGCATGTCAAAATATACCTCTCAGTCATTAAAAGAGGACTTTGTCCCAAGGACATAGTATATACCTATGGAGGCTGATGACTCTGATGCCAGTGGAGTGATGAATTCAGTCCACGTTTCTGCCGGAACTTAACAGGAATTATCCAAGGTGCTAAATCCTACTACCAAATCAGCCTCAGCACGTTAAACAGCTTCAGAATAAGCGTTCAGAATAAAATCCACAGCTGACCCACTGACATTAGAGATGTGAGCCTCCACTGATATATAGGTTCTAAGGGTGGTGTCATGATTACATTGAATTAAAACAACAGCAGCTTTGTTTTAATGTGCAAAGTTTGCTTCTCTGTTAGTTTGCTTGCCCCGGGAAAAGAGATGTTTCCTGTTGTGTCATTTTTATTAGAGCATAATATAATCTAGTAAAAAACAAAATCAGCTTTGTTTCCCAGAGTGGAGATGACTACAGTTCGTTTTCTTTCTTTGGCTAGAAACAAATTTTGTGCTTCCTAATTTGCTTTAAATGTTATTTATTCAACAATAGTCAGAACAAATAATAATAATCTTTATAATAATAAATATGGTGATATGATCATATTTTGCCAAATGTACAAAAAGCAATAGGGCACATTATAGAGGTTACACAGAATTCTACAGATTGCTATGTCAAAGGGAACAGGAAAAAGCCTTTTTACAACTGATCATTTTTCACACTTACCTCTGAATGAATATCAGACAAACACGGAGTCCTAATTGCACCATAAAAAAGGAATTATTTATAAAAGAGAATGCTGGACTCTATGGGCTGTGAACCATTGACACATGTGCCATAAAACACATCAAATTAATTTAACAAGTCTTAGGAGAGCTATTAAGTTTCTTCTGAGTGGAGGTGGATAGTAAGGTGTGTGTGTGTGTGTGGGGGGAAACAAACCCAAATTGAAACTGAAATTGTCCCATAGTGCATTAAATGCACACAAGTAACATACTAGAAGAGTAGCCAAAAAACCAAACCAAACCAAAGGAAAAAAAAACCCCAGGCATTGTGTGATACCATACAGGTGAACGTATTATGCCTTTTTTGTGATTGGGAAATGCCCAGTTTGTTACGTACGTATATGAAATCATTTGAAAATCTGTTGGAGAACTGAGTGCAATGGAAAGGAAAGGTTTTTATACAGTGTGATGAAGAAATGAGAGACTGGATGCCAAAAGAACTAGGGTGCCCACTGCATGCTTGTGTCAAGGCAAATTAGATGTGTTCCATGGCACTGTTGCCAGAGAGCCCCCCACTTGACCCCACTGGAGCTGAATGCTTAGTCAGGGTTAATGACATAGGGAGCATAGTGAATTGGCATAAACACACCTTGCATTCAAGGTACCTCCTTCCAGACCTTCCCTCACACTACAGCTAATGACTGAGCACATGAAAGAGACACATTTTAGCACTTTCCTAGGGATGGGAGGTATTATGTTTTAGACTACAGCTTCCAGGGACCTACAGCCAGCATGGCTCATTGTTTACTGCCTTTGGACTTGTATGCATGGCCATGACCACCATCCTTATTTAGCCTTTACAGGAGCAGGATGAACATCTGCTGTAAAGGGGGAAAGGCTGTTAAAGAACACTTAAATAACATTGTGTTGTCAACATTAATGCTTTCAGAAAGCAAAATATCATATCCTTAAAATATCACACTATCATATCAGAATTTAGGAATAGCTAATTATAAGCAACATAGTTATCTATAACTCATTTGATAGGTAATGTAATTAGGAGTTACAAGTTATTTCTTAGGTGGAATGAATATCAGTTTAGTTCCTTCCAAAAGTCACTTTTTAAAGAACATCTTGACAGGAAATTTTTATAGTTTTATGCCATTTTCTCATCAAACCTAAGTGTCAAGGGAAGCATTTTTTGGTTTTGACTTTTACCTTTTTATCATGAAAATTATTTGTCATTGTTTTTGCCTTTTTCTCTTTTTATCACTGGAATTTTTCTAATTAAACTGAGGTTATAATTCTTTTAACATATCACGAGAAGACAAGTCTCACTACAGAAGATAATAATGCTAGAAAAAATTGAAGGCGGTAAGAAAAGAGAAGCCCCAGCATAAGATGGATTGACTCAATAAATGAAGCCACAGCCTTTAGTTGGCAAGAATTGAGCAGAGCTATTACTAGGATCTTTTGGAGATCAGTAATTCAGAAGGCTGCCACAAGTCAGGAGGAGTGACTTGGTGACACGTAACTATTTTTTATAAATATTTCCAAGTTGCAATATCAGAATTGGCACTAGAGGAAATAAGAATAATAATTATGGGCTGTGAAATCAATTCCAACTTCTGATTACACTTCACATGGTTTTCAAGGCACAAAGGACTCTTCCGTTTACAAGTCCCACCACCTCCTTGTGCTTCTCTGGGACTGTACAGCTTGCTCAAATTCACACACACACTCGTCCATTTCCTGAGAAGCACAGTGGAGAATTTAACACCTGAATGTGTCTCCACAACCAGATGCTGAGCTATCCAGACAGCTTAATCACAATATCTGTAAATATGTCCAAGCAGCAATATCAGAATTGGCCATGAGAGAGAACCTAGGAATATTTCACTGTCTATTTCTTAGTCTTCGTGTAACAATACATTAGTAATGCGCAACACAACCAAATGCTTGTATGTCATTTCCCTTTTTTATCTCATTTTCTCCATCATGTATATCAAGAAATTTGTGGATTTTGTCAATGTGTTATTAAAAATATATATAAACCAGATTGAAGAACATTTCTCATTCATCGTCCAACTGTTTTCAATGAGATCCAACTGCAACTGATTTCGTTTAGATCTGACCCTTAATGTTTAAAAATTTCTTACATGCTGCATGATCCTAAGGGGCAAACCCTGCAAGCTTTGGGTCTATGCACATTGTAAGGAATTTTAAAGGTTATACTCCCAGAATGAATTGCTGGAACAATCAAGAGCTTTTGCATGACGTAATGTTTATTCAGGTGTCAGTGGAATGGTCCTTCTTCCAGGCTCTTTTTTACATGAAAAAAGAGACATAGAACGATGCACTGGAAATAGCATCCTTAATGTTTCAAATTCTCAGCAAGCTGCAAGCTCCTTGTTATGGTGACATTAAAGTAACCTCCCTCCTGCATTTCTGTTTGTTTTGGAGTATGGGGTTGAAATTCCACAAAAATCTAATTGAGATTCTAACTTCTCTTTGTTGTTCCATGTGTTCACCCCAGATGTTCAACTGAGCTCATGGTACTAACTCTGAGGGCAGTAGTGGTTTTGCAAACTGACCAATGTTGATAATTTTTAATCATTGTGAATACAGTCATTCTAGCTTTGACTCATGGAATGGTATGAAAAAGAGATGGATTTTCTTTAGTTCTATCCATAGATGGGAAAGGTGGAGAAGAGTAGCTGTCCATCTGTTAACAACAACAACAACAAAAGTATTTGTCTGCATCTATTATGTGAACAAATCGATAGTTAGAAATGTGTATTTTGCAACCTTTTGCCCTCACAGACGAATCAAGAAGTACCATCCTCACTAGGGATAGGCCTTTCATGTCTGAATGAAATATTCATAATATGAAAATAGGCTCTTTCATGTAATTCTTGTTCTTCCAGGAATTACTGAAAGAGAGCCTTTTAATCATGAATTATTTTGATTTACAAAAGAAAGGTAATTAAAGTTTCTTGTTTCTTTCCTATACCTTCTTTGCTATTTTTTAAAATCATTCTTTGCCTGAGAATTTTTTTCATTCAATAGTGTTGTGAAGGTTGTTGGCCAACTATAATGTATGAGTGGAGCAAGATTCTTGAACTTGTAAAACAGCCTAGAACCCAGTGAGGAGAGCTCTTTGTTTCAGTTGTTCCTTGTGGTGGAACTACTGTGTGCTGCTGAGCTCCTGCTGTCCTCCATCTTGGATTGCTGCTTGGTTGCCTACTTCTGTACCTCCATATTAGATTCCTTCCTTTTTTGTCTTTTTTTTTCTTCATTTTTTTGGGTGTGTGTGTGTGTTCCCTCCTGTATTGTTTGATTCATGCCACTGCCTTGAGGCGGCCTACATACATCAGTGTGCCTTTGGAGATTTTTCTTTTCTTTTTGCATTCTCTCCCACTCAAATTCGTTTGAGATTCCCCCTTCCACACACATACACTTTGGTTCTTTTTGGTCTTTTCCTTTTTTGAACTATTTTTGCTGCTGACTGGACTGCCTGCTGATGCCTGCTGGACTCAAGGGAAGAGAAAAGACCTGAAATGGTAGGATGGAGAGAAATCTCCCCATATTCTAATAGTTCTGGTTTGGAGGGAATTTATTGGATCTTTTGCCCTTAATCGCATGCTTGCTTTTCTTGGATTTTGGCAGAGGGGGCTCTCTGTGTAAATTTATTTTTTATTTCTTTTCTTTCAAATAAGGTGGGTGGGTGTTTTCTCTGTTCTATTGATATTTTTTAAATTGTTACTTGGTTAATTTACTACGCACTTATATTGTAAAAGGTGTATATTTTGGTGATACACTTTTTGAACTGTTTGGATTGCTTTTGGGGGTAGTAGGGGGGTGAATGTTCTTAATATGCCCATGTACCACTAGGCTTTTCTTGGTGGTTAGGCACAGCTGGGGCATATCTCTCCTGTTGTTCTTGCTGATGCTATTAGTTGCTTTGGTGAATGGTTGTCTCTGTGATCCAGGCAGCCAGGCATTGGCTGGCTGGCTGATTGCTCCCTTGTTTTTTCTTTTCTTTTTTCCAGTTTGCTGCCCAGGCCCAGAGGGTCTATTGTGCTGGGTGCATGGCGCAGAACTTAGTTTTTTTTTAAATGCACCATAAACCAGTGCCTGCATAAGTCTGATGATGATTTTTCTTTCTCAGGTACTGTTGCCTGCTATTGGCGTGAATTGATTCTCTGTTGCCTTTGCTCTGCTTTTTTGAAGTAGTTTTTATGATTTCTGTAGGGCTTTTGGAATGCTAGAAAATATGAACGAGGAAACATAATGGGGAATCTCAATGTGGATTTCCCTTTCATGTAAAATGAAAGGACTGGGAAACAAACAAACAAACAAACAAACAGAAGAAGAAGAAGAAGAAGAAGAAGAAGAAGAAGAAGAAGAAGAAGAAGAAGAAGAAGAAGAAGAAGAAGAAGAAGAAGAAGAAGAAGAAGAAGAAGAAGAAGAAGAAGAAAAGAAAATGAAAGAATCTCTACTTCTGAAAGAAGCTGAAACTAAACAAATACCAACATCTTTGCTATGATTTCCCTAAACCTCATTTCCCCCCTCTCTTTTCAGGGAGATTTCCTTGTGATTTCTTTTCAAGGATGTTACCTTTTGTTTTCGAATCTGGCTTTCTCATATTAAAAAAAAATGAGACTGCCTGAGAAAATAAAGGACCCCTTCTGAGCAATAGCAACATGGTATGTCTTATCAATTAGACATATTGACCATTTTACGTCCATACCATACTGAATCTTTAGGAAAGCCAAAACAAAACACTTTATATGTGCCTAAAGGACTGAGAAGACAAACAAGAGCACTCTAGGCATTGTTCTGCGGAGCAAATTTTTATGAAATATAAATAATATTTTACTAATATACCCAGAATTATTTTTCCTCTCCCCAGAAACATCTCTTCCTCCACGACCCTATGCAATCAGTCAGGGATGGGGATGTGAGTCACGGGACCAATTGTTAATTCTGGATTGCAACTGGTCCAGAATCGAGCTGCGTGGCTGGTGAGTGGTGGGGCCGCTAGGGGACATATCAAGCCGATTCTGATTAAATTACATTGGCTACCAGTTGCTGCCCGGGCCCAATTCAAAGTGCTTGTTTTGACATATAAAGCCCTAAACGGCTTGCACCCTAAATACCTGAAGGACCGCCTCCTTCCATATGAACCTACCTGGCAGTAAAGATCTAGCCAGGGAGCCCTTTTGAAAGAGCCATCCCTCAAGGAGGTAAGAGGGATGGCTTGTAGAGAAAGGGCCTTTTTGGCAGCTGCCCCCAGACTATGGAATGCCCTCCCGACTGAGATTCGTCTGGTGCCGACTCTGATGACATTTCGGCGCCAGGTCAAAACTTCCTGTTCCAGAAGGCTTTTAATTGAAATAATATCAACTGTGGGTCCTGATGGCAATTTTTAGAGTATCTGTTTTAATTGTATTTTAATTGTTTTATCTTTTTATTGTATTTTTATTGTATTTTAATTGTTGACATTTGGGTAGTGGTCGGCATATAAGTTAAACAAACAAACAAACAAGTCAGATTTAAATTGCACCAGTGATTCGACCTGGACTTGTCTCAGGTTTTTGTTTTAAATTACTTGGACTTGACTTGTGACTTTTTTGGGGGAGGGGAAGCTTATTTTTAATAGGGACTTAGGTTTGGGACTAAGGACTCAAAACTTGGTACAGAGTCTTGAACGCGAAACCAAAGACCTTCCAACATCCCTGCAATCAGCCATGTATGTAAAAAATCTGTGACTCTAATGTAGTAACTGTGCTTGGATCAAACAAAAAATTTTGAATTGTAGGGAAGAAAAAAATTAATAAAGATTCAGCTGTGTTTCCTGATTTTTTTTCCTAGTTACTGTTACTTGGCTGGAGATAAAAGAAACCAATCATTCCGTAACTATGTGATTAATTTAAATATCTGAATAACTTAGCATTCATGAGCATAGTACTTTTTTATCTGTGCACATTCTGTCTCGATATCTCATAAAATGAGCAAAGTCTGTTCATCTGATAGTTTCAGAGCTATTAGAGCTGTAGAAAGAGAGCACAATGAGGGAAAATAATAATAATAATACAAAAATATTTTTATATGGATGGATAAAGGCATTTTGATTTCTAATGAACATTCAGCCAATAATGATCTTGGATTGGTTTGATTTACATGGATGATGATGACTTCATTAGTTAGAGCAAATGATTAATCTTTCTTCACTACAGCTGCTTGTATGCTTTCCCCAACGTGGCATTTTAATTTTTCAGGTTGACAACCAGTCAGAATGAATCTATTACACATGATCAAAGCTCATGCTAGATAGTTTTGCCTTCAGATGACAAACAGAACATTCCTCAAGACCAGGAAAGGTTATTTGTTCTTTAATCTACATGGGTTTTTTTTTTGTTAAAAGAGAGAGAGAGAGAGAGAATGAGAGAGAAGGAGGGAGAGATTCCTCTACTCCTGTTCTGTTTGGTTGACATACATCTTTTTTCTTTGTTCATGAATTTACCCATTTAACTATTTTGTAAGGAAAGGCAGATGAACTTGTTCAAGTTAATGGCTGCAGAACAGAAGAGGCATTTTCACAGTAGAAGTAGCTGCACTGGGATAGAGGGTGGGGGTAGAGTTTCCTAATGGCATTTATGTAGTACTTGCTGGAATCTGAAACCCTGGTCTTAAATAATGATGATGATGATGATGATGATGTGCCGTCAAGGTAATTCTAATTTATGGTCAGAATTTTCTAAAGTAAAGCAAAAGGAACTGGGAAGCAGGCAGCTTGCCTAAGGGAACACAGGCTGGCTCTTCCCCTGAGAGGTACAGTGGGAGATCAAAATCCCAGTCCCTCCAACTGACTCAGCTCCCCAGCCGCTGGTAAATTTAGTTTACCTATATATCTCCTCCCAGAGCCTTAGAAGTTACTTTTAGGACTTGCTGAAGCCACCCATAACTGAGGAACGGTAGGACAATGGACAATATTCCAGAGTATTATCCTCTCATTTGCCAGCTAAGGGTGGCTTTGGCTAAATACTTAGCCTATAGAGAAATCTGAACATTCATACCATGCTCAAATCAAATATGATATGAATCTTATGGTCCTCAAAATTCTTCTCCAGCTTGGATTTTAATCTCTGCCAGGGAAGAATCTATGTTTCCCCCCCTCCCTCTTTCCTGCCTCCAAACCTTGTGCTTGCTACCAGCCAGCCATATTACTCTGCCCACCTATCAGGCTTCAGAGGGGGCAGAGGGAACCGATCTCCCCTCCTCCTTTCTTTTCACTCCTGCTATCTATCACTGGAGCAGCAAGCCACGTTGTCAATGGAAGAGGAAGGACTTTGGACGACAATGGCAGGTGGCTAGATAAGTGGCCCTATTTTTTCTTTCCCCTACTCTTCTTCCCTCCCCTCTTTTCCTCTGTCGGCTCTGGGGATTAGTTGGTACCATCTGTTTTTTTAGGGTTATTGTTGGTGTTTTTAATGTTTTTATTTTTGTTTTGAGCAGGATAGAAATTGAATGAATGAATGAATGAATGAATAACTAAATATGTATGTATGTATGTATGTATGTATGTATGTATGTATGTATGTATGTATGTATGTATGTATGTATGTATGTATGTATGTATGTATGTATGTATGTATGTGTATGTATGTATGTATGTATGTATGTATGTATGTATGTGTGTGTGTGTGTATGTATGTATGCATGTATGCATGCATGTATGTATGTATGTATGTATGTATGTATGTATGTATGTATGTATGTATGTATGTATGTATGTATGTATGTATGTGAGCCAACTCTGGAAACCCCTGGCATGACCACCTAGGTATGAAAACAATGAAACAAATCTGGCAGAACTATACACACAGGTGACTCCAAAAGGCTCAGAAGCCCTAGAGCAAAAAACAACAATCTATGTTGGATGTGTGCCATTCAACAGAGTTTGAATGGCTGTATCAGCAGGAAATGAACCAGAACATTTCAAAACAACTGTTTTTGAGGCATTTTATCTACTATGTAGACTTGCACACATGCTAGCCAACAGTGCAGTGTGGCTGTAAAAAGGGCAAATGCTATTTTAGGCTGCATTGTATAGTCTCCAAAACCTGAGAAGTACTAGTTCCCCTCTACTTGGCATTGGTTAGGCAGCATCTTGAATATTGTGCCCAGTTCAGCAGTGTACTTTAAGAAGGATGCTGACAAACTGGAACAAATTCAGAGGAAGGCAACAAAGAAGATCAGGAGTCTGGTAACCAAGCCCTATGAGGAAAGACTGAAAGAACTGGGCATATTTAGCCTTGAAAAAAGAAGACTGAAGGGAGATGTGATCGCATTTTTCAAATATTTGAAAAGCTGCCATACAGAGAAGGGGCAGGATCTGTTCTCAGTCATCCCAGATTGGGTTCAAGTTACAGGAAGCTGGATTTCAGTTGCATGCTAGGAAAGTTAGTCCAGTGTGACAACTGTTAGTCCAGTGTGACAATGGAACCAATTTCCTCAGGAAGTGGTAAGCACTCCAGCGCTGGTGGCATTCAAGAGAAAAATACCAATTTTAATTCCCACTTCGAGGTGTCTAGCAATCTCTATAAATAATATGTTGAGTACCACCCATGTTGGATGTTAATAACAATGGGTCACCCTGCACTTATGGTCTGTATCTGGGGGACACAATTCATAGCTTAGCCTTCTACCATCACTAATATGCTTAACAATTGTTGCTTCCAAATAGCATTGGTTTGTGTTCTCTTCAGTCTTACGAAACCATCAGAAAGAATGGCACACTCCCATGGGGAGCGCACGAGGCAACAACATGTTCAGTTTCAAGCAGTTATGTTGCACTTGGGCCAATGTGCCTCCAATTTAGTTTTGATTCTGAATCTTGTTATATGTCTCTGGAAGCCTCCGGCAGGCCTTTCCAACACACATGACCACCTAGGTATGAAAACAATGAAACAAATCTGGCAGAACTATACACACAGCTGACTCCAAAAGGCTCAGAAGCCCTAGAGCAAAAAGCAACAATCCATGTTGGATGTGTGCCATTCAACAGAGTCTGAAAGGCTGTATCAGCAGGAAATGAACCAGAAAATTTCAAAACAACTGTTTTTGAGGCATTTGATCTACTATGTAGACTTGCACACATGCTAGAAGGAAAGAAAGAAACCTGACATAGGGAAATCAGTGTTAAGAGATTATTAACCTGAAATAAAATACTGTATAGGATTGTAAATATTATAGATTATATATTGTGTACTATGTATTTTATATATAGCATATATGACAACATAGTTTCTTTGCTTTTTACATTTGAAACACAAAGAATGAAGGTTTTATCTGATGTGTGGGTTTGTGCACATTTTATTTCACAGGTTAATTGCTTCATTTTTAAATACAGTGAGGTAAAAACACAGATCATTGAAGTAAAAACTCAAATATAAACACTTCCCTAACGCATGGGAGGTACAGTATCTGTTCTGTGCTTGGCACAGGAAGGAGACTAGGTACGTTGCAGGAGAGAGACTGATGACAGGGGAGATCTTGTTTAACTGAACTGTCATAAGGAGACAAAATCAATGGGGAGAAGCTAGATTAGTTATTCCTCCAGCATAAGCATGAAGTTGAGAGAAATGGGGAGCAAAACATCTGAAGTCAGATTACTATCCAAGGGGTGCAGAGCAAAAGCAGTCAATTAGCTTTCTAATTTCCAACAGCCAAATCGTTCAAACTCTGGTATCCTTGATTTCTGGATTTTATCCCTGCCACCTCCACTTTTGAACTTTCCTTGTGTGATGATCGCCCACGTCACTCATGCTATTCATATCCATGAGCTGATTTGCATGAGCCTATGAGGGGACTGGTGAGGTGGAGTCAGCAGCTACAAAAGGTTTGGCAGGAGAAGGAGGAGTCAGATAGGGCTGGTTAGTTAGATTGAGAGGGAACAGATACTGCGAGATAGAGCTGGTTAGGAAATTAGGTAGAGAAGGTGGTAATGATATAGCAAGAGAAAAGAAGTTTGTACTGAAAGAACTGTTGATGATTTGCTTGTGTATAATATTTATCTGAGAAACTTGTGTTATTATTCAATCTGCTTCACTTCAATAAATAAGTTCTGTTCACAAGTCAAGTGTTCAGACACACATCATTTATATTGTGGATTGAGGTAATCCACTGGTAGCAGCAAGAGGAAAACGCGACATGAGCCTTGTGAGGGAAAGAAAAGCAGGGGCCACAAGGGCAAACGCCACACATTGAAACTTAGATTTTTAATGAAGGGATATGTGAATGGTGTCAGGATCTGCCTTCTTGCTCAGCCCAGATTAAATTCAAGCCACAGCCACCCCAGATGCACATTCTTCAAGAATGAGATGCAGAAGAATATGAAAGAAGTAGAAATGGCTCCCTTTACATTGAACAACTCATCTTCATGTGGGAGAACATGATTGGTTCTTTATAACTTTTGAATCTAACATTATAAGGATTTTAGGGTCCCCTAGGCCTGAGGATACAGCTTCTGAAGGACTGTCTATTCACATATGAATATATTTGTGCACTGCAGGCTGTTCCAGATAAAGCATTTTTGCTCTAAAATATATCTGATCAGGCACAAATAATATCTGTATTTCTCCTATCATTCATGTTCACTCTGGCTTAGTAAGAACAGTAATAAACATTGACAAAATCAAAATCTTTCTGTGTTTTTGTTGTTGTTTCTGTGAGGCATTGGTTATTTCCTATCTCTCTGTTTTGGAGACTGAAGGTGGGGATAAGCTTCCTCCTCTCCTCCGCCATTAAAAAAAGAGAGAAACCTACTTACCATACAAGGTAGAATCCAGTAGCAAACAGTTTCAGAGGATGGCTTTTGTGACGATTGTCAAGAGGTGAACCTGGACTTCTCATGTGTACCTTTCTGTGTCCTTACAGACACAACTTGTGGGTTTCTGAGCACATGAGAAGTGTTGGAGTTGAGGGGAAGGCAGCAGGAGGTTACCCAGAACTTGTCTTGAACAGAAGGATTTGTTTTCAAAAGGCAACAATTGAGCTATTAACTTGCTCCTCTCCCTTAACATTGGCTGGTTGTAGATGTGTTCCTTTAAAAAAAGGGGGACAATTCACTAGCCCTAATAGCAAGCTCCCACATTGCACCACCTCCCTTTTCCCTTCTTCCTTCAGCAAGTCCCTGAGGAACAGACGGTCAGTTTACTGTTTGCTGGTGTTCTGGTCTGAGTTTTTTGTAAACCGTTAACACCCATCACCAGCATTAAAAGGGAGGCAGAAATATGGGGCAAATGACAGTCTGAAATTTCTTTGAGAAAATTCCCTGGAGCCCTTCCTTCTCCACATTCCTCCACAGCTACCTATAGGAGAGAGAACCCTTTTTTCAAGATGATGTTCAAACATTAGTTCTCTCTCTCTCTCTCTCTCTCTCTCTCTCTCTCTCTCTCTCTCTCTCTCTCTTAGCAGCCAAAGGTGCAATGTTGATGTCCTATTTAGTTTGTTATTTTATGTTTTGTTGGACTGGTATTATTAGCTGATATAATTATTCATTATGCTTTTCTATGGATCCTTTTTTAAAAAATTGATTGATAGCACTTGTAGAAATGTGGGGTATAAATCCTGGATGTAGGTAATAGATAGAATTTACCGCTACTGCAGCTTAGGGAAACAAAATCAATAAAACCTTAAAAACAGCCACAGCAACTACCACCACCATGATATAGCCATTAAATGCTCATGAGGGCCTTGCCAAAACTCATTCATTTGAACTTTCCACAAACTTTAGTACTACTGCAATTCTAATTCTGCTTTGTCTGCGACCTTGATAACAAAGGCTGTGGATTCCATTGCTATTCTTGGCACTTTTCCTATCCATTCCGCTATACCCATGCATACCTGCCACTTGAAGGTGACACTTCATGCATCTGATGAGGTGGGTTGTAGTTCACAAAACCTTGTGCTACAATATGTACGTGTTGGTTGTGTTGAAGATTTACCTGAGTTACTACTTCTTGTAAAATACGTAGGTATGTGTAAAGGCTGATAGGTGTGGACTCTCCCTTTCACCCCTTGGAGGGGCACGCCCACTAGCCTCACAATGCTACATGGAGGTTCAGGGATATTTCTTAATAGAGTACACATTGCACCACCAGATATCAACTCTGAGAGTCAAACTAGACAATACACATAGCACATTTTAAAAGAGGTGGGAGTAGTGATGTAGTATAGTCAGGTCTCACAGGGTGAGGTGTAAAGATTTTTTATTATTATTAGCAAGGCTATGACTCCATCCTGCAGCTTCCTGCTTCTTTTTTAGTCTAGCTGCAATTCTCTCAGTACCTGGGAGAGAACAGGATTTCCCCAGGAAGGTTACCGGTATATTGTTCTAAGCTATCCGTGTTGGAACAGGCAATTAAGTCAGCTTCACAAAACCCTTGTTCCAGCTGCCTATATTTCTGGTCTTTTGTTACACAGGCTATTTGGATATGGAGATTGTCATGAGGAGAACGTACCTTTCATATTTAACACCATACCACTGGATGTGAATGGTGGAGGACCTCTTTTTATCAATAACATGTGAGTTGAGTAAATGTGCTTTGTTTTGATATTGGTCACTGGAGATAAACCTGGGCTTAGGTTGCAAGGTAGGAGGCAGATTTATGAAAATATATTTACATCCTATATTAACCTCTAGGTTAACCCTTTGGGTAGCATTTTTGAGTGTGTGGAGAAGTTTCTAAGGGGAAGAAGCCTGGGGAATTCTGATTCCAGCAACCCTATTGGACAAATCTAATCTATCTCATTTTAAAACACTAGCGTATGTTCCATGTTCTCCTTCCAACATGAGAAATACATTATGCCCCCTACTAGTTACTGTTTTGCTAACTAGATTATCATCTTATCCTCTTTTTCTGTCTCTTTCTCTTGCACCCCCTTTCCAGACCATCCGTGTTTTTGATCTTTTGAAGGAGATGGTTTCAAAAAGCTTTTACTAAAAGGTGGATTAAGCCAGCTGAAATATCAGTTCAACCTACCTTGTTCTTGTTCAGATAAAAGATTCATGTACGATCTTTAAATGTTACCACTTTTGTAAAATTACAAAGAGGAAAATAAGAGAGGAATATATTCTTTTGCCTCCTGCATCTATTTGTGAATGGTTTTAAGAACAACATCAAGGCAATGATTTAATTTGGGTTGAATTGGGCAGATGCTCCATTTTGAGAAAGGCCTTGGAACAAATAGGTGTGCTCCATGCAAAGATACAATGGGGAAAGGAACAGCATTGTAAAAATGAATTGTATGGTAGTGAAGTATTGTCCCAGATTGAACCCTGATACTCCAAATTAATTGTGTGAATAGAACCGAGCCCATAGAGCTGGTTTACACATTGCAGAGGTTGCTTTGTATTCATCTTGGATCATGTGAAGGCACTGCTAAGCTCATAACTAGGCAATAAATCAATTTACGAATCCAAACTTTGCACATAGGTTGTCCAAGATACTTTACCTGAGCAAAGCAGAAAAACATGCAACCGCAATCATACAAGGGTCACTGTAATAAATTAAATCTCAGTTAAAGTAACTCTTCTGTCTCCTGCGCAATTGCTCCAGCTGGTCCCCCAAATGTAGAAGCCCTACAGCTGGATCAAAAAGATCCATCTTGACATGAATCAGGGTCAGGCTATAGCACATTTCTCTGTATGTTGTGTGACTGCCAGAAAATAGACCACACTGGACCACTCCACACGCAGTCCAAATTGCTATCTATTCTCCCATGTAATCACACCCTAGGTCTTGCTATGATAGCATACATATGTGGTGATCATGCTGCAGAGACATATCTTCTTGAGTAGGACGTGCATTTCTGCAAGAACGTTGCAAATAATATTGTTGCCCCAGTTTCTGTCTTCCGTAGAAACATGATGCCAATTGTCTTTGTGCAGCAGCAGAGGAAGTAAACAGCACAATGAAGGAGAACCATGAAAGACCAACTGAACATAATCAAAATCTAAAAATACATGGGGCATAAATATTAATACAAAGAATCAAAACAAAATAATCCATTAGTTAGCAGCTTAACATTTAGATGGCACAGCAGACATCTTAGATTTTTAATTTAGTCATTTCCTTCTAAAATTTCTTTTCTTTTAATTTTAAACATTTAATATTCCACTAAGAGAGAATCATTCACAGTACAAGATTTGACTGAAGCATTGGAAAGCAAACATGGTTATTTTGGTGTTTCACAGTAGTTTCTCAAAAGGCAATAAAATATAATTTTTAAAAGTCTTGCAATATTCTCTATTTTGTCTCTTAATCATTAAAAGTGTGAATAATTAAAATACATAGTCTTTAAAACTATCATTTGTATATATACCAAAGGAGAAGGAAGCCTTTAATTCAGCCCCTGCAGGGGACCCAGCCTCAATTTGCCACACCTTCTACTTGCAGTGGAGTGACAGAGTGACTGAATTAGTGCCAACTTCCTTTCAAGTGTAGGGTAAAAGATTAAAGTTTAGCTTCCTGGAACCATGTATTAGAAGAAGAAACAAACAAGCAGAGTGGGTCCTGCTGCTGGAAAGAGTGAGACCGCTGTTGTGAAAAAATCAGAAATAGTTAGCTATTGGGCAGAATCCCATTGACATTTGTTGATAGACTGTATAACTTATTGCAAGTAATTGCTGCTAGCTGATAAGGTGCCTGGGTGCATACCTCCCCTCTTCTCCTTTACTATCCTCTTTTAACAAAATGCAAATGCTGCATTCAGCTCATAAAATGTGGACACTTCTGCATGTTTCTGCATATGTTGATGTATCAATTCCAACTTTTCCTCTCCTCCTATATGGAAAATAACTAAACATCCTGCACCTGTTGATCCCAATTGACACTTCTATGCAGATTCCAGGTCAAGTCAGCCTTATTGAAATCACCTGGATGACCAGGTCTTCAAAGGCTCTGGTTTGGGTAATTCAAATGTCACTTCTTAGGGACTGTTCATCCAGAGATATACGTATAAATGTATAAGCAAAGCATTTTGTGGTTGTTGTGGGTTTTTCGGGCTCTTTGGCTGTGTTCTGAAGATTGTTCTTCCTAACGTTTTGCCAGTCTCTGTGGCCGGCATCTTCAGAGGACAGGAGTCAGAAATCTGTGGTCTGGTGCAGTTTGTTTGGGAGTTGAGTATTTATAGCTGTGGGATCAGCTTTTGTCCTTTTCAGGAGATGGGTGATTATGGTGATCAGTGTGTTTTTGTTGTGGGTGTACTGTTGTGATATGGAGGAGAGATTATCTGTCACTGTGATTGATGAGTGTCGTTAGCTGGTCTTTTGTGTGCCGTGATCACAGGTCCTTGTGGCTGGGTAGAGTTCGTTGACCTTTTGCAGGCTGTATTTTTCAGCATTTTGTCTCCATGGCTAAGGCCATCCTTAAACTCTGCCACAACGAATCTGGAATGCTCCTGCCCCCGTTAAAAACAGGACTGGTGATTTTCCTAAATCCTTTTCCTTCCCACTATGCTTTCTTGCTTGCTTGCTTGCTTTCACTGTGGTAGCGCTAGGACAGCTAAGTGACTAAAGAGAAAAAAAAGGCAAAATAAAAAAAATGAGGAATCAGCAGAAAGAGGAGGACGTTTTCACTTCAGGCTTGTTCTCAGTGTTAAGTGGGAGGAAAACCTGGACTCAGTGGAGAGAAAAGCTCTGCTCTGGCCTTCCAGATTTGCAGGAGGCACAGTTGGAGGAGAGCTATTTTACAACTCCCTTGTCCCTCTCTGTTGAGTCCTCATTTCCCCCTTTGGTCACCCAGCTCTCCTAGCACTAGATCAGTGGTTCTTAACCTTTTTGAAAGAAACGCCCCCTTGAGCCATTGAGGAAGTTATCATCGCCCCCCCTCCCCGCGGAGATGATATTTATTTATTTATTTATTTACTTATTTATTTATTTATTTATTTATTTATTTAAGACACTTAAATCCAATGACCCCTGAAAACAAAATTCAATTCCAAGAAAATGAAATGCCCCCCAAAAGTAACATTTAATGATTTAGTTGCAAGCGAATTTTAAGACGCAAAAAGAAATATAAAAAGGGCATAAAAACAAACCGTAATGCAGAAACTAAAAATTTCAAGACGAAAACTCTGAAACTGAATTAAGATTGGAGGAAAATATATATTCATGCACATTGTAAAAAGGCTGCAACCATCTTCACAGGTTTGGCTTGCTCCAGCGCCCCCCTACCGCCCCCCTTGTGCTCCAGCGCCCCCACGCCGCCCCTTTTTGTTCTAACGCCCCCCTGAAAAATGAAATCGCCCCCTGGGGGGCATTATCACCCACGTTAAGAACCACTGCACTAGATTACCAAGTCTGATAGATAGATAGATAGATAGATAGATAGATAGATAGATAGATAGATAGATAGATAGATAGATAGATAGATAGATAGATAGATAGATAGATCGATCGATAGATAGATAGATAGATAGATAGATAGATAGATAGATAGATCGATCGATCGATCGATCGATCGATCGATAGAGAAGTGAAAATGAAATCAGAGGCATGGGATTTGGGAAGGACAGGATTCAAATGGCAGCTACTTTTCTTGCTACTATGTCTTACTGTTGCTGTAGTTGACTGGAATGGCTTCAGACAGAATGGCTACAAACCTCTCCACGTTGGCTCAGGTAATCACACGAAACAATCCAAATATATTTAATTCCAAAAATGTAGACATTCCAGTGGTGAGTAAAAAAATATAGATTAGAAGGGAAAAACTCCAGACTGATTTGTAATCACTTTTTATGTTATGTACCGTGATAGAAAATAATGAGTATCAGATTGCTCCAGTCCCAGAATCCAATCCATATTGAGGAATTTTAATCATTCTTTTTCAAAAAGTATGTGGTAGAAAACAACAACACATGAAACACAGAGAGATCAGCTTAGTATTGACTTAGTACTTTGGTTCTTTGGTTTCTTTTGCACACAAACTAGCACTTTGCATTATGAAATCACTCCAAAAGCTCTTAAAGTAGAAAAGGGTATCTTTATTTACAGTTACCTTTTGTAGTTACAGTCAGAAGGAAAAAGGAGGAAAAATGGAGTCTCCACCATGTGGAAGAGGCCCTCCTTGATGCTTGATTGGGGGTCACAGAGAGAAGAGCTAACAATAAAACAACAGAAGCAAGCAAACAAACATGAAGAGAGGATGTGGGCTTGCTTCAAATGCCGGAGACAGGAAAAGAACTTTGCCAATCAATTTAGTGGCAAAGGACAATCACGTTAGGCTGTAAAGCCCCCTCCCACTGATACCAAGTGTTAGTATATGCAAGATACCTATTATCCTAACATTTCCCACATTGATTGCAGTCTCACCCTCAGATTCAGAAGCCAGCAGAAAAGTAGATAGTCTCTAAAATCAGAACTCACACACTTCTTCTGATCCAGCAACAGGATATTGCCCAAACAACAGTCCTACCTCATAAAGACAATGGCACCATAATAACTTTCATCGTGGGAATAAATTGAGAGGATGCTTATAGCAGAACCAAGTATTAGAGAAGCTGAGCAAAGAATAAAGAGAGGGTCTCAACAGGAATAAAACTTGAACATTCACAGAGCTACTTGTGGGTTGCAATTGGTTCTTCAAAGTCAAGCAAGATATAAATGGACCAGGCTAATAGCCAAGGGTTATTTCCAGATACACAGATACAATTTTGATGAGACCTTTGCCCCTGTAGTGAAGCATGACACAATAAAGACAGTTTTAGGCATGGCAGCATGTTGAACACCGTAGATGTCAAGTTGAACACTTGCACAGAAAGATATATATGTTGAACTCTTAGATGGTAAGACAGCCTGACTACATGGAGAAATCAATATCTCTCTGTATAGAGCAACCTCCTGGATTTGAAAAATCAGCAGAAAAGCCACTCACGTGCAAACTTCAGAAAAGCATCAATGGCCTGAGGCAAGTAGCAACAGCATGAAATGAGAAATTGAACCAAATGGTCATCAGAGAAAGCTTCACAGATATCCAAGCTTATAAATGTCTCTGCACCCAATACAGAAATGGCAGATAGACCCAAATAATGATATATGTTGATGACATGGTGCTAAGATATGACTATGACTAAGAAGCTGATTCTGAGGAATTCCTATGACATCTAAACAAAGTGGCTGAAATGAAGCAGTGAGGAGACATCATCTATTACCTTGGAATCTGGATAGAAAGAAGATGGAACAATCATTTCACTCAAAAATAGAGGATACATGAACTCCTAGACTATTTAGGACAATAAGATATTTATTCAGTGGTCACATCTGTGAAAACTCAAAACCTCAAGAAAAATAAACAAAGAGAACTCTTGATATACAATAACCAGTATTCCTTTTGTTATGAGCCATCAAATTGTTTCCAACTCATGATGACCCTATGAAGTAATGTCCAAACAGCCCTGTTCAAGTCTTGCAAAGATTAAAGGTCATGCATTCTTTTACTGAGCCAATTCATCTCATGTTTGGTCTTTCTTTTTTCCTGCTGCCTCCTGCTTTTCCTAGCATGATTGTCTTTTCCAGAAAGTGGTTTCATGATGTACAACTAATGTGGAACTGCTATAGAGAAGTTGCTGCACGTGACCAATACAAAAGTGAAATTACACATAGCATCAGCAATTGGTATGTTGTGTAGGGAAACTGGTTCATGGAGTAAGAGATATTGGAGTGTAGTGACTGGAGTGAACAAAATCCATCTATCATTGGAAGCTGTGGATGAGGAACAGTTTGCTGGACAATCAAGAACCAAGACACAGCCACAATTTCATCTACTGCCATCAAATACATGTTAGCGATCCAGAGACCTTTGGGTAGAGTGGGCGGCATATAAATTAAATAAATAAATAAATCCAAGCATGTGAAGAAATTATTTGGCTGTAGCAAATATTAAAAGATGACCTGGGCATGGATGAAACAAGGTCAACAAGAATCATGGAAGACAATCAAAATATAGTAGAGAGTATAGAACTCTCTACTGTAAGATAAGATAAGTAATGCACAAAGCAAAAGGATGTGACACATCACCAGCTATGAGATGTATAAAGGAAGGACTTACTGAAATGAAGTGTTGACTTGTAGTAGATATGATTACTCATGTCTTTGCTAAGCCATTTCTCAGAAGTGATTTGCAAGTTTTGTGAGACAAAATGAACCTTGTCTTGTATAAGAGTTACTGAGAAGGGACATTAGAATAAGAACAGCAACAGGTGGTGGGGTGGGGAATAGACTGATAGAATGCAAAATAGACTTAGGAATTTTGTTTGTCTTGACCTTTGCCACTGACCACTTTCTCCTTAATTCATTCTCACTGCTTGTTCACAGAAGCACTTTTCATTCTTTGTTCTATGTCTGCAGTGGCTGATTGCAGATCGTAGTGGCCTAATTTGATTCATGGAAAGGTGTTCATTCTCAAACAGATAATTTAAACTTATAAAATCTTCAGCAGCACCAAAACACTGGCTGCTAGTCTGTTACTATGCTAGGTTTAGGTA
This sequence comes from Pogona vitticeps, assembly GCF_051106095.1. Taxonomy (NCBI): domain Eukaryota; kingdom Metazoa; phylum Chordata; class Lepidosauria; order Squamata; family Agamidae; genus Pogona; species Pogona vitticeps. Next base: position 251,491,562 of record NC_135784.1, on the reverse strand, counting down.
AAGGTTCCCCTTGACATTTAGTCCAGTCGTGTCCAACTCTAGGGCGCGGTGCTCATCCCCGTTTCCAAGCCATAGAGCCAGCGTTTGTCCAAAGACAGTTTCCGTGGTCATGTGGCCAGTGTGACTAGACACAGAATGCCGTTACCTTCCCACCATACTTTCGAACTGCTAGGCTGGCAGGGGCTGGGACAAGCGATGGGAGCTCGCTCCATCGCGTGGATTCGATCTTACAACTGGTCTTCTGACCCCGCAGCACAGAGGCTTCTGCGGTTTAACTCACAGCGCCACCACATCCCCTAGGTTTACGGGTTTGGTATTAGCCTCTAAGAGTCTAGAAGACTATCTAGACAAGCCCAGCTGCCGCGGACGTTGTCAGAGGTGCTCCTGATTGTGTTAAATTCTGTAAATGCCCATCAGCCAATAACCAGGAAGAAGGCTTTCTTGGTGAGTGCCCCCATTCTATGAAGCACTCTTCTCTCAGAAATGAAAACATGAACTGATTGGGTTATGAGGTTGCATTAATGCTGAAAAAAGTTTTACTTGTCTTGTCACTAACAATGGTCACACTGATTTTTTTTTAGTTTATGGCTGCTTTATATATTTAATAGCCGTAATTTATTTTAACTACAATATAACATATTTTTCTATTCTGATTTTACAATGGCACCCCCTGGATGTATTCTGTATTGCTGGTGGTCTGTATTTTAAAAGAAAAATACACGAATGGAAAGAAAATTTATGAAAAACTGGGCTTTGCTGCTAAAAGGCTTTAGTATTGTCTCCTATTAAAAACAGAAAGAATAGACATTGGTGATGTCATAGATCTCCTACAGGACCAGCAGTAACAGCTACAAAAACAATAAAAACTCCCTGCTTTGGGAACTAGAAATGTGTTTAGTCTGAGGGAAAGATTTAAGGTCCCATGTGTTGAACCTCAGAAATTTTCAGTTTGGTCTGGTTCCAGATTAAAAACAGACCATCTGAAAATAAAGCGAATTGGAATAATTTGCCATCAGTTCTAAATGTAATGACTGATTTCCCACTCTGAATTCAGTAAGCAATTCAAAGCACTGGCTTTGAATTAAGGCCAGGTGGAAGTAGGCCAAGCATGTTAAATTTAAGACCTTTCACAACTCCCTGTGGAAACTGAGCAAATAATGTGGCTGAAGTGCTTTCTATATACTGTGCAACTGAACTCTTTTGGCATCCTGATGTATTTTGTGCCCTTATTCTGCTATGTTGCATAGTTTAAGAAATAAACTAAATAGGGGGCGAGAAGCCAATTTATTCAACACAGAAACAGGATTTATCAAGCACAAAGTGCCAGTGTCTCTCTCTACACAGCACAGTCTGATGTGTGCTTACTCTCTTATAAGCCTTATGTTGCTGCAGTGGGCTTCCTCCCAGGTAGATGTACGCAGCTTTCTTTTTTAAAACTGGGCAAACATGGCGGGTAAGTGGGTTGTTAAACATAATTGTGGTTTCCTAGAAGTTTCTGTGACAACAAACAGGCTCCCTTCAAAATGTGATTTGCTTAAAGAGGCAAAATTTGAGATAGAGTAAGAAAGGGAATCTTACCCAATTATTTCATGCTTCTCCCATTCATCTGTTCGGATATGGCACCACTAATGCTGTCAAACTTCCAATGGAACAGAGAATGCCAAGAGTGATATGCTGGATTTATCACATGCCAGCTAAAAAAAAAAACCCTCAGCCTGCCAGATGGAACTAATATGTTAACTAGATCATTGCATTTGAAATGGAAACATTTTAATGACCATTTTGGAATGATCTATCTTCCAGTTTGGGCTTTATTAAAAATTTGCACATGAATGATCATGGGAGCACAGAAAAGGATTGTGTTGCTTGCTTGTTTGTTTGCTTTGGGATTTTTCTTCATTTTTTAAAAGGAAAAAAAAGAAGAAGGCTCATTAACTATTGCAATAAAATATGAGAGTCAAGTATTTAACCCTCATGCACCTGAGCAGGACCTATTAATCCCTTAGACGCTTGTTTTCATTGCAGCTTCCACAGAGACTCAGACTAGAGATGGGGACAAATTAAAAAAAATTGTGCATTGTCAGAATTCGTCATTAGTCATAGTTGACGAATGGATGAAGTGAGGAAGCACCAAATTTTAACCACAGATATTCATCAATTTGTTGTTAAAACACAATGTCCTGCTGAACAGCTGATCAGTGGGACATTGAGAAACCGGCTGGCTGTGGAATGGAACCTGCTTTCCGCTCCACACCCAGCCTGCTTGTCAATGACCCAACCATCAGCTGATCAGTGGGGTAATCAACAGGAAGGCAAACCCCTTGTTCAGTTCCAGCAGCCAGCCTGCATGTCAATATTTTATATTTATATATAAAAAGTATAAATCATACTAGGGCTTCTTTTCAGGTTATATATATAGGCTTACACCTAAATATATATATATTTAGGTGTAAGCCTATATATACGTATAACCTGAAAAGAAGCCCTAGTATGATTTTTCAGGATGCTCATAATATAAACCCTGCCCCAAAAATAAGCCCTAGTTAAGTGAAAGCTTGCCCTACACCCTGTGCAGCAACCAGAAGAAGATGACATGACTGTATTTGAATATACGTATATTGTACATTTCAAAAAAGTATCCCCTGAAAATGAGCCCTAATACATTTTTGGAGCAAAAATATAAGACTCTGTCTGATGTTTGGGGAAATGGGGTATATGTTTTGTTTTGTCTATATGGATTTTGCTTGAAATGCTTGCCCAGACTAACACGGCTACCTCTTCCAATACTACAATGATGAAAGGTTTTTTGATGTTATCCATGTCTCTAACTGTATCTTTGCTTTTGATCTCCTATACACTGAAATTATTATTGTGGTCAGAACATGTTAGGGATATACTTCTGCATAGGTTTTGAAACCTAATGTAACTCTGCAGACTAAGGGTGCAACTATACAGTGGAGAAAATACAATTTAATCCGTCATGATTCACACCTGTGGAAATTGGGATTCCCTGGATGAAATTGTTGTAGCCATTAAGACCAAAAACTTACATTTGAGGTGTAAGCCATACCAGCAGTTAAAAATAATTACATAATCCCAAAGCATGCAATTTTCTCCTTATAAAGTTGGCAAGACATTTGCAGAAGCAAGAATAATTATGGTGTGTGTGTACAGAAGCCCCTGAAAAGTGGGTGGCAGAAAACTTGAGTCGTCTTGCCTTGCAGGAACTTGCTGCAATTTTCAAAATCACACGTCTGTTCGCTCTCTACTCCTCAAAGGAGAAAATGAACTTAGTTCATAATTTAATAACAACTGTGCCAGCAAAAAAAGCTTCCCACTCAATACAGGTTTTCTTTTAATTCCTTCTTCCCCCATCAAAAACTCTAGCTTATTGGACTTACAGTGAGTGAATGGGGAAGCTGGCCTATGAAGGAGCAAGATTTGGTCCTAGGGAATTGGAACTTTGTGAGAAATTTCAAATTTAGATGGGAAAGGCCAAATCCATCAAGTCAAGTATCTGCAAGTCAACTCACTCATACCTCAACCCCTTTAAACAACTCCAGTCCCCAGAAAAGTCTCTTAATAGCCCTTTCAGTTGTGGAGTTTAGGCATCCTCACACACATTCTTCTTCTTCCTCTTCTTCTTCTTCTTCTACTACTACTACTACTACTACTACTACTACTACTACTACTACTACTACTACTACTACTAACAACAACAACAACAACAACAACAACAACAACAACAACAACAACAACAACAACAACAACAACAACAACAACAACTGCAGAGCTGGAAGGGACCCAATGGAACATGGAGTCCAGCTCCTGTCAAGGAGACACAGTGAGGAATCATACTTCCAGTCCCTGGCTCCACAGTCAGAGACCTAAACCCCTGAGCTATCCAGCAATTTATTTAAACAAACAACAAAAATATTCTGACAATGACAATTTTCTTAGACCATTTTCTTCATATAATTAGTTTTTAGCTCTTCACCTTTTTACTGTAACTTACATCCATTTTTTTCCAGTCTCATTCACAATGAAACTCCAGATGTACTCATTTTCAAAGTACTTTCCCGATCTTCCTGTCTGCATGCCATTATATACTTTTGCAAGTTTGGGTATAGTCATTCAATCAGAAAATGGAAACAAAGCTATAAAACTTTGAAGTGAGAGATCACAGCTAAGAAAGTTGGCTTAAGTTTCAATCAGGTGCAGTAAAATGAATGAGCAAAACAAATGTTAAGCCCTGATTTAAATGCAAATATACACAAGAAGCAATTAAGTAAATAATTTTCTTTACAGGAGAAAATAAATGAATGGTTTCAAATGGTTGTTTTCTCAGATATTTGCAGTTTTTCTTAGAAACACTGCTCATTTCTTAAGTCACAAGATTACAGAATTGGGGGGGAACCCTTATATCAAATCATTTAGTCCAGTGGTGTTGAACTGTGGCCCTCTAGATGTTCTTGGACTTCAACTCCCAGAAGCCTTCACCACCACCTCTGCTGGCCAGGATTTCTGGGAGTTGAAGGCCAAGAACATCTGGAGGGCCACAGTTCGACACCACTGATTTAGTCCAATGACACACCCTGAAACAGACTCTCAGGTAACTACAACAGTTGTGTATGTAGACAGTGTATTCTGCAAATCTGTAGTGAAAGACCTTCTGAAGATGAAATAAACACTGACGGGTCCACTGTGCTGATTAATATAAATGGAATATACTGATTCGGAATACATGTTTCTTTGGCGTCATTATATGGGGTATAATCCAGCCTTTGAAAGTGTGTAAAGCAGGAGCAGAAGCAAACTGAGAAGTAGATAGAAAATTAGGTAGCTGCAGATGTGGCCATTTGTCCCCAGCCAGTGCCTAAAACGAGACCTTCAGCTTTTGGCGGGAATAGACAATGTGTTTCCTTCCAGATGTTTTGGACTTCTGTAAGCCCCAAGAAGCATGATCAATTGTGAGGAACATGGGGAGTTGTGGTCCAAAACATCTGGATGGCACTAAAATGGCTATGCCTAGATTATGGCATACCCAGCCTAGCAAGACCAAGGTCCAGATCCAATTACTACTCCTAGCTAGGGCCGGGATTACCCCCACTAAATCAACAAGTTTACAAGAGTCTTATAGATCTGCCTACTTGAGAAACTAGGAAATAACATAAGAAGCTGCCTTATGCTGAATCACAGCATTCTTCCATCTTGCTCAGTATTGTCTGCACAGATAGGCAGAGGCTGCCTATGGTTTCAGGCAGAGGTATTCCTCTGTGTGAAGTTATCTGGTGCTGGACCTGGGGTAGCTTACCAGTAACAGCAAAAAGCCATTTTAAACCAATATCTTCACTTAAAACAACAGCATAACACTATTTCTATTCAGACCAATAAAAACCACATTGCAATTCAAAATAGAGAGCAATGGTCATTTAAAAACATGTACTCACCCTTTCAACAGTAAGCTGAGTGATGTAATGAGGTTGTTTAAAGAGTGCCAGTTAATTAAAAAATTGAGGGGAGTATCTCATTTAAGAGGGAATCCTAAATTGTACCAAAAGCTGAGCCCAGAACTAATTGCCCCCAACCACGGAATAAAGAGGCGAGACAAAATAAGTATGGATTAAATCATGGGCCACACTTTATTAATCATTCCGAAGAGATATTTGCCAATCAATTAGCAAAGAGGGGTCTGCAGTAGTGTAGAAACAGATAAATCCGTCATCATACGGGCAAGTCCCCCGGCCCCAGGTTCTCACGGTCTTAATGACAGCAGAAACCTGGCAGGCCACTACTGAAACACCCCCAGACCTCGACCCATCTTCAATTGATGACTATTGGTCCGGAAGTGGCCCAGTGCATCTTTCCCACCCAGGAGCTGAATCGCACGATTCGCAGCCCTGGGAAGTCCGATGCGCTGTTAGCTTACATGATGTTAAAATTGGGACTCACCAAGAAATACCTGTTTTTCCGCACTACCCGCCAGTGTGACCAAAATTTCACCCTACAATTGCCAACAACCCTTACTAGTGTGGGATAGATGAAAAATCCCCCCATCTCAGAGCCAATCGGGATGAAGGTCAAAAATTCCTATCCAGCCCCAAAAGGCGACCAGTAAAACTCACACTAGAAATAGGGCAGGCGGGCAGGTGCCTGAGAAAGAAGAGACGGTTAGCCAGGAGGACTCCCCCTTTTATACCTGAGTTGATCTTCCCGCTCTTTTCAGCCTCTCGAGAGACTGAGAGAAGTCTCATTCCTCTGTGGGGTGGGGCAATTAATCGTTGCACTGATAAAACCTGGGTCTGTTTATCAGTGACGTTATCAGTTTGTTTGCTTGCTTATATCAGGTTTCCCCTGCCTTTCTCCAAAGAATAGGACTTAAAGCAGCTACAAAAATGAATACAATTGAAGCACAAATTAAGAAAATCACAGTTAAAAACTCAACAAGAGCAGGCCTTGTGTAAGTGTCAACTCCGCTTAAGTGCTTCCTCAAACCCAAATGTCTTGGCCTCACAGTGGCAGACAACAAGAGGGAAAACCAGCCTTGCCTTCAGAAGGGAATTCTACTGCCTAGGAGCAGCCATCAAGAAAGCGTTCACATCTCCACCAAACATGCCAGGAACCATAGTTATTATCTGAAACTGGTGAGATGCCCTCCAGATGCTTGGCCCTTGCAAGCATATGGTCTGTTCCATTTGCTACCAAGTGGTGCTTCCAACTCTAAGTGTTACCTCTTCCCATGGAGTACTGTTTTTCTAATGTCTCCAGCTGGGCGTGTGGAGGACAGAATTTTAAATCTCCCTTCTGCCCTTCAGTCTTGATTCAATCTAAAAACATTCCTCCATTCTTAATCAGTTAAAGAAATACAAATAATATGGTTTTGGTTGTGCATTAAATGTCATGTGTAATCTGATGAGTTCCTAGCCCCCTTAATGTCTTTAAAAAGGAACAGATAGCTGCTTTTCTTTTCATGTTCTATTAGCATCCAAGTTTTTTTCCCCTCTTATTTTAACAACTGTTTTTCTTTAAAAAATTGTTTCTATTGCCTGACCATTAAAGGGCTGAAGGCTTGCATCTGGACAAAGAGCACTTAGCGCTACCAGTATGCAGATGTGCTGAGATCTCGTTTTTTTCCTTCTTAACTGAAGCTCTGTGGAAAGACAAAAATATGGAAGAAACAACGGGAAAACATGGGAGGTGACACAATCAATTGGCTGCCTGGGTCCTTTTTTAAGAAGAAAAACAGGCAAAAAATATTTTAAATAAATAATTAGGGCCTCCCCTAAAATTAAGTGAATTAGGTAGCAGAGTGGTCCGGTGGGCCAGATAGGCGGGGTATAAATGAAATAAATAAATAAATAAATAAATAAATAAATGAATAAATGAATAAATAAATAAATAAATAGCAGCGTGATAAAAGCCATATCTAGAAGTACTGTTTATTTGCAACCTTTTCTATTTTAAATAAGAATTTTTATAGTGATGCGCAACATGCTTCTAAAGACCATAACTGAGGCAGTAAGTTGGTTTGGAAAATTAACGTTCAGTTACAAGCCAGTTCTCTAATAGTTCTTTCCCTAAAGAGAGGTGCAACTCCAGGCTAATAGTCTGCCTATCCGAGCCTTGATAGCTACATAAAACCTGACCCTGCCATTGCAGAGAATTACATTTCATGACACAAAGCCAAGCTGTTACTCACCCAGTGCTCTGATTTACATTAACTAATACCACAGAAAAATGCAGATCAGGTTTCAAAGCTATCTGAGCATGCACATTTGTCTAAAGGTTGCCTTGGGGTCATGAGCTAATCCTGGCAAAACAAGGTGGCAAGACCTAAAATAAAATTAAGGGTAAGGACAATGTAAGATGTATGCTTTTATTGTTCCTTTGCCAGACAAAACTGTAACATACTTTTCTATTAATCTAATATGAGAAATGTCTAGCTGAGACATTTCTCACAGAACAAAAATAGCTATAGCTATATTTGCCCCAGCCAGTGAAAATGCTGCTTGCCAGAATGAATGTTTGCCATCAAAGCATTTGGGGTCTATTGTGCTCAAGAAGATTTTCAGACACGAGTATCACTTTGGAAATCACATGCACCTACATGTGCACAGTTATGTTTTGTAGCATGACATGGTGATGCCATAAGAATATATGTACCAAGGGTTCTCCTGTAATGTGTAGACACCGTGACAGGCCTGTGTCGCAATTATGTATGATGGTATAAATGGAAAATATATCCATATTTCATCTAACACTCATGCCTTGTCCAAACGAAGAAAATATTCAGTTCAATGTTGTGAGAATAGTATTCAGAATGATGAGTCTTAAGTCAAGAGTTCCATTTGTTGAACCAAATTGCATTGAAAGTTGGGGTGAGGGAGGGGGGACAGTGAGTTGTTTTTTTCAACTCCTTCCCCGATTGTTTAGTCTTTGCCTTTCAACTTGTTCTTGTGGCAATAGGCACTATTTCAGAGCTAAAGGATGGAAATCCCCTGCCAAACAATGTTAATAAAGTTTGAAAACATTACTTCCTTGGACTACAAATCCCAGCCAAGTCAATATTTTATCAGAAACGCATTTTAATGTTCTACTAATAAGTGCCCCATCATATGATAAGCAGAACAAAACCAGTTTGTATCATTCTGAGTCACTAGATATTTGGTTTTTCTGAACAGTTTGAAGTTATGTGGTTGAACTGAGTGGGGTTTATCTTAATGGATCTTGGGGGCTGTATTAAAAATATTTTAGGCACCACTTATGAGAGCTGCCCTGTTCTCTGCCAGAGCTCTAATATGAGAAACAAATCATGAAGAAGATGAAGAAGAACATTTTCTTCTCTGAAGCTGATATGTGGTAGTAGCGGGAATGCCCCAAGAATTTTATCCTAATGCAAATATTCACTTCAGAAGAGAAATTTTCCTCAGGACCACAGCGGAGTAAAGAAAGGATTTTGTCTCCCCCATGCCTGGTGCTATCCTGAAGTTTATCAACCACAGCTGCTGCTATTTGATTAAAAGAAGAAGGAAAGAAAAACAGGTAAAGTTATCTGATGTTTGACCTATAATCCCGTCATAACCTCATTCTGTGCTTCCTGATTTCAGAGGAATTTAAAGGAGTTTAGAAATGAGAAGAACAATTTGTTCAATGAAATGCACAGTTTAATTTAACAGGAATAAATTCAGAACCTAATCCAGAGTTTCCAGCTTTGTAGAAACGCATGGGCCTTTTTCACTGAACTCACAAGGAGGTTCACCTAACACCCTTATACATCTTGGATAAACCAAAATGCCATGAACTGTTTTGTAAAGCAGTTGCAAAATGTGCCCAACTATTGGTTGTAAACATTTGAACAAGATGCTTAGAATTAAAAGAAGGAGAAGAAGGTTGCATGTTTCCGTGAGAATGCTGAAAGCTGTTTGGAATGCATGCAAGCACATGGACGCCACGAGAAACAAAATGGAGCCATTACTTTCTTTATCAGAATTAAACATCTCACAGATGTTTCTTAAGTGTTCTCAGCTCACTGCCATTGCTCCACACTGCTTTCAGCTGTATCCCGTAGTTTCCAAAGTGAAATCCCTCCTCTCCAAATGTTCTATTAAAATAACACATGAAAATAAATGAAACATATCATTACTTTTACAATGGACTAATTGTAGTCTGTCAAGCTAGAGACAGGGAGCTATTTAAATCATAGTTCTCTTTCAAATTTCAATGTATGCTTTAAAAAGAGAAACAAAAATAAGGCCTCTCTCCCTGCTGCCATTCTTTGTGTGTGAAAGAGAAAGAAAGAAAAAAATGGGCACAGCCCTGTCTTTATCTCCCCATGCTTTCCTTCTAGGTGTCATTTAGGCTAAATATAACAGCTGCTGATAATGAACGGCTGATTTGTGGATGGGACAAGAAGTGGGACCCAGCTGAGTTGGCCGTGTTCCTCAAAGGCTAGAAATGCCAAGTTCAGCCATGAAGGCATGTCAACTATCAAGGCTCTCTACAAGCTCTTTCCTTATTCCGTCATAGTAACCTAACATCCCCTCTATCTCACCCTGAAGGAGTGGATGGGTTCAGCTTTAAACAAAGAAGATATGCCATTAAAACAATACCCAAGCAAAAACGGAAAGAGAAATGAAGCAAATACTGTATATATTATGATGAATCAAAGCAGAAGGGCAAAGAACCACTTCCTCTGTTGGCAAGATTAGGCAGTGGGTGGCCCAGGATGTTTCTTCATTAGGTATTTATTTCCTGCCTTTGCCTTTGTGTCCTGCCTGTATTCCAGTGAATGCCACTTCCCTTTGCCCCCATGTCAACTCTGTGCAGAATAGCTTAGGCTGAGGAACAGAGCAACTGGTTCAATGTCTACGTTCTTAATCTTTGCCAAGAGGCTAAAAAGCAAACTCATCTTGTCAGTGTCATGGCCAACTGGCGATTTGAAGCCATCTTTCCCAAGTCTTAGTCCAAGTTTCTCTTCACTATACCACAAGTCCCTTTTTACCTGAGGAAGACCAGCAAATGCTATTTGAAATCCGCTCCTCTTTCTGCTCCTGCTTACTCCCCACTTGCTCTCACCTGTCCCAGAAACTTTCTGCTTCCTATACACTGACCATTGTGGCCGATGACCTTCTTCCTCTCCTGGCCAATGTTGCTAAGTAAACATCAAGGCAATTCTCTGAAAGTCTCACTCTACGGAGGGACCCTCCAACATAATGTTGTTTCCTCTCTTGGGATGCGGCGTTGGGAAAACTGACTGAGATTACCCTGGACTGTAATGTTGTTGCACAAAAGAGATGAACAATGTCCTTCTGGAGCTAAATCAAGAGACAATGGAGGAATATGGAGCAGAGAAAGAGAGAACAAATGTCCTCACACATCTGGTCCTTTTGTCATTTATTCCCAGATGCTAACATGAGAATTGGCATAGCTCAACAGATCATCAGTTATCCCCAAATGCCATGTTCTGGGGGACAATGGGTAGATTATGGCTACTCTATGTTCTCCTCAGCTGTCTTGCTGAAGCCATTGCCCAGGATTCCATAGCAGAGCTGATATTGGGCATCAAAATTAGCAAGTGTTATGTGAGAAGAAATATCACCATTCTTCTCAACGTTATTATGATTGCTTCTTGTCATCCTGATAATACATAAAATATCACTAGGTGATAATTTTAATTATAATTAGGGATGTTAATCACAGCCTCTCCCTTCCAGAGAGAAATAGGAGGGGCTCTTTTATTCTCATTATGAAATTTTTCTGTCCAGGCACCCCTTCGCCCAATTTCACTGGAAGTCTTCTGAGATTTCTCAGGTAATTTCTGGTCACATTTTCCAAAAAGAATGTCAAATTGTCTGGGATTATTGCAATTCCAGGGGGGGGGGAGAGAATATTTCCTATACAGAATTTACTAGAAAGGGGAACAGACTGTGCAGGATTTGACAGTTTCCTGGACAGTATAATGGGCAAAACAGAATAGAACAGAAACAAATCAGGGGAATTGGATTGGGGAGAGTTTTATTTATGTGGAAAGTTAAGAAATCTCCCTGGTGCTGTGAGACATCTCATCAGAGTCTTGGCATAATGAGACCTGGAAAATACTGTGAATAAGAATTTTTTGAGTGCTTATCATAACTCTATGTTAATTACCTTATCCAGAGGAAAGAAGTGACCATCTGAGATCTGAAAGTCTCCTACTTCCATAACTAATTTTTCTAGCAAAGTGGTAAGTCATATGATATTTCCTCTGTACATTGAGGAAACAAACCTTTATGAGGTCATTCCCTCAGAGCTTTGACAGCATTTACATCCTGGGCAGGACACACAGACACTAGCATGTACTTTGTAGAAATCTTTAATATTTCCCTGCTCTGCACACATATATTTCTGGGCACCACTGACTTATAAGCAGAAATGAAAAGGGAGCATGTGTTAATGAGGTTTTTGAGCTGATACGTCTTTGGAACACAAACATTGCTTGTTATTATAGAGGATCAGTCCTACCAACAGCTGAGTAGAGGTGGTTGCTTCAAGTGGCAGAGCATGTGAGGTTCTGCCACAAAATGATCCTTACTGCCCCCAATTTTGATCCATCTAATCCACTCCTGGAAGATAGATGACATTTTCCTATAATACTTTCCTGGCTCTGCAAGGTCAAGATGCCTGCTGAAACAAAACAGCTGTTTCTTGGACACAGAGTGGAATGAGGCAGTGGCTGCTGCTCTTGGTTCTTTGGCAGCATCTGCATGGGCCATAGTAAGTGCCATTAGTATCAGCATTGCAGCAGGGGTCTCTGGACCTCACGAATATGAAGTGACAAATATCTGAAGAATCAGTGATATTCATTTAATATCGCAGTTCTTTTTTATATTTGTACCCATATTTAATCTTTACCCTGCAAAGCTTGCCACTGTATAGAAAAGTGTTTGGGCACCAAAACTTTAGCATGTCTGCCCAAAGATGAAAGAATCTTGATCTTAATAGCACAAATAAGCTGAAAATATTAAATGATTGCACAATTTCAAGGTTTGCCCTAAAATTTTGCAGATCTAGATCTATTTCCCTTTTGACAACTGAAGTGAATTTGGAGAAATGTATCAATAAGTGAATCAATAAGGATGAGAGTACACAGCCAAATGATCCTGATCTGAATCATTCTAGATCATGCTAAACAAGGTTGCTTTGAGGTATGGCATTTCACCTGGGGTGATTGTTGCACCCACATGCAAAGATTGAGCACACCTTGCATAGAAAAATCTCACTGTGAGGAGAAGCAAGGACTATAATGAATCTGTGGTCCATTGTGGTGTAGAGGCTAGAATGCTGGATAAGGACTCAAAAGACACGGGTTCAAATTTCTGCTCAGCCATGGAAACTAACTGAGGGGTGGTTTGGAAGTGTTAAATATTCTTTAAATATTTCACATACTTTGAAAATTCAGTTGGGCTCACCATAAGCTAGATGCTAGCAATGGGATTTTTTTTTGGACTGTAAATGCAATAATTCTCCATCTCCTTCCTCACAGATACTGTACAAACATCTAAATGTGAGGCACCTGGGGAAAAGGCCAGGCTTTATGGCTCACTAGACTGAACATTGCAAAAGCTTCCTGATCATGCCCTGGTGCTAGCTGAGAACTTTCTATCTCAGCAGGAAGCTTGGGTGGTGCACGGTCAAGCTAAGCCTTAAAGCCTTCTGATTTAGACTCTTCCCCCGCACAAGAGCCTCACATTTGGTTTTTTTAAAGTATATGTGAGGTAGCTAGAATGCCCACAATGGAGAATTATTGCATTTGTACTACAGAGAATCCTGTCCTTGTCAGATATGACATGACAGCACATTATAACAAAATTAATCTACACACACACACACATGTGACACCATTCCATATTGTCACATTGCTCAAAAACATATCTTACCTGTGTGTGCAAAGGGCACCGGCATATGTATTTGTTTGCATTTCTGTTGAGAGGGCACTTTCATGTTCATTAATCTTTCTCTATAAATTTAGCATCCACTGTGTGATCTGCCATGGAAAACTATTATATTTTTCTTCTAATGAACTTGTGACATTTTTTCTCTTGTTATTTGCTGAGCAGAGTTAGAAACGAGGTGGGAATATAAGGATCCTTCTACACTTGATCTTAGCCAAAAGGCTGATTTCATTGTTGAATGTGGACTACAAAATATATACGACTATTCTGGCAACTAGAATGAAAAGAACCTTAATCCACCTGATACACCAAGATCAGTCTGGGTTCCTTCCTAAAAGACAGATGAAGAATAATATAAGGATTGTCTTAAATTCCTTGGAATATTATGAAGTGCACCCGGAGAAACAGATGGCCATGATATTCTTGGATGCAGAGAAAGCCTTCGATAATCTTGATTGGAACTTTTTGTTATATACGTTGGAAACACTGCAAGTTGGAGAAAGATTTATGAAACTAATTAAAGCAATATATACTGAACAAAAGGCAAAAGTAAGAATAAATGGCGAGTTGTCAAAAGAAATTCAAATACAGAAAGGCATTAGACAGGGGTGTCCTCTGTCCCCACTCCTATTCATTTTGACTCTAGAAATATTAAATGATGAAATTAGAGATAAAAAGGAAGTGAAAGGATTAAAAGTAAAAGGACAAATCTATAAGCTCCAAGCTTTTGCGGATGACTTAGTCATCATATTGGAAGATCCACTGAACTCAATAGAAGATTTGATGGCAATGTTAAAAAATGTTGGTGACATGGCAGGAATGAGAATAAATCAAAAGAAGACCAAAATACTCACCAAAAACATGAGAGAACAAGAACGGCAGGAGCTAATAGAGAAGACGAGCTTTCAAGAGGAAAAGAAAATTCGATATCTAGGGAAACAAATTACAAAGAAGATAAGCACATTGTTTAAAGATAACTACATGAAATTGATGAAGGAGATACAGAACAACTTGGAGAAATGGGATAAACTACAACTATCGATGCTGGGAAGAATTGAGACGATCAAAATGAACATTTTGCCAAAAATTTTATTTTTATTCCAATCGATCCCTATCATACTAAAACAGTCCTTTTTAAAAGAACTCAACGAGATAATTATGAGATTCATATGGCAAGGCAAAAAACCAAGAATTAAAATTAAGGCAATGCAAGATGTTAAACAGAGGGGTGGCTTTGATCTTCCGGTCTGGGTTCTGTATTATAGAGCTTGTATCCTAGATTGGATAAGAGAATGGATAACCCTAGAAAACACTAGACTACTTAACGTGGAAGGCCACGACTTGCAATTAGGATGGCATGCTTATCTATGGTATAAAAAGGATAAAGAACAAAAGAACTTTAACTCATGATAAGAAGAGCCTTATTGGGAATGTGGAGAAGGATTATACAACAAATTTATCACAAAATACCTGCATGGGTGTCACCGATAGAGGCCTTTACAAAACCTGGACTTATGACAAAAGCACATTTTTTAAGATATCAAGATTTATTAAAAAAGGATGGTGAATTAAGGTCTAAGGAAGAACTAGAGTCACAGAATGTATATATAGATTGGTGGCCTAGAGCACAGTTAGAATCTAGATATGCAAAAGACAAAATAGAGGGTTTCTACTCAGAGCAAACGACTTTTGATAAGCTGCTGTTGGGTTCAAAAGAACAAATTGTTAGGAAACTATAACTATATGTTGGAAATTAAAATGCAGGATGAAATGGTTAAGGAATGTATGATAAAGTGGGCACAAAACATAGGGCACAATATTGATATTGATCAATGGCTGAAAATATGGCAAAGTAACATAAAATTTACAAGATCAGTTAATCTTAAAGAGAATATATATAAAATGTTTTATAGGTGGCACATGACCCCAGAAAAACTGTCAAAGATGTATACAGATGTATCAAATAAGTGTTGGAAATGTGAAACACAAGTGGGAAGTTATTATCATATGTGGTGGTCATGTGGAATAGCGAAAAAATACATATTTTGTTATTGTTTTGGCATATAATTGCCAAATATTTTATTCTTTCCTCTTGAAGCAAATCCCCTTCCAATCTTACCATTAAGAACAGCTGGTATTAAAAAACAACTCTACAGTTGTGTTCAAAATTATTCAGCCCCCACTGAAATTGAATGTTTTGGCCATTTTGACATTGATTTTGATCATTCAGTCATCTTGCTTACATTTACATGAAAGAGGCACTTGTAGGTCAGAGAAATATAACCTTAAGTTTATAATGAAATAACCACAAATGTCTTTTCTGTGCTCACATCATTATTAGTTTTTATTCAACCCCCAAGTGACATTCAATCTTAGTACTTAGTACAACATCCTTTTACAGTTATAACAGCTTTTAAACGTGAAGCATAGCTTGACACAAGTGTCTTGCAGCGATCTACGGGTATCTTCGCCCATTCTTCATGGGCAAAAGCCTCCAGTTCAGTCAAATTCTTAGGCTTGCGCACTGCAACTGCTTTCTTTAAGTCCCACCAGAGGTTCTCAATCGGATTTAAGTCTGGTGATTGCGATGGCCACTCCAAAATGTTCCAGCCTTTCCTCTGCAACCATGCTCTAGTGGACTTGGAGGTATGCTTGGGATCATTGTCCTGTTGAAAGGTCCAACGTCTCCCAAGCCTCAGGTGTGTGACGGACTGCATCACATTTTCATCCAATATCTCCTGGTACTGAAGAGAATTCATGGTACCTTGTACACGCTGAAGCTTTCCTGTACCTGCAGAAGCAAAACAGCCCCAAAGCATTATTGACCCTCCGCCATGCTTCACAGTAGGCAAGGTGTTCTTTTCGTCATATGCCTTGTTCTTCCTCCTCCAAACATAGCGTTGATCCATGGGCCCAAACAGTTCTAATTTTGTTTCATCAGTCCACAGAACACTATCCCACAACTTTTGTGGTTTGCCCACATGACTTTTGGCATACTGCAGTCGACTCTTCTTATTCTTGGGAGACAGCAAGGGGGTGCGCCTGGGGGTTCTGGCATGGAGACCTTCATTACGCAGTGTGCGCCTTATTGTCTGAGCTGAAACTTCTATACCCACATCTGACAAATCTTTTTTCAGTTCCTCAGCAGTCACACGGGGACTTTTCACCACTCTATGCTTCAGGTAGCGCACAGCAGTCGAAGTCAGCATCTTCTTTCTTCCACGACCAGGTAGCATTTCAACAGTGCCCTTTGCCTTGAATTTGCGAATGATGCTTCCTATGGTGTCTCTTGGTATGTTTAACTTCTTTGCAATCTTCTTATAGCCATTGTCCTTCCTGTGAAGACAAATCACCTCTTCTCTTGTCTTCCTGGACCATTCTCTTGACTTCACCATGTTTGTAACCACACCAGTAAATGTCTAGAAGGAGCTGAGTATCACAGTCCTTTTAAAGCTGCCTAATTGGTGCTTATTATGCTTGATTGGTGCTCGGTGACATCCACAGGTGTTTTCAATACCTGTTCGAAAACACCTGAATGAACCTCTCTTCTTCAGAGTGGTAGTCTTTAAGGGGTTGAATAATTGTGGCAATGAAGAAACCACAAAAGAAACATTTACTACTGTATTACATAAACAATTGATGTTATTTTAGTTGCATTTGGTTCTTTAAAACGTCCTTGTAGGATTTCATTCTGAATACAATTCCAAATGTACACTATAGTCCCTAAACCCCTTTACAGCATTGGGGGCTGAATAATTTTGAACACAACTGTACAACTTTGCTCATTTTGCTTTGTTGCTATGGAAAGATAAAATTAAGGCATTGCAGTTAGGGTGGCTTAAAATATTTAGTAATTATGTCATCACCACAGGCGTTAATGGCGGGTCCTCCTCATCTCCCATAATTTCTGATTTGCCATCGATTATCAGATTGGTTAACAATGGTTAGCAGATTGGCAAATGCAAACTCGGTAGTCAATAGGACTTAGATATCAAACTGTTTTATGCAGAATTAGGTTCAGGTAAGATTCTTCCCGTACCCTATTGAGAGACTTTGGGGGGGTACACCTGTGACTTTCTACACTACCTTTGAGTGATGTCCTCTTCCCATACCATTACAAAGCTGCTACCTTGAGGAGTGGTGATGGAGGAGAAACAGGGTTTGTTGTTCCTTTTGTCCTTTTGCAAATGTTTTCCCACCTGCAGGAGAGGAGAGATGTGAGTGGGAAAGAAAAATGGCTCAGAGGAGAAAGAGTTTTGAGCAGAAAACTGCCTATTGGAGAAAGGAGGTAAACTGCCTCCTTCCTCTCCCAATCCCACACTGGTCTTCTGCACTGGATTGCAGATTCTGAAGCTGTTTTTGGCCTTTGCTTGTATGAGGGGAAGTAATGTACACAGCTGCACGTTATATAGTTCTCAATGAAGTGTTTTTGTACAATTGTTCATAAATTGGGGGGGAGGCTGGGCCTCTCCTATTATGTTTAAAGCCACATCTCAAAGTTGAGTCATGCAACTGGACTTCTTTCTTGCTAGGCTGAAATGTTTTGCTACTCATCCAGGTAGCTTCTTCATTCTGAGGAGAGTTGGTAAGAGATCCCTGATATATCCTCAATGTTGGTTTCACTTTCCCATGGTCTGAATAGGCTCGTTAAAAGGACAAAGGACTGGGGGTGAGGGATAATCCCACTTCTGCAGTCCTTCTCCACCCATTATCATGAGTCGTTAACAGTGGTCTCTCTGGTATGTGTGGTCCTAATCTTTCTGGGGACAGATGAAAGGGCAGCATGGTAAATAGGAGGCAGATTGTAATCTAAGACCTCCACCCCATTTGAGTGAGGGACCTACTATATGCACATGTATGGCCTCCCTGACCCCTCTCTCAAACCACCCATCTTCTTGGTCCAAAATGAGTACATCTTGGTCATCAAATGAGTGTCCTTTGTCCTTCAAATGAAGGAACACTGCTGGTTGTGGTCCTGAGCCATTGCCCCTCCTGTGCTGAGTCATTCTCCTGTTTAGTGGCTGTTTGGTTTCTCCAATGTAGAGCTCCAAACACTCCTCTTTGCATTGGACCACATGTACTATATTGCTCTTATTGTGTTTTGATGTCCTGAAGTGAAACCAATGTGGAGAATATATCAGGGGTCTCCTATCAATTCTCCTCAGACTGAAAAAGCTACATGGATGAATAGCAAAACGTTTCAACCAAACAAGAAAGAAGTCCAATTGCCACGACTCAACTTCCACATAACCACACCTGGACGACTGAGAATTTTCACAGATATTTTGAAGCCACATGTTTACAGAAGTATATATGCTCCAGAAAAGCATGTTATCATGTGTGAAATGTGCACCTTCTGCTGGTAAGTTGTCTATTAAAGCATATGAATGTTTACAAGCAATGTGCTCTGCCGTTGGCTACCTCTGTCCTGAGATGAGAACTTTGGAACTGTTTTGCCCTTTCCAGACCACCACCTTTTCATCTTTTGTAATCTCTCTGACATCTTCCCTGCTTATAAAGCCTATATATTAATTTGACTGGCCAAATAATGATCTTAGCCTCTTTTTCACATTGAGGCACTCTCAGATTTCATCTGCATTTTTCATACACAGCTGGGTGCCTACTGTCTAAAAATGAGGACCATAAATATTTAAAGCACTCAATTATCCTGTAAAACAGACAAAAGGAAAGGAAAGGCTGAGGAGAAAGGTATGATTTATTCTTGCAGACAATTCCATTATCAGGAGCGTGGGAAACTAGCAGGCAGATGGTTGGTTCTAAAAATGTAACTTTTGTCAGCAGACATGCACACTGAGGAAGTAGTAAAACATAACTATTTCAGTGACTCTCTCAAAGTTTTTGTTAATGGTACTATTGCTATTTACCAGCCACAAGAAACAATGGGTTCAGGTTAGGAGAGTGATGAATTCTAGCTAAATTTCTCTTTCTTGTCAAGCTAGGCTATGTCAACACGGCAAAACAGCCTGCTAAGATTTCATTAACTCCCATGAGGTTTCTCCCTTCCTCCATGAGAATAAGACAAGGAGTGGGTTTTGTTCTTGTCAAGGTTTCCACATCTTGCACAAATGCACCTCTAGATGGGGTATTTCCCCCCCCTGTAAAATGGACCTGGTTAGTTCCTGCGGTACCCAGGTTTTTTTCCCAGCTGTCCAGATGACCGAGGCTTGCATCACTATGACCAGTGACTAACAGTGATAGAGACAGAGACTTCCATGGCAACATGTTCCACTTGCAATCCATGCTTCTTTTTGTCTTGGCTTGCTGTCCAGGTGGAATTTGATACTATTGTGTATTCCCAGTCAGAAGATTTAAGTATATTTCTTTAAATGCAAGTAAAAGGCACATCACTAGAACAAGGCCGCACCTACTGTAGTTTTGAACAGTTTCCAGAATTTGTAGGAAAATGGTTCTCACAAATGCAAGAAAATGGAGAATATTTTCATAACCTCACAGGCAAAGGGGAAAAGACCTGATTTTTTAAGAGAATGAGAAACATGGGGATATACATCCTCAAGTCCAGTTTCACTGGGCTAATATGAGGTGGCAGTGAGTGAGGGGATTGAATGATCAGCTATAACAAAAATTAGATGAGAGAGATTGCTCCCAGGGAATCTGTACAGTTTATAAGAATAAGCAGCATTAATCACAAGATTCAATTTGCCTGCTTATTTCAATAACCCAGACAACATTCTGATTTGGCTTTTAGTTCTTTGGGAGCCATTCAGGTCAACCATGTCATGGTTATGACCCTCGACCTGTGGTCTGTAAGGTTTTTGTAGGGACCATAACATAAGAGAATCTTTCTCTGGGAAATCCAGAGTTTTCTGCTTCCCTATTGATGACTAACGAGAAATCAACAAATAATAATAATAATACTCTTAGAACTGCAGAGTTGGAAAGGACCCTATGGACTATTGAGCCCAGCTCCTGTCAGTGGGGAATTGAGTTCCCAACCTCTAGCTTTGCAGCCAGATACCCAGATCACTGAGCTATTGAGCAGTTACATGGTTGTAACTAGAGACGAGCATGAACCACTGGTTTGGTGGTTCACGCCAGTTCATCCTAAGGTGTTTAGTGGCTCCCAGTCCTGCCTCCTCTATTGGGTGCTCACTCAAAGGCAGCACCCCAGCTTCCGTGCCCTGAGTGGGCACCCACTGGAGGAGAAGGAGCTGGAAAGTGCCAAAGGACAAACCGGCACAGACTAGTGAACTGGCCGTTCATACCTATCTCTAGTTGTAACTTTGATGCTTTTCAACAACGCTACATGCTTGCAGAGAAAAAAAGTTCTTTCTGCATACTGTATATTGGGCCTATCAAATTTCGGACTAGGCTTTTGTGCAAGACATTCTTTTACATTCATAAAAAAAATTCTAGGCAGAACTGGGTGAACTTTGCGGATATAATTGAATTTATGAAAGACTGGTGTCTATACAATATCAGACAATGGCCAGAATCCTTTTGTAAAATACCATGTGCATAAGGGAAATTGCACAACTGGTTTTTGCAGTTTTCTGTCTGTCTTATGCCCAGGTATTCAACCTCTATATGACTAAGCATGTGATGGACAGTCTGAATGATCATGCATATCAAATTATTATAGCAATTTGTGTTTCCCCAATGTGTTTTTGGAAATTCACAAATAGCAGAGAGAGAGAGAGAGAGAGAGAGAGAGGCTAGATTGGAGTTATCTCCAAAAGAGCATGGAGCAAATTGGGTCCTGATCTACATCCCTGCATTTAGAAATGCACCAGATCAAAGTGCGAAGAAATCAGGACCATAGATGGCCATGTCAGCAAGCCATCGTGCTCTGACTTAGGACCCGAGACTTCTGCCCGGCCTGCCAATCCAGCATTGGAGACCACAGAGAGATCCAGAGGAGGGAACCCATTCCATCCTGGGAAACTGGGACCTGGGCAGAGGCCCTGGTGGTCATGTCAGCCCTGAAATTCAGAGGATGATCTTTCAGGGTCAGGAAGGAATTGGTCTATCCCTGGTGGATGGCAGCGATAAAAGCCACCTTGCCACCAGTGGAGGGAGTAACCCCGAGAAGTCCATGAAGGAGGAGGCAGGTGGCCGAACAGATGAACCAGCAGAATGAGAAGCAGAAAGCTCCTGTGGGAGAAGGGAATGACCTGGTGGGGGAACCTAAAGAAACGGAACCTGGGAGGATGAGGAGAAGCTGGGAGAAGAAGCCTGGGAGGAATCTCCTAAGGAGAAGCTGGAGCTCCTAGGGGAATGGAACTAAATAAAAATGATTCCTGGAGAGTGGTCCTTGTTGGAGATCATCATGTGTTCTGACCATTATCCTCAATGAGCTAAATTAAGTACAGAGTCAAAAACATGGAGTTAACTCATAATAACTTTAGGTTTATTAACTGCAGACTTTAGTTTTGGTAGGAAAGGTCAAAAATAGCATTTGAGTTAAAAGCAAAGAAGGTTGTTTGTCTTACATATTCCAGGCAAGTTTCTTTAGTTTTTATGAATGTTTCAAAACTGAGTAAACCACCCCCTAAAGCTGGATGGCATGGATGCAGGTGTGGATGGAGAGAGAGCCATCAGATAGCATGTGCTCAGGCAATCTCCATCTTGGGAAAGGCCCTTCTTCAAGGAATAAGACACACACAGAGAGGAGGGGCAGGAAGTGACCAATGCACAGTAGTGCTCCAATATCTGGGTAGAACTGAATGATTGACAGAATCACTCACTGCATACTGGAACATAATTGATCTGCATACTCCAACAGTCTTGACCTAGTTTTGAGTCCCCAAGGGGGAGGCAGAGAAGTATGAGTACCCCAAGCTGCTCCCTCTTCTTTTTCTCTTACTGGAGGGAACAAAAGTGGGCTGAAAGAGGGAGATCCAACCTTGAACCAGAGCTGATGCTGGTGGAGGAAATGTCAATGAAACTGTCAGCCTTGAAAAGAATGAGAGTGAAAGGCATTGGGGGCTGGCAAAATCCAATCAGAATACTTGCCCAGACTATAAGCATAACAGTCCTTGCTTCAAGGAGCATGACTGAGTTTGAGGCAGACATTTTGGACTTCAAATCCTGCTCTATATTGCATGCAGAAATGTCACAGTGTGCATTAGGGCTGTGCATTGTTCCCTTGTGTGAGCCTACCATCCTCATCAGATTCAGTGCAGTATCTGTCTTCCACCCATAAAATCAGGAGACAAAGGGTAAATCATAACAGGGTTTATTGTAACTTAAACAGTGGTAAACAATGACAAACCTAGATAGCATCTTAAAAAGAAGAGACATCACCTTGCTGACAAAGGTTCGCATAGTCAAAGTTATGGTTTTTCCAG
This sequence comes from Pogona vitticeps, assembly GCF_051106095.1. NCBI lineage: Eukaryota > Metazoa > Chordata > Lepidosauria > Squamata > Agamidae > Pogona > Pogona vitticeps. Next base: position 251,468,803 of record NC_135784.1, on the reverse strand, counting down.
TAGCAATGTATGGATGTGAGAGCTGGGCCATAAAGAAGGCTAACTGCTGAAGAATTGATGCTTTTGAATTGTGGTGCTGGAGGAAACTCTTGAGAGTCCCCTGGACTGCAAGGAGATCAAACCTATCCATTCTGAAGGAAATAAACCCTGAGTGCTCCCTGGAAGGACAGGATCCTGAAGCTGAGGCTCCAATACTTTGGCCATCTCATGAGAAGAAAAGACTCCCTGGAAAAGACCCTGATGTTGGGAAAGTGTGAAGGAAAGAGGAGAAGGGGACGACAGAGGATGAGATGGTTGGGCAGTGTCGCCGAAGCTACCAACATGAATTTGACCCAACTCCGTGATGCAGTGGAAGACAGGAGGGCCTGGCGTGCTCTGGTCCATTTGGTCACAAAGAGTCAGACATGACTTAATGGTCCTAACTGACTAGATAGGCGGGATATAAATCTAATTAATTAATTAATTAATTAATTAATTGATTAATTAATTAATTAATGACTAAACACCAACAACAAACAGCAACAACAGTACATACAATTCTGAGTCTTCCATCCTGTTAATTATGCTAGTCTGCCACTATGTTCTTTAGTTTCTCACCACTCACCCCAGTTCCCTTCACTGGGAGGGACAATATATCTTCTAAGACCCCAGTGCGTGGCATTGGGTTCTTGAACAGTCCAGCCAGCTTTGCCCTTCAGATCAGAGTGCGGAGCAAGTGTTCTTTGGGTTGAGCGTGGCATTTGAAGCATTTTTCAAAGCCCTGGAACCCCTCCCAACCTCTCAGCCTCCTAGCCCAAATAGAGAGAACAGATGCTCTTGGAACTTTCCAGAAGCAGTGATCCTCTTTTTTTTAAACAAAGCACAGCTCTCTACCTTTTAAGATTTTTTTAAAAATCAACCTTTTTTTTTTTTTTTACCTCTAGCCAGTTCTGGTTTCTTCCCACTACCATTTTCTAGTATCAGAGTTGTCCCTGGTGCATTACAGGGATAACTGGAAAAACCATCCCCTTCTATCTTCTAACTCCCCAGAAATACAGGCAAGCGCTGTGTTTGTTGCTAAGGGACTATGTCTTAGACAGTGTTAGAGATACGCTTTCTTCAGTCTGGAACATATAGAGCTGTCTCCCCACAACGCATCCCTTACATTGTATCAAAGAGTTTCCAAGTCCAGAAATGTCTAGCTTGTTTAAAGCTCATTGCTGGCACAAGCTGAATATAACAAGAAGAAAGCTCATTGGGTACAAACCTTTTTTTTTCCTACAGCATGTTAATAAAAATTATATTGTTTGGCTGAAAGTTGACAAATTACATATTTTGCTGTGTGCTTCACTGGAAAATGATAATGTATTAAGAGACTGTTCCATAAACTAATAGGCAATAGGAGACCATCAAGGCAGAGATCACAGCAGCCCAGTTCATGCTTGTGACGGGTGGTGATCGCTTTCTGGAGATTGATTCTATATGAAGAAAATAAAATGGGCCGTGTTTGTCTTTGGTTCTGCTTTTTTTTTGCCTGTACTATAGGAAGAAGCCATGCTGGCTAGGGGGATTCTGGGAATTATAGCCATCAATGTAATGACTGGAAGGCTTTGGTAAAAGAACTAAGGAACTGCATGATATTAATGAGCAGACAACCAGAACAGTAGGTACATATATCGTTCCATACTAAGGTCCTGAAGCACAACTGAAATGTTGCTTTTCTGCAATTAGCTAGATATGGTGCTAAAAATTCACATTCTTACATAGCAGTTAATTTAGCATAGTATCATCTTTCTTTGTCTTTCCTGGTGGCAATGCTCATTCTGTAATGTTTATTCCTAAGTAAGTCTTGGCAAACAAGTTTCTCCCGTAAAATTAATTCACAGCTTCAGATTTTGCTCCTGCTCAGTGTAGTTTAGAGTTTAAGTGATAAATTGGCCCCCTAATCAGCCTCCTGCAATGCCCCTGAATTACTCTACACTTGTGGCACTGTGGTAGTTTAATGATGGTCAAAAAGGCTACAGTCAGGAAAGCATCAAGACTAAGTCATTGAAGAGGGCAGTGGGGTATGAAGCAGACCCAGATCGGAGCCCTTTCTCAGTCTTGCATAGGTCCTATTAAAAAGTGATAATCAATTTAAGGGGCACTCATGGGGGACAGCCAAGCAGAGACAACCCCAGTTCTTCAGTGTGAGTAACAGTAGTTGTCTGACTTGTGTGGAAAGTAAGAAATGTTTGGGAGCATCAATGGATTAATATTTCTAAAATAACATCTCAGTTTTGAGGCAATTCTGTTGAAATTAGTGAGTCTTGTTGCAAAGTAAATCTCTTTAAGGATATAAATCAATGGCAAACGCATATAGAAAAATAAGGCAAAGCCTAGGGAACTATTTTTCCAGGTTCGAGGTCATGATCTGGGCTTTTCTTCCCTCCAGTAGATCCTTATTACAGTTTGTATCTGAGAAGATGTGATAGGTCCTTCACAAGAGCTGTGCCTGATGTGTCAGCTCCTGCTGCCAAGTAAAGTTGCTCTTAGCATAAAATCACTTGGTTGTGAACTCTGATTGAAGCTCCTGTCCAAAGTCAGAGCCTAACTATCAAAGGGAAACTGCTGAAGAGCTAAAGAGACTTGAGCTGGCAGGGCTTGAGCCTTGACCCCTTCCTTTCATGGAAATCATTTGAAGGTCTAAGTCTGAAGAATTGTAGACTTCCCTTTACACTGTGCTAATGTCTTTACATAATCCTTGAAGGAACAGATTGGAATTTACTTCTACTGGCAGATTGGAATTTACTTCTACTGGCATTGAACAAACATCACAGGTCTGGGCTGACATTTCTGTAGAGGGTTGCCCCCCCTTCCAGATCTTCTATATATATTTAAAACATTTCCCCTTACATATTGTCAAAAGAACCTGGTGCAATCCTTGAATTTCAGAGCACATTGTTCATTTGCAAAGCATCTTGACTATATTGGGAATTACTGATGTAATTTCACAGCTTATCCTAAGGAAAGTCATGTTATGCAAAGGACATGCTAGAGTGCCCTCCAAAATAAAATAAAAATCATTGGACGTCCACTGAAATATCTGCTTTTTCAGCATGGATAATTGCCTGCCAAAGTAGATGTTTTGTGTGCAACTGCTGTATCTCCCGCTGGTACATTTTTTTCTTTCTCTCTCCAATCCTCCCCACCCCAGCTTCTTGTGGGCGCAGAAGAAATACCTACATTTAATATGCGCCACACTAATTCGTAGCTTTTCAGATGTTGGCCTTTACAAGTGCAAAGGCAGTGCATGAAAGAAGAGCCATATGAGTACTTTGTATTATGGTATAATGCATAATATTGTTCATTACGCTGTATTTCTCTCTGGGCCTCTATAATTACCTGATGTTAAATCCATTGCCATTTCATGTGAAAAAGTGTAGCATAATGTATTTTACTGTCCTTCTCTTAGCTTATGTGACATTTTATTGGCAAACGTACTCATACAAAAATAATTACTTTTCTGAAATGAATGCACAGAAAATTGCAAAATCAAATATTCAGAGGATGAGCAAGCCTGCCCTGCCTTTATAAGGGAGCTAATACATTTTACATTCTTCATGCTTACTGCTTTGACTCATCCTGAGCATACTTCACTGTCATAACTCTTTAATGCTCTGAATTTTAACTACGATGTTAGAGCTGTTCCACTTTACTGATGGCCTGTTATAAATGCCAGACCTTTCCTCCCTCCTCCACTCTAAATCCACCAGCCCCCTTCAGATGGAAAGGAGGGCCATACCTTGAGTCCAGTCAGCTCTGAAGGCGGATGCCAGTCAGTTGCTCCTGCTGTCCAGATCTGGCTAGGAGCAGCAGCAAGCAAGGATAAGGCATAAAGCAAAATTAATATTTAGAGAGAGGAGAAGTCCAAGTGAAACAAAATGTATAAGGTGATATATCCCACATAAAATGAAGCAAGTATTTCTTTGATTAGACGGAATCATCCCCAATAATATGCTCTTGTGGAAATTCTAGTTCTTTTCTGTTCCACTTCTTCAACCCTTAAATGCACTTATTTGAGCATAAGCCTCCCCCGCTCTACTTGATGTGTGTTTAGGATTACAGTCTTTCTTTCTAAAGCAGATGAGCTGTGAGCACAACCTTTTATTATACCATATCACATTTAGATAATGAGAGGTCACCTCATTATGTTACTAACCCTCTTTCTAACAGATGATCATATATTTTCACTTAGTATTCTTTATTAATTTCCATGCACAGCTACAGGGAAATGCAAGCTATGGTGGGATCTTGGTTCCTTTGAAACAAGAAACCAAAGTGGTTTTATATAAAAAAAATAGTAGCTGTTTTTTAACTAAATGTCTCCTAAAATTAAGTTCTGCAGGAAGACGAAACTGCTTTGCCACTCTCGCTGTGTATGTATAGGTTTATTCTGACACTATCATTTACCAAGCCCTGAATCCTCATTACTGGACTCAGCAGGCAATAGAAAGCTGCTGTCCTGATAGCATTCTTTTATCTGTTTTAATAAAAATGTAATATCCTCTCTCACACACCCTATACACCCTCATAATGTTTAAGATCATTTTATTTCTTCCTCATCTCCATCATTTCCCCCTGCCACTGTTAGTGGTCATCTTTGTATAAAACCTCCACATATTGTTTTTGTCCTTGAAGATGAAAGCAGAACAATTTCATTTTGAAGCCAGACCAAGACAGCAACATCAGTATTTCTCAAAAACATCCAGAATTTGGGACAAGCTTCCCCCCCCCTTCTCTCTCTCTCTCCCCCTCTCTGTCTCTCTTTCTTTTTTGGTAAAGGAAGTCTATCAAATGCCTAGTCAGGCATATGGAAAAGGTCTTGATGTTGATTACATATCAATCTAAAAGAAATAGTTTTGTAATCAGTACCACTTTACTTATAATATCATAATGCAACGCTGCTCTGGCAGCACCCCATGATCCAAGGTGTTGCTGTCCATCCCTGTTCCCACTGGAGATGTGCTTAGAAATAATGTTGCTTAGTGAAGTAAATTGCATTAGAACAGGTCCATTGAATCAATGGGGATTTGGTGAGTCAACTCCTCCATAAGTTCCATTAACTGATATGGGCCTATTTTAGAGTAGGCCTATCTGAATCAATGGAACTTATAGGAGACACAACTCACCAAATCTCCATTAATTCAAGGGGTTTATTCTAGTGCCATTTACTACAGTTAAGCAACAGGATTTAGGCCAATGTGTTTTGGAATTAATTTATTTTGCTGGTAATGACTGATGAATTACATTTGTCAAGTTGATGAAACATTCCTTTTCCCAAGTATCATGAATGGGTCCCACCATTACTCATTGTGGGGTGTGGCCACTCATAGACCCCCCCCCCAAACCAAGTCTCTATTGAAACTGAAATGAATGCAGTGTGTGATAATATGTGGCTTCATAACAGGTTTATAGCACTCCATGAAATCTCCCAGAAATGTTCACCATGTCATTTTTCAGTAGCGCTCCATAGAGGTGCAACTGTGGAGTGACAAAGCTGTTATAATGCTATACATTTCCAGAGGCTGATGATGATGATGAAGAGTTAGAGAAATTTATATACTCTACTACGCCTATATTAAATGTATTCATGCTACTTTATGTAAACCAAAGGATGAAGGTAGGGTATCTTCGAAATCTTCTGAGAAAGTAACTTACTGTGTTGTTGTGCTGCATCCGATTATTCTTAGTGATAATATGATTATAAAAATAACATTTTTGCAGCATTTGCGGCAGCAGACCATTGCAAAACGATGCCATGGGAGACCAAAGTATGGAAACAACTCAGTAATATACAGCCACAGACTACAATGAATGAATTATGTGCCAGTGCTCTAATTTTCAATTCATGTTCCTACAGCTTCCCCAAATCCTTTCCCTCATGTATCATTTGGTTTCTCTTACTATCACATTCTTCATGATATTTCTGCATTCAATCAGGAATGAGAGCTTGAAAAGTGGTGGAGATGGTGGAATAGATAAGAGTTAGAGGGACAAAACTGACTGTGAAAATGATCATAAGGAAAATATAGGTGAAGGGGCCCAGCTGGGCTCTTCTTATGTTAACAGCACTGTGAGATTTTGCTTTTTTTTTTTTCTTGAATGACCACAGTGTTTATACTGGGTGTGGGGAGACAAATGGCTGCCAATATATAAAGGCAGCCATGGGCAACAGAACCTTTCGATGATTAGACCTATTGTTTCATTATGAAAAGCACTACATAAACAGATAGTATCTGCTTAGCCTCCTCAGAATGGGATTTCCCTAACCTCATCATTTAATGGGCTAAGGCAAATTAAATGGCAACGTGGAAAAAGGAAACAAGCTTAAAGGAGAATGCATGGCTTTCTACAGAAAGTTCTGCCCTGGTTGCTATGCTACTAATCAGCTGCAGGGGGTTATTATCTCTCCATTTTAATGCTTAATAATAGATTTGCCTTATTCATGTTCAATGAGTGAACTAGGAAGCCATAGAGTAATACCCTGAAAAGGAATGAAGAAAGCATTTCATACAAATGTATTTTCACCCTTATTCATATGTTAGAGAAGGGCATTCTCCAAGTACCTCCCAAAAGGCATTGTCAAGGTTGCAAAGAAATGTCCTTATTAATGACAGCAGCTTATAGATTGTGCACATCAATGGCTTTACTTAGACTTTGGGGATTTGACTGTTCCACTGTCATCATCCTTTTCAAGTAAACTATTCAAATCATAATGCTTCCCCCAGCTTTTCCCCTTCATTTGGAAGTGCTATCAAACTGGTCCACTTAATTTGAAAGGATTCCTCTATTCCTTGCCTTTCTAAACCTTAGTAACAAAGATAAGAACAACACAATGTGAAACTGATTTTCCATCAAAGATAGAGCAGCAACATGATGAAAACATGGCAGTCATATCTAAGATTTTATTTCAAATCCTTCTATGGAATGAGAATAATAAGGGGGAAAAAAGCTACAGCTGAATGGCAACACTTGGCAATGGCATATGAGATGAAAGCTGGCAGGGAAGAGATTGCTATTGTCACCTAAAAGGAGTTCTAAATGGAATAATGAAGTTACATGACCTCATACTCAGTTGAAAACCAACACATTCGGCAAGGAGGGCTACGTTTAAAACCTCTGCACCCAAATTATATTGGCTCATACAAATATCCTAAATAATTTGCCTTGTTTGTGCTCCCTCTCCCCTTCCCCCCTTAGGGGAAAAAAAAAGCCAGAAGCTTTTTCAAAAGGCTTTATTTCAATATCAACTGTGCCTTAGATAGATTTCAAGCAAGTTGATTTAAATTGACAGCAAATAACTTTGAGCAATGACGCCCCTGGTTTTACATTTCTCTTCAAGTGTGGTTGAATAATCCTCTCCTTTTTCCTGAAGTACACAAACCTGTGTTCTGGTCTTCTTTCTAGTGCTGAAAAATGCAGGTTAAAAACAAAAGAGAGAGAGAGAGAGAGCGCATACATTTCAGGAAGGGAAATTCAAGCCCACTCTCCTGGCTCTTTAGGGACCTGCTCAAGTGGACTTATGAATCGCTCTGGTAATGTAAGTAGCAGCCAATGCAGATTTTAAACTGTGCTTCCCTGCCCCTACAAATCCCTCCTACAGTTTCAAAGTAAATAGCTTTCTGTCCTACCTGTCAGCATTTGATCAATGTCTTTTTGACGGCACAGCGAGCTCCCTGAAAACAGCAGGAGAAAAAAAGATGATGATTAAAATGTACATTAAAAAAATAGAATCTGTACAAGTTGTGGGGGAGGGGAAGGAGGTGAGCAAATCTGTTTCAGCAAATGTGAAGAGGAGAGGATGAGGAAAACAACTTAATATGCCAGGTTGGAGTTATAATCATAAAATTAGGCTCTATATGCAGTATTTACTCCCGTCTCGCAACTATAATCCTTGCAAGTGGTTGCTTCCTATTTCATGAGCCAGAGTGTCTTTGCAAAAGGCAAGCAGCCTGCGCAGCTCATTTCTCCCCCCTCCCCCCTCAAGCACTTAAGGGTCATTAGTCTGGCACAGCAGAAAACATATTATTCATTCCCCCCCCCCATCACCACTACCACCACATTAGTCCTGTTTTTCTGCTACCACTTCTGTAGCAAATGCTACACTGTTCAACCAAGAGGTTATTGATCAAGCAAAGACAGAGCAGAATTAGGGTACTGTGGGAAAAAAAACACCATAGTCTTTGCTGTAAGTTAGCATAAATCAGTTTTATTTATGTAGTAACACTTGAATATTAACAACTCCATATCCCACGGGAACAAAATTAATGACTTCTGTCATTGGCTTAACATTACTTGGACACTTTGTGCCTGAATGATTTACACATTTGATTGACTTGAGCAACTGCTCAGAATAGTTCGATTGTGGCTATTGTTGCTGCTGCAAAATTACCTTTAGGCTGGTTAATGTAAAAACCAACCTATAATTCTTGTTAATTTTATATGCTCACTTGGGCCAGTGGCTGAGAAAGCCCCTTCCTTATGATTTTGTTTTTAACAAATTGAATTTAACTATAACCTACTATTGCTGGCTGGATAGCTCAGTGGTTTAGGTATCCCAGAAGCTGGGAGTTTGATTCCCCTCTATGCTTCCTGCAAGTAGAGCCAGCCTGTGTGGCCTTGGGCAAGCTGCACAGTCCCATGGTGCTGCTTCCAAGAAGAAGGGAATGGAACACCACTTCTGAGTATTCACTACCTGGAAAACCCTGACATCACATGATGATGGTGATGATGATAACCTACAATACACTCCCAGCCTTTTGCTGCTTGAATAACCTTTAGTATGCTAAAGCCAGCATTCCTGCCACCATAGTTATACCTGAAGCAGGTTGCCTCACCTTATTTCATTGTAAGTCTGGCCCCGGCCAAGTAGCAAAGAATGAAAGTTTTGATTTAGCTCCTGGGTCATTCCTGTGTTAGGGAGATTCCGTGACAATAGCTCAAGGTCTGGCTTGCACTGAGCAGTCATTCAAAGCAGGAAGGAAATAGCAATGTTCATAGCACCTGAAAAAGTACTGCCAGAAGTAGAGATGGGCACAAAGCACTTCCTGCCAGGTTGTCTAAAGTCACCAGTGTGTCACCGCAAGTGCTGCACATTCCCTTATTCCTCTGCCCCCCACTCACCAGCTGGTGTGTGCTGCTCATTCCCTGCCCATTGTGCGATCTTCCAGTCATTGCAGGACGATGGACCTCCCTTTCCCACCTCCTCCAGTAGATATCCACTTGCAGGCAGTGCTACAAGAATCCTTGTCCTGCCTCCTTGTGTGAGTGGTCAGCTGCTGGAGGAGGCAGAGAAAGGAGGTCTGTGCTCCTGCCGGGAAGAAGACTGCCTGATGAGGAGGGAATGAGCAGCATATGCTGGCTGATGAGTGCGGAAACGATGTTGGGGGAAGGGAGCACATGGCACCTATGGTGCCACAACAATGACTTAAGTGGCCCAGCACAAAGTGCTTTGCGCCCACCTCTAACCAGCAATTGTATTCTAGGTCACAGTCGCTCACCCCTGCAACAACAGGGCAAGCTTCTGGGAAACTGACTTGACAAACATGGCAGGGAATTTTTTAAAATCGGAATTCCAAATCTAAAGGGCTGTATTTCTGAATTCCAAATCTGAATGTTGGTGCTAGTCGACATCTCTAATGGCAAGTAACATTGTTTTTAATGTGTTCTTTCCAAGGTCTAGTTTAGGATGAGGTTCCTTTCCTTTGCTTGTTGTCTGTTTATTTCCAAAGGCGATATGTTTTCTATGTCTCTTTTCCTTTTTTCCCCTTGTTTCTGTCAGGATCAGACTTCTCTTGGCACAGAATGCAGAAAGGGATCTTTAAGTGGTAGAAATAACTACATAGGCACGTATGCTCTGAAATTAAAGAAGTATTCAACCTGCACAAGTTTCATCATGTTTAGTTTGACCCATGCCTGCATATGTTTTACCAGAATGTGGGTATGGAGAATATAAATCCCAATGGAGCCTGAGGGGCAAAGACGATTGTGCTATTTTTCTACCAAAAATTTGCAGCTGCAATTTTTCTGACTACAAGAGATAAAAGTGGAGGGAGGGGAGAAAGAGAGACTGAGAAAGACAGAGAACAGAGGAGAGGGATATTTCTTGGTGAAAAAGAGCACAAGGGGAAAGAGAAAATAACCCCTCTCTCTGAACAATCTTTAGTATGCAGGATCACTGTTTTCATTTTGGAAAGCTAATAAACAAACAAAACATCAGGGACAAGCAGCATGCCAAAGAGTTTAGTCTTCAGTTTTTCTTTATGAGAGCACGACTTACTTTATATAACGTCTGTTTTATTTGCTGAACCATACAGTGGCATGCAGATGACAGCATTTATACAGTAGTGGTACACTTTTGTAGTTTGGCATCATTGTGTGATAACTATTATGTAATGATTCAAGTTCTTTTTGAATCCAAATACAAATCATTTTAAGTATCAGTCGCATTTCTCCATAGCAAAGTGACCTTCCACAAATGAAATGTAACTTCTAAAATGATGCCTCACAAAATGAGAGGTAAGAGACTTATGAAACATGCTGACAAATGTCATGCTTGCTTAATTCAAAGAATCTCGGGTGGAGACTTGAGGGGGACAGGATTGTTTTCTTAATTATTTTCACCTCTTTCCAAAATATCTGGCCAAGCAGACATCCGGCCTGTACAAAGTTGACAATATCTTTAAATAATCAACTATTTACTGTATTTTTCTGTGTACAAGAAGCCCCCATGTATAAGACGCCCCCCACTTTTCTAACCCTAAATTAAGAAATCTAAGTGGGGCTTAGCAAGAGTAGGGGGGATGGGATCAAAGCACTGCAGGATCACTTTGATCACTGCTTTATCCCTTCATGCTAAGCGCCACAGGGCTTAGCAAAAGGAGGGGGAAAGGGATCAAAGCAACCCTGCCACTGCATGATCATTTTGATCCCTTTTCCCTTTAAACGGCCACGGGATTGCATTGATCCTTTCCCCCCTCCTTTTGCTAAGCCCCATGGGACTTAGTAGGCAGAGGGAAAAGCAGAGATCAAAGCCATTATGCAGCACTTTGATCCCTGCTTTCCTTTTGCTAAGGCTTACCAAGTGGCGAGGAAAGCAGAGATCAAAGCCCTGCGTGATCACTTTGATCCCTGCTTTCCCCTTTACTTGTGTTTGTTCTCACCTCAGCTTACTTCCATGTATAAGACGACCCCCAATTTTTAGTCTAAAGATTTTAGGCAAAAGTATAGTCGCATACATGGAAAAATATGGTAGATTCTTGAGCTTTTGCCAAGTATCTGTTTCCCATTTGCCACTTCTGGTGTGACAAGATCTGTAGAGAAACCAAATTTAGCAGAATACTTCAACCAGAACAATTTGATGGTAATTCATGTGAGGGGATTTTTATCAACATATCCTGTCTGCTTTCCTTGATTCATAGTGCAAGAGGCATTAATTTTCAACTGCTTCTGAGTTTATTCAGTGATGTTTAACTGCAACAATTCCACACTTCCATTACACCTGAACTGTGACAGTGAATAATGGTATGGTATAAACAATATTTCCATATCCTTGCATTTGAGAGAGAAAGATAGTTCACATATGATACCCAACTCCCGGAACTGTCATTCTTTTTTCTCTCAATATTTAGTATGTTGGTCTATTGCATTTTGCTGTTTCCTATGTTCATTTTTAGTGGCGGAAGTCAGTGCCATGCCACCTGCAGATACCTCTAGTGGCACCCACCCAAGTTGCATATCCTGATTTTCTAACCTGGAAAAAATAAGATACTTGATTTGTAGCTACCCAGCAGTTTGATTTTCTTTCCTGCAAGCAGCCAGAGTTATCCAGAGAAAGTTAGGATGGGAGGTATTTTGGGCCAGGAGCTTCTAGGGCACCTGCTAAAGCATACTAAGGTTCTTCTAAGTTGTCTCCTAGTTTCACAAGATTCCCCTTCTAGGATGTTATGTGATGGACATTACTTACCACAAGAGCCATTTTACCAATTGCCAACCCCTGGCAGCCATTTTGTAATGGCTCTTTATAAACATTCAAAATGCTCTAGCCAGTCCAGGGAACTGCCACTTTATGGTCTTTTAGGCAATGATGTGAATCCAGATGTAGTCATTCTTATACGAAAACAATGAGACATCAATCATGACACCTCCCATTGATTTCAATACTCTAATTTATGTATTACATCGGGATCCAATTTGTTTTATGTGTGTACATTATTATTTCAGTTGATATCTTTGTTTATACCACCAGACTGTCTAGTATGGATAGGTACTTTGCCAACAGAGACTTTAAAGGGCTTAATTGCCTTTGGAGGAAACCACCACTGCCTTCACCACTACAGCATACTCCTTCCTTTCGGACAGGCAGGTAATAGATACCTCCATGACCTTGCCCCTCTCCTCTTTGGGGAAAGCAGTCCTGATGCCACTTTGTTCTCCTTTCCAGGGGGAAGAGTAATGCTGTATTTCCCTTCATAGGTTGTGGACAGCGAGTGGGAGGGCAGCAGTGGTACTTCCGCCTTTGCTGCTTTCTCAGATGATTTGGTTGTGGAGGGAAGGTGCCACTGCCATTTCTCTCTTCCTTCCTTAGAGGGGTGAAGCAATGTTTTGCTTCCCACCTCAAATAGTGATAGAACATGGGCTGGTCTTGTGTACTATTAAATACTTCTTGTTTTTCAGATTTGCCCTGTGTTGTTGCTTCCTGAAGGGCTCTGGTAAGGGGTTAATGATGAATACTTGATTAATGGTACTCTATGTAGCCCAAAGACATGGTGTACCTCAGTCATCTAGAGCATCTGCTCAGGGATTGGGCATTTGAATCCACTGTGCATCCTGAGATCACCCAGATGATGTGTGGCTGATGGAGATTATATACCTGGTCATGTTGCCAACTTGGGCAATCTGTGCAGTCTTACAATGCCACTAGATGGAAGAGCTGGTAAACCACTTTGGAGTAGTTTATACCTAGACATTTTTGGGAGTGTTGCCGTGAGTTACAATTGACTTGATGGTGCATAATGATTAATCCTTATCCATTGCCCCAGTGTCAGACTTTTTTCTAAGGCACAGGAAATTTTAATTCCTAGTTTCATCTTACTCTCTTTCAAATATTTTTCTTCTCTTTTTTTTTTGTAGAAAAATAGCTATAATAGTTGCAGAGGGTAACAATTTTCAGGGTAACAAACAGGCATGAGGTCCAGCTGAATTTACCTCCAGCAGCAAAGATGCTGTCACACTGCAGCTCCCTGCTGCTTAACAACATAGCAGAAGCTAATCAAAGCGTAGATAATGGGAGACCAGGCTGGCCCTCTCCCTCCAACCCTTCTGCTGACAGGCAAATATCTCTCTTTTTAGGCAGGTTTTTAGAAAGTAACTGGCTGCCAAGGAAGGTGTTTTAATAAGAGAATTGTGTGGTGGTGGTGTTATTTTTAAAAAATGTCATTTTAAATTGTTTAATATGATCTCTATTCAGTAATTTTAATGGGATGCCTTTAAATTTTTAATGTTGTAATTTACAGTATTTTAGTCATTTTAATCTTGTTTTTAAAAAGGTTGTAATATAAGCTATCTTGAATACTTTTTTGGGAAAAAGGTGGGGTATAAAATTGTAAAATAAATATCATACACACACACACACACACACACACACACACACACACACACACACACACACACACACACACACACACACACACACACACACACACACACACACACACACATACTGTTTCTTATGAGTACGTTCAGCTCAATTAAGGGAATCTTAACTGTGGGAAATATACTGTTGTATTAACTACTTGTGTGGAATGTGCATTTCAGTTCTGCTTCCAGCTGGTTGAAGATGAGCAATGCCTTAAAAATGCTCAAGAACTACAGTATAGTGTGGAAAGAATGCCTGCTCAGTTTTAAGGGGGAAAGACTTGGAGTGGGCTCAAGCAGCAGGAAATTAGGTAGATACCATTATTGGGTTCTTGAGTTTGCCTGTTTGAATTCAATTGAGTTGACTTGCTGTTATGGTGTTGTACTTGAAAGAGTGATCAAGATGTATGAAATGAGAAAAATATTGGTTTGTTACCATGGACGGCACCAGTGCTATAGTACTAAATTCTGATGTACAGGCTCATCATTAACCACTCCCTCCCTACAAGGACAGTTCAAAAAGGTTTGATCAGATCATCTCAAGCAATGTGGGACAGGTATCCTGTGAAACTAATGGCTATGATTTGCCCATTCAAAAGCTAATCCACCCTCAAATTCTTTGATTGTCTCACACCATGGATAGCTTGCAGTCATATACTCTCCCTGGCAAAATCTGTTTCACTCCCAGCAATTGCAAGAACTGAAATTAAATACAGAGGAAACAGAGAAGCCTGGGTGGGGATGATGGATGACATCACAATCCCTGCTGACTGCAAAATTATCCTCCTCAATCAGGAGGAGGTACCTCGTAGTGCAGTGGACAAAGAGAGAGGGAGTGTGAGAACAATTATTTTGAGAAAAGTAAAGAAGTACAAATAATGCTTAACACAAAATGCTTGAACACAAACAGTGAATGGTGCCAAAAATGACACGGCTACTACTTTGTCGCCTGGTCCTTTACAAATCAGAAGCTTCAGAATCTTTGTTTGCATCCTTTTAAAACAATCAGCCATTTAATTTGCATTATATGTGGTTTGCTTCTCATGAGTGAAAAGACTGCCTAAATTGGCAAGAAAAACAAATTTAACAAGTACTTTCTATATTCTTATCCCTGACTATCAAGGCATACGGGTCACAATGACCCTCTCCACACCAAGTATACAAGGTGACTCTGTTTCCTCAATATTACTGTTTCCCATTTTCCTTTTACTGCAGGTAAGCTAGTTTCTTACATGCAGTTTTGAGGCTCTCAGTGGCATTACTTCAGCAATATGAAAGAGAAAGCCATTCAGAATGGTCTGAAGTCTGAGTGAACAGCTAGTCGGGGACAGCTACAGCTATATTTTTCTCTGTGCAAAGAAGGAAGAATAGCACAAGGCTGCCTCCCTCCAATTATAGTGGCAACCCAAGAAAAATACCCAATGCCCTTTGATCATTTTTCTCACCAGAACAATAACCAAAAAGCGGGGGGGGGGGGGAGGGAAACAGGGACACGTTTTCCAAACAGAGAGGGCCGCAGTGCATGTATTACCATTGTCAGATCACCAGCTTGAGCTGAGAATGCAGAATAAAGTAGCTGCAAAGGCCAACCCTAATGCTACTTTGCCCTACGCTCTGTTTGTGTGTTTTATAGCACATAAGCAGAAGTTCTCTTGTGCTTTTGTTCCCCATGAGCTTTTTCAGGTGTAAGGATAAAGCCAATGCCGACTGGCAGAAGGTCATTGTTACATATTCATTTCCTTTTAAATATTGATGATGCATCCTGACTATCGCTACATGAATTGCTCTCAGGTGTTGGGAAATTGTTTGGAGCCTTGCGTTCTAATTTGTTGTTGTTGTTTTTCCTTTTTGGTGGTGGTTGAAAAGCAGCACACACTGAGGTGCCCTCCGCTACACACAAAAGCAGGTAGTGAAGTACTTTTTAAATGGAGGTTAGCAAAGGTGAACAGAACAGAAGTTCAAGTGTGCATTCTGGTGTGAACACTGCATGCATTTTGTGTGATGAGACACACACAGTAGGAAGAAGACAGAAATGTGCCTTGAAAAATAAATGGTTGTATGTGCCATTGGGGTTTTTTTTAATGCAAAATCCATAATTTATATTCAGCAGACATTTTTGTTTCCATATTAATGATCCTGCAAAGCTGCAGTTTCCCTAGCCACTCTTCATTTTTGTGCCAATTTTTAATGTTCAATACTTTGCAAAGCTTGGCAGCTTTGGACAGTTAGGAAGCCATCTATTTTTTATTTAATTTAAATAGCTATGGTCTGGCCCACAGACAAATAATTCATTCATGTATGTAGTGGGAATAACTGCAGAGCTAATCAATTCCCGCTTAGAATTTTTGGAACCAAATTTAATTGCAAATATAGAGAATGACAACAGTTTTAGTCTCTTGTATTAACATACATGTCAGGTACAAAATGTCCTGGAAATCTCGAGGACTTATTTAATTCACAGGAGTGCAGGATTTTAAGGAATGAAAACTAGAGACAGTGAATATGTACAATGATGAAGCTAAACAGGAAAAAAGAGAACATGCATTAAGTAAACATTCATAATAATACAGAGAGAGGACTTGAATTCTAAATGGCAAGACTAGATCAAGAAATGTTGCTGCCTGAGGTAGAGGAGCAAACTGTGCTGACCTCCCCAAGCCCCATAGCACTCAGGGCTGACCAAATGTTTTGACACCTGAGGCACAACATTGCACAAATACCTGTCCTTGGAAGTTAAAACACAACAATAACAGATGAAATAATGAACAACCCATTTCACAATGCCCAAAGACAGCTTTGTGTCTGTAACAATAACATCAACCTTGGTAGGTAATCCTGAAATTGCAAGTAGCAACTACTTAAATGGCTTAAAACTGAACATTTTTATAAGAATTCTGATTTGTAATTATTGCATTTGCAAAGTTAACTTCTGGGATAAGTGCACTTTCTTACATAATTGCCTGGGAATGGTAGCGCATGGGCAGTGGAAACTAGTCATTTAAGACAAGTTGGGCACTTCTTTTGCTTACATTATCCCCAGACAATGCACTCTTTAGGCAGAGATCTGTTTTGGAGACATCGTAAGGAAGCCACCTTAAAGATAAGCTGAAATTGTTCATTGTATTTAGATGGAATTGATCTCCTGGCTCTTCAGATGGTTTCCAGGCCCTCACCGCCTCACTCATGAACACAAAACTTTAATTGCCAGCATCTTAGGTAACCAAATCTCATGACATGTGGCTGGTTTACACCTGTGGATGTCCTGGGAGTGCTCATGCAGCAGAAACCAATTAATTAGCTTCATCTGAAGTTTCAGCCAGCTCAAGAGGGCATGATGGTGAGATGGAACAATTTAGAGAGCAATAGCTGGCTTGTAACAATATGGTCTTTCATGCTTACCGTACTTCAATATGTAACCATTACCGTGCTGAACTTTGCTTATGCTTTGGAACTACTGTGTGCTACATTGTAAGTATAGCTCAGAATTAGATAGTTTTGGTTGTTGTGGGTTTTTCGGGCTCTTTGGCCATGTTCTGAAGGTTGTTCTTCGTAATGTTTCGCCAGTCTCTGTGGCCGGCATCTTCAGAGGACAGCACTAGTTTTATGAGATAGTTTTATTGTTTTCTGTGGGAATGAGTCCTAGTTGCACGAAACTCTGAAACTGCTATTATTTTTCTGTAACATGGAACTGCTTCATGGGATAATGATTTTGCTTGAGTCATTAAGCTTTTTAGTGAATGTTTTACTAAATTTTCTTTAATAAAATTACAAAATTTTACAGCTATGTTTTCATTCAGATAGCTGGAGGGGGTTGAAGGTACTAAATCCTTTGTCTTCTGCACTCAGAGGCTTTTTGAGCATTTTTTTTGGTGGGGTTTCAAGTTTCTATCTTGCAGGGCTGGTTTGCAACAAGTTCTCCCTGAAGCACCAAGGAGCAAATGACTCAGAGGGTGTTTGGAGAAAGGGTTCACAGGAAGCTTTTGCTAGTATGCTGACCCGCCTGGCGGTCAACTGTGCAGGGAGGTGAGGGAGCATCAGCCAGGTTACTTCTATGATTGGCACAATGAGAATGACATTGCCACGTGCACTGTGCAGTGACTGGTAATTGGACCTGCTGGTTTGGTGAGGAGGGTTAAGGCATCTATGCTACTTATATTTGTATTCATGTCCTCAGGGATACGAATACAAATACTGTATCTCATATCTAGTCAGAACCTGACAAGGGTGCCTGACTTCCCCAGGAGTCATTTAGAGATCTATAGATCTCCCAGGCAAAGAACAGAACCCTATGATTTTTCATAGCTGACATTATCCCAGTAAAAAGTTAATCCGAGAATGAAACCAGACAATCTGTTACAAGCTTTTCCAAACTCCTCTCAGTATCTAATTATAAGTCTTTGTTGCAGTAATTCCAGTATTCTTCAAAACCACTCTGTTACTGCAAGTTTTAGTTATTTACATCATGTTTAGGTTCCATATTTGAAAATAGCAAATTAAAAAAATCAAAGAGAGTCTTACAGTTGTAATGAAAAAAATGTAGACTCAAATACTTTAAAATATATGAAAATATAGCTTAGGTTTTAGGTAAATACTTGAGTCAGAAAATGCATCTCAAATGTAAGCTTTTAGCTGCAAAAGTCCAGACAAGAACTTTAGAGCAGGGGTCCCCAACCTTTTTCA
Source organism: Pogona vitticeps (assembly GCF_051106095.1). Lineage (NCBI taxonomy): Eukaryota > Metazoa > Chordata > Lepidosauria > Squamata > Agamidae > Pogona > Pogona vitticeps. The sequence continues at coordinate 251,450,467 of NC_135784.1, read as the reverse complement.
CCCCGTGGATTGGCTGGGGAAGGCAGGGCACACCCCATGCTAGTGCGTATGTGTGAAAGAGCACGCATGTTCTCCTTTGTGCAAATGAGCATGCATGCATGCATGAATGGTGATGCGGCACTGGCTCGCTGGAGCGTGTGTGCATGTGCAAATCAGCTGTATGGGGTGAGTGCATGTGGGGGGGGGCAGGGGGGAGGTCTGTCTATGCGGCCCGGTCCAGCTCAGGCCAGGGGCTGTGGACCAGGGGTTGGGGACCTCTGGTTTAAAGGACACATTTAAAAAGCATATGAAAGATAATACCTCTCTATAATAATTGATTTGAAAGTCAAAAGCAGTGTAACTTCAAAAGCTTTCTTAAAAATACACGAAAGAACATCAGAGTTTTTAATAATACAAAAACAAAATGAAAAACATTACTGAGCCTCTAAGTATATCTACACACAAACAAATTTATTTTTTGAAAAGAGAAAACCTCCCCCAGCTTTGGCCAGCTAAAATCTATATGACTATGTGAAGATCATAGTGCTGTTATCTCTTTGTTGCTCTAAGGTGTTACAGGATAACATGTAGTTATACCTCCTTTTACAACTCTTAATTACTATACTTTTGTGGCTGAAGCCTCATAAAACAAATGACACCTTTCTTTCTCGTCTCTATTTGCTTATCAAAAAACATATAACTTAAAATAAAATTCACCCTTTTCTCCTTTTATAATATTTGTAAAAGTTTTTATTGTACAATATGTTGTTATTCTCATTTGGCTAACACAGGTTTCCACATGTAGTGGTATTTTTTTGGTCAGTTAGGTAAAACACGACACAAGTGGCATTTTAAACTGCACTTCTCTCTGTGTCACGTGACATCATTACGTCATTGTTAACGCTTGCTTATAAAAGCTGGCACAAAACTGAATGAGTTCCTTCTGGCTTTTTATCTTATCTGTAGCTTTGTTCCAAAACAAACTGGTGGTTTGGGTAAGTGGCAGACTTATTTTGTAAACAGTGAAAATCAAGCTGTACTTGTGCCTTATTTTCACTTTAATGCACTTTTAAAACACTTTCCCCACCTGCACCATTTGAAAAAGAACTTTTCATTTTTAGAAAAACACCTCCGAACCCCTTAAAACCCAACTTTTCTGTATCACTGACAGAAAATATTTTTCAAACATTACTAAAGATGTTTAAAATAAATTATTTAAGGACTTCCAAAGGCTGGAGTTTGGAATGGTCAGAGGAAGACTGAGAATTTACAGTGATGGGAGAAAATGGCTAAACATTCTATTCACAGCAAGGAGTGATTTGCAAAGCAGGCACATGAACTTACTCTTTTTTTAAAGTATTCTTTCTTTAAATAATGAGGAAAATGACATTTTTGAGTGACAGAAATTCACCTCAGAATAGATTTACATCTCACAAGAGATGTTTCGCAGACAGCCAAACAGGTGCTCCGTGGTCCAGTGCCCCACCCTCTCTGGTGGGCACCCACTCAGAGGCAGCATCTGGAAGAGGGAGGACAGTGAAGCTGGGCTGGTGCTTCTGAGTGGGCACGTGCCAGAGAAGGTGGGGCGCCGAACTGTGGAATTCCTTTTTGGCCATCCACTGAATCGGCGTAAATTGCCGAACTGGTTCACACTCACCTCTAATCGCAAGCCAATCCCACTATTTATTTATTTATTTATTTATTGGACTTATATACCGCCCCATAGCGCTACAAGCACTCTCCGGGCGGTTTACAATTTTTTTTAATTATAAAGGCTACACATTGCCCCCCCAGCAAGCTGGGTACTCATTTTACCGACCTCGGAAGGATGGAAGGCTGAGTCAACCTTGAGCCGGCTACCTGGGATTTGAACCCCAGGTCGTGAGCACAGTTTTAGCTGCAGTACAGCGTTTTAACCACTGCGCCACGAGGAACAAATATTTTAAAACTTTAATTGCATCATTAAATGAAAGTAGATACCATGATGAATGTTGTGGTTTAGAAATAAGGGCAAGAGTTTGTGCTTTTACTCCTAGCTTCAAAGTTTGGCCATATGAAGAACAAGAACAGTGAAACTGTTAACTTGTCATATTTATTTATTACATTTTTATCCTCTATTTTTCCATAGGAACTCTGCACCTTGGGAAAACAACTTCGTGAGGTATTCCTACTATCCTACTCTGTACTGAATTCTGTTATCTTTTGTAGGAGACAATTAAGACAAAGTGCTACTACATGAAGCAAACAGCAAAGAAGACCCGGGACAAAGTAAGTCTAGGACCATAGCCAGAATTGCAGGTAACCACTGTAGGCTTGGCTTTGGTTCTGTACAACACAGAGCAATCCTGAAGCTAGGCTAGAGACAGGTCATCCTAGTACTTATAGGACAGTACTAGCAGAATGTGAGAGTCTTTCTCAAATCTCCATCCAGTTGCTATAGCTGAATGTTAAAGAGCCAGCAGCCTTCTCCTGTGAGCACAAGTTTTCCTTTAGGACTGAAGCTGGATGAATGAGAGTCCAGCTGAAGACTAATCATCACGGTCCCTCCATTTACCAGAGGATCTGAGGTCCTCTCCTTGGAATAAGTAGGTGGCCATGTAAATAGAATAAGAGTAGATGCAATGGGCATCATTTGAGAACAAGTAGAGGCTGATTCTGCCATCTTTTTAGAGTCAGTGTTATTGAAGGCTTCAGACTCTGAGGATTCATAGTTCTGGATTATGACCATTAACATTTGGTTCTCAATGATATTGGATGAGGTGTGGGTAGGGAGACTGTTATTATTATGTATCACATATATGGCCTGCCTTTCACTACAGAATAGGATCATAAAATATAATAAAAGCAACAAGTTTAACAATAGAATCATTAAATCAACAAAACCAAGCATAACAATAGAAACTGTTAAAGTCAATTATGGATGTGATCAGCTAGACATCTAGTCCATTGTTAGGTTCATTGCAGGGTGGGGCTAGTTAATTCCTTTCTCCAGCAATCCTAAGACAAAATCACTGGAGCAAACTAGCCCACATGTAAAGCATTCCTATTTGCACGTTTCTTGGTTCCTGTCAAAGACTTCTACATTTTTGGTAGAATTTCTCCATTTTGGCTGCTTTCCAGAGTTTGCAATTGCTGCAAACGAACTAAAGCGAACATCGGGGCTGTCAAGGTTCCTTCCCCTGGGAATTTCTCATATCATGAAGTGGCTTAGGAAGATAACCAATTTGTCAACAATATTGACAAATTAAACCCTTAAAACTTTAAATCCTTAAACACCCTTGTTACCCCCTCCTGTCTCCTCCCACTTCTGGGAGGAAGTTTTCTATTCTTTAAGCATTTTTGTAAGTGATGCAGTGAATTCACACCACCCCGATATACTGTCTTTTAAAACATCATTCCTCTAGCCTTCCATGGAGCAGAGGAAGTATTTAATTTGCCAATGTCATGTATGAGCTGACTTCTTAAGTTGCTTCACAATAAAGGAAATTCCCAGAAGAAGGAACTGGAACAAATAGGGTTGTTTGAGGTCCAATATGCCATTTGGATGCAAACATCATATCAAAAGGCATACTGGACCTCTACCCAGTGACAAGTGACCCTATTTCGCTTGCACAGACCTGCTCCAAGAGAGTCAAGTCCTGTTTAGACAAACCCTGAGTCTACAGCTGGATAAAACCATCAAAATAAACAACTCCATATTGCATAGAACAGGGTGGTTGGTAGCAGTTTAGCATATGTTTAGCCTGTAACAACAATAGGAGGAAGCTCAGGCAAACAAAATTTTAGAATGTCAGTAAGTAACTTCATTATCTTGGACACCTCTAACGGAGATACATAAATATATAATAATTAAACATATACATAGAGTAATCTTATTTTATTGCAAAAACCAACCCTGCTTAGCAGATTTTAGTGAAAGGTCAAGATCCCTTGTTTCCCTCATGAGTGAATAAATGTTGCTCTGACCTTAGCTCTCCCATAGCTAAAATAACATTCTGTTATACCAGAGTGGCTTTCTATTTATTTATATATATATATATATATATATATATATATATATATATATATATATATATATATATATATATATATATATATATATATATATATAGAGAGAGAGAGAGAGAGAGAGAGAGAGAGAGAGAGAGAGAGAGAGAGAGAGAGAGAGAGAGAGAGAGAGAGAGAGAGAGAGAGAGATTTCTCACCTTAAGGAGGTTTTTTAATATATATATATATATATATATATATATTAAAAAACCTCCTTAAGGTGAGAAATCTAAATGTCTTCTTTTTAGTGCTTTTGTGGCTACAAAACAAGCTCTCCATTCCATATAGTCAGACTGTAGGAGTGAGGGTTTGTCCTCTGGTACCTTGCACACTGATGGTGCTTTATAAATAAATTATAAATAAATGGCAATTGGATGTCATAGGTAAAGCCTGATTCTTTCCACATCCTCATCTCTAGGGACACAGTGTTTATACCTACTTGCCTGGGAAGTCACTGCTGATCTAATTGTCTGGTTTTCACTCTGTTCCATGAGCATTTACACAAGATGAGCTCATGCAATTCTAATGTGAAACACCCCCCCACACACCGAAACCCACCAGCTGAAAGGCTACTTATTTCCCCACTGTAATGCAGTGCCATTTAAGAATGTCTTTTTGCCATAGCATTATGCACTATTCTCATTTCCAGCACTGATTTGCAAATGTGCATTCAAGATGCAGCAAGGCGCCAGAGTGATAGAGCTTTTAGTGTTAATTGGAGCCTATGAATGCAAATAGCTGTATTAGTAGACTTGTGCTTCTGTTATTTGTCCTCTGTGGGAAGGGAGGAGGAAAGATGCTAGGAAGATTTATGTGAATGGGTCTTGTGCATGGAGGTATTTATGAATGGAGGCCACAATTCACACTGAAGTTTCTGTGTGTGGTGGGGGAGGACACAACAGCCTAAAGCTTATTCCCATAGAACCTAAATGCCATTGTGTGATCCAAAGGAAGAGAGACACTAGGAGGCCCAGGTTTCCTGCCATGTCAGATGGGAAACAAAAAGCCACCTGCCATCATTACACGAAAGAGAAGGTGTTCTCCATTGGATTCACCACCGATGTTACCAGCCAAACCTGGGTTCTAAGATTCTCTGGCAAGGAATCAGGCATAGGCGCAACCACTGAACCAAAGGCCCAATTTTATTTGAATAGCAGCAAATAAAAGGTCATCTGGGACTTTTCTTAAAAGCCGAGAAGACCCCCAAAATACAGTGTACATATGTTTTATAATGATACAAACAAAGAGTCATAAAATGCTACAATTCTATTGGTCATTTGTACCCCAATTTGGATCCAGTCCCTTACTGGGCAAATGATGCCAACTACGCTGGTCTATTGGTTCCCTAGAGATATGCAGAATGTGTGCAGAATGTGTCCTTGGCCAAGAGGCACCTGAATGTCTGGGGAAAGAATCTTATCTTTTGGTATGTTTATGGGTAGGCTTCCTGGGCCCTAATAGAAGGCCTTCACCCTCCAGCTCCCTGGTGCGAATGTTTCGGCCTGTCGTGGCTGGTTTCCTCCTGCCTGCATTCCGGGACCAGGCCATCTGCCAGACCAAAAGGAGGACGGGCCAAGCAAAAGGGTTAACAATGACATTCCCTACGATGTGTGAATGTTCCTCTGTTTGCCTGAGCTACGTGTGAATGTTCCTGGGCCTAGTTTCTCTGAGGCCTGTGTTTTCTCCATGAAGGTTTATACCAAAATCTAGTTTGATTCTGCTCCGGTATCACCACCGCCCTGCACTTCTTTCCAATTACTGTCAGAGAAGGAAGAGGCAAGCAACGTGGCAGTGGTGGCAGTATGCAGGCAGAAGGCTGAAAGTGCTGCCACCTCCAATGGGAGGCTTTTTTTCTCTCTGGGGAAGCACAGCAAAATGGTGGTGGTGGGAAGACAGAGCGTGACCCATTTACTGCCTCCAGCTCTGTCACCCCAAAGCAACTACCTCAGAGAGATAAGTCATACAACCTTAAAAGGAAACAGTAATTTGTCTCTCTCTGTTTCTCTCTTCCTCCACTTTCTATCAGTCTACCATTTTGCAAACTGTCTATCTCCCTATGAATTTGCTCCCAACACCTACCACTGAGATATAAATATACAGTGGCCTTCCTGAACTAAGATAAGTTGGCATAACCCCGACGTTGCTTGTTACTTATATATGAACTGGCCTATAGTTATATAGATCAGAGACCCACAAAGGCAAAGATGGTATAAAAATGCAACAATTAAATATAGAAAAGAGATTGGTGTGGGTTTTTTTTTAATTACAACTCACAGGATCCTCCAGCCAGCATGGATCATGGCCAAGCTGGCTGCAGGAAAATGGGAGCTGTCATCCAAATTTAAAAAATTTTTTTTTCCAAGTTTGGCATAGGATTCTTACAAAGATTTGTTTCCCAGGGCCAGTATCTTTGTGAAATGTGGAAGATAACACCCTGGATACAAAGCATGACTCCTGTGCACAACCACAAGCTTGTAGGAGGGAGCAGGGCTTCAGTATGTGCAAAGAGGTCCTTTGTGCAGATCTCAGCACAAGGGTGATCAATAGACCATTATTTGCACGGTAAGAACAAGCAGGATTTTGGCCCAACATTTGTGGGAGCATTCCTCTTGCCAGAGCATACATCCAGGTTGGTTGCAAGAGAGAAAACAGATATTCAGTCTTGATTTCCCCTAATGTGTGCATTTGAATTCTGAATTGGAATGGCAAATGGGGAATGAGTTTTATTCGCAATTCTGAAAAGCACCATTTGTTTCAATTCTGTGTTTAACCCTTGGAAATGAGGTCAGTGATACTGCCATCTGTCCTCCCGAGGGATAGTCTCTTTTATGAGGTGGGGCACAGGTTTTAAAAACTTTCAGCTGCATCCCACTGTGCTTGTGTGTATGCAGGGCATACATCCACAGGGAGAGGGAGAGAGAGAGAGAGAGGAGAAGGAGGAGGAGGAGAATTTGCCCTGTAGCCTTTATCAATTTCATCTTCTGTGCATGTGTACTAACCACCCAAACACACATCATAATTCAATAAACCCAGCTGTTCAGTATTATTTACATTATGCTGCCATCCTGGCTGACCCAGAGAGCAAATGAAAATAACAGGGCATATTTGCAGCTTAATAAAAACATTGCAGTAGGGAGCCCTTCCTGAACTATTACATGCAGTTGCTGGGAAGCGCCTTTGCTGATTTAACAAACTGGTTTGGACAAATGTTTAACATGCTTGCTGTAATGACATTCAGATGTTCTTCTCTCTTACTCTCACACACCCCTCCCTTCCCTTTAGCGTTTGTTGCTCAGGAGGAAATATATGCCCTTGCACAGTCGTGCAGGAGAGTGGAAATAAATAAATAAACAAATAGGCAAATGAAATGAAATGAAATGTGATACGCTTGCACGAAGGGGGAGGGAGAAGCCAGGAGCGTGCTGACTGCTCCTGACAGACGGTGGTGGTGGTGGTGGGGAGATTGGAGGGAGCGAATATGATGTGCCTGAGACAGGCTAGGCTCTGAGCTGCAGAATAAATTACATGATTCGCTGAATGCCTGGGCTTCACACAGACATACACAAAATTGGAAAGATAAAAGCTTGCATTGGCTTCAGATGATATTTACTGCTTGATGGATTTACTAGCAGCCCCGGCACAGTCGTACTGTATTGAATTATTGGCCTCTATTTAGCTGTGTGTCCGTGGAAGCTCGAGTGTCCATTTAAGCGTAAGTGAGCTGGAGCCCTGCCAGAGCTTTCTAACATTGTGGGTACAGAAGAAGATTCAATCTTACGGCGAGCGGCTTGAATAACAAGGAACCGAAAGGGCCGACAAGACAGCAAGCTGCGCCTTTTGCTTATCCATATTAATCACAAAATAAATATTAATGAAGGGCCTTTTCTTAAAACAATGTTTGAAAATCTTTTGTATTTTTAAAACATGGAGTGAGAGGGAGAGAGAAAGAGATGGGTAGAAATCTCTGTGTGTAATTTGTTCCTTCATTTCTTCCTCTAAAGTGGGAATGTGAGAGAAGCCATTAGCTTTATAGCTATCTGTTTCCTCACCGGCAGGGTTCTTGCAAGGCAAAGAAGGTGGATGAAATATTGTTGCTGGTTTTTTTTTTAAAAGGAAATATGCAACTACCTATAATATGCAGTTAGAATAGTAATATATAATGCAAAGGAATGGTTGTGAATACATTTAGTTTTACATTTTCTGAGGCACTCCAGTTAAAAATCATTTAACTGAACTGCCTCAGAAAATGAATGAATTCACAGCCATATTGCTTTGCATGGCATATTACTCACAATGAACCACAGGAGAAAGGGTCACATCACAGAGGACTTTCTGGATCCAGAGCGCAGAAAAGAGAAGTCAAACAGGTAGCTGCCGTAATATCTTTTCAAGTAGCTGTTTTTTCTGAAAACCCCATGGTCCATTTCTTGGTGCAGGCCTTGTGCGTAATGTGAGATGTCTGTACAATGATTCAGTCAGCAGTGGAACTGATATCTAACAGGCCCTGCTGGGATTCATATTTGCTTGTGGAAAATGTTTCCTCAGCTAGAAATTTCTCACAGAAGAGGAGAGTGTTAGACACAAGCATACTTGCCCATGACATGAGATGCCGAGGGAGAAAAGGAGAAGGTGGTTGGATCGGAAAAGTACCTTATCTGAGTCAATTAATTTGAGTGGCACTCAGAGGCCAGATACATGCTTCCTTATTCAATAACTTATTTTAAAAGTGGCTTGTCTTTTTGGAAGTAAACAACCAGAAATATTGTTGCTCTGAGAAATAATGGCATTCAGTCTAGAATGTTCTGGAGAGATGATGGAACCCGGCCAAAATGGTATCTCGATTTTGTGAGTGGGAGAGGATAGTAGAAAACTGGAACAAACTCTAAAATATGTTGTATTCTGCCAGATCTGTTTACTGATTCTTCTTACACAGTCCATGCCCTGCAGAAATAATATGTCTTAAGTGACATATACATGGTGAAATGTCTGCCATTATTTGGCGTCTCGAATAGTATACTGCAATTTGTATTAATGTGTATAATGTATAAAATGTAATGTGAAATCTTCACGCTTGTGGTGTGTTTTTTCCTTTCTGTTCATGTGGTGCTTTATCAGCAATGCAAAACAATAACAACACCAACCAACAAAACAAAACAAAACAAAATCTTCTGGGGACTTACGTGCATGTCCTCATTTTGTGGCATTTGACACAAGAAAAATTGCACTTATTTGCCATCTGTTCCCATGTTACCTCAGAAGAAGGTGACAAATTGTCTCTTAGGTCTATGGTACTAGCTCTTACTAATACAGTAATCTGCAGCCTAAGCTTGAAGGCTTGTTGCCAGCATTGCTCTCCATGATCCCTGCTGCAGAAGCACTAATGGGCCTTCTACTTGTATAAGAAGGGACTGAATATCTCCTGAGGGAAACTCTGTAAATCACAAAGCACTCATACAGTGACCTGCTGCATGAAGGAGGAAACTGTGTTCCATCATTAAAACTTTATATGGTACCATACTTTAAATACAAGCTTCCATGGTGACTTGAACTAGTTAAAAACAACACAAGTGAAGATATTTAAAACAATTGTTACTAAACAAATGAAAAAATATTTTAAAGAGCTATGATTAGAAATGGCCAATTAAACACTTAAACAATATTATGGAAGGGTTTAGGGCTGGGTTGTATTAAGTTCTCTCATCTAGGCACAGACAAAAACAAAATAACTTGCAAATTGTCTGCAAAAGCTACTTTTAACATTATTGGAGAAGATAATTTTTGAGAATTGAGCTAAAAGGAATGACTGTTAGAAATTTGTACCATCTCAGATCCCTAATTTGCTTTCATCTTCCAACAATATGATAAGCCAACAGACACTAGGTTGACTTCCTCTGTATTGTTCTTTGCCTATTTTTTAACCTATATTGTTTTTAACTCTGAAAGAGAAGGTAACTGGGTGCTAGTCCTTCCCCCCCCCCCGCAAAAAAAGAAGTACAGTGGTGCCTCGCATAGCGAGGTTAATCCGTTCCGGATTAACCTTCGCTATGCTGAAGCATCGCTGAACGGGGCAGCGATTTCTATTGGAACGCATTAAACATCGTTTAATGCGTTCCAAATAGGCCAAATACTCACCGTTCAGCGAAGCTTCAGGATGGCCGGCAGCCATTTTGGCCGCCGAACAGCTGATCGGCGGGGGTCGTTTTGCGAAGATCGGTAAGCGAAACGCTTACCGGTCTTCGCAAAGCGAATTTTTCCCTATGGGAACAACGTTGTGCGATCGCATTAGCGATCCGAAAAAACGGATCGCTATGCGATTTAATCGTTATACGGTGCGCTCGTTAAGCGAGGCACCACTGTAGTTCTGTGTTATAAATCTTCTTTTTAAACAATAATAGTGTTTGCTTTGCTGTTGTTATTGTATGTTACTACTGTTAGTAACGTTGAGCAATGCTTGGAAACAAAGTGTTCAAATACTGTACTCTTTTTGCATGTAGCTTTGAGTTTGGTTGTTGTAACCTTTTAAAGTGACCCCCCAAGCATCTAGAGACACCCAAATCACAGAGAAGCAGCTATCCAAGACTCTCCTCTACAATCCCTCCAGGTCTGGTGAAGACTGAGGTTCAGATGTCAAAGTTACATATAGTGGTGCCTCTATGTACAAACTTAATCCATCCCAGAAGATGTTCTTAAGTCGAAACGTTCATAAGTCAAAGCAGCATTTCCCATAGGAATGCACTGAAAACCAATTAATCCATTCCGGCTGTTTTTTGTTTGTATGTAGAGGCGCCGTTTTCCAAGCACCTTTTAAACAAAACACATTTTAAATCAAACCAAGCACCTGAGAAGCATAGAGAGAGAGAGATGTGGGGGGAGAGAGACTTGAGTCTAAACTCCATTTTAAAGCAAACCAGCCAGCATGGAGCCTTGCAGAAAGGGTCTGCAAGACCCATCAGGGCAGAGAAACATAACCCCCCACACACACACCTAGCCCAAACCCAAGCTGCAAGGGAAGCATGCAGGAACCATTGCAAATGCAAAGAAAACAAATGGAGCAAATCAGAAATGCACAGAGAACAAAGGGGCAAGGTCAGAAATGCACAGAAATCAAAGGAGAAAGCAAGGGAAGCATGCAGGAGCCATTGCAAAAACAAACAGAGCAGATCAGAAATGCACAGAGAACAAAGGGACAAGGTTGGAAATGCACAGCAATCAAAGGAAAAAGCAAAGGAAGCATGCAGGAGTCTGCAAAAAAAAAAAACGGAGCAGATCAGAAATGCAAAGAGAACAAAGCAAAAAGCATGCAAGACACATAAAAAATGGGGATCCCCGCAAAAGCAACCAAACCCTCCAAGACCCATCAGAAATGGGGTGAGGGAAACCAAAAAACCAAACAAACCCCCAAGATCCATCAGAAATGGGGAAACACTCCATAAAGCAACCAACACCCCTATCGGAAATGGGGGGAACAAAAAAAAACACCCCCCAAGACCCATCACAGCACAGAAACATAACCCCCCCAGTGAAAAACCACGCTGCAAAAATACCCAGAACAGTTTTTTTAAAGTATAAAGCAGCACCTTACCTTAGCAGGCAGCACTCTCTAACTGCCAGGGTGAAAGAGCTACAAAGAAGCAGCCTTGTCACCACCTACAGTTAGCTATTTGAATTTCCCACCCTTTTCCCCTGCCTTTTTGTGTTCGTAAGTGGAAGTTCCGTTCGCAAGTAGAAGCAAAATTTTGCAATTGGAGCTGTTCATAAGTCGAAATGTTCATATGTAGGGGCATTCGTAAGTAGAGGCACCACTGTACCTACAAATTAGGTCCCCTAGGAAAGTGACCTTTAGCAACTGGTTTGGGGAAACACAATCTACACCAAATTGGCTGATATTGTAGAGGAGAGTCAAAGGAAGCCTCTCTGTGTTTTATTATCTCTAGGTGCCTAGGGAGGGAACTTTCCTGGGGGCCCCTCTTTATGGCTGTATAACTCAGACATCTGAAACCCAATTTTCACCAAACTTGGAGGGCTTGTAGAGGAGAATCAGTGGAAGCTTCTCTGCAATGCTGGCATCTCTAGCTCCTTGAGAGGATCATTTTATAGCCCAATGAATGGAAAAATATCATTTGATTTGTATTCCTGCATTGAGCAGGGGGTTGGACTTCATGGCCTCCTAGGCCCCTTCCAACTTCACTATTCTTTGATCCTTAGAAAATAAAAAATCGCTAAAAATTCATTGATTTGTATTCCTCAGGGGGCACTGATTTGTATGAATATGAATTGATGAATCAGTGATTTTTAATGAATGTTGCAATTTGTTTTTCAGTTCTTGCCCACCTCTAATTCAGAAGGCTGTAGTGGGCAACCCAGAAGTGCAAACCAAGGGCGCACGTGATCCACAACATACAATGCTCCAACTCCAGTTAGTATAAATTTTGGCTGCCCTTTGGTTCACTATTGAGCCTGTTGGAGTGAATACTTACTTACCCATTACTAGAAAAAGGAAATGCTTCAAGGAGAAGGTGGAAACATTTATATCAAAGTGTGCATGTGCTGATTTTTATATATAGATGAAAATTTAGAAATGGTTGCTATAGTTTAAGTTAAAAAAATAGGTTTCACCACAGTGTAGGAAGAAATGAAGAGACGACCTGCTGTTCAGGTGTTAATTTTTGATGGGCAAATTCAAGGTCCCTTGGTCTTCGCTTTTAATGTCCTTTATCCGTTCACTAATGGATTATCCCCTGATAGCCCTTCAAATGGGAGACTGTTCTCTGTAACATCTCCTGGAAAAACCCTCAGAGAGTCTTCTCACTGTAGTGCCTCCAGAGTTCCATTTTATTGTAGGGGGTTAGTTTTTCTCCTCTACTTAAAACTGAGGAAAGCTCATGAGCAACTGGAAGAGGTCACCACAAAATGGCAGTGCCAGAACTCCATGTTTGAGTCACAGGGCACTGGTATCTCTGCTGTAATTAGCATCAAAGTGGTCTGAGTGCCTCTAAAGATGAATACAATTGCAGACACTTGTCTTTGGCCTTCTTTCCACTTCTGAAGCATACTGTTCATCACACAGGGAAAATAATGTTTATAGTGGTGACTACAATAGGCAAAATTGTGACCTTCCCTCTCCATACATGCATAGGGTAAGCTCATGCTTGAATTGCTCTCCTTAATGGATTTAATACCAAAGGACCATTTAACCTTGGTATGAGCTAAGTCAATGCATCCATCCTTCTTAACACAGCTTAGAAAATGATAAACCCCCAACACATGATTTAGACAAATCAATAATACAAGCAATATAAAATTGTTTATAACAGCAGCAAAACTAAACTAAATCTAGCAGAGATTAAACCCAAAAACTATTTGAAAGCCTGGGCAAATAGAAAGGTTTTTCCCTAGTACTAAAATACAGTAGGACCCCATATTCGCAGGATCTGTATCCATGATTTCTCTTATCCACAGTTAATATTAAAAATATTAAAAGGAAAAAAAAACAGATTTTTTCACATGCATTACCAGACCTGGCCACTAGAGCAAGCCAGCGATCCTGCTGTGTATTCTTGTTGGGCTTTTCCCCCTTTTTACCATGTGATATGCAGCGTTTGCTATTATCCACAGTTTTCAGCATCTGCGGGGGGTTTGGAACCATTCTCCCACAGATATGGGGGTCCCACTGTTATACTAGATAAATCTAATAACTTCAAAGGCAAGAAAACCCAGAGAAGGCATCAGCATATCATCTTAGCATTAATTGAGCTGATTCAGCCAAACCATTCTGTTTATTTATAATAGTGTTTTCATATTGTGATTTTGTATGTATGTTTTAGCTGTATCTGTTGTTTGTTTTTCATTTTGTTGTAAGCTGGCTTGGGATCTGGAAAGGAGAAAAGTGGGATAATACTGAATTAACTAATTGATTGGTTGATTAACTAATTAAGATATATGTCAAAGGAACAACCTTTGACATTCTGTGCATCTTCCACATGCTGCTGTGTAGGTTCCCATCAGTTTGGTGGCATTAGGTTCATGGTACATTATGCCTAGTAAACCAATGCTGTTAACCCATGTAAAACATTGTGGTAATTCCCTAGTGTCTAACTCGATACAGAAATTAACATCCTTCATCTTGAATTTTCAATGGTAACAATAAGAAATAAAACACCTCAGTAAAATGCTGAATACTTTAAATTGGCACACTAGCCTGGAATTTAATTCCAATAGATAAATATAGAATTGCATTAGATTTTTTTTTCAAAAGCAAAGCTAAATGCCTCATACTTAAGTATGTGTAAAATTATTCCAAAAAGAACAAAAGAAATATCTTATTGTCTCCAACTGCATCCCATGTGTCTGACTGAATTCCTTCCAAAATAAATCAAACATCTTATTGAACTTGTTTTTACTTATCATGATCTCACTGGGAAATGAAAAGATTTTCTTCAATAGTGTGTTATAACTCTGTCATTATAGTGAGTGAGGTAATTTGCTAAAACAGCTGCCTCTAATGAGTAAACCTTTCCATCTGGCAGAACCCAAACAGACTCAAACAACCTCATGTCAGGTTTGCTTTTAAGAGGGAAAGAGGAAGGAGATAAAATCCCAACAACAACCCAAGCAAAAGGGAGTTCTTTGGATGAAAGAGGATATAAAATCTTTTTTTTTCTAACACAAGGCCTTGTTGATGCTTTCTTCCCCCCCCCTTCCCCTCCCCTCTTAACTCCTCATAAATTGGCCACAACTGTTTGAGTGGCGATATTATGCCTTTTCCCCCATATGGATTATAGTATAACTCATAACATGTTTGTAATATAAACACTCCAGCAAGAAATGAGACAAAATTAACAGTTGTTGGAACTTGTTGGCTTTAAAGAGACAGCACTTGTGGGGAATTTGTCTCCACAGTCTGAGTCATATTTTTATTTTTCCTTTCAGGAAATTCTTTTATTTTTGATGTTAAGAGACCTGAATCTTCAGCACTTATAGTTCAGTTCATTAGCCTTGCATTCAGAAATCAATTTCCTTTTCACCCAGGGTTGTGGATGGGGCAAAGAAAGACAATAATTTACGATTTGACAGAAAAACTCAATAAAGTGGAAAATTCCACTGACAATGGCTGACTTCTCTGTGAACATGAACTGTTCGATTAAATTGAAGAACACATGCCTGGTTTTCAGCAACCGTTTTAAGTTAAAATAAAGGAGGCAAGATGGTTAGGAAAAGATGTATGAAAAAGAAGATATTAGCCTAGGCAATAGTTACAAAGTTAGTCATGCCACCTATGGAAAAGAGGAACAATATAGCACAATATAGACCCAGAGCACAGAGTGCTGTCCTCTGAAGATGCCGGCCACAGAGACTGGCGAAACGTTAGGAAGAACAACCTTCAGAACACGGCCAAAGAGCCCGAAAAACCCACAACAACCAATATAGCAACAGTCCAGCTTTATTGCTTTCATACATGTGCAGAACAATGAGTCTGCAGAGGACCATCTCCAGTGTTCATGGGAATTCTCCAAGTCATTTGGGACCCTGGAAAATTAGTGTCCTGATTCACATGAAGAATCCCCTTGGAAAACAGAAGAACCCCTCTTCAGGCTTTTTTGTTATTGTGTGTAGGAAAGCAGTAAAACTGGAAATGGACGAGTGGAGCACAAGTCTCAACTCTGCCTTGGTAATTATACATAATTTGCTAGCAAATCAATAAAGCGATTGTCACAAAGTCATGAAATAATGGATTTCCAATTAAGAAAAATGTTATGCCTTGTAGGCTATCTTGGATTATGCTTTTATGTTTAAAATAAGCAAATAACAGGTATAGCATATCAGTCTAATCATGACTCAAAGATGTGCTGCTTCTAGATGGTTGGGAATAAGCAGATCCCTCCTGCTGGCAGAAGTCCCCTTAAGTAGGCACATACCAGCAGCGTGGCATTGAGAGGGTGGCATTGAGAGGGCGGCGGCGGCAGCAGGGGGTGGGGTGTTTTTTAATAAACCCCCCATTAATCGACAAATAACAAAGTTATTTGTCACTTCATGAGGGCAACTTCATGCTTCATGAGTCAACTTTTGACGACTCTCGAAGTGGGATGTCTCACCAAAATGGTGAGTCGTCCCCATCTCTAGTCTATTGGCTATACAGTTGTCCCTCAGCCATCTTGGCCACTTAAGACCACACTCATCATCTGATTTCAAGGTATGTGCCTTTTCCCCATTTCTGAATATATATTCCAAAATTTATTTTCTACCATAGAGTCATAAAGCTGAAGTTCAGAAAGTGTAATATCCTACTCTTAACCCTTATGTGGTAGGAAGTCAGAATAGGCAACCCTATTGGTAGCCAGACACATATAATAATGGATTGAGGACTTACACTTGGATGAATCTATACTTATCACATTTAAGATATATTCACAAATGTTCAAAAACAGAGAATCAAACCCACAATTATCTCAACCTTCCCCCCCCCCCCCCGGCTTCCAGGAGAATTCAGAAATTTGTTGATTGGCTAGCATTCTGACAATCATGAAGATGATGTATTCCTTGCTCCATATCTAGCAAGTTTTGTAGAAACATGAAATAGGTTGGCTTTTGATATATTTGAATACTCTCTGTGTATTTTTCTTTTAAATCAAAAGGTAAAAATGTAGTGATAGAGGAGTTTTATGAATACCACAGACTCCATAAAAGATAATTAAGTGGGTTCTAGAACAAATAAAGTCTGAATTCTTACTTGAATATTGCAAGACTAAATTGAAGATGTTTTACTTTGAATATATTATGAGTTAGAAAAGACAGTAGTGGAGTGGAAGGCAACAGAAGTAGAGAAAAATCAAGCAAGAGATGGGTTGGCTATGCTCTTGAGTTTGCAAGATCAGGGCTTTTAATGACAAAATCCTTTAGAGCTCATTAGGTTCCAGTATTGATATGCCAGAAGTAACTTGTTAGCTCATAATGATAGAACCTGCCACTATGAGAGAGTGGCCATGAGAAATGTGTTATGTGCCTCTATGTTATATTTTAAGTTATATTTTAATACTGAAAAAGGTACACTGTCTTCACATACTGTATTTAGTGTTAAAGCACCAGTGTTTGAACCATGACAGGACCTTTTGGAGGTGATTAATTCATAGTGTTACCATAGGTTATAAGCGACTGTTGTGCTTTGTTTTGGTTCTGGATCAGTGTCTGTTGTCAGTAAGGGACCGGATGAGGGCAAATGAAGTGAAACTTATCCCAGACAAGAGAGAAGTGTTCCTGGTCAGCCAAAAGGCAGATCCAGGAATAGGGATTCAGTCTGTGCTGGATGGGGTTACACTCCCTCTGAAAATGCAGATGTGCAGCTTGGGGGTACTCCTGGATTCATCTCTGAGCTTAGATGTCCAGGTTTCAGCAGTGACCAGGTTTCAGTGGCCTTTGTACAGTTAAAACCACTGTGCTAGCTGTGCCATAGTGACACATACTTCTTGGCTGGATTACTGGAACACGCTATGTAGGGCTTCCTTTGGAAAGTGTTTGGAAACACCAGTGGGTCTAGAATGCTGCAGCCAGATTGTTAAGTGGGACTGGTTACAGGGAACATATAACTCCCCTGTTACAGTATCTCCACTGGCTGCTGATGTATTTCCGGACGCAATTGAAAGTGCTGGTTTTAATCTATGAAGCTCTAACTGCCTTGAATCTAAACTATCTAAAAGGCTATATCTCAGTTTATGAGCCTCCCTGGATATTAAGATCATCATAAGAAGTCTTTCTCTCGGTCCCACCAACCTCTCAGGTGCATTTGGTGAAAATATGGAAGAAGGCCTTCTCTGTCACTCCCTCCCAGAGGAGGCTAGACTGGCCCCATCTTTGCTATCCTTCTGCAAGCAGACAAAGACTTTTCTCTCCAGGCAGGTTTTCCTTTAAATTACTGGTTGACCAAGGGGATTTTTTTTGTTTTACTTGTATTTTTTCTAATGTTGCTTTTATTTATGAGTTTTTAATATATCTGTTTAATGCTTTTAAAATATTGTAATAGTTTATTATTTTGCTTTTAAGCTGCCTTTTGTCCATTAGGACAAAATGGCATATAAATACTTTAAGTAAGTAAGTAATAAAATATTGAAAGAATAACAACAATTATGGCAAATCCCTGCTTTTGCTACAATTGCATTTTTGGGGGTAGTTTTCAAGGTTATTCAAGTGTCTTTTTGTGGGATACATCCAAGGGTTTTTCCACACCAGCTGTAATTTAGAAACATCATGTTTCTAAACCAGTGCTACCATCAGTGATTGTGGTAAACGTATTGAGAGAAAACAAGAATACCTCATAAATAATCGTGCTACCTAAAAGCTTCTCTCCTGTGAAAAATGGATTGTACAATGGCTTATCAGGAGGAAAGGAAAAGTATGAAGGAGAAAAAGTGGTGGGGGAAGTACAAAAAAAACAACAACCCACTCCTGTGTTGAACATTAGACATGTGGGACTAACAAAGACTTCCCATTCCACATAGAATTAGTGCTGGCAGAGACAGCTCGCAGGGCCGTGGGTGTACTCAGCTGTGCAGAGCTGATTATAGCAGATGAAAGTGCCTTGCAATTTATTTCATCTCACACTGCAGCACTGCTGACAACTGAAAGTGAGGACAGAAGGATTCATTTGTTCAACTTCTGTTTTAGAAAGCAGGTTTCAAATGATACCACAGAGAAAGAGGGGGAAGGTGGGGGAGGTGGGAAGGAAAAGGTCCCTCCGACCATTCCTTTTTTTCCTTTTCTTCTTTTCTGGTTTTCAATTTTCATTTGGGCTTGTGAGAAAAGGCTGAATCTCATTTAAGAACTGGCTGAAGGAACCACCAAAATAAAAGCTAAAAACAATGTACAACATATTATCCTCCCTGGAGGGGTTGCCTGTCGAGACTGGCCATCTTCAGATCTCATTTTTGTAACCTTTTCGTGTTTTATCAATGTCCCCACTTTTTAACAGCTCCAGAATGCTTAACAAAATTAAGGCGACCCTTGTTTTTTCAACACAGCTGGCTGAAAAGCTCCAAGACTACATTGTACCTGTTGATAATGTGATTTTAATTTCAAAGAGAGCAGCTTTGACAGTTGTTGCACCAAACGTATTGTGACATCTTAAAGACAACAATGTTTTATTTGGCATGAGTTTCTTGTGGACTGTTGCCTACTTTTTTTAGGGGTGGTATCCAAACTGTAAGAGTATAGGTACACCATACAATAACACTTGGAAAAATGTATCACCACTGTCAGATAATGCCAAATACATTCGAGTTCTTTCTGCATTTGTCTGTTTTAGCTATAAATATAAGTTTTATACAGTTCTTTTCATGTTGTCCTCCAACCCTGTGGACTGAGCCTATAGCGGGTTCCATGCCTCTTCATGCACAAGTTCAAAGTGTCTGTAAGGAGTTCTGTCCATGTCATGAAACCCTGCCTTTTGCAAGATCCTGCACTATGCAGAGACCTGAGGGGCAGACGGTTTGCAACAGTTTGGGCAGAATGAGTGTATGAATGTTGTAAGTGGTAGAGATGGGGTCTCAAGTTGTGGGACTCACCGTAAAATTGAACTAATGTCACAACAGAAACTCAACTCAGGTTGAGTTTTTTTTCCCCCTAATGACTCGGACTTGACTTGTGACTTGACAGAACCCACCCTCCCTTATTTTTCTGGGGGGGGACCTTGTTTTTAATAGAGACTCAGACTTGGGACTTGGGACCAAAGCCTCAAACTCAGACTTGGGACTCGGACCCAAAGACTTGCTAACATCCCTGGTAAATGGGGCAAGTTCACTCATTTGTAGACTTGCCACTGGCCAGAGGCAACTTGACAGCACATAACAACAACAATACTAAAATCAAAAAATAAATCACAGACATATTGAAGAGAGGACACACATTGAAGGCAACAAAGGACCAAGATAAAATAAAATCATTTCCTAAGTAGAGATGGGCATAAACTGCAGTTTGACAATTCGTGTTGGTTCAGCTGATGGCCAAACAGGTGTTTCGCAGTGTCACATACAGCACTGATGGTACCTGTCTGTCATGGGTTTGGAGGGAAAGTTCCATCCTATGGGGAGTGGAAGGCGGGACATCAGGGGGGAGGAGCTGTACTGTATATATATTTGGAGCTGGTGTGGAGAAGTGGAGTTGGAGTCTGTGTGTCAGACTGGGTACAACTGTTAGTCAGTTAGTACATACCTGATAGGTTCAGGTTTCTATCTAGGTAGCCAGAACTGATAGGTTCAGGGTCTGTGCGTTACCTTAAAGTGTTCCGGGGGAACCAATCTGTTGTATGTATATGATTGGGACTATGCCACGTTCCAGTTTCCTATTTACCTGATTCTTTTATTTACCCTGTTTGTTGTTTCAATAAACCTTGTTCTTTTGTTTGTTAAAATCCATTCCTGGTCTGTGTGACTCCTTATAGGGAATGGTTGGTGGCAGCATAACTACAGGGTGGGATACTCCAGTAGGTCTGGGGTTGCCACATTGATTGGTGTCCAGCGTGTGGGATACGACTGGTCCAGTTGTCCAGTGGTCCAGCAAAGCCTTGGCAAGTGTGCCCAGAGCAAGGGGGGTCTAGTCAGGGAAAATCTGAGGGCGCGTAGGTAATCTTCTAGGCTTACCTCACGGGGAGGTAGGCTAGTGGAAGAACGTGCAAACTCAGATTGGGGGACTAGATTAGGGAGCTCTGAGGCAACCCGTTTTGGCGGGAAAGGGCTGAGGCAAAGCTGCGTGTAGTAACAGGGATCTAGCCTGTCTGCTGAGAGGCCTAGCAGAGGGGGTGAATTCTGCCTGGCAACAGTTGCAAGTTGGTGCTGGAGGGACAGCAGCAGTCTATAGAAGGCTGTTTCTGAGGCAAAAGGAAAAAAGTCGTCGTTTTATTTTGAGGCGTGACTTTTGAAGGCAGCCTGTTCTGGGGGGATTATGCCCTTGACTAGAAGCCAAATGGCAGAAATGGGGGAAGTGAGAGAACCACAGGGAGAACAAGGTTCTGAGGAGGAATTTGGCTCAGTGCAGGATGAGAGCACGGGAGAACTGACCTCAGAACTCAGAAGAATGCTCCTAGCCCAACAGCATGAGCTGAGGGTGAGGGAAATGGAGGAAAGGGAAAGGGAGAAACAAAGACAATCTGAGTTAGAAAGAATGGCGTTTGAAAGGGAAGAGAAACAGAGACAGTTGGAGTTAGAAAGAATGGCGTTTGAAAAGGAAGAGAAACAGAGACAGTTGGAGTTAGAAAAAATGGCGTTTGAGCTGAAGAAGATGGAAATAATGAGTAGAAATAGGAATAACAATAATAATGAGGGGAACCCAGGGAATGGGGAAGGCAGCCTGTCTAAAACTGACCTGAAGAAATTCCCTGTGTACCACAAGGGAGATTGCCCTGAGGTGTTCTTTTCCCTCGTGGAAAGAGCGTTTGTGGACTTCTCAGTAAGGGAAACTGAGAAGATGACTATTATGCGATCTTTAATCAGTGGCAGCCTGGCAGAAGTCTATGCAGAGATGCCAGTGGAACTGCTGAAGGACTTCGCTGAGTTTAAAAAACTGGTGTTTGCCCGGCATGGGATAAATGCTGAACGGCTGAGGCAAAGATTCAGGTCACTCACAAAAAAACCAGAGCAGACTTTTACCCAAGTGGGGGCCCAACTGGTGAGGTTGCTAGAGAAATGGCTGTCTCAGGAGGGGACAGAGACCTTCCAGCAGCTCAAAGACCTGATAGCGCTGGAACAATTTTATTCAGTCCTGCATGGGGAACTAAAGTTCCATGTGAGGGAGAGGAAACCTAAATCGGTGACAGAAGCGGCAGAGATCGCAGATTTTATTTCCCAAATAAGGAAGCCCTTAGGTGCTGAGGGGAAAACTGTGGGTAAGCCCAAAGAAACCTACAGCAGGTACTCTCAGGGACCAGGGAAAAACCAGCAAGGGGGAGGGGCCCATGTTGAAGGGAAGCCCTCAGACATGAAACCACCAAGACCTCAGATTTTGGAGGGAAAACCAAAACCAGATGAGAAAGACTCCAAGTACAGCAGAAAATGTTATTTCTGTCAAGGAAAGGGCCATCTAATCTCAGAGTGTGAGAAATTAAAGCAGCTAAAGGGAAATTTGCCTCATGATTTGAGTGGAACCAAGCCAAAAGCTGTGTTCTGTGTCCAGACAGAGCAAAGCTCCTTGCCATTGAGGGAGCCTGTTGCTATGGCTACTCAATCTGGAACAGTTACATCTGCTGATCAGGCTGGGGAAAATGGTCCTCTTGTGGAGGTCAAGCGCTGCTTACTAGTGAGGACAGATTCGCAATTGTTTGAGACCGCAGGGGTGGACGTAGGAATACTTGACCATCAGTATAGGGGGCTAAGGGATACTTGTTCCCAGGTGACCCTGTGCCATCCAGACATTATTCCTAGGAAGTATATAATCCCAAATGAGAGCCTGAAGGTGGCAGGGATTGAGGGGCAGGTGATCTCACTGCCAGTAGCTGAGGTACCTGTGAGCTTTCAAGGCTGGAGGGGAGTTTGGCGTCTAGCGATTTCATCCACTCTGCCAGCAGCCGTGCTCGTGGGAAATGACCTGGCTGAACATGTGAAACGGGTGCTAGTGATTACACGCTCACAAGCTACCACGGAGACAGTTCAGGGGGGTACTGAAGGGGCCGAGGCTGAAGCAGATGAGGGTAGTCCCGAAGCTGTGGCAGAAACCTTAACCACAGACAGCAAATTTGGCCAAGAGCAAAAGGCAGACGCCACTCTCCGAAAGTGTTTTGAAAAGGTGACAGACACCCAGCTAACACCTGAAACCCCAGCGAGATTTCGCGAGAAAAAGGGAATTTTATATAGAGAGACCCTGATGAATATCTCAAAAGGGGGAGATGGGATCAGAAGTCAGCTAGTGGTACCTGAAAAGTATTGCCCCATGATCTTACAAAGGGGGCACTCTGACATGTTTGCTGCGCACTTAGGGGTGAACAAAACACAGCAGAGAATCACACAAAATTTTTACTGGCCTGAAATAGGGAAGCAGATCAAGGAGTTCTGTAGACAATGTGATGTGTGTCAGAGGCAGGGGAATAACCGTGACAGGACCAAAGCGAAGTTGTGCCCTTTGCCTGTAATTGACACCCCGTTCAAATGTATAGGAGTGGATATTGTGGGACCTTTGCCCAAGGCCACAAAGAGGGGGAACCGGTTCATTCTCACCATTGTGGACCATGCCACGAGGTACCCCGAAGCCATTCCCTTGACTAACATCGAAACTAACACAGTGGCAGATGCCTTGGTGGGGTATATGTCCAGGATGGGATTTGCCTCAGAAATAATCACAGATTTGGGCACATCGTTTACATCAAAGCTCATGAAACGGTTATGGCAAATCTGTGGAATTAAACACAAGGAAACCACTGCCTATCACCCCGAAAGTAATGGGTTAACGGAGAAGTTCAATGGGACTCTGATGCACATGATTAGGGCTTACTTGGCAGAGAATCCAAACAATTGGGACCAGAAGCTGCAATCCCTTTTGTTGGCTTACCGATCAGTGCCCCAAGCCAGTACCGGGTTCAGTCCGTTTGAACTTTTGTTTGGGAGAAAAGTAAAAGGTCCACTTGATTTAATCAAACAGAATTGGGAGCAGATCACCCAGGGTGACCCACAAGATGTTGTGACGTATATAGACACTTTAATGAATGACCTGAAGAGAAACCTAGAGCTAGCAGCAGAAAACCTGCAAGCTCAGAAGGTCAGACAGAAAACTTGGTATGACCAGAAAGCCAGGGAGAGGCACTTTAACCCAGGGGAGGAAGTGCTTTGGCTTAGGCCCTGCAAAGAGAACAAACTGCAGCTCAAATGGGCAGGACTGTACAGGGTCATTTCCAAGATGTCGGACCTGAACTACCTTATAGAACAGGAGGAACACCAAGCACGGAGGGTGGTACATGTGAATGCCCTGAAACCCTACTACAGAGGGGAACAGAGGGTTTTATTTGCCATAAAAGCAGCTGAGAGTGAGGAAGCTGAATTGCCCTTCTGGGAGGGTAGAGGGGAAGTGAAATACAACCCAGATGAGGTGAAGATCAGTCCTGCACTCACCCAAGACCAGCAGCAAGAACTAAAAGTGCTGCTCACTAAATATCATAAGGTTTTTTCAAATAAGCCGGGGATAGTGAAGGGAGTGATGCATCGGATCCACACAGGGGATGCACCCCCGCAAGCAGTATCCCCGTACCGAGTGACGGGACCCAATAGGGACAAGGTGCGGAAGGAGCTGGACGAGATGCTTAGGGAGAACATAATCGTCCCCTCTTCTAGTCCTTGGTCCTCTCCGATAGTCCTGGTGGACAAGCCTGATGGGAGCATTAGATTTTGTGTAGATTACCGGAAATTAAACCGCGTAACCACTCCTGATGCCTACCCAATGCCCAGGCTAGACAACCTGATTGAAACCATAGGGGGTTGTCGGTTCATTTCATCGTTGGACCTAGTAAAGGGTTACTGGCAATTAAGGATTGATCCCAGGGATCAGGAAAAGACCGCATTTTGCAGCCCTTTCGGTCTATATGAGTTTAGAGTCCTTAGTTTTGGTCTCAGAAATGCACCAGCCACATTCCAAAGGCTGATGGACCAGACCTTAGCAGGGCTCAGTGACTTTACTGTGGCCTACATTGACGATATAGGGATCTTCAGCAATACCTGGGAAGATCACCTGAAACACCTGGAGATAGTGCTGCAGAGGTTAAGTGCAGCAGGGCTAACAGTAAAGGCAAGCAAGTGTCAGCTGGGTAGCCCAGAAATAAAATACTTGGGTCACATAGTAGGGGGAGGAGTGATCAAACCCCTAGAGGCCAAGATAGAAGCCGTTCGTGATTGGCCCAGACCCAACACCAAGAAAAAAGTCAAATCATTTCTTGGGTTGGTGGGCTACTACAGAAAGTTCATCCCGAGGTTTAGCGAGATGGCGACTCCGCTGACCGATCTGACGCGGAAGAAGACTGATGACCGCATCCCGTGGACCAGCGACTGTGAGGAGGCATTCCGGAGGTTGAAGGAGGCGCTCATCCATTATCCAGTGCTGCGTGCTCCCGACTTCGACCGGGAGTTCATCATCTACACCGATGCGTCTAACAGCGGGGTAGGAGCAGTTCTTTGCCAGGAGGATGAAAATGGTGACCAGCATCCAGTGTCCTACCTGAGTAGGAAACTCCAGAAAGGGGAGAGACATTTGGCAACCGTGGAAAAGGAGTGCCTGGCCATAGTATACGCGATTCAGAAGGCCAAACCTTACATCTGGGGAAGACATTTTGTTCTGTGCACTGACCACTCACCACTGCAGTGGTTAAAGACAATGAAAACCCATAATAGTAAACTTATGAGGTGGGCTTTAAACCTGCAAGATTTTGACTTTGAAGTGAAGGTGGTCAGAGGGTCAATGAACTGTGTTGCTGACGCCTTGTCAAGAAGACCCGACGAATGAAGACGGCGAAGAAACCATGGACTATGTATATTTTGGTGACCAAAAGTTAAATGTACCTGTTTATTGAACAGGCTTGGTTTGTATTAATAAAGGTAACTTAATGTATTGCAAATATTAATGTTTAAATGCATAAGTGATATGTTTGACCTAGAGTGAGTAAGTATGGGATTGTGTATGATAATGTATGACTGTTTTTGTGTTTTGATCCTGGTTGTTTTTTTGGAGAAAAGCACTTTAGCTTTTCCCCCGCAAAACAACTTATAAAGAGGGGAGGTGTCACATACAGCACTGATGGTACCTGTCTGTCATGGGTTTGGAGGGAAAGTTCCATCCTATGGGGAGTGGAAGGCGGGACATCAGGGGGGAGGAGCTGTACTGTATATATATTTGGAGCTGGTGTGGAGAAGTGGAGTTGGAGTCTGTGTGTCAGACTGGGTACAACTGTTAGTCAGTTAGTACATACCTGATAGGTTCAGGTTTCTATCTAGGTAGCCAGAACTGATAGGTTCAGGGTCTGTGCATTACCTTAAAGTGTTCCGGGGGAACCAATCTGTTGTATGTATATGATTGGGACTATGCCACGTTCCAGTTTCCTATTTACCTGATTCTTTTATTTACCCTGTTTGTTGTTTCAATAAACCTTGTTCTTTTGTTTGTTAAAATCCATTCCTGGTCTGTGTGACTCCTTATAGGGAATGGTTGGTGGCAGCATAATTACAGGGTGGGATACTCCAGTAGGTCTGGGGTTGTCACACGCAGTATGGCTCCCTGTTCTCTATGGTAGGTGTCCAGTCAGAAGCAGTACCCTGGCTTCCCTGCCTGCCTCTTCTGAGCACTGCCTCTAAGTGGGTGCCCGCTGGAGAGGGGTGGGTCACCAAACTACAGAACACCTATTTGGCCATCAGCTGAACCAGAATGAACTGTCAAACTGCAATTCATGCCCATCTCTAATCCAGATTAAATATACGTTGACATGGGAAAATCTTAACAGAAAGTAATTCTCTACAGAAAGTAATTATCATGCCCAAACCAACTTTTAGATCATACTAAAACACTATTCCTCAATGCCTAATAAATTGAAAATTACCAAATAGTGCAATTTACCAAGTAATGCTGTGTTTCAAGCTCTATTGAAAGGACTGGGGTTTCTGCCAAAGTAGTGTTTGATAGATTACATGCGAGACTAAGAGGCTCAAATCTGTGTTTTTCCTCTTCCTGCACTAACATTGCTTTGATATTTTTTTTCCCTGCGTAGGCTGTTGTAGATGCTTGCTTATGTCTAAGTCCTTTACAGTGCTTAGTCCTCACACAAATAATCATGAAAGCACATTAGATAATAACAGCAGGGGAGTTTTTCAGCTGCCAAAAAGCTCCTGTTGGGCAATGAAACTAGGATTGTTATAATCATTCTGAGATGTAGAATGAAGTAAGAAAACAACAAAGCAACCCACCCCCCAGTCAAGAAAATACAGCCTTTCTCAAAGATCTGAACACTTTTATGCCACAAGAAAAGATTATTATTCCTCAGACAGAAACATGTGCCTGAAGCTGGTTGAAAATAAAATCCTTTCCCAGTCACTCACTGCACTCATGGAACAGTCATTGTTCTATAACGATCAATTCAATTCTTCAAAATACTTAAGGTTTATGAATGCAGGATATTATGTTTCTGTATCCATAATTCAAAATGCTAGGAAGCGGCTGGATATTGCTGTATAATAACATGCCTGCATTGCCAGCAAAAAAAAAAAAAAAAGGATGGCAAGTTTTACACAGCAAAGGGCAGCCTGACTGTTGACGACACCCATGTCAGCAGTCAAGATGGTCTGCAGGATATCCTCTTGTGCTCATTACCATTTCTTCTAGGCCTTTTGATAACTAGACAACT
Organism: Pogona vitticeps; assembly: GCF_051106095.1. Classification (NCBI taxonomy): domain Eukaryota; kingdom Metazoa; phylum Chordata; class Lepidosauria; order Squamata; family Agamidae; genus Pogona; species Pogona vitticeps. The sequence goes on along the minus strand of NC_135784.1, from coordinate 251,423,094 downwards.
TGTTGAAAAACAGCCCTAACAATAGGTTTGTGTTAACTGATGAAAAAAGGAGTCATGTTCTGGGATTCTGCCCTGCTTGGTGTCTCTTTTTGAATTGTACTAAACAGAAGAGGGTGAGTTCAACACACACAACTGAGAGACATGTGTGGCCTTTAACCTCTCAGATAAACTAATGTTGCCATATGCATTCTGCAGAATGCAGGCTAAAAGATATCTTCCAGTTTCCAAACTTTTCCTCTGCAAACATGTTGCCTGCATGTTTTCCAAAGGATATCCCCTCATATTTTGAAATGAGAAAGGGGGGTTGAGAGTTAATAAAGATTATCATTTGAAACCAAGGTCAAAATAATCCATAGTATGTAAAATGGACAATGAAGAAGGAAAGGAGGGTGGGAATCAACTCATTTAAATGTAGTGTTGAAGGAGAGCCTTACTAATACCAGATACGACCAGAAAGGCAAATAAGTGCTCAATCAAGTCAAGTCTGAATTCTCATTAGAGCAAAAATGAGTAAATTGAGGCTATCATATCTTGCACATATAATGAGAACACAGAATTGACCAAAAAAGACAATATCGCTGGGAAAAGTGTGGTGGGGAGCAACATAGAAGAAGACCCAACATGAGACGAGTTGATTCAATAAAGGAATCCACCATTGTTAGTTTGCAAGACCTTAGCAGAGCTTATTGGAAGAGTTAATATTGCTAGGAAGGTGAGGGGCAGTAGGAAGAGAGAACAACCTAATATGAGTTGTTGTTGGTTTGCAAGATTTGAGCAGAGCTGTTAATCATAAGCCATTTGGGAGATCATTAACTCATATAATCACCACAACATCAAAAGTGAGTTGGTGGCACATGGCATCTTTGGAGAGTTTTTTAAAAATTAATAGTGATAAGATGGGAAGAATGGAGACTACGACAGGAAATTATGGAAGGATATAGGCACCAAAGCCCTGCTAATATCAAGTAAGACCATCTACAGAAACAAAGCAAACAAAAAAACACAGTAATTTCACAGTTTAAATGAGTGAACTTCTGAATATTTGTTCTGTAAATGTATATTTATAATATTTTCAATATCTATATTTTTAAAATATCCCTTTTGTGTCTCAGTTTTCACAAGCAGTCACAGAAGGCCTTTGCAAGCATGATTCGGAGAAGCCTCTTTGGCCTGGAAGTACTGTAGTTTAAAAGTTAGCTGTAAGAGTCAGTGAATTGTGTCCTAACTGACAGGGTCAACCATTCAGATTGTAACAGATGAGAATGTGTGTGAGATACACATGTGTGAGATACAGAAATGTGAGAATGTGTGTGAGATACAGAAACCCTGAGAGAATGTTTATTAAAGATACATAGCAAAATATCCCCCTTTCTGAAGGACTGTTACCCCATTATTTTCTTTAAAGCAAACCTGGTTGTTTTTAAACTCTTCAAAGATCTGTCTTTTCAGTGACCTTTCTCTCTGAATGTCTCCATCTCCAACAATCTATGTATGCATGTAATGTTTCATTACATGAAGCTTAGCAAATTTGTTTTTGGCTATGGTCCTTTATATCAGTTTAGTCTTGTTCAGTTTCACTATCATGAATGACCCATTTTTGAACAGGAAGTTACAACAAAGCATTGGAGAGCATGTCCCTGGTATGTTCCTAACTTCTGATGACCCAATCTGAGAGCATCTGCCTCCCTTCCTTTACTTTCACAATAACTTCCTTCCTTCCTTCCTTCCTTCCTTCCTTCCTTCCTTCCTTCCTTCCTTCCTTCCTTCCTTCCTTCCTTCCTTCCTTCCTTCCTTCCTTCCTTCAACTTGTACAGCACCCAATAGTGCGAACACTCCCTGGGCAGTTCATAACAAAATAAACCAATAAAATCAACAGTAAAGAATACAGCATATAATAAATACCATAAAATAAAGAAAACACTGTCAGTAGCTCAAAACTTACCTTTAAACAGAATTAACCAATTTTAAACAAATTTGGACATCTCAGGTCAGCAGTTAAAAACACTATTAAAAAACAGCCTTAAATAATTCTGTCTAAACTATCTATTTTCCAACCCTAGCCCACAATTTCTAGAGCCACTAAACTGTCTCAGCTTCCAATCCCAAACTCTGCTGTTCCCCCAGTGCCACCTCCACTGTCTTTATAACAAGCTTTATCCTTCCTCAGATTTGTGTTTCTTCTCCCTATACACTGCCCCTTATATAGGAAATATACCAATAAAATTATGTCTTCTGTATAATGATTTCACCTGAAAAGAAACAGCTCTTTATTTTTAAAAAAGAGCTATATTTTAAAGTGGAGCGTAGCCCTAGGCTGGGACATAAGGGAACCACAGAAATGGCAATTCAGTTCAGAAGCACTTCTACTGAGAACTATATAAACCTATGTGAGCAGGCAGAAACAATAACTGAGATCCCTTTCCACTCAATAATCATATCATTTGGCTTTTTAAGAACGCAGAAGTGATCCACACTTTTAATTGAAATAAATGCAACTTAAATAACGGCAGACTCATCCTACTGATTCCAGTGAGAAGACTCCCTGGAAAAGACCCTGATGTTGGGAAAGTGTGAAGGCAAGAGGAGAAGGGGACGACAGAGGATGAGATGATTGGACAGTGTCACTGAAGCTACCAACATGAATTTGACCCAACTCCGGGAGGCAGTGGAAAACAGGAGGGCCTGGCATGGAGGTCCATGGAGTCATGAAGAGTCAGACACGACTTAATGACTAAACAACAAAACAACATCCTACTGATTTCAACCAGAATGAAATTTAATCAACAAGCAGAACTATCGTATGGTGGTGGTGATGGTGAGCCATGGCAGAGGTAAGACAATTGTTTCCCTCCTGTTTCGCTCCCTTTGACTGCAATCACAGTCAAGTTAACAATGTCACCTTTAGGACTGGTGCAGTTAGGGGCATGTCAGAGCGTGAGACAGCTATGGATTCTGCAGAATGGAAGCCAACATGCTCATGGACCACCAATGATAGAGCTATACCTGTAGGACCTCAACTGGCTCCAGGACTTTTTGCATTCAACCCACTGCACAGAAACCCATCCCCTTAATGGCTGCATAACTAAAGACGTAGCTACAGATACAGTGGTGAAAGACTACACTGCAGGTCAAATTTGACTCAAGTAAAGACTGCCTGAAAAACGGGCAAGTTGTGTCACTAGCACAAGTTCTACAAACATGATGTCTCCTAAGTGACCTAAATGTGAACTTCTGTGGGATGTCACTGTTCAGAGTAACTAGAAATATACTGTTATTTTACTTAAATGTTTTGTTCACTTGGAGGTTTTTTCCTCCTGTTACTGGATTAAGAGAACCGACATTTCCCCTTGAGATTTGCTTCTTTGTTTAATGTAGTGTAATTGCAGCAGACGGCTTGGTACAACAGTGAGTGCTATTCTGTAATAAATTTAGGTTGCAGCAGAGTTCATCATGTAGTCCTTGGCAACAGAAGATAAAGTGCTGGTTAGTTCATCTCTAGCTTTTAGCGGTGGTGTCACTGATTTTAATGGTATTAATAGAGCTAAATGTAGGCAAATTGTCTAAGTCCCAAGGTCTCTTCCCTCCCACTGTGCCTCTAATATTTCAGCTAGAGAGACCATAATGTAGCAGTCATTATAGACAATATCTAAAGTGTCTGTAGCCAGGAAGAGACGATTAGGTTCCACGTGGATGCTTCCTCCTTAGTTCTTCAGTCAAATCAATATTCCTAAAACTCACTTGTTCATACCAAATGCACATTTATTTCTCTAGAAGAAAACAGATAGAAATGGTGTAATATTTGCAGAAATGCTGACTAGGGATGGTACGGAATCACGGATGCTTGATTACAGGACAAGCCAGTGCTATTTATGTATCTGTTCGCTTTGTGATTGAGGATATTTCATTTGTTCCATTTACCCGAAGGATAATATGACTTAACATCCATTTCTAGCTGTTCACTATTCCCTTTTTAATGCTAGTGACATAGAAAACCCTCCCAATATGCAGAGCTACATTGAGTCCCTTACAAGGAGAAAGGTAGCCGAGAAATGAAACAAATAAATAACTAATAACTGGTATAAGTGGTTGATTGAAACCTTGGATTATAACAAAAGCGAATATTTGTTTCTTTATATAATCTTTAATTTAATCATTACTGAAATCCTATGCATGTCAATGTGCAAGAAAGTGTTTTTTCCCTAGGTAAGTGTGTTTAGGACTCAAATTTTTTATAATGTATCAGTCATTTATCAGTTTATATTACTTACATTTGGCAAGGTGCACAGCACAGAGATAGCTCATCATCACTTTCACCTACACTTTTGAATTCTTTCCCTGTCATATAAAAATGCCACCATATTTCCAGTCTGAAAAGCAAATCACCACACTAGGCCCATGTGTCAAGAGCATGATGATTACTTCACACAGTCAGTCTTTCAGCAGTATGTTGCAGAAGGCACTTGTTGGAACAGAAGTTCATACTAGATTGCTGAAAATGTCAGTGCTAGAAACTTAAGCCCTTGCTTACAAACATAAAAAGACCCTTAGCCCATTCATTTGGTGCCCCTTTACAGTTACATTTCCTTAAGAAACTGATTTTTTTCCCTTGATATGAACATGGACATTTGTAATAATTTGAAATACTGTAACATCGATAATTGCTATGAAGCCTCAAATCCCAGCATCATGCTTCTGTTGGTTTCATTGTACATTGGTTAATTGTACATTGGTTAATAATTTGTGCTACCAGACACATATTATTCATATTGTGCTGTGAATAGGTGCAAAGTACTTGATATGGATTTAATATACATCTGTCATATTAAAAAAAATCACTGAAAGTTTAAATTTTGTGGGAAGGGAGGGTTGGAGATCTTAATAATCATTTAAAAGAAAGTCAAAGTATTACCATAAATTATTGTAAAAATGGTTGTTGTAGGTTTTTCGGGCTGTCTGGCCGTGTTCTTGAGGTTTTTCTTCCTAAGGTTTTGTCAGTCTCTGTAGCCAGCATCTTCAGAAGACAGGAGTTAGAACTCTGCTGTGGTGCAGTTTGTGGAATAGTTGAGTATTTACAGCTGTGGGATCAGCTTTTTGTCCTTTTCAAGAGATTGGGTGATTATGGGGATCAGCGTGTTTTTTGTTGTGGGTCTATTGTTGTGATAAGGGGGAGAGATGATCTGTCACTGTGATTGATGGGTGTCATTACCTGGTCTTTTGTGTGCAGTGATCCCTGATCCTTGTGGCTGGGTAGAGTTTGTTGACCTTTTGCAGGCTGTGTTTTTCATTGCTAGGAGCCAGGTTTTGTTGAGTTTTAGACTTTCTTCTTTTTTGTTGAAGCTCTGCTGGTGTTTGAACACAAGCCTCCAATAAAGAAGTAGCCTAAGCTAACTGAAATCTGCTAAAGAAATCCCTCCCCAAATTCCCGGTGAAGTTCTACTAATGAAATAAAATGAACAAAAAAAGAGAGAAGGGTCTGCCACAGAAGTGAAAAAAGTTACACCCCCACAGCCCTTTCAGCAGTGCTATTGGCTGCCTAACATGCCAATCCAGGATCTCCTGATGGGCCAGAGTTTCTGATTGGCACCAGCAAGCTCAGAGAGGCCCCCAAAAGGGTGACAAATATAGATGAATATTGATGAATTGACGAATAAAACCAGGAAAATATTCATGAAGTTGTATTTGTTGTGATTTAAAATTTGACGAACATAGATTGACAACATACGACAAATCAGCTATATTCGTCAAAAATAGTGACTCATTTTAATATTCATCACCATCTCTAGTCCCCACTATCAGAAAAGAAGCAGGTGGCAACTGCATATACTGTAGTACCTTGTCAGTGGTGGGACTCCATTTATGGAATTGACTTGAAACAGGCATTTACCTGGTTCATACATTGTTCTCCTTGAAATACTTTACCTAGGCAAAGTGATACATGTTAAACTGTGCTTTGTAAAACACTGGCAATTTTCATGTTTTTGAAACTTGTCATTATATTGCTCTATGGATTTTCTTTTTCAGTTACAGAAATTGTCCTGAGTATTTACATCTGAGGGGTGGTATGCACATTTTGCTGTGAACAAAAGCATCTGCTGGAATTCTATTGGAGTTTGCATGGGATTGCCTTGGCTAATTGCAACTAATTAATGGGGTGGCAGGATGCACCTTGTTTGCAGAATTTAGCAGTAATCAGACATGCAACCAAGACATGCTTCATACTTCAAGGAGCTGCAAGTTTGGCCAACTTCACATGTGAACCAATAGGATTCTGGCCATTTTTATTCATTCATTTTGGCAATATTTCTTGAATGGAGTATATACCATTATTTCTGGATTCTCTTTTGTGTTTACAGTTAAGCCTCGAATATTCAGCAAACTGTTAGATAGCCAGCCTTTCAAGCTTTAAGTCCATTTTCTCTAGCACTATCAGAATGATACATTAATGTACACTCTATCAGATTCCCCCTGCTCCCCAGTTCACTTAGGAGATTCAACATTTGGTGACCTTGAAATATGAGTGTTAACAACAGAACACCTTATCTTTCTACATGTTTCTGTCACCAATGAAAGTGCCTATTACAGGTGCTTTCGAACGAAGAATGGTAGTAAGAGAACCACTGCTGTTGTTAAGCCTACCTTAACACAGTCAGTGTTATTTATTTATGATGCTACATGAATCATCTGCACTTTCTCTGATAAGCCCAGGGCTGTGTGTCTTTCATTTCAACTGACATTTTCCTGCCATTTGCCAGGCTAAGTCTCTACTGCACAATCACTCTGAGTTGATGCATGATCATTGTTTTGCACAGAATGGATTTTCAAGGCAGCTGTAAAGGCCTTTGGAAGGATGTAATTTGACAAAGTAAAAATTTTCCTGTCTAAGAGAAATTAGCGTTGTCCGCCTAAACATTCTCTGCCCAAACTTAATGAGACCTAAAAGGATTTCTGCTGAGAACTTGACAAAGTATTTTGTCATTGTGCACAAAGCAAAAACTGATTAGTTTAGACCAAAAAGGGATTTCTCAGGCCACTGAAAGGCTATTCTTTGGAATTAAATATGTTCTCGGGGTTTTCCTGGTAAGATATTTGAAAGCTGGGTCTCTATAAAGACAAACAGACATCAGTAAAATCTTTGTGTAAAAAGAAGTAGGGCTTTGATCCGAATATGCCTTTCTGCTTAGAAGGGGGTTGTTTCTCACCTGGGAATGGATCACTTCAAGAAAAAAGGACTTTTAGATCCACAGAAGTTGTTTCATTTTTATAAGCTCTGGCATGAACCTTCACACAAGCTATTTCTCTTGTTTTACCATGGCTAGAGTTTTCTGACATACTGGCTTTTCTTCTTGAAAACAGAAGCATATCGAATCAGAACTGATTGTATCATGTAGCAATTGCCTTCCCCTTTGTACAATAATGAACTTATTTCAGAATTGCCTCATAGAAATGTTGGACACATCCATTACAAACATGCAGTTGGATCCAGTTATACTTAGAGTAGACCTGTTGCAGTCAAGGCTCACAGGAAGCTCAAGCAAGCCAAGTAAGAGCACATAATTCTGCTGAGTTTGCAGTTCAGAGGGCAGGAAATTTATCCTACCTCTCCACCTTCATTACATTCTTGGCACAGGCTTTTTGAGTGATTAAGGGGTAATTAGATCTTGAGCTTGGGAAGGACTAATTAAATTTGGAGTTGGAACCCACAAAGGCCTGTGACTACAAGATTATTAAACAATAGATGCTAGTGTTTACCTTTAGAATCCCATAAGACCTAGAGCCAAAAAACTTCCCCCAAACCCTGCCCTGAAGGAGTTAGTCTTCTCTTTTCCTGCTACCTGTGAATTTAGGCCTTTCTCTGTTAGAGAAGTTCACAACTGTGTACAAAAGAGAGTGTCTTTTCTGTGCTGGGTACCATGATCAGAATTCCCCTCCATCAGACACATACTAATGCTATATTATCTATCTATCTATCTATCTATCTATCTATCTATCTATCTATCTATCTATCTATCTATCTATCTATCTATCTATCTATCTATCTATCTATCTATCTATCTATCATCTGCAATTGTAATGCTGGTGATATAGTTTTCAGTTTCTAGACTTCACTATGTATAGCTAGATTTTGAGATGTTTATATATATATATATATATATATATATATATATATATATATATATATATATATATATATATATATATATATATATATATATATATATATATATATATATATATATATATATATATATATATATATATATATATATATATATATATTCTGCTTTGAAAACCTCTTTTGGCTGAAGGTGCAGTGTCTACCAGGAAAAAATCACAACATAGATTATATGCTACAGATCTTGTCTGAGCAATGACTGCATACTGACTGGAAATACAGTAAAGGGGGTAGGGCCCAGCAAAATCTGGACAGCTACAAGTTCTCCAGTCCTGATTTGACTAAGATACACAATTCTTATGGAGTAGTCTAAGTAATTGAGAGAAGTGCAAGCATGGGACGAGTTAAGAACAGGAAGGACGTATTGCCTCAGTTGAAGGTTTTATAGTAGAACAACAAGCAAAATCCATCGTCCTGTGAACAGATCCTGTTCACACAATAGGATTTTACACCTCCCTCTCCCTCTTTGACCCTCACTGAGCCACAAACCTTAGGAGAAGAGTTTGTGAGGACTGGGAATCTTGTCTTCTGAGTTCTGCTGATAGAAGCTGTTTTACCAATTGAGGAAGTTCATTGGATGTTAATTATTACCCAGAATGCCACTGATTATGTGGTTGTGTAAGGATAGTCATGAAGCAATGTGAGCTGGCCATCTTCTGGTCACATGACTGATAATGCAAGTGATTGTGTAACGGGAAGCCAAGAAAACACAATAAAATTTTGAATCAGTAAAATAAGTGTTTCCTTTCACATCATCATCTCTCTCAGCATACTGTTGGAGGGCAAATATTTTCACAGTCTTTCCTAGAGATAATATAATCCTGGTCATAAATTTAATGCATCAGGTTTCAAAACACGAAACTGAAGAGTTAACAGAATTAATAGCAAGTACAATGGCAGGCAGCTGAACCTTTCTCCCTTGTAGCTATAAGAGTCATAGAACTTGAATGCAATAAGAAGGGGATAAGGGGGATAAGAACTTTTGCCTGAAGTTGTTTACCACTAGGAAATTTTGCTGACAGGATGTTTTTTTTGTTTTTGTTTTTTTGCATGTGTGCACATATGAGGGATGAGGGAATGGATGGAAGGAAGGAATACAAAGCCTTTGTAAAATTGCTTGCAAATACCCACAATTTGACAAGTTACTGCCATGCAACGTTTTAGGATTTGGCATATGAATTTCTTATATGGTACACGGAATGACTTTTGTTTTCTAGTTCACAGAACAGATTAAATGGATAGTTGTTTCTTGCATGTTGGCACACAATGTCTGATTTTTTACTGCTTATTTTGAAATAAAAACAAATTATTATCTGACGACATGAGTACTGTATTTATAGACTTTCTGCAAATGTCCCTTTTTGGGGGGCAAGCTAATTGAGAGAGTGGTGGCTGATCAACTGCAGGGTTCTTTGAACAAAGTGGTTATCTAGATCCATTTCAATTGGGGTTTAGGCTGCGGCATGGGACTGAAACAGCACTGCTCACCATGCAAGATGGCCTTCAAAGAGAAACAGTCAACAGGAGTGTAACCTTGCTCATCTTCCTGGATCTTTCTGTGACTTTTGTTACTGTTGACCATGATATCCTCCTAAAATGGTTAGAGTATTTAGGAGTTCGGGGCACTGTATTTTGGTGGTTCCACTCCATTTTTGAAGGCCAGTCCCAGATGGTAATAAGTGATTGGTGATGCTGAATCCACCCATTGAGACCTTGTTTGTGAGGTCCCACGGGGATCATTCATATCTCCAGTGTTTTTAAAATCTATATTAATTTCTCGATATTTAATATAGATATAAAATATCTACGTTTAATACCAATATGAATCACCTGGAGAGGTCATCTGAAGATTTGGAGAACATTGATGACTCATGGCTCTATTTCTTCATTTCTTCATCTGCAAGTGAAGCTGTTCAAGTTCTGGATCACTGCTTATCTGCATTTATGAACAGGATGAGAGACAACAAACTGAAACTCAATCCTAACAAGATGGAGGTTCTCCTGTTGGGTGGCTCAGTTGACTGGCTAGGGTGTTTTTTTGCCTAGTCTAGATGAGATTGCATTTACATTGAAAGATCAGGTATGCAGGTAAGGGCTGCTCCTAAACCCGGCTTCTCAATGAAGGCTCAGATTTTGTCTATGATGGTTTGATTGTCCAGTTGAGCCCTATCTAGGAAGAAAATGCCTAAAAATAGTAGTGCATGCTTTTGATAATCTTAAAAATATATTATTGTAACACTGCTTACATTAGGCTGCCCTTGAAAGCAGTGCAGAAGCTTCAGTAGGTCCAGAATGTGGCAGCCACACTCTCTCTCCAGTTCTGGTTCACTTACACTGACCTGTTTGCTTACAAGCTCAAGTCAAGGTGCTGGATTTAACTTATAAAGCCCTAAGCATCTGGAAAAAATTGACAGAAGATCTCTCTCTAAAGCAATCTACCCATCACCTCCTCTCCTCACACTATTTTTCACTGAATATGCCAAAGTATTCACAGGCCAAAAAATCCACAACTAGAAATCAGGCATTCTCTGCCCTGGCTCCCTTATTCTGGAACTAGCTACCATTGGTGGTTAGCCCAACACTTTCCCTCTTGACCTTCATAAAGATATTAAAACTGAAATTCAGGACAGGTTTTAATTGTCCTACACTCGTAAATCCATGAACACTTCCCAAAGCATTCGCCATGTTATTTTAGGTAGGTAAATATGTTGGGTTGTTATGGGGAGGGGTTGATTTAAACTTACTGTAACTACTGGCATCAGCAGAGGATATTATTTCTTGAATTGCTATTACCATGTTTGTATATTGCTCATGTTTAGTATGTTTAATGTTTCTGTTGTTATCGTTTTGCAATTTGATATCCTGGTTCTTGTACACCACCCAGAGAGTGTTTGTTCACTATGGGGTGGTATAAAAATGAAATACATCAATAAATACTCAGATCCCAGATGAAGCAGGAAATCCAGAGTTAAAGCACCCTAATTATGACTATCCAAACTTTCCTGCAACGACTGGAATGAAGGAAATTCCACCATCTTCTGTGACATTGTTGAATAACTCTGCTGCTGTAAGGATGTTCTTCCTAATGTTGAGATGTGGCCTCATTTCTTATAATTTTAATCCATTAAATTGGGGACAAATCCTCAGCCTAGGCTCAGAGAACAAGTTTCTTCCATCTTCTACCTGGTGCTCAGAACTGGACATCTCTATCCTGAAAGTCTTTTTTCAATATTATCCAAGTTTGTTTATAATGTTACAGACCTAAAATGTCAGGAATGTTGCTTTATGGATCTGGGGCTCAGAATAACCAACAAAAAAGAATTGTCCTGATAGAAATATGTTAATCCATTCCAATCTGGATTTAAGCATTTTATGAGAAAGAGAGTGCTTTCAGCACTTTGTTAGATAATCTGCACTAGAAAGTGGACAAGAACAATATATCACAGTTGGTTTTCCTGAACCTTTCAGTGGCTTTCAGTACCATCAGTCATGGTGTCCTTGTAAAATATTTGCCTGGTATGGGACTTGGAGGCATTTTTTTGCTCTCATTCTTCTTGGAATGGCAATTCCAGATGCTTATGCCAGGGGGGCTCCTGTTCTAAGACATGACCATTGGCTTGTGATGTCTCTCAGGGTTCCATTTTGTCCCCATGTATTTTAACACACACATGCAATTTGTGGAAGAGACTGAATGGATTCTGATTGTTTGGTGGCACAAGAAAAGGGGAGTCTTACTTTTCCTTTCCAGAGCTATCTATTTGCAGATTTGGAGAGGCAATCCTAGTAATATATTGTGTTATCCTGAAGGCAAGTCCTGTTGCTACTTGTTTAAAGCACTCTTTTACTCTAGTTCCCATCGACAAAGTCCATTACTTTTAAGGTTTCAGTAACAGAGTAGAGAGAACATAGTCCTATTGTATGTATACATATTTACATCTCTCTTTTTTTGCGGTTTGCTTTTTCTGATTTTTGTTTCCTCCTTTGCTAAAGAAACATCCCAAGGGTTGCTAATTCCTTGAGAATAGATTATGGATATAAAAGCCAATCAAATTCCAATCTAGCACTAAGGCTGTTTCTCATTTGTCACCAGTACAAAACAGCAAAGAAAAGCAAACAGTATTAAGCTCCAGCTATCTTGTAAAAAATAATTGGCTCATTAATCTTGGCTATACAAATGTAATTATATTACAAAGGTCAAATACAAGAATTTACTTCTGAATGCACTTCATGTTAAACACAGCATCATATACATTCTATGTTTTAAAGTAAGCATTGTTTTAAACATTACCATGTTATTTTAAATATTTCTCACCTTAAGAACTGAAAAGATGAGAGATGCAGCAAGTAGAAAGCCAGAAGACCATGTTTACAATACACATACAAATGCATAGCATTCATGGCTTTGAACTTACACATTTAATGTATTTTATGCATGTTCTGTAATATTCAAAAAGATAACATGATGTATAAGTAACTATTTAAAACATGAAATAAAAATATATAGAATATGGGCATGTGTATGCATAACTGTTGTGTTGGCATTGTAAAACTGTAATAAAATAAAAAGAAATACATAATAAATCAGTAAAGCTATCCCATAAAAATAACACGTTGAAGCAAGCCGGTTCAAATCAAAGATCCTCAATTTGTTCTGTCTGGACTTAACTACACTACAGCTTATCCCATGGTTATTCAGCAGTTACCATGGCCAATTTTGAGTTATTTCCAGGTGATTCCATGAGGTAAAGCTAATCACAAATAAGCTTGATCCTTTTCCATGGTCATTTGTTCTATTTTGCTCTTCTGGCAGGAGCTACAACTCCTTAAAAGAGATTCCTCAAATGTTGGCTTGTTTTGTGTGTTTATTTGTCTATGTGTTTTTTTGCATGTGTGAGTGTCTATATCAGTCTGAAGCGGTACTGGTGAGTGTGTTCTAATTCTAGGGTCATGGTGATGGTGGGATGTATTGGGTAAGCTAGAACACTCCCTTCCAGTGAACACCTCTCTTCTTTCCCCAGAACAATATTTTAAGAAATAATATTAAATGGTCAAATATGTATAGTAGTTTATGCCTTCAAGTTAGAACTTATTACAGTGACCCTATCAGGAATGTCAAGGTAAGTGAGATATTTAAGGGCTGTAGTGCTGCATAAAATGTGTCGTATCATCCATCAAGAAAAGTCAAGGATGAAGGGAAAGGGTGAGGAAGAGAGCAGTGTTACTAGAGCAGGAGGCTCTCATGGTTTCAGTCTGTGAGGCACTTGATTCTACCAGACGCACCACGGCCAGTTACTGCATAGAGGAATGTGACTGCCCCAACAGCCTGGTATAAAGGATTTTCTTCAGTGAATTATCAGGCTTGGCAGGCAGCAGGGCTGAAAGATCTTCCTGCAGGAGGTGGGCCCTGCAGGTGCATGTGTGAATGTTTGTACGAATTAGGAGAATGTGTCCGTCCCACAGAGTGAGAACTTGCAAACTAACCATAGTAAGATTTAATCTGTGCCATGGCTTATTCTATATAATTATAAAGATTTATTCATATAATTATTCCATATAATTAAAACAGAAGTCAGACTTTGGAATTACAGGTAATAGTCATGGTTACCATTTTTTAGGATAGTTATTCATGCTAAAGTTCAGCCCTGGCTATAATGGTGATCTGTGTAGTCTTTAACATTCCTCTCCCCTCTTGTCATGGTTTACCACCCACCTTCGACTCACCTTTTTTTTTTCTATTCCTCCTTCATCCACTACTTCTTCTTTGCCATTTGACATGGTATGTCCAGAATACAAGCAAGACATCACAGGCTCTGAGGTCGACTGTGCCTTTGGCTCCCCACTTGAAGTGTTCACTGTTGGAACAAACCTGTCTTCCCCCCTCCACTTCTCTACAAGTGTAGAGTGGGGAAAATAAATCCCCCTCCAAACAAAAGAAGAGAGGAAAGCAACCACAGGTAGACAGCTACTTTTTCTGATTTGATCAGGGACACGGCCAATTATAAATGTTTGATTTTATCCCTTGTCCAAAGACAAGTGTGGGTGATGAAATGTTTAGCAGTCTACTAAAAGTATCACCCATCTTTGCCTTCAGATTGTGTACAACACTGCTATTAAAAGAATTCTCCTTCTATGTGGGTTCTGCCTCCTTCTATCCCAACATCCTCCTCCAGTGAGCACCTTTCCATTTTTCACCGATTTTTTAAAAAAATTGTTAGGTCAAATATAGTGCTGATTCAGCTCAGTCCTGTATCACATGTCATTTAAAAAATAGGAAAAATGGGAAGGGAAGGAGTACAGAAGAGGGCAACATTAAAAGAGTGGGAAGTTTTCATCCAGGTGAAAATTTTATGTGGCATAGAAACTTGAAACAATATAATGAATCCTTTCCATGTGTACAACAACAATGTGGCTAGTGCAAAATGGCAAGATCAAAACTTCTGAATCAGATTGGAATAACTGTGTGTACTTTTATAAGAACCCATAGTAGCAGTGGAGAATATGAGGTTATTATCTCATTTCCAGCATTTCTGCATAGGATCTCAAATATTAGACAAGGGAAAGATCCCTGCAGAGATCCCCCAAAACTGCCACAACATAATGCAGGCTTTGTTCAAACATAACCCTAAACTGAAACTTGTTGTTATCCATATGAGTTGACATAAGTCCAATTTTCACACTCTCCACCATTCCCTTTATATATTCATCGTGGGAAATGTAAAACTTCTACTTCTGGTCAAGAATAATCCAGTGTTTCTTTTTATGGGGAAATAGAGTGAATAATGGTTTTCTAGCCAGTTGTTAACAAGCTAATCTACACAAATCTGGTTGAAATTTCCTTCTTAGGAGCACAAAGCATATGACTTTGTACTCAAAACAAACTTGAAGCACACCCTTTAACACCTAGGAGGGCCCTTGTGATATCATGGAGGCGGGGCAGGCAAGAATTCGGAGGGAAGCAGCAAAACAGACATACACTTTCCACCGAGCCATTGAACCTAGCACCAGCTAGGAATGGGTAAAGATGAGTGCTCTGGATTTAGAAATACCCAAGTTTTCCCATTACTTCAGGCAAAGGACTGCCCCCATCTTTGCCATCATCATTGTTGTTATCATCACCCAGTGCAGGAGAGGACCCCATTGTCTTCCACTGGAGGAGGTAGGATCACTGTATTTTTTCCACAGCACTACAGGAGAAGACATAGATAAACAGTGTGACACAACAACATGCTCAAATCGGACACAGCTATTTAATAGTCCAAAAATAAGGACAAGAAAGCAGCACACCACATTGCCAGGGCACATCACTAGTGAAACGGTGTTCTGATAGAAGTTAGATATTCTGCTGGGCATTGAAGATTTTCAACAGTCTGCAGTATCTTTGTGGCACTCCAGATGCAACTCTTAACACTATTGTTTGCATGATACTGAGGCATGCACAGAGACACTGCCTCTGGCAATTTCTCTAGTGCAGTGGTTCTCAAATTCAGGTCCCCAGATGTTCTTGGACTGCAATTCCCAGAAGCCTTCACCACTTGCTGTGCTGGCCAGGATTTCTGGGAGTTGCAGTCCAAGAACATCTGGGGACTCAAGTTTGAGAACCATGTTCTAGTAGAAACATCTGCAGAAAGAAGAAGCCATAAACAGCCCTGCTGGGCAACCCAGCTTTTCCAAGTCTTATCTTTGTTTTCTCAACAGACTGTCCCCAAAGGCCAGCTCTGCTTCATAGGCAAAATCTTACCTTCTTCTCCAGCAATGCTTGCCTTGAGATTTGTTGCCTCACCTGGAGACGTAGAGAAGCAGAGCAATTCCCTGAGACTTCAGTCAGTACCATGAGACCTGGTAACCTTGTATACACAAAAAGGCACACCTTAATAGGCGTCATCCTGAATGCAAACAAGTTGCAATATAATGCTAATGACACGGCCAGTACAGAGGAAGTCTTGCTTTGCCTTCTGTATGCAGATAACAATGATGTGCAAAAAGACTGAGGAAGAAAGATTAGACATCACAACAATTTCCTTTTAGAAAGAAAGCTACTACAAATGTAATTCAAGGCTCATTGGATGTGCTTGAACCAGTCATCATTTATTTCCCTAGCTTACTACACATAGTTGTTGTGAGGATAATGAGGAAGCAATGTGTGCTGGTTTGGCATCCTTTCTGGCATCTGCAATGATGGAGCTCTGATGCCAGAACACAATGGGCTTTGGACCTTTTGTGGCTTTTAGGAAAATAAATACAATAAAATGAATGTGATTATATACAGTAGTATATAGGAGTGGAAAAAAACTATAAAAATAACTTCATAAACTGGCAACATAAAATGGCAAATGTGTTCACTATGAACAAATGGCTCTGTTTATGTGTGGATGTGTACATGTTAAGTTGTGTACATGCAGTAACCAATGGCCCCACTTCTATAGCTCCAAAGGATCTAAATGCAGCCCTCAACCCCAATCATTTGCCCACCCCCATTAGATACACTTAATTGGGAGTAAGCTCCAAAATGATGACAGGCATGTATAGGATCCTATTTGAAAGTCACAGAATTTAGACCTCTGGCTTCTAACAACAGGTAAAAAAATGTTTACAGTTCTTCCCGTAAACCCCTTCCCTCATGGTCTAATTTCATTTTGTACTGTTTTTGCAGCCAAGTCTCACATGCAAGTAGAAAGTGAGTTCATAATGACATCATATTTTCTATTCTATTTTGAATTATTATGGAGGACGGATAGCAGTGGACCACATGTTCAGAGTAAAGTGGAAGACAACAAAATTGAATTAATTTATTTTGTTTTATTCAGATTTTTTATGTAGTTCCATGTTATAAAACAACAGATGTACTGTTACCTGGAACACATGTTCCATTTATGAGTGAATTCTGGTGCAAAGTGTCCTTTGGGGAGTGATAACAAAATTGCATAGCCTTTACATCATTGTTTTTCCTAACTCTAGAAGTTCTTCCCTAGGTATAAATAATGTGTATGGGAAATTCGAGGTATACTGCCTGAATAAGGTGGCTGATAGTTTTTATGGAGGGAGTGAATAAAATTGGGACTGAATGGGAAAGCAAAATTATTGGCAAGAGAAATAAAAGGTGAAAAATGGAAGAAAGAGAACAAAGGTGGAAAGAATTTTAAGGTTTCAATCTTATGGTTTCATGGAGGGCTTCCCAGAGACCTCTGCATAGTTTTTTTTAAAGACTGGAGAGGCAGTCCATCATCAGTGAGGAAACTTCCACCTTAGAAACCACTGTAAAACTGTGGAAAGATCCCTGGCTTTGCTTTTCACCCATGGGAGTTCCAGCAATGCAGATCCCTAAGAAGGAGGTGTTCTATTGGCATATCTGAAGCAATGGTTCCCAAATTTGTTACTATTCTAGCAAATAGAGAAACCTAGGACTAGGAGTGTGACCTGTTGAACACACACAATTTCATCTTCCCCACATCACAGTGCTCACAAGCCAACATCATCTACCTTCTCCGGATTCAGCTTTAGTTTGCTCTTCTTGATCCATTCTCAAAATGCCATTAGGTCATTTCCTCAGGCAAGCTATTGCTGCTCCTAGAAGTGAGAAGAAAGATAGAATTGGACATAATGATGAACAGCGCCTGTTAGCCTTGGCTCCAGATACAAAGATGAGTATTTGGCTTGACTAGAAATGCTGAACTCCTTGTTCTTACTAGAATACTGTACTGTAGCTATTTTCTTTTAAGAATTACCAAAAAAAGAGGGGAGGCTATGTTTAGTTTTCAGGTTTTAAAATATCCAGATATACTGGGATGGCATCCGTGATTCATAAGTGGAGATAAGAAGGATGAGATCTAAAATGATGTGGTACCCACTGATCAGTGAATCCTTAATTTAGCTCTGTCATTGTTATCATAAGGATTTTATTTGTTGTATAAATGTCCTAAATGCTGGTATCAAAAGAATGAATATATATCTTATCTCTCTCTCTTTTTTGATTGGGTAACCTCCCTGGTAGTCAGTGGGAATGCTGTAGGCATAATATATATTGAGCAAACATTTTGACGTAATGATGGTAAGTAGGTGTGGGCTAGGTAAAGGTAAAGGTTCCCCTTGACATTTTAGTCCAATTGTGTCCGACTCTAGGGGGCAGTGCTCATCCCGTTTTTCAAGCCGTAGAGCCAGCGCTTGTCCGAAGACAGTTTCCGTTGTCACATGGCCAGCATGACTAGGGAACGCCGTTTTACCTTCCCACCAAGATGGTACCTATTTATCTACTCGCCTTTACATGCTTTCGAACTGCTAGGTTGGCAAGGAGCTGGGACAAAGCGATGGGAGATCACTCCATTGTGTGGATTCGATCTTACAACTGCTGGTCTTCTGACCCTGCAGCACAGGCTTCTGTGGTTTAGCCTGCAGCACCACCACGTCCCTTAGAGGTGTGGGCTAGTTCCCCTCTATTCAGAATTGGTTAAGTATCATCTTGAGTACTGTGTCTAATTCTGGACAACCACACTATAAGAAGAATGCTGACATATTGGAACAAGTTCAGAGGAGGGCAACAAGGATGATCAGGGGACTGGAAATCAAATACCTTGGAAAAAGATGCAATAATAGCTAGATGCCAACATGGATTTTTCCAGAACAAATCCCGCCAGACTAATCTTATGCCATGTTTTGATCTGGTAACCTTCCTGGTAGATGGTGGGAATGCTGTGCCTTTGACAAAGCATCCCATGATATTCTGATAGCAAGCTAACTAGGTGTGGGATGGTTAGAAAAAGTGTCAGGTGGGTACATAATTGGCTATAGAATCTTATTCAAAGAGTGCTTACAATGGGAGGAGGTAACAAGTGGGGTACGACAATGATCAGCCCTGGGCCCCATGTTCTTAAACATTTATATTAAGGACTTGGATGAGGGAGTGCAGGGAATACTTATCAAATATGTGGATGACGCAAAATTATGTGGAATAGCTAATACCCTGGAAGACAGAAACAAAATTCAGAAAGATCTTGATAGGTTTGAGCACCTATTAAATGAAATTTAACAGGGATAAGTGCAAAGTTCTATACCTGGGGTCAGGAATCAAAAGCTGTTACAAGATGGGAGATATTGGCTCGGTAATATTATGACTGAGATTACCGGTAAGGCAACTGTAATTTATGAATTAGCTGAACTGTCTTGTATTATGTGTGTGCACTTACATGTGTCTATGCGTAATAATAATTACTGTGAATTCATTCTAAGTTAAGGTGATCCTTTCCAGGATTCTAAAGATATAAAGTACTCAGGAACAGCTTACCATTCCCATTTGCAGGTGCGCTATGAGACTATCCATTGGCCTAAGATCACATAGGCCAGTTCTACCACAAAGTACAGTGGTGAATCACTCTCCCAATCTCTGGCTTTGAAGCCTGGTATCTAACTCATTGAGCAGTCCAGTCAGCTGTGTCTCTATTCCTATGTAAGAGACTGGAAAAATTAATTCCTATGGGGGGAATCTGGAATTTCTAGTAGAAAAATATGAAAGGAAAGGGAGACATCTTGCCAAGAAAAAAAAACCATTAGAAATTATTCCTGGGTGGTTCCCTTTGGGCCATGGCAGCTTGCCTTCTGTCATAAACTGAGAGAGCACTGGAGTGAGTTGACACCTCTGTTGCAAGGTCTTTGGTGAAATACATCTGTTCTACAGAGAGGGAACAAATTACATGTCTTGAATGAAAGTTGTGCTAGAAAGGCATCTGGGGGGGGAAGTGTATGGTGCTATCTGCATATTATGCAGATGAAAACCTAATAAGAATAGGTATATTGGCAGGCACTGCCTTGTTATCTGGCACTGATGTGAATGCCAGCATGGGATGGCGCCAGCATAATCTCCTGTAACGTTATCTTCCCATTTAAATAAAAAAAATAACAAAATGAAATACAATCAAAGGAAGCAAGAGCAGCATACATAAATCAGTCACACTTGGGACCAACTCCACACAATCCACCATGATTCAAGTAACTCAGTTAACACCCAGATATCAGCCTCAAAGTCGTCTGTTTTGAATTCTGCCTGGCTTGTGTAGAAGGAGGAAATAGCCAGGTGTTTGCTGAAGCCTCAACTCACAGTGTTCCTTCCAGCTTGTCGGTTCTCTGAGTATATTTCAGGCAGTGTTTCTGAGAACAAAACTCGAACACCATCAATATTAATGATCTAAACCAGGAAGATTGCTTTTAGTGTGCAAATTAATTACCCTAATCACAGGGGTTTTTGTATCCCTTTTAATGAAATAACTATTTATTTCACCAAGTCCCGGGCTTTTGTTTTGCAAATAAGGCACATTTCCATGATAAATACAGGAAATCTGAATGGATGACTAAATTAAGGGAGAAAAGGAGGGAGGAGGCTTTTAAAAATAGTGTTTATAAGAGAAATAGCTAGATTAATGGATTAGTTTTCTGACTGGCATCTGTGATTAAGTCTTTTTTATGTATGCCAAACAGAATTTAATGGATCTTGGGTCTACATTGCCAGCATTATGTAAGTACCCCGCAAGTTTGCTATCTCAAATGTAAGGGTGTTGAATCCAAAAGTTTATCCCAGCCACTTTAGGGCACCTCTAGATTCCACAATACAGTCTTCTTGCCAGATTACCCAGCTTTTACCCTCCATTCATCCACCCACCCCACGCACTGCTTTTGTTTTCCTCTCAAAACAGTGGGCACATTCTCGCCTATGGAAAGGACCACGGAGAAAACATAGGTCTGCATGTACAAATGTTATCCCTTCTATATGCATCTCTTTGTTCGCGTTTGTCTTGCACTCCTGTTGCCTCATCATGAAAAGGACCAGGGAAGAAAAAGAAAGAAGAGAAAATGCTCCGGGAATTTCCAATGCTTCTCTTAGAATCTGTGTGTTTTGAAAACTTTATTTATTATGGCAATGCTTTGAAGGGCAGCAAATGCAACAGAGGGAAAGATTTGAAACACATTCCAGCTCTTCTTCATCTTCTTCTTTTTTTATATAACTGTGATGCCAAACAGAGCATCTCTCTCAGCTTTTCTCCCTCCCAACTCTTCCCCCCCCACACACACACTCTATTTGAGCCACCAGAGACATCTCCAGCTCCCTTTGATTTGGAAGGATCAATTGCAGCTGTGGCAGGCAGGCAGGGTGCCCCAGGCACAATGCAAACAAGTATTCCTCCCAGCACCCTCTGATTTACATTTCAATTGATGCCACATCTCTCTCCTTTTTAAAAAAGAAGAGAAAAGAAAAGAAAGATAATTATAACCTTTTTATATTAATTTTTTCCCTGTGCCTTCTCTGATATTTTAGCAACATAAATATTAATTTAGCACATCAAGAAGAACACAAGCTTTCTTCAAGGGAATGGCTTGAATAAAAATCTATTACACACACACACACACACACACACAGAGAGAGAGAGAGAGAGAGAGAGAGAGAGAGAGCATCAAAAATGTTATCAGAGGCTGAGAGCAATATCCATGTAAAAGAGGCTTTTTTTTGTCCCAGTCCAATTCCACCACTTTTCTGGGATTAGTGCTTTGGAGAATAAATTGAGATCCAACAGGAGATGTAAATCAAATTGTTGATTTGGTAGTGATGTTATTTATCATGGTAAGGAAGGGCACTATCATCCTCACACCACAGCAAGGAGACAAACATGTCATCATCAACAACATCAGGTAGAGAAGGTGTCAGAAAATGACGATCTTATGGGATTTCCAGATCCAAACTGATAAACACCTTGAACATAACACACCAGGCATAGTAGTGACAGAATTAGGAAATGTCTGGAAGATCATTGACATTGCAATTCCAGGTGATGCCAGAGATGAAAAATAAGAAATTGGAAAAAATTAACAGAATACATAATGCTAGCAATTGAAATATCTCACTTGTGGATGAAACATACTTTGGGGGTCCTGGTAGTCAGCAGGGCTTTGGAGACAATATCAAGAAGTTTCACACAGTATCATAAGCAGTTGCAAATCTCAGAAAAAACCATCAGAGCTACAAGAAATGGCAATATTAGGAAGGGCATATATACTGTGGCAGTATTTAGTAGATACTTAGGTTTTTGGTTAATACCAGTCAGTTATTGTATAATTTTGATTGGCTGTACCTGGTATTTTTGAATAATAATAATAATTCCATGTGCAAATTTGGGACGTGTCAGAGTATAAATGTATACCTCACAAGCCATGTGTTTCAGGTCAAAACTCTGAAATTGGCCTTAGGGTGGGAACATGACTGTTGGGGGGGAATGGTGCCCCCCTTCCCACTACAGTTCTGAGTAAAAGCCCTCTTCTGAATCTGCTGTTTGCATGCAGTTTTAGATAATTTCCCACTTGCCACAATGTGAATACAAATGTGTTCCCATTTTATATATGTGTGTGCGTGCGCGCGTGCGCGTGCGTGCGTGCGTGTGTGTGTGCGTGTGTGCGTGCGTGTGTGTGTGTGTGTGTATGTGTATATATATATACTGAAGCAAAGCCATGTTGATTGAAAGGGAACTTATATATTTGCATTGTTAACAGATGAAGATTTAGAGTTCCACTAATCTGCATCCTTAAAGGACACATGATGTCCCCCACAGATTGCACGTGGTTCTGCAGCCATTTTAAATATTACAAGCACCAGACAAAAATAAGCATACATGGGATTCTGTCACATGTGTCTGTTTTGCACTAGAGGCCACTGGCTGTGACCTCCCAATGCCTGCGCCCACAGTGGAACAGATGCATATGCGATCATCATGTGGTAGAACCAATGTATTGTTCTCCTTGCATTTTGCTAAAATGAAGTGTTTTCTTTGAGCAGGAATTCATTCATCCTATTTGCCGAGATTGATATGAAAAAGATGACATTCCTGGATGTTCACACTGCTGTTGTTGAGGCTATTGAGCTGTACTGGATTTCCCTGAGGTTGTGATCTCCTTTTATTCTTAATACCATTGCATGACTTTATTTCCTCCCATTGCACACAGCAGGAAAAGTAATCAGACAGCAATAACAGATGTTGTTTTGCTTAAATCATGCTTCACAGCCCATGGTATATATTTTTGCAGTCCATCCCTCAAGATGTCGGGAATGGAATCATGTGTGGATTTCTGCTCCCTTATTATGTAACTACAAAAGTTTTCCTTAGAGATGAACTGCTCTGCATTGCTCGGAATCAATCAAGGTATTTACGTTCAAGGAAAAACAGTCTGAGGAGAGAAAAAAAAATGCTTGCAAAAGCCACTGATAAATAACAGGAGTGATTACATATATATTAAGAGGAAAATTAATACCGGGGCTAGGCTAATATTACAAGCAGGTCATTGTGTTAAACTCCTTGATAAAGTGCAGTGCCACTATAATTGCTGTGGGATCTTTTTATAGACAAGACCTTTATTTCCTACATACCAGAGCCCATTGGATTGAGCACTGTTTAAAGCTGACTCTGGGAATAAAATGGCTCATGAAATATGCATGACTAACACATATGCTGCCAGGGGAACTTAGTGTATTATGTATGATCCTGCCATAATTGTACGGAAATGATATTCATTTAAGTGGATGTTTATCACAGTTAAAGGTACACCTAATGAGACAAAGGCCATACATCTGAAAACACAAGGTTATTTCTATCAATGTTTGAAAAGGCCGTGGTGTATTCGGTGAAGCATCTCCAGGACCTGCAGCATCTCCTTTTCGCCTTCTCCCCTTTCTTTGTTGCTTATTAAAAGTCCCCGTCTCTATACTGAACTGCCAAATGGGCTGTTAAACAAAATGTATTTCCTAACAATATACCCTCATAGTTTAGAGACATTCAGGCAGCATATTGAGTGTCAACAACATTTCCGTTTTCCACAAGCATTGTAAAGGATAGGTGCTGATTTTGTGTTCTTCCATCCAATCAGCTATCTATGTTTCACGAAGCGTGTGTAATTTCCTGATTTGTTTTTCCTTTGCTTATTAGTTTAGTGGTGTTAGGAAGATCTTTCTGGTTTGAAAATCTGAATGAGGAGGAGCCAAGATCTTCTTTTGCAGATTCCACCACCACAACAAAGAGCCTTGTGGCTATTTAACAGCTAACAGATTTCATGTGCCCTGAGTTGTGCTTTTGGAGAAGAGCATTGCAGATACCCTGGGCTACCAGAAAGATCAAATCAAGCCTGAACTATCTCTGGAGGAAAAAAAATGTTGAAACTGAGGCTATTCTACTTTGGGTATACTATGAGAAGGCAGGATTCTCTAGAAAAAACAACAATGTTGGGAAAGGTGGAAAGAAGCAGGAAAAGCGAAAGATCAGATAAGAGATGGATTGATCCTAGAGATGGGCAAGAATTAAAAAATGAATCACAAAATTCATTTAAAAATCGCTAATTCATTGATTCATATTTGTGTGAATCAATGCCCCCATGAATAGGAATCAATGAATTTTTAGCAATTTTTGATTCATTGATTGATTTGGCTATAAAACACTTGAACTGACTTTTCTCTACAATCCCCCCAAGTTTGGTAAAGATTGAGTTTCCCCAAGCCAAATGCTAAAGGGCTCTTTCCTGGGGGGGGGGGTGGAATCCACTTTGCGGGTGTATAACATGTGATGTCTGAAACTGAATATTCACCAAACTTGGAGGAATTGTAGAGGAAAATCAGTAGAAGGTTTTTTGTGATTTTGGTTCCTTTAGGCACCTGAGGGGAACTTTCCTGGGGAGCCCTTCTTGGGGGTGTACAGCTCGGACATCCAAAACTTGAATGTCACCAAACTTGCAGTGCTTGTAGAGGAGAGTCAGGGAAAGCTTTCCTGTGAATTGGTGTCTCTAGGGCATTTGGGGGGGGCTTTTTATAGGGTTTTAAATTTTAAAAATGAATTGATTTGTCAATTTGTCAGGAAAAAATCATAAATTTGTAATTTGTGTTTTGTCAGCCTTGATGAATCATGAATCAAAACAAATCACAATTCTTTTAAATTTGTGCCCATCTGTAATTGACTTCCTAAAGGCTTGAGTTTACAAAAGGTGATCAGGGCTGCTAAGGACAGGACATTTTGGAGATTGCTTGTTCATGGGGTCGCCATGAATCTGAGGTGACTAGACAGCACATAACAACAAAAACAACAATCAACTTTCATGGATTACATCTGACAACGTATTTTCAGCTAATGGACATAAGATAAAATAAAACAACGAGAGAAGCCAAACCCACCTCTCACCCCTACAGCCCACCTAAACAACAATACATACAAAAACCCAAGATGGCAACAACAATACTACAAATTAAATAAATTATACAGTTAAACAATTAAGGTAAGTCAAAGTAAATTAAATAGAAAGAAGTTCCTCAAAAGCCTGTCCAAAAAGCAATGTTTTTATTTGTCTTCTAAACATTAGGAGGGCGGAAACCAGCACCTCCACTGGTTGTGAATTCCATAAAGAGGCAGTCGTCACCAAGAAGGTCCAGTTTCTAGTTGGTGCATGCATTGGTAATCCCAGTAATAGATTACTGTAATGCTCTCTACATGGGGCTGCTCTTGAAGATGGTACAGAAACTTCAGCAGTTCTTAAAAATGGCAGGTAGGCTAATTTCAGGGATTAGTACATTCAAACTACACTGCCCCAATCCTGGCCCACCTGCACTGGCTCCCTGTTACTTTTTGTGCCCAATCAAGGCACTCGTTTTGACCTATATGGCTCTAAATGGTTTGGGACCTCGACACCTGTTGAAACATCTCTTCCTAAACACAGCTGCCTGTTTCGCTTGTTCCTCCCAAACCTACCTACGGCGGGTGCTATTGAGGAATTGGGCCTTCTTGGTAGTGGCCTCATCCCTATGTAATAAATTTCCATTGGATAAGCCCTGTCCCTCTGAGTATTTAGAAAACTAGCAAAGGCAGAACTCATTTAAATAGCTTTTAAAAACATACTTCCATAACACAGGAATTTATTAACCTGCAACTTTCTGTGCTCCAGTTTTTTCTTTTCTTTTCTAGGTCATTGGTGTATGGCTATTTTATTGATATTCCTATGATTATTGTTATTGTTATTTCTAGGTTGTATTGGGGTTTGTGGAGTGCAAAGGGTTTTCTCATTTTCTCTATACTGCCTGTTTTCTCAGGTGCTATAGAAATCAAATAAATAAATAAATATTCATTTTAACACCTAACTGTAGTAACTTTTTTTTAAAAGTAAAAACTTGTTCAATAGCAAATTTTTTCTTAGACTCTTCCAGCCTCAGTTGCGACTTTCATTTGAGAAGAATATATTGCCACATAATGTGCGCTCATTTATTCAGAAGATGCCACCAGGAAGGAGCAGGAGCAAAAACGAGAGACTGAAAGTCATCCTGAAGCAGCAGGAATGGATAACAAGTTGGACCAGCCCATTATTTTATTACCTAGAGCCATATGTCAAATTATTGCAAGAAAACCAGAACACAGTATGAAAGTGTTCTTGCAGATAAAGTCAGAGAGATCTGCTTAGCAGTAAATCTCAAACAATGGCAGAATTCCTTTGAGTCATTTATGCCAATGGGATTTTATCTTTCCACAACTGTGTTCTCTTGGGCTACTCCACAGTCAATTGGATTCTTTTTATATGTGTGCATTCTGAGCTGATATTTTTTGGGGGGGAAGCCAAATAAATTTATAAAGTTTTCTTTTTAAAAACATTGTCATGGATTGTCAACCCTGTCGTGTAGTTGTCACTATGCATGTGTTTTCAGATACTCACACTGAAAACAAAAATGTCATCAATGTATAACAGCAAATATTTTGTACAGCATATATACTAGAGATGGATATGGAGATAGATATATTGGCTATAGATAAATGTGAGTCTGTATGTGCACAGATGTGTGTGCATGTGCATGTATGTATGCAAACACAGACATCCTGCAAACACAGAGAAATGAATTTCAGTGGGAAATTGCCAGGAGAGTCACATTTCCCATTGAAATAAGAAACTCCTCAAATGTGAGGAAACTGCTAAAATGGACATTGAAAAGAAATGTCAAGGGGGTCAAATATCACCATATCACTTCAGGATTGCTCAAAACCGCATTAAATTAAACACAGATGGAATGTATGGCACAAGTTAGGGAAAGTACCACCAGCTTTAAGAGTGGGTCAGCTGTCACTAGCATGCTAAGTGAGCATTGTCAAGAAAGAATGCTTCCTTCACAAAATTGAAGGTTTGTGCCAAAGACGAAAACAAAAAGGCACACGAGTGTGTACAAAAGAAATGCAAACAGACAATAAGGGACCACCCAAGGCATTCTGAGGAGCATATTACAAATGACAAGAACAATACCAAAACTGATTCAATTCATCAGAAGCAAGAGATCACCTGGGTGGTTGGATGACAAGCGAGTGAAAGGTATATAGATGAAGGATAAGGAGAGTGAAGAGAAGCTGAATGAACCATTTGCATTTTTCTTCACTGAAGAAACTGCAAGTTCTTTCCAAGGAGGGATAAAAACAGTGAAGCCTGCCGAGGGTATGGACTAAGGCTAGTGCTTTCAAACTGGTTCTTAAATGATCCAGAGTTAGGGGAGAGTGATGAGATGTCCAAGTTGTTGATGTCAACAAATGATGTCAGACGATTAAAACAAAAAGAGGCAGTAGTGAAGAAATCTGAAGAGACTTGTCCGGACTGAACATCAACATGGTCTTAGCTGAATCCAATTAATAATTATGTGCTTGCTGCCAAGTCAATTCCAACTGTTATCCTTTGAATAACAGAACGGCTAGCAAGGCACACTC
Source organism: Pogona vitticeps (assembly GCF_051106095.1). Classification (NCBI taxonomy): domain Eukaryota; kingdom Metazoa; phylum Chordata; class Lepidosauria; order Squamata; family Agamidae; genus Pogona; species Pogona vitticeps. The sequence goes on along the minus strand of NC_135784.1, from coordinate 251,395,185 downwards.
TGTGCACTGGGAAAGAAAACACGTCCTGATTTCCTATTCTAGGACAGTAAGAATAGTAATAAGAATATTTATTAAAAATACATTAATATGGGAAATATAATAGAAATTCTAATTCTAGCTAATTGAAGTGAGGTTGCAGGGAGATGTGTCTTTTCTCCAAGTAAAGGTCAAGGAAGAAAGTAAGAGGGAGAAGAAGAAGGAATCGACACAAGCAATATGGAGAAGGTTGGTGTAAATCACAGCACATAAAGGCCAATCCAGAGAATTCAAGGAGATCCTCTCTCTCTCTCTCTCTCTCTCTCTCTCTTTTTTTCCTGCTTATTCTGTATTAGCATATACATGTGCACTAGAGGATTGTGGGAGGAACACCTAGCCATTGATGGGGGTCCCGTGGGGTGCCCAAAACACTGAGGAGCTCTTGTGGCCTCTGGCAGGACTGGGGCTGTGCAACCCTGTACTGAGCAGGAGGTGCAGCCAGGGTCACCATGCCTTGGGGGGTCAGGGGACAGAAGGGGGTAAGAGGTGCAAGGGCCATTCCAACTCATAACTTGAAGGGGAAATACCATGGCCATGAAAGTGGTTTTTCCGGGGTAAGGCTCATCCATTGCACTTTGGATGTGCTGATCCCTATGATTTCCCCAAATGTGGGGAACTCAACTGCATAATTTCTGTTAATGGGGATTGCATTTGTGATTTCCCTGGTTTTTAGAATCTCTTTATCCTTTGGTTTCTGGCTATTTTCACCATCCTGTATCATTTAAATTTGCAGCCATAGCCCCATTGGTGATGCTTTGCAAGATGGTTGGAACACATTAATTACATAAGACCTACTTTTTTATCCCAAAAAAGTGGGGGAGAAAGTGTATGCTGTTGGCTTTCTAGGAGGCAGATCCTGGAAAGCCAACAGCATACACTTTCTCCCCCACTTTTTTTGGGATAAAAAAGTAGGTCTTATGTAATTAATGTGTTCCAATGGGGAAAAAAACTGTCTTGCGAAGCATCGGTCTTAAAAAAAAAACATCTTGCGAAGCATAGCCGCCTAGAGTGGTCTTTTAGACCAGATGGGTGGGGTATAAATCAAATAAATAAATAAATAGACCGAAACATCATCTTGCGAGGCACCACTGTAATAACCAGTAAAGGAGCGTGCATGCTTTGTGAACACAGTGTGCTGAATGGTGGTGCTGCTGCTGTGGTGGGGGAGCAATGAATGATATGTCCCACAAAGGGTAGGGCTCACTTGCAGAGGATCTCAAACAGGAGATATGCACACTGCAATGTATGTTTGTACATCTGATTTGTATTAAAATATATAAAGATTGGAAGTATGTGATTTGCTGTGTAATATATGCCAATACAAACTCCATGTTTTCTGGGGTTATAGTCACTAGTAGCTTGAAAAACAGTAGAGCATACAACTGCTTTATGCTGTCTCAGATCTTCTCATACATCTCTGCCTGTGAAATTTGATTAGACCTGTAATGGATTCCTTCTAGAGCAGATTTCCTGCTGAGCAGAGGCTACAAGTACACTTGAAAGCATTTTTTTGTGTTTCATACTGACTGGTACAGGTTATTCTTTAGCACAGTGGGACACCTTCAGAAGAAGGCTGTGAGCTAGGTCTAACTAGCTCTTTAAGGTTTCAGAGTTTATTTTCCCCTCACAGAGTGATAAGCAAAGGCTGTAAATGCTGCAATCCTGCACCAGACTGCTGGTGTCTCACATTGGGCATCCAGCACTTGAGGAATTTATTTATTCTTGTGCTTATTCCTCTTCAGAAGTGCAGAGGCATCATAAATGTGAAAGCTCTTGCAGATACCTCATTGCACAGTAATATTCTCTAAACAAACATATTTGCATCAATGATGCCTGATTCTAGGCAGCAGCAGTGAATCAACAATTCAGTTTGAAAGGATAATGGTAGCTGACTAGCAGAAACTTCTGACTTGGAAGCAATTAGAGTGCTGCTGAGCGGCTGAATCCTTGCATATGGTCCCTTTGGGGTCCCTCGTGTTGTGTGCTTATAGTTTTCCAATTGGATAAAATGGATTGGAATAAGCCTTGTCTTGCAGAACTGCCAGATGTTCTGCCACTAATAAGGACACTGCTTAGCTAGTAATGCGTCTCTGTCTTTAGTGTGGTGCCTATTTAAACAAGATGTCTTCCTTTGCACAGTGGGAGTGATGGCACCTGTTCCTTCCTTCAGCAAGCCCCATTTGACACAGCTGAACACCAATCCCTGCTCTCAAATACTGCCTGACAAAAAAAGGTTAGACAAACAGGGTGCTTGGATAAACTGCAGGATACGGAAGGCAGCTGAAGTGGTTTCAGAGCTATCTTTGCCCAGTGGCCAGACTTTTGGCTTTACTCTCTAAGATGGGCTCAATTCCCATTCCTGACATAAAATTTTTGAGTAGCATACACTCTACTCCAACTCTTCACCCAGAGAGCACCTGTTTTTGTTACTTAACAGTTAAGATATATTATGTGAATGGTAATCCCATCCACTTTTTTTAACAAACAAACAAACAAACAAAGGGCATATTCCTGGCACAAATCAGGTGTGGATCAAATGCCTGATGGTCAAGCTGCATTCCAAAAAGGAAAAAAAAACTAGAAATCTTATTGCAAATATGCTTTGGCTACTAGAGGGTATCAAACAATTTCAGAAGAAGATCAGTCTATGCTTTATAGCAGGGGTCTTCAAACTTTTCAGTATGAAGGCCACATCATACATTTTAGACATTTCTGAGGGCCAAATGAGGGAAGGGAGACCCAAGCAATTCCCCACAAAGGGATCGCTTGGTTCCCCCTTCCCTCCTCTTCCTGTGCCCAGGCCAGATAAAAAGGAAAGGCAGGCCAGATGTGGCCTGTGGGCCATAGTTTGGAGACCCCTGCTTTATAGTCTCCAGCAAAGCCTTTGACTATGCAGATCATGAATAGCTATGAAATTTTCAAAAAGGAATAGGTGTGCCTCAGTTCTTGATTGTCCCAAGGTCTAACCTATGTAGTAGACAAGAAGCTACTGTTAAGACAGAACATATAGAAACAGAAGAGTTTCTGACAGACAAAGAAAGGTGTCAGACAAAGCTGTTTTTTATCACCCTATCTTTTCAATCTATGCAGAACATCTTTGAAAGACTGGATTAAATTTAGATGGAAGGCTAAAAACTGGTGGAAGAAACATCAGTAATTTAAGATAATACAGATGATACCACATTAGTGGCAGAATGCAGCACTGAAGCTGAAAGAACTAAGTGTAAAAACAGTACTGCAGAAGACAAAAGTCACAAAGAACAACTACAGAAGAACCAGACAACTAACAGTTGAGGGGAGAAACATTTAAGTTTGGTTGCAAAAGCCCATTTGTGCTCACACAGCAACACTTGCAAATTAATGCACCTGCTCACCCACAGAGTTTTGCATTATTGACATTTTGTTGTTACTGTTGAACCAGACTAGTCAAATCCGAAGCAAAGACACTTTGTAAGAAGAATGAACAAAAATGAAAATAAAAGGGTGCTACATAGATGTTTCATCATGTTCACTTTGAACTGATTTTCTTTTGCACATACTTTGAAAAATACAATTACAGTGGTGCCTCGCTAGATGATGATAATCCATTCCACTGAAATCGCTGTTTAGCGAAATCATTGTCTAGCGAAAAGCATTTCCCCACTGGAATGCATTGAAACCTGCTTAATGTGTTCCAATGGGGAAGAATTGTCGTTGTCTAGCGAAGATCGGCCATAGGAAAGCCGCTTTGTGAACCGCCAATCAGCTGTTTAAATCACTGTCTTGCGAAGCTTAGGTCCCAAAAACACCTGTTTTGCGAGTACAGAGGGAGCTGTCAAAATCGTCATCTAGCGAAAATCGGCTTGCGAAGCAAGGACCAAACATTGTCCAGCAAAATTCCCCCATAGGAATCACTGTTTTGCGAATCACTATAGCGATCGCAAAAAGTCAACTTCTAGCGAAAAAACTGTCATGCAGGGTAACTGTCTAGTGAGGCACCACTGTACTGGGCTGGATCCAGGCTGGGTTCGACAGTTTCATTTTCTGCCACATTCTGATTCCTTAAAAACCTCACTACTTTCTATTCAGAACCTGAAGGAATTTGCATATGTAGGTAAATGATTTAAAAAATGAACAGAATGGAATGCTGTCCTCTGAAGATGCTGGCCACAGAGACTGGTGAAACGTTAGGAAGAACAACCTTCAGAACACGGTCAAAGAGCCTGAAAAAACCACAACAACCATCAGAATGGAATTCTTTCCCATTTGCACCATGTAAATTTGGTAGGTACAAACCACTCCTAGGATAGAGAAGATTACGTTGTTCTTGCCCACCAGAGTTAAAGATGAAATGACTTTCTGGGGAAAAAAGTGCTTGATGAAACACTAATATAGCAGAAGATACAGGGATTCAAAAATTGACATTTACAAGCTAAGCTCTGAAAATCGTTGAGCTTGTTTTAATTCCTCTTATGTTTGAACTTTTAAAAATTCTAAGCTCTTTCCATCTCAAATATGAAGCAACTGGTGAAGTTTATAAAACTCTAATTTAAAAAAATAATAACTGAAAGGAATCTACTTTGTTCCCAGGGTCCAAATGCCGACATCTTAAAATGTTTTTACTGCCAAAGCCAATATTTGCCCATTTTGGTGCAGATGACACCAAACTGGGAGAGACAGATGAATACCTCAGGAAATGGAATCTGGATCCAAGATAACATTAACTGATTAGAGAGCTGCATCAAAGCAGTCAAAATGAATTTCAACAAGGATGAACTTAAAGTGCTAAGCACTGGTTAGGCCTCATGGACACCGCATTTTAGGAAGGATGTCAACAAACTGGAGCAAGTTCAGAGGAGAACAACAAGGATGATGAAGGCACTGGACATCAAGCCCTAGGAGGAAATACTGAAAAAGCTGAGCATGTCTAGCCTTGAGAAAAGAAGACTGGGAGGAGATAGTTTACAAAGAATATCAACAGGATGAAAATTTTTTGGAAAGATAGCAAAGGATTTAGAAAACAAACCTTCTAAAAATGGTTTGGTTAGCCTGAAGAAGAGAAATTCGAGAGCTGATAATGGCAGTCATTTTCAAATATCTGAAAAAGTGTCACATGGAAGATGGTAAAAGCTTATTTTATGCTATAGAGGGAGGGAAGGGATATATCAGAGTGCTAATGAGAACTGTCTTACCCCATTTTAGGCACTCTGTGGAATGCAAGGCTCCTCCACACTCCTTTGTTTACTTCCCTTCTGTCTCCCTTTTGAATCCAGCATGAAACTCTGCATTTGAACTCCCTGAAGGCCTCTTCTGCAAAGATGCAAAGCAAAGTGTGTTGCTTATATATCACCTCATAGGAGTGCTTAAAACACTCTCTGGGTGGTTTACAATTTAATTATGCAGGGTACACACTGCTCCCTCCCCTGAATTGTGCACTCAATTTACTGACCTCGGGAAGACGGAGCCAATCATGAGTCATCTATCTGAGACCAGAACTGAACTTAGGTTGGGAGTAGAGTCTTCACTGCACTACTGCAATTTAACCACCACACCATTAGACTCCTATGCAAAGGAGTCAATTTATTGAACTGAAGTTGAATCTATAGGCATTTCTACAAATGTAAGCTGTTCATAAGTCATAAATGCAAAAATTACCTGATCTTACCACAGACAAGATAATGCTCCTTTTTTGTTTCTAAGTACATATCATTGGCTTTAATCAGCCAATAGTTGCTGTGCATGAGTGCCTCTAAATAACTCTGCCAGTTTTAGCAGAATATGCCTAGTTAACAAAGCCAACCAAGTTGTTTTCACATATGGCATAAAATCCCACATTATGAATAAAATGCCATTACAATAGAATGATTAAAAAGAACTAACCAGTTGTTGCCCTTTCATAACACCCCAAATCTGCTGCCTCTCATCCTGCCTTTAGTGTGAAGCCTAGCATTTTCTCTATTTTCTGTACCAAGCAGCAGCATATTTTATGACTACTGTTTTCTGTTTAGTACATGGCACATTGATTGATCAGCTTGTGTATGCTTTTCACTGTGTATGATGGCCTGCTCTAAATTTAACACTGAGAAAAAGCACTAGAAAGAAAGAAAGAAAAATCTCGTACAGTATTTCATAACTTTAGATGCCTTCAACATTTGCAAGTCTCTGCCATACCTAGACATTTCTTTATCTTTAGTGGGGCTACTGCCAAATTGCTTCCATTTGTACATTATTCATAGGAGGCAAAACCTTTTAAATGTGTTTGACAAGACAACTTCTTAAGCAAAGTCATTAAGATAAGAGACCTCTGCAGGGAAGGAAGTTATTCAGCTTATATACAAAACCTCTCGTGCATATATACTGTGGGGCTCTTATTCCCTCCTTTCCTCCCCATTCTATTATTGTCACTCAGACTACTTGCAGCAGGAAAAAATTTTTTGTCACAAATCACCACCCTGCAACAAGTAGTGGATGTTTCCATCAGTGTGCAAATGCAAAGCGGTTCTGCTCAAAGTTATAAAATAGTGAAAAATGGGAATACAGCTCAAGGAAAGGCTTTTACATTTTAAGTTGAAAATGTAATTTTCGGGATCCAAGACAGTAAAAGGACAACGGTTTGTTTCTCGCTCCCCCAAATAGCCAAGAATAAAATATGTTCAATGGTTTGTGACTGAGAGATACCCAGGATTATTAAGAGACTAGACTGTAATTTTACAAGTTCCTGTAGTTTATATGACCCTTGAAAATATTAGCGTGTGTCCAAATGTTTGTGTTCGTATGCACACTGTATGAACAAATGATATCCACATGCAAGGCTTTCTCAAAAGAGAGTTTTACCCTCTAAAGTAACTGATAAGATGCCCCACTACAGCAGAAGTCCATGTAGAGAATCCAACATGACCAGAAATGAAACTTTATTTCATTACCACCAATGGGCATCATATTTTACTACACCTGAGGACATAGTGAATTTGCTCAAAGGGAACAGGCAGGACCTATTATTGGGGGGGGGGCAGGAGGGCCATTTAGCCCAGGCCTTGCATTCATGCAGGGCTTCCAATTTAAAATATATCAAGATTTTTGTAACCTTGTTTTGGCATGTCTTCATTTCTTTCTTAATATGACAAGACCCTTTAACAAAGTGGAAGGATGTCTCCCAACCTTTGAGATGTGCCGATGCCAAGGAGGTGATCCAAAAACAATCTGCTTTCTAGTGATGCCTGGCTGTTCTATCAAGCTGCTGCCCTGCTTGCAACATCCATTGTATGAGGTGTCTATATCGCTCTCGTCTAATGGTAGGGCCAGTCTTGTACATATTTCTAGGTACTAACGAAATACACATTGTCTCAATAAATGATATGGAATGAAACGTTATAAACAGCAATAATAGAAATGTTTTCACTGATGGATGGATGGATGGATGGATGGATGGATGGATGGATGGATGGATGGATGGATGGATGGATGGATGGATGGATGGATGGATGGATGGATGGATGGATGGATGGATGGGAGGGAGGGAGGATGGATGGATGGGAGGGAGGGAGGATGGATGGATGGATGGATGGATGGATGGATGGATGGATGGATGGATGGATGGAGTGAGTGAGTGAGTGAGTGAGTGAGTGAGTGAGTGAGTGAGTGAGTGAGTGAGTGATACCCCACCCATTTAATAGCAAGCCAATATTCTGGGAATCTACACAAAACATAAATGGGCAAGCAGAATTTAAACATTAAGCATACAGAAAAAAAGAACCCATTCTAAACATCTCCTCTCTAATAGTATGACAGGACAGAACACTGGGAATAGGCTAAGTTATTACAGTATACCCTTGCACAATCAAAGAATACAAATGGACAATAATGGCTGCTGGTCCTGCACACTTTGTACATTCCTCAACTGATCTTTTTTGTATGGTCACAGGCTCATCAAAATTCATTAAAAAATAAAAATGATTAAAAACAGTTAATTAACCACATGGACATAACTTCAAACAAATAAGTATTATGAAACACCAGGCAAGGATCATCGTGCATGTTTTTTGTGATGAAAGAAGAAACTTGAGCACTAGTGCTTTGTTGGACTTACTTGTATGAGAGAAAAAAAATTAAAAAACAATCTAAGGACTTGCCTGGAAAACCATTCATTAAAGGGTTAAGAAATCTGATACATTCATCCTTGTAAAAATAGCAAAAATGCAAACAATGACATGCTCCAGAGTTTCAATGTCTTTGTTATTACAGGGACCTAGTCGATTTTTATATGGCACACCATAATAGCACCCATCTAAGACTGCTGATGGAAGGCAATTAATTCTGACTGTTGAAAAAACCTGCTGATATTTTAGGGTGGTCAGATTTTCCAAATACCTAGCACTTAGGAGGAATTCAAGGTTTAGACGAAAATGTAAAGGTGAGCAGGTTTTGAGGGCATTTGATACGGAATACTGAAAGTCTGTATCCCTAATCCGCTTTTCTAAAATGGACTTAACTGCCTTGAGCTCATACGCATGAAGAAAATCCATAGATAGACCTAATAAATGCAGTTTAGTAGGTTTTAAACCAAGAACTAGCATAGACATCTTTCTGTAGAAGATGTAAATTTCTTCAGAAGTGTCAGCATAAAACACTTTAATCCAATATCTAAAAGTGTGTAAGCAGGCAGTGCAGTCTAGTGATGGAATACCTGTCTCAAGTCATAAACGTGCTTCAGGGACACATATTGGTAGGCCAACGATAGATCTTAAAAATATTGTGAGGACGTTCTCAATATTTGGATGAAATCCTAGAATCCAGATTGATATTCCCTATAGCAGCTGAGATTTTAGGATTTAAATACCTGGATGACAGTGGGTATAAACTCCCCCCAACACACACACACACACTTGATGAAGAAAAAGTGAGAAATGGCCTTGACAATGTTCTGACCTACCATCTATGAGCAACCAGGAGAGATGGTGGTGAAACCTAATGCCCAAATATTTAAACTATTTGATTGATTGATTGATTGATTGATTGATTGATTGATTGATTGATTGATTGATTGATTGATTGATTGATTGATTGATTGATTGATTGATTGATTGGCCACTGAATGTCTACTTTTTAATGCTACATGCTGATAAAAGATCATGATTTTTGTTTTACTAAAATATATGGCCAACTGACTGTTCTTGTAATCAGTCGTGAATGTATGCATTAGGTGTCTAAAGACTATTTTTGATAATGACAACAAAACAACATTTACATTATATCTTATACAGTAGTACTTTGGCTGAAATCAGGTTGGCCATTGCTATGTGCACAATGGCAATAACAGCAACAGCAGCAAATTGCCACTGATTGAATATGATTTTGGGGTGCATGCAATCAGTACACAATGTGATGATGTCATATGTAACCCCCAAATCACTAAATGAAGCTGTGCAATAGGATTTCAGTCATAATAAGTTTGCTTTGCAATCACCCAGAAATTCTACACTGTGAACACTAATCTGGTGAAGAATCCAGAGCACACCATGCCACTGTCTTCTTCAAGTGCATGTTTACTGTATGATTTTTTCCTAATGTTTTATTTGCAACATCTGTCTGCTTGTCTTATACTTTATCACATTGTTGCTCTTTTGTAATTTTACTGTATTTTATTATTTATTCTAGTTGTTGTTGCCATCCTGAGTGATGTGTGAACACCCAGAAGGCAGAACATAAGTTTTTAAAACAGGTCAACCAACCAACCAACCAACCAACCAACCAACCAACCAACCAACCAACCAACCAACCAACCAACCAACCAACCAACCAACCAACCAACCAACCAACCAACCAACCAACCAACCAACCAACCAACCAACCAACCAACCAACCAATCAATTATAGCTTTTCATATATTAATTTGGTTCACGTTTTTCTGAGTTTTAAAGCAAAGCAAAGCAAAGTGTGCTGTTTATATACCGCCCCGTAGCACTTCAAGCACTCTCTGGGTGGTTTACAAGTTAATTATGCAGGCTACACATGTCCCTCCCAGAAAGCTGGGTACTCATTTTACTGACCTCGGAAGGATAGAAGGCTGAGTCAACCTTGAGCCGGCTACCTGGGATTGAACCCCAGGTCGTGAGCACAGTTTTAGCTGCAGTACAGCAGTTTAACCACTGTGCCACAAGGTAAGATGTATGCTTTAGTAAGATGTATACTCTGTTACTGTAGCATGTTTTCATAGTAAGTAAATTACTTAAGTCTAGTAATGTGGCCCAGCCTGCAGAGTGAATTTTATTTCTGAAACCACAACAGTTGACATGTCTGATTCTTTAATTGCAATTAAATTATTTTTTCAACAGAAGTCAACTTTAATGCTAGAGTTGGTGCTGATCGCAATTCTTGGCCCACTTGTCTAGGCTGTTTTGGCATTGGGAAGATGAACGAAAATGGCCAACACTTGCTGGAGTTTTGCTGTTATTATGGTCTCTGCGTCAGCAACACATTCTATAATACAAATATTCAACACAGAGTTGGAAGTTCCCATTGTACAAGAACAAAGGTGATGGGGCGACTGCAATAACTACCATGGCATCTCTCTTCTCAGTTTTGTAGGGAAGCTGCTGGCCCGTGTTGCACTGAAGAGACTCCAGGTGCTTGCAGACAGAGTCTATCCAGAATCACAGTGTGGATTTTGTGCTAATAGATCCACCACTGACATGGTATTCTCCCTCAGACAGTTGCAGGAGAAATGCAGGGAACAAAAAAAGCCACTCTTTCTGGCTTTCATAGATCTTACAAAGGCCTTTGATTTGGTTAGCAGGGATGGCCTTTTTAAATACTTCCCAAGATTGGATGTCCACCTCGACTCCTTAACATCATCAGGTCCTTTCATGAGGAAATGAAAGGCAATGTAGTTTTTGATGGCTCAACATCAGATCCCCTTGACATCCGAAGCGGAGTGAAAGAGGGCTGTGTCCTCGCACCAACCTGTTTTTAGAATCTTTTTTGCTGTCATGCTGAAACATGCCTTTGGAACTGCAACAGAAGGTGTCTATCTCTGGACTAGATCAGATGGAAAGCTTTTTAATCTCTCTAGGTTGAGAGCAAAGACCAAAGTCCAGCTGAAATACTTGCGAGACTTCCTCTTCGCCGATGATGCAGCTGTTGTTGCCCATTCTGCTGAAGACCTCCAACAACTCGTGAATCGTTTTAGCAAGGCCTGCCAAGACTTTGGATTAACAATCAGCCTGAAGAAAACACAAGTCCTGGGCCAGGGCGTGGACTCACCTCCCTCTATTACCATCTTTACACAAGAACTGGGGGTTGTTCATGATTTTTTTAACCTTGGCTCAACAATCTCTGACACACACTCTCTAGATGTCGAGCTGGATAAACGCATTGGCAACTACCATGGTCTCTAGACTCCCAAAAAGAGTATGGCTTAATAAGAAGCTGATGGAATATACCAAGATTCAGGTCTATAGAGCTTGTGTCCTGAGTACACTCCTGTACTGCAGTGAGTCCTGGCCCCTTTGTGTATGGCAGCAGAGGAAGTTGAATACGTTCCATGTGCATTGTCTCTGATGCATTTTTAGTATCACCTGGTAGGACAAAGTTCCAAATAGAATAGTCCTAGAATGAGCTGGAATTTTTAGCATGTACTATATACATTACCGAAACAGTGACATCTACGTTGGCTTGGGCATATCATGAGAATGGCTGATGATTGGATTCCAAAAGATCTCCTATACAGAGAATTAGTGCAGGTAAAGCACCCCAAAGGGAGACCACAGCTGTGATACAAGGAGATCTGCAAGCGGGATCTGAAAGCCTTAGGAATGGACCTCAACAGATGGGAAACCTTGACATCTGAGCATTCAGCCTGGAGGCAGGCAGTGCAACATGGCCTCTCCCATTTTGAAGAAATACTTGTCCAGCAGGCCAAGGCAAAGAGACAGTCCCAAATCCAACATAACCAGGGAGCTGGACAGGGGACAGATTGTATTTGTCTTCAGTGTGGAAGGGATTGTCACTCTCAAATTGGCCTTCTCAGCCACACTAGATGCTGTTCCAAGTCCTCTGTTCAGTTACCATAGTCTCTTGAGACTGAAGGATGCCTACACATGTTATTAGTTTAAATACTGTACTATTTTATGAATAATGGCAAATTAAAGGGCAGAGAGGTTATCAATGAACAGGACAGCAAATATTTTGCATTCGAAAGGTTTCAAGATTAAGTCTTGGGCACCCACATGTAAGACTGGGACTGCCCTGCAGATATTGTGGGAATTCAACTTCTATCAGATCCAAGCAGCCAAGTCAATAGTTAAGGATGCTGGTAAAATCTGTTCAAGAACTTGTGGTGGACCATAGGTTCTCTACCCTGGTGTAGACAATGCTGAACTAGAGGGATCATGGGTCTGGCTCTGTAGGAGGCATAATTCACACACCTAATAAAACTTCCAGTAGGATTATTGCTGCAACCAGATGAACCCTGCATCTTTTTAGTATCACCTGGGAGGTGATACTAAAGGACAGCTCCTATACAGAATATTTTTAAGGACAGTTTTCAATATACAGTTTTTAAGGACAGCTCCTCTACAGAATATTAAATACCATTTTGTATTCAGTGTAAAGGTGGCTAAACCAGTGAGTAGGTCAAGCCTCAGAACAAGTGTGTTTAAATCCTCACTAAACTTCATGGGTGAACATTTCCTAATCATCATCTTCCAGGCTGACTGACCACAGAGGAAAGCAGAAAAGAATGACATTGAAGGAGGCCAGGAACAATTATTCAAGTAATATAATAGATACAATAACATAAAGATTGCATGGCACAGCAGTATTGTGTTCATGCATATTCCTGCCCAATTACTACTTTTTTCCCTTCCTGTCATTTCTCCGTTGAAGTCACACTGAAAACCCCTTACGACAGAGACCTATATTCTGACAGAAAGCTATTCTTTTTGTGAGAGCTTTTTTATATTGTCACACTGCAATGCACCATGTTCCCTGGTGGGTAGGTGGGTGGGTGGGTGATTTAAGCAGCTGCTCTTCATACCATGTTGCAGTCTGGACAGCATCTGTTGATCAGTGAAGATGAATGATCCTGCAGTTGAACAATTTTCTGATCAGATAATGCTTTGATCAGTCAGCATCTATCAAGGCACTGCTCCTGGACTAGGAAGGAACTTATTAAATTTGTAACAGACTCAGAATGAAGGGATCTCCTTCCATGCCTAGCCTAACAGAATGTTATGCTGTGGACTCCCTTTTAACTCTGCCATATGCACTTTTCTGTAGCTTACAAGCTCTGGGCTATTTGACATTTCCTGATGGCTCAGCAAGTCACTTGGAGAGACAGTATGTGCGTGGCTCAGAGGGGGTTCTGGAAGCAGTGTTTGAGTGATGGCTAATATCTCAAAGCAGCTCATCTGCCAAGGCATAAATAGGGTAACATCCTGGATTCCACAAATAAGCACTATTGTGCCTTGATACTGATATGCAATTATAATCAGCTTATGCAGGGCCTGGTAGTATTCATCATGTTGTTAGTATTGTAAAATTGTACCATTGTAGATAGGAGTCACACAGCTTGGGGACCTTGTACCTTCACTTATTGTTTTCCTTGTGTTAATGAGACATTTTCAGCAACACTTGATTAAAACTGCCAATTTGTTGGATATAAAAGGGAATCTCTCGACACCACCAGGACTAATTATGTTGTCCTTGCCAAAGGGGTAGTTGAATAATTGCATGCGATTATTGCACAGCTATGGTGCTTTTCATGGCACTGGCAAGGCAAAGAAGATTGATTCCCTTTAATTACTCATTCAAAAATAAACCCCTTGAATTCTTTCCCAAACGCAAAGGAAGCATGTTCCTACATCTTTCTTCCAAAAAGCACCTGAATGCAATGGGTTCCCTGATGAGATAGCATTGTTGCCTCCATGTGCCTAGCCCAGATAGGAAGGTATCCATCAGAAATGATTCTGGATCCTTTATTCTTTAAGCACAGTTCTGACGTTCCTGCATAATCTTACAACTGACACACTCAGAAACATATAATACACAAAGTTCCTGCTTTCAAGGGTTGAATCCTGTACAGCACTTTACCAAAAGAGGGTCAAACACTGATTAGAATGTTATATGTGCCATGGGTTTATGCTGACAAACTTATTAATCTTGTACACTTAAGTAACTGAAAGTTTTGGAAACTACCGTGTTTCCCCGAAAATAAGACAGCATCTTATATTAAATTTTGCTCCCCAAAATGCATTAGGGCTTATTTTCAGGGCATGTTTTATTTTTTTCATCTACATTTATTCAAATCCAGTCATGTCATCTTCTTCTGGTTGCTGCACAATGGTGGAGGCCGGGGTTTCACTTAACTGAGGCTTAGAATTGTCCTATGGGTGAACATAATGTGGGATGCAGATGTGTTATTTTAGGATTTTTTTTAAATGAAAAAAGAATGTGTTATCTGATTATTTGTCCTCACCTCCTCCTCTGAAAAATCTTTTGCCTTCTAGATTCAGAATCAGATTCAGAATCAGATTCAGGTTCAGATTCAAATTCAATCTGTCTAAAAACCAGGCACATAATCTATATTGTAATGTACCAGAGAACGTTGTGATAATGGTATGATTTTGTTCATGGCCCTCTCTAATTTCCCAAAAGGAATCTGGACTAGGGATGGTATTACTGGAATTAATGAAATCCCAGTCCCATAATTTAGCAGGGAACATCTAGTCTGAATTATGGGATTGGAAACTCTCAAACTGGCATGACATAAAGCAGCACTCTTGCAACCATGCCATTCCCTTGCCATTTCTTGGAACATTTTTAGAAGTGTCCCACTGCACCATGGGAGTTACGAGGATTCCTGGCAATTTGCAAGTTTGAATGGGGAAAAGGTTCCAGTGGAGGCTGCCTCCATACAGTCTTGGGAATGGGATGGGTATGGTTGCAATGTCCTGATGCATAACCTATATTCTGAAAATGCAATTATAATCAGCTTATGCAGAAGATACCATTAGAACAGAATAAGGAGAGAAGGAATGGTTCCCTATAGGCAAAAGAGTCAGACAACGGTGCATTTTTATCTCCTTGTCTGTTCAATCATATGGAAAGATGGATTAGATTCAGATGAAGGAGGAGTGAAAATTGGTGGAAGAAACATCAGTGTCAAGATACGCAGGTGACACCATCTTGCTGGCAAAAAGCAGGGATGTCTTGAAAAAATTCTGATGAAAGTGAAAATGCAAAAGCAGGTGTTTGAATTCCTGCTCAGCCATGAAAACGCACTGTAGGGTGACACATGTAAAACCACTCCTTGACAGCATTTAGGAGTGGCAATAGAGTTACTTAACAAAAAAGTCTAATTAAGCTTCAATAAAGTGAACTTCCTGACTTCACACTCAATTTCATTTGAGGAAGAGAGCAGTATCTAGGCCCCTGTCAGCAGGCAGTCCTGTCTCCCCACAGAAGCTGCTGAGTTTAAAAAAAACAGTTCCTGTGTTGAATGGGGTGAGACCAAAGGTAACAGGAAACCTAGGAGATTCAAAAAGCTCAGAAATGAGAGGAGGACCTCTGCAGGAAAAAGACAGACCAGGAGAGGAGGAAGATATAAACGAGGAGTTGGAGGGGAAGGAGGTTGAAGTTGGCAGCCAGGAGGGAAGGATTGAGGAAAACACCCTGGGAAAGAGGGAGAAAGTAGAACCGTATAGATTCCTCTCTGGCTAAGGTAGAGAAACCAAAGGTAGAAGAACCACCGGGAAGGGGGGAAACATACAAAAAAGATCCATGGACTGGGGAGATATTCTCATAGAGAATTCTGAAAGCAGACAGTAAATCCAACTGTTCCCACAAACTGCACTACACACTGTCTCATAGTCTTTTATCTTCTCTTCAACCAAAGACAGACTCTCTAGCTGCCACTTCATATGCACTCCTCCACAAGCATACCAATCAACCAGCATTCAGCCCTTCACCAACATTCTATCACTCATTAAACAATTCCATTATCATAATCTACATATACATATACTAAGCAGACTAAGTGGAACCATCACATGATATTGCCCTCTTAAATGCTTTTAAAAAAAGCTGCATCAAATCAGCAACATCGTCTGCTGTTGAAAATCTGTGGTGTGGCATCTAGCCACTTCCCCATACTATATTTGTAAAAAGTACTTCATATTTATTTTAACTGATTTTCTTTTATTTAATGAGTATACGTCATTTGCTGCTTTTGTTTTTGCATAAAATTGTGTTTCTCTCCCTCAATTGCCATTCTTTATTAAGGAAGTCTTCCTGGGATATGACTTCCTTCCAGGTTAATTGGCAAATGTTTATTATAGTAAGTCTCAATGGTTAGGGACTGTTTATGTATCAGAAAATCAAAGCCCTGTAATTCTCCAGAGAGACCTCCACAGGCATTGTAGGTTGTACGGGTGAAGTATCCTCCATAGTATAATTCTATCTCCTACAACTCTGATGGCCATATGTATCTGTTACCTATACTCTTGAAAATCTATGCAGAAAAAGTGTGGTGAACTCCTAAACTCGGGGCATCATCTACCAGGATGTTCTCATGAATGATATTCATAGGAGTGAAGGCAAATGTGCAATGGTTCCTATGTGCAACTCCCATCCTTTTCTGTGGGGGCAGATGAGGGTCCTCCACCAACAGGCTATGGCCTCAAATGTTTACTAGATTGCATACATCAGCAATGCAGATGTGAAGGAAGGCACCCTGCATTACAGTTGGCTACCCCAGTGTACACGGAAGCGTTCCAGATAATAAAGTAGAGCAAACTGGTCTTTTAAAAAAGGAAATAATAAGATGGATAACTGCAGATACGGCACTGCATTTGTTACTGAACGCTCGACAATACCCATGTGATGCTGGAAAGAAAATATTGTGTTTTCTCAGCAGAGAAAGGCTTGCCAAATCATCTCTGCGGGGAACATATTTACTAGAAGTGAGTTCACAAAGCAGTGGCAGTTGTAAATGTAGATGTATACACTCCACTGAGGTTTAAGAAACTGATCTACTTATTTTCTCCAAATGGTAGCTGTTTTCTCTTATATATATTAAAAAAATGCTCTATGCATGAAGCAAAACCAAGATCGAAACTTCTGTGGACATAATCCATTTGGGAGGTTCTCATGCAAAAAATATGACAGAGTTTCTGTGCAGCTTTCTTTCTTTTTTAAAGGGCTTGTAGAGGAAATCTTCCACTAGATTGTGACCAAATATTCAATTTTCTTTTCTCTGTGGAACTTTTTGAACATTAACAAAAAGCACAGGATATAGAAAATCATTCTGTAATAGTATGGCCGACTATATGGTCACCTGTAAACATGGTGGTGTGGGGCAGAAATTCTGACAAAAATAGTGAAAATTATCCTGAGAACATATTCTAATAAACATGTATACAATTATGCATTAAAAACATGTTGATATTAATTGATAATTGGCAGGATCAGGTATATCAGTATATGTGTGTGTGTTGCTGTTTTTTAAAATTAGTTGCTGTTTGTTTAGATCATGGTGAAGTGTTTTAGAAGAATATATTTTAAAAAAAATATATCATAACAGATGATTGTGAAACCTAGGCACAGTACCTGAAACTCAGCACTATGAGAGCCCTGAGGACTTGCATCTCAGGAATACTGTGGTTTTTTTTAAAGGAACAATTAATTTTAACTAATTAAAATCTGTCTGTAATCCACAGTGCCGTTTCAGATATTAGATGCCAGATTATCTGACAATGACATAAATGTTAATCAGCACAATGGCTCCTACTGAAAGAATGGATTGTATCAGAAACCAATAAACAGAAGAATTACTAGCTACCAAAAGTGGCAATGAAAGTAATTTGGACCACAGAACAGAAGTCAGAATGGGAAAAAGCTGCATCCACAGCCCTGGAGACTCATGGGACCTTGCAAGATAGGAAGCAAGGGAATAATGGTTAATAGTCCATTCAGAAGTGGTAAGACCTAGAGGAAGAAGCTACATGGCAACAAACAAATAAAGGGAAAGGGAAAGGTTGCATCCAGGACAGCTGAGACTCAAGAGCACAAATATTACAAGTCAGAGAATAAAATGAGAAGTAAGCATGTACCATTCTTCTTTTCGTCCTCCCCCCTCCTCCTTTTGACACCAAAGCCCAGAATTTTCCATTCTGGGATTTCCACCGGCCATATACACACACCTATATTCTGCTGTCCTGCAGAAAGAATGGGCCGGAAGATTTCATGGCCTAGGCTAAGTTTTCTATGATGAGTGAAAACAAAGCAAAAGGTATGCTATAACAAATCGGAAGGATAACAGCAATCTGTTTACCAGAGTAATATACATTGGTGCCTCGACTTACGAATTTAATCCGTCCCAGAAGATGTTCACAAGTCTAAACGTTCTTAAGTTGAATCAGCATTTCCCACTGAAATGCATTGAAACCCAATTAATCTGTTTTGGCTGTTTTTTGTTTGTATGTAGAGGCGCCGGTTGTAAGTCAAAGCATTAGTTCCCATAGGAACTAATGCAAAAATCCAGCCTCTACCACTAGGGGGAGAATTTTTTTAAAAAAACTAAAATGACTTCGGTTAAAAAAAAGGGCAGGAAAGGAGGGAGGGAACAATGGGGAAAAGAGGAAAGAAAGAAGGTCATCAATGGGGCACACAGACTCCTCAGACAAAGGTTTGTGCTTTTAAGCTTTTAAAGGGAGAAGACAGAGAGAGAGAAGACAATGCGGGGGGGGGGGGAGTTTGGAGTCTAAAACACATTTTAAACTAAACCAAGCAACCAAACTCCATTTTAGAGCACACCAGCCAGCACAGACCCTTGCAGAAAGTGTCTGCAAGACCCAACAGAGCACAGAAACATAACCCCCCTACCTAGCCCAAATCCAAAATTCAATTAAAAAAAAACACAAAATAAATACAGTACAGTACCAGGCAGTCTGAAGTCTCTCTCCGTATCCACACCCTCTAACCACTGGGGAGAGTGAGGTAGCAGACAAGCAGTCTCTTCGCTGGCCAACGGTTAACTGAAAGTTCAAATTTCCCGCTTTCCCCACCCCCCGTGTTTTTTGTTTTGTTTTTGTGTGTGTGTGTGTGTGTGTTTTGGTAAGTTGAAACTCTGGTCACAAGTTTAAGCAAAATTTTGCGACTGGAGCTGTTCACAAGTCGAAATGTTCATAGGTATGGGTGTTCATAAGCCCAAGCACCACTGTAGTCTAGAAGTGTAAAGCAATGTTACAAGCCTGCTGCCTACAGCAACTTCCCCCCATAACGTGCTTTCAATACACAATAACTGCTTAAGCATCGCAGAATGAAAAATGCTACTGTTATGGGTTCATATTTAGAGATCTTCTGGGGCTAAAGGAAGGGGGCAGGGTTGTGGTTTTCTCCAGCTCCACCTTCTCTCTGCAGCACCCAGCATCATCTCCCACACTGTTTTAAATGGTTAAAAGATCCTCAAGAACAAAATGGGAGGTTATACGGAGACTGAAGGATGACTAGGAGAAAGTAGGTATCTAACTGTCTTCCTGTTGTGTGACACTTCTTTTGGATCTTGTTTCCCTCTGTGAATGGAGTACAGGGGCAAGTCTGGATCCAACCTAATATTTGTGGCTGAAAAAGTTGCCTCAAAATTCCTTATTTATTTGCAATGTTCATTTACCCAGTTATTTTCAAATGCAATTCAGTGATATATGTTGATTTTCAACTGAGTAATAAAATATCTTTCCACAGAGATCCTTATAATATGTGGCATGAGTGAAGTCTCTTAATGCCAACTAAAGTTTGCATATTGTATCTTAATATCTGCACAATGTCCAAATATAATTTAGACTTAATTTTAATTCAGTCTTGGGCATTACCCCCCACCCCCACCCCTGCATCCATATGTAGATTACTGGCATTTACTCAATGAAAAAGCACATTAAAAGTGCAGTCTTTAAATTCATACTTTGTGAAGCTTTATAAAACAAAACAAAACATGAAACAAAACTTTGAAAAAACTTTGACCAGGATCAGATTTAATAGTTTGTGTCAGCAAGTTATTAATTTAAATAAAGCCTAATTTTTTACCACACAGTTTGGGCTGAAGGAATTCTGCATGGTGCATGACAATGTCTTTTCAGGGTATGTTTAAGCTGCATAAGCGTAAAATCCAAGATTGTTTCCTCTGTTGAATGCCCCCTTTGTTAATGAGCCAAATTGTTAAGAGCTATTCAGATATACCGGCAACCGTCAGCCCCCTGAGGCAATGACCTATTAAAGTTAAGAAAAAGAAATTGTTCAATAAAGTATTTTAAGACATATCAGGAAACAATGTACTTGTATTCTAATGCTTCTGCATCCCCATAAATTCTGATACATGCTTAAGGTAGATGAGGCCATTTTTATATTGCTAAAAGGAGAGAGGAAATGCTTTATCCAAAAAAATAAATAAAAGGTATTTAGAAGCATTTGCACATGCCGTTCTGGATATGCTTGTTGTCGTTTCACAGCTTATATCACCAGGTTGGGGAAGACTGTGTAACTTGTGTGCCTTCTCAGTCTGTTGTTCAAGTGCAAGGTATGGGTGGAAAAATACCAAGGCTTTCCATTCATTATGATAACAATCTTAGAACTGGAGAGCTGGAATCTTAAATACACTGAAATTCTCATGGGGTTCAGAAAATCATTCATTCAATAAAAATGTGCTTTCTCCTGATGCACGAGGCATCAAATATTATTTGTTTGTTTGTTTGTTTGTTTGTTTGTTTGTTTGTTTGTTTGTTTGTTTATTTATTTATTTATTTATTTATTTATTTATTTATTTATTTATTTATTTATTTATTTATTTATTTATTTACTTGAGCTTATATGCCGCCCATTTAGACATAGTCTACTCTGGGCTGCTCACAAAACATGTAATAAAAACAATTAATATGTAATAAAAACAATTAACAATTAAAATAACAGTTTACAACATTAACACAAAACAGAATAGATAAAGATATAAGTAGAGATGGGCACGGGCTGTGGGTGACTAATAAAGAGCAGGACTTTTCACTAGCAGCTCCTCCTCCAGTGAGGAAACGGCACACTCTGACGAGTTCTCCTGCTACCCTTATGGTCTTTCCAATAGCAGCCAGAAATGTTTTTATTCTCATACCACTTAAAACCCAGTGTATTTTTCTTGTTATATTGCATAATAGTTTTGTCTTTAGGATATTTTTAGAGATCTGTTTCTGCTATAGTTTAGTTTAGTGGCATCTGCTGTGTTTTAGTTTCTGCTGGTTTTATTGATTTTGTGTGTGTGTGCTGCTTTTTATTGGACGTATACTGTATGGGGATTATTTTTAAAAAGAAAACCATCAGAAGTTGCCCTAAGAGTTATTTTCTATAGCTCATAAATCTAAGAAATACATAATGAATAAACTCAGTGTAGAGTCCTATATCAATATTTTACTTTGCCTCCGCCTCCGTGTGAATTAGCATTAACATATGAAATAGCATTAACCTACGTTATGAATTATAAAGCAAAAAGGAAAGTGAGGCAAAGTGTGCTGCTTATATACCACTTAAAGCTCTCTCTGGGCTGTTTTCAACTTAATTATGCAGGCCCCTCCATGAGGTGGGTACTCAATTTATTAGCCGCAGAAGGATGGAAGACTGAGTCAACCTCCAGCCAGCTACCATACCCCTGGATCAATCTCAGAACAGAGTCTTCACTGCAGTACAGCAGTTTAACCACTGTGATATGAGGCTCTTGATACCATATGAAAGCCATAGGACAGGTTAAAAAAACCACAAGATTACAGCCCGTTGGTTTTAGATGTAACTCTTGCATGCATTCACATAATTTTGTATTTCTATATGAAGGAAGGTTTTCCCGCTTCTTTCTGGTCTGGGGCTGGTAAACAAAATGGTGGACTTAAGGTTCCTTGTATTGCTGTTGTAGGCCCAGATTGCTCAAAGTGTTCAGTTGTCCTTATAACAACTGTCAATAGAGCTAGAATTCTGCTCTGCTTTCATCAAGCTACTTTTCCCTCTTCATAGGCCAATAGCTACGGCAATGGATTTTCCCCCCTATCTCACAGAGACGTATTTTATATTCAAAACAATGCCAAAATCTGACTGTGGCAATGAAACCATGTTTGGGGAAAAAAAATCAGATTTCTGACAGCAACCTATTAAAGTAACTGTGCCCAAAGAAAATCAATATTTAATGGGCAACACTCAGCACCAGCCAAACTGGGATTTTCTACTATACTATACAGTACTATAGACCCCTATGGACCCCCAAACCTACTTCATACAGTTTCCTATCCCTCCAAATATTACTTTTATTTTAATACTTTTAGTGTAGTGGAGCTGCAGGGAAGAGGAGGAAACGGACAGTATCAACAGATGCAGTGGAATCCAGCAGGTGTGTACTATTGGAACTTAACTGACTGATTCTCTAATCAGTGCTTTTATATTATTCTTTATAGAAATAGGGACCACAGTGTTAATAAGCCACTACAGTTGTAATAATAAACTGTTCTAATCCTAGTACAGTATTTGTTATATTGTGATCCCCCCCACATCATTCTTGTTTTTTTTAACATTGTGCTGAGAGGTCCTGAACCATTTACAGGAGAACCAAAACTGTGGGGAAAGTCTGTTTGTGCTAGAAAGTTAGTAGAAGTTCTGTAAATAGCCCTGTGAATTCTGTAAATAGCCTATGGAGCTCCAGTCTTAAGTGCACTTACCTGCATATTTGATGAATCTAGTACTTCCCTTTCTTAATGGAAGAAGCATCATCCAACATTGCACAATGTACAGTCCAGCAGACATCCTTATGTATGGCTCTCCAGATATTGTTCAACTGTAGCTCTTGCCAGTCCTAATCAAGTCCCCCATTGACTAATGGGGAGGACACATGCCTTATCCAAGTATGATTACATTATTATGCTTGCATGGACATGGGTCAGAAATGAAACTTATGAAACAATTAAGTAAACATAATGGGCATAAGGGCCAGTTATTTTCTTGATAAGGAAACATAAATATACGAATTGCCTCAGACGGTGGCAGAATCCTGTCAAGCAACATCACATACACAAAAGCTGATGGTGTCATCAATCAAGGATTTTAGTCTTCAATTTCCTATTTTCCCTCTTCAGGCTCTGAGGCTCCCTAGGGATTCCTTTCAACCTACAAAAGCCTTTGCGATCTTTGAGATGGGTAGGGTAGGGGCCAGAAATTGCTGGCTCATTCTTTAGTACCGACTAATTAGGAAGATGGTTTTCAGCTAAGTGGGGGAGGAGGCAGAAATTGCTCTTGCCTTTGTGAACTCTGTTGTAACTTGACACCTGATTGGAAAAACCTCTGGAAGAGTCCACAAGCAGAAGGTTAATGTATAAAAATGGGCTCAAAAGTTACTTTGGCTGACTTAGTTATCTCTTAGGAGATACTATGCTCATTTGTTGTCCTGCTGCCAAGAATGCACTTTGTATATACTCTGAAATTATGCTGAAGCTATGCTAGAGTGTAAATACTAGAACAGTTTGGCTAGCTGTCTTATTTTTTGTTGTGTTTGGTTTGTATTGCTCCTGCCTCAAGCTTTTAATTGATTATTTGTTCAGAAACCATTTTTCACCTTTTCTTTTATTACTGTTGAAACTGTTTTGAAACTGGTTTTTTTTTTTTTTGCTCTTTTGCACTTTTTTCATCATATTTGATAAAATGCCTTCATTCAGTTGCTTGCCTTTTTGAATGAAGAGGTACTTAAAACCAGGCCTTGCCTTGTCCATTTACCATTTTTGTGGGTGTGATGGTGTTTCTACCTTGCAAGGTTGGCATAAGAAGCAAAGAGCTTAAGTTTGTGGATTTTTGGAAACTCTGTGGATGTACTGATTAGTCTGGTTAGACTAAAGTGTTGGGAGGTTGCCAGGCAGGAAGATTTCCCCAGCTAACAGAAAATTTGTCCTCCTGGTTTCATGCACACCAGGGCAGCTGGGGTAGTATGGCTGAATGGCTAGTGTGGACTTCTCTGAACTCAGGGATCCTTGTCACGTACTGTATGCTGAGATTTTTATTATAAAATAGCACCAGCTAGATGTCTTTTTGAGTTTGGGAAAGAAAACTGAGAACTGGAACAACAAATCACATCAATACATTTGAGGGGGGTTGCCATCAAGTTAGTTCTGAATTATGGTGACCGTGTTCTAAGTAGAAAGTACGCAGAAGTGGTTTACCATTTTGTTCTTCTGGGGGTACTTCTGGGGCTGTGCAGCTTACTCACAGTCACACAGGCTGGAGAAATGAACTCCCTGCCTCTGGTTCCACCACGAGGTACCTGAACCACTGAGCTAACCAGTTAATTACAGAACACACCGTTATGGCTAACTTGGTGCACAGCCCAGAACCAAGCAAGGAAGATAAATATGCATAAATTTCACTGAAGACAGTCAATTGTTGACTATTTTCGAATAGCAAAACACATTTCCCAACATATATTTATAATGAATTCCATTATAACAAAGGTCAGGAGCATCCCATATCTTGAAATCTCAATGCTAAAGTCTGAGATATGAAGAATAGATACAAAAATCTGAGAGGTAGGTTTAAAGACTGAGACCTGGCAACCCAAAATATGGATCTGAATTGTTTTCACGAAAACACCTCAACCTGTTTCTGCGATTATCTAAAGGAGTTTTATCGCTAACCTTGTCTTTTGTATCTGTCTGCAACAACATGCACTGTAATCACGATAGTTGCGATATAAAATATAAACGGAAATCAGTCGGTGTGGTGTGTGTAAGTCTATCAACCGCAAGGTCCCAGTTCCCGTTCTCAACCAGGTAATGCCTAGCTTTGCTGCGATTGTACCACTTTGAGAAATGCCTTAAAATATATCCCGCTGTCAGTTCTAGTACTGCACTTTGCTTTGTCACGGAGTCCTACAATCAGAATCTATCTCTCCATCGACGTTCTTTAGACACATCCTTCATTGTCGCACGAGCTCCCTGAGATAGCTCAGCCTTTGAGCAGAACATACACAGTGTGCTTGTTATAGCCTGTAGCTTCCAGTAGCAGTTATAAGGCAGCTATTTGATTTAGCTGTGCAAGCATGAAGGGGAAAAAATAGATCTTGCATTAAGAACCTGCAAAGGGCATACCAGTGTCAATCCTTTCCCCACTCTTTTCCTTTCAACTACCTCACTGTTGCCCTGTAACACACAGGAGAACAGCAATTGGTTACTGAGAGGCAAAATCAACTAAGAAAAGAGACGCCGCTTGGGATAGAACTGTAATGTGCTAAAAATGATACAATCACGCACTTGCAGTTTATTTTGCTGCAGAAATGAAAGGTTACTCCCTTGTCCAGCTTCCTGAATGACAATCACTCACTTTTGCATGGAAATGGATCTGAGAAAGGTTTTTGTTTATCTTTACCTGTCAGCTTCAAATACATATAAAACAAGAAGACAGCATCTGCTTTTGCCCACAGCCGTGCTGGAATCATTTCTACTGTGTTCTGGAAATAGAAAAGAGAGGTCACAACGTGCCCTGTGTGTGCTGTGCATGATGCATATTGCTTGTGCTCTACAGAGGCGCCTCTGCCAATTGACAGGATTTACATCATTTTAAAACATTTACAGCAGCTCCATCTACCTAGTAACCTGCAAAATGACTAAGATAACAAAAGTTGTCCCATCTGCCAGTAGGATTCCAGAAATGTAGGAGACTCATAAGCTATGCTAGAAATACACTGTTTCTGTGCACTTGCTCCACGGGAACAAAATACGATTCCCTCAAGGAATCACTTTTATTTCAGAAATGCCACATTCTCCACATGCGGAGTAATTAATATATTCTGAAGAGAAAGATGTCGTTCTTCCCAAGCTAGCAGGCTCATGTGAGTTGGGAGTACTAATTTGGAATGTGGCATCAAAAGACATAAGGATGCCAATTGGGAAATGCCCTGTCATCACTATAGGTGCAGTGGTAAACTCTGAAGAGCAGAAGCTCCTTATGATAACCCCATAGTTAACAAGAGATAGGATATTCCCATCAGCATTCACGCTGTGCCAATCGCAGAAGTACGTCGGCCAGGGCTTCCCTGCCTCCCTGCACTGCTGACCGATCCGCTGAGGAGGCAAGATGATGAGTCTCCCCACTCAGCTGCTGAATTGTCAGACGCACAGGGAAGCAGGGAAGGCCTGGGCAGGCAACTTTCACAACTGGCACGATGGTAAGTGGATAGTCCAGTTCTGGGGAAAAGGTCCAGCCGGCCTGGCCTCCTGTGGTGGCAATATTCATATTCATCTCCTCATATCCCACCTCTACTCATAACTCCCCAGTCAAGGCTGTCAGAATTGGGGCATGGGAGAACAACCTCAGTGTTAACAGACTAAAAAAAATGCTTGAGGGTGAACACAACAGTCATTATGATGTAGAAGTTAATGAAAATGCTGATGATAGAAGGCTGCAGAAGATGATTGCTACAAGGAAAGCTGAATGAGCCTCCGTAGTTTAGCAGCTCTCATTCCCCAGAACATATGCTTAAGCATCACCTGGCTCTTTTCTTTGGAAGGCAAAAGTTGCAATGGCTTTTCTATCCAAGCCTCCTTCCTTGCAAGAAAATGGGGTGGGATGGGGTAGAAGGTGCAGCAGGCACTCCTCCTTTCAGTGCCTTTATCACGACACCTGATTAACAGAAGTACAGTATACACATCTTTATCTCAAAGCCATTCTGGAAGAATAGGTGGACTAGACTCCAAAGCAAAGAATATAACCCCTTTTATGCCCCAAATCAACAGCGCTCTGAAGGATGGGGTAAGCTCACAGTTTTAGCTAATTCTCACATTTAACAAAAAGACCAAGCCATTCCCCATGTGGTTTGCATTACAACAGGGAGAGATCTCTGCTTTGAATGTGTTTTCGGTGTCATTTTTTTTTACCATGTTGTAATGTGGCATTTGACCCCTTTGTATACTGTTTTTGGCTTTAAATCTTGTCTTTTAATGATGTAGGCCATTCTTCAGGAGGAAGATGGGGTAAAAATATTTTAAATAAAACAAACAAATATTCATTCATTCATTCATTCATTCATTCATTCATTTATTCATTCATTTATTCATTTATTCATTCATTTATTTAATTATATGCCACCCACACTACCCAATAGCACCATGCAGCTACTATGAGGATTGCGACTTAAGTCTGAGGGAACAAGGGAGTCCAGGGGGTTGATAGTGGGTGATGCTGTCATTCCTACAAATCAAAACATCCTAGCACTTCAACCCTTTGAGCACTGGTTGTCTATTGGTGATTAATACCACATTCCTTCCTAAGCAACCATGCATAATTTTGATTATTTTTTTTACTTCATTCAAGCAGGGTAACTTCCAGATAGCACCATTCAAGTGCAGTAAAGAAAAAAGAAAAAAATATACAAGCAGCAAACAGCTAGGAAAGCTACCAATGCGCTCCAGAGCAATAGTTTTGCAAGACAGAATTTCCTTTCCATTTGCAATGAAGGAAAAACTAAAGCGAAGTGAATCCCAGTACCACAGGTAAATTCTGAATTACAATATATTACCATGCTTTAATTACAAAACATAATCATGCAATTATTGTTTGATATAATAATATAAAATATATATTTAAACTCAGTGGTTTGGGGTTTTCCTTTATTCTTACTGCCATTTTTACATTGTATCCTTATATTTATTTTACGTATTTGCTCGTAAGCCACATAGACTTCCATTTAGAAAGAAAGTGAAAGAAAGGCAATGTAAAAACTCACTGGAATAAGAAGAAGAACATAAAAATCTGAGAGAATGAATGAGTTGCTAGTTATTATTTAATGAATCCATGGCTCAAGCTGTTTAGCATATGGGCATCTTGAGCCAGTAATGAGCTGTGCACGCACGGAAAATGCTCCAATAACTATATAATATCTCCTTGCCTGCAGGATCATCTACCACATACTTTGCTGGAGGAGTAGAGGGAATCCCAGGTTCCCCCTCCCCCTTTAAAATGAATAAAATACTTTTTTACAAGATATATGTGGGGATTGAGGATTTTGCCTTAAACCCCTCCTGTACACCATAAGAAGTAAAACTGAACAATTCAAACATTGATTATATTTTGTTCATTTTCATAAATCTGATAACTGTTTTTTGTTTGTTTTTTGTTTGGTCAAAAGCTTAAATAATGTTTCCTCTTTTATGAAGGATTTGACTGTAATATCTGCATTTCTGCATAGTGTGTGTTAGATGGAGCTACATCTGTTTAAATTTTATCCTCATTTCATGGCAAACGCTGACTGTAATGTTTTTTTATTATTTTGAAAACACACTGGTTAAGAGCTGTTGTTGAACGCTTGACAAGAAGACAACCACATAACAAAACCAGGGGTGTTCCCTGCTGCCCACTGAAGACAAAGAGGCACAATTTCTATTTTTCTTCCTCTCAGGCAGATCTTCTGGAAAGCCTTCATGTGAAACATGAAGCTTTTAGAAGGGGGGGGGGGGACAAAACAAAACAAAATGCAATTATACATCTCTCTGCTGCTACAGCTATTCTCTTAGCTCATCTTCAGCCGATTCTTATTGAGTCTCGCCCATTTTCTGTCAAAATATGTTTCCTGAAGGGAGAACCTAGTCTGTAAGCCTAGAAGAGAAATGTTTCCCTGGGCTATGTTATTAATAAGAACAAAGTGGAAAATAAATCTTGATTTATACCTTGTGCTAAACAACAACACAATAGCACTGAACTACGACATACAGCGGGGAAATATAGTTTGAGCTCTGTGATAAATGTATGTTGCACTGTAACTTATCAAAATATGCATATTAAAGCTAGCTGGTGGCTAAACATTTTCATGATTTCTTTTTTGCTTCTCAGCATACCAAAAATTAAAATAAAATGAGGTGCACTCTGTATCCTGTTATTCATGTCCACATGTCAAAAAGGTCAAACCATGACCAGATTCCCAGTGGAGACAGCAAAACACTTTCTTCATATTTTCTCCTTGCCCAGCATGTGGCTGTCATGTGTATTGCTGCACACTGGTGCCCTGTCAATGCTTCCCATTTGGGTTCCGAATATCTACACATTTCAGTTTCCCTACATTTTTCATTTCCCCTGAGATCAAGTATGCTTCAGCAAGCATTCCTTCAGTTTGTAAAATATGTAAAGAAAAAAGAAGAAGAAAAGAAAAAGAAAAGAAAAAAGGTACAAAAATATAACTGCATATATGTGTGCATTTCTCCTAACACAGGCGGACCCCTGTATCTGCAGGGGATTGGTCCTGTGATCTACCATGGATGCCTGAAACTGCCAGTGCAAAGGCACCCTATATTCCAACCTATGAGGAGGCAGGACAAAGGCCACAACGGGTCACCCTTGTATGTTGGGGATAGGGCTATGGCTACCTGTGGATATCATGAAACCATGGATACTGATTCTGTGGATAGGTAGGTCCTACTGTACACATGTTTGTCCGTGGTTTTGAGCTGCAATATGGATCAATAACAATCCGAAAAGTGTGGAAGAATGTTCCAGTTTGATTTTAACGGGTCAGAATTTGGCAAGATCATGAAGAAATCAGCATGTGACTTCTCCCTCATGCTTCCCTTGCTCCCACAAGTTGTTGTTTGGGAAGTCTGACAAAGGTCCTTGTCCCACATGCGCAGACAACCAGTTCATACAACATGACAAAAAACGAAGAGGGGGGATATCCAACTTGCAGGCTCAGAGATATAACCCTGTGTCACACATACTAGCAGCTTTTAAAAAAAGTAACTTGTGCTACTGACTGCAATACTTCAAACCCATTACTCATTAATAGTGTTTAAAAGCTTTCCTTGTGGTTGCTCATTACAGTGCCTTGAAAGTAATTTGTTATAGTATTTACTACAATGCTAATTACTTTTCAATTTTGAAAATTACAATTAACTAGGTAATGGTGTGGAAATGAAAAAAAAATTCCTGTCAGCTAAAATACCTTAAAAAGAAAGTTGAACTCACACTCATACAATGATTTTGTTCCCACTTGCTGCATTGTTTCTGAAATTAATGTTCTTATGCCAGCATTACTTCTGGTTTATTACTTCCAAGCTCTGAGTTACAGCCTTCTTGTGTGAGGCAGATCTTGAAAGATTGCTTATGAGAAAAAAGAATATAATGACACGACATGCTAAGCTGATTCCTTACTGAGCAGCAGCAGGCTGGTGCTCTGTGATCCAGAGAATCATCCTACTACTGCTTGATTATGGATGGCTTCAGCATGTCATTATATTAATCCCTTTTAAGAGAAACTTTCCAATCTCTGTCAGGATGTAAGTACTGCTGGTGGTGAGCTGTCTTGCTCTGAACATCTATTTCTGCCCTGAAAATACATTTTCATTCCGTCAGACTTTTTCTCGCTAAGTGCTCAAGTTTTATTTAAAGTTATGTTCTTTTTCTGTGGCAGCTGCTTTCATGTTTTACTCTATTTTTCTATTTTAGGTATTTCATGTAATGCCTCATTTTATATTGTATTATGGTGTAAACTAACATTTTTAAATGGTGCATGGTCAATAGAAGGGCAAAGTAGAAATCTTTATATAATGTTCAAATATTGAAAACTGGATAATAAATTACTGCATATCCTATCTTCTATTACAGCCATATGGATGGGAGAGAAATTAATGGGATGTAGCTTTTAAAAAACAAAATTACCTCCTCTCTTTGAAATCAAAGAGAGAAAAAAATTTCCTGTACCAGATCTGGTGGAAATGAAAGCCTGGCCATGGATTGATGAGGGAAAAATGCAGCTTAAATAAACTCCCCTAAGCCACTCACATCTTGCCTCATGTTCCTACTGTCTCTCAGCTGCCTTATCCTGTATCTGCTATGGGGGTAGCATAGGGCCTGTCTACACTGTGAAATTTGATGCAATCTGTCTGGTGCTTCATGGCAATCTATGTTAACTCTTGATACCTGTCCATGAAGGTAGAACAGAAAGCTATTTTGCATCTGGACGAATTGTCCCCAAAAGATTGCATGCCCTAGCTCTGTGCCAGAAAGATTTGGGCCAGTTCTTAAAGGGGAAGGATGGATCAGTTTAAGTAGAAACACAAGCGGACAATGTCTATTGGCTTTACATGCTGGAGGGCTGATGTGGCCCACAGTGGATCTGGCACAGAACATTAGCTCCTTGGCTGACACTGTTCCCTTATGCTATTATAGCCCGTTCTCTACTTATATTATAATAATCATGTGCTATCAAGTCAATTCTGACTTATGGCAAACCTTGTCGGGGTAGATAATACACAGAGGTGGTTTACCATTCCCTTCTTCTGGGGGATTCTGGGACTGTACAGGAAACCCAGTGGGGAATCGAACTCTCATCTTCTGGCTCCACAGCCTGATATCTGAACCACAGAGAAATCTAGCCAGCTGTACTTGTCTTAACCCTTCTACTAAAGCTTAGATGGAATCGCATATTTCTTACCAGCTTCATTGCTCAAGGCTGCAGAAACAACTGAGAGTAAGGTTATAGATATTAATGTTAAAATATTATTTACCAAACTGCCAAACCACCATATCAAAGGGAAGGGCATGCATACAAGTGTTTTACAGCTCGTGGTCATGTCTCTTCGGAATAAGGAAATAGGCAATTTCATATAAGCTTTAATACAAGGGCTACTTGGATTAATCCTCCTATTAAAGCTTAGATGAAATTGCCTATTTCCTTATTCTGGAGAGATGCTGACCACTAGCTGTACAGCGCTTGTATGCATGACTTTTCTTTTGACCTAGCAATTTAGTAAATAATATTTTATAAGTTGTGTCTTCAACCTTCAGCAATAAAGCTGGTAAGATGGTGTTTGTCAGCCTGTCAATATTTATGTTTGCTTTTGATTATGCCTCCGGGCACTGCATCACATTATCATGGATTTCTCAGAATCCCCAAAATTCTACTCAGTCACTAAGGAAACATGCAGCGCCTACATGCTAATCCCATCTCCTGCGTCATGTGCTAGATATGGAAATGCAAGTGTCTGAAGAGGAACTGCTGCGCCCATGTACCCTCTCCAGGTGGGATGGGATTTTAGTTCATGTGGAGAGACTACCTGAATAGAACAGGCTCTCCCTCTTCAGTCAATCATAGTTCCATGTTCAGCATGACAAGGAATGGTGGCATGACTAGCACACTCTCCTCAACATGTGTGGGCTCCACGTCCCTCCTTAATAATTGAATAGGGTTCTAGTACTCTTGGGTATCCAGATTCACCTGTAAGTAGAAGGAGACACTAAGATAGGTGGTATAGGACACAGGCTTGCAGAGGGAAACTGGAAAGATCTAAGACCTGTATAAACGAAGCAAGGAAGCCACAACCAGGGGTAGGATCTTTTCTACTTCTGCCTCCCTCCCCATCCGAGAGTGACAGCAATTTTTGTTTTTGCTGCTAACTCCTCCAGAGCAGTTTTCTCTTGGGGAAATAGATCACACCATCTATTCAAAACTGAAAATGAATCCTACTTGGTAGATTTGAACAGAGCCAAATATATAGCCGTCCTCTTTCCCCAACTTTGAGTTTCATGTAGATTTTCCCTCCTTAACCAAGGAGTTTCTTTTAATGACAAGCTTTGATGTCTTCAAAAGATAATTCACCTGACATTTTTAATAATACTTAATGAAATTGTTCCCAGTGTGTCTTCATAAAGAAGAAATCTGCAGTGGCTTGTCATTGCCCCCATAATGTAGTGCTTTCTCTAGAATGTAAGATGTAATATTCTTCTCTGCAAGATTTTTATATCTGACAGTTATACATTTTACACTTGAGTCTGCTACTGCCAGGCTCTAACATGATTAGGAAATGTACAAAGAAGAAAAAGAACTGACAAAATCATATGCTATTTTTCCCTGCCTGCATTGAACATCGCCATTTGAAGCACCTAAACTGTTTTTCCCCCAAAAGCCTTTTTGAAACTGCTCAGCAGTTGTCAAAACAGCTCAAGCCTAAACTATCTGAAACAGTGAGTCTAGCTGGGCCAAGCTTTCCTTTTTCTACACCCATGTCAATGGATGGGTTTCTCATCCAGATGGGAACTACTGTGTACAAGAAGAGACCTGAACCTTTCAACCCTACCTCTACATTTCTATCTCCCCAAACTGGCTCCAACCACACTGAAAGTATAAAAAGCAATTTTTAAAAAATTAATGAATGAATTAAAATTGTTGCTCTACCCATCTAGTGGCAAGGCCACTACTCTAGGCAGATTACAATATAGCAAAAAAAACACACACAAAAAAAAAACCCACAGAGTAAAATTCAATAATCATATTAAAACATTAAAAAAAACCAAACGTATAACTAGAGAGGGGGGTATTTGTATTTATAAATGAATACGAACATCTCCATCCCAGGTGCACCAAATGCAGGTCTGCCTTGGAACCGGCCAGTTCACTCATGCACTGCTGCACTGCATGCCTCCCACTCTTCCCACCCATGGCAGAAGTAGCTCCACTGTCTCCCTGCTCTTCTGGCCACTCAACAGCCATGCGGGGAGACTTCTCCTTCTGTGGCCAGCTGAGACTGGAGATGGCGGTGCAGCGGTGTGTGAGTGGACAGGCCGGTTCCAAAGGCCAGAGTCACATTAGGTGTACCTGGGATGGGGATATTCATATTTATTTAGGAATACAAATATCCCCATCTCTAATAATAATAATCCCATGTAGTGGCCCCAGTTAAAATTATGGGCAGGTGCATTTATCTAGAACTAAAAAAAAAAACCTCTTGAGAGTCCCCTGGACTGCAAGGAGAACAAACTTATCCATTCTGAAGGAAATCAACCCTGAGTGCTCACTGGAAGGACAGATCCTGAAGCTGAGGCTCCACTACTTTGGCCATCTCATGAGAAGAGAAGACTCCCTGGAAAGACACTGATGTTGGGAAATTGTGAAGGCAAGAGGAGAAGAGGACAACAGAGGATTAGATGGTTGGACAGTGTCACCCAAGCTACCAACATGAATTTGACCCAACTTCAGGAGGCAGTGGAAGACAGGCGGGCCTGGCGTGCTCTGGTCCATGGGGTCACAAAGAATCGGACACAACTTAACGACTAAACAACAACAACAAAAAAGAAGGTGACCCTCACTGTAAT
This sequence comes from Pogona vitticeps, assembly GCF_051106095.1. Classification (NCBI taxonomy): domain Eukaryota; kingdom Metazoa; phylum Chordata; class Lepidosauria; order Squamata; family Agamidae; genus Pogona; species Pogona vitticeps. The sequence continues at coordinate 251,361,042 of NC_135784.1, read as the reverse complement.
GTGGAGCTTAATGGTCAATTAAAAATCTAGGAGACCCTAATTCAAATTGCTACATGAAGCTCACTTCAGTACTTTTGGACACATTCTATCAGATAGCCATTGTGAGAATACAAAAGGCACCCCAGCTAGAAAAATTGCAAATTATAAATGTGACAAACGAATGTGGTGAGATCCAGATGGCTTCTGGAGCCTGTGGATCTCAGCACAGAAGTGCCCTGTGCAGTCTGCCACATATCCATTAGTAGAAGCCATTCATATCTTTTTCCCTCACCCCTGCCCAATTTGGTATAATTCACAGACAGACTGTCATCTACAACTTAGATGCAACACAATGTTAGTTATTGCAATGTTGGAACAGGCATTGCTAAGGCAGTGTCAGAGATTGTCTTAATTAATAACAGTAACAGTAAAAATTGTGGGAGTTGTGGTAGCAGCAACTGTAGTAACAGCAGTGACCACATCTTACAATAACTCAAAGTATATTTAAAGTGATAAGCTTTATGAATGCCTAGCCCACAAAAACCACTTGGCTTCCCTTTTTGCAGTTTGGGGCTACGAATGTCTTATGCAAGCCAAGAGAACGTCTATGCAAATAGAAGCAGTATGCTTCTTGCTAGGAATTCTTAGCAGTTTTCCTCCGGCTTATGGCGGGCACTGATATGCCCTAAATTACCAAGTGACAACATTTGTTCCACAGCCATCCAGAGTTTAGCAACTCAGAAAAGGACGGGTGTCGCTGTCACCAGTATGTGGAAGCTTTCAAGCTGTCAAGCAATTAAGTGGACCTGAATAATCCTATGTAATTAAGCTCCTTACCGCATAATTATCTTTATTTTAAATGTGTCTTTTGACAAAACATCTGTTCCCTGCTTGAGATTTGAAAAGAGGGACCAACGTGCATGAGGAAAATGGTGCTTGCAAGACCATCCCACGCGGGGCTGGTGTGCTCAGCTCCTTGGTGACAAACGCTGTAATTTGTTCTGTCTTTTGCGTGCAAAAGGCAGGTGCCGCAGCATCCGTGGCCAGCCCTGCTTGACTGCCATCCTCGCTGCAGCTGTCTTTCACATTGTTACCCGGAGCAATAATTGTGTTTGACAATCAAGCTGAGGATCGTTACATGGTCAAGTGGGGTGGGGGGCAAGCACGATGCCGGCAGCGGAGCCATCAAAGGCAACTGTGTATATTTCTACAAGCAAGCACGGGGGTGGGGTGGGGAAGCAGATGAGGCTTGAAAGAAATATTTCCCAAAGCATTTAAAAGAACACAGTGTTGAATATTTTGAATTAACACTGCACTTTGGGGGTAGAAATAGGGGATATTTGGTTCTTCCATTCCACTATACTGGGCAGTTTAATGATACACTATTTTGTTTTGTTGTATTTTTGTCACGTACAGGTCTTATCCCAGTTTCCATTCTGAGGCATAAACATTTAAATGGACTGGTTCAGAAACACTAACAGCTGCTTGGAGCTTTCTCCGACCACTGTCCTATGACTACCGACCTAAAGATGAGGACAATGATTGGTAAAAGGACCTTTCCTGTAATGGCACCCTGGTTATTGAATACCTACTGCAGAGAGGATCAACAGGTAGCTGTTTTTTGTCATTCCAGTTGCAGGCAAATATCCTGGCACTATCCTTCCTTTCAACATAGTTGATTTTCATTTGGTGCTGTGGTGCTTCCCACTAAAATTTCTAATCCTGTTGGAAATTTTCAGTTGGGGTTTCAGTTAGTACACAGGCAAAACAAGTAAAAGAAAAGAAAAGCTTCATCAAAGAATTGGACTTCTAATTTTTAAAAAAAGGATTTCTAAGATTTCCTGAAGAGAAGCAGTTTCCAAAGAAGTGGCTTTGTAAAGGGAACTTTAAATGTCAACACTTGGTAGCTCCTTCATGGCCAAGAGGGAGAAAGAACGGAGGAACATGCCCATCTTTTCCAAGTTGCGACCCCCCCCCCCTTTTATAACAGCTAAGTAACCTGCAATCCCCCCTGCCATGTTTGCGTAAAAGGCACTTTTAATGAGGTAAAGTCACCCCTTCTCAGAAAGTAGAGGCTTCTTTCCCCCCCCAAAAATGCCTGTTTCTCATACATACACATGCACACTAACATTAACATCCTGCTCTGAAAGGTCAAGGAAGAAATTATTTAAAAAGGGCTACAACACATACAAGTGGTGACCCATGACCCAACCCCAGCCTGCCAGAAAATACTTTGTGACCCCCAGATTGGGAAACACTGTCCTGTCTGGAAGAACTTTTGTATATTTTATTTGTTGTATTATCTAAATACAGTTGTTAATAAGGGAAAACAGAGACTCATTTTATTCTTGGTAACATTTCAAAGAAAAGAAGATGTAATATATTCATGCAGCACGGGAAGCTATTATATGACTCTCATAATCGAGCGCATGTTGAGGAGCATCTTTGACTTCCTTCTTCTATCCCAGCTTTTCTCACTCTAGTAAAAAATCTTCTTGACAATGACAGAAGCCAGAAGCAAAACCTCTGTGTGAACGACCAGTTTAAATTGATAGGACAGGATTCTTCTATAACACACATCCAAACAGATCAGTTGTCTTGAAATAAGTATCTAGCTTTTCTTCCTCAACATGGTTGCTTAAGCTCTTTAAAGTAGCCTGAAGTAAACACCATCGTCTCAAAAATTCTCAGGCATAACAGTATCTGAAGTGGGTTTGCAAGGCTACACTGCGTCTTCCAGCAGTCCTAATTGCTGTTATATATCCTGTTTTCACAGCAAACACTGATCCTCCGTGCTTCACAAATCACTGAAACAAACCATTTGGTTGGCAATGTTGGCAGAATTCCTGGCATTTCATTTGTCATGCCAATGTGAACTAATACCGCTATTATGATTATCTTTATATGCACTCAAGCTTTGCTCTATTTATGTCCAGCTAAGCTCTCCTGTAAATGAGGTCAAAACAAGCCCGGAACATTCCCTTAGATTAAATACATTTCTAGATTTTATTTTATGTTATTTATTTTAAATTATATTCCGTTGCTTTACCCTCCAGGAGGGGCTAACAATTCATAATAAATAATGACACAGTAGTTCAGTGAGAAAATTGACACATAGCGTACTTGCATGGCAAAGCCACAGCTTCTGTCAAGGAGACTGACCTAGGATTAATGTTCAAGATATATTTATCTTTCTTCTATCAGGCACACAGAAAAGATGAGGCCTTTTAAAGGGTTCTTTTTTAAAAAAAAGTACTTAAGACAGAAAGCCTGTACTTGCCTTCTGGGAGGCCAATCCCAAGGATTTCAATGGGAGTAGCACTGCAGCCTAACTATATTTCAGCTAGTCATAAGAAATGTAGGGCAGAAAGGTCCCCCTCTTTGTTAGTCTTTAAAGACAAAATGGCTGCCTTTCCCATGCCAAAAAGAACCGAGGCATACAATTCAGAGGGTCAAACTGTGCCCTACAGAGATGTCACACAGTCAACCGCCAATGTTTCTGATCTCCCACATATTAGGTTCCTTCTGTGATTGGTCACAATCACATTTGCATTATGTTTGCTCAGGTACAAAGTTTGGATGGGGTTGCATCCCTGAAGTACCAGCAAGCTTCCATCTCCTCACGATCTGATAAGTACAGCATCTGATTAGACCCAAAGAAAGCAGCACTGGGGAGGAGGAAAACTTTGACTTACTTCTTATTTATTTATTTATTTGTTTGTTTGTTTGTTTTTACCCCTCCTTTCTCCTTGAATGGACCCAAAGCAGCTTCTTCTTCCCCCACCACCACCATTTGCTGCTTTTTTCCCAGAGGGATGAGCCCATAGGAAATTTGCATTCATTATAGATTATTGATTATGATGATGATGTTACGACTGCAGATCTGGAATAGACCCTATAAATCACTGAGTCCTGCCCCTATCAAGGAGGGACACTGGGGAATCAAACTCCCAACCTCTGGCTCCGTAGCCAGATACTAAAATACTAATGAACAATTTAACCACTGAATAGAAATCTGGAAGATGAGTCATGGCAACTGAACTTCTTATTAGGTTGAAATTTTTTGGTACTCATCAGTCTGATATATCCTCCATGTTGGCTTCACTTCCCCCTGGGGGAAAGTGAGTAGCAAAATGTTTCAGTAAGAAAAATGTCCAGTTGCCATGGCTAATCTTTTGATAAACAAAATGTATATTTAATACTGCATATTTTAACAGCTATGAGGATTATATTTGCACAGTACAGTACTGGAAGAATGAAGAAACCTCCAGATGAAGAAATAATTAAAAAGCTATTGGATTGCACAGAAAAGGACAGACTGACATTAAAAATCAAAGGGAAGGAAGATTCAGAATACTATCAAACTAGGAATCTGTTTTATCAATGGGTAGAAGCATGTTGTATAAATTAAGGGCTTTATATGTACTGTAGTTGTATTAACAAATGAATATCAGGTGACACAACATTAAATAAGCATGGATGGACTTTATAAATAATAATATAAATTAAAAAAAGAAGAAGATTGCCAAAACCCTGAAGATGAGCTGCAGCATGGTGGCCAAGATCATACACCAGTTTAATAGGCCAGCTTCCACTCAGAACAGGCCTTGCCATGGTCGACCAAAGAATTTGAGTGCCCGTGCTCAGCGTCATATCCAGAGGTTGGCTTTGGGAAATAGACATATGGGTGCTGCCAGCATTGCTGCCGAGGTTGATGCACACTGCATCAAATTGGTCTCCAGGACTGTTGTCCCAGATGGAAGCCTCTGCTAAAGATGATGCACAAGAAAGCCCGCATATGGTTTGCTGCAGACAAGCAGACTAAGGACATGGATTTCTGGAACCTGTTGTCCGGTAAGACCAAGATAAACTTACCGTATTTGGTTCAGATGGTGTCAAGCGTGTGTGGCAGCAACCAGGTGAGGAGTACAAAGACAAGTGTGTTGTGCCTACAGTCAAGCATGGTGGTGGGATTGTCATGGTCTGGGGCTTCATGAGTCCTGCTGGCACTGGGGAGCTACAGTTCATTGAGGGAACCAGGAATGCAACATGTACTGTGACATAGTGAAGCAGAACATGATTTCCTCCCTTCGGAGACTGGGCCACAGGACAGTATTCCAACATGATAACCACCTCAAACACACTGCCGAAACAACCACTGCCTTGCTAAAGAAGCTGAGGGTAAAGGGGATGGACTGGCCAAGCATGTCTCCAGGCCTAAACCCTATTGAGCATCTTTGGTGCATCCTGAAATGGAAGGTGGAGGTGTGCAAGGTCTCTAACATCCACCAACTCTGTGATGTCATCATGGAGGAGTGGAAGAGGGCTCCAGTGGCAACCTGTGAAGCTCTGGTGAACTCTATGCCCAAGAGGGTTAAGGCAGTGCTGGAAAATAATGGTGACCACACACAATATTGACACTTCGTGCCCAATTTGGACATTGTCACTTAGGGATGTACTCACTTTTGTTGCCAGCGGTTTAGACATTAATGGCTGTGTGTTGTGTTATTTTGAGGGGACAGCACATTTACACTGTTATACATACAAGCTGTATACTTTCTGCTTTACATTGTAGCCAAGTGTCATTTCTTCAGTGTTGTCACATGACAAGATACACAAAAATATTTATGAAATGTGAGGGGGTGTACTCTCTTCTGTGAGATATACTGTATGTGCCGGTATGTATAAATGTAAAAGTGATAGATAGATAGATAGATAGATAGATAGATAGATAGATAGATAGATAGATAGATAGATAGATAGATAGATAGATAGATAGATAGATAGATAGATAGATAGATAGATAGATAGATAGATAGATAGACAGACAGACAGACAGACAGACAGGCAGGCAGGCAGGCAGGCAGGCAGGCAGGCAGGCAGGCAGGCTGGCTGGCTGGCTGGCTGGCTGGCTGGCTGGCTGGCTGGCTGGCTGGCTGGCTGGCTGGCTGGCTGGCTGGCAGAAAGTTGGATGGACGGACAAATAGTGCTAGTCCCTTTTAGGTCTGGATTCCCAATGAAGAAAGTTGAATGAAACTGAAATCTGAGAAGCAAGCTATAGTATTTTACTTTTCAGTTAAGGACAAGTGCCCTTTAAGGTTTTGAGATAAAAGAAATAAAAATGACAGCAGAATTGTCATGAGTGTGTTAGATCTGTACAAGCTTTTAAATATAATTTCCACTTGTCAACATCTATTCAGACATTTTTATTACTGAAGACAGGATCAATTTTGGTAAAGTATATTTTATGAATGTTAGCTATTCTGTGCCCTCTTCTATAAAATAATTTTTCTGCATGAAGAATGTTGCATTTAAAGGGTTTTGAGTGCTGATAAAAGCATGTTGCTTTAGCAGAAAGAATGCCAATTGTACGGTTATGAAGTGATGTTGAGAGAGAGACAGAGATAGAGAGAGGAAAGAGTGTCAGAGATAGAAAAACTTTGTTCAATTACTATCCATTATCATCACGCTACCAGGCAGAGTGACAGACTAGGACTCAGATGACCTGCATTCAAATGCCCACTTGGCCATCGAAACCTGGGCTGGGGGGCAGGGAGTGGAATTGATAAAACCACTCCTTAAATATCTCATTTACCTTAAAAGCTCTATCAGGATCACTATAAACCAGTCCCAATATGATGGCACATAATGTGCATACACATCAGGAAGCATCAAAGATCCACCTAGCCCCATTTCCCTTGGCCTTGACAGATACTAGTAAATGTTGGTGTTAGATTAAGGGCCAAACAAGACTTTAAGGGGAATGCATGTTCCCCTCAGTTAACTTGCTTTCCCTCCTGCAACAGCATTTCCTTAGACATATGCGCCTCAGCCACCAGGTTTGCACATTAAACCCAGGCTCGTTTTCCAATGACTATCATATAACAAAGCACGCTAAAATAAAATATGCATAGGTGATGGAAGTCACATGCTGTAACAAGCAGGTGTCTTTCACCTCTTTGGTTGAACTCCTTTAAAAACACATAAAATATCACACAGTGTACCATAAGATTTTTGGGAACCTCAGAGTTGACATTTCTTGACAATGCTGATATTCACCTCCATGACTTTTAAATGATCTGTGGGAAGGATTGTTTTTGTGACAACCTCAAGAGAGAAGCAGACATGGGCTCCAAATATGCAGATACGCAATGCTACTCTGTGGTGTAAGAGCTATATTAGTTGATCCTGCCTTTCACATTAGCCTTTTTTTCTCCTGGTGGACATGTTAGGAGTTTCTACATGTGCACACACAGACACACAGACACAGACACAGACACAGACACAGACACAGACACAGACACAGACACACACACACACACACACACACACACACACACACACACACCAACAAATAGTGCTTGGGCTCTGGCTGTAGTATCAGGGCCTTGGGAAAAAGCCTCTCCGGCTGGGAGGAACCTTTATGGACGGGGGTGACTGTCAATCTATCCATCACTAACCAATTATTTCCTCTTGCCTCTAAATTCAAAAAGAGTCATGCCTCTCTGCTCAGTGCTTTCTTCCTTCTCTTTCGTCTTTTGGTAGCATCAGTGAGTCTGCTACCATCTGTTGTTGAAAGAAGTCATGTTTGTCAGTTTGCTGGTTGATCTGTTCAATTGTAAGTAATTAATTTTTTTTATTCTTTCTGCTATTAATGTCTCAGAGTGAGTTATAGAGACTGTAAGTGTCATTTAATGATCAAAAGATAAGGTTTGTGAGAATCATCTATATGTTGATGAACTATCAAATGATTAGCAGTTCATTAATATCTACTGTATATGAAATAAGACATAAGACATAAGAAATTTATTTGTCATTGCGCTCACAAGTGGGTGCAACGAAATGAGGTGCTCTTCCCCAAGGTAAAACTGGACAACACTACAAAAAAAAGTTAAAATATACACAACTTTCACCATCCAAATATAGATACCCCGTTTTCTCTCAGCAATTACCGGTAAAATTCCACCAAAAACCTATGGCCCCGCATTTAAACTCAATACTGCACTTGGGTAAAAACTGTACTTGAATCTGCTTGTCCTTGCTTTCAATACCCTGAATCTCCTTCCTGATGGTAATAATTTAAAAAGCTGATGTCCCGGATGAGAGGAGTCTTTCAGTATGTTAGATATCTTCCTCTTACATCTGTTCTTATACAATTCTTCCAAAGAGGGGAGTGAACAGCCAATGATGTTTTGGGCCGTCTTAATCACCCTTGGAATTGCCTTTTTCTCTGCCACTGTGCAGCTCGTGAACCATACACAGAGACAGTAGGATAATATGCTCTCAATCGAACTCCGATAGAAGGTGATTAACAAACTCTCAGTCAATTGTTGCTTTCTAAGAATCCTTAGAAAATACAACCATTGTTGTGCCTTCCTGATTAACGCAGCGGTGTTTGCACTCCAAGTCAGGTCATTTGTTATGATAGTCCCAAGAAACTTACATTCAACCACCTGTTCCACACAAACTCCATCTATATACAGTGGCTGAATGTCTGCTCTTTTTTTCCTATAGTCCACTATGAATTCCTTGGTTTTTTGGATGTTAAATAAAAGATTGTGTTTTTTGCACCAGCGGGATAGCTGTAATACCTCGTCCCGATATGCAGACTCATCATCCCCAGAGATAAGTCCTACTAGTGTAGTATCGTCTGCAAATTTGATAATCCTATTACTGGGATGGTTATTGGTGCAATCCGATGAATAAATGGAGAACAGTAGTGGACTGAGGACACAGCCTTGTGGAGTGCCAGTGCTGAGTATCTTGTCAGTAGAGATGTAGTCATTCAGTTTAACCCTTTGTGGACGATTTGTTAAAAAATCCAAAATCCACAGACAGATAGAATCTGGAAAATCAAGATCTTTAAGTTTGTCTATTAATCTGTGGGGTATAATGGTGTTAATGTAAAACAATAAAGTTGCGGCCTTAGTTTGCCTACTGCCTGCCCCTTAATTTATTGATACCATTGCAGGATCAGGAGGACCAACCTGGTCCTAGTGCCCTCCAGCATTTTGTGTGGGAGGTGGCCATCTCACTCCAATTAATGGGAAGATGGTTCCTGAAGTGTTCCAAGCAGTATTGATATCATTAGTGTAATATTTCTTGGGGAAATGCCAGATGTATCTGGGCACAGTGGGAAGGGCCTGGGCAAACCAGGTAGAGATCCAGGGAATCAAGAAACATATTGAATGTTTGGGTGGAAAATAGTACTCCTGTTTCCATATTAGGAGAGTAACAGCAACCAGTAAGAGAAAGCCAGGTTGTATACATAAGCATCTGACTTGTATTGTTTGAAACAACAACAATACATTTTTACTTTGTGGTATTGGGGATTCATTCAGTTTTCAGGACTTTAAATTGTGTACTATGGAAGCAAATTTGTTACATTTTTAAAGAATTAGCATTTTCTTTAAAATATTTTGTCTGTGATGTATCGTCATGGCTTATATGATGGTAACTGCTTATATTGAGTGCCAAATGAATCATATATTTTCCTTTGGAGGTTGATAATTTGTCTTATTATTGTTGGCTCATGCCTTGGGTCATAAAAGGAGAAGATCTCGCATGGCTGATAGTTCCCTTTGAAAAAGCCAGCTGTCTTTGTTTATTTAGAGCAATGAATGTAATTTGGCTTTAGACAATGTTTTACATTCACTATATCCCTTAATAGATTAGAGCAATGTGATTCCATATTTACTATAGATACCATATGTAGAACTTTGCAGCTGTTTAATTTCTCCTGATATATATAGTTAGATTATATTGGGCCATGTGTATGCTCATTTCCCCTTTTATGTCTCGTCTTCCCCCTCCTTGTCTGTTGAGTGCTATGAAAGTTGGAAAGCACTGGGTAAATATTAAACATTAAGCAGTAATTATGCACTTTTAAATGCAGTTTCTGTTGAGACAGTGATACTAATGTGGTGCATGTTCAAAGCATGGCCAACAAGAACAGAGTAATACCACTTTTTGGCAAAATAAGCCAGCCTTTGGTGGGTCAATCCCTGGGTGGTCCTGGGATATTTAATGCATAGCTTATGGTTTCCAGGCTAGCTGGTTAGCTCAGTGAGTTAAGTATCGATTCCCTATTGTAATAATAATAATTTATTGTCATTGTAAGTATATACACATACAACGAAATTCACAATTGTGCCTCTTGGGAGAAGACCCAGCCTGTGCAGCTTTGGGAAAGCTGCACAGTCCCAGAACTTTCTACAGAAGAAAGAAATAGGAAACCATTTCTGAATGCTCCATACTTCGAAAACCCTAGAAAGGGCTGCCATAAGTCAAAATCAACTTATTTATTTATTTGTTTACAAGGTTTTTTTAGCCACGCCATTACCAGTGGTCTCTGAGTGGCGTACAACAATATTAAAACTTTAAAAACATTAAAACCAATAAAAATAGGCAATATTGTACACAAATATATTTCTTTCCCTTGTCTTAAAGGTACAGTCGAAAAACTGCCATGAGTGGATTTGGCTGGGGGCATTTTCCCAATCGGCCTTTGAAGACAAGGCATTTTTTTTTGTTTTGATAACTGATGTAGCACATCTTTGCTTCTCTAATGGAGGCTAAAAACTTTTTCACTTCCTCTGCTCATCCACCAGGGACCAGAGAAAGTATTTAACTAGCCAATATCCTGAAGTGGTTCTATTAAGCCACTTCATTATATTGCCAATCAAAAAATGAAGGCTTTTGGTTCATTCCTAGAGAACACACACTCTGGGAATAAACCAAAAGAGACTGATCCTGCCCACACCAAAAAAGCTCCTGGCAGGGGCTAGAAAGATGAAGGTAGGATCACTGTGGATGCAGGCTGGTTTGCTCCAGCAAAGATGCTTCTTACTGTCCTCAAGACACAAACTCACCTAGTTTCTCTAGCTGCCACTAGATTTTGCAAACATAGAAGCTAATTCTAGGGGCTCCTGTAAATATTTAAAAATCTCTCCCGTCCTATACTATTTGTAAATGGATTTCCTCAATTAATAAAGAGCTTATTTATTTATTTATTTATTTATTTATTTATTTATTTATTTATTCATTCATTCATTCATTCATTCATTCATTCATTCATTCATTCATTCATTCATTCATTCGTTTTAAACTTACTACCACCAACCAGAGTAGCTGTTCTCTTCAATAATCATAACTACAGTGGGGTCTTGACTTGAGAACTTAATCCGTATTGGAAGGCGGTTCTCAAGTCAAAAAGTCTGTAAGTCAAGTCTCCATTGACCTACAGTGCATTGAAAACCGATTAATCCCGTAACAGGCCGTTTTTGTTCCATTTTAGTTTTTTTCTGGTCTGTAAGTCAAATCTCAGTCTGCAAGTCAAACCTAAATTTTGCGGCCAGAGAAGTCTGTAACTCAAAAAGTCTGTAAGTCAAGTTGTCTGTAAGTCAAGGGTCCACTGTACTGCACTGGGGTAACATGCTCTTCTTTGGCAAAATGTAGCCCAAGGAGAAGGGTGGACACCCACTGCTTGCACCATGAACCACCTATGATATTCTGCCAGTTTAAATACTAAATAAACCTAACAGAAGGAACCACATAATCAGCTCCTTGGAGGAAAAGAAAGATATAGATATAGATATATAGGTGGAAAATGAAGTAACTGTGCAGTAGCCATGCCATTTGAAGTAACTGTGGAGTAGCCATGCTAGTTGGCTTCCAAATTCTGGGATCTACTGTGAAGCAGGAGTGTGGCTAGTTATATATGTCACATGCCACAGAGGGACATGTGTGTTTGTGTATGTGTGTGAGTACATGTGTATATATATCTATATTATGTACATATACATGGGAGATGATGTTCGTATGCTCACACGAACTGAAGGGAGCTTCCATTAAAAGAGTTTTAACATCATTATTATTTACATTTCTGTTCTTTACACTTACTTTTCATGCAAAAAAAATGGGGGCAGAATAACACTCCACTGATATTTACTGAAACAAGAAGCTAGAACACAGGGTTTGTGCCTATTTAAATTTACAAGGATCAGAATATAGTGCTTCACAGAGCTTTACAAGACGGACAGAATACTTTTCTCTCTTCCTTTTTTTAAAAAAAGGAAGAAAAGCTTTTACATTCCCAGCCCTTCATATCCCGCTAATTCAGTGAAAAGCACCTGCCAGTGGACTCGTGACAAATGGGATTACAGAGATGGTTTATTCAGCCATTGTCCTGTGTCTAAGAGGTCTTTCTATAAGCTAAACCCATCACTGCAGTGGGGAGCACTAATTGCCCATTTACTGCAGTAACCTTTGAAACTAGAAAGCATCTCCTACCTGGCTTAATGTTGATGGCTCTCCCCAACCCCCACCAATCTCCTTCTGCCTTAATCACTGTGTGCTTGCAAGGGAAGCAAACCTGGCGATGCAAAGCATTTCCTATTTCTGACAGAGGCCTGGTATTCTTTGAGAGTGTGAACTCCAAAGAATAAGATGGAAGGAATTCTCTCCCTTGCTCCCACCCCCCACCCCGCCGCCACATTATTTCTCCTTGCTGGGAATCAGTTGCAGAGATCATGTTGTGTGCTCAGAGAAAAGGTACCCAGTATGATCCTCACTGTTTCTCTCCATGCACAGCCATACAGAAAAAGTGTAAAGGTGTTACACTCTGTGCAGAGCAAGTAGGGATTTGGGCCAGTATAGCATAGTAGAGAGGAGTGATCTGGGAGTCTTGCTTTTCAAACGTTCCCTTTGTTATTAACTCACGAGATTGCCTCAGGAGAACAACCCAGTCACAAGATAGGAACACATCTGCAGTATGACAACAAAAGCCAAATAGGGAACATAAGAAGTTGCCTTATATTTAATTATGATCATTGATCCATAAAGACAATGCTGAAACAGGACTGGGTCAAGCTTTGTATATTCCCCTGTCATGATCTTGGGTCTTCCCAATATGGTAGGTTGTATCAAGTCCCTGTTTTAATTCTCCCATCCATTAATCATGGAATGATGTTGAGCTACAGCTCCTATTGTCCTTCACTACTGCCTGAAGTTGGGTTGAACTGAGAGGAATTGACATGGTTCCAAATAAGAACCATATCCTTAGCGAGTTTTCCAAATTCATCATATGAAGATGTGTCAGGAAGGATCACCAAAATGCTTGGAAAGTAGATGCAATAATTGCTTACTAAGAAATAATGTGTATACAATATATACACATGCTAGACACACATCTCAACAAACTCAATATAAGCCAAGGCTTCTTAGGGCACTACAAAATATAAACACTATAATAATTGGTTGTTGTGGGGTTTTCGGGCTCTTGGCTGTGTTCTGTAGGTTGTTCTTCCTAACATTTCGCCAGTCTGGTGAAACGTTAGGGAGACTGGCGAAACATTAGGAAGAACAACCTACAGAACACGGCCAAAGAGCCCGAAAAACCCATAACAACCATTAGATCCCGGCGAATACACTATAATAATTGTTATGTACTGTATTTCCCATATATATTTTCCTCCTCAACAGATCCACTTAAAAAACTTCAAAGAGTCTTAATTCATTGCCATGTTGCTCTTGTGATCATCCATTGTCTGAGGTAATGTACACATTGTTGTAATCTGTGAATTACTCCAGTCAACTCCTATAAAGGGTCATTAGCAACTGTAAAAGACCAATGTCCTCAATATAATTAACATTCATGTTATTCTACCATGACATTATTATTCATGACAGAGGTTCTTACATCCTTTACAGCAGTGGTCCCCAACCTTGGGCCTCCAGATGTTCTTAGACTACAACTCCCAGAAGCCTTCAGCACCACCTCTGCTGGCCATGATTCCTGGGAGTTGAAGTCCAAGAACATCTGGAGGCCCAAGGTTGGGGACCACTGCTTTACAGCACAAGCCTCAATACAATATATATATTAAAGTTTCTTTCACCCCACTGTTAAATAACCATTGACTTTCTTAATTACCTACCAACCTTTTAAATTTGTTCTTGTATTTTGATTTTTTCCCTTCATTTTTACCTATTATTTGTATTAAGAACATTCTCAGTCTCAATTTCCTAAACAGCATGAAAAGTCCTCCAGGAGCTTTCTCAACTATCTGTCTTGTGCTGATTTAATTCTCCAAATCACAGTATAAAGAAAGGCTTTCTTATTATTTACATTTGACATTTCAAGGAAAAGAATAATCCAGGAATATTCCATTAAGAACCAACCATCTGTTACAATGTTTCATACAGTATGGTAAAGCCTGCAAGATATTTTGCTGTTCATTATGAAGCCAACAGATGCTAATTTTTAAAGGGAAAAGAGCCACTAGCATGTCCTGCTGTGATTAAACCGAGTATCGCACAGGGAAATCTGGACATTTCTGAGATTGGTGTGCCTAGAGGTTGCCCAGATGTGGCTCTGGTTGGCATTGCATACCAACCCTACATTTCTTCACCGTCATACATTGTGGGCAGCTGAAAAATGAGTTTATCACTGGTAATTTTTTTAAAAAAATGGAGCAGAAACAATGGGCAGGAAACAGGCTTGAGGAAGACTTGTGCTCCTATCAGGTGTGGGAAGGTTTGCAGCTTGTCAAATGAAGTAAAACCTCTCTTATGAGGAAACCAGAAATGAAGCACTAAACAGGAAAAAGAAAGAAGACGAAAAATCACAGAATGTGTCACAAACTATAGTTCAGGGTGCAGCCTCATTTACATGGTGTCATCACAGTGTGGGACTGACTTAATTTTTTTTCTTTTGCAGCAATAGCAGGTTCAGGTCAACTGGAAGACACCTCCACAGTCATCTTGGAGCAGATAAGAGTTATAGCAGTGGTCCCCAACCTTTTTAATGCCAGGGACCAGTTTTGTTGAAGATCATTTTTCCAAGGACCCGGGGTAGGGAATCGTCTCCACCGTCCAAAAAAATATAAAAGAAAAATAAACAGCATGTCCCACACTGGGACTGCAAAAAAACCCCGACAACATAAATCCAAAAACAAAACAACACAGCACAGAAACATAACCCTCCCAGTCCAAATCCACTCTCCAAAACCCACCCAGAACAGTGTTTTTTTAAAAAAAGGAAAAAGCAGCACCTTACCAGTCTGAAGCCTCCCAGACTTCCACTGCCGCAGTCGGGAGGCCTCCAGGAGGCCTTCCACTCCTCCACCGCTGCTCTGGGAGGCCCCCGGGAAGCCTCCTGTGCTTCCACTGCTGCGTGGAAAGCAAGCAGCATGGACGGGCCCAGTGGCTGGAGGCAGGAGCCCAGGAAATTCAAATGGCCTCCCCGCCAGGCTCTGCCTCCAGCCACTGGGTCTGTCCATGCTGCTGGCTTTCCAGGGGCTTTCCAGACTTTGGGAGGCAGAGCCTGCCTGGAAAGCCAGAAGCATGGATGGACCCAGCAGCTGGAGGCAGAGCCTGGTGGGGAGGCCATTTGAATTTCCCGGGCTCCTGCCTCCCACCACTGGGTCCGTCTGCGCTGCTGGCTTTCCAGCTGGGCTCTGCTTCCTGGAGCCCACCTGGAAAGCCAGCAGTGTGGACGTACCCAGCGGGGGAAGGCAGGAGCCCGGGAAATTCAAATAGTCTCCCTGCTGGGCTCTTTTTGTAATGGCTACCACTGTGTCCCTACGGCCCAGCTGATGGCTCCTCACGGACCAGCACCGGGCCATGGACCGGGGGTTGGGGACCCCTGATTTATAGTTTATAATCGTTTTCATTTTATATGTCACATCCTCAGTGGTGGCCACAATGCTATGGAATGGGTTTTCTGTGAATCTATGCCAGGCTCCTTCCCTTTTGGCCTTCAGAAAATGGGTGAAAATTATATTATTTGAAGAGGCCTTTGGAAATCTCATGCCCCTGTGACATCCTCTTGTTTTGTTTCTAAATGTTAACCATCCAGCGTAGTGGGCAGGGTATATATGTAATGAATAAATAAAAATAAATAAAATAAATATTGAGAGAGGGGGTGGCAAGAAAAGATACACAGCAATATATAGTTGGTCTATGCACTATGTTTGTTTCTGATTGAGTGATCTGCTCTCACAGTAAAGTGAGGCTTTATGTGAGATGTAAAAGATAGTAACCCAGTGAAAGATTCATGAGATTGAGATATTTAAACAGAAGAATTAAAAGCACTAAAAATATTCCAATGGGAGGTGTTCTTTATTGCTTGGAAGTCAATTTGGCAGATGTCATTTTTTTTCTCCTCTCAGAAGTCTTCATTTCACCTTTGTTCTGCTCCCCATCCCTCCCACCCCTACACATTGTATTAAATACTTCAGCAACATAAATGGGCCTAATTGGGACAGAAATATTAACCTCCTGATATTTAAAAATGTCAATTTTTATTCTGCAGTGACAGATAATTATCACCATGAATTATATTTGTTAGACACCAGTTTACGTTTCTTGATTGTAGCTACTATTTTCCACACCCATGGTAGCAGTCTAACTTTCAGTTTTATTCTGTGAGATCACGGTTAGTGCAATATTATGAAAGAGTCGATGCAAACAGTATGGCTTACAACTATCCTGAAACGTCTTAAGTGTCCTCCAGAATAAAAGATCCAGACAGCTTTATTCTCTGTCCAGCTGTCATTGTGTATAGGTACCAGTGTAAAACTGACAGAATAAAGAAAGCAATCCCAAATGCACCTTCAATTACCTTAAACAGCAACAACAAAAATCACTGCCCTGTTAGACCACTAAAATGTCTGGAAGGACTGCATTTCTATATGTGGTTATGAGAACAGAAGACCAAAGAAAGGTAGCTGAAGAACTTATAATGCATGACAGCAGATTTCTGTTCTGCAGGAACAGTTGCACTAATAAAAGAAATTACTGGACTGTATGCTTGTATTAATACCATGCAGTACTTGTTTCTCCAGTTAGTGGGAATTCAAGAATATTTGCTATTTAAATCAGATGAAATCCTTAGCTCCTGTGGACTTCTGCTGAATATCGCATGGATCTTTCACAGATAAAGTAAATTACTTGTCAAAAGACATGTGTGGAGACCATTTTATTATTATTATTAGATATGGTTCCTGATGATTCAGTTAGGTCTGTTTCCTCTAAAATTGCCCAGTCCATTTCTGCCCTGGACAAGAACCGCCCCCCGCTAACCAAAAGCAAACAACAAAGCAAATAAAACAATGTTACATATTCTAATGCAAATTCTCTCAAGGTCCCCCTTTCCCCAAGTACTGGAAGAAGAAATGAAGCGAACGTTCATAGAGTACTGTGGTATATTATTATACTACCCAGGATTGTTATTTTCAATTACTAAGATTCTTCCTTTGGGGATAATGAAGAAGCACCAAAAAGAGATAAATAAAATTGTTTCAGGATTATCTGCCACTGAAGAAGAGGCAGCACCCCATGAGTGATGAGCAATTAAGGAGATACATCTAAGATGCAACCTGCCATCTACAGTTTTTAGGCAAAGGTGTTTTTTGGAAACAATTTACTCTTCCTCTTTAAAATATTTTGCCTATTTAACTGGGATGTCTTTCAAGCTTTCCAAAAATATTTTTAATTGATCTAACCAATTCAATCTCCTAAACATTGCTACCTTAGGAAATAGGTATGTGAAAAGTTTTCCTAAACTTATACACAACACCAAATTTCATGATCAGTAGAATCACATGATTCCGTTCTCTCCTACCTAAATCTAATTGGTAATCCCAACTAAATTTGACCTATTGAATCAACTGATAAATGGTTAATCTACACTAAATTCTAGTAATTCATTACACCCCCTTTAGTCGGGAGTCCTGTTGGATTTAAGTTCATGCTTCAGTTATTCCCATGGGCCATGAAAAATATTGAGGGAGAAGAATTGTAATCTTTTGTCAAAATTTCCATCTGCAGTTGTATATCATGTGGGCTAAATAATCTTGCAAAAATTATATCATGTACTACTGCTGAGCAGTTGTATATTTCAGCTTTAGGGTGTAGCATAATACTGCTTGATATTTTCTAATTGTTTATTCATCATGGGTACTTTAGAAGGTGAATCTGCATGACTCAGTAGTATAAAAGAGTTAACCTTCTATGTGAATATTATTATTCACAGTTAAGTTCTGGTTTGATGAATTGTGCCCTTGACTTAACATCAGACTTCCTGCTCCAGCATAAAAACATTAGCCATATTGCAATCAAACCATAAAAGATTGATGTAAATAAGTCTAATTGGAGTAATGACCTTAAATCTGTGCATTTCTTTTTGCACTAATCCCTAACAGAAACATGGAATTCTGATGTGAGCTGGTCTAATTGTCCTAATAATGCCAATAGTTTATGCTTTTAAAGTTAATCTCTTGACTCATGGTTAATCATCCAAGTTGGGTTAAATATTTTATTGATGAGGGCACTGTATTTTAACAATGCATAACAGTGTGAATGTAACATAGCAAAAGTAAATAGCACAAACATTTGCAAAATGCTTGATGTTTCCATTTCTTTCCTTTTTTGGCATGCCATGCAAAACTTCCTAAAGTTAGAGTTATAGTTTCTTATTGTAGTTAATGCAGCCAGCTGCTATAATATATAAAACAATTGATTTATTTTATATATACCATCTGTTCCACTGTTCAGATTGTGAATATAAATGGCAATTCTCACTTTGGACCTGAGGCTCATTACAAATCATTTTCATTGATATTCCATTGATTCTAAGCTTGTATTTTATTATCCTGAGAGGAAAGATGATTTCTGATTCTCACTGTGTTGCTTTCTAAATGGCATTGTTTTACCAGGCATCAGCCTTTTGTTTGAAAAATGTAAATTGAGATTCCAGACAGAAGCTATGAACATTTTTTTCCGCTTGAGTAACTTTGTCATAAATTTCACAGAGCTTAAATGCTTCAATGCAGCTTAAGATTCAGGTTTATTTTTTTACTCTTCAATTCTACAATGTGTTCCTTTGGCTGTATGGTTCACCCAGAAGAGGAGATCTGTTCATGCTCTATTCATGCTTTGCAACATGAAAATGAGAGATGATGAGGAAGTATTGCTTTAATCTTGGTTTTTAATCAATATTTAACCAAAAATTGTAAATTTCTTCATATTTTTGATGCAAAAAATATAGGTTGCAGGAAAGAGATGAAGAATGTATGAGAACCCAGAACTGTCAGATTTATCCATCTCTGCCTAGGAAGTTGAGGTCTTAATTCTTCTCTGCATTTGAATCCCTGTTTTTGTGCCAAATTAGAATTGACACTGCCCCTTCCCTAGAGGGTTTTCATCATTAACTTCTAAATGGCAGGGGGTTCGAATATGGTCCTTTCCTCCTGGAAATAGCAGTGCCTATTGAATTAAGTGAATGCAAACAGAGAAGGATTTCTTTTCAGTTGTTTTTGAAGAATGTACAGCATTTCACACACATCTTCATATTAGGGATGGAAATAGCTTGGATTTGTAAGCTTAGAATCTGAAAGAAAACAGGACTGCATTTTCCCTTGCCTTGTTTCTGCAACATGCCCAACAGGAGACCAGAATCCCACTCAATGAAAATCCCACTTTATTTTCACTATTTGCAAGGCCATCTTAAGCTCTCAGGAAGAACAGCTGTAGGACCAAGGGATGTTCCGGATCCCGTCTCTATGGGATGAACAGAGAAATTCATGGACAGAGTCATTCCCCAGTGTAGTGCCAGAAAGCTCCATCATCATCATTGACCTGCAGTGTGAGTAAATACAAACATCATATAACATGGCATTGATTTATTATACACATTTTTATTTTCCTTTTCTACTGGACAGGATCCGTTTTTGCTAAGCCTGTTCAAAAAGCAACTTTTTAACCCTTTACTTGACTACAAAGTGCCAATCAGTTCTTAGAAGCCTAATTGACATAATGACTGAGGTATTTGGTAGTCTTCTGAGACCTGACCACTAAGAACCGAAAAGGGCATTGCACTATTAACAAAATGTGCCTTTTTAGTACATGTATGGGTCTCATTAACCTAAACAAAATCTGAAAGCCGACCTTGGCTGATCGTTTAAACTGCAGGGCTGAATTAACTCCTTCCCTTTGCCACAGGAAACAAGATGAGATTCTTTCCCTGCAGATATCAATAACACAAGGAGTGCTGGAATAGCAACACTAAATTTGCAATCTTGAAGAGATTTATTTGGGAACAAATCAGATTGGACACAGTGGGTCTTTCTTCTAGGGAAACACACATAGGATTTACCTGTATGACTTTAAATATGACCATACTTAATCAGAATTTCTTTCAGATTAGAACCATAGACTAAAGATTCTAGGGAACAACATATTTCATTTTATTTTTTATTTAAAATATTTTTACTCCACCTTTTTCCTTTAAAAGGATATAAGGTGGCTTGCATCATTTAAAGCTAACAATGGTGAATGTATAAATACAGTACAAAAATGGTCAAACAAATAACATACTGAAAAACATAAACAACACCAAAATACATTCAAAGCAGCAAGGTAAAATCATCAATTTAAAACCCCACTCAGGCAGCCAGCCAGTCACTCAGGGAAAGTCTGCCTGAAGACCAAAGTCTTTGCCTGCTTGTGGAAGGACAATAAAGATGGGATCAGCTTAGCCTCCTATGGGAGGGATTTCCAAAGTCTGGGAACAGTAAAAAAGAAGGCCCTCTCCCGTGTACCTACCAAGTGCACCTGTGAAGATGGTGGGACTGAGAGAAAGGCCTCTCCTGATCTTAACACTCCAATGGGCTCATTGAGATGCAGTCCTTGAGAAAGTTTGGGCCCAAGCTGTTTAGGGCAGTGGTCCTCAACCTTGGGCCTCCAGATGTTATTGAACTACAACTCCAAGAAGCCTTCACCACCACCTCTGCTGGCCAGGATTTCTGGGAATTGAAGTCGAAGAACATCTGGAGGCCCAAGGTTGGGGACCACTGGTTTAGGGCTTCACAGTATATGTTAGAACCACTACTTTGAATTCAGCCCGGAAATGAATCCGGAGCCAGTGGAGCTCCTGTAGCAGGGAGTCTATGTGACCTCTGTGGCCAGCCTCAGTTAGCAATATGGCTGCTGCATTTTGGACCTGCTGAAGTTTCCTGACACTTTCCATAGGAAGCCCCACATAGACTGCATTACAATAATCCAGCCAGGATGTAACGAAGGCATGTGTCACTGTGGGCAGGCCAAATCTCTTCAGGTACAGGTTCACCTGGCATATGTGATGCCAAATATTCTTCTTATAAGAATATGTCAATGTTTTCATTAAATTCTTACCATTTCCCCTAATTTTTCAGACTTCGTTGCATTAGCAAAATGTAAAGCAATCCACATTATGAATTGAATCCAAATCTCTGTGTGTGAAATTGTTGTGGTGCAGGTAGTCCTCTCTGCCTCCTGCTATTTAAAACCAAGCTTAAAATAAAACATTGAAATGAAAAAAATGAAGGAAAAAAATAAAACTGAACATAACTGAATTTAAACAGAATGGTTTACAACAAGAAACAAGAAAATAGAAGATGGAAGGAGAGAAAGATCCTGACAATCATTTTCCACATAATTTTCTTCCCCAAGTCAGCACTGTGATATTAGTCATACTGACAGATGTACATGCATTCATAACAGCAAGTCAGACATACTGTGCAGGATTATTCCCAGGTATTCTGCCTCTCTGATTCTAATTTATAAATAAACACCCACATACACACACTGCATAGTATTATTTCAAACAGAAATCAAAAGCAAAGCATGCTGCTTATATACCGCCCCATAGTGCTTCAAGCATTCTCTGGGTGGTTTACAAGTTGATTATGCAGGCTACACAAATAAGCTTTTGTCTAAATAAACAACAGCTCAGGAAATGATGTGAGATTTGGATAGCCAGTGAATTTAAGTACGTAGTAGACTGATGAACCCAGAAGACCTCAAACTGAACTTGGGTTCAGTTATGGATTTACTGGGTGATCTTTGGCAAATTACTCACTTTCTATCAGTCTGCTATTTGAAATAGTAGTGGCATACTCTTTGGGGCTGATGTGACAAGGGATGAGGCTTATAAATCAATCTGCAAAGGCAAAATACAACAGACAACAGCAAAAGCTTGTTATCTGTATTTGCAGCTTGAATAAATTAGGACTAATGAATTGGATCACTGTCACAGAGGACAAGCATTTGCCATATTTCTTTCTGTTTCAGTCTCTGTGTTTTTTAAATGGGTAATAATATCTCTTTGAATAGTTGTTTTGGTTTGTGTATTAAATACGAAAGGGGGAACTGTGACTTCAGCTATTACGTTTCTTGTAGATTTTCTTGATATTCTCCCTTCCACATCAACAGAAAATAAAGATTTGTCTTTAAGTCTTGTTGGACGTGTATAGACCTGATATAGAAAAGTTACTTTAAAAAGTAATCAGTTACAGTCATAGCACCAAAGGCTTCAAAGTGGTAACGTTTGTCATGACAATTGTTAAAAGTAACTAAATGTTTAGTCCTTATTTTTCAACAAAATCCCTGAAGGCTCTCATTCCTATCTTAGCATTAAGGTTTTATCAAATTAAATTATCCACTAGAACTTAGAAGGCGGCAGTTTTCAGTCATTTGACAGTCCTTGAGATGTGGTAGATGTGAAAGGAAATCAGTCCTGTGTAGACATGCAACAGAAGGAACTGAAGGTTTTCTTAACATAAATTAGCTTCTGTCTTCTGCTCAGACGTCTGTTGAATGTGATGAAAATTTTGGGGGTCTGTAGAGGGCAGTGGTCCCAAACTTGGGGTCCCAGATGTTCATGGTCTATGGCTCCAAGAAATCCTGGCTATTGTTCATGTTGGTTATAGCTTCTGAGATTTGTGGTCAACAAGGATTTGAGGTCCAAATATAAGAAACACTACTTATTGACCTAATATTTTATTGAAGGTGTGTGGGTCCTTTCCCTTTTTGGAGGGCACAGCAATAAATGAGGGTACTCAACAACCAGAAACATTATTCAGGTTACTTTTAAAATATTACTTTTAAAACCATGACTAGAATCCTGTTGTATAGCAACAGGAGTGATGTCACTAGCAGTGGCAGATAGCTACCAATGAAAGAGCTTCAGTTTTGATTTTGGGACATGCTCAGCTCATACTAAATGATACAAAGTTGCATACACTCTGGAAGAAAAAGAGGAACTCTTTAACTAGTGGCAACCTGCCACTGCCAGTGATATCACTTCCATTAAGCAGGTAGAGCTATACAACAGGATACTAGCTGTTGAATTTATTGGTGGTGTTTTGGCCCATTGGATGGAAGAAAGTAATGAACTGAATGTTAATGTACTATAATTATTCAGCTGTTTCCAAGCTGTGGTCAAGCTCCACTACCTGAAGCTGCTGACTTTTCCAGGAGCAGGTTAACTAACCCCTGTTCAATGCTCAATGTGTCCAAGATACATTCTGGTATCACTCAACAGAGTCAACCCAGAAGCTAAGCCCTTTGCTGCATGAACAGCCATTAAACATTATGTGGGAAAGCAGCAAAATATAAGAGGAGAGTACAAAAAAAATGAGTTCTTTTGTAGGGATTATGGAACTAAGGATTTTTCCAATACTGAAAAAAAAGGTGGGGGAGTTGAATATGCTGGGTTAAACACAGAGACACATATTCAAATTTTGTTACCAATAAAAGGGGCAACATAATGCTGTGTACCACCAACAACAAAAAACAATGTTAAGCTTTGAGGAAGAAATGAAAAACTGGATTTTTAAAGCCATGAAAGTCACATTGGCCAAGTTCATTTTTCCCACTGACAACTCTGTGCTTGTGTAAATCGTGGACAAAAGGAAAGGAGATGAAGCAAATGGAACGTTAAGTTCAACCAACATAGCACAACCGATAAACTAATTATCATGTGTGCAAGTACAATTAACCTGAACTTCACCCAAGTGCTGTTGTGGCAGTCTGGATTATCTTTTTAATTACTTGCCTTTCATACAGATCATCTTCCATGGAAATGTAGAGGAAAGGTTATTAAATGAAAACAAAGATAAACTCACTGCAATCTTTTTTGACATGCCATAGTTGTTAATTTTATAGAAGCCGGAAGTGACAATTTTCTTATTCTGTTAAAGTGAAGAGGGTGCAGTCCGTTTCTCATTCCTTCCAAACTATTGGGGAAGTTTGATTTGGACTGCAACTCACATTTTCCTGTATTTTCAGCATTATTATATTTATAATATTGCATTTTGACTTTTGTCCCAGAGAACTGGTGTTAGAAGTATAACATATTCATTTAGCAATTTGTCCTTACCATTGTTGCAGGAAATGATCTGTATGAAATGGAAGTGATTAAAAGAATAATCCAGACATTATTTTTTTTACTCCTAATAACAGCTGGTGACTCCCATTTTGATGATGCTGTGAACCCCCTCTTGGTTTCAATCTGCCCTTGATAGGACCTCTCCAAGGTGCTGAAACTATTTTGAGGTGAGAGTTCGGTATCTTCAATTTGCTCCTGTAAAGTGCAAACTAAAATCCAGAGTGGATTCTTAGCATCCTCAGAAATGGAGGCACCAGCCCCATTTCTCCAGAGACATCACTGCCATCTGGAGGAATGGGAGGAGGAAGACAATCCAACCAGGGCTGACTTCAATAAGATCAAGAAGCCTGTCAGTTGGTGGTGGCAACTAGTGCTAGCGGGAAGCAGCATCATGGCCTGCCCGGTGCCCCTAAAACTATTTTGCCATCTTCAGATGTTGTGCCTCATCACCACTATTGAGTGAAATACGATTGCCAGCCTAGCTGGTTCTTGAACATGGAACAGGAGGAGCTGGACGACCTTGCTTTTTATCCCAGGCAACAACATTTTGCAGGCTACATCCAATGTGCAGTAAAGCAGGTATTTCACAATTCTGAAACAGAAACTACCTCAAAGGAAGATAAAACTTGATAACAGAAACTGTGATTTACTCAATGACTGAAATCCAGTAACAAACAGCAACTAGATTAGGCCCATTGAATCAGTGGGGATTTGGTGAGTCAACTCCTCTGTAGGTTCTACTCATTTAATGGGCTTTGTTGTTGTTTAATCGTTAAGTCGTGTCCAACTCTTTGTGACCCATGGACCAGAGCACCCTAGGCCCTCCTGTCTTCCATTGTCTTCTGGAGTTGGGTCAAATTCATGTTGGTAGATTCGATGACACTGTCCAGCCATCTTGTCCTCTGTCGTTCCCTTCTCCTCTTTCCCAACATTTTTCCAGGGAGTCTCCTCTTCTCATGAGATGGCCAAAGAATTGAAGCCTCAACTTCAGGATTTGTCCTTCCAGTGAGCACTCTGGATTGATTCCCTTCAAAATGGATATGTTTGTTCTCTTTGCAGTCCAGGGAACTCTCAAGAGTCTCCTCCAGCATCACAATTCTTTGGCGGTCAGCCTTCTTTATGGTCCTGCTCTCACTTCCATTCATTGCTACTGAAAAAACCATAGCTTCGACTATGCGGACCTTTGTCGGCAACGTGATGTCTGCTTTTTAAGATGCTATCTAGGTTTGTCATCGCTTTCCTCTCAAGAAGCAGGCATCTTTTAATTTCGTGGCTGCTGTCGCCGTCTGCAGTGATCATGGAGCCCAAGAAAGTACAATCTGTCACTGCCTCCTGTATTTGCCAGGAGATGATGGGACCAGTATCCATGATCTTATTTTTTTTATGTTGAGCTTCTGACAATTTTTTTCACTCTCCTCTTTCACCCTCAGTGAAAGGTTCTTTAATTCCTCCTCACTTTCTGTCATCAGAGTGGTATCATCTGCATATCTGAGGTTGTTGATATTTCTTCTGGCAATCTTAGTTCCAGCTTGGGATTCATCCAGTCCTGCCTTTCGCATGATGTATTCTGCATATAAGTGAAATAAGCAGGGAGACAATATACAATCTTGTCATACTCCTTTCCCAATTTTGAACCAATCAGTTATTCCATATCCAGTTCTAACCATTGCTTTTTGTCCCACATATAGATTCCTTAGGAGACAGATAAGGTGGTGAGGCACCCCCGTTTCTTTAAGAACTTGCTGTAGTTTATTGTGGTCCACACAGTCAAAGGCTTTTGCGTAGTCAGTGAAGCAGAAGAAGATGTTTTTCTGGAACTCTCTGGCTTTCTCCATAATCCAGCGCATGTTAGCATTAATGGGCTTACTCTAGTTCTAATTTACTACTTGATTTCAGACTGTATGTGTAATGTTTCACACTTTTGCACCTGGAGGTGTTACTAGAAGGGAAGAGTACGAATTTGGCTTCTTCCTGCACAATTTTTCTTGACCTTTGTGCCAAATAATTCCTAATGGATAGAAATATCCATCTCTTTTAAGCACAACAGTGCTAAGCTTCAAGTTCTTACTAAAAATAGTTCTAGAGCTCTTTTTAGTTTCTGCTAAATATTTAATTTTTCTAAAGCAATCACCTGCATGTTGTATTACCTGTTAATGCCTGTTAGAACAGGAGGTGATGCATTTCTTTATTCCATCCTTTTGGCTTGCAGGTACTTATATGAGTCAATCTTTAATTCAGATGCATGTATACTTCTTTAAATAAGGATGTGCTTTCACTGCAACTGCAAAAATATTTAGGATGAAAGTTACTTACATTGCCCTCTTATCAAAGTGTTCACTAACTTTTTGGATTATATTATATTATATTGTGGTGGATATCCTTTTTAAGTTAAACTTCATATTATTTTCTGAATAGCACAACTATAAGCATGTTATTTATTAACAGAATTAACAACTAACATTTTATTATGATATTGAGTGCCCTGCTGCACTCCAGAAGCCTACAGTTCTCTAAAGCTTAATTATGTACCAATGCAAAGCCCAGGTATTTGGTCTTCAACAGAGGACAGTTTCTCATTTCTTGTTCCCTTCCCTTGCTTGCTTGTTTTTGACTGATTCCTAATCATGCAGATTTATCACGCCCAACCTCTGTTTTCTCTTACATGCAGTTTCTTCTTTTTCCTTAACTTGAATGAGATTCTGAAGGAACACTTTAATAAAAAAAAATCCATCTACAACCTGAATTATATAATAGAGCTAAGCTGGGTCATTACTGCATTTGAAAAAAAAAATCCCTTTTCCTCTAAGACAATCTTTTCAAAGATGTAAAGATGAGCTCCCTCCACTTTTCATTGTATTCCAGACAGCTTTTGAAAAAAAAGAAGAAGAAAAGTTCAATGGAAACTGGTATTTGGACTGAAACAAAGAAGGCATTCAGCCAGATTTCTAAAGAACAGAGTGACATGGGCAATAAAACAGTACACCTGATGAAAGCAAGTAATGAAGGCAATGAAAGAGTATTTGTAACCAAATTGTCTTTATGGGAAGTCTTTTGTCAATTGCAGATGGGTGGCCATTCTGCAAAGTCAACAAGGGATGTTGCAAATGGAGGGTTGGAGGGCTTGAGATTACAGTTTGTCAATTTGACAAAAATAGCCCACATCACTGCTTTCCTATCACACCTAGATGACAGGTCTTCAACAATTTTCTCACAATCACAAAACCGGTGGCAATAAGACCAGGGTTGTTATATACAAGTAAGCATGATTAGCTACTGCAATGCTGTGGGAAATGATTATACAACCAGCGATGGAAGGGCAAGCCATCAAGTCACGCAATAAACTGGTGTCAATTCTTCCGTAATAATGGCTTTCTTTGTACAAATTCTCCCATGCATATAAGGAACTAGGAAATAATTTTAAGATCTGGGGGTGATGCCCAGGCTCTAGGACAGTAATTCCCAATCTTGGGTCCCCAGATGTTCTTGGACTGCAATGCTCAGAAATTCTGGCCGGCACACCTAGTGGCAAAGGCTTTTGGGATTTTTAGTCCAAGAACATCTGGGCTTCCAAGGTTGGGAACCATTGCTCTAGGAGTTGCACTAAAAACGAAGACTTTTCTATTGTTGCTTAATCTCTAAGATCTCTGGGGATGATGAGAAAAAAAGAGAGATCTTTTTCAAGAACCACAGAAATCATACCACCTTGAGACATGGTTCTTCTCTAAAAAATGTCTGCTCCCAACTTATTTTAAGTTTTTTAAAAATTTGGAAGTAAGTTTGTTTTCATTCACATCCAGTTTCATTGTGATAGGTGGCTGTGGCCCCTGGTCCCCTAAAGTTTGCACTCATGATGTAGATAGATCTGATCATATGAATCTTTACCATCTGCTGCTCACTACCTGCCACATCCATCTGCTACGAATTTTTGGTGCTCTCGTATATATTTGTTTTAAACTATCTACAAAATCTGGTGCTCAGCCTGAAGAAGATGGATTACCATTGAAAGCTATCTGTTTCTTCAGTTTTTAAGTGGTCCAATAAAGCTAGCACCACTGTTGAACTTATATTGTCTTTTTCTAATTTTCCCCAACTATGATTATACATTACAGCCAAAATCTTGTTGCTTTTCGTGTACACCAAAATGTAGCTTTCAGGCCATTCCTCCCTGCTAAATAAATTGTCCCCGTCACGATTCTAAGGTCGCATACACCAAGCCAGCGCACAGGCACACCCACAAGAATCACAGAAGGGATGGTTTGTTTACTGAGGAGGAACAGACCAACAGGTATGATTTGGCTTACAGTAAGCAAGAGGATTTATGCCATTATATTCTTATTCTAATCATGACAATTGTTCCTCGTTTTGTGCATAAATATATAAATTGGCATGCCTCTTTCGCCCTTTTTAAAGACATGCAGTTCCTCCTTGGGAATCGTCCAGAGGAGCCCCTCCCACTCTGTTCTGCAGAAAACCACATTTATTAAACCAAATAATAAAAATATGAACGTAACTATTAATTCAGAAAGATGAAGATTTATTTTCCCACTGCTTATTTTTCTTTTTTAAGGGAAAATTATTATCCAACACAACAGCCTGGCTTCTGGTAAGTGCTTCTTTCTACCTGCTGGTGTTTCTAAATATATATTTTAATGGAGCATAAGGAAATCCATTTTGTGTTTCTAATGTATCCCCTACTGACCCTGACATACACTGCTCAGCATGTTATCTTTCAGGGGATTTATGAAGCAGCCGCAATGGTGCAGCTGAGGAGAAGGGGAATCTCCCATCTCCCACACAATAGATAAGTGCTGTTTTTTACCAGTATTTGATGGAAAGATAATTGGGTGAATTGAGGACAACTTCTTGCCCTCTTGAAATTTGAGGCCTGGCCTGGAGAGATGAAGCTTTCGTGCTTACCATCCAAAAGGGCAGTAGCAGGCTTTCACGCTGGTGTCAGCGAACACTAAAGGAAGTCAGTACCACTAATGTTATGCTTGTCAAACACAAACAAATTTGTTTGGAAGAGAGGGCAGATGCAAAGCCAAAATGAGTACATTAAGGATGACCCCTTTCTGAAGGATGCTCGTGTGCTTGTCTCAGTGAGCGCTTGAAATCTATAATTAATATTAGCTAATACACACCAAGGTTAATTGACGCATCTCCAGACACTTTAACTGCACACAGTTGGTAAATCTCGCAGAATGCTTCAAATGCAGCTCCTATGTAAGTCACACAAAGTCACTGCTGCCTTCTTTCTGAAAAATATAATAATAAAAATAAATGATGCATTGGATTAAAGTGCAAGCGCATATCTGTTCAAAGGATTCAGAGAGGTATCAGGCATGGGATTTTTTTGGTACTTTCTCCCACCAGCACCAGCACCAAGTTTTCGTGGCATACCCACTCCCTCAGGGACATTTAATCAAAATATTTTCATGCATTCCACATCATCTCTGAGGAGTTTTATTCCAGAGATGGCATTTCAGGATAAGGCTGTAAGTTATCAAAAAGACACAGTAAGAGCTCAGAATGATTGTGTCTCATGTACCTTAGGTTTCATACCATTTGGTTACCTCAGGCAAAGCCAGTTATGCCATGTGGCAGGCACTCAAGCTTGATTTTTCACCCTCAAACACATAATGGGGGGTGGGGGAGAGAACAGCAAGGAGCTTTCATTAATTACTAATATTCTATCATTCACTACTGTGTCTCCCCTATTTTGCACTAAGTTGTGACTAGAATTTATTAACATTTTGATCTGCCCTTTCCTAGACCTTGTATTTATACAAAGGGAAACTTTCTGTACAGCAAAATCCCTGGAACATTTACTCAGAAGTGAGTTCTGTATAACCACGGTGAAACTTGCAGCTTTTTGGAACCAATGTTTGGAGGATGACAATTATCACTAGATAAACAATGTTACTTCTGTTTGTAAAAGAGAACCTTAGATATGTGTTTTGTAGAAATTGATTGAAAATCTGGTCATTTTTCATAGTAACCGGTTGTAATCCATTAGTTCAGCCATTCCCATTGGAACCATATGGCCCCCGGGGCGGCCCTGGCAGATTTGAAGGGGGGCAGAAATTTGCTTGTTTGTGTTGTATCCTTGTCTGCACACAGCCAAAGGCTTTCCTCGTTTGACAAGGCTCTCTGGAACCTGAGAAGAGTTCCTTAAAGGGCCATGACTGAAAAAAGGTTGAGAATGGCTGTCTTAGTGGATAGAGACCTCTTTCCTATAGTCATAGATTATAAATCCACAGAGGTTTATGACTCCTTTACATGGACAAACAGTGAGGGACAGTTTATTGTGCTAAGTGTTTATTAATGAGAATCACAGAAACACACCAAACAGAAGCTCTTTATGTGCTTTTCCAAAGGAAGGGAAAGAAAAGGCTTTTTTCATACAAAGATGCAATTGGACTTTTGCTATTGTGGTGGTTAATGTACCTTGATTTTCTGTAATATGATTTTATTTTTAAAAATCTAGTCTCTTCCATGCAGGTCCTTTTAAGGATGTGAAGATGCAGCTGAGTTCATGTGAAGCGGCCTACAGATATTATTTTGCATTTTCCAGCCTTTTATATTGCGACATTTCATTTGGGCAACCTAGCAATCTTGACATAGACAGCACAGCTAGTGACCTGATGTCATCCTTTTCTATGGCATTTTGTCAGTGGCATTTGACACTTCTGGCTGCTAATTTTAATCTATTCAATAATTTTTAGCTAAAACAGTACTGTTCATATATTCAACTGTTTGGCAGGTTTTACTTATTTCCCTTGTGTTTTCCAAGGAGATGGCCCTCTTAATAGCTGAGTTTAGGCTTAGAGCAGGCTTTGTCACCTCTTTAATGGCCTTTCAATAGACTGGGGAGGGTTCTGATTTGATGCACAGCTGAGGAATATGTTATGGTTGGACTTCATGTCCCAACAACCCCCACCACTGGCTATGCTGGCTAAGGCTGGTGGGAGTTAAAATCCAGTTATATTTCAAGAAGACATTCCACAACTCTGTTTTAGTGTTTTAATTCTACTAGAAGATCCCATTCCAGTGGAGGATATGGCTGCCGAACACTGCAGGGTGTATTTACATCCAGCTGTTAGTCAAATTGCTGATTCCCCGGCAATCCTACAGATCCATTGGTTTGCGGGGAAGGAACTGAACTGTGGATGAAGGGAGGTGCGAGAGTAGTATAAATTGTGCACTTTGCTTCTTTTGATGTAAGAAATGCCCTTTCCCTCCTTCCCCCCTCCCCATGAGAAGCTGTTTTGTTTGCTTCCTGCATAGCTCATCTCATTGAAAGGCACCAAACTTGTGGCCTCAGAATCTATCACACAGAAATAACTTATATCTCTATCCCAGAACAGATAAAATTGTAATACTGCTACAGAGATGTTGTAAGTCTTCCAGATGGGAAGCGTGACATAAATGCAAACGTTGTATTATAGTGAATGTCAGGAGGGTTGATCATAAAGGCCTAAAAAGATGAATGAAAATGTTTGCAGTAAATATTGCAACTTGACAAAAAATATATGTGCACCTTTTTTTTTGGTAAAGGTTAGGTGGAGACTCTTATTCAAGGATTGCTGGCATTCTTTCCTTGCCACTGGGCATAATTAAGCACCAGCAATAGCAACAATTGCAATCAGTGAAGGAAAAAGAACAGGCACCTTTGCAAGCTATTGTTGCCAACTATTAAGGTTATCCTTCCCTCCCTCCCTCCTAACTATTGATGGAGCAAGCTGAAGCTAGTGAGATCCTTGATCTGGACTGATCTGTTGGTAAGGCTCCTTCAGCCGCAGAAGACAAATAATACTG
Organism: Pogona vitticeps; assembly: GCF_051106095.1. Lineage (NCBI taxonomy): Eukaryota > Metazoa > Chordata > Lepidosauria > Squamata > Agamidae > Pogona > Pogona vitticeps. Next base: position 251,329,037 of record NC_135784.1, on the reverse strand, counting down.
AACCAACTACACTTCATAAGCAGTTTCATGATGAAGCCAAAGACCATAGCACAAAATATATTATACTTGGAGCTGTCATACATGCTAGGAACATGTACACTGTATTTGTGTGTCCCCTTCAACTCCAAGAGAGAAGCTACAGGATATCTGCAATATGGTGGGGTGGAGGATGACCTTTTGTTGTGCTTCCCCTTTCTCCCCCTCACATTTGGCTTTTTGGCAAATATGACTCCTAAATAGGGTTGTTGGAGCTGAAGTAAATAAGCAAACTATCTACAGTCAAAGAAGTATTTCTTTGTGTCTAGGGATGGTATCTTCCGGTAGGAATGGATGGTACTCTGAAGGCTCTTCAAAATGGTCATCAGGTTAGGCTTAACGGGGCACCTCCATGATAGATAGATAGATACATGTGCAACAGAGCTGTGCTGAGACTGCCTCCCTCTTTCTAAAGATAGAGTCGGGAGAATGATTAGGTGACCAAGTTATACTGTCACACATTTGCCATTTAGGTTCCTTTCATCCACATCATCCTGAATAATAAAAATCCTACTTGTTTTACCGCTCAAGGTCACACGGAGCCTGTACTGCATTACCGTCTTTGCTTTTTAATACGTATGCCTGTGTGTGTATATATTTACTGTATATGCACACGCAAACACATCTGCACATGTAAACAGATATACATATCTATTATATACAGTTCAAAATAATCAACATCTGCAGAGATTCAGCTCATAATTTTTGTCCGTACACTGCCCTATGTGGGCATTCATGGTAAGAACAAGACATTAAGTGAATCTGACATTCAGTTTACCAGCAGGTTTCACAGTACATGGGCAAAACGTTGCCCGGAATATGTAAAATATTATGATCATTGCCATACCTAACTAATTGCATTTGAAACATGCTGGCCATAAAATTAATTAGCAGTACAGAAAGCATCATGATAACCAGCTATAAATACTAAACACAACTAATTATTTCAGTCATAAACGGGCCGTGCCAAGAAATTTATAATGAAGCAATATGTTGCAAGAAAGGAGAGAGAGGTCTTTTCATGTCTGCACATACAACCTCTGACATCAGGGCTACTCCATTTTGCGATATTGTCAGCAGCGCTAGCAGAGAACAATGCGCACCAAAAATAAAATGAAACCAATCTAGGATTTTTTTTCAGTGCTCTTTAAGGCATCTTGCAATTGTGGTGACAGTCAAAAATGTTCAGTTACTCTGGATCTGCTGAGTACATTTTGAGTTTGATCAACAATTGATTTCTGCAAACAAACAAACAAACAAACAAACAAACAAACAAATAAATCTGACATTACAATGAATAGCCTTCTTTCGATTTTCCTCATCCACTGAAGCATTCAGTGAATGCAGCAGGCATAATAGGCTGAGGTAAACAATGTCAGGTTCTGTTATATCAGGAACTCTTTTTAAACCAGGCAGACAAGCTATCATTGGTGCCTAAAACCCTGTAAATTGCAGTTGAGACTGGAAATGAGTTTGCTTCCTAACAAGTGTTTTGATGACATTCTCAAGAATAGAAGAAGATACTTTATTGACTGTTCTGGTTGATGTACATTTGGTTATGAAACAGTTGTATTAATGAGTATATATAAACATTCTGTGTGGGGCAATAATAGAATCAGCACGTCACTGAACCAAGTGGCATTGAGCTGAATGCTCACAAAGATATCCTGAGATTATGAATAAAAGATATGGATGGACAGTCTAAGTTGCTTCTACCTGGCCTGAGCTAGACTGGTGTGTTACCTCAGCTGGGAATATCAGGAAAGAGGCTGCTTGTCACAGAACTAATATATTCTTGAACAATGGCAGTGAATCCCCAGGTTATGGCGGTTAATTAAGCTAAGCAAGTCGTGATGCTAACCATATCACTAACATGTTGTTTTGAAAACATGGCAGTAGGGATATGAATAATGTTTCAAAATTATTCCTTAATGATACAGGGTGTCCTAACACACTGTAGAGAAACCATTGACCCTTGGAGAGACTTATCTTTTCCAGTACAAGAACTAGACACATTTTTTAAAAAAAAATAATTCAAGTTTTCCACAATTTGCCCAAAATGTCTCTGGGTCAAACTGGAGCCTTTTCCCTTTGTGAAGCAATAGATCAAAATGATGTCGGAAACTTCGCAATTTGCTTAATTTGTGCAATTTGTGCAAAAATTGCTTTCTAACATGCAAGAACCTTCTCAAACACCAGGAGAGGATAGCTTGCTGCTGTGTGAGCAAAGGAGGGGGGAAAGGTACTTTCTTATTCTTGCACAAGAACAACAAAAATGACACTTTAAATCCCTAGCTGGGGGAAATCAGGATTGCATCTGTATGCTGGTAGAGCTGGGTTTAATCTTTTATCTTCCCCTCCATGCTGTTTTCTGGCCCTGAGTAGTACTAATATGCTTTATGGCAGAGCTGGATACTTGCATATTTCCCTCCCAATATCCTACAGGCCATCAATTTGAGATCAGCTATGGACTCAAGTCCAAAATAAAATTTAAAAAAAAATCAGATTTAAAATTACTAGTTGTATGTAACATCTGTGTGTGCATGTTGCTTAAGATTTTGATTACTCAGGAATTATATGTATATGTCATTTTTATTTGGTAGAAGGAATTGCCTTTTACTGCCATGAGTGCCATAATCTCTGCTGCTAAAATTGCTATAGCTATAAGAACTAAATAGTGTAAGTTTAATTAAAGAAGACCAAATACTCCTTTGGCCAGGTTCTCTATCAGCAATGTTTTGCTTCATGTTAACTTCCTACTGTCTCTGATGTTATGCGCAGCTGTTCACTGAAATCCTAGTCCTTCTTCAGCCAAAAAAAAAAAAAGGATTCAGTTCTTCATCACACACACACACACACACACACACACACACACACACACACAAAACCACACAACTGTATGAATGTGGGATATTGCGCTTCTGTATCCATGATTCAAAACATCAGTATTTTGTCTGATATTGCTGAACAATATGTGCCCACATTGCCAGCAGGCAAAAAGAATGGCAAGCTTGAAATTGCAACGGATAGCCCAAATATTGATGACAACAAGGGCAGCAGTCAAGATGGTCTACAGCAGGCTTGTCCAACCTGCGGCCCGAGGGCCGCATGCGGCCCAGGTCAGCTCGTAATGCGGCCCAGTGCAATTTTTTATTTTTAAAGAAATTCCAAAGTTTCAAGTTACACTGCCGACGCTTGCGGCCGGGGCACGTCACAAGAGTAGAGGGGGAGAGAGGGAAGGAAGGAGTGGGAGGGGAGGGGACAGGGGGGCTGTGTGACTGCATTGTGCCATCCCCGTAAATAGGTGGACCCCCTCCCAGCCCCATAAAGCCGCCAGAGTTGAAGCTGGCAGCCTCTGCTATCTGAGATCGCAGCTGCCGGTAAGCGCGCTTGGAGCGGGGCTATGGAGGACGGCTAGGGCTGCTCCCCATGCAGCACAAACCAAATTTATGTGCGGCCCAAACCAAATTTTCATCTTCTAATGTGGCCCAGGGAAGGTGAAAGGTTGGACACCCCTGGTCTACAGGATACATTCTTGTGCTTGCTACCATTCACAAAGAGAGACCAAACAGGGGAAATCCCAGGAAATATGACACAAATAACTGACACATACAACAGAGGCTTGCTGACATGGAATCATCTTCAGAAAACAGCAAAAAGCAGTAAGGAAAAGAACCCCACTTTCACAGCGACATTCTAGAAACCTCCATTGACCCAGAATGATGTGGTTACTAGGCTTGTTTTTATTATGCTAATTTGTTCCAGCTTAATTGCTCTCTGGTTATTTTCAAACTTTAATAAAAGAGGTCAGGCCTGGATTCAAAGAATTGAAGTGGAACGTGATGAGAACATCTCAAGAGGTGCCACCTAATGTAAAAAAAGCCTGCTAGACATTTTCTGATTCTTTCTGTGAAGCTTGTTCTTGGCCTCTCATGAGGGATGTGAACATTTTTTGCAACATGACAGGCTCTGAAGATACCAAGAAATCCTTTTGAGAAACTGTTGACTCCTGCATGATGTCTCATGAATAGCAAAAGAATAAGCAGCGCCATTTTTGCTTCTGCCACTTGAACAAAATGTCTCTGCACAAAAGGATTGCCTCATTGATCAAAAGGATGCAGACAAACTAAGTAATGCTTCTAATATTGAAAATCCTGCAACAAGGCAGCTGGTCTCATGGTTTTGTGCAGTTTTCACAAGTTGTGCAACTTGTGTGATTTGTACAGTTTATGCAATCTGTTAAAAATTACGTAGATGCAGGAATTCCCATGGATTCCATCTGAAAATGTCTTTCTAAATTACGTAAATGGAGGAATTCCCATGGATTCCATCTGAAAATGTCTTTCTCTCACACAAGTACAGAGGGGGGAAATGGGATGCATGACAACAATGTGAGTGAGGAGTCAGATCTCTACCTATCACTAACAATGATGGGTATTTGGTGGAAGAGACAAGATTTTTTCCAGTTGTGGTACTCAAATATGGCATTGCCTTTCAACAAGCGTTATCCCCCCCATTACACACTTTAAACAAGTTTTGGGGAGTTGTTTCAGCTGTGACAGGCTTCAAAAATTATCTAGGATTTGCTATGATCTACTGTCACTTATTTGCTGACATGGTTTTATGATCATGTTCTGTTGCTGCAGCTTGGTTACTGCTACATGAATACAAACGCTAAGCTTAATATGTTGACTGTTCCGTCACTGTCAATGGATCACAGACTATAAGCATTGTTAAGGCAGATGATGGCATTTATATATTTGCTGGGGAATGCATCACCATCATCTGAAAACTGCAGAGCTGGAAGGTACCCTATGGATCATAAAGTCCAGCCTCTGTCAAGGAGGCACAGTGGGGAATCGAACTCCCAACCTCTGGCTCTGCAGCCAAATATCTAAACCACTGAGCTATCCAGCAGTGCAGATGTTCCAGACAGATAAATAAGTAGTCAACCATCTTCCCAAAGAGCTTTAAAAAGATATACAGTGGTGCCCCGCATAGCGAGGTTAATCCGTTCCGGATTAACCCTCGCTATGCGGAATCATCGCTAAATGGGTAGGGAAAAGGTATTGAAACGCATTAAACTTAGTTTAATGCGTTCCAATACCTTGCTTACTTACCCGTTCAGCGAGGATTCCTCTTGCCGGCAGCCATTTCCGCGCCCTCGCTAAGCGAGGGCAGGGCGTGAAAACGGCTGCCGGCAGCCATTTCCGGGCTTCCGGTGGCCATTTTGGAGCCACCGAACAGCTGTTCGGTGGCTCCAAAATGGCCGCCGCAGTACCCGATCTTCGCAATGCGGGTTTTCCCCATTGCGAAGATCGGGTATGTTTCCGTATAGCGATCCAAAAAAAGGGATCGCTATGCGGAAACATCGCTATACGGTGCACTCACTAAGCGAGGCACCACTGTATCTTTGAACTAAAACTCCCAGAAATTTTTAAGCCAGCATGTCCAACGACTTTATGCCTGCAGGATATTAGGAAGTGTATTCCTGAAAAGTAAATTTTCAGAGCTTTGAATAACTCTCATACGCCAATAAACTAACATAAGCCAATAAACATTTGTTTTAGTTTGGCAAAGAGAGAGTTCACCAAACCACTATTTTTTTGCATTGCAAGCTGTTTCTTGACTTTTGGGTACAAATCTAAAGCTATCAGTTTGGAAAGAATTTAGACCACTGAAACCATCATACACAGAACTAATTGTCATTACACTTTGGCATGAAACTGAATGACTTTGATATAGAAAGTCACAATTTTAGTATGATATTAAGTGTCTGAATTTTCTAAAAGGATTTGCACTCACTAATCTCAAAACAGTGAATCAGTATTATGTCAGAGTGGGAGAATGCCATTGAACCTGGCCCCTATCACAAATGCTTTAAGGTTTTCTAGAAGATAATTAGATATAATTTTATATCTCAATAAGCAATTTTATTTTCTTCTCAACATAATCCTTTTATAAACATGGAACATTTGGGCTTTCTCTTCTCTCACTTCTTAGCTATTCTGTTCATTCTATTAGACTATGCTAGTATATCTTGCCCACTTTGTTACTTTCCTAGCCATTTGTGAGGGGGGGGGAATCAATTATTCTTTCTACAGTTTTTAAAATCCTAGTGGCTTTCATATATCCACAAGAATAAAGAATTAAAGTTATTAATCAGATATTTAGTCTATTTTGGGGGAAACTGTCCCTAACTTCCATTTTTTTTATAAATATAAAAATGGTGAAGAAGTCCCATTTCCTCAGGTGGAAATATGACAATAGTGATGTGTTTTTTTACATTTCTTAGGCTACAAATTCCATAATTTTCAATTCTGGGAGTTGTACATGACAGTCTTATACCAGAATGTGACTCATCTACTCCAACATTGGAGGCATTCAAGAGAAATTTAAACAACCAACTGGCAGATATCATTTGGTGTGTGTTCCTGCACTGATCAGGCCTTGGACTTGATGGCCTTATATGCCCCTTCCAGCTTTATAATTCTATGATTCTATAAAAGGTCTCAACTCATAGCTTGTGTGGTGGACCTTCACCTAGTTCCACCCCAACTTTCTGTTCCTGTCCCAGTTCTAGCTATGAATATTATTTTTTAACAGGAAGCTGGGCAGAGCTGGGCCTCAAATCTTTCCAGAAGAAGCTTTTTTATCCCCCAGGTGAGTCACGTTTAGGTATGTGAAAAATGTCTGCCGGGTAAAATTCCCAGGATAGAGAATTATTGGATTGGTTGTTCAAGAAATCAAAAAAACCCTTCTCTCTACGAGACAATACCATTACCCTGTAATTAGAAGCAGAACCCTCTGAAGTGAAAGTAGACACCTGATTGTACTAGCATTAGTTCCAATGTAGGTCTAAATTAGAAGCCAGCCTGTTCATTGAGTTATAAGGAGGAATCAGTGAATAGTGATTCCAAAAAGAATAGTTGTGTTGGTCTGTTTTGGGCAAAATGGGCAAAGAGCATTGTGACAATGTAAAGATTAACTAGTTTTATTTGTGCAAAGATTTGGTGGATTGCATTTGAAAAAAAAATCAACTATGCAAACTCTTATATTAAATACAACTTCAGTTTTTTCAGTTGCTGCAAATTGTTGGAGATAAATGTTTATTCCTAGATTTCTCCCTGCCTGACCTTTGACCTCTCACCTTTTTGATTCTCCTGTCCAGTTAAGCAGACAACTTCCATTGTCTTTATAACATAACTCTCAACCCATCTGGTGATAGTTATTCTAATTCAAAAATTGCACCAGTGCTGTTGTTGCTTCATGTCAGACTGTCAGTCGAAAGCCAAGCACACCCAGCTTTAAATGATAGACAAGTTGACAGCCTTCTTACCTCAAGCGGAATAAATAATTCTATCATGGAAAATATTTTTAATTTCATAATTTACACAACATTCTGCTCCTCGCTTTTGGCCTGCTGGTTTACTGCCTTTTTACCAGCTCCTTATTAGTTTTTGATCCATCATTTATTCTGTTGTTGTTCCTGCATATATTTGTTAACTTCATTACTGCTGCTAATTACTCTTGTTGCTTTGTTATCCACCAAGAGTCATGTTTCAAAGAAGAGGATATAAATACCTCACATAAATGAATTAAAAAACAAATGAACACACATACACATACAAATTCTCCTTAAATTTTTCCTGCAGATGTTTAGTGTCTGTTTTATACTCAGAGAAACCTCAAATTATTATGAATATGTGCATACTATAAATAAGATTGTATACATTAAGAAGGACAATTTAAACTGATTTTTAAAAAACCTTTCCTTAGATCAGACACTACTTTCTCCCTGATTTCAGATGGAAACAGTAACAAAATTGTAGAAGAAAAACTGGATCATTTCAGAATGACCTTCAGTGGGATGAATTTCATTTCCAAAGCCAAATGGTGCCCATCAGTATTTGGCTGAATCTGATATACGTGGCATATAAAGCTTTTGATGCATTATTTTTAATGGGCAGGAAGGAGGAAATGGTAGCATTCCTTTAGTTTTCAACAACAGTTGAGGAAGCTCCAGTTGTCCATTTCTCAGTCTTTTAAGCACTCACATCCTTAAACAGAATGTAATTATTGAGGAAATTAACTTTATAGCTACAGAGTGTGGTGTCATGATAATTTAGAGGAATAGGAAAGGATGTTTTCTTTACAATCTTTTTTTTAAAATCTCTTTCTTTTTGGTTTGCACTTAATGGCATTCATTAAAACTGATAACAGAAATTGCTTCTCTTTTTAAATTTCTTACTGAGTCACAGTTTAGTTGAGTTAACTTTCCTTGGAACAATATATTAGTGTCATGCTCAATTGACTTTCCTCATAAAGGAAATGAAAGTCCATTATCTGCACCAATAGAAACAATATAAATATACATATTTCTGTCCTTTTGTTAAAATAATTGTAAACCCTAACCAAATCTGTCACAGACCACCACTATATTGTGATTCACTGCTGGCTGCTGAAGTCAAATTTTCTCTTCTAGAGAGAGCAATGTTTACCTTTAGAATTCAGGGCAGGTTAACAGAGAAAAAGACTGGAGCTTTCATAGTCAGCCGCTCAGCTGTTTCTCATTTCCTTTCCACATGCCTTTCCCTGGAACTGCCTGCAGCAAGAAAATATATTGACTTTCCAGAGAACTTGGTGTTCAGACTTTGAAATTGTGCTCCCTATCTTTTAATCATTGGATACTGAAAGTGGATGAAAAAAAGGAGGGAAGGAATGAACAGATCATCACATTCAGCTATGCTTCTTCCCTTTGTTCTTGTCCCCTCGTGGTTTTTAATTTCAGAACAACCTCTTCTATCGCTACAACATAAGAGCATAACACTTTAAACCATTTCCAGTGGTTAGCAACAGGAATTCTCATTACTTAATTTGTTTCTCATCAGAAAAAAAATGCCTCCTGCATTCTTCAAATAGACATGCAAATTTCACTGCTCATGGGACCTTCCTGTTGCCTGTACAGCCATCACACGGTTGTTCTTATAATGGCTGGATAGCTCAGTGGTTTATGTATCTGGCTACAGAGCCAGAAGTAGGAAGTTTGATTCCCCATTACGTCTCCTATGTGCAGAGCCAGCATGTATGGCCTTGGGCAAGCTGCCCTGGGATGCCCCCAGAAGAAGGGAATGATAGACCACTTCTGTGTATTCTCTACCTTGAAAACTCTGAAAAGGGTTGCCATGTTGGAATCAACTGGAGGGCACACAACACCAACATAGGGAACCAGTGACCTTCAAAATGTTGTTATGACTCCTAATCCCATAATCCCCAATCACTACCCTTACTGTTGAGGTCATGGGAACTGGAGTCAAACAACCGTAGAAGGATACAAGTTTCCCATTATTCCCATATGGTAGGATTTAGGATATGCAGTAATCCAATGTTTGCTGTTTATCTTAACACTGCTGCTGAATAGGTTTGTTCGGGGTTTTTTTGTTGTTGTAGAAAACCTTTATAGAATAACTTTATTGGAGGAATACTAAGACTACAATCCTTTACCCAGTGGCTAGGAAGTAAGCCTCATGAAATTCAATAAGACTTAATTCTGAATATTCATTTATACTAAATTTTACCAGTTTTGACATTTTCCAAAAAGGCATGCAAAGCATAGCTCAGTTCTGCATGTGTAACAACTTTCTTGGCATTAAACCATGGGTTCTGCTCCACCCAGTAGGATCCTGGTCTCCAAACTAGGGCTCATGTTACATGAGGTACCAAAGTTCTTGTTCCATGCAAAACGTATTTAGTCTACAGGCAAGATCTCATATTTCATACAATCTAGATACCAGAGCTCCTCTTCTATGTAACTTCTTTCCTGGCTGTAAACCAGAGCTCCAATTCTAGGCAAAGCCTTCTGTTATCTGTTTCCGTTTCATGCAAACAGCTCTACAAAACTGTGTAGAAACCGAGGAAGTGCAGAGCATAGAACATGGAATTCATTTACTGGAAGTTTGGGCGCTTCTTTGTGAGTGCCTAGCTAGTTATTTATTTATTATTTATTTATTTATTAGATTTTTTTTACCCCGCCCCCCTAGACACTCGGGGCAGCTTACAAATGTCATAAAATATTATAAAATACAATAAAACAACATAATCATTAAACAATTAAATCAATAATATGGTGTGTTCAAGATGAGGAATGATAGAACAAAAGACAGAATTCAAGGATTGACAGAAGGGAAGGCCTGCCCAAAGAGCCAAGTCTTTAAATGGCTCTTAAAAACACCCAGCGAAGGTGTGGTTTTTTTGCTAGATGGTGTAGAAGACACAGGCCAGCATCAGTTACTCAAGGACAATTCACACCTTCAGTTGGCCTTCTGTTAAAGAACACTTCAAAGAATGGAGCCCTCAATGCCTATTTTTTTTAATCAGGGGACATATCAAAGCAACACTAAAAGGTATCTAACCCTACCACTTTAAATCTTGACTTGAAAAGCCAGTCTGCTTTCTTCCCTAGACCCATGCAAATTTTGGGTGTGGTAAACGAAGAGAATGAAATTATGCTTTTGTTTTGGTGAAACATGAACGAGGATTAAGATGTTGTTTGCAACAGGAATGTAATAGCTCATTTATTGTATAGAAGGGATTAAGAAACCCAGTTAGATAGCCTGGCCTGCCTCTCAGGAGAAAATACATTGCTCATTCACTGTTTCTCTATGCCCAGGAAGGTATCAGTATGACTGAGAAGGAGGGGAGTTTGTCTGTTTGCTGTCCTATGATGCTGTACTTGAAAAGAATGTACATTCTGTGCATATCCCAGGACTGTGCTGCTACTCTGCTGAGATATGCCTATTAATTAGTCTAGCTCAGCCTTAGTTGTTTTCTAGTGTGTTGCTCTCAACTTGCCTGAGACTGTTTCTGTATCTTGCTGCAAGTATATTTTTCCCTTCTGTAACATTTTGGAACTTTTATTCTCTTTAGTAAAATTCAAAAATCTTTTCAAGCAGTCTGGATTTTTTGCTGAGAGATTTTGTGGTACTAAGCTACTGGGACCAAGCTACTGGGATGTTCGTGTTTGTAAGTGGGTGTGGCGGTAGATCTCTCCTTGGAAGAAGGCAATGTGTTTCTCAGTGTCTAGCCCTGTAGATATCGTTTTGAACTCCCTGCAGCCACCATCAGAACTGAGTGTCTGGAAGTAATACAGTCTTTGCCAGGCTCCATATCTGCATCATCACTGACTTTTACCTGGGCTCACCCAACCAGGAAGAAATAAGAGCAGTGTGGTAGGGTGACTATAAAGGGGGGGGTGGCTAGACTTGCTACCATCACAAAAACCTTCTACATCTTTCTTGTGTATATGTATGTGTGTGTTTGCATGAACATTGATTTCCAGCTTGTGTAACTGCAAGCTGAAGATTGCACAATGCATTGTGCTTGTGCAGCTGTTATGCCTTGCATCCCCTAATAGAATTCTGCATCTTATAAGGCCCACACATTCAAATGCACACAAAAGAAATATTGAGAACAATATGACATTGTAATATGGCTGTGCATGCTTGGAGTCAGAGCTAGGTTTTGTTTGTTGAAAACCTGTGAAAGGAAAACATTCATTATACAGATTCTGATCATATCGCAAGATCTCCAGTATTCTGTACATGCAGTTGTGGAATGAAACAAATCAACAGTTATCTTATGTTCAGTGTTAGTGGATTGTTTTGCTTTTGTGCATCTTGAGTTGTTTCTCCAATTCTAGGTTACTGTAGTTTGAAACAAATAATAAGAATAACCAAGCTTTGCAAAAAGGCAGTGTGCAGAATACGCAATAGCAAACACTGTGACAACCCCAACATTGTATTTCATAACAACAGAGTGAAAAATGACATTTTACATTGCATATTCCCTTTCAGGGAATCAGTCAAAGATCAAGAATAACACAGTAGTGCACCCTGAAGGTATGAGTACAGCTTACTTTCACAGCCATTGAAAAAGAGTGAGGGTGGAATCTAAATATACATAAAAATGAATATCCTCCTTCTAATATTTAGCAGTGATGATGAAAATTCACTATTGTAGTCCAAAACCAAAAGATTTTATTTCACGTATTGAGAATTTTTAGCTGCCTAACAGATGGAAAGGTGAAATCTAATTATCAGAGTTCTGCCTCTACTCCCACCTCCAACAATGGAGTGCATACAGAGATTCTTTGGCTATGAAAGGCAATTATTATCATTGCATGAGAATGCAGTGATGTTATGCATCAGAATAAATCAACATTTTACAAGGAAATTCTAAAAATGGGGCAGTACAAACAAAAAATTGTAACTTTTGAAGTGCACTTTGAATCAGCACTACAGTTGGCCCAGAGGTAGCAGACAGCCTGCTCTTACTCTGGGCCAAATTTGTGGGAGTTTGGGCAAAGGGTTTTCATGTTATGATTTTTTTAAAAAGTAAAACTCTACCACCCATGCAGAAACAAGCAACCATTCCCATATTTAAAACAGATCAAATAAATTAGAAAGACCCATCTTGCTTATCTTGAAAGAGAATGGTTGGTCCCACATACTTTTTTATTTGGAAGGAATCCAGACTGCAGATGCTGAAATATTGATCCTCAAAAAAAGGCATTTCAAAAGGAAAAAATTATCTTTATTACACAGGTCTATCAGTAAGAGTGTTCCAAAGAAGATACAATGTTTTATGTGCAGAAGACTGTAGAGCAATGAAAGGTCATGGAGACAAAGTCTAAAGGCAGGTTTTCTCTGAAATTTTTTAAAAAATGTGAGCTTGCTTTAAAGAAAGTAATGAAGTGACAATCCTCCAGAAAGGGACATTTTGCCCAGTGTCCCCAGGGAATTAGCATACAATTTTGTAAGGCATATTCAAAGTATTTCTGCATTACAAAAGCACAGAACAGTTGTGTTTGTTCCGGCCCTGAGTGCTTTCAGTAAAGATTTCTGAAACCAAGCTCCCAACACAAGTCTCCAAAGGGTAGATATGCTTTAGGCAATCAGAATTTTTGACACTGCCAGTCAGGAGCCAATTAGCTGACTCTCAGGAGGAGAGGTTTTTAACTGCTTCCTGGCTGAATAGGCATTACAAATGGACTTGGTGTCTGGTTGTAAAAATATCTTAAAATATATTTTTAAAAATAGAAAATAATTTCAGAAGCTCATTTGTTCAGAAGCGCATTCCTGTTTTTTGTTTGTTTGTTTGTTTGTTTGTTTGTTTTGCTTGCATGTTTGATTTTTGGCTGGAGATGGTCTTACTTGATGTTAGGAGAGCTTTGGTGCCTATATCTTATCATAGTTTCAATCATTCCACCTGCCTTGTCACTGTGCAATTGTTTGGTAATTAAGAAAAAAACTTTCAAAGATGTTATGTGCCATCCAATGTGCGGTGGTGACAACATGAGTTAATGAACTTCAAAATGTTATATCATTAACAGCTCTGCTCAGATCTTGCTAACCACCAACATCCCATGTGTGCTTGTTCTCTCTTCCTACTGCCCCCACTTCCAAGAAAATTTATCTTTTCCAGTAAATTCTGCTCAGGTGTTACAAACTAACAACTGCGGCTTCCTTTACTGAGACATTCTGTTTCATCTTAAGACTTCATGCCTTCATACTCCCCCCACCACCAAGAAACACTTTTCCCAGCAATATTGTCTTTTCTGGTCAGTTCTGTATTCTCATTATATGAGCATGATAGGATAGTCTCAATTAACACATTTTTAATCTGGGGAGGTTCAATCTTGACTTGATTGAACACCCTTATTTCTGACTTTTTGTCTGTCTCTGGTATCTGTAAGACGTCCTCCAGCACCATATTTAAAATTAGCTGTTTTTTGTGTTGTTTTTTTAAACATGCACACAACATTTTCGTAGAGTTTTTGATCTTTTACCTGAGAGGCTAAAGAGTTTCTTCAGTCAGAATGTTGACAACACCAGTTGTAGCAGTCAAGATTGTCTACAGGATGCCCTCTTGCACTCATTACCATTCAGGCTTATTGAAAATAGTCCTGATGATTGGCTTGTATTTGGGTGAGAAGTAGTTAACTGATGAAGAAAGGATTCATCAGAAATCTGGGATTTTTTCTTAGGCAGGTTAAGAGTAACTTCTTCAACACTAGCTGGAAATGCAGAGCTTGAAAAAAAGCTGTTTTTTCAGGGACTGCAGCAACTCCCTTCCCTGTCTTCTGACTTCCAGACTGCCTAATATTGGCTTGGTGAATCTGGAAAATGGCTTCCTTCAGGCTCTCGAACAAAAGGACAGTGCAATGAAGAAGTAAGATTACACCACATCCAAAGCTCTTCCAAACTGTGTTAAACTGCAGCCTTAACTAGTCAAGACTTCCAAGGGAAGGCTGAGCCAACACTAGGCCAGCTGAAACTGTGCTGAATCTAGTCCCCCTCCCCCCAGCCTAGAGATGATAGGAATTACTTAGGACTATTGTTACCTTGGCGTAACCTTGTATGAGTATAGTAATTATATCTCTGGCTGGAGGTATGGATTGTCTCCTCTGTCTCTTGCCCCCCTTCTTCACCTCTTTCTGGCTCTTCTGCCAGCAGATTTTAGGCAGCAGAGCACTTCTGCAGGCAGAGTCTTCTTCGAGTGGTTCTCCGGGATCAGCAAGCAGAAGGGGTTTCTGCCAGTCCAAGGCTTTTTTTTTTTGCTCCCATAAGAGAATTTCTCCCAGCAGAAAAGGCTTTGCCCATCGCCTGCCCTCTATAGCCTTTACATCTTTGAGTTAAGATTGGTGTAATAGCTGTTTAGTCATAAACTAAATTCCAAAATCCATACTGGGTCATGTCTTTATTAGGCCCAAAAAAAAAAAAAGTGTGCAACATGCTTTTGAGCTCAACATTGTCCTCGTCAGGCAAGTTCCTGAAAATTCCTGGGAGAGCGTTTGAAAGCTTTCATTGCAGTGCAAAAACACCTTTTGGGCCGTGAAAGGTATCTTTGGCATTTAGTGGCGTTTCTTGCCCGTGATCTCTAGAGTGTACAGAACCATGGCACAGCTTGCAGCAATTGCCACCTGAGAGAATGTGGAGCCCTGCAATCTGAACAAAAGTAGCAATCCTGGCACCCGAAGCCCCTCCAACATATTGTGCCTCTTTTCCAGATGGTCCTGAATTTGCAGCTAAGCACAAAATAGCTAGATTTGGAACACATGTAGATAATAGCCTAATTGTGTCAAAATGGCATTGGGGGGGAATAGGAGGGAGTAAGGTAGGTGCTACAGGGGGCCAAACTGAAGGGTCCCAAAATTTATAAGGTAAAAGAAATGCTGAACAGAAAATGCCTGAGAGCAGACTTCTGGTTGGAACCGGTGCCAAACCGAATCCGTTGTTCTGCTGTGGTCACAAACATTGCTGACTATGAGCCCACACGGCTGACGGAGAAATTCCAGAAATAACATGGCATCAAAGTCGTTTTGTATTAGCAGCTTTCCATGACTCTGGTCCAGTTTTGCATTAGCATGTGTCTCCACTGAGCTTGCCAAAAACCTGTTAATGTGGCTGCTTGTTTTGTTTTGGACTAACTGCTTGATATATTGCGCCGTAGGAAAATGTTACGGCTCGTCTGTTCTTTTGTTCTTTACAATACTTTACAATCTGTGATTCCTTGTTAAGCTTCAATAAAATGTAGGAAATTAACGATATTGATCTGCTTTTGCCATTGGAAACTTCCATTTATTTTCTTGTTGTTGGTTTTTGCCCGTTCCATCTTTATTAGGGTGGATATCACAGAACTCAACCACTAAGGCAGCGATGAGTTGAAATTCAGATCCAGGTGGAAATCCGTGTGTATTTATTTGATTATGTAATTTATTTACACCCTATCTTTCTCCCTTATGAGACTTGGGTGGCTTAGAGTAGATATTTGGGGTGGGAGTTGATGGGAGAAAAGAGTTCTGGAGCAGAATGCACTGCAATACCAAAGCAGTAATAAATAAAGTATGCAATTTATAAACACTGAAATTGTTTAAAACCAATTTAAACCATCTAAAGACAACAAAACAAGAGCCATCAGTATAAGGTCCTGTCAATGGCCAGAGAACTGTGGCTGAAAACTGAAAGACTTTGCACAACTATTTCAGCTTCTTAATGGATTTTTCCCCCATGGTAAGAAAAACATGGAAGAAATGGCAAGGAAAGCACGGGTAGATTTCAAACGAAAGACAACATTGCCTAGAAAATGTTATGACATTCCTTTAGTAAGATAAAGTTAATGCAGAATTAAGATCTCAGGTTGAATCAACCTCAACATTACACCTTTACCTTTTATTTTATACATTACAAATGGTCAGGGTCATGTCACATATTACAGGAACTTCATATTTCCTGCTAATACAATGTTGTCCCTCTGGTATGCAACTCCTTCAAAGCTCCATGCCCTATTAATCAGATTTGCAAATTAAGTCTGTGTTTTCATGTTGTGATCAATCACAAAATAAGAACAAGCTAATTTGCAGCATGGGCAAAGAGGAAAGCTCCTGTTAGGATAAAGATACTGTATGACTTTTATATTCCATTTTAAATGATGTGCTAAGTGTGCCATCTAGTTTGATCCCTAAACTTCAACAAGATTGTGGTATTCTATACTTATTCCAGTATGAGGAAAAAATAGAGGGCAAAGTCACACATGACAGGGACAGATATGAGAAGACTGGGTAGCTCAGTCAGTTAGGTTAGGTAGTGGGCTGCACTTTGGAATTTGATTCCCTCTGTGCATAACAGGAAAAGAGGTGACCTGTGTAGGCTTGGGCAAGCTACACAGTCTCAGGGCACTCCCAGGGGAAGGGAATAGTAAGGCACTTCGGAGTACTCTGTATGTAGAAAACTCTGGAAAGGGTCATTGTCGGGCCTTCTCGGCAGTGGCCCCTCACCTTTGGAACAGTCTGCCCACAGATATCTGTCTGGCTCCCTCACTGGGTGTTTTTAAGAGCAGACTTAAGACCTGGCTGTTTAGGCAGGCTTTCCCTCCTGTCATCACTTGATTTTTTTCCTTTTCCCCATCTTGAACTATGTTACTATTGTTATTTTTTTATTTTATTATATTATTTTTATTCCATTTTTAATTGTTAGCCGCCCAGAGTAGACTTCGGTCTACATGGGTGGGGTATAAATTTCATAAATAAATAAAAATTGTAAGCCAGAACTGACTTGACAACATGTAATTAAATTAATGAGACACAGATCTATGAACTTAAATCCAGATCAGTCATTCTCATACAGAAAACCACAATTTTAACAGAATAAAAGTGTGTATGGGGGAAGGATACAGATATTTGCTTTCATCCCTTGGTTTACCAATGACAAGCTTAACAA
This sequence comes from Pogona vitticeps, assembly GCF_051106095.1. Lineage (NCBI taxonomy): Eukaryota > Metazoa > Chordata > Lepidosauria > Squamata > Agamidae > Pogona > Pogona vitticeps. The sequence continues at coordinate 251,311,725 of NC_135784.1, read as the reverse complement.
CTTCCCTGCTGGGGCAAATAGCTCCCCTGGCCCTTGCCCCAATATCAGTAACTCTTCAATCTTTAAATATTTGTAATATATTACATATATAATATATATGTCATTGCACATATATATAACATACTGTATATGTAATATACAGTATGTAATATACAGTATTGCTGACTCTATACAGTCAGCAAAAACAAGACCTGGAGCTGACTGCGGTTCTGATCATCAGCTTCTCATAGCAAAATTCAAGCTTAGACTGAAGAGAGTAGGAAAAACCACTGGGCCACTCAGGTATAATCTAAACCAAATCCCTTATGAATACACAGTGGAAGTAAAGAACAGATTTAAGGAACTAGATTTGGTGGAGAGAGTGCCTGAAGAACTTTGGATAGAGGCTCGTAACATTGTCCAGGAGGCAGCAACGAAAACCATCCCAAAGAAAAGGAAATGCAAGAAAGCAAAGTGGCTGTCCAACGAGGCCTTAGAAATAGCAGAGAGGAGAAGGGAAGCAAAATGCAAGGGAGATAGAGAAAGTTACAGAAAATTGAATGCAGACTTCCAAAGAATAGCAAGGAGAGACAAGAGGGCCTTCTTAAATGAAGAATGCAAAGAAATAGCGGAAGATAACAGAAAAGGAAAGACCAGAGATCTCTTCAGGAAAATTGGAGATATTAGAGGAACATTTTGCGCAAAGATGAACATGATAAAAGACAAAAATGGGAGGGACCTAACAGAAGCAGAAGACGTCAAGAAGAGGTGGCAAGAATACACAGAGGAATTATATCAGAAAGATTTGGATATCCCGTACAACCCAGACAATGTAGTTGCTGACCTTGAGCCAGACATCCTGGAGAGCGAAGTCAAGTGGGCCTTAGAAAGCCTGGCTAACAACAAGGCCAGTGGAGGTGATGGCATTCCAGTTGAACTATTTAAAATCTTGAAAGATGATGCTGTTAACGTGCTACATTCAATATGCCAGCAAGTTTGGAAAACTCAACAGTGGCCAGAGGATTGGAAAAGATCAGTCTACATCCCAATCCCAAAGAAAGGCAGTGCCAAAGAATGCTCCAACTACCGTACAATTGCACTCATTTCACACGCTAGCAAGGTTATGCTCAAAATCCTGCAAGGTAGGCTTCAGCAGTATGTGGACCGAGAACTCCCAGAAGTACAAGCTGGATTCCGAAGAGGCAGAGGAACTTGAGACCAAATTGCTAACTTGCGCTGGATTATGGAGAAAGCCAGAGAGTTCCAGAAAAATATCTACTTCTGCTTCATTGACTATGCGAAAGCCTTTGACTGTGTGGACCACAGCAAACTATGGCAAGTTCTTAAAGAAATGGGAGTGCCTGACCACCTTATCCATCTCCTGAGAAACCTATATGTGGGACAGGAAGCAACAGTTAGAACTGGTCATGGAACAACTGAGTGGTTCAAAATTGGGAAAGGAGTACGGCAAGGCTGTATATTGTTCCCCAGCTTATTTAATTTATATGCAGAATACATCATGCGGAAGGCTGGACTGGAAGAAACCGAAGCCGGAATTAAGATTGCCGGAAGAAATATCAACAACCTCCGATATGCAGATGATACCACTCTGATGGCAGAAAGTGAGGAGGAATTAAAGAACCTTGTAATGAGAGTGAAAGAGGAGAGTGCAAAAAACGGTCTGAAACTCAACATCAAAAAAACTAAGATCATGGCCACTGGTCCCATCACCTCCTGGGAAATAGAAGGGGAAGATATGGAGGCAGTGTCAAATTTTATCTTCCTGGGCTCCATGATCACTGCAGATGGAGACCGCAGCCCTGAAATTAAAAGATGCCTTCTTCTTGGGAGGAAAGCGATGACAAATCTTGACAGCATCTTGAAAAGCAGAGACATCACCTTGCCAACAAAAGTCCGAATAGTCAAAGCTATGGTTTTTCCTGTCGTGATGTATGGAAGTGAGAGCTGGACCATAAAGAAAGCAGACCGCCGAAGAATTGATGCCTTTGAATTGTGGTGCTGGAGGAGGCTCTTGAGAATCCCCTGGACTGCAAGGAGAACAAACCTATCAGTTCTAAAGGAAATCAACCCTGAGTGCTCACTGGAAGGACAGATCCTGAAGCTGAGGCTCCAGTACTTTGGCCATCTCATGAGAAGAAAAGAGTCCTTGGAAAAAACCTTGATGTTAGGAAGGTGTGATGGCAAGAGGAGAAGGGGACGACCGAGGATGAGATGGCTGGACAGTGTCTGCGAAGCAACCAACATGAACCTGACACAACTCCGGGAGGCAGTAGAAGACAGGAGGGCCTGGCGTGCTCTGGTCCATGGGGTCACGAAGAGTCGGACACGACTAAACGACTAAACACACACATATGTAATACATCCACATTACCCCCTCGACCTTTGGTGTCTCCTAGTCATTTTGTTTGCTATGGCACCACATCCTCTTTTTATTTTTGGACACGGTGACTACCATCTTGAACATACTTCCCTCTGGGAAGGGGAGTGAAATCTCACTGAACTCTGTGGGGTTCATTTCACTTCTCAGCAGACATCCGTAGGGATGCTTCGTAGTATGGCTTCTCTGCTGAAATTCATGAGAAATGGACATAATAAATCATATTCTCCTTCATGACCAGCGCCATTCAATGGGCTTTCTTTCACTCCCCTTCCTTTTTTTAAAAAAAAATTTTTTTGAGTATGATTGCTCACTAAAGGGAATCATAGAGTACGCCAGCACTAACAGTTGCCAAGCACACAGGTGCTGGAAAGAAAAACGTTTTAAGTAGTTTTTCTTTTCGGCTTTCAGCTCAGTTAATGTTGCAGGCCTTGCCAGAACAGGAAATCTGCGCCTTTCCCAAGGGATATTTTGCACTCCATGTGCCAGTCCAGATAATGTCAATATTATTGTTCTGAATTAGTAAAAGATGATGAAAAGTGACTTGAACAAATGCCATTAATATATATATTTAAATACTTATACTTACATAAAACTTTATGTAGTGTGTTGATTAGCCAGTCACTTCAAGTAAGCATTTCTGAGAATTCCTTTGAGACAAGAAGGCATGAAAAAGAGTTCCTCTTAAAAAAGAAAAAAACAAGGGGAAAAAAACACTTATGAGGATATAGAACAAGGTGTGCTTATCCACATCTCAGAGTTTATTTAAAGAGTGTGGACATGGTATTTGACCTCTGTTTCTAGCCAAGTTTATCATCTATCAAGTGAGTGATTTGAAATGCCTATGCAGTCTACTGGAAATATATACAATGTGGGTGGGTAAATATAGAAAATGACTTACTGTGTAGTTGTAACTTAAAGATGTGCTATCTGGAGAGAGTTATGACCTGGCAGAAGTCTTTACAGCTGGCAGCAATCCACATAAGCAGAAATGTCCATGTGGCATCAGAAACCTTTTCTACTCACTGATCTTAGGGATCTGCCAGTGAATGTGCTCTACAGGGAAAGATTTTCCAGAAGAATCTTCAAGGAAGGCATAAACAAGAAGTGAGGTGGGGAAGCGACCAAGATCCAAGTCTCTTTGAGCCCAAGGCCAGTTAGGAGCATAACCCTAAACCAAGAAGTTTGAAGGGTCATCTGTACTGACACTTGGCCCCCCTGAAGGTGTCCCAAACATGGTCTGTGGTAATATATCTGTGAAGATTCTCAGTCACCCAGGTGGGGTTATCTGGAAGTTGATTCATGGCAACTGGACTTCTTATTAGGTTGAACCATTTTGCTACTCATCCAAGTAGCTTCTTCAGTCTGAGGAGAGTTGGTAGGAGATCCCTGATACACATTGGTTTCACTTCCCCCTGGCCTGAACAGGCTCATTAGAGGCCATTTCAAACCCACAAACACACTAAGTCAGGGACTTCTCCACCGAAAAGACCGAACACCAAAACACAACAGGAGCAATATAGTATATGTGGTCCAATGCAAAAAGAAGTGTTTGGAGCTCTACACTGGAGAAACCAAACAGCCATTAAACAGGAGAATACCCCAGCACAGGAGGGGCAACGGCTCAGGACCACAATCAGCAGTGTTCTTTCATTTGAAGGACAAAGGACACTTACTTGATGACAAAGATGTACTCATTTTGAACTGAGAAGGCAGGTGGTTTGAGAGAGGGATCAGGGAGTCCATACTGTATATATGCATATAAAAAATCCCTCACTCAACAGGGGTGGAGGATTTAGATACAATATTTTTCCTATTTATCATGTTGCCCTTTCATCCTTCTGCAGAAAGATCAGGACCACACCCACCAGAAAGACCACTATTAATGACTGTTAACAACCCATGACAATGGGAGGAGAAGGATTGCAGAGGTGGGATTTTCACTCCCCCCCCCCCTGCATCCTTTGTCCATCTAATGAGCCTATTCAGACCAGGGGAAAGTGAAACCAACTTGGAGGATATATCAGGGGTCTCCTACCAACTCTCCTCAAACTGAAGAAGCTACTTGGATGAATAGCAAAATGTTTCAACCTAACAAGAAAGAAGTCCAGTTCCCATGACTCAATTTCCAGATGGTCTGTGGTGTTGATGGTATATTTTCAAACCATGTTGATATCAGATACGTTCATATGCAGGTTTGTTCCATCTGCTTTCTACATTAATGTATGCATGTGTAGACACCTGGTCACAAAATTCCACGTACAAATGTGTATTTAAATATGTATCTGTAAATCATTTTTAATTTAAACAGATGTACTTCTACAAGTAAACATGGATCCTCATAAATATATTTTATCCCAAAATATGCATGTCAAAATATGTTATGGTCATTTTCTTTGTTCTTTTTTTGAGATAAAAACTATATCACAAGATACAAAGAAGTGTGAAATCTCAAATATAATTATGGTTCAGTTCAAACCTTAGTCTTAGAAGTGGAGATCAAAGCTTTTCATACTAGAATTTACCAAGACTGAATTTTGCAGGCTTTCCTACTTCTTCCTCCCCCTATGCTGTCTGAAAAGGCCAAAAATACCTTTACTCTAGCACACCATGGTAAGTTACCATACTGTGTTGACTTGTCAGTAAGGGAACATTGTTATTTCAGCCAAGAACCTGGCATGAGAAGAATCCCACAGAAGCTGCTTATCTTTGAGGATAATCCAGACAGAGAAGTTACTCCACCCAGACTTCGAAAGAACTTCAGGTTGACAACACTGGAAAGAAGCAATGGATGCTGGCAAACTGTCCCTCCACTCCTGCCCTTCCAGAAAACCTACTGTGCCATAAAGCTTTTATATAGCCAATCGGTGTGGCCACTGGAAGCATTCATGTTGAAATTCAGGCAGAAGGGGAATGCAGAAATATGGGTCTGTATAACCGCACATGCTTAGAGCAGAAAGTATCGAGGTTTTGTTCATATTTCACTGACAAGTGCCCAAGGAAATAGGCTGGGGGATTTAGTATTTCCTGGAGCTGGCGTCCAGGCAGTTTTATAGCAGCCTTGCTGTTCAGGGGGTGCTCTTTAAGGGGGTCAACAAAATGTTCATTTTTTTATTATGCTTCCTTTAAAACTTTCTATCACCTCTTCAATGAAGGCATAAGGTAGAAGTGTGTGCGTGTGTTTTTTTTCCTTTTGCCATCTGCTTCAATGTAATGTGTCATGATCAGGAAAAAGTATAACAGTTGTTTAAGCTGACCTCTGTCATGGTTTTAGAACATTTACTTTAATTAAAATCCTAATTAAATTGATAGTTGTACTCTGGCAGCTTTTGTTGATTTGCCTGTCTTTAGGCACAATAGATTTTAAATTCATTATCTTATGAACTGATAGTGCAGCAATATAATGGCCAAAATCCAGTAAATCATACTAGAATAGGCCCATTGAATCAGTGGGGATGTAGCGAGTCATCTCCTCTGTAAATTCCATTAATTCAAATTAGCCTACTGTAGTGGCGACTTACTGTACTAAAGTAAATCACTGATAGAGTAGGCCCATTTGAATTAATGGAACTTATGGAGGAGTTCTTTCACCAAATCCCCATTGATGCAATGGGCCTACTTTAGTGCCATTTGCTGTATCAAGCTCCAGAATCTTGGCCATTATGTTTCTTCTTTGTTACCAGCACATTGTCTTGTTTAAAATGTAGGTTTTCTATTTAAACTTTATACCAGAAAGTAGAGATGGGGGTATTCATATATAAATATGAACATAACCCTTGTTATGTTCACACAGCTGAACATAACGAGGGTCCAGCCCCATGGGGATGGATGGTCCACTCACCGATCTGCCATGGGCGCGGGTGCCTCAGAGCCTTCCAATGGCTCCAGAGATTGCGTTCAGCAAGCCACTCTTCAACCTAGCAGAGAGGATTGTCATTCCCACCTCCAGGAGGTACAGTGGTGCCTCGCATAACGAGCGCACCGTTTAATGATGAATCCGCATACTGATGCGGATTTTGCGATCGCTAATGCGATCGCATACCGATGTTTCTTTGCATAGCGAGGGGGGAACAGCTGTTCGGCGGTGGCTGGCCCAAAATGGCCGCTGGAACACCCAAAATGGCCACCAGAACCACCCAAAATGGCCACCTGAACACCCAAAATGATCGCCGGAACACCCAAAATGGCCACCGGAACACCCAAAATGGCCGCTAGAACACCCAAAATGGCCGCCGGAACATGGGGAAACATTGCAGAACGGTGAGTTTTGGGCCCATTTGGAATGCATTAAACGATGTTTAATGCATTCCAATGGGTTTTTTTGATCCGTATAGCGATGTTTCCACTATGCGGGGCACCACTGTATTCGTATTCAAACGTAAATATCCCCGTCTCTGCTAGATAGCATATTTAAAGCATGGGTGTGTGTAGAATGGATCATTCTCCAGAAATTATTTTGGTTTTATCCTTAGTAGCACCAAGAAATCATAATAAAGATGTGTGAAATGTTTTCCTATTATTTTAAGGGACCAAAAAAAGTTGTAATCAATAGACTAGGAGTGTGTGCCAGTTTCGGAAAAAGTTGCCTAAATGAGAGGAAGGAAGGATATTGTACACTACTAGAGCAGATGAAGGGTGGTTCAAGAAGCCCCCACTCACACTCTGATTGGTGAGGATATCCCTAAACAAAACACTGCATTTTCCTCCAGTGTTCTGGACATTTTAAATGAATGATCAAAGAAATACGTGGTGCCAGGTGCTGTAGCAAAAAAGGGAAACTTGAAAGTAGAAGGAAATTGAGAACTGATGCCACGAAGAAAGCCAAAACCTCTCCTGGATATGCCAGTTCCTGAGTCTTGGAAGGGTTCAGGTTGACCTCATTGGGCTTCTTATTCTCTGTCCACCTCACCAAGCAGTCTTTTCACACCCAGACCTGACAAGATAGGCTGATTGTGTTCTAGAGTTTTCTTGCTTTTCCTGTTAGGTAACTATGCTTATGTCTTTGCTACAGTTAGGAGTGAGTGTGGGGTAGAATAATGACCCTTTTTGTATGGGTTTTGATAGGAAAGGTCAAAGTATCACTAGAGACTTTCTCTTCCTCCTCACCAGCACCATTTTTTGCTTTCTTTTCTTTATTAATGTCTGGCCTTGATTTACAGAACATTTTTTCCATTGCTGTGACTGTGTATGTTACAAAGATGATGCATGCCAAGCATGCAGCACACTGATTTAGGCTAGGGGGTAAGTGGGCAACACTTGGGCAACCAGATGAGAATGCTAGGGGGATATCTTCCACATGACTTCCCAGAGCATGGTTCCCTTGAGTGGGAGCAGAAGGAAGAAAAGAGGTTGGTAGGAACCTTTGCTACAATCTGAAGGTTTACCACATTCTGGAAGTTGATGGCACAGCGTAGCCCTTCCATCCCAAACATAGCCCTTTATTTTCTACATTTTCAAGCTCTTTTCCCCCTATCCAGAAAGATATGGATACATAAAAATAGCTGCAGAATCCCAAGACCGTATTAGTTCAGTCACCTCCAAATCAGCTTGGGGCAGATTGGTCCCAATTTGTACACAACATCAAATTGCATGTTATTCACATACACCTGAGACAGACACAATCAACACTTTAATCCTACAACTCTGTTTGGTTGCCTATAATGCTCCAAGTAGCTGAAAAAAAATCAGTAACCTATAAGGCATGAAATCTTCACTGGATGATGGCTCTAATTTTGTTCCTATTCACCTATGGAGTATTGTTCTATGTGTCAGTTTGAATCCAGAATCATTGTTTGGACAGCAGCATGTTTCCTTAAGAATACAGATGTTGTCCAGGGCCATAGCTGGCCCTACCATGTAGTATCAGGCAGAAGATGCTGAGGCAGCAAGCAAGGTGATGAAGGATTGTGTCATACTATCTGTACTGCGTCCAGTAAGTTACACTGCTGTCTTATGGGATGCTGTACCTCTTTCCAGTTTCAAAGAAAGATTGACCTACCAGTGTATTTAAGGGCTTTGAAAATGGAAAGGCAGAATTAACCATCTGGCCCTTTGCCTCCGGCAATAAGATGTCTTCAGCCAACCTGGAGCATGGCTCCTGTAAATGAAGAACAAAATCCAAAGTCTGGGCACAGGCATGCACTGAGACCACATGCTTCCAACCTTCCTGCTACTAACACCTCAAACCTCACAGAGCTTGTAAGACTCCAAAGTCTTTTCAAGGATATCCTAGGAAGAGTCCACTAAACCTTCAAATGTGCAAAACCACACATGCAACTTAATGAATCCATGGAGTGGATTCTGAACAAAGTGGGGGATGGTTCTTGATGTAAAGATGGATTTATATCTTTAGTAATCCGATCAAACCAAAATGGTGGCCCTAATCCTGTCGCTCAGCAGGACTTTGGCCTGTATCAAATATTTTAAAAACTTTATTATTGAACTATTTTAGCATGTTTTTAAAGAATGTAAAATTATATTAAAATGTTTCAGCTGTTTCAGATCCTTATAATTTGTGTGCATCCCTGCTCAGGTATTGCAAATGTTTAAAATAAATGTAAAGGCAGTGGGAATATGGTAGCTCCAGCCCTTTCCATCATCATTTTTCTTTGTCTGATGCAGGTGGGGGATGATGGTTTGAAGAGGAGAATTTTTACTGTCCATGCGATTTTCCACAAACCCACCTTTCTAAGCAAAACACATGCATTATGCCTGAATAGTGTGCGTGCCTACCCAGTTTTAACATTCTTCATCTTTATATAGTTAAAGATCCAGCATTTAATGTAGAGGTATTCATCTTGGAGTGCCTTATTTTCATCTTCAGCAGAAGGCTTTATCCCTTCTCAGCCAAGAGTGGTCCATTCACACCCATTAGTGCCCTTGGATGAGGAGGCACACGATCAATCCACAGCAAAAGTTGCATCCACCTTGTTGAATGAAGCCAAAGGTATTGATTTAGGCAAACATCTGACTTTATTTATTTATTTATTTATTTATTTATTTATTTATTTATTTATTTATTTATTTATTTATTTATTTATTTATTTATTTATTCCCCTATCATAGCTGATCTCTAAGAAGCTCAAGGCAGCGGATGAAATTTTCTCAACAGTTCAGCTCTGGGAAACAGGTTACTCTGGGAAATGGTTATCTAGGAAATGATGTGGCTGAGAAGGGGATTTGAACTGGGGCCCTTCCATTCTAGCCTGCTCCCATCACAATTTTCCCTTGCTGGGTTTGCGCAATAATAACAGTTACATGGAATAACTTAATTTTTTTAAAAAAACAAACAAACTACGTTTTGTTTAGAATTGCTTAAAGTACTGTGAACAAAATAGGCACCATCTAGAACGATAAGAGACACTGGGTTTTTGATGGATTAAAGCACCATTAAAGCACAATCTGCCTTCAAGGATGGAAGCAGATTGTTTTGTTGTTTTATTATAACAAATTGGCTTTTACTTACAGACACTTTACACCTATGGGTTCATTGCATGCATTTTGTATCATGAACAGCACAATGCATTACATCCCTTTATAAAGGCCCTATTTATCTTATTCAGATATACCTGCATTCAATATTACTTCCATTTTCTGTTCTGTCTATAATATGACTATTTTTCTTCTGCTGCTAGGAATAAGGAAATAGGGGAGGAATTTCTAATTTCACTTTGTTGGTGTATAAACGTGCCATTTCATAGAACTCACTGTTTTTCTTTGTTGTAACGTCTTTCTCTCTGTTTTAGCCTGAGGCTCAACTTTTTATTTGATCAGTATAGTTTATATTATATTCCAGGCACCATTTCCCCCCCAAGAGAAAAACAGGATTTCAAATTTGCTATTCATGATTCCTAAGGCGAACTGAAAGGGCACCAGCTGAATTAATGTTTCCTTTACTGTTTTCAAGGCTTATTGGTTTTATTTCCATTAGCATAGAGGTATTCATTCCATCTTTAATGCAGGCCCTGCCATATGATTGGTGTTTTTTTCTGCAACAATATAACTTCTGCTAAGCATAAAATTACTAAGTCTGATTATTAAGTAACCGACAAATAATTAGTTTAAATGGCTCACAAAGAGAAATTATATAACACACATCTACTTCTATTTGCTGAGTTTAAAAGCTTAGCCTTAGCAATTCAGGGCATATGGATTTCCAGACATTTTACTACAGGAGCTGAATGCCCTTTCATTTGGATTTTAGCATAATATATGCAAATAGTTCTTTGGAGAGACTGATTATGGAGCATCAGAGAAACCCGTCCTGTAAAAAAAAAAATTCCATGCATTTAAGTTAAGGCTGCTCTGTGATTGGATAAATTTTAGCTGACGAGTTTCCATGTGTATTTTGATCTGATTAATTGATTAATCTCTCAACTGAATTTACAGAAAAATTGAATTTTGTTCACAACAAATTTTCTGCAGCAAAAAGCACTGTTTCTGTCTTTTTAAGGGATGTGAATGTATGTCATATTGTCACAGGAGAAGCATGCTGTCCTATGTGCCAGAAAAGGAGGAAATGTTTCTTCCATTGCTGTGCTTTGCTTGTTCAACCCATTTGATCTGTGGTTTTCACAACATGCACAGTATCTGTGGTTAGAGATTTACACAGGCTGCCATGATAAGCATCTATATACTTCAAAGAACAGCATTGTCTCAAGATCACCTCAGTATTAAGAATACTAAAAAAAAATCTGCTGCATCATACCGTATATTACTAATGAAATCTGCCTTTCTGCTACACAATGTAACTTGTTTTATTCTGTTCATCCATTTCTCTGTTAATAATACCCCAGGAGTATTTGGAGGAGCCAGTGCCTCTGTGAACTTGGCCTTCTGTTGTATAGCCTACTAAAGTGATAACCACAACATTTTGTTTTCTTCTGTGAATATCAGTGTGACTAACATGAGTGTCCATTCCTATGGCTTCAGTCATTGAAATTCTATTGAATGTCAATTGACAATACTAAAAAAAATGCTGACTGTTTTCCCTATGGCATTACAAAATGTATAGCCTTACTTTGGAACACACTTACTGTATAACACTGAGTGAAAATGCTGCTGTAGCCAGGATAGTGCTACATAATTGGATTCCTTTGGTGGTGAGGGACCTTTTCTTTTATATCAGATAGTGGGGATTCTTATTTTTATATTCATACCTTTTCAACCCATATTTTTAAGGCACTATATTTATCGTCTGCTCTGAGTGTCTTACATTTTTTAGTACTGTCCAACTTAGATATTCTGCTTTTCTATCCAGATAGCATATTTGCTGTACATTCTATCAATTCATAGTGGACATATCAACAGATTATGGCTATGTGCAAGACTGCACTGCTAGGTGAGGAGCAGCGTAAAATAAAAATTCACTTCCATTTCATTTCATTTTATATGTAACCGTCCAGGGTAATTCCTAAGAGGAAATTAAACCCAATTTTATTTTTTAAAATTCTATCATTCAGTTCTTTTGCTGAAATTGATTGTGACCGTCTCCAGACCATACCAGCAAGTATTGTGCCACTGGCAAGTATGAGGGCTATGGTACATTGGCAGAGCCCACCATGGACCCTATCCTGGGCTCTTTCTAAGCCAAAACAAAAGAAAAAGTTTTTTGCAATTCCCAGGCATGCTGTCTATCTACAACACACAACACCCCAAAACTGAGTCAAATTCCAGAGCAGTGTGTGAGGTGGAAGAAAAAAGGGCTGGAATAGTGTGGAAAGAAAGCATGGCTGCCCCCAGGGACTAGTCAACGTGTTTGTCTTGAAAATTGCATTCTTGTAATTGTATTGCATTCTTAATTAGTCCTGTTGAGGTACAGAGTTGGAGCATCTTTCTCATCTTTTGAGGCCTAACATGTTGCATTATACCCATGATGGAGAGGTATGTGTCTCCTCCAGTATGTAAATAGATTGCTGCTAGGTACAGTTTATGAACCAATGGTGCCTTTTCCCATGGCAGGGATGGACTGCAGAATCGGTTAGATTTCACAGCCTGACTGGAGCTTTGAGGAGGTAGAGTGACTATTGATTCCTGAAGGGGATGGATGCACCTTAGAACATTTGTTCAACTTTCCTTGCAGCCATGAGATCAGTACTGCATCCCAGTGTCTACAAGGCTCAGTTTAGTGTCACAATTAGTGGGACATCATCATCATCGTCGTCGTCGTCGTCGTCGTAGTAGTAGTAGTAGTAGTAGTTGTTATTCTGGGATTTAACATTGCAGCTGGAAGGTTTTTTTTTCCTGCTTTGCTCCAGTTTGCTCCGGTCCAGGATCCTCTTGTGTGGATAATTGTACTGCATGATTCTGTCCTGATCTGTGTACATTGTGAGTACATCTCATTAGATGATGTTTCACACACACACACACACACACACACACACACACACACACACACACACACACACACACACACATTCGCCGTGGGCTGGTAAGACAAACAGGGAAACAAGGACCAAGTGAAGTAAAATGGGGATAAGATGAAGAAGACAGGCAGAAGGAAAAGTAATCTGTTTTGGGAGAGAGACATCAGAGAACAGTTGTGAATGTGTGTGAATAGGCAGTATTGGAACAACCCAGTGCATCCCAGTATGCCAGGCAAGAAATATTCTCCCCATATGCGGATGCAAGTACTGGAAAGATCTATTAAAATCTGCAGATAAAAATACTAGAATGACCCCAGGCAACCCCAGAATGACCTGTAACATTGCTTTTGGGAACAAACTTATAAAGCAAACTGAACACCTTGTGGTAACAGTGTTATTAAAATGTTGTACTGTACATGAATACTATGACATTAAGTCTAGGTGAATAATACATAGACTTAAGGTATTCATTAAGGTATAATGCCTTCATTGAATATTTCCACTGAAACTTATGGCTTCTGTAAAAATTGGCAAATCGTAATTTCTTCCCTTCATCCTGCAGTGCCCCCTGAACTCAGACTATTCAGGAGGATTAGAAACGGCAAAGAAACTGATTTTGGGTGTCACCGCAGCCTGCAGCAGTGGGGGAAAGGGGCAAGTCCCCATTCCACCCACTTTAGATGCCAAAGCACACCAACAGATTTTGTTGTACACATTAAAATCTAGTGAGAAGGGCATTCAGCAGTTGCAGCACCATGATAAAAGAATGCCGATTTCTCCTGTCCCAGTACCGTTTGAATAGATGACCTTCATAGATTTTGGGAAAGTTTCTTTTTTTGGACCACAGCTCTAAAATCGCCTAGCCATCAGGTCAGTGGGGGATTCTGGGAGTCATACTCCCCCCCAAATAACTCCTCCCCCCAAGCACTGGACTGTTTTGTTGTATATGTTGGAGTTCTCTTTGGTTAACATGGGTCAAGACCTATGAAATAATAACACAAAGGCAACTAGTGAACCAAACGATGATATTTTGAACCATTTGTCTTATTAAGCTCTTTAAGCAATACCAAACCATCTGATCACTTTCATAGATGCAAACAGAGAAAAAAGACTAGCACCTTTCATCACCTCAAAATATGCTCAGACTAATGAGTAACTGGTATGTAGGTAGTGCTGTAGAAATAATTACCACTTCCAAAGCAAAGCAGCACAAGTTAAAGTATTTTTTGTGCCTGAATTGGTGTCACTTTTCTGTGTATCTTCACATCCCAGTAAAATAAATGTATGAAAAATTCTGACATGAAGATAGTATTAGCTTGTGTGTGCCTGTTTTAAATTCCTTTTTTTTTCCCATGGCCTCAAAACATTTGCCATGTCTTGTATATGCTGAACAGAAATCCATACACATCAGCAGAAAATTACCATCAGGTTCCCCTTGCTTAATAGAAGGGGTGGAGGTAGGGGAAAGCCATAGTCCCTTATCTGATAAAGTGGAGACCCATCAAATTGCAGCTACCATCCTGCTTTTACTGACACATATACATGGGTGTTAAAAGAATCTGATTTCAATTGTTCAGGGTAGAGTTTTCCTTATTGTTTGAAGGACAAAGTAAAGAAACTCTCAAAACTAGTTTCAGTATAGTTAGATTAACAAGCAGTTAGTGTATATGAAAAACACTTATATGCATATGAAAAACTTGGGACCCAATCCATAGCAGAAGCAGCAGCAATAGCAGCACAGGGACCTGCCTTATATCAGCTAAAATCCTTTTGCTTAGTGTAGTAAGTTGCAACTAGAATAAGCTCATTGAATCAGTGGGGATTTGGCAAGTCAGTTCCTCCATATGTTCCATTCATTCATTTGGCATACTGGAGTTGTAACTTGTGTGAAGCAAAAGGATTTCAGTGACCGTGTCTGTAACGGGCAGATATAACATAACATGTCCGTCACAGCTGGACAGTGAGTCATCAGCCTATGGTGTGACGCAGGGTGGATCTTAAGGGGAGGAGCGAGTATAAAAAGGGGGGTGAAGCATCTTTTTTGTTAAAACCTCCACTCTTCCTTCACGCAGTGAGGGACAATAAAAGGTACTTTCAAGAACGATGATCAATAAACTTTTCAAAGTCTTATCCTTGCACATCAATCAAATTAAGAGGAACTGAGCGAGGATGAAGCTATTATAAACAGAATACATAGTCCTCCAACGATATATCTAGCTGCAGAGGACATTAAATAATTCTATCAAATGATTTGCAAAAATACAAATAATTCAATTTAGCCTTTTGGTAATGATGGACGAATTTTGGAAGAAATTATGACTGCCATGTCTTACCTTAGAAAATCTGTAATTTGTGAGTCTTATTTGAAGTTGTCAACAATTGCATGTCGTTTCTCCCCATATCCCCTGTAGGTGCATGTGGCAGGAAGAGATCAGCGGGGTGTGTGTGTGTGTGCAGAAGAAGTTTATGGGGACTAGTTTGCCTATTATAGATGTCTCATTGAGGAAGATCTGTTAAGCTTCTACAGAACTTCGGGGCTCCTCAGCACAGAGTCTGAAAACCACTGGCTTTGAGAGCTTGTGTATTTCTAGCTGTCTGTTCAGTTCCCATTGACGGGGCTGTAGTGTTTTAGAGATGGATGGATTAAAGCCACTATTTAGAAGGAGGGCAGAAACTATTGTGTAATTGGAGACAAACTAAGGCCAAATGAAGGAGAAATCTTTGCTTATCACTTAGTGAAGATGCAAGTCTTGTAGATAAGCGTTTCTCATTGTATAATGGCTGGCTTGTAAAATATGTGCCCAGTTGTATCTAACAGCAATACAGTGTTTATCAGGGGATGTCAGATTTAGATTAAGTTGTTGAAATGATAAGGTTAAGGTCGTATACAAGGATGCGGACAGCTGGAGATCTATGCAGAGGCAACATACCAGTGCCCAATGGAACAGAGTGTAAGAAAGTGTTTTAGCATTGATTTTATTACCTTTTTAAAATAATAATTTATTTAATTCTTTTTTAATATTTGTATACCTACTCTTTTTAGCTTTTAAATATTGTCTTTTTAATACTATATGCTACCTTGGATTCTTTTTAAGGAGAAAGGCAGGATATCAATTAAAAAAATTAAAAAGTGTGTAGCAGGCTGCAAATTTAGTCTTCTGGTGTTAAAAAAAGCCTGGCTAGTAAATTATTGCTTTAAGACTCGTTATCTCTTGTAAGGTTCACAATTCAGCAGGTAGACCTCACACTGCCATTATTTAATTTCTATCAAGTTTTAGAAAATATAATGAAACAAAAGTGGCCTGATTTTTCATGTTTCTGCATTCATTAACCAGGATTACAGTGTTTTAATTCATGAAAGGAGGTGACAGGAAAAAAGAAAGGAGGACATGAGAGAAATTAATGGTGTGTACATGGCAGATTAATTAAATATAAGAATTTTTGGAAATGTATAGCTCATTTCCTTAAAACAAACTGTGAATCACAGCTTATCAAGGAAATCACAGAATCAGAGAGTAAGGATCAAGAGGTTGCCTCATATATTCCTCTGCTGCTAAACAGGACAGCCCAGTTAAGACAAAAGATCAAACTGGGTCTGTGATGTCTTTTGGAATCAATGATTGGCAAACTCTGTGAGTCTGGGTTATTAGTGCTTGGGATCTTGCATGATCCCACACAAATCATAAATGTTTTGAAAAGCTGGTTTCCATGGGAAGGTTAAGCATTTACTGAGCTGTCTCCTTCGAGGTGATAAGAGAATGGGAAGGGTGTAATTGTGGCAAGATTGTGGTCAATGAATCATACTTCACTTGTGAAAAAAGATGGAAGGTAAAATAATGCTTTCAGATGCTTTTAAATTGTTGAGTTTACTTTTTTTTTAAATGCTGCCTTGAGTCCCCACTAGAGGAGAAATGTGGGATTAGAATAAAATAAAATAAAATGAGTAAGGTACAAGTTTGAAGACTATGTTGTTGTTGTTCTTTAGTCGTGTCCGACTTTTCGTGACCCCATGGACCAGAGCACTCCAGGCCCTCCTATCTTCTTGAGGACTATAGCCTTTGCTTTGTCAGATATACTGGTTTCAGTTGTTGTCCAGAATTCAGTGGTGTACTGTACTTCAAAAGTGGAAGTCACTTGTATTAGAAAACATGGGAGGGAAAGTTCCCCTGTAGCTCCATAGACCCTAGAAATCTCTCAGAGATGGCCAGGAAGCCCTCCTAGGCAGATTTTTAGCAGTGTAGAAAGTTACAGGGGAGGGGGAAGGAGGGAAACAGATTGTGGTGCTATGGCCCATCAGCACCACATCTAGCTCTTAACTGGGAAAGTCGGGACACAAGTAGGAAACAGGAGAGATACCTCCCATTCCCCACTCATCCATTGTGAGGGGCCTTTAGCTAATGCCGTATATACAAGCAAGTCCTTATTGGCATTATTGAATTCTGCTGCACTAATAAGCCCTGCCTCTCAAGGGGAACGAAAGGCAATGTGTTAAGGGTGGATGATTTTCCAATAATACTTAATATTATTCTGGAACAACTTCTGAACTGAGATTGACATCCTTTGTTG
Source organism: Pogona vitticeps (assembly GCF_051106095.1). Classification (NCBI taxonomy): domain Eukaryota; kingdom Metazoa; phylum Chordata; class Lepidosauria; order Squamata; family Agamidae; genus Pogona; species Pogona vitticeps. The sequence continues at coordinate 251,294,418 of NC_135784.1, read as the reverse complement.
CCTTTCTTCATTGTGCTACTCCTAAAATACTGTTTGAGTGACATCTCCAGTGTAAATTGGTATTTTATGCATATACTTTTGATTTAAAAGAAGAAACACTGTTTTTACCATTGTATGTATTTTATTTATTTGTTTAAAATGTATGTACTGTATATTGAGAGCAGCTTCAAAAACCTCATGTGGACAGATTAAACATTTAGATGTGATCTCTCAAAAATCAAAATGCAAGTCATGTTAGTGGCTACTAAGTTTCCTATTGAAATCTCATCTATTTATCAAAATGTTTTATTTGTTGTTGTTTTTTTAAAATACATAGGACTCTGAAGACAGAGGAATCTCCAACATGTCATTTTGCTTCTGATCAGATCACTCTGATTTTGTAGCACAAGTAATAATAAACATAACTGATGATATCAACCAAAACGCATCTACTTGGCTTCTTTAAGACTGTCAGACTTCCTCTCAGAGGTGCAGAGTAAAGTTGTAATCCTTCACACTTAACTGAGAAGATATCCCATTCATTTCAATAGGACTAACTTCTGAGTAGGTGGATTCCTCTACAAGTGTCTCTTATTTTATTGAGGTTTATAATCAGTGTATGTGTGTACAGCCTACTTAAATATGTATGTTGCTATGGTAATAAATGATACACTGTCATGCCATTCAACATTCTATTAATGTCCCCCTTATTTTCTGTCATTAAGATGAAAGAATGCATAGCATGGTCTCTGGCTGCTTAAGACCTCGCCTTTTGCAAGCTTTCTCCCCAGAGGCACTGGTGGAGGCTCTCTCTCTCTCTCTTTTTTTTTTAAGCATCAGTGCCTGGCGATCTAGGCGGGAAGCAGGGCAGGGATGCCTCCAGCAGGCTTGCTTTGCACTGAGGCCTGAGAGCATGCTAGCAAATGGCCCAGCATGCAGGTAAGGGGCTCTCCCCAGGTGGTGGCGGCAGCCTCTGTGCTCTGCCCTCCCTTTGGGTGACTGTCAGGTTTGTGTGGATTGGAGGGAGGGTGGGGGGCATTGTCTCTATACCTTCTGGATAGTTAGTAAAGGTGGGGAGCACATCTGGTTTGGGGAGGGAGATGTTTACTATAATCCATGCTTTTCAGCACCCACATGGGAGGGCTTAGAACCAATCTCCCATCGATACGGGAATCCTACTGTACCCAGATAATACTCAAAAGCAATCAGGTAAATATGTGATGAGGTAATGTGTTGTATGTTGTCGAGTTCTTTCTTACTTACAGTAACTCTAATAAGGTATTTGAGATAAGGGAGATATTCAAGGAGGGGTTAACCATGCTCACCTCCCACTGAGTTTCCAGGGCCAGGCTGGAACGTGAACCAAGGCTGTTGAGTTTTCGTCCAGCACTCTATCAATTGTGCCACACTAGTTCTCATATGATGAGGACTATCATCCAGATGTCTTGGATACTCTACTATGGGATGAGCAACAATGTAGATCCAGAAATTCTTAGACTTCAACGCCGTTAACCCCCCCACCATCATCAATGTCCGCTAGGATTAATAGTAATTGCAGTCCAACCATATCAAAAAGGGATGTTGTTGCCTTTCATGGTCTCCCAGTTTAAACAACCAGAGTATTAATGAGCAGCAATAAACATACTGTCTTTATATTTTATGTTGCCATAACTATATACTGTAGATATCTGGATCTGGCCACAGAGAATGCATACTGGCTCCAAGTGATGTTGCATTAACACACTATGTTTTTTCTCCTGAAAAATGGTCAGACATCCTTACGGAGAAGAAATGATGACTGCCATGTCAAAAGCATGTAATTCTGGATTAAGCTTAAGATAAAACAGAAGGGATAAATGTCTCCCTATTTATTTATTTATTTATTTATTTATTTATTTATTTATTTATTTATTTAGTTATTTATTTATTTATTTATTTATTTATTTATTTATTTATTTATTTATTTAATCGATTAGGAAGCTTATATGGGTATGGGAACTACACATAAATAATAAAGCACACATGGAGTGTTTGACTCCAGCAACCCAGCAAGCTGCCAGCTTTCCAACTTTCTATTGTATCTAATTTTGGTCTGATGCTGTTTTCCATGCTCTAAATATAAAAATATTGCAAATCGATGTCTGTAATTACTCCAGTTGCTCCCCCTCAAGGACTCCATAGAAAATAGAGAGCTTTTTAATCTAAAACAGCTTTACAAGCTAACAGGGCTAGATGTTAATTAGAAATTAAGTCTGCAGTCCTGTAAATTATGTATGTTAAATCATGTGTCACTGTACAAATAATATACATTCAAATAGACAATTGTAATTATTTTATGTTTAACAATAACAGGGACATATTACTCTGCAATAGAATCCTTTTGCCAAGTCCAGCTTCATTTCCACACTCATAAAACTAATGGTAATGTTCTTTTATATGCAAGTCACAACTGATTTATTTAACTTCCAATCCAGACATGTAGGGCCTCTTCTGTGTTAAAGCCATTTCCCTATTGTTAGAACCTTCCCAGCAAGAACAAAATGCATGCCAGAGTCCCATGCTTTTTATTTCATGAAACTGTACAAATCATATATCAAGAGGGCTTTCGAAAGCATCTGTGCCATCCATTATCCGAGCTCCCAGAATCTAACCAACTGCTTAATACATAACACTCAGTCTTCTTTTTCACATAGTGCTTGTTGATACAAATATAATACCGTAGGACTAGCTGGTATTTAATTTTTTATTACATGTATGCTGAAACACAGTTATTCAAAGGTTCCAGTCTCAAGACAATAATAGATTATCGTTACATGTTCATGTTTATTTCTCTCTCTCTCTCTCTCTCTCTCTCTGCGCCATTATTAGAGGTGTTGTTAATGCACTTCCCGCATCTATTTAAATGCAAATTTTCATGCAAATAATCCCTTGGAATGAAGGAAAGAAAGAATGTGTTAGCTGAAGACAATGCTAAGTGGGTTGGGTGGAAGGAGTCATGCCAAAGCTTTAATAGGGTATCAGCAAAGGACTGCATGATTTTTGGGGAGCAGGAGTGAAAACATATTAAGTATTGTGTAAATACTTTCTCCAGAGATCTTTCCAGTATTGAGGTACAAGATTCTTTGAAGGTCAAACAAAATAAATTAACTGATAAGACATGCCTGCATTCTGTGTTCAAACAACAGTGTTCACACATACCTACTTGCATATTCTAATTATCCCCCCCTCATCCCTCATGCCTTAGACTCTGCGCAAAGATCTGGAATGTATTCAAGAATTATTTAGGTGTATACTTGTTCCTTTAGGAAAAAATATGGAATAATAACCAAGATAATATTATAATCATATTTAGGGATAATGCCGCTGGACACATTTTTAATTCAGGCTGTTTTACAAAAATCACTGGATGCAATTAGCGAACAATAGCTCCAAACGTCAGAATGCCATCACTGAAAGCTTTCTACTTTTCTTGTGTTCCTAATGGCATAATTTCACAAGTGATTTATTTGACAGCAACTTTAAAGTAGCACTTTGGGAGAGGGGGGGGGATCATGAATTAGAATGTAGGCAATTCACATCCTCTTCAGCTGGTGAATCTACTGTTTTATTGGTCAAACTGAATAGGCTGAAAAATTATGCATCCAGGTTCAAGTTCTGAATCAACCCTTTAGGTGGTAACCCTCCTTGGTTGTTATTTTGCCTCCAGTGACACTTGTGAACTTGCAATTATTCACCTCAGCACTTTCCATTTTTTATCACATTGTATTATTAAACAATCTAGGCCTAGGAGAGTTTTTTTTAATGAGAAGGCATGCATTTTGTTGCTTCAAAATCTGTTTTCATAATGTTTTTCCTAACATTCTTAATATACTCTTATTAGTCCATTTAATATTTGAATTGTTCACTGTTTTTAGCTTCAATATTGTGTTTTAATGATATAGGCCATCTTGGGTCTTTTCTTAGGAGAAAAGTGGTGTAAAATGTTTTACATAAATAAGTAAATAAATGTATTAAGTAATTCAAATGTTTACTTATTGAGGAAAAAATTGGATTTGCTAAATAAAGGGAAATGTGAAGAATAACAAAAAGAACAGCAACAGACATTAAAAACACAGAAACAGAAGTCATAATATCAATAACTTCCAGCAAAGATTTACCACAAACCTGTTGTTTATAAAAATGGTGAAAAGTCAAGGCAAGTTAAAATGTCTATCTGGTATCAAAAAAACAAAACAAAACCCAGGATAGCCACTGGATGGATTTCTGTGAGTAGGGCATTCCAAGATTATTTCTTCAGGAGCAGTTCCTGGAATAATCTAGCCAGTGTGGCTATCAAAGGAAGAAAAAAAAACAGGGGGTGGAAGGACGTCAAGAAGAAGAAGAAAGGATGTGCTTCTTGTCACTGCCTGAGAGGATGTTGTCCAATAAAGAACAGAAGCTTGGGCAACACAGGAAAACTTCCTTTGTGGCCACGGAAAAAGTTAGTGTGTGAGGAGTACAGTTGTCTCAAATGGATTCAGAGTCAGACTATTGACCCAGATTTTTCAACACTGGTTGACAGCAGCTTTCTCTGACTTCAGGCAAATTTTCCTCCCCTACTTGGAGATGATGGAGATTCATCCAGGGATCTTCTACACGAACAGCCATTATTTAATACTCTACCATGCTGCATGTTATATCAAACTTCCTTCATTTCCTTTTATATTTATTATTGTTTTTGTATTTGAAAAATCTGAATTGCATGGCTGGCAATGATAGAAGCCAACCATAACATATAATAACATACCTAAAATACAATAAGATGGCAACACCAATATAATTAAAAACAACTAGGAAATGCAATGTCCATTAAACTCACGCAGCAACAGTCTTTCAGAACACAAAACTCTTCTGCAGTTGAAGGAGCCAATAAAGAGGCAAGGGTAATCAAACTGGTTTTAGGAAGAGAACATTATTTAAATGTAATCGTCAAGAGAGAATTGTGTTCAAGTCCTCCATCTCTACTAACTGGCTTAAAATCTCACTGGAGGCAAGACCTGCCTGATCAAGATAAGCAACTCTTTTAGATTGTTGCACACCTGGCTCTCACAGGTGATAGTGTAGGGGGCTCTTCTCCTTCACACACACACAGCACTTCACAACACTGAACACACGGTAAAAGAAAATCCCAACAGGATTACCTATCTTGACACAAGGTCCCAGAGTCCTCATCTGCAAGACTCAGAAACCACCAATCACATAAAGGTTCCTATGGTGTTTGCCAACACTATTCTTAAGGCAGAATTTCCACACAAATCTGCCAGTAGAAACCAAAGAAGAACAAATTAACCTGAAGCCAAATTTATCACATCAAATGATTAAGCCAAATGGCCAAATGAAACTATAGTGTACAAATTCTACTGCAGATTAATCAGGTATGACCAAGTTGACCTAAAATACTCACATCCACAAAAACACAAACCCTTTCATTCCACATAGTTTAGTACAGGCTTTTTTTAAAAAAAGGTGCCCAATATAAACCAAACATGGCTGAAAAGATATTCCTATTCACTTCTGAAGCTAAGCCCAAATCAAAATATAGGGAAAGTAGGTGGATGCCAGAATTCTGAAAGAAGATGAAGTTATGAATGAGAGTTCTATTTCTTCATTGCCTCCAATTCCATCCATTATGCAAATTATAAGGGGTGGCATCATCTTCCCCATCAGGAATCCTGTTCATACTCTGTAGTAGACCAGAAATCTTGCAATGGGAGATGGTCAGAGATGGTGCCACAGTTCTTTCTTTGACAGTCAGGATCTAAACAGGAGAGGAACTATGATTTGGGATGGCTTTCTTTGGCTTCCTTCTCCCCACAATTACACTATGATGGAGGTGGCATGAGCAGAGCTGGAAGGAAGCCCTTCTTTACCACTATTAAGGCATTCATGGCATTGAGTGAAGGGTGACATTTCTGGCAGGAACATGGGCCTAAACATCCCTTCCGCCTGAAAGTGTGCTACACATTTCCACATTCAGCAAAAAATAGTTTAACACCGCTCCCTCACTTGAAAACTAACCACCTTTGTCACCATCCCAGGATTCCTTAGGTCTAACCCTGTTATTCACCATAATATAAATAGTATCTATTTTTAAAAAATTGGTAGATGGTCCAACTGGCAGTGAGTGAAAAGGCACAAAGTTTAGCAATTTCTACAGGCTAGGAAACCCAACTGACTTCACTTAGAATAATTTATCCATTCTAGATTTGTGTGCTTAACACTGAATGCAAAGGGACTTCGAAGTATTTATCTTTGGGAGCATAGAAAGAGTTTCTTCCTGCAATGAAGTATTTATGTAACAAGGCAAAAGGCTTAAGCAAAGGGACCTGTGCTTCTGGCAGACTTAGGTATGTATGTTGGATTGTTTCAGTCAGGGTCCTACATTCATTTGGGAGAGAGTGCCACAGAATCCACATACATCTGTACAGGATTTCATTCTTTCAGTTAAACAACTTACCTCAGCCCCAGTTGATGAATTCAGCAAAGGGCAATAATGGTCTAATGAGGCACAGAATTGTAACATAGATGCTGCATCCCTTCCCCCACGTATAGCATACTGACAATGTCTGAAAAGTATTATGGACCCTCTCTTGAATTTTGTGTTGTCTGAGTGGGGGGAAAAAACATCCAGAGAAACAGGTACAACACGAGCCCATGGTTTGCTGCAGGCAGACCTCAATGGATTACTTTACTGTTCTGTTATAGCTCACATACTACTGACTTTATCTCACTGTCTCGAGATTTGAAGTTTACAGCTGTGTGGTAGCCTTACATGGACATCCCTCCCAGCTGCCTAGTGTTAAAGGTCAGGGGATATGCAGCTAAAAAAAAGGCACTCCAGAAGGAAAAACAGAAAGGATTCTTTGGGAACTGAACTTTCCCACACTCTGTGAATAGATACATTTTGACATGTGTAGGAAGTGTGGTTCTCCATTCGAACATCAAGATATTTAATCCCCCGAACTTAATGCCTCCATTTATAAACATATGGACCACACCCAGAGTAACTAAAGCAGAACATTCAAGTTAAAGCATTGAAGTTCTGGGTTTCTTTTCATTTCATTAAGAGAGAGAAAATTAAAGAGAGACTTGAGACCACTGTAAATAGCATCCAGCTAACATACTGAAGCAACTTAAAATAAGCAAACTGAATGGGTGTGTTTACATTCTTTTATTAGGCCTGGTGGTGTGATCAAACAGTAAGTGTGTGTGTGGGGGGAGAGATTAAGTTCAGGACTTGGAAAAGTTACTATTTCTGGAGTGAAGTGGTCATATCAGCAGGGGAATTCTGGAAGTTGTACTCCAAAACAGTTTTTTTCCTGAGCTTTTCTAAAGTTCACTATCTAAATACGGTTGTGGGTTCTATGCACTAAGGTCTTCATTTTTAACCTTATGTGAGCATCGTAAAGCTTTGGCATATGGCTTATGTGGCAGGCAAAGTGAGAAACCGAGGGTTGAACAATTTCTTTTTCTCTTCTGTTCTATCTTTCCCCAAAATGTATTTTCAGTGTGATGTCCAGACTGACATAATTGGGATGTTCTGATCATTCAACTTATCCCAAATACAATGGCCTGAATCCTAATGGCTTATGTGATCAATCAAATCAATTTCTGTAACTGCTTTCCAGCCTTTCCAAAGGGTCTCCTTCATGAGATTTGCAGCGCCCTGGTTATGAAATCCATTCTGCAGTGATCAAATGGAAGATTGATGGCTACATGATTACAAAAAGCAAAGCAAAACAAGACAATCCCCAGCCCTAAGCAATTTTGTGTGCTATCATTTATGTTAGCCATCTGAACACTTCTAGAGATCTATTATTCATCTCTGTTCTTTTGAATACTCTTGTGAGTGACTCCTGTAGCTTACTCAGCCATAAGTGTCTGAAATAAATTTGCCCATTTCAAATGGTTTGGTGAAATGCAGAAGTGGAATCATTTTATCTCTGCGCAATTTTGCCATCATCATTGTCTCACTTGTTCTCGCCTGGACCATTTACACAGTAAGACTCAAGAATAAAATGACTCAAAGAAGATTCTTCCTGCAGCCTTGAGTGTGACTTTTTGTTTTCCCACCACAAATTCTTCTCTCAACACCTTAGAGTTTTCTTGGTACTTAGATAGCCTGTAATTCTCATAGAAGCTAAAGTGTTATAAAATCTACTTGGAGGCAGCTCCTGAAATCCTGCAGTATTTGCTGGATGGCATTCAAGATTTATGAAATAAATGCCTCTATGAACGATGACAGTCATAAAGTGCAAGTACAAAAAAGGAAGGAAGGAAGGAAGGAAGGAAGTGGAAGATAAAGGCACTGTGGGGAAAAAGATGAATCTTCACCTTACAAACAAGATCAGATGCATTCCAGTGATTTCTCCCAAAGAAATAGGCAGGGTTTCCAAACATCCTTAATTGTTAAAGTCTGTTCATGTTTTCATCATGTGTATAAAAGAAATGAGAGTCAGTGTAGTTTTGTGGTTAGATCATTGGCCTGGAATCAAGAAATCCAGATTCAAATTCCAAACTCAGCTTCACCAATGTATGTAACCTGGGCCAGTCACACTCTATTGACCCAAAATACTACACACAGTAGTTGTGGCAGTAAAACAAGGCAGAGGAATGTGAATGAGTGTGTTTGCATTCTTCTCCATACATCCTTGGATGACAGAGACTATATAATAAATGAATGAAATGATGAATACTGGACATGTTTTGTGGGCAGTAGTCTTTTATATTTTTATATATTGAAATAAGAGTGAGTTTCTCAACAAAATAGTTTAACATTTTAATTAAATGTTAACTATTTTAATTGAATAGTTATTGGTCAGGATCCCATTGGCATTCAGATATGATTTGTGTCAATTGCCATGGCTATGGCACATTCCAGCCATATGCCCGGTCACACACCAAATTGCACAACCAAGATGCACTTTGGTACCCCACCAGTTAGCTGCAGTCAGCTGCAGCAAGTTAGAAAACCTTATGCAAATACCAATTGGATTCCATCCTTTAGCTGCAAATTAAGTAGCTGACACAGACATCAAATAGCAATATTTTAAAATACTGTATATACATACTACAGTGGACCCTCAACTTACTGACGGCTCGACTTACAGACTTTTCGAGTTACAGACTTCTCTGGCTGCAAAATTTAGGTTCGACTTGCAGCCAGAGAATCGACCTACAGACCAGGAAAAAACCAAAATGGAACAAAAATGGCTGGTTTTGGGATTAATCAGTTTTCAATGCATTGTAGGTCAATGGAGCCTCCACCTACAGACTTTTCGACCAGCAGCCACCATTCCAATATGGATCAATTCCGTAAGTAGAGGGTCCACTGTATTGTGCTGGCTAGATCACTCAGGGAGTTAGCCAGTTCAGGCCATCATTGGCTGCTTCTTGGAAGAATAACAGAGACAAGAAATGTTGTTATATTAATCTGTCCGCAGAGCGACTTGAAGTGGAAGCAAAAACTAGATGAGTAAACCTGCTACCATTTTGCTGTTTAAATGGCAGGGGAAGAAGCCAGGCTGAGCAGCTAATATAGAGTGTTGAGAAGCAGGCACCGGTCTATGCCAGACACACAGCAAGTATATATGTATCTATTGAGGTTGGGCTAAATGGCATTACAGGCCACTTCCAACTCCATTATTCTATAAGATAATCACACACACACACATACACACAAGAGTAGCAATTCATATGCAAGAGCCAGTGTGAAGGAGGCAGGGTTAGTTTGCTCTCATTGTTTACAGGTCTGAAGTAACCTTTTCCTTGAATGCTAAAATAGGACTTGTATATCTAAAGAAGATGGGAACAGCAACAGAAGCCTGTCTGGAAGTAACTCACAAAGTACTGAAGAATCCCATCCCTGACATTGGTGCCTCAAGCGATATAGGCCTTGTGCACTAGAACAGTAACACTGATAATGATTTGGTAACTATGGAGTAGAGCTTGGTGCAGTTTGGGTCGTGGGAGGTTTTTTGTTTGGCTTTGTTTAAACTACAATTCCCAAAAGCCCACAGTCAGCACAATCCCTGGAATAAAGGAGGAATAAAGGAAATATTTTAAAAATCATACAGTGGGGGAGTGCATTCAACTCTTCCCTCTCACTTGCCCAAGATTACTTAAATCACCTTTCCATGCTCATACATTATAAAAAATCAAGACAAGCAAGGATAGTTCCAACAGCTGTGCCTGTAGGTTAGTGTAGGTATTAAAATAATATAGGGCTGTAAATTCTAGTTGGAAATAGGATGTGTGTAGAATCTGGATGGGACTTGAAGCTATTAAAAGGGAGACTTGCATTATTTAGCACTAAAAAATCTTTGGACATGAAGTATGACAGGAGACATACAGATGATGGGTGTTTTTTTTAATTAACCACTTAGTATCCATCATTTGTATATCCACACTGCTTCTACTGACTAGTTTTACTACCAAAAGAACAACAAATCACATATTTGACATTAATGAGGTTGTAGAAGCATCATTTTTTGTTGTTGTTATTTTCAATGAGGCAGGTCAATTAATAATTTTATGGTTCAAAAAGCTGTTTTTAATATTTCCATTTGTGTTTTTTTTTAAAGACCGCCTTCCCTGCTGCACCTTTGCTGAAAAATCCTTTATGATGTTAGTATAGTAGAGGAGATTTGCTGAGCTAGGCTAAAGCATCATCTATTCATCAGGTATCCCATCTTGCTTATTGACCACTCCTGTATATACTGAGAAAGTAACATTGCTTCCATTCTTCTGATGTAGCAGCAGCAAGGAACTTTCTCAGGGTAATTAGGTGCTACCAGCAACCATGTTAGAATGTCTTATCTTTCCTGTTCTGCCCTTCAGCCCTCCATGTTACCAGAACATCAGCTTTGTGGAGGTTTCCTAGACATCCAAGACTGACTAGGAGGGCACTGCCCAAGTTCTGTACAGGTAATGGCATTCAAAAGGGCTCTTGTCCTTTTTGCATTACACCAGGGGTCTCAAACTCAATTTACCTGGGGGCTGCTGGAGGCAGAGTCTGGGTGAGGCTGGGCCACATCAGATTTTTCGCCAAGCAGAGCAAGAGCCTGAGGAAGCTACCCAGGAATTTCCTTAGCCCGGTTAGGGCTCTGAGGAGGAGGGGGAGGGGCATGCAAGCCCTCATCGCCGGTCACGACCCCCTCCAGCTCCTTCTTCACTACCACCAACAGCAGCAGCAGGACGAAGAAGCGGAGGAGGGAGCGCCAGCGACCTCCTAGCCAGGGGTGGGTGGGGAGGATGGCACGACATAAAATTTTAAAAAACCCCTCACAGAATTCACCTTGCCAAAGGAGAAAAGCCCCCACTGGTACCCGCAAAATTAAACAGAACTGGGGGGGCCACAGGTGCGCATGCATGCACACACACAAACACACACGGAGGTCTGGCAACCTTCCTCTGAGGGCCTCCCCTCAAAAAAAAGTGCACTCAGCAGCAGCAACTGCCCCCACCACAACAGAGGAACATAATTTGTGAGCCAAGCCTAGGCAGCCTCCAGAACTAAGGCGGCTGAAGCAGGATGAAGAGGAGGAGGAAGCACCGCCGGACGCTGAGGCCACTGCTGGCCAGGCTGGTGCTGGGGGTGCCGAGAGAGAAAGAGAGCCAGAGAGCCGCTTCCCTGGAAGAGGTGGGGGGGCAGCTGCTGTTGGCGACTTGGAGGCGCTCTTCAAGGAGGGGCCAGAAGCGAGCTCCACTCTCAGGCATCGCTTGGCGGTGGCTCGGGCACTCAGAGAAAAGGGCTGGCAGTGGGCCTTGCTTGCCGGCTCTTCCCCAAGACAGTGCCTCTTGCCCCCTCCATCCAGAAGTGCAGCCTGCCTGCTGGCAGACAGGTAGGCTGGCTGGCAGTCTGCAGTTCCGGATGGAGGGTGTAAGAGGCGCTGTCTTGGGAGAGCGCCGGAGAGTGAGGCGAGTCTGTTTGTTTTTTTTTTTTTTACTCTTGACAGCAGAGGATGCGTGAGCGCTTCGGGGGCAGCCAAGGCGGGGGCCACAAACTATCATCTGGTGGGCCACAAATGGCCCCCGGGCCACATGTTTGAGACCCCTTCATTACACTCTTTGGCGTTGCTTCTTCTTCCATTTCTATCAATGGCAAACAAGGTATGGGTATTGCTGTTCCTGTTTAGGAAGCATTAACAGAAGTGTAGTCTCCAAATCCCATGAGGTACTAGTTCCCCTCTTTTCAGGTCTGGTTAGGCCTCATCTAGAGTACTGTGTCCAGTTCTGGACACCACACTTAAAGAAGGATGCCAACACACTGGAACAAGTTTAGAGAAGAATAACAAGGATGAATATGGGGCTGGAAACTAAGCTCTATGAGGAAAGACTGAAAGAACTGGCCATGTTTAGCCTTGAGAAAAGAAGACTGAGGGGAGATATGATAGCACTTTTCAAATACTTCAAAGATAGTCATAAAGAGGAGGGGCAGTATCTGTTCTCAATCATCCCAGAGTCCAAGACATCTAATAGTGGGCTCAAACTATAGGAAGCCAGATTTAGGCTCAGTATCAGGAAAAATGTCTTTACTGTTAGAGCAGTGTGAGAATGGAACCAATCACAGTACCTCGAGAAGTGATGAGTGCTCCAACACTGGAGGCATTCAAGGGAAAATTGGAAGCCATCTGTCAGATTTGCTTTGACTTTGATTCCTGCATTGAGCAGGGGGTTGGACTGGATGGCCTTAGAGGCCCCTTCCAACTCAATTATTCTATGATTCTAGATAAGTGAGAGGGCCCACTGCCAGAAGCACAACCTGCCATTTCCCCATATTCCAGTGCAGCCTTGCTTCTGCAAACACCATCAGGAAGCTGGCTATGGGCCTAGCCACCACCCCAGGGCAGCTACCATGGTTGAAAGTTAGACAGGGCATGAGAGGGTTGTAAGCAGATTGAAAGGAAAGGAAATTGGCTCATCAGCACAAAAGGAAAGGAAATTGGGCTCACTAATATAGTGCCTCCCCATTGATGAGCAACTCAGGGAGGAGAGAAGAACTTGTGAAATTTAACCTGCTGTTTTGGGCAAAACATTGAGAGCAAGAGCTGGGTGGTGGGAAGAAAGCCACAGCAAACCCCTTCGACCTGTCTTGTGGGGCTGGGGAATGAGTGGAGAGGTTCTTCCTTCAGAAGTCCTCAGGACTTGGGTGGCCAGGCTTGTCCGTGCAAGAATGCAACCTTGGCAGTTCTTCAGAGTGGGCCCCCAGGAACCAGTGGCCAGGAAGCATGCCTCGCCAGTGATAGCTCCATAGAGGACTCAGTGACAGAAGTGCTAGCCCCAAGGCATCTCCATCCTACTTTTCCAGTCAGTTGATCCAGATTTGTTATCATTCATAGGTTGTAGCTGGCTTTTCCCAGTGCCATGCTGGAAGAAACATGAGTAGGAATAATCAGGCAAATTGTTGTGGCCTGCGAGTATTCTACCCTCCCGAGGCACTACTTCCATTTGACAGAATCCAGTCAGCCTTTGCCATCATAGTACTGTGTGGAGGAAAGCCGGTTCCTGTATAATACCTATTTGTACTTACTTCCTTGTTTCCTATATCAGCAAAGTTGTCTGCATCATGAATGTGAGTCTGACCGGGTACCTTGTCTGTTGGAGATGTGAGAGTGTGGACACAATAACACTGACCCTAGAAAGTTTTACATCACCAAGAAGAGTGCCTGACTTTGTAATATCAAGGGGGAATAACTGCGTTAGTCTGTGGCAACAAAAACAAGAAGAGGTTTTTTGTGGCATCTTCAAGACTATCACACATAAGCTTTTTGTGGATTAGTCAATTTACATCTGACAAAATGGGCTGCTGCTAACTTTAAGTGATATAAACCGCATTTCTCCTTCAGGTGTCCTGAGACGCTTTGTTGTTTTATCCCTAAATTGATAGGTGTTTGTATGTTTTATGGTCGTACAGTGTGGTGTAGTGAACAGAGTGACAAACTAGGACATGGGAAATCTGGGTTTGAATCCTCATGAAAACTCACAGGTGGCTCTGGTAAAATCATTCCTTAAATATTTCATATATCTTGAAAACCATATTAGGTTCACCATAAATCATATGAAAATGTATCAGATGCAGCCCAGATTAAAGGCCTTATTAGAGAGTACTTCTGAAATGTATTTGGCTCTTCCTCCATGATTTTAAGGAGGTTAGTATATATATTTTAGTTCTGTGAAAACTGAGTGTATTACTACAAATGTTCTTATATTAGCTCTGGAAGGGAAGGAGAGGAGAGAGGGAAAATAATCATTCAGGGGCGCTCCTACCCCTGCAGTGCTTTACCATGTAGAGATAATTTTCTTGTTTACTTTTTTTCTCTGAATGATAGGTACTTTCCCTCCCTAGCATCCATGAGCACAAGACTATACAAAACTCCATGTATCCAAGACACAGAGCAGTCCCTTCCCACTATAGCAAGCTCCCTCTCTCTTTTACTTGTATGTAGTTTTCATGCCACTGTTAGAACATAATGATTAATGTTGCCATAAAGTGGAGGAGAGAATTGCCTCCTTTACTCTATTGAAAGGACTGCCTTTACAGACCCTAAAAGCAGAGGTGGCACTATGTCTCATACAAGTTCAGAACTCCCTCAGTGCAGTTAACAACACCATCCTGCCCCATGGTCCCGCTTCCTTGCCCTAAGGAACATTACTCAGCTGGCAACACTAGTTTTCTACTCACCTGTTCCTTCCCCTCCTTTGGACTCCATATTCAATTCTTTGTGCAGCTGTAAATTCTTGGCAAATTCAGAACAGCATTTAAAATGCTAGCTATGTTAATCTCTGTTATATGCAGCTCTATGATCTGCTTTGCTCAGCAAATAGCTACTCCTACACCAGTGCAACCATGCAAAACATTATGCTAGGACAGCATTGATGTAATGCCAAGGCTGTATGCAACTAGCGTCAGCACAAATGTTTAATAGTGGAAGGCACATTCTGTTGGCATCAATGAATCCACATATGCCGTGTTTTTATATCCATAGTGTGATAACCCATTTCATCCCTGTGACTGAAGAAGGCAGGATTATTATGTTCATTTTATGGGTCATTGAGGTTCACGGAGAGCAATTTGGTCAAGAATGTCCTGTGAATAAAAGGACAGGGCAAGGTTTAAATGAAAGTCACATAGCATCATAATAAACTGCCCTATTTCTCAAGAACAGCTTGCTAGGAAGTTCTGATGGGGCATGTACATTTCTGAAATGTTACATGGGCAAATATCTAAGAGTGTGACTTACTGCTTATAGAAAATGAGGGGTTTTAAGAATTATATATTCTGGGGAAAGGTTCCCTGCATAACTGGCAGAGGAGAGCAAGAAAAGTGATGTTGCTTAGAACGGCAGGAGATTTTTAAGTCCCTTAGGGTGGTAAAAATCATGTCAAGATACTATTAGGGCATAAAGACAGAAAGACAAGATTGAAGGAGTTTTGGGAAGAGAGTCTCAGAAATATTAACGACCTGTTCCAACAAATGAGAGAACATGGATCATCTGTGTTCATCCCTGTTTCCTTCATCTGTCACATTCATTCACCCCCCATGTACATACTGTATAGCCTGCTTCACACTGAGATTGCATTAGAGCACTCACCCAATTCTCTCCTCTCCCTCTTCTTGCTTAGGTGCTGGGACTCCTCCTCCACCCCTAGCACGCTTCTCATTTTCCCCATTGCCACCATCGTGCAACTCCTTACCTTGCCTAGGCAGCCCTGCCCAGCAAGCTTTGCCACTTTTTCTCCTCCAAATGGGGGAAATACGTAAACCAAAATGATGCCAAAGAGGCACCCGCTTTCGTGGCCAATGAAAGGAGTGGTGCTCAGAAGAACTGAAAATGGGAGAGGTGTCCCCCCCCACCCCCAAATGAACTGAAAACAAAATGAACATCTCCATCCTGCACAATCCTCATACTTCCTATGCTTTTTTAAATGGCATTGTATAGACTAAGCCTCTTAGATGGAGAGGGCCAATAATTCAAGCCAGAGCTTAAAAATTCACTTTTGGATGGCAACTCTCAGAATTCTTTGAGAACCCGGCTGGTGGAGGATTCTGGAATAACCATGCAGATGTCATTGCCCAAGTTCTGTTTCCTTGTTTTTAGAATGGTTTTATAAGATGCATATCACTGAAGAAGATCTTTTAGTTGTTCACACACGACAGTACCTAAACCGATTAAAGTGGTCATTTGTTGTGGCTACAATTACGGAAATTCCACCTGTTCTTTTTCTGCCCAATTTCCTTGTTCAGAGGAAGGTACCGAGACCTCTCAGAACATAAACAGGAGGAACAATAATGGCAGGGAAACTGGCAATTGAGAGAGGATGGGCAATTAATATTGGTGGTGGTTTTCATCACTGTTCAAGTGATAAAGGAGGAGGATTTTGTGCATATGCTGATATTTCATTGGCCATAAAGTTTTTATTTGAAAGGCTAGAAGGAGTTTCTAAAGCAACTATTATAAATTTGGATGCCCATCAGGGGAATGGCCATGAAAGAGCCTTCATGGAGAATAGAAGAGTGTACATTATGGATGTCTACAAGAGGTATATTTATCCAGGAGATGGATTTGCTAAGCGAGCCGTTCGGTGGAAGGTTGAATTGGACTGGGGCACAGAAGATGCAGAATACCTTCAGAAAGTCCAAGCACGTGTGGAATCTGCCTTGAATGAAGTGAAATCAGACATTGTTGTTTATAATGCTGGAACTGATATTTTGGACGGTGACCCCTCGGGAGGCCTGGCTATTTCACCTCAGGGCATTATCGACAGAGATGAAATCGTATTTAGAGCTGCTTGAAAACACAGAATTCCCATCTTGATGGTGACCTCTGGAGGCTATCAGAAGAGGACAGCACAGATTATTGCAGATTCTCTTCTCCACTTGCACAGCATTGGGGGTTATTGACAAGCAGCTTGCAACTGGGGAAGCGAGAGATGCACAGGTAGAAATGATGAGCAGGGAGCCGAAGGACGCCCATCCAGCTCGTCACTAAAATAGGACGTGTTGACGATCATTGCATAGGATTGGAGTGACTCTCTAATTGTTTAATATTTAAAGCTTAAGACAGGAAGTGTCCACAGTTCTTATAGAATTAACAAACTCTAATGAGTGAAGGGGGTTCTTAATTCAATAACACTGACAGTCCGGTGGAGAATACAAATGAATGGATGTTTCTCATGGCTTCTTCCAACACTTTTAAGTGCTGCTTTGTTAATGCAATATGGACGTATGAACCGAGGGTACATACTCACATTCAGTGTAATGTAATACAAAAATACATTATTGTATTGATGTCTTCTTATACAGTCAGTGTATAAGACATTAATACTGTATCATTTTTCCTCCCAGTGTCCTGTCCCTTTGATGAAAAGGGAGTCATGTATGTAAGATATGAAGAATGCACCAATTAAATGGTGCAGCCTTTCTGCAGGTCAGTAGACCGCTTGATGCCTAGAGCAGGAGTATTTTGAGGAGGACTGCTAAGATATTGCAAGTGTGAAAACAAAGTAATGTATGTTGTGTTTTTATGTATGTAAGCACCCCGAGTAGACCTGGTCTAGAGGGGCGGGGTATAAATCAAATTAAAGTAAAGTAAAGTAAATATCAGTTTAGCACATTTATACTGGATCAGGATTCACCATCCATAATAAAAATGGTTGTGCATCAGACAACAGTTTTCCATGTGAAACTCCCTCCGTATCATGCTTTTCAAAAGACATCCATCCATCCATCCATCCACCCACTCACCTACCTACCTACCTACCTACCTACCTACCTACCTACCTACCTACCTACCTACCTACCTACCTACCTACCTACCTACCTACCTACCTACCTACCTACCTACCTACATCTATCTATCTATCTATCTATCTATCTATCTATCTATCTATCTATCTATCTATCTATCTATCTATCTATCTATCTATCTATCTATCTATCTGTCTGTCTGTCTGTCTGTCTGTCTGTCTGTCTGTCTGTCTGTCTGTCTGTCTGTCTGTCTGAATATATTTGCAGTGTTTCTCTTGCGGGGAGAGAAAAAACACTAGGCTGCGTCACTAAGGCTGCTTGTTTCATCTCAATGAAAATCAGGAACAACTCTTCCCCCCTCCCCCCCCGCAACATTTATGTTTATTCTTTAGTATGTTATACAGGTCCATTAATCATTATAGCAGCCTCTCAGCCACAGAGGAGATGCGGGGAAAGGATAATGTTTTATGTGAGCAATTAATCCTGTGGCAGATCTGTAGTTTCCAAGACTACTGCCATTAAGAGTATTGACAGTTTTCAGAACAAACACTCAGGCTCCGACTCAGTAATGATTATAATATGATAATATACAGATTCTCATAAAAAAGGGACATTCAGCCTTAAAGTTTTTCATAAGTGTTCTAATTAAAAATAGTTTCACACAGAAAAAGTGATAGGTTTTCTTAATATTCATAATGTTGAATAAACAAATTACAATTATCATACCAGCTGGAAATGCGTAATTCCTCATCTTTCTTCCCTCCTCTGACTCGTTAGGTGAGAGCGGCCCTTGTAAAATGATGGATATAATTTATAATATGACAAAAGGTCATCCAAGGGAAGAAAAGGCTGGGAAGCAAGAGTGAAATCATATGCTATACCCATCTGCTCTGATCTGGTGCCTATGGTGGAGTACAATCACCTCAGGATGATGGTAATCAGAGACTGGAGCACTGTTCCATGTTACACCACATAAGGCTGATGATGTTATAAGCAGCAGTGACTTAAAAAAACACTTCAATTCCCCCCCCAATGGTCATATGACTCCCATGGAATTCCTTGCATCATCAGGAAGACATTGGAGGCAGGGAGGGGGAGTCTTTCATTACCAAAAATTGGCACCACTGTAATGACTTTAATGGCATGTAGTCACTGCAATGTTCCACGTCAACTTGAGTAACCACCACTGTCAAGCAACTGCCTTTGGAAGAAAGTCAGGATAGAACATCTGTGTGTCTCCCTCTCCCTCTCTCTCTCTCTCTCTCTCTCTCTGTGGTATAGAAAAGTTTGTGCAACCAAGCATCACATTTTCGCTTACCATCTCACTTCCATTTCTTATATTCACACCAAAAAATCTATGCGGTCATATTCCATACATTGTCTCTACACAGAGGCTGAAATCCTTTCACTTAGTGTAGTAAGTTGCAACTAGAGTAGGCCTCTTGAATCCAGAGAACTTACAGAAGAGTGGACTCATCCAATCCCTACTGATCCGGTGGAATTATTCTAGCTGTGACTTATTATGCCAAGCAATAGGACTTCCATCAAAATATCAATAACAAAACTGGAGGAGCTATTAATAACAGGAATCTCTTTCCATTTGCTAAGAATGGAAGAAATGAAATGATCCCAAGAAAAAATACAATGCCCTTTCTGTTGCTCAGAGCTTACACAGACAAATTTCTGTAGTGTCAATTTTTTGGACAAACTTAATCTTCTGGTCCAAACCTATGGATCCAAATGAGATATGCAGTTATACTGCATATATAGGGACCTGCTCTTCATATGCCAATTCGATGGAAGAAAAAAAGGAAGATCAGGAAAAACCAGTGATTGTACTTTTATAACTTTAAGTCAGAATGCCGAGAAATTGTTTATTTGTTGTTTGCTGTGAGAGAGCCAAAGATTATAGAAATAAAGAAATGTAGTCAATAAAGGAGAGTCAAGGAGACAACCTCCTATATGGCACACTCAGCACACACTTGCTGCGATGTATATTTCCTCTCCTTTCCTGTGCCTCTTTTCTGGCATGTCTGTTACACTGCACCTGCTTACTGCTGTATTAGTCTGCTCTGTTGATCCGTATAAACAAAGGGGCTATAGATCATGTTCAGACAATTCACAGATTCTGAACCCAATCACCCTTATTCAGACCCGTTTGCATGATCATTGACAGAGATGGGCATGAACCTCTGGTTCAGTGGTTCGTGTGGTTTGTTTTTCAACCTTACAGCTGTTTGGCACTTCCCAGCACAGCCTCCTCCAGTGGGCAGAGGCAGCACTCTGTCTTCCTTGCTCTGCCTCCTCTGGGCACTGCCTCTGAGTGGGCACCCACTGGAGGAGGCAGGGCTGAGCAGCAACAAACAGCTGTTCTGCTGAAAAACAAACTAGCACAAACTGCCAACCCGGTGATTCATGCCCATTTCTAATCAACTTGTATGGCCAAATGTACTACTGGTGTCTGAAATTTGACAGATTTATATACCTCTTTAGTTTCAAAAATGATTACTGATTTCATATATACCAGTGCAAAAACAACAAAGTTATAGCCATTTTTATTTTTCAATGCACTGTCTTTGCAAATCTACAAACAGATTCAGACCTGGGAATCAGAGTGAATCCAATGGTAAAAGTTGCTCTGGATTGAATCAGAATCCCTCTGAAAATTCGACACTGGCCTACCAATTGGATCAGGGGGCCCTAACAGACTTCAACACTTTGTTTTCCATTACTTTTCAAATAATATGATGTATGCAAGTCAAATCCACTAGATGAAGCCATTAAAATATCAGACATTGTGTTTTCCATTTTCCTCCACTCACAGGTATCTCCCAAAACTTGCAACATGTCTGCTGACGTCCTAGACCATGCCTATTAACAGCACATATAATTGCTTTACAACAGAGTTGTACATTGTACATTGATTTTATAATCAATAGACAGACAAATGGGTGGGTCAAAAAGCTGTGAAAAAGTATGAGGTGACATCTGCGCAGACAAGCGCAGCATCATTGAATAAACCAAAGCACTTAGGACCCATCTGAGTTCCTACCAATATAAACTGAGACCACATTGTTTTTTTTATGGAACAGATCATATGGAGGTGCCCTAGTTTGGTCCATCTAGCCACAAACCATCCATTCTAGGATTAGGCCACATGGAGACTGTTGGCCACGTGTGACTTTTAAGGTCCTATTTGAATCCCCTAGTTTTCTCCATGCTCAAAGCTCACACTGCAGAAATTGTACAGCAAACTACTGCTATTTTTTTTTAAAAGCTGTAACAAAAGTACTCACCCCTTACTGTCTAATGTTGCCCTTCTACTTTGGTAACTTCCTCTCCACCTGTTGCATGGAACATCAGCTCCTTGCTACTGCCCAATTTATTCTCACTCTCTCTTCTCCTTTTCTATTACTGAAAGTTTCCCTTCTTTTTCTTTCCTGAAAAACGTTCTTGCAGGAAACTTGCTGGTCTTTCTGATCATGGCAGACACTCTACAATTACAGCCTAAGATCACAGAGTTACCCCATCTCCCTCAATTGCTGCTAGTGTTCTGGGTTTGTCCTGACATTCCGCCATACAGAGATAGAGATGTTTTCATACAGAAAAAAAAATTAAGAACCAGGGCTTGGAAAGGTTAACTTTTGGAGTACAACTCAGGGAAATCCAGTCAGGAAATACAAGAGCTTCCAAACCAGTACCTGATGATAAGTGAAAATAGAACTGTTCATCCCAATTGAGATCTGTTTCTGAGGTTCTGGATGGAGCATCCTCACACTTAAAGAGGAGGCTAACAAAAAAAACTTTTTATTGTTATGATATCTTCATTCCTTTATTCATCTGTAGAGAGGGGTTCTTCTTGGCTATGATGTTAAAAATAAAACAGTAGAAGACAATTATATCCCCTTACCCTTTCCTTTTTGATGTTTACTGAAATGCATTTTTTTAAAAAAAATCCTTATGTTTGGCATAGTTAATTTTTGTATTGTTGGTGGCCATTTTGAGAATCTTTGTGATTCAAAGTTAGTTATGGTTATCGCATCTCAGGGCACAGGCAGACGTTTCAGAAAACTGCTAAACCCTTCTGAATATACAGATTCCTATCTCACCAGCTGGATAGCTCAATGAATTAGGGATTGGCTGGGAGGTCAATTCCTCACTGTGCCTCCAGAGAGAAGAGCCAGCCTTGCACAAGATGTATACTCCCAGGGTATTCTCACAAGAAGGGAATGGTAAACCACTTCTGAATACAGTACTCTCTACCTTTAAAACCCCGAAAACTGTTGCTGTAAGTCAAACTAGACCTGATGGAATGTTCTTCTTGTTGATAAAGTACAGTTGGGGGAAGAACCTCAGGATGAATAGCATTGGAGGGGACTGTAATTTTATTTTTCAGTGTGGAATGGTTTTGAAGCCTTGGCACCCATCTCCACCCATGTCCAGCTGGAACCAAGGCTCATTAGCTCTGCATGAAAGTGTCTGTGTGTAGGTTGCTTCATATGGCATAGCAGGCCCAAGTGCAGGCATCCACTGGTGCGCCTTCCAATCCCTCACTCACAGTTTTTTGGCACATTGGGCCCATCATTTCAACCACACATGGCAGTGGAATACCACTACATGACTCATGAGCCTTCTTTTTACACAGCTTCAGTGGCACAATGTCTGGGGGGACATTTCCCTTCCAATCCTTCTCTACCCTATCAATGTGACAAAAAAACAGGACTCTGTTTCTCTGACACCAAAAGAATCTGGCCTCTAGGGTCAGATTTTGGCCCTGAAATCTGCTGATCTGATTCCTCCAATGGACAAAGATTTTGAGTAAGTAAGCATATACAAACACCAGACAAACTGATATAGAGTAAAATAATAAGGTTTTCTGATGCTTCTATAGCTCAGTTCTTTAAAAAAAATAGTTATTCAGGAGGGAGCACTGCTAGATTTGGTGGCCTGATTTCTTGGTGAATATATTTTAAGTTTTACAAGCTTGATTCAAACTGTGGTTACTCACTCATTTTACAGTACAACTACAGTACATTGGAAATGCAATTTGATTCAGGACCTGTGTTCCATTTGAAATCACAACCAATGCTCACATAGGGGCTGCAGATGGATTCAGAAGTTCACTGTTCATACTGGATGAGATTCAATTTGCATTCTAACCCACAGCTTCCTTCCTTCCTTCCTTCCTTCCTTCCTTCCTTCCTTCCTTCCTTCCTTCCTTCCTTCCTTCCTTCCTTCCTTCCTTCCCCTGATCACACCATTGCTGATCCTTTTATGAGGTGTAAATATGGGAAATACTAATGGTGATAACCTAGCAGTAAGATGATAGGGTGATCTAGCACCAATCTCATATGTGTAAGCATTTAAAAAAATAAAATTAATATTAAATTACAATTTGGAGGACGATTGGAGGAAAGAATCTGGGCCCATGTGTCCCCTGGTCCTGTACACCAGACCACCACTGTCTACATCACCAAAACACCACCTACACATTCTGTGTTTACAAGACCGTATCTCAATAAACCACATGGGGAAAATCCAATTTGAATCGTTCCAACTTGAAAAAGGAGAAGCTCCCAGCAGGAGAGAAAAAGAGCCTCTTTGGGAGCAAAAAGAGCTAGACTAATGTGAATCAGCCTTTTCATAATGTTTTCAGTAAAAACTATGTGAAATTCACCCATTTTATAAGTGGAGTATTCAACTATGTAGTCACATCCTTAGTAGAGTGCATTCCAAATCAGTATGTTGGCATGCGAATATCTGCATCCTGTGTGCTGCATGCTGATATCTGGACCCTCTGTGCTCCAGAGGCAGTACAATTTATCACAGCAGCTCTCCTGTAAGAATGTAAATGCCTCCAGTTATTAGAAGTGATAGTATCTAAGCACTGGAGGATTGAAATAAAGCTAATCTCATCCTCTTTTTTTATAGGTACCACTAGCAGCGGCTCTTCGAAAATCGCTGTTGAATATTTTAATTGCTCATACTTCACATCTTAAAATAGAAATGAGCCCAAGAGCAGAGGAAAAAAATATGGTGGTGCTAAAAATGGTAGGAAATCTTTTGGAAGCCTCATTTTTCTGTTCCATTTCAGCCGAAGAGCTTGAGTAGTGAAATGATCTCTAGAGACTTAACACCAGGTGCGTTGTATGCCTGCCTAATGGATATACAGTAGGTGCTTCAGGCAAATCATCATCTGAAGTTAGCTGTAGATTCCTTTGCTCTCATATTTGATAAAAGCTGGAGCCAGATTTATAAGCATACAGGTAATGTAGAAGTGTAGGTCCCCAACTCCTCATTTCCAAAGCAACCTTTCTTCCCACCCTCTAAAAGTCCAACAAAGAATGTCAGGTGACTTTTCTGAATGGAATGAACTTTGGTGGAGAAGAAATGTAACTTCCCGTCCCACAGACACATCAGGTGGATGGACCTTCCCTGAGTATGGCCCTTCTGATAGCAGAAGTCAGATCCTGGTCTTCCAAGTTGCATGTGTTGAGGCTGGACTGAGAGGAGAAGTGCTCAAAATATGCTCAAAATAGATGGCTGCAGAACCATTGGGAGTAAGTTTCCCTTTGTGAGAATAAATAACCTTGATTCCTTTTTAGACTTCATCAGAGGTTAACTAAAATCCTGTTTGCTCTTCCAGATCACCATCTGTGTTTGTTTGCTCTGTTTATAAGAATAGAACTGATGCTAAATACCGATGGTCACATAAAGCTCTCTGTCCCTTTATAGCATCTCCTTCCTCTAAGCTGTTTTTCTCTAGTAAATACCTTTAATATAGAAACTAGTGGAAGTGAAAGTAGAATTCTCTTGCAAGAAATCATGTTGTCCCTCTTTTCTTTTCTTCTGTTTTGATGCAAAGAAATGAGACTAGGATCTATAATGCGATATGTCTCCCTCCCTTCCCTTCCCTGTCCCCCACCCTTGGCAGAGAACAATGACAACCTATAGGGAGAGAGAGTGTGTGTTCAGTTATTTTGTATTTATTATTGAATTGTGAAACTGTTTTAACAAAATTACCTTGGAAGCCTGTGAATTCTTAAATTCAGAAGGATTGTTTCAAGAAGCAAGTGATGAGGGACTATAATAATTTCTTAAATATTTATTATTCCCCTACAAAAACATTACTCTGTATGTGTCCATGTGTGTGTATGTCTGTCTGTGTGGTATGTGTTGAGGTGGTGGAATATGATGGTAGAGATCTTATTATACCATTACTTACCAATAATTGTGTCGTAGCAAATTAGAGTATGCAACAACTATACCTGCGGTCATATGACAAGTCTTAACATTCTAACAGGGATAATGCTTTCAAGCACAAAACTAAAAGGAAATTCATGCACTGAGTGTAAATGTTTAGCAATCCAACAGATTTATTGTTGTCATTTGCTGCATGTGCATGTATTCTGAAACCTTCCAGCATATACATATCACAGGTGCATGAACGAAAAGCTAGTTTGCATGTTTCTATAATAAATATGGGTATCACATTGAATGCCACCTTCCATTATGAAATAATGTAATATGTGAGATGACTGACATTTTATCAGTTAATACCAGATTTGCCACTTTTATGTTGAATGAAAAGTGACTTCATATTCCCTTCAGTTTTCATGCTGGGTCCCAGATGTGCCTTTCATGGATACATAATGTACAAGATGAGAATCTTCATCACTCAGCACCAGATCCATATTATCCCATTTATGCGCATATTCTAATTCTTAATCCAAAGTTACTGCATAAATAATACTGATTTGAAAGAGACACCCACATGGAACACATCTCTTATATTGAATCTGTCCAATGGTTCATTTGTGCCACTGTCCTGAGTGGCAATGGACTTTCAAAGTTTTTCCCAGCCCAGCTATCTTCAATACTTTTTATAAGAGATATATGGGAATTAAAATTAGTATTTTCTATATACAACACAATGGTCTATGTACAACACCACTGACTTCACAAGTTCCATTGTAAACTATAGGTCATGGCATCCAACTTTAGCTGTATTTGTTTGTTTGTTTGTTTTTTGTTTATTTGTTTGATTTCTATACCGCCCATCTGGCTACAAGGCCACTCTGGGCAGCTTACACCCAATGGGACAATAACATATAAAAGTTAAAACATCACCAAACAAATCAAAACAAAAATACAACATTCAGTTACCACTATAACATAATTACACAAAGTCAGGCGCAAAATCAAAATCGCAAACATACAGAGGAAATAAAAGCAACAAAGATAAATATCCATTTGGAAGTAAATCTCCAAATGAATGAGTTCAGTGGGACTCTGAGAAATTGGGGAAACATGGATGGGGACCTTCTTGGAAAAATCGGGCTTTTTTCAGTGCTTGGGAATGGCTGGCTGAGAAAAAGCAAGGAGGCAGCTTATGCTGACAAAGGAATGGAGACAGGCACATGTGATTCGTTTGTTGGGCTAAAACGTCAAGGCCAGGTCAGCTTGTTCCCCAATACTGTGTTAATTGGAAGATGACCTCAGCTGTGTGTGAAGGGAATGGAGCAGAAACTACTCTTGTCCTCCTGAATATTTGAAGGAACTTGAAGCCTCACTGACAGACCATCTCAAAAGGTCTAGAAGCTGATGAGTAAGGTGCCTTGTGGTACAGTGGGTAAACTGCAGTAAAGAAATGAAGACTCTGATCTGTTGACCTCAGTTTGATCCTGGGCTCAGGTAGCCAGCTCATGCCTGACTCAAACTTTCATCCTTCTGATGACAATAAATTGAATACCCAGCTTGCTGGGGGTGGGCAATGTGTAGCCTGCATAACCAAATTGTAAACTGCCCAAAGAGTCTCTTAAGTACTATGGAGCGGTATATAAGCAGCACACTTCACTTTGCTTTTGCTTAAGGGATAAAAAGAAGTTCAGAATTTACTTTAGTGAGCTTAGTTAACTCTTAGATACGCTGTGCTCAGTTGTCATCCTCTTAGGTCATGCTGGGAGGGATATACTCTGTGCATCCTATAAGATTATGCTAGTGTGTAAGTACTAGGTAGTTACATATAAATGGATTGAATATAAGCCTAGGTTACCTACGTCATTACTAAATGTAATAATTCTGCTCTTATCTACTGCCACTGTTATTTTCTTCACAACTTTTTCACCTTTATGTTTAATATTCTCTTTTTCTTTCCCTCATGAGTTTTAAGTGAATCCCCAATCTTCAAAACCCCGGACCCCACCCCACCCCACTCACCTCCTCTCTCTTCTCTCTCCCTCCTCATCTTTGCCCAGGCCTGTTGTCTATTTTCTTTCTCCTGAGGAATTTTTCCAACAGAGCTCTAAAACAACACAAGCCATAAATTACTGCATGTAAATATAACATACATCCAAGAGCCAATGAATATTTAGTATGAAAGTGATATTTCATTCAACATTTCATTCTGTTTCCATATGTCTGACGAAGTGGACATGTCCACAGAAGCTCACATTAAAATATAGCAGTCTTTAAGTTGCCACATGTTTTTTGTCTTGTCTTGTCTTGTTTGGTTTGATTTGGTTTCTTTGGATTTTGCCTGATATAGTAGGTAGTTTAGTTAGCTTTCTTATTTTCTGATGTGTTTGCTCCTGCAATCAAACTTCAATTGATTGTTTACTTCAGAATACTTGTGATGTCTAGGTGAAACCTTTTGAAACTTTTGCCTTTTTCACTGTCTTTAATAAAATGTGAAATTGTTATCATGCATGTGTGGATTTTTGGCTAAGAGGTCATGTGATAATTAAAATCAGGTCTTCCCTTGACCAGCTACCAGGAGTTGACCATTTTTTGGGGTGTGGTGGCAGTGCTGTTTTGCAGGGTTGCCTTGAAAGTCTTAAGTGCTTAACCTTCTGGATTTTTGGAACTCCTTGAAAGCATTCCATGGGTCAGACTAGAGTGGCGGAAGGTACTGGTACCAGGCAAGTTCTATAACCATCACTATATTTAATTTTCCTGGGCTCACCCACTCCTGGATCAGCAGGGAAGTGTTACTAAGTGGTTAGAGTGGGACTTCCTGAACCTAGTGTCCCCCACTCATAGGACAGCATCTGTAAGTGCCTAACAGTGTGCTAAGGTTTTGTTGGTTTCAATGGGGCACACATTTTCTATGGAGTATATTAAAAACGTCTCTCCAGTACCTACCACTTTTTTGTTCCATCTCTTTAAGCAAGTATTCTTGCCATCCTTTCCCTGCTCAAATCCACACTTTCAAAGATCAGCTCATGGTCTATACAATGCAGATATCATATATGCTTCTTTAGATTTCTGACAACACCAAGAAAATCCTAGACAGTTATGTCTGTTTTTCTAATCAATCGATACTGTCGCTCACAACAAGCAACACTGTTCTGTGCTGCGCTACGGACTGATCTTTGCCATAAAAATACATGCCCGATATGTACAGTCATTTATATTCTAGGCACAGAAGATGAAATCATTCCTGCACCATGTCCATTTTTTGTGCTGTTAAGGCATTCTCTTGCTTTGCAAGCAAAACAGTAGATCTTTCATTTGCCAGTGACATTCCACAAAGTGCTTATAATTCAGCCTTCGCTTATCAGCTGTCCAATCTCCCTCTCGGGGGGAATGTGTCAACCCTCAAAAGCAGTGGAGGAGGTGTGTGGAATCTTAATAGCTTCTATTTAATCAGATTCACTTTCTTAAGGGCATTTAATCAATGAGGACAAGTCATAGTCATATTTTTGAATAAATGTGTCACTTTAACGTAATCCACAGCATGCCTGAATGTATTTGTTTATGAGATTCTCCACCAATCTGCCTTATTGCTCAGATGAATTGATAATGTGGACATTAAAATGTGTTACCTGTAGTTTTAAATTAGCCTTTGAACATTAACTTTATTCCGAGTGAAACATCCAGAAATTATAGCATATAATATATCCATCATACAATTGCTGCAAAAATGGGGATGCAAATAAAATTTGCAGTTCTCTTAGTTTTGATCCAAAGTTCATTCATATAATTCATTTGCCTTAAAAAATGCAGTGTTATGGTCTCAAAATTAACTTTTATACGAGCATGAAATGTTTTGTATTACATTTTTCCAACATTCTTCTGGAAAATAAGCAAGTACACCAAATAAATCTGAATTATTTGTGATAGTCTAAGCCTGTGCATAGTCTAATCCTGTAGACTTCAGTCTATACTCACGGATTTTCTTCAAAGTCAGCATGCACTAGTACTATATCTTTCAACAGTCCTCACTAATTGGATCAGGACTGAAGTGTACAAGTATTGAAATTAGTGAACTGGCCATTGTACTTAAAGGCTTAGCATTCCTCAAATTTAAATTTAGCTATCCCTCAAATTCAAATTTCAAAAGAAAAACATGAAAATGACTTTCAATTTTTTAAAAAAGTAGATATGGTTTACTGACCAAAATCCTTTTGCTTAGCACAGGAAGTCTCAACTAGAGTAGGCCCATTGAATTAGTGGAGATTTTGTGAGTTAATTACTTTATTTGATTCAATAGGTCTACTCTACTTGTGATGCAAACAAGAGGAGTATAGCTTCTGAATATTTGCACAATTCCAAATGTGCAGAATACAATTATTCTCCCTGCACACATTTGCCATTGCATAGAGGGATATGCTTGCTGACTCTGCTCCTCATCATATCCACATTGCCAGGTTCTTCACTTTCTATGTACAGTCATGCCCCGCTTAACGATTACCCCTTATAATGACGAATCCGCTTCACAACAATGTTTTTGAGATCGCAATTGCGATTGCAAAACAATGTTTTAATGGGGTTTTTTCGCTTTGTGACGATCGGTTCCCTGCTTCGGGAACCGTTTCTTCGCATTACGATGATCCAAACAGCTGATTGTTGGGTTTTCAGAATGGCTGCCAGCTGCTCAAAATGGCTCCCCGCTGTTTTTAGGAGGCATTTCTCGCAAGACAGACAGCCGAAAATGGCCGCTGTATGGAGGATCTTCGCAGGATGATTAGGTATTTTGCCCATTGGAACACATTAACCATTTTTTAATGTGTTTCAATGGGTGTTTTTTATTTCATTTGACGTTATCGCTCTACAGCGATTTCGCTGGAACAAATTAACGTCATCATGCGAGGCACCACTGTATTAAGAAGCTGAATTTCTGCAATGAAAAAAGAGTTTTCTCTGCCTGTGAAAGCTCCTGAGCTTCAGCTTGTTACTCTTCCAAGCTGAAAAGTAACTTTCCTGAATCCCTCAGCCAGCATAGACAGTTGTCTAGCTGGGTGGGGAATCTTGGGAGGTGTCATTCCAAAGAAAAGTAATATTTCTGAGCTTTAGGAGATTCCCATAAAGCATATTCCAATATTCTATTTAAGAAGGGGAATGTGCTAGCTCTGGCCCCTCCATTATCATTCTGCTCCCAGGAAACACAACAAGTCTCCTGCACACATCACAATCACTTGCTTAGTGAGCCCAATTCAATGTGTTAGTTCACATTTTTTGATGGCTGGGGGCCTGGATATAAATAAAATGAACAAACAAATAAATATTTAAGGGACCATCTGGCTTGTTACGACCCTCTTAAGCTTTAAGATCTTCAGGAAAGTCCCTCTTACAAATACCAACAGTTTCAGAGGCTTGCTTAACAGGCAGGTGGGAGAGGGCCTTCTCGTGGTGTGGCTCCCTGACAATGGGATGCACTCTGCTCTGAGCTGCAAATGGTTTTTCACTCTGGTTGATTCTAAGAAGGGAATAAAAATGCATGTTTTTAGACTGGGATACTTCTAACCTGCCCTGCTATGTTGTTTTCTATTGGTATCCTTCTGACTTTAATGGTTTTAATTAGAGATAGGCATGAACTGGAAAAATGAAAAGTTTCATTATTCTGGCTTGTGCCTGGGGAGGGGGCTGCCAGGCCCACTGCCTTTGAGCCTGCACTTTTGGTGGTGGAGGCGGCAGGAGCAGATAGGCGGAGGTGAAGGGGGGCAGGTGGAAGGGGGCAGGCAGGCATCCCCCTTCTGCTGAAACAAACGAAATGCCAAACTGGGGTGGTGGGGGGTGGGAATCAGTGTTTCATTTGGCTTCAGCAAAATGGGATCCCCTAACTAGATCATGAAATGGACCATGAACCAGCCTGGCTCATTGGGGTTTTGAGTTTGTGGTTTGTTTTGTGCCCATTTCCCGTTTTAATATATTTGCTTGATTTGAATAGTTTTACAGTGGGATTGGTTTAGATGATTTTATGATTTATTCTTAGCTAGCAGTGGTTTTGTCTGTTTTTAAGTGAAAAGGCAGGGTGTATATGTAATAAATAGATAAAACAGATAATAAATAAGGACACTCTACACAAATTCTTAACCTTGATTTCTCAAACCTTAACCTTGATTTCTCAAACGTCTCTTGCATGGAGAGCTTCCACATACATACATTTCAGACTCATCACTTTCCTTGTGATCTAAGTGATGATGTAGGAAAAAGGCTAACATGGGGTTGTTGTTTTTCTTGGACTGTTTTATACAATGCCAAAATACAATGTTTATTTGCACAAAATAACAATTTGTATGCAAACAACAAAAGCAACAGATAAAGAAAGGCATTGACAAAGATTTACTTCTCTAAATTGTGATGGACATCTCTTGCCTTTTTTCCATAAAATACTTGCATGATTTACCCCAAACCTGGGAGGAAGGTGGAAGATACTGCATTTAATGTAGAAAGGAGAGACAGTGGGATACAGACATGAATATGGCAGCTTAATTTAGAGTAAAACACAATGTGAGAAGCAGGACGGAGGATTCACTCGTTCTCTGGCCCACTGTTTGCCTTGCTAATGCATATGGGCTTGTCTACATGACTGGTTTGGAGCGGGCTACATAGTGTCACTAGAAGGTCCAATATGTCACTGGTGCGATTCATCAAGCAACCCTATTTGGCCCACTTTCTAAAGTGTATACGTATTAGCTATGCACATTGTAAGTGATCTTTAACAAAAGTGTATTAGACTTGTGTATATCAAATGAATACATCAAATATAGTTTTCTTAAAGGTCCAATTGAGAGCCTGCTGCATACAGTACTTGATACACAAATGCACTTCTTTCCTTTATCTTAAAGGGACAGTTGAAAATTTGCCATGACACCAGATTCAGCTGTGGGTTTCTTGACTGGCCCTTTGAGACAAGGGAAAGAAAAGGATTTTTAAAAAATATTTTACAAATGGTGCAATGCATTTTCACAGCTGTAATGAAAGCTTAAAAATGTTTTCATTTCCTCTACTCCTCTGCCAAGGAGCAGAGGAAGTGTTTGATTCGCCAATAACCTGAAGTGGCTTGCTTATTCAGCCACTTCACAATATTGCCAAATCGATAAAGGAGGACTTTTGTTTTCTTGGTGAGCATATGTACTGGAAATGGACCAAAAGAGAGCAGTCCTACCTACAGCAAAAAAAGTAAAAGCCACTGACAGGGACAAGAAAGGTAAGGGTGGGACTGCTCTAGGAATGGGATGGATCTCTCCAGCAAAGACCATCTGTTTGCTCTCTTTCAGAGCAAACCAGTCTGTCCCTGCAGTGGTCCAAACAGTGGGCTAAATGTCTGTGTAGTCTGCCTCTTTGTTTAGACCATAAGTACTGAATTCAGAGGCATGTTCAAAGTGAAGAAGATGCAACTGTCTCTGTCCAGAAAACACGAAGTCTGTTTTCACCATTAGAAACTGCTAGCAAATTGGCCTGCAGCCTGACCGTAAAATTCCATTTGTGCAATGGTACATATATTATTCTCTATTGTGCCTAACTGGCAGACACTGGACTTGGTGATTCAAAGGGTCCCTTCCAGCTCTGCAGTTTTAAGAAGCCAATGATTATATTTAAGAGTTTTCTTATGAATATTGTAGTTGCTGCTGCTGTTAAAGCCTTGAACGGGTGGAAATTCAGTCAGAATAGACCCTTATACAGTATATAATGTGCAGTGTATGTAAATAGCTTCAAGCTATTTTCACACCCAGAGGGCTAAAACAAGGTCTACTCAGGGCTAAGAGATATTACTCTGTGTGTGTGTGTGTGTGTGTGTGTGTGTGTGTGTGTGTGTGTGTGTGTGTGTGTGGTCTTTTTTTTTAATAGGTCATGGTGGTTGGTAATTCTGTGAGTTACAGTCTAAAAAACAACATTCCTATTTTATGGATTTACCTACACATTCTAGAGAATAATATTTACCAAGCATTGATTAGGGGGATTCAAAGAAACTGAACATATACAGAAGTGTACTTTTACATGATTTAATGTTTCTCAGTGAAACCATCTGCCTGCTTTCATGTTTCTCAGTGCTGTTTCACTTTATGCTCACTTGGCTCTGTTCTACAGTCAGTTGTTCAGAGCACAACACTGAAATGATAACCACATCAGTAAGTACATACAAAGGGCTCTCTCAAATGTATATTAATGTGACAATTTGTGCAGGAAGTCAGCTATTTAAATTCAAGGACAAATTAAATTCATTCTTGTGCATCCCACTGGTAATGTAATGTACCATTAGCTTCTGAGCACCAGTTTCTGTGGCTCCCCCACCTTTTTCTCTAGCATCTAACAGCCTTTGACAACAGTAAAGTATTTTGTTTTGTTTTTTTAAAATCTTGAATATGGATCCCCCAAGTCACTTAAATCAAACCATTTTGTAAACTGTGTCGCCACCTTTTAAAATATATTTTTGTGTTAGCTCTAACATTGTTATGTCCTATTGTGATGAAAACGGACGCTCTGTATCTTGTGATAATGAAAATAGCCACTTTATGTAGTTTCTGCCTGCAATTATCCAGGCTTTTCTCCGACTCTGGAGAAATCTAAGCTAATTGCTTTGGGACTTTTGCTACATTTCCATAAATTCTTTGTTAATTTTTCATGAGAAAGTGTTATTGCAGTTGGCCTTAAAGTTCCCATTGTATTCAATAATGTAAAGAAGTCATTTGTGAAAATGCAACCAACCCCGGAGCGCTTGAATCAAAGTGTTGGGCTTTTTTATCCATTGTATTCTCAGGTGGATCTCAGTGTGACTCATCCAAATCCTTCAGTGCCTCTTTTCGCCTTTATTTTGATATGAGCTTTTTTCCTACCTCAAAGTGAATCTAAAAGCAGCTCGGTATGGTGCACGACCTTGTCATTATAGGACATGAATTGAGTTTGCTTTATCGGACAGTTTGGCTTGATGAGAAGGTATAAAAGCAATTCCACTGCAAAGACAAAGAACTCCCTGACATAGTAGGAACAAAAATGAAGCCCATATCTAAGGGGAATGCTTTGCAACTTGTGATCTCATATTTGATTTATTGATTGTTTCAAGCTGAAAGCCACAGTTTCGACAGGCTCTAAATAACAACAGAACAAATGTGAGTCTATTTTATTGCTCAGTTGCATTCAGTAGTCTAAACTGAAGACAAATTCTCTATAGTGCTAAGCGCTTTGTGGTTAGTTTTGACCTGCTACAAAATCCACAGATATTACCTTTCCATAAGGGAGATATATATTTGTCCCATACAAACTAAAGAACTTTCCCTACCCCCTCCTGGTGCTGTCATTGCATATCTTAAGCCCTTCAAGGTCCCAGGTGTGATCTATGCAGAGATGTGACAAAAACAGCTAGATGGTATCTCTTCATTAGGTTCTCTGGTTAAGGGGGAAATCACAGCTTACAGCTTCTGCCGTTGCTAGCCCAAGGTGCTTGCAAATTACTGTATTACAGTACTGTATTCTCGACTCCAGTTATCAAGGATGTTACATACTGGCTAGTATCAGTAACATCCTGAATACCTTTTCCAGCTATCTGATCAATTTAGTTTTTTTCTTCTTCTTCATAAGGTGGACCTTCTCCAGCTGTCAAAGAAAACTCAAGGACCACCCTCAAATTTACATCCCATTATTCAGCAAAGAAGGCCTTAGGCAGCAAAACTAGATTCACAGCACTGCTTTTGTTTTTTGAGTGTTTTTTTTAAAATTCTGTTTATTTAACCTCTGAAGAGCTGAAGCAATATTTGGTATTTGGGGGGGGGGTGTCCTGATTTGATGCAAACACTGGTTTGGGTTTTGGCTCCTCACTTCAGATCAGTTCAGAAATCAACAAATACCCCTAATTCATTTTGGGTTCTGAATAATGTCTGAACCTGCAGTCCATGCTTAGACTCAACCCAAGGAACTGAGATTAGGTTCGTATTACTCCCTTCTGGATGCTGGATTTACTTTTTTTTTTTACATTTGTATTATTTGTTTAATTGTTGTTTTTTTTTTTTTTTTTTTTTTTGACTTTGCATGTTATTGTATTTTCAGCCTGACTTGTTTTCATCATTGTGAGCTGCCTTGGGTCCCCTCCCTGGGAGAAAGGTGGCTTAGAAATGAAACAAATAAATAAAAATGAAATTACTGATCTTCTTTTAGCCAGAAAAGGAAGCCTGCTTGTATCTGTAGTGTCAAGGATAATTTCCAGGCCTGAGCAGAACAAGGTGTATTAATGAGCAGCCATGATGAACAGGTGTTCATGATGAATTGTGAGTCATGTTGACTCACGAGTGCTGGCTCATACATGATATAATGTGTAATGTGATTGGCCACAGGCAGATGTGCATAAGTATATATGTGTGAACCTGTACAGTAGATGTATCTTCCTATTCTGTGATGAACATCATCCTGTTATGCTGCCAGACTGCAGTGCTGTATGTATCCTGTAAATACACAATTGGTGTTGGGAGAAGCTGCCTGTGTGTGTGATTTATTTGGACCGCCTGGACTGGACTTTACTCTGCTGATTCTACTGGATTTCCATGATTTTGTGCTAACATATACAGTGGTGCCTCGCATTGCGATGTTAATTCGTTCCACAAAAATCGCTGTTGAACAAAAACGTCGCTATGCAATATTAAAAAGCCCATAGAAACACATTAAAACCTGATTAATGCATTCCTAGGGGCTTAAAACTCACCATTCAGGGAAGATCCTCCATAGCACGGCCATTTTTGGTGCCTATTAAGCCAGGAATCCGTCCCAGAAAACAGCGGGCGGCCATTTTGTTTACCCGGCTGGGATTTTGAAACCGCCGATCAGCTGTGCGAAAATTGTCACTTTGCGATGATCGGCTCCCAAAGCAGGGAACCGATCATCGCAAAGCGAAATTCCCCCATAGGGAACATCGCAAAGCGATCGCTTTTGCGATTGCAAAAAGTTCATCGCAAAGTGATTTTGTCGCTAAACGGAGCGCTCGCTAAGTGAGGCATCACTGTAGTCTGTGGCTCTTCACCATATAATGTTGAAGAACAAAGCCCCCAGAGAAGCTCTGTAAATAAGATGTGGTGGCTAAGCAATAAAGTTTCCACACCTTATAACAGTAACAGTAAGATGATGTGTTCCCTCACAAGACTGTGACATCTGCAAACTTTCTTTGCAAAGCTGTGCCAAGACGTTTTGACGTCTTGAAGCAAAGAATCAAAGCTGGGAAATATTACTCTTTGGGACTATTGCTTCTAAAATCTCAAAGTCATTGTGGTTGTAGACATGCTGACTAAGGGAGTCTAACAATTGCAGTACATTTTTTTTAAAAAAATAAATAAATTATAATTTCTGTGCAGAAGGTGGTGCCTTTCCCATTCTCTGCCCATCTTGTGTCTGCACAAAAGCATCCAGTGGAGTTGTTTCAAATGGTCAGTTGAAACAAAAGTCAACTGGACGTGCAAGGGATTTTTGCTTCAATATGGGTAGTGTAAGTACATCCTTCTTGCTCTATTCCTGAAGGCAGCAGGCTAACTTAAGAGGCAGAGATCAGGCCACCTAGCACTCAGCTCTCCTGTTTAACACTCTGCTGCCTCCTCCCAACATCTATTGTCAGAAGAAGGAGCTTTATTCTGCCTAATTGTAGGCTAGCCTTGTTTTCCTTGTATTTTAGAAGCTGAAATCCTGTTCGAAGACTATGTACAAGCAGAACTTTCCATCCCTGGTAAACAAACCGCTCCTGCTATGGTTCTCAGGAGTGCATGCACATGCTCGCTTGGGGAGGCATGGACAGAAAATTACACTTGGACTTACACTACAAGCAGGATTTCTGCCATTATATGCAAAAAATGTAGTAGCTGCATCTTTGGGTACTATTGATGATGAGGCCAGCATACAACTGTTACACCAGGAGTTGCCAGTACAATCAGTAATGAAAGCTTTCCCCTGAGTTTCTTCTTCTAACTGATAGATTCCATTTCTCAATGGTCTTCCATTATTTGTTTGTTGGTTGGTTGGTTGGTTGGTTGGTTGGTTGGTTGGTTGGTTGGTTGGTTGGTTGGTTGGTTTACTTACTTACTTACTTACTTACTTACTTACTTACTTACTTACTTACTTACTTAACATATTTTTACCGTACCTTTCTCCTTAACCATCTCCCAAGGTGGCTTATATCCCTGCCCCATCTCCTCTGGGCATTGCCTCTGAGTGGGCACCCACCAGAGGAGGTGGGACTGGGGAGCACTGAACATCTTGTTTTTTTCCTGAAAGATGAACTGGCAGGAACTGCCAAACCATCAGTTGTTGCTCATCTCTAACCTTGACCTTTTGGTGGGGCATGTATTAAGCCCCGGGCCATTTGAAACAATTCCACTGGATGACTCTGTGCAGACGCAATGGTGGCAGAGAAGAATATTTTCTTTACTCCAGCCACTGCCATGGAAGAGGCCTCCAAATGAGCTCTAGCATGTGTTTGGTTGGATTCATTTCCAGTTTCCTGCTTCCCACTCATTTCCTCACCACCACCTCCCTGCTAAACCAGGGGGCCCATCTGACTTTACTCTGTGGGAAGGGACAGAAATGGGTTAGGAGTGATCACGTCCAGAGCCCTACCCATTTCCCAGAGGCCAATCAGAACCTTGACATGACTGACCCCCAAGGTTATAAGAAACTCCCTAAGAGCAGTCAGAAAGCTTTGCTTCTAATGTTAATGGTAAAAATAAGTAAAGGCTGCTTCCACCTTCTTAATTACTCTCAAAGTACACTTTCATTTCATTTCTTTCTTCCCAAGAGGAGCCCATTTTAAAAGAAACCACTAACTTAGATAATGTGGTGTAGATGGACTGGGACTCAGATCTGGGTTCAAATTCCTACTTAGCCATGGAAACTCAGTGGGAGATGGCAATGATAAACCAGTACTTGAACATCTCACATATTTTTACCATGTGCTGGAAGCAACTTAACAGCACGTAACAACATCAACAATTTCGATGCATTATTGCAAAAAGAGGAGTACCTAAGGATTTGTATTTGAGAGAAAAAAGACAAGCTAATGCAGTTTCTGAGAAATACCTGTCCGATGCTCTATAATGGGCAGTGGTGCTTTATTCAGAATGTAATATTTCTTCCACTGCCAGAAAAGAAGGTAGAGGGAAACGATTTTAAATTCCTTATTACACATGGCAACAGCAGATCTAAAATAGTAGTGCATGGATAATTATTTGGGTGAAGGATTTTGAGGATAAGAGGATTATTTTTTGCTAGTTAATTTTCCCAGAATTCGTAATTGGAAATTAACCATGGGAATTAAAAATACAGAATGAGAGGGAAAGTATTTCTCAGCTACATCTTCGAAAGGCATATTTAAGTTTCCTTTTTGAAATAGGGGAAGTCTATCATCAGATTAAAGAAGAGGTAAGATTTTTTTCCCCAAAAGTGTGACAATTGTACATTAACATTTCTGCTTCAGCTTGATCGAGCAGTAAAAACGTCGTTGTTTTGGATAATACTTTTGCTTATTGTTTTGATGGCATCCACCAGCTGTCTTTTGGGAGGCCTGTGCTGTTGACACTGCCACCAGCAATGTTCTCGACTTAGCCCCTGTTGTCGCTGACTCATTTTCCAGCAGTGCAGCTGCCTCTGCTTCTTCACCTTCTTTCAAAATATCTGAGGCTGAACATGAGGTGGCCACTATTATTTCTACAATGATGTTGTGGATGGGCTGCCCCTGGACTCTTCACACACCATGCATCCTTGAAGCAGCACACAGCTCTGTGTGATATTATTTCAGAAGAAATGTCTGAAAGCAGACAATGAGAGGAAAGGTATGTCATCTGAACCTCATAGGCATAGCGTACATCAAATGAGCAAAGCATTGCTTTTTAGCTTCCTGTACTACAACTTCCTCCCAGAGGTCTTGCAAAGAAATAAAAGAGAGGGGAAAAAGGACTTATGAAATAATGGTCTATCCTGCAAATGCTTCAGAATGCCTTGGGAAATAAGAACCGTGTGTGGATGAGAGTGTTAGGAGGGTATATAAAGGGTGAAGTTCACAAACAATTTGGGGAAGTGAGGTGTGTGCTTATAAGAAGGGAGCACCTACCTATTCATGAAGTGTGTTCAGGAGTACTGTTTGGAAGATGGCTATTTCTTGACCCACGGTATCTACAAATGAAGGGCATGTTTTGCTTGTAATATCTACAGTGTCTACATTCCACCTGTTTTTATGGCATTATTCCTGTCTTCTCACCCAACTGCCATGTCCAATTGTTCTGCTCTTCTAGATGTCATTAACTTCATTCCATTAAGCTTCCCTGTGTTTTCCAGTTATTTCGCACTGTTTTCTTTCAGATTCAGAGATACTTTCCCTTTGTATTCTGTCACCACCAGTTAATAGAATCTGTGACAAATGATCAGGTTATGTGTGATGGGCACTGCTGTTGCTTCCATTCCCTCCAATATGCATTCTAGTTCATTAAATCTAAAGTATAATCATATTTTGAATTAACATTTCTATAGCATTTAAAAGAAATGGCTGGAGAGGCTATGATACCAGAACAAAATGTGGACATACAAAGTCAACACAATTCATAAGACTATATATCTCGCTACCTTCATAGCAGTGGATATTGATGGTCCTAATGTCACAAGAGCAGCGAATCCGCTCCTGGTTTTAGCCTGAACTTTACAGAAATATCTGATGTGGTGAACCCTTTCTCTGAAATAAGTTCAGCACCTTCGATAGCTTTTTAAAAGTTTGTACTAAAACCCAGAGCAAATCCACTGCCCTGTGACACGAGGGCTACCAACCTCCACTGTTTCACAGTATCTGAATCAGGCAGGGTTTACAGTTTCCATACTTTTAGGCGCATAAGTGAACATGTAAGAATGAGGGATGGCCATAGCACCACAACCATACTTCGCCATGCTTGAATAAAGGGCACAAAGGCTGAGGCTGATCTACTCTTTGTCCTTTTGGTGACTCTGTGACCTGATCTTTGTCCATGTTGGTGGTGATATTTCTGCATTTACAGGTTGCCATTTTAAAAAAATGTTCCCACAAATGACAAAAATGCAGATGACTATGACCTGGGATAGAGGGGCGCTACACAACACCATCAGATTTGTGGATTTGGTCGATGGGACTTTGGTAGGCAGGCATCCTTCTAGCAAGTGCACAAAGACAAGCAGGGAGCAGGATCTGCACCACCACAAAGACAAAGAAGGGGGGGGGAGAGAGAATACCCTAGCATTCTAACTCTGACCTAGCCAGGCAAAATCCATAAAAGACGAATGCTGACATTCACCTACAGTCATAAAGACAATTCTGGTAGTAAACTGTTTAATAAACTAACTGAGCTAGACAATAAAGAAAAAAAAGGATTCAAGAATGTGACTCCTACCTAGCCATGACTAGGCATGTCTTCATCCTTGACCTGCATCCATGTAAAATGGCTGGCAGGGATATGTACCTAATGCCTTAGTGGTTGAAATGTCCAGGGGAACTTTGAGGTGAAACGGCCACTTGTCTTCCTCATTGTCACCAGCAGCTCAGGCTTTTCAATTCTGTTTCCTTGGTTCAAATCACTGAGTGGCTTTGGCTAAAACCTACACAAATGCCGGATGGAACAAGAAGGATCTGTGAAAGTGTTGCTCTGCCCTGTGGGGTAACCGGTGGCTTTTTGCTCTCTCCCATAGTTGCCCTGGAATTGTACAACTATCCCTGATTCGTTCTGGTTTTGCAGATCTGTCCAAAGATGGTGCACATTCTTAGTCTTTCTTTATTCGTATCGGAATGTTGCACAATTTAAAATTATGGATATAGATGAAATATAGGTAAAATGCTAGAAATTGTTGTCATTTGTGATCCTCCTTCTTCTCCTAATTGTAGCACTGCAGAACTGAAAGAGACCTTTATGGATCATGGAGTCCAGCCCCTGTCGAGGAGGCATAGTGGGGAATCACACTCCTAACTTCTGGCTCCACAGCCAGATACCTCAATCACTGACCCATCCAGCAGTTCATAAAAGGAACATTACTCATTTTGCTCATCAGCACATTTGCCGTGCAGAGCTTCTGGAGGTGAAGGATTGGCCAGCTCTATGTTGTTGCCTGAGGGAACTGCCCAAGTGTACTTGCAATGCATTCCACTCTTTAAGCAGGCTCTTTCTATGTTCCCTACATCTTTAGTAAGAACTGAAGTCCATTTTATGAACAAGTCACCCAGTAAAATTCTGATATACTGTATGCACGTACATGTGTTGAAGGGGCAACTATACATCTGACGAGCAACTCTGTGCACATACAGATTTGCACATTTTGTTCCTTTAATTATAACTAGAAAAATAGCTAGGTCAGTTTCATACGAATCTATTACACACCCCGTCTCTGTCGCTATTTGGATTTGTGAGTGCAAGTCAGCAGGAAGTTTTTTCTTTGTAAGGCCTGTTGAAATTAAAGAGGTTTGCTGCTGCACAGGGAAAAAGTCTCAGTGGGTTTTGCCCCAAATCAGTAAGTGACCCTGAAGCTGAACCATCAAAAGAAATGGAGGGGCTAGAAGCTTTATTATCCTCTCCACAGCTATTTTTCTTGCAGACTAAAAGGCCTACAGATTCCTCAGCGGAAACACAAAGATCTGCCTTTGGTACAAGTGAGTGAAGTCTAGTGTTTGCATATTCAAAAATCCCCCCTCACTGATGTGTGTAAACAATTGGCTCATTCAAATCCTCTGGAGTCCATCCATGTGCTTTTTTTTGAATGAGGATTCTCCTAGAAATAAGTCAAACTGCAGAAAATGGTGAGAAGCGCATTGTTTTGCAGGATCTGTTTGGTTGCTGAGGCGATGCAGGAACAAAGTGTTGTATGATTCATATGTGCAAACCTTTTCTCCAGCAGTCAGGTCCTGTGTGTGCAAGTTGAATAGCCGTTTTCAGGTACAAATGGCCCTTTGCTTAATGGCACTGTGCGTTAAGTTATGCAGACAGCATTGTCATTACTTAACTGCCATGGAAGACTGTGAATGCATCCCTGTTGGTTTTATTGGGGAGGGGGGCTGTCAGGCTCTATAATTCACACATCATTAACTGCTTCATTAAGACTACAGCAGGCCCACTGGGTCTTAAACCTGTTGCACTTTCAAGACAATGCAATGAAATATTCACTGTCTGAGCCATTCAGGCTTCTGGAGTGATTGGTGCACTACACTTCGTAAAGAAATGGGAGGGGAGGGGGAGGTTAAGCATTTTTGGGGGGGTCCTCACAAAGTAGATGGGGGGCAAATAAATCTTAGAAAGTATGTGTTTCAGTTGGAGGTATCCTTTCTGAGCAAACTACCTTTTTAAAAAACCTGCTACATTAATAAAGGAAAATGAGAACCGGTCCATACCATGGTTTAAAATTTGCACACATTCAACTTTCTTTGTCTTTCAGGAACTTAAGATGCACTATTAAAATATGACAAAAGATGTAGTGATTAATTGTAAGGAAAAACATCCATTTACCTAGCAGATATAATTCTTTTGTACATATGGAGCACATTTTAGATGCCATTATTTTGAACCTATATATTGGCTCTGAACTGATTATAGAAAACAGAAGGTACTGAATCAGAAAAAGAATCCAGACAGTACTGCTCTTCCTGCTGTATTCTGTTGACTGTCTTTTCAGTATCATCACATTGTGTTATATCTTCTCTCATTTTACTTTCAAACAGATTGATATTTCCCCTTTGTTTCCCTGGAGCTGCACGAAGCAATGAAAATACAGATATAAAGGTTGAAGGGGAAATCCAGTCATAAAAGAAAGAAAAGATGTGCTCACCACTGCATTGACTGGGCATTTTCTGCCAAAGTTTCATGACTTCCTGTAATTGATTGATGTCTAAACTTTTCAAAAATGCCACAAAACAACCTATATTATTTTCTGATTACAGATCTTGGCAGGGTTGGGTGTATTTTTTTAACAGCATGGAGAATTGCCACTTCCCCATGGAAGATTATGCCAGTTTATTATAGGATAAGGTGTGCATTGCTAGGAGAAGGAAACATGAAGTGGTATGATATCTCTCTGTATGACAGTCCTGAGCATGACAAAATCTCTATACAATTTCTATCCAATGGGAGTACTAGATTTTTCCCCAGTGACACATCACTGAAGATGAAGGCCCTGGATAATAGAACAATAGTCACCCCAGGAAATTATAGAGGGAATTTCCATGATGAGGTGAGAAGCACTGGTCATGGAAAGTTGTTCTAGAACTTCCTGGGTGGTTTAGAAACAATATCATTTCATGAAACTTTTGAATGTTCTCTTGATAACTCAGCATATATCTTTTTCTGTATTATTAATACCTGAGTAGTATGTGGATTAATGCAGCAATGTTATCATTTTAACATGCTCTGTCATGTTTTTTGTTATTTGTAACCATTATGAGATGATACTATCTCCTTAAGAGGCACCATTGTATGCATGACAGGCAGAGCTTTCGAAAACTTCAAATGTGCTTCCTAGCATCCTCACATATGGCTTCTGTCTATCTGTCATTCACCCACATACTTAGCATACGTCTACATCATTGAGGAGGGACCCTACTTTAGTAGAGCCAGCTGCTACCCCAAACTCTTTCCTTTCAAGGATGGCTTTGGGACATAGACAATAAGGACACTACCAGTGAATGTGACCCTTTCCTTCCCCTCATAGAATGATAGCTATGTGGGGGGGGGGAGTCACTCCAGCCAGAAATGGTTTGTTTTTGTACATGCATAATAAACATTATGTGGGACTATACATAAGTAACATCATTTGGATCATGTTGCCAGCTATTTTGGCCAGCCACAGTGCAGCAATCTCAAGAAAAATACAGTGGTGCCTCGCTTAGCAAGTGCTTCACTATGCGATGAATTCGCATAGCGAGGGGGTCCGGGCCATCGCTGGAGCGTTCGCTCAGCGATGGCCCCTATGGCGATTTTTCGCTTTGCGATGATCGCTAAGCGATTCGCTTAGCGATCTTCGCATAACGAAGCGGGGGAGAACAGCTGATCAGCGGTTCCAAAATGGCCACCGGAAGGTCCACGCCGCATTTTCGCGCCCTGCCCTCGCTTACCGAGGGCGCGAAAATGGCGGCACTATGGAGAAACATCGCTTAACAGTGAGTTTTCAAGCCATAGGAACGCATTGAACAAAGTTCAATGCGTTTCTATGGCTTTTTTATACCCGTTTAGCGATGTTTTCGCATAGCGAAGGTTAATCCGGAACGGATTAACCTCGCTATGCGAGGCACCACTGTAAAAATAAACCATGCAATCATAGAATGGCTCATTACTTACTTACTTACTTACTTACTTACTTACTTACTTACTTACTTACTTACTTATGCCCTTGCCATCTAGACACATGTCTACTCTGGGTGGCTAACAATAAAAATAGAATAAAAACAGTATAATAAAATGCTGATATATTTACAGTAGCTCTAACCAGTTGTGTGTGTTTTTTTTAAAAAAAAGATGCTTGCTATTATGATGATATAAATGGGCTTTCTTATTATACATGGATTGTGCCATACTGATAACATTCAATTTGGAATTTGGGGGTGCAAAATTTCAGATGCTGAACTATGGCACAGAAAAATGGAAATCGTGACCTTGCGAAATGTCTCCTTTCCTCCTCCAACCTCATTAAAAATGACTTTCTTGGGAGCTGTGGGATGGGATGAGGTGGGATGGGAAAGGGGTGTGCCTTTGAACTCACTCATCTTAATTTTCTTCCTCTCTTTAGATCTTATCTTGAAACGACTTCCAATAAAGACTTTTATGATCACCTCTTTGAAGGTGTTAAATGAAATAAATGATATTGTACTCTATTCTTTCATATTAACCTGGGTGCATCATGAAAAGAATAACTGATTGATGCCGTGCC
The DNA here is from genome assembly GCF_051106095.1 of Pogona vitticeps. NCBI lineage: Eukaryota > Metazoa > Chordata > Lepidosauria > Squamata > Agamidae > Pogona > Pogona vitticeps. The sequence continues at coordinate 251,249,540 of NC_135784.1, read as the reverse complement.
AGACATCTATTTGAATTATGATTAGTTAAGCCATTCTCATTCTGGTAAAAATATTGTTACATACAGCACTGATGTTACCTGTCTGTCATGGGTTTGGAGGGAAAGTTCCATCCTATGGGGAGTGGAAGGCGGGACATCAGGAGGAGGGGCTGTACTGTATATATATGGGGATCCTGTGTGGAGGAGAAGAAGAAGAGAGCTGAGAGAAGAAGCTGGTGTGGGAGTCTGTGTGTCAGACAGGGTACTACTGTGTGTCAGTCAGTACCAACCTGATAGGTTCAGGTGTCTGTATGGGTAGCCAGAACTGATAGGTTCAGGGTCTGTGCTTTATTGAAAGGTGTTCTGTGTGAACCAAACTGGTGTATGTATGATTGAGACTAAGCCACGTTACTGTATCTTATTCACTTGATCATTTTATTTTCCCTGTGTGTTGTTTAAATAAACCTTATTCCTTTATTTGTTAAAAATCCATTCCTGGTCTGTGTGACTCCTTACAGGGAATGGTTGGTGGCAGCTTAGTGAAACTGTGGCATATCCCAGTAGGTCTGGGGTTTGTCACATTGATTGGTGTCCAGCATGTGGGATACGACTGGTCCAGTTGTCCAGTGGAACAGCAAAGCCTTGGCAAGTGTGCCCAGAGCAAGGGGGGTCTAGTCAGGGACAATCTGAGGGCGCGTAGGTAATCTTCTAGGCATACCTCACGGGGAGGTGCGCTAGTGGAAGAAGGTGCCAACTGGGGAGACTAGATTAGGGAGCTCTGAGGCAACCTGTTTTGGCGGGAAAAAGCTGAGGCAAAACTGTGTAAAGTAGCAGTGATCTAGCCTGTCTGCTGAGAGGCCTAGCAGAGGGGGGTGGACTCTGGCTGGCTACAGTTGCAAGCTAGTGCTGAAGAACAGCAGCAATCTATAGAAGGCTGGTTCTGAGGCAAAAGAAAGAAAAAAAAAGTGGTCGCTTTATTTTGAGGCTTGACTTTTGAAAGCAGCCTGTTCTGGGGGGGGATTATGCCCTTGACTCGAAGCCAAATGGCAGAAATGGGTGAAGTGAAAGACCCACAGGTGGACCAAGGTTCTGAGGAGGAATTTGGCTCAGTGCAGGATGAGAGCACGGGAGAACAGAACCCAGAACTCAAAAAAATGCTCATAGCCCAACAGCATGAACTGAGGGTGAGGGAAATGGAGGAAAGGGAAAGAGAGAAACAGAGACGCTTTGAATTAGAGAGAGAGAGAATGGAAAAAGAAGAAAGATTAGAGAGAGAGAAAATTGCTCTGGAAAAGGAAAGGATGGCGTTTGAGTTGAGAAAATTGGAAATGATGAACCAGAACAATAATAACAATAGGGATTCTGAGGGAGGCCAATTGTCTAAAGCTGACCTGAAGAAATTCCCTGTGTACCACAAGGGAGATTGCCCTGAGGTGTTCTTTTCCTTAGTGGAAAGAGCGTTTGTGGACTTCTCAGTAAGGGAAACTGAGAAGATGACCATCATGCGATCTTTAATCAGTGGCAGCCTGGCAGAAGTTTATGCAGAGATGCCAGAGGAACTGATGAAAGATTTTGCAGAGTTTAAAAAACTGGTGTTTGCCAGACATGGGATAAATGCGGAACAGCTGAGACAAAGATTCAGGTCACTCACCAAGAAACCAGAGCAGACTTTTACCCAAGTGGGGGCCCAACTGGTGAGGCTGCTAGAGAAATGGCTATCTCAGGAGGGAACAGAGACCTTTCAGCAGCTCAAAGACTTGATAGCGCTGGAACAGTTCTATTCAGTCCTGCATGGGGAACTGAAGTTCCAGGTGAGGGAAAGGAAACCGAAATCTGTGGCAGAAGCAGCCGAAATCGCAGATTTTATTTCCCAAATAAGAAAGCCCTTAGGTGCTGAGGGGAAATCGATAGGTAAACCCAAAGAAACCTACAGCAAGTACTCTCAAGGACCAGGGAAAAACCAGCAAGGGGGAGGGACCCATGGTGAAGGGAAGCCCTCAGACATGAAACCAAGACCTCAGATTTTGGAGGGGAAACCAAAACAAGATGAGAAAGACTCAAAATACAGCAGGAAATGTTATTTCTGTCAGGGAAAGGGCCATCTAATCTCAGAGTGTGAGAAATTAAAGCAGCTAAAAGGAATTGTGCCTCAGGATTTGAGTGGAACCAAGCCAAAAGCTGTGTTCTGTGTCCAGAAAGAGCAAAGCTCCTTGTCACTGAGGGAGCCTGTTGCCATGGCTACTCAATCTGGAACAGTTACATCTGCTGATCAGGCTGAGGAAAATGGTCCTCTTGTGGAGGTCAGACGCTGCTTACTTGTGAGAACAGATTCACAGTTGTTTGAAACAGCAGGGGTGGACGTAGGAATACTTGACCATCAGTATCGGGGGTTAAGGGATACTTGTTCCCAGGTGACCCTGTGCCATCCAGACATTATTCCTAGGGAGCATATAATCCCGAATGAGAGCATAAAGGTGGCAGGGATTGAGGGACAGGTGATCTCACTGCCAGTAGCGGAGGTACCTGTGAGCTTTCAAGGCTGGAGGGGAGTTTGGCGGCTAGCGATTTCATCGACTCTGCCAGCAGCCGTGCTCGTGGGAAATGACCTGGCTGAACATGTGAAACGGGTGCTAGTGATTACACGCTCACAAGCCACCACGGGGACAGTTCAGGGGGGTACTGATGAGCCCAAGACGGAAGCAGAGGGGAGTGCCGAAGCTGTGGTGGAAACCTTAACCACAGACAGCAGATTTGGCCAAGAGCAAAAGGCAGACGCCACTCTCCAAAAGTGTTTTGAACAGGTGACAGACGCCCAGCTAACACCTGAAACCCCAGTGAGATTTCTAGAGAAAAAGGGGATTTTATATAGAGAGACCCTGAGGAATATCTCAAAAGGGGGAGATGGGATCAGAAGTCAGCTAGTGGTACCTGAAAAGTATCGCCCCATGATCTTACAAAGGGGGCACTCTGACATGTTTGCTGCGCACTTAGGGGTGAACAAGACACAGCAGAGAATCACACAGAATTTTTACCGGCCTGAAATAGGGAAGCAGATCAAAGAGTTCTGTAAACAATGTGATGTGTGTCAAAGGCAGGGGAATAGCCACGACAGGACCAAAGCAAAGTTGTGCCCTTTGCCTGTGATTGACACTCCGTTCAAATGCATAGGGGTGGATATTGTGGGACCTTTGCCCAAGGCCACAAAGAGGGGGAACAGGTTCATTCTCACCATTGTGGACCATGCCACGAGGTACCCTGAAGCCATACCCTTGACTAACATTGAAACTAACACAGTGGCAGATGCCTTGGTGGGGTATATGTCCAGGATGGGATTTGCCTCAGAAATAATCACAGATTTGGGCGCATCGTTCACATCGAAGCTCATGAAACGCTTATGGCAAATCTGTGGAATTAAGCACAAGGAAACCACTGCCTATCACCCTGAAAGTAATGGGTTAACTGAGAAGTTCAATGGGACTCTAATGCGCATGATTAGGGCTTACTTGGCAGAGAATCCAAACAATTGGGACCAGAAGCTGCAATCCCTTTTGTTTGCTTATCGATCAGTGCCACAAGCCAGTACCGGGTTCAGTCCGTTTGAACTTTTATTTGGGAGAAGGGTGAAAGGGCCCCTTGATTTGATCAAACAAAATTGGGAGCAGATCACCCAGGATGACCCACAAGACGTTGTGACATACATAGACACCTTGATGAATGACCTAAAAAGAAACCTAGAGCTAGCAGCAGAAAACCTGCAAGCTCAGAAGGTCAGACAGAAAACATGGTATGACCACAAAGCTAGAGAGAGGCACTTTAACCCAGGGGAGGACGTGCTTTGGCCTAGGCCCTGCAAAGAAAACAAACTGCAGCTGGGTAGCCCAGAAATAAAATATTTGGGTCACATGGTAGGGGGAGGAGTGATAAAACCCCTAGAGGCCAAGATAGAAGCAGTTCGTGATTGGCCTAGACCCAACACCAAGAAAAAGGTCAAATCATTTCTTGGGTTGGTGGGCTACTACAGAAAGTTCATCCCGAGGGTTAGCGAGATAGCGACGCCGCTGACCGATCTGACGAGGAAGAAGACTGATGACCGCATCCCGTGGACCAGCGACTGTGAGGAGGCGTTCCAGAGGTTGAAGGAGGCCCTCATCAACTATCCAGTGCTGCGTGCTCCAGACTTCGACCGGGAGTTCATCATCTACACCGATGCGTCTAACAGCGGGGTAGGAGCAGTTCTTTGCCAGGAGGATGAAAATGGTGACCAGCATCCAGTATCCTACCTGAGTAGGAAACTCCAGAAAGGTGAGAGACATTTGGCAACCGTGGAAAAGGAGTGCCTGGCCATAGTCTACGCGATCCAGAAGGCCAAGCCTTACATCTGGGGAAGACATTTTGTTCTGTGCACTGACCATTCACCACTGCAATGGTTAAAGACAATGAAAACCCACAATAGTAAACTTATGAGGTGGGCTTTAAACCTGCAAGACTATGACTTTGAAGTGAAGGTGGTCAGAGGGTCAGTGAACTGTGTTGCTGACGCCTTGTCAAGAAGACCCGAAGAATGAAGACGGCGAAAGAAACATGGACTATGTATATATTTTGATGACAAAAAGTCAAATGTGTCTGTTTATTAAACATGTTGGTTTGTATGAATAAAGGTAACTTGATGTATTGTAAATGGTAAATGTTTAAATGCCTAATTGATATGGTTAACTTAGAGTGTAAGTATAAGTAAGTATGATATTGTATGTATAACTGTTTTTGTGTGTTTTAACCAGGTTGTTTTTTGGTGAAAAGCACCTTAGCTTTCCCCCTACAAAACAACTTATAAAGAGGGGAGGTGTTACATACAGCACTGATGTTACCTGTCTGTCATGGGTTTGGAGGGAAAGTTCCATCCTATGGGGAGTGGAAGGCGGGACATCAGGAGGAGGGGCTGTACTGTATATATATGGGGATCCTGTGTGGAGGAGAAGAAGAAGAGAGCTGAGAGAAGAAGCTGGTGTGGGAGTCTGTGTGTCAGACAGGGTACTACTGTGTGTCAGTCAGTACCAACCTGATAGGTTCAGGTGTCTGTATGGTTAGCCAGAACTGATAGGTTCAGGGTCTGTGCTTTATTGAAAGGTGTTCTGTGTGAACCAAACTGGTGTATGTATGATTGAGACTAAGCCACGTTACTGTATCTTATTCACTTGATCATTTTATTTTCCCTGTGTGTTGTTTAAATAAACCTTATTCCTTTATTTGTTAAAAATCCATTCCTGGTCTGTGTGACTCCTTACAGGGAATGGTTGGTGGCAGCTTAGTGAAACTGTGGCATATCCCAGTAGGCATATCCCAGTCTCCTTTCCTCCTCCAACCTCATTAAAAATGACTTTCTTGGGAGCTGTGGGATGGGATGAGGTGGGATGGGAAAGGGGTGTGCCTTTGAACTCACTCATCTTAATTTTCTTCCTCTCTTTAGATCTTATCTTGAAACGACTTCCAATAAAGACTTTTATGATCACCTCTTTGAAGGTGTTAAATGAAATAAATGATATTGTACTCTATTCTTTCATATTAACCTGGGTGCATCATGAAAAGAATAACTGATTGATGCCGTGCCAGACATCTATTTGAATTATGATTAGTTAAGCCATTCTCATTCTGGTAAAAATATGAACAGTAAACTTATTCTTATAAAGCAGTTTCTGGGTGGCTGAAAGTCCCTTCATGAAAGATACTCAATGTTGCTTTGATTTAAGATGTAAAAACCTCTCTCAATTTATCTTTGTAGGGACACACTTTTGGGGGGAATTTTTAAAAGGAATTTTTATTATAGTTTCTCCTTTTTCCTACAGATATCTGCTGATAATATGCAAACTGCAGACCTGGAAGGGACCCTATGGACCATCCAGTCCATCCCTTGTTAAGGAGGCACAGCAGGGAATCAAACCCCCAACCACTGGCTCCGCAGCCAGATGCCTAAACAACTGAGCTATGCAGCAGTTCTGATAATTATGTCTTCTTATGGCCAGTTTCCCCTAAATAATATATTTTCCCCAATATAATCCCCCAAAATTATATTTCTGATCTCACTGGGAATTCATTTATTTTTCTTTGTAAGAAAATGTTACTCGTTTTCAAATCAAATGCAATCAAGTGGGGATGTTTGATCAACTACTTGATCAACTACTTTAGCTTTGTTTCCTCCCTCTTCCTCTTGCATATAGGTCATTACATATAATATACTGTGTGGTTCCTCTAAACCAGAGGAGTGCCTGTGAGGAATTATTGTACTCATTACAAATGACCATTAACCTTCATTTTGTAGTGCTGATTAAGAAAAGAAAATGAACAGCAATTTTCACTTCTTTGTTTCTCCCTGTAGATGAAGAATGACAGAGAACGGAGACTTGGCCTTTGGAAAGGAGGAAGAACCCACTCTCTGCTCTCCAAATTGCCTTTGCTAAAACATTGGTACTCTCCCAAATTCCAACTGCCAGTTTTTTGAGGCCTCCCAGCTTCTGTATCTGGTACGGCTGCACACTGAACTGAACTTGGAAGATTGGACAAGCCACTTGAGACAGGAAGGGACGCCTGAAGGACCATATCTCTCTCTACAAGCTTGGTGGGCTCTTAAGACTCCCAGGAATGGTCTGCCTTTCTGTCTCATCACCCACACAGGACTTTTTGGTGAGCACAAGAGAGAGGGCTGTCTCAACCAGCAGGCAACTACATTTTTATTTAAACAGGCTACTGATCAGAACCATTCAATCCTGGGTGTTGTTTTCCTGCTGCTGTTTTCAAATGGTTTATCGTCATCATCGAACTGCCAAACTTGAAGTGCCTTGTGCGTCATCAATCTAGTTCTTGTCATTGAGGGCACAGTGGAGAACTGAACTCCCAACTTCTGGATCTTCAGCCAGACACCTAAACCAGTGGTTCTTAACCTTGGGTTACTCAGGTGTTTTTGGACTGCAACTCCCAGAAGCCTTCACCACCAGCTGTGCTGGCTGGGGTTTCTGGGAGTTGCAGTTCAAAAACACCTGAGTAACCCAAGGTTAAGAACCACTGACCTAAACCACTGAGCTATCCAGCACATTTCCCTTGACTGCACTGAAGGAACGATAATAAAATTATTATAGAAAATAATTTTTATTAAAAACCCTATTGCATTATCAAATAGACCAGATAGGTGGGATATAAATCAAATCAAATAAATAAATAAATAAATAATATGTTTATATCAGATAAAAAATAATTATATTATTATATAATACAGTCAAGGGAAATGTGCTGGTGGTGCATATTTCAGCCGTCTTTAATATGGTCCCCTTCAGATATGCTGGATTAGAAGGCTCAGTGGGCTTTAACCTGTTTTAACCTGTATTGATTTAATCTGATAATTTATTTATTATGGTTTATTATATTGCAATTTATTGTGCTTTTGAACCTGGCTTTAACTTTATGTCATAAGCTGCTTTGGTTCCAGCAAGGGAGAAAAAGGGGATGTGAAATGAATATTACACGTAAATAGCTGAATAAAAGTTTTTGCACACAGTTCTTTCAATCCGTCATAAAAAAAATTGTTCACATCTCCTCTACATTCTGACATGCTGTTTCATAGCACCGCCTTCCAATTTTTTTCCTGTTCAGCTACATCTTCATCTTCTTAGCTCAGCCTTTCTCTTCTTTCTAGCATCATTGCTTACCTTTCCCAGCATACCCTATCCCACCCTCCATTATCCCAGCATTCTATGACCTCATGGCAATATGCATGAAAGCAGGGCATCAGCATTTCTCCCATGCCTTAGGACATATCCATATGTTGCCTGATGAGATTCAGAAGTCTAGGGTAGGGTCTATATCACAAGCCCTTTTTGACTGGACAACCCAGCAGCAAAGTGGGGAGTTCTGCCAAGAGCACGCTGCGTCTCTTCTTCCCTGTTTGAAGAACAGAGTTCATCCATGCTGGCCGGGGAATTCTGGGACTTGTGACCCAAACAAATTTCAAACACTTTTAAAAGTGCTCAAGTGTTAAATGAGGAACAACTGCTGAAAGGATAGGATAGAAAGGAGCAAGAGCACCTGCTTACTCACTAGGTGGCAAAAGTCTTACTTTTTTCTTTCTTTTTTAAGGGCTGATTGGAAGATCCTGGGAGTTGTAGTCTAAAAGAAGTAATGTTTCTAGGCTCTGCCTAAAGGTACAATAAACATTACTCCATTAAGGATTATTGTCACTCTAGACTCTCCTACATGTTCTGCTCTCTTGCCATTTTTATCATGATGCCAGGCAGGAATCATTATCCCCTTTTTTCTACATTTCCTGGTAGAGGAAACAAATGTAATCTATCTTGCTACTTACCTGAACCAATTGCTTTTGTAAATGGAATCCATTTCAAAGTTCTTGTATGTTGCTGGAAGGACAGACTCTTTCTTAATTACTCAGCACATAGCTTATATTATTGCTTCTGTTGTTTCAACCTGACATGGCTGAATTTATCTTTTTGTATGTAACTTTTAAAAATATTAATGATGTCTTTTAAATTTAATCTTATTCATTTAAAATGTTTATCTGCCACTTTTCTCCTAAAGCATCCAAGGTGGCTTAGAGTATTAAAATACACAAACCTGAAACCTAAGATAATAACTAAGAGATAACTGGCTAAATAATAAGGATAGAATAGGAAATACTAGAGATATGGTATAGAATATAGAGCTGATTAGAGTCTACATAGCTTAGCAGATGTACAAACTTGTCTATTGTTATATCATTTTATTGTGCATTTTAATGTATATGTATGTGCTCATGGTTTTAATGGCCAGTGGCTATAATGACCTTTTAGTTTTTTTCTTTGGCCTTTGGAAATAAATTATTACAATATTTATTTGTTTATTTGTTTGTTTATTTATTTATTTATTTATTTATTTATTTAGTTAGTTATTTAGTTAGTTATTTAGTTAGTTAGTTAGTTAGTTAGTCTAGGGTTGTAATGGCTGCCCCTTGTGGTGTAGTGGATAAAGTGACAGACTAGGACTCTGGAGATCAAGGTTTGAATCCCCACTTGTGCATGGAAACTCAAAGGGTCGGGGTGGGGGCGTAGAAGTGGTAGAACTGCTCCTTAAATATCTGATTCACCCTAAAAGCCCTATTAGGGTCAGTAGACAACTAACTAGGATTATAATATAGAAAAGAAAAGGAAATTCCAGAAGTACGAACAGCGCCTTCTTGACTCATTACCCTGTTTCCCCAAAAATTAAGACCTAACCTGAAAATAAGCCCTAGTATGATTTTTCAGGATGCTTGTAATATAAGCTTTACCCCCAAAATAAGCCCCAGTTAAGTGAACCCCCACCCTCCATCATTGTGCAGCAACCAGAAGATGACATGACTGTAAAATAAAACATCCCCTGAAAATAAGCCTAACGCGTTTTTGGAGCAAAAATTAATATAAGACCCTTATTTTGGGGGAAACACGGTAGCTGGCAGTAATGTTGCAGGAAGAGGAAGAAAGTCATACTGAAATTACCTTACTCCCCCCTCACGTACAACCTAGAACAGGCAATGCCTGGAGCAGCTTGCACTCCCATATCATGTGATTACCATGTGAATATCCTATAAATTCCTTATTAACTGCCTCTCACTGGCTTTGCTGAGACACATAAATGTGAGAAGAAATACTCTCTCTCTTTTTTTGTGGTGAGGTCTTTAAAGCCTTTAGAGAAATTCCTCTGACATTCCACTGGTTTAATTAGGACACTGTTAAGCAGACACTGAAAAATTCAGACCTGTGAGTGTTTGCCCACAGAGGCACGTAAGGCCCGGCACTGGCTCTTAATCACATTCCTCAGCCAGATGTCAAGCAGAGCTGAGGCACAAACACAACAGCAGGTTTTCTTCACAGTGCCTCAGAAAAATAACCCACAGTCAAGTGGCAAAGCCGGACATCGGCACTTACAATGGTTATCATGTTGGGCTGGGTGTTGTTGTTTCTGTTGTGGTTTAAAAGCTAATCTGTCAAGATAACCATTTGCCCATTCTTTTAAGCAAACAGAACCTTCTTTGTTTGAACACCACAAGAGTTCTAACAGAATACATGGCTTTTGATCATTTTGCCTTAGGTTCACTGAAAGGCGATTGAGAAAGGAATCAAACCCTGTAAAATGAGCTGGCTTCATTGCACTGTACATTTCTGAATACAGGAAAAACAACCCTAAAACCTGGGGTCTGCCAATGTTAATCTGTGGCTATCCTTAGCATGCTGGATGCTTTTGTTTTGTCCCAACCAACCTAACACCAGCACAAAGATGGTAAGATTTTGGCGTGGAGGGTGGGCAAAGTGTGGTGCAGGAAAGCAGAAACTACATACTCTAGTTGTTTGTAAGTTGGCCTCAATTGCAGGGGAAATGAACATTTCTTCTGGGGTGGAGAAACGTTATGATTTTTTTTTTTGTCAAGGAGATACTGGAATTTGACTCTTATGTCTGACGAAGTGAATTTATTCACAAATTCACACATTGAAATATAGCAGTTAGTTTTTAAGGCATCACAACACAATTGTCTTCTTTATTTTTTTACTTTTGCTTTTGCCTGATATGGAATTTGTTGAGTTCAGGAAATATTCTAAAGTACAAGGACTGTATCTTTTGTTTTGTTTTATTTCACATTTATTCCTCCTCATTCCAGCTAGTGTTTTCTGGCTCTGGCTGTTTGGCTGGAATAGAATATTGGGGGGAATTTTTTTTTACCATAATACCGCAGTTAGCTGTCATGATATTTTCTTAGAATACGGAACACTAACTGAAACAGTGGTAAACAGGGTCATTATAACATTACATGTTAATTGATAGGAAAAAAGACAAATGGTTCCAAGTCTGGCATTAGAGGGCGGGGATGGGGAAGGCAGAAGTTGGAACATGAAAGGGGGAATGTGTGTTGTGTGTGAGAGAAGAAGGAGCAAGAAAAGAGTTAAAAGGAGACACCACAGTCAGCTGTTTGCTGCCTTTACTGGGTGAGGAAGGGCTACCAGTGAGGAGGGGCTAAGGTAGAGCTCACTTGCCTGCCTGCTTGTGTGTCCACATGGATAAATGTTGACTGTGTGTGTATGTATTTATTTGTGTGTGTGTGTGTCCTGGATAGTGCCTGTGACAAAGAGCTGGGGGGAGGGGTGAAGCAGGGAATATGAGAGAGAGAGATAGAGAGAGAGAGAGAGAGAGAGAGAGAAAGGAGTGCCATTTGCCCCAACCAAAGAACAATGATTGACTGACGGTTGAGAGGATGGCTGAAAGTGTGTTGTAACAAAATAGCACCACTAAACAGGACAGTGTTAATCAAAATATTACTATGTACTCCACAAAACTGGAATACTCATTAGGTTTAGAATATATCTCGTAATTCATACAACACATGATTTTTTTCTTTTGTCAAGCATGAAGGTTAAATATTTGCTACAACAGACCTGGCGAAAGAGTACACGGGGCAAGAGGGAACCCAGGAAGCCGCCTTGCCCCCGTACCTTCTGCTTCTCCTTCAAGCCCAGAGTTGCCTGCTCAGAATGCTCTCTGGCTCTTCACTCCTTGACAGAACTTGGAAATATTCCTTTTTAAAACTTCCACTTCTAGACTCTTCCCTGCAGTAATGGCCATGCTGGCTGGAAGGTTCTGGAAGCTGTACTCCAAAAAAGTAACTTTTCCAAGATCTCGCAGAAGGATTTCCTGTCACCCTGCTAAGCTCTGAAGTGGAGATGCCAGCAACTGAAACCAGGAAATTGTTTATTCCTCCGCCCACAAAAAAATTGCTAATATAATAACACTTTGAGATTGGCTTTAGATTTCTTCACATTCACCTATAAAAAGTTTAGTGGTTCAGTGTTGTCATCTACTATATCTAAAACACTTTGTACTATAAAGCTTTGTGATTATGCTCCAGGAAGTAGGTTATCAATTCCATGAAGAATCTAGAAATTTTGCTGTATATGATTATCCATTTCTCTCTCTACTCTATGTATACTGCCCTAAAAATTATTATAAAACATTTTTAGGTAGCTAATGTCAAAGTTAGTCATAAGTCCTGGCTTAAATGAATAAAGTTCTTTTTAAGCACACACACACACCCATTGGAATGCGATACAGATGATCCAGATATGTGAGAATAGATTACAGTTGTCTTCAGCCAAAATAGCAATGCAATGAAGCATCTGCTATCATAAAATCAAAATGATACGATCAGCGGAAAAACAAATAGAGGAGAGGGAAGATAAAAGAGGATTGTGGACTTTGAGGGTAGTTTCCTGGGAAGTATACCACAACGATAACAACAGCTGACATAAGCACCAACATTTATTGATGGAAGAGTTTATGTGATACTATATTTATTGTAAGAATAACGGCTACATCAGGTATTCCCAGTTCAGAGAATTCTTGGGGATGGAGAAGAAAGGATGATATAGTTGAACATGACTCTTGAACACAGTTCTTGTTGCTTTTGTTCATTATAGAAGCACTTTGTTTGGTTCCTTGGAGATGCCTTGAGGGTTAGTAAAATCTGTGACTATTGATGTAGACATAGGATTTAAAAACAGCTAAAAACAGCATCACTGAAAACAATGTATATCTGGTTTTTCTTTTTCCCTAGGTATCTTATACATTCCTGCACATGCTGGATCCTGCCCGCACAGTCCCTAAACATGCCATATTGAATGGCCGGGTCCAGGGAGGTCATCTGAAGGTAAATATAATTCTTTGAGTGTTTCAGGAGCCTGCTTCATCTGGATCCTCAATATGTTAAAAGAAAAGGAGTAGAGAGTCTTCATACTCCCTGTTTAGTGCAGGGAGGCTGGGGACTGAGAAGGCAGGACCAGACCATGCAAGAGACAGAAGGAATTATACCAGGTGCATTGCTTCAAGGTCCTTCTTCACACAGAACATCTAAACAGGGCTATCACCAGTATTGCCATCATGCCAATCCTAAGTGGCTGGTGCTGTCAAAGCCAACACCCACATTTAGCTTGCTTATATGTTAGGGTGTTATATATTAAACTTACAGCTCTGATGGCTGGATCCATTCCATGGAAAGAAACCCATGGATTTTGGGGTCCATGAACTTAATCCCACTTGTGCTTTGCTTGTGCCTGCTCAAATTCACAGGGGTGATTGAAGTTGTCTTTTTTTTTTGTACAAAAGCTTGTGGGGGCTTACTGAGGACTCAGATATTAAATAACGTGTGATTTGAAACCCATGTATGTTTTCAGCGGACCAAAGAAGCACCTTTGACTCACTGTTGGATTATGCCCTTTATGTTGAGATATGGAAGAACTTGCCCATAATGCCAGGCATGATCAGGACAAGTCTTCTGTGGATACCATGCATCTTGAGGGGGCTCAGCTCAGACTGAATTATCTGGTTAAGAATCCGTATTTTTGCAACAAATAAGGCTGTGCTCCTGTATGTTTACCTGAGAATGAGTCCTTTAAAAATAATAGGTTTATTTCAGAGTAGACATGTTTAGAATTCTCTGTAAATACAAACATTTAAATAGCCAGTTAAGCCTATTTTAGCATATGTTTGAATTAAAACAGAAACGACAATCCAGCAACTAGGTACTCCATGACTTGCAGATGACAGTCACCTCCATACTCAGCTAGTATTCTTGAAAATAGTCTGTTGGCAGGAAAACAGCTTCGACGCAAGGGTTCTTCTCTTGTGTTAACAGAGATTCAGAGCCAAGAATGTAAAGCTGTAGCTTCGTCTCACGCTTTGATCCAAGGTTACGAGTGAAGAAAATTAGGCAGACAACCCTATGAAGCCAAGGGGACAACAGTGCTGTTTGGGAAAAGCCCCCTCCTTTTGCCACTGTGGAAGGGGAACTCTTTAAATGAGATCATTTTGACTTCCTTTGCTCACATGCTAATGTGGCCATTCTTCCTTTTGAGTTAAAGCAGGTCAGCCATGCATCAGGGTTCACGGCTGTATTGTACAATATTTCCGAACCCCTGGTGACTGCGCTTGTGACTCAGGTCTGAAGTATGTGACTCAAGCCTGAGACTCCCAGCTGTCCAATGGCTGTCCAAGGGCTCGGCATTCACAAGCGCTTCTATTGTGCTCCCAGTGAAATCTGAACAGCAAAGAAACTTGGCAACTAAAGTCTTAGGGAGCAAACAGAGAAGAAATGGGCTTGATCATAAAGCAAGCTACCCCCTCGAAGGCTTAGGAAAATGAACTGTGTGTGTTCTGGCCTCCTTGAGAGCCCACTAAAGTTTAATGGGGATTTTCTCATGAGTTTAGCAATGCCAGGCATTGCATCTTAATTCACTGAGAAGAGATTTAAGAGCTGCACATTATTTCTTATGACTGTGCTTTGTGGGAGTCAGGGGCAGGGGGGAGTCATTGATCCATGTATTTCCCTATTCTGGATTTCTTTTTAAGATTTGTTTTCCACTGAATTGACGGCACAGCAGAATCCAGAAACTGTATGTGGAATTCAAAAGTATATGGGAAACACTGCAATATGCTGCAAAGCAAGCAGTGGAGCAAATGAGTGCTCTCTCTAATGAAGAAGAGACAAGGCTGGGCTCAAGAGCTGGAGGTAGGGAAGGGGTGCCCATGTTTGGAATTTGCCTTCCAGAGTCAGACTTGTTTCTCTGCCTTTGGGGGCAAAGAAGATCTGATTTATTGATTGGTTGGTTGGTTGAGTGATTGATACGTTTATATCCTGCCTTTCCTCTAATCAATCTTCCTCCCTACATTATCACAGAATTATAGAATCATAGAATAGTGAAGTTGGAAGGGGTCTATAAGGCCATCAAGTCCAATCCTCTGCTCGATGCAGGAATACAAATCAAAGGATATCTGCCAGGTGGTTGTCTCTCTTGAATGAGGACTCATACTCTCTCATTTCCAAGTTAGATGTATAAATGTATCTTATTTAATAACGGCAGCAAAGTATCTAGTATCCTGTTGAGTGTCTGCTGGGCAGAAACCCCTATCAGTATAGTGATGCTATACAGTATTGGCTACATTTTCTACTCAGTGGAAGCTGAGTAGAGTACTGTCCCAGAAAATTATTGTTATTCAGACAAACATTCAGCTTTTAAGATGTACATTTTAATTAGGTTGCTGCTCTTCTTTTTACCAGATAGATTTTTCTCTCATGTGTTTTCCTTTGATGAGCTTTAAGATTTTCTGTTTTGTGTGAGAGGTTGCATGAGAAGAGGTCTGCTTAAACTAGAGAAAGCTTGTGTGATTTTTTTCTTAAGCTCCCAGAGTACATTAGCCAAAACAAAATGATTACAATGAAATCCTATGCTTCCTAACAGGAGAGTCTGTGGGCTATTAAATAGGTCTTAGGATTGAGTCGTTGCAGTGCAGTGGTTAAAGCAGCGGACTGGACTCAGGAGGAAATGCATGAAGTCAGCTCGGTTCAGTCACACCAAACCTGACCTTGTAATTGTAGCAATAATGTAGAGACTGTTGTTCAGACAAACATTCGGCTTTTAAGATGTACTTTTTGCAGAAGTACATTTCAATTTGTTTGCTGCTCTTATTTCTTTTTACCATGTGTTCTCCCTCTTCTCTGCTTAAATGGGGCTGGAGCAAGACCCAATATAAATATGAGTTGGGCATTACAGAATATGAACAAAACAAAAAACCAAGCAATGCATATCACATCTGTTTCTCTTACGTGACAACAACATGTGTCCAGACTTGTAGATCCTCTTGCAAGGGCTCAAGCTTCTTCATCTGTCTACAGTCTCTACAGCTACCCAGGAACAGGGAAATGTAGCCATAATAGAGTCGGGCATGAGCTGGCAAAATGACGAATCAAGTTGGTTCGTGGCTACCAATCATGAACCATCCCCAAAACCCAGAAAAAAATGAACCATTTATTTTTTTCTTCCTCATGCATGGGAGAGGGGAAATAAACATTGCCCACCCCCTCAGCCAGGTACCCAACTCAGCTGAACTGTCCATGACTCGTATTTGCACAGTGGAGTACTGATGGCATATAGTCTGATCATGGATCTCATACAACCAGATACCCATGGCTGTCATATTACCAGGGCCTGAAACAATGGGATGGCCCAGATTGTGTGGTTTGTATTGGGAGAGATGGCATTGTGAATTTGGGCAGGCATGAAATTCTCTGATGGTGCATCTGGATAATTGTGGCTGAGCATAGAATTGTAGATTATTAGATAAGTCTTGTAGTGATCCTGGAGGGTGGTTCTTCTGTTCTTTATGATCATGGGATGGCTAGACATGTGATAGCTGGGTTGAGATTGGTTTTCCAAAACAGTTTTCATCACCTATATTACAAAAAGGCTTACCCTGCTCAGCAACTTGCAATTCTTCTTTGTGAATGCACACAGACTCTACTTTTCATCAACTGCGTTCTAATATGTACCCATATGAAGACACCTTCGTGTAGACATCTGGTAGACATGATATATCCAGGTTTCATTTTCGGGAGCACTCAAGGCACAGCACCTTTCTAAGCAAGCTGCCCATTTCAGCGCTACAAGATGACAGTCGGGGCAATTATTGTACATGGCTAGAGAGCAACTTCTGAGCGGCAGAAATGGCACAGAGGTGAGCCACATTGAAAGTCAGTAGGAATTGGCTGCTTAATTCCCATTTATGTCTCTGACAATCTCCCCTGTAACACAGGCTTCAGTTCCTGCACTTATCCACACTTTGCTGTCATTCAGCTCTCAATGTGTTGTCACAGCAGAAGCTTTGAAAGCTTTAAAATGCAGGTTGGGTGTAAAGTTCACACAAGTGAAGCCTTAACTAGAGCTTTGTAAAACACAGCCTTGGGATGTATAGGCGCGGACTCCAGCTGATTGTTTTCTTCCACACAAAAAGGAGTGGAGTTGTGTTGCAGGATGAAAGAAAAGAGACCCTGCCAGCCTCCCCGGAGCTCATTGGAGTATTAGATTATTCACTTTTCCAAATAATCAATAATTGTTATAATTAAAATTGATAGCTGCAAATAACATGAGCAAGGGCCTTTGCCAGCATACTGATTGTGCATTTGGCTTGGGAAGATAGGTGGGAGCATGGAACACTTATTTTCCAATTTGCTTTTAGCTGGGTGCAAATTGCTTTAGCTGTATCCAGCTGATTTAGACCTTGCCTAGAGGTACACGAGATTAATTGGGAGCCACACTTTCATAGCTTATAGAATAGACTCTGTAATTGGGGAGATTTGTTAGTGCCAGTTATAAAATAACTGGAGAGTCCTGCTTTTCAGTTTGTCCCGTTATTACTCTTCCAGCATGGTGCAGGGAAGAAGCAGGGGAAAAACAATTAGAACCTTACATACCATTTAAATTGCTTTTAATTCTTGATGTAAAATCCCCTGGTGTGACTGTGGTAATTTTTTTTATCCGAGTTTACATTAGAACTAGCATAGTATTGATTCTTCTATCCCACCCCACCTGCCCCCAACTGAAAAACAATGCAAGAGGGAGGAGGGGTCCCTTGTCCCTAAGTACCTTTGAGAGAAGTTGCTAGAAACTTTGGTGGCCCAAGACTTCTTTCCTTGAAGTTAGGTTTGGTAAGAGTTGCAACAAGCTAAAGGAAAAAGTGAATAAGGATGCCTTGTTCTTTCACATACAAATATATCTGTACATAAGAATTCATGTTATTTCTCCATCCCTCCCTCCCTCCCTCCCTCTCTCTCTCTCTCTTTCTCTCTCTCTCTCTCTCTCTCTCTCACACACACACACACACACACACACACACACACTCGCATGCACACGCACACACACACACGGGGGGTATAGTGGAGCCAGCGTTCACAGGGTTTTTCTGAGCAACAGGGACTATGAGCTAATCTCCCACCACCATCCTCAGGGTTCCCTGTTTCCTCTGAGCTTAAGTTGTAATTCTCATAGTAGCTGAGGGAGAAGTGTTGCCCCCACTCCCAGCACAATAAGCAGTTGCAAGCTATGCACCTTGTGAAGCAAAGTATGTGATGTGGTTTGATCCTCAATGGGCAACGAAGAGTCATTAACTACACAAAAGACCTGCTCCTTATTCATTGGTGTGAACTAATCCATCTACCTTCATTTTTTCTGGGGGAGGGAGGGGTTGGCTATGGGGACTGAAAAAGATGACTGCCTGCACTTCCAAATTTACCACTACACCGTCTTTCTCAGCCAAATACCCTCATGTACACATAACATATGCAACCGGTGTAGTAAGTAGGTGTAAAAAGACTCCCGCAAGACCATTGGAAAGCTTTTTAAAAATGGTAAGATGTGGTTTACAGAGATAACAGTACAGAGAGGCATGACTGTCATATTTTCTTTTTCACAGATTCCCCACCCCCAACCACTTGCCACTGGGCTTGGGGAAAAAAAACCTTCCCACTGCAGGTTCCTGGAGATGCCAGTAAAACTGATGCATTACAATGCTAGTTTGGAAAATAGTTCTTTCTCTATTTACTATGAGACGATTTTAAAAAGGTAGAATCCTTCAGAATACCTAAAGCTTATAAATGACAACACAATTTAGCAAACCTGTGTCTACTCTTCACATAAAGAGGGCAAGAGCTCTCCTAGATGCATGTTCTCCTACCTTTTATCTAAGGTACTCTGTTCCTTAACTGAGAGGTGTCAGTCCACATATTTACTCTTGGAGGTGAGAGGCTGGGGATAGGATTTCTGTGGGGCATGGGCAGTCCAAGCTGTCTTGCTGTCTGAGGTGGGCACTGAAGTGCTGCCTCCTATATTGTGGCAATAAATTGCCCTTCCTCCCAAATCAAAGCCCTCATCCACTAGCAGAAACAAGGGGAGAGAGTTGCATCTGCCTCAAAAGACTGCCAGTGTGCCTTTTAGGGCTCTATATGCAGCCTGAGGAGAAAAAAGGAAAAGGCTGGCCTGGTGGCCCCCAGCACTGGATGACCACTAAATTTTACAATGGGAACAGCTGGTTGTTTCTATTGTGAAATGATGGCTATTTCTTTTAGTTAACAAACTGTGAGGTAGAAAAACAATAACACAGGAGATGAAGAACATGGAAAGAACAGCTCAGTCTCAGCCCCTGCCCACTCCTTTGGTTTGTTTTCCATACAAATTATCACTTTGCTATGATAAAAGTACTCTAGAAGAACTTAAAGTAGAAATATGCATCTTTACCTCCCATTACCATTTGTGGTTACAGTCAGTAGAATAAAAAAAGGGGGAAATTGAGTATCCACCCTGTGGAAGAACCTCCCATGCATGCTGCTTGACTGGTCGTGGACAGAGAAACAAGAGGCAATCAAAAACAAAGACAATGGAAGCAAGTAAACAAACAAATAGGAAGTGGGGTTTTTTGAAAAGTACTCAACCAGTCAAGTTAATAGCAAAAGACAATCACATTAGGCTGTAAAAAAATCCCTCCCCTACTCATACCTAGTATTAATGCATGCAAGATTGATATTATCTCAACAGTTTATTGGTCAAGGGAATGTTGCAGAGAGTGGAGTATAGGACCATTTGATTACCCCTCGACTTCCTGTACATGATTTTGGGATTACATGGGAAATTTAGAAATGTACTTGGTCTGTACAGTGGTGCCTCGACTTATGAACATCCTGACATACAACCACTTTGAGTTATGACCAGCTCTGGCCTCAAAACTTTGCTTTGACTTTCGGCTGGATCTTCGAGTTACAGCCAGAAAAGGGCAGGGGGAAAAGGCGGGGAATTCAAATTGTTAACCTTTGGTGGCAAACAGACTGCTTCTTTGTAGCTCCTTTGCCCTAGGAGTTAGAGTGTGTGCAATTGGAGGAGGCTTCAGACTGCCTGGTAAGGTAAGGTGCAGCTTTCTGCTTTTAAAAACTGTTCTGGGTGGGTTTTGCAGCATGATTTTGAGCAGGGGGGGTTATGTTCCTGTGCTGTGATGGGTCTTGCAATCTTTGTTTTTTGGTGTTTTTCCCCCATTTCTGATGGGTCTTGTGGGGTTTGTTTGCTTTTTGGGTCCCCCCATTTTCAATGGGTCTTGTGGGGTTTGTTTTCTTTTCTTTTCTCTTTTTTGCATTTCCGATGGGTCTTGCACGGTTTGTTTGCTTTCTGCTTTTCTTTTTCCCATTTCCAATGGGTCTTGCACGATGACAGAGTTGTAGCGTGCCAGGGGTGCCAACTAGTAGTTTTCCCAGAGAACGAAGTTGCTCAGTGAGTTATCAAGCAAAGAGACAATATTGATTGTAGAAAAATTATATTGAAATCAAGTTTGCAACAAGGTTCATACATACAGCGTAGTCTTTATTCAATCCTTTGGTCATAAACGGCAATATCAATAGGTTCAGTCCAGTAAATCTTTGTCCTTGTTAAATCTGTCCAACAGCATTCCTTTTTACTCCTCTGATCCACGCCACAAGGTTGAATGCTGGAACTGCTGGCTTTATTCCACCTTCAGCCAATGTTGGTTTCCTTACACAGCTGTTACAAGTTTTATTACATATCTTGTCTCTTCAAAGCTGTCTAAATCAGTATTTTACAGTATTTCTTTACAATGATTCTTACAAATACTTACAGCATTTATAAGTTCTTACATATTGTTTTACAAAACTGTATTAACAATTGTACTCAGGTTCTTGTCAGACCTGTCACACGGTTTGTTTGCTTTCTGCTTTGATTCTTTTGCCTTTCCGATGGGTCTGGCATGGTTTGTTTGCTTTCTGCTTTGCTTTTTTTGCATTTCTTAAGGGCCTTGCAGTGTTTCTTTTTTTCTTTTTCTTTTTCTTTTCTTCTTCTTTTTTTTTTTTTTGGTAATTTTTTTCTTCAGACAGAATGGATTAATTGCATTTCAGTGCATTCATATGGGAAATGGTGCTTCGACTTATGACCATTTTGAGTTACAACTGGAGTTCCGGAACCAATTAAGTTGGTAAGTCGAGGCACCGCTGTATACTATTCTTGAATCTAAGAGATTCAATACCTGTCATGAATCTTATAATTCTCTACTCTAATTAGTTCTTAAAAGGGAAGTGAAAATCTGGCTCCTGGGTTTAATTCATCATCATCATCATCATTCTTTATTATGGTCACAGACCAGCAAGATTATAAGAAACAGAACATACAGAAAGAAGTCCTATATGTAGTATATGAATCCTTCTTTCAATGTGATTGCAACATTTTCCCTCTAGTTGGGTTTAATTCAGGCCATCCTTAACCAAATTTGGTTCTCTTCATAAGATGAAATGGGACACCCTTTTTACCTAACCAATGATGTGGGATAGTAGGAGGTGCCTTGGGTACCCTCAGTGAGTGCGTCCAAGAGTTATCTGGAAATACTAGCTGAGAGCACGTCACTCTCCTGTCCTATCTCCTACCCATTCAGGGAGAAGGACAAGAAAGCAAATGGAAGTGTTCTTGGCTAGTGCTTCCTGTTGAGCATGCTTTGCTTGTGTGCCCTCCATAGAGGAAAGAGGGCAGAGGAAGGAAAAAAAAGGAAGCTTTCCAGCAGGCACATCTGGGAGCTCTTGTAAAGATAAAAAAGTGAAGCCCGGCTCCCAGGTGAAGCTTCTGATGAAAAGACTCCACATAGTGCTTCAGATATGAACCTGATCATGCCAAGAGAAGTTACTATGCCCCCTAATCTTGTTTGATCCACTGAAAATGGATCTCTCTTGAACCCCATTTCAATTGCCCACCCCTGGTTTAATAAATTGTATTCTTTGTTGTACATAGTGTGTCTAAGCCACCAGAGCAGATGGGGGTGGGGACAGCAGGACACCAGAGAAAGGAGCAATTGTCAGCTAGTGCTTTGCCATTTCCACTGACTGGAGACTTGTATAAGTGGAATTCAATTCATCGAAACTCTGGATTCAACTCACCACAAATCAAATAAATATGTGCAAATACTGTAATTACAGAGGTCTGGAGAATACATGATTCCGTGCCTGTTTCTAAATGGCTGGAGAATGCTTTGTCAACAACGGAAGTGACAACTTGTGAGATGGGAATAGAAACTGTTATTAATTGCCCCATAGTTGCTTACTTTAATAATAGTTATGTACAGTATAGCCTTATGTAGAGCATAGCGTACCTTTTCTGTTTTATTCTGTATGTTTTTATGTTCTATATAATCAGGGGAAAAGCGGTGTCGCTACCCACTGGAAATAGAGCTGTAAAAATTTCTGTTTGAGTGCTAGTAAAATGTAATCTCCATTTTGTTTAGGCAAGATTTTAAATGTTAGTTAGTCAGCTGGAACTATTTGATTTGGTCCATCCATTTATCTGCTTCAGAGTGTGTTGCATGCATTTTAAACTGTTCCATACTGCCTGCTCTTTGTATTTCATCTTTAAAATATATATACTCCTGTAGCCATCCTTGGCATTTGTGCTAGGACTAGTATGGAATCATAACACAATGATAAGACATTCATAACACAATGAATCATACCACAATGGTAGACATTCCACTGTGTATATGGACTAAATACGCAATGTATCACCATTTGGGCATTTATCAGAAAAGATAGCTCATCAGGCAAGCAGTAGAGCTCTTGAAAACACATGTACATTAAGGACCACAGTGATCTCCTCTTGCTCTGTCTTCTCCTTTTATGAGAGCAACAGGGAGAAGTGGAGTTAAATGCAACATTAAATACAAAAGGAAAGCCAATTTTCTGTAAGACAATATAATCAGAATATGTTTTATGTCAGTACAGTGCCTAGAGAGAAAAAACAGTGGAAAAGCAAGGCACGCAAATGTATTACAAAAGGTAGCTGGAAATATTCCTTGATATACAAGGTATATCCAGTATAGTATAATGGATAGAGTGACAGACCAGGACTCAGGAGGCCTGGGTTCAATTCCCCACTCAGCCATGGAAGCTCAGTGAGGTTGTGGAACTTGTTAAGCCATTCCTTAAATATCTCATGTACCTTGAAAGCCCTGTTAAGATTACACAATAAGTCAGTTCTGACTTGATGCATTTAATAACATACAAGGTACTTGTATACACCATGCAGGCAACTGTACAAATTGATATAGAACAGGTGTGGCGATATCAGTCAGAGTATTCATTTTGTGTGTTTAAAAAAATCCTGTCCTTTATGCATGGAAATTTATTTTCATCCACAGTAATGTCATGTATCTTGCTTTTGGTGGAAATAAGTCTTTTGCTCATTGCACCCTTTTATTATTCCTATGTGTCTCTTTTCTTGTGCCATTCATTCCTTGCAGGTGTAGTATTATACGTAAAGTACACACAGAGCTCCTGTGATTTTCAGGACTATCCATTTTTTATGGAGGGTGCCCCACATGCATGTCAATGCATATATACATGTGGACCTGTGAACAAATAAAGGAGTGTGTGTGCTGTTCTGCAATGTACATTAGATATGGGTAAGGCCTGTAGGTGGGTGGGGGAGCACATGCCAGATATACAGTCATCTTGGGAAAGACCTTTATCAGAAAATCTAGAGAGCTGTTTCTAGTTATAATAGAATACGGGTGGATAGACTCCAGGGCTTTATTATCTGTTCTATATTTCAAAAAGGATCCAAAGATCCAAACATAGCAAGTAGTGACTTGAGGATGGGCTGTGGTGGGTATGATAGAGACATGTACATAGAGACGTGTACTATCAAGAGCAGAGAACCTCCTCTGTACAGAGGACCTGTTTGTCCTAAGAATTTGTTTTGGGACCAGAACTGAACTCACAGCCCTTTCACACAAAATTCCACTCTTGGTTTCCACTGAATTTCCTTTGCTTCATCAGCCATATATTTATGGGGAGATCTTTACTATCATTATACAATTGACTCAAGATCCTGTTCAGATGTGCTACTTTTTCAATGACCACTTTGTTATATCATGTCAGATCAATTTGACCTTCAGACTGGATATCCACATACTGTATGTTCCAATAAACCACAATTCCTTCAGTGCATCACTGGTATCTCCTTATTAATTTTATAAAGTTTTATAAAGCAAAAATGACATCTATGAACTGTGTTTAGTATAATTTCCCTAAACTTGGCTGATAGTTATTTATAAAGTTGTGTAGTCTATATTTTGGCTCAAGATTCTTCTGATGTATTCATGTTTAGATTTGTGTTCCAAACTGTCTTAACTCCCATATAATTACCATACTCCTCATTAACAATATTTTTCTAAATTACTGATATTAATCCTTTTTAAAAATTAAAGTGATCTTCCATAAAATAATTGCTTTGATATGACTGGAGATATTATACAAGTGATTTGCAAAAAAATATATACTTAAATTAATTGGAGCCAATTAGTTTTATTTGAGTAGGGTTTTTTTTAAAACTGTCTGATTGAAATTTGTTTTGCCCCCATAAATAAATCTCTAGTCCTATAAAATCTGATTCCAGATTTAAACTATGCATCCTGAAATTTAAAATTAACGTGTTTGAAAAAAGGGGCATAATGGAGATATGGAAGAAGCATATATGTTCATATATTTCTGCTATATACCAATTAATTCGCTAGTAAAAGGGTTCTGTGTTTTGACCCTATTTCTTGGCAGTTTTGATATGTATACATAGGAGTTAACAACACAGGTATTCTCGGCTCCTTCCACTTGAGGGGTCTTATTCACTTGTACAAATTTATAGCCTAAATAATATTTGAAATAATATTATTTTTTTAAATGCAGCATAGCCAATCCCCCTTTTGGGGAGGCTTCGATGCTTATAAATCTTAAAGTTTTATCATTTCCTACTATAAACTTTTCCAATTTTCTTCAAAAATAACTGATCACATTATATTCCTATTGGATAGCTTATACAGTATATTTATTCCAAACTCACTATTGCTCCACTATTGCCTACCATAGACTTTGCTCCTAGCCTAACATCTGACTATGCACCAATAAAAGGCCAGTGACCTAATAACATTCCAACAAATAGGCCTAAGAATTGGAAGCTAAAGTCTAGGATACTCATAAACCCACAAATTATTGGGGGGGGAATTAAAATATATCTTTTTTAATGAAACAAATGATAAAGATGAAGTGAAGCCAAAAAGTTTATGAGATACTCTTAAAGCATATTTAAGAGGGTAATTTATAATGGAGGGGGTCAACATTTTTTTTTTTAAAAAAGAGAGAAACAGGTTGCAAGAACAGTTGAAACTTAAAAGAAAAAGAGTATCAGAAGAACATAAGAAATGGGACTTTAATAAAATATTCACCCAATTGACAAGAACCAAAGCAGAACTAGAGGCTTAGATATATGTAATCCCCAAGTGACAATGAGCTATTTAAAAAAGGAACTATTATGAATGTAAAAATAAAACTCCAAACTGCTGTCCTACGCAGTAAAAAGGAAGGCTACCAAAAAAAACAAACAAACAACAAACAAACAAACAAACCCACTGATTTTTTAATAAAAAGAAAGGATGATATAATGGAATCATCAAAGCATGAGATATCTAGAACATTTTAAGGAATACTATGAAGAATTGTATGACAGAATTAATACCTGTAAATTTTTCCCCATTGAAAAAATTGATCTTGATTTTGTAAAATAATTGGCCTATGCATCTGTCTTGGCCCAAAGGTTGGATACTTTTATTACAAATGATATACAAACATCAATATTGCTTTATGTCAGGTAGGCCAATATCTGATGCAATTCATAAAGTATTAAATATGCCACATATGGCTGCATAAAAGAAACAGAAAGTGGGAATACTTTGACTTGATGTGCTTAAAGCGTTTGATTGTGTGGAGTGAAGGTATATGTTTGACCTTAGAGAGGGGATGAATATAGGAGGAATACTTGGAAGAGAATCTGAAATGTTTAAGTTAAGTAGGCAGACAAGACAAGTGGATCCTTTCTCTCCTATGGTATTTGTTTTGGCCATTGAACCACTTACTACTTCTATCTGAGAAAATATTATTATTACCAATATAATCTTTAAAAAAATAGGCAGCCTAAATTGACGTGGGCTTAAAATATGCTTTATTTCCTAAGAATCCATTGAAAGTATGAAGCCATTTAAAATTTTTTGGAAAACTTCAACTGCCACACGGGACTAAAAATTAATTGTCAAAAAACAAACAAACTAACCTGAGTGTAGATATTGCTTTTATAGAACAAAGGAAATTAAGGCAACATCCAGCTTAGACCTTTGTTATTCTGGACTTAAATATCAAGGAATCTGGCTAACAAGAAGTATAAATCAATTAGCATATAGAAATTATATGAATGTGCTTATTTCCATAAAGGAGAAAATGAAGAAATGGGTGAAATTAAATTTTTCTTTGTTAGGTAGACTTGCTATAGTAAAAGTCTCATATATTACCAAATTTTTTATTTTTATCACTATACAAATAAACACTGCCCTAAGAAATTGCAGGACAGTTGAGAATTGCTTTAGTAAAGCAATTAAATAAAGAGTGTATCTTGAGTGCAAAGAAGAGATATCAAGCCTTTTCTTTAACAAACAAGGCACTCTGGTCAAAAATTTAGCCTCCTCTGGAAATTCGTTTGGCTGTGACCTCAGTCTTCATTAATGGTCATCATGGTCCGACATAGAAGAGGCCAAGCATCTTTTACTGACCCGCAGACACTGGTGGTTTCAAATATTTGAGTTACATAAAACATTTCAAAACCTTATCAGCCTCCTTAAGATCTGCAGACCTTTTCACCACCAGTAATGGAAATGAAGTCAGCCATAGACATTGACTGATTCTCCTCCTCCTTCTCTGTGTTTGTCTGGTTATGATTCAATATGTTAAACACTCAGGTGAGCGGACTTGGAAATAAACAATTGACACAGTAAGATGTGAGACATGTCAATGCTTCAATAGTAACTCAACACAGAAGTGCAACATATGTGGCACCTGGCTTTCGCAAAACAAAAATGAGCCAGGCTTGAACAAGATATGTAACAGATGCCTTTGTTAAAGCCAAGGCAACAAGGCATCTCCATCTTGCTAATGGAAAAAAAAGCTAATGTATCAGAACAGCATAAAATATCTGAAAAGAACGTGTAATGCCCATGAGCATAATTAAACTGGTGATATGAAATACACCATTGGCATGATCCACCTTTCCTGATGTACAAACATTTCCTGTGTACAATGGGATTACAAGCTGTGAGAGGCCTGAAAAGGCTCAGCCTGCTGTATCAGGGGACATCTCTTCTACACCTAGAAATGGTAAGAGACCCATTAGTGAGAACAAATGGGGCCAGCAACAAAATGTGCCTTCTCACCCTGCTAACAGGAATGATTTTATCCAGCCCGCCTTGTTTGTCTCCATAATACTATTATGCTGGCAAACCAATTTAAACTCTTCCCTCCTCTTCCCTGTTTCATGGATTTTTTGGGGGGGGGGGTTGAGGTGAAGGAAACAGATGATGTATAGGGATAAAGGAGATGGTGAGCACTGCACTGGATATAAATCATTTTGGATTTAAAACACTCTGTGTGTGTGTGTGTTTGCGCGCAAGCAACCCGTATGTATGTATGTATGTATGTATGTATGTATGTATGTATGTATGTATGTATGTATGTATGTATGTATGTATGTATGTATGTATGTATGTATGTATGTATGTATGTATGTATGTATGTATGTATGTATGTATGTATGTATACATATAAACACAGACCTAGATTTAGACATAAATATGGATTGTTTCTCATTCGCTCTCCATGGTTTATAATTCTGTAAGGGCAAAGTCAGCAGAATGAGGTCTCTGTCATGCAGAGCATCAGAACTCACGAGCTTTCCCATTGCACAAGCCTTGGCAGCAGTGACACAAACTCTGAAGGAGAAAAGCCCTCACCCTCCCAACCCCTTGGTAGCCCCATCTTGGTAACCTCACAAAGGCCTACCCTCCCAATCTCAATTTTTGGCTGTTAAAAGTTCAGAGAATGGGACGCTGTTGATCCAGCAAGGATAGCAACAACAACAGTAATAACAAACGTGAAGTATGAGCCAGAGATCCATTTAGCCAAGTAAAGTAAGTTTCTTTTTCAACAGCAGCTTCTGTTCACAGAAAGGAGTGAGGTATAGAACTCCTCTAACGTAATGTTTCCACTGGAGGTTTCTCTGCCCGTTGCTCCCTTTTGCCTTCATCCCTATTATGTACCAAACAGCTCCTTTAGAGATTTGGGGAAACTAGAGCACTATTGGAGGTGCTGCCAAGGTAAGAGGGATATTAGAAACCCCAGCAGGAGTCCATTTGGATCTCACTCCTTTCTGTGAAGAGAAGCCCTATTGAGGAACCCATCTTCTTCTTACTTGGCTAAATCATGCAATAAATGTTAAAAAGCAGGATATAATCATCATGCACCATTCAGTCGATTCTGACTTATGGCAGCCCTTTCCAGGGTTTTCTAGGCAGAGACTATTCAGAAGCGATTTGCCATTCCCTGAAACTGTGGAGCTTGCCCAAAGCTATACAGGCTGGCTCTCCTCGCGTGGGGAATCAAACTCCCAACTCTGGCTCCACAGCCAGATACTTCAACTATAGAGCTATAAGGAACATTAAAATCCTTCCTTTTCACAAGGCTGGTAATGATACTAAAGGAAACAATACATAGGGATTATTTTATTTTATTTTATTTTATACCCTGCCTTTGAAGTTGCCCTGCTATAGAGAACCATGCTGCCTGATGTGCCATATGGGTATTAAAGATGACGAGACTCTCAGAGAAAAGAACTGACAGCTCTAATTTAGTATAGCTCTTGTAGAGCACATTTAGGAAAGGGGCTCAAGGTAGCTTACAAAAACGGATTAAAAACCGCAAATATTAAAAAAGACTTACAAAATATTAAAATCACTTTTAACCTATTTTAAGTCTGTAATTTTTAAGCCATTTCTTTCAGGTTCAAAAATATAACTTCTAATGTTAGTTATTTGAGCTGCTTTGCAGAAATTCGGCTGGACTGCTTTCAGTTTCAAACCACACAAGATCCAAATTGCCAGCAGTATGAATGGACATGTCCTGCCTCGCTGCAGAAGAATTAATGGCCCTGAAGTGAAAGTGAAGGAGATATTTTAATGCAAGATCTTTCTGTAGTACCATCTTAATTGTCTGATGATTCTGTTCATAAAGGGTTTCTAAATAACTTCTTTTCCCCATGTCTTCCTTGATCAAATTTAAATTACGGAGTATTAGTGTCTGGATTACTGGATTAGTAGCTGTACTAATGTTGCATTTTTCTCACAAGGCTTCCAGGTGGAATTTAAAATACATACCATCATTATAAATAGAGTAAGGATTTCTATAGCATGTCATATTTTTTCTGCAACCTATATTTGAATTTATAAATAAGTTTAAACATATTTATGAGTAATCTGGTGAGGATTACATTCTTTTATTTTGCCCGGAAAGTCATATTTTGATCTTTTTAAAATGTTGCACCATATTTCTCCTTAATTTTGTAATATGTCTTATATTTTCATGATATTTTGGTCATTGGCAACCCTGCTGACAAGCCAGCAGACAATGTGAGAGACACAGGTAGTCATGAGGCAGTCTGACTCACCTGACAGGTTGCAGTGGCTGATGGAAAGGTGCACAGTTTCAATAGATGAAACAAATGATGTAAACAGAAGATATGTAAGTAATGTTATTATTGGCACTCTGAAGTGTGACAAGCCTGGTGAAGTATTTCTTCTAATATGTGAAACACTGTAAAAAGTACCATATTTTTCCATGTATAAGACACTACTTTTTCCTAAAATCATTAGCCTGAAAATTGAGGGGCGTCTTTCTTAAATGGAAGTAAGCTGAGAACACGGAGAAAACAAAATGCCCTGTACCTTGCAACTGTAAACAGGCTTCCTATAGTCAGGAGACTTAGCTTCCTCCAATCACGAGCCTTATGAAACTGATGTCAGCTAATGCTGAACATACCAATTGGAACACACCTTGTTGGAGGTGGAGCCAGTAGGCTCAGATTCAACAGAGATTCCTAAAGTCCGAGCGTTCTGAGCCCAGAGGCTGAATATTCAAAGCTAGGTTTTCTTAATTTGGGGGTTAGAAAAGTGGGGGGGCATCTTATAAATGTGGGGGTGTCTTATAAACAAAAAAAATATGGTAACAATTCTACTATTGCTATGCTCTTCAATGATTCTATGAAACTACTCTGGCCGGATGGTGTGAGAAGGGAAAACATCCTTCTCTTTGTAACAGATGCCACTCCATACATTATTATTATTATTATTAATTATTATTAATTATTATTAATTATTATTATTAATTATTATTAATTATTAATTATTATTATTATTTATTTATTTATTTATTTATTTATTTATTTATTTATTTATTTATTTATTTATTCATTTATTTATTTATTTATTTATCTCCTGCCCATCTGGTATATACATGTCTAAGGCAGCCAACTTCTTCATCCAAAAATGATCATATCACATACCTTACACATGGTTTACACAGAGTGGCCAAAAAAATCTGAAGCAATTATCCTGATGTAGAACAGATAATTTCAGAGGGGAAAAATTGTTCACTAATGCTCTTCAAGTACAAAAATTCAAAGGAATTGCTCCTTGTGACAGAACCCTAGCTAATTTTGCCTGGTAACAGGATAAATAAAGTGACTGGCTAGTGGGGAATGCAGGAGGTGAACCTACTCAGGAGAGCCTGAAGGAGGTGAAGCCAAGAAGAGCTGGAGAGAAGGAGAGAAGTTAATTTGTATCCAAAGAGGGAGATTGTGTGTTTTGGCATTTAAAAATGGATTAAAAAATAACAATTAAAGTCTACAATAATAATATAATCAAGATGGGAAGATAACAACAAAAAACCAAGAAAAGTGGAAATTAAGTATTGGCAGGAGGGAAAGCCTGCCTGAAGAGCAAAGTTTTTAATTGGCTCTTGAAAACACCCGGGGGGGTGCCAGGCAAATCTCTAGTGGCAAGCAGTTCCAAAGTCGAGGGGCCACTGCTGAGAAGGCCTGGTTTCTTGTTCTTTCTTTTGGTCCTCTCTCGGCGTCAGACCCCTCAGCCGTCTTTCCTGGCTATAGCGAGTGACTCGAGTAGATCTATGTGGGAGAAGGCGTTCTGCCAGGTATTGAGGTCCTAAACCGTTTAGGGCTTTGTATGTCATCATTAACACTTTGAAGTAAATGCGGAAACCAATGGGCAGCCAATACAAAGCAGCCAGAATGGGAGAGATATGCTGGAATTTTCTCGTTCCACTAAGTAATCTAGCTGCCACATTCTGCACCATTTGAAGCTTCCACATCTATCTCAAAGATAGCCCCACGTAGAGCGCATTACAGTGGTCTAATCTCGAGATTAGAATTGCTCATAATTAAACATTTTTTAAAGTAGTAAATGATTGCATATTTTTGATATTTTTAGATCTCAGAAATCCTCGCCTTAGTCATGAATTATTCCATACCCATATAATTATTCATGTCCTTCCAAGTATAATGCAATGAAACAAAATGTTGGTCATTATCGAATATATTCAGGCAGAAATGCAGTAATAAAGCACAGTTTTGCTATGCAGGATGTTCCAGTAGTACAATATTTGTAAATCACCACCATTATTATTAAATAGCAATTTTATAGATATGTAAGGTTGGAACGTGGTGGCGCTGCGGGCTGAACCGCAGAAGCCTGTGCTGCAGGGTCAGAAGACCAAGCAGTCGTAAGATCGAATCCACGCGACGGAGTGAGCGCCCGTCGCTTGTCCCAGCTCCCGCCAACCGAGCGGTTCGAAAGCATGCAAATGCGAGTAGATTAATAGGGACCACCTCGGTGGGAAGGTAACAGCGTTCCGTGTCTAAGTCGCACTGGCCATGTGACCACGGATTGTCTTCGGACAAAATGCTGGCTCTATGGCTTGGAAACAGGGATGAGCACCGCCCCCTAGAGTCGAACACGACTGGACAAAAATTGTCAAGGGGAACCTTTACCTTTACCTAAGGTTGGAAAACACTTGTCAGTGTTCCTTTTTCCTATGGTAAACTTTTTAAAGCCTCAAGTTTTATCCTTAAAATGCAATCTATGGATTATGGTTAATTCTTCAGTAATGAAGAGAAACAAATATGCTAAATGAAATTGCACTGATCAATTAAATGACACACAGCTATTCCCGGTATGTAGAGCATGAATAGGCAAAATCTAGTCCCTCTCAAGGCCATGTCACTTGTAAAACAAATTAGTGGTTTTGCAATGAAAGCAACCCACCCACTCACCCCCAACATGGACTTCCAGCAATTTGCAGTTTCATTATCCTGTACTTTTCTCTTATTTTCTGAGCTAGTGTGGCCTTCAGTGGGGCTGGAGTTCGAAAACTAGCCCCCAACCTCTGAGACGTAATTCATTTTGCTGTAGAGAACCATACTGACATTGGTGTTAAAGATGAAGAGCCTCCCAGAGAAAAGAACGGACAGCCCTAATTTAGTATTAAAACAGCTGAATCCAGAGTTTTGCAAGCAAAACATTCATAGCTCTAGCCCTGAACAGACAAATGTGTCCATTTTGGTCTTCCAACGTTTAATATCTGCAAACGTCAGGTTTTCCCCATTAAATGTGAAGACGTTTGCAAGGTCTGTAAAATTTGGTATGTTTTTATAAAAAGGAAATAACCCTCTCATCCATTCTTAAAGACGTGTAGCTTCCAGTTCACAGTATAAAACTTGTGATTATCCCCCTTCCTCTTTACCCCATGTGGAGGCCCTGATGCTCAAACTGTGCCTTGGAGGCTGGTGCCTTTCACCTACATAGAGGAATGGAGGTACACCTTCTCCTACTGCTGATAATAATCTCGTCACATAGTGTATGTAGGTGGAATTGATCCTTCTGATATTCTTATCACCCAGCTCTAATGCTCATCTTCAGAATACATCTATTAAAGGTTCCTGCTGCCCAACTCCCCACCTCTCTCTTCGATTGCCTTGTTTTGCTTCCTGCTGATACCTTTTCTTTCCTTTTGTCCTAGCCCAAATGGTGGCATCAAAAAGAATTGTCGTTGGCATTTCACGTTAATCCAGAAATTCTTTTTCTTGGCAATAACAGAAGCTCTTGCATTCTGTATGTCCCTGAAGCTTTTTTTACTTAAAGAAAGTGAAATTTACTTCACCATACATAAAAAGATCCCCAAGTACTGTAGAAACTTCCAGTATTTTTGCTTGCTTATAGCTGAAAAGCATTTGACCACGAGACAAATATTACAGGGAATTCAATCCTTCAAAAAACCCTCCAGTTTATGGATGTGGGCTATTACTTCTGTATCCAAATGCTAGGAAATAGTCCAATACTGCCTTGCAATGTGATGCCTATGTTGCCACCAGGAAAAAAGATGCTAAGGTTTACATACAAAGGCCAGCCTGAATGTTGATGACACCAATGCCTGTCGTCACAATGGTCTATAACACTGGTTCTTAACCTTGGGTTACTCAGGAGTTTTGGACTGCAACTCCCAGAAGCCTTCACCACCAACTGTGCTGGCTGGGGTTTCTGGGAGTTGCAGTTCAAAAACATCCGAGTAACAAAGGTTAAGAACCACTGGTCTATAAGATCCCCACTTATTCTATTATTCCCAAATAGACACCAAGCAAGGGAAAATCTTGGAACCTGATTCCTTTTTCCATCAGTGAATCATTTCTAACCCAAATATAAAGCAATGATCATGGCTGTTTTTGAACAAATTCTCTCTCTTCTCTCTGGAAGCCTCTATCTTCTCCGTCTTTATGGTTTCTCTCCATCGCTCCCCTTTCTTTGTGTAACTTCTGTCTTTGTGGCTGCTCTCTTTCATGTTCTGTCTGGCTTCTCTCTCTCTCTCTCTCTCTCTCTCTCTCTGTGTGTGTGTGTGTGTGTAATAATTATTCCTGTGGAAAGGCTGAAGTACCAAGGTACCATCTTGCCAAAAGTAAACCTCATTCATCTCAATGGACTCATTTGTTTCTTGAAATGCTGGCACAAAGCTTAGGCAATTGCTGCAGAAAACTTCAAGAAGGACATGCAGTTTATGAAATACTTCCTATATAAAACCAGTCTATTTGAGGTAATGTATCTTCTAAGCAGCAGAATGGATCATCATCAAATTTTTAAAAAAGCACCCAGCAGGAATCATTTCCTTTTCTGGAAGCAATGATAGGCATTTGAAAAATGACTCCTGAACTTGATACATGCCATGAAAAAATGGTAGAAAAATGGTAGAAAAAATGGTACACTGTATGGCGCCTTTTCCAAAACAAACAAACAAACAAACAAAACACAAAAAAATACACACTTTACAAGTATTTGCCCAAATTTCTCCAAATCTGGCACAGAGCAGAGCCCATAATATCATCACTCTTCCAAATGTGGTCCCAGTTCAAGAACCTGATGAAAATTGTAACTTTTTGTTTGGGCTGCTTCCTCCTATCAGTAATGGCTTACAGAATGCTGTTTTGACTGTTCACATACTATCAGAGGTGGTATCCTTTGCATCACTAATGACAACATATGTGAACTCTAATGGCAGTTGCCCTAAAATAATTACAGTGGTGCCTCGCTCGACAACGTTAATTCATTCCAGCAAAATCACTGTAGAGCGAAATCGTCGTCAAGCAAAAGTAAAAAGCCCATTAGAACGCATTAGAAACCGGTTAATGTGTTCTAATGGGCGAAATACCTCATTGTAAAGCGAAGATCCTCCATAGGGCAGCCATTTTCTGCTCCCTGTAGAGCGAAGAATCAGTCCCTAAAACAGTGGGGAGCCATTTTGAACAGCAGACGGCCATTTTGGGAACCCAACAATCAGCTGTTTTGATCGTCGTAAAGCGAAAAATCGGTTCCCGAAGCAGGGAACGGAACATCGTAAAGTGGGGTTTCTTTGCTATCTAAACATCGTTTTGCAATCTCAAAAACCTAATCGTTAAGTGGATTCGTCGTGGAGTGGGGTAATAGTTAAGCGGGGCACCACTTTATATTTCCCAGTCATGACAGTAAAGCCAGTTCTACTATACTTGAATGAGGGAAATGGAAAGTGATGTTTCTTGTCCAATGTATTGCAATGCCCATTCTGAAACCCCATTGTAGAGTTTTTATATCTATGTTATAAAAGTCGCAAGCCCTGACAATCTAAGTCAGTCAGGTGACACCAGAAAGTACAAAAACAGCATTTTTTTAATTCTGATTGCCAAATTATTTAAGGCAGGTATAAAAATGAAAGCATTCAATATACATTTTACATAAAATAAACTAGATTACAGCATAAAACAAGTAACCAGGCAATGGCATTAAAGTCTCTCTTCTAAAACGGGATAATTGTAAACATTAAAAAAAAGACTGCAGGACTATTCAAGTAATAGAACAATCACAGACGTCTTCTGGTATGCAGGCTATTGGGTTATTTGCCATTCAAGATTATAAAAAGGACATTTCATTATTCACAGATGCTCATTATTTCCCCATTTAAAATCTATACACTATGTACAACACAGTTTTTGTGGTACTGGCAAACCCATGCCTTCCAAATGTATATTCTTCACAATACACAATTACAATGAAACAGTTAATACAGGAACATTTTACACTGATGCATCTTAATAGGAGCCACCAAATAGACATCTAAATTGTACCAAAGTTTCATCGTCGTCATCACAGTTAGCCTCTATGGAGGGTTGTGGGCAATATTAGAAGGGTATGCAAGGTTCAGGCACAAAGATACAGAACGTTAGTTATTTACAGTTTGGAAAAGCAAAAGGAAGAAAACAGAAACAAACATCCTTTTGTGGTTAATGCTTTCTGAACAAGACAAATACAGTTTCCCGCCATTTACTTTGTGGTTTACAACTTAGCAGCAGGCTCTTTGTGTGAGCCTGATTACCGATACAAAAAAGTAAAGAATATATATATATATTTATATTCATATATATATAAGCATATATATATATATATATATATAAAACAGAAGTCTAAATACAGCAACATTTGTTACTCTGTGATAAAAATCTGTAATTTACAAAAATGAAATGACTGGTTTTGCCTGCCATTAAGGCATTTCAAATTAACACCATGGAACTGATGTCTCTAATAAAGCGCTTTTTTCCCCATGTGATCCAGTCACATGATGATGTACATTTCCATATTTATCATTCTCTGAAAAATAAAAGAAGAAAACAGACTATTTTAGAACAATGTATTTTCAATCGTATAAGCCAAGAGCATTTCTTCGTGGGGGTGGGTGGGAGTAAGAATGAGTTGTTTTAGTTATGATGAAGAACTCTAATTTCAGTTTGATAACACAAGCATTCATTTTTTTTAAAGACTGAAAAACTGTTTAGCAGCACATACATCATTCATAAAGAAATGCATACTGCAGACTGTGCGAATTGAAACTGTTGTTCTTATTTTCTGGTAACATGGTGCTCCTTACAGGTATATGCAGAGGGCAGAAAGAGGTGCAACATGTGGATTACAAATGAGAACAGACAACTACACAGACACCAGATGAAGTCTGAAGTCCTACTGTGTGCTGTTCTAAAGAATTTGGTTTGATATGATGGGCAAGATGTATTCAAATACTTCAGGAGAGCACAGTCCGCTTCAATGATTAATTATATATGCTGTAACAACAGCTCAGTGGAAAATGTGGTTGTGAGCAGAATCTGCTGCTATTAACCAGTGTCTGCCCTGTAAGTACAGTGGTGCCTCGCATAACGGGTGCCCCATTTAACGACGAATCCGCATAGTGACGATGTTTTTGCGATCGCTTTTGCGATCGCATAACGATGATTCCTATGGGGGAAACTTGCTTTGCAATGATCGGTAAGCTGTTTCGCTTACTGATTTTCGCATAGCGATGTTTTTCCCCCAGCTGATCGGCGGTTCCAAAATGGACACCGAGTAAAACAGGGATGGATTCCTCGCTTACTGGGCATCTAAAATGGCCGCCGTATGGATGATTTTCGCTTAAAAGGTAAGTTTTAAGCCCATAGGAACTTAAAACTTACCCCATTGAAAGGGGTTTCAATGCATTCCTATGGGCTTTTTAATTTCGCATAGCGACGAATCCGTATAGTGACGATTTTTGCTGCACGGATTATCGTTGCCATGCGGGGCACCACTGTACTAAAATCTACATAGATCTCCATGCTGAAAAACTGCAAAGTCCTTCCCTTCCCCCTGTTAAGAATTCTGTGTCTGTGAATAACTAAAGGTTTACAGGACATTTACCTTCTTTGTGCAGGAAACATACCAGATGCAGATGCCTGAGCAGCCACCTGCTGAGTGGCAACAAGGGCAGCAGAGGTCAGCCCTGGAGGAAAGGTGAAACAGTATATCTCAGTGGATGCATTTCCTCAGTTTGCTGGTACTCAAAGAAACAATTGCTACAGACCTCATTTTTAACAAGACATGAATCACAACAGCACTGCTGTACTCTGTGCAGAAGGCATACATAATTATTGCATGCAAGCAGAAGGGGAAAAACCTGCCTGCCTGCTCTAACCAGCATGCCTTCTTAAGATTCCACCTAATAGGCATTTTATAAGGGAAGAAGGCATTCCGCCTTATTGTATTCTTTTCCAAGTACTGCACTGCATGGTGCTAAATGGCTTGTATGAAATTCTGAATAGGAAGCTCAGTAGAAATAATAGGCACCAGGAAAAAACAAGATTCAAAAGTCACAGTGAGTTACAGCAATGACGTGGCAGCTATTCGGAACATAATACTTTCATAATAGCTATCATTTTAACGTTTTTCCTTTTGAATGCACATAATGTATCCCATAAGGCGCATGGAACCACTGAACTGCATTTTGAAACAGTCAGGACTTCTACACAAGAAAGAAAAGAGCTGCTAAAGCATTGAGAGAACATAATGAATTAATGTTATTTAAGCTACAAACACTATAGCAGCTCTTTTCAGCAGCTTTTTTCAGCAGGTTAAAAAAACACCTCCTTTTAATATTGTTAGAATATAGGGACAGAGAGGAGGGGAAAGTTCCCAAGAGCCTTTGTTTATCTGACTATGAACTGATCTAAACTTCCATTAATATGTGGACAGTAAAAACAGCCCCAGTTCTGAAGATTGCAAATATATTAAGAATAAATGATAAATACTTTTCTTGTGGGGGAAAAATACGGGCTCTTTTAAGAGGTTTATTTCATACAATGCTGTTTATATTTTTGCACAAAGTAATAATTGGAAATAGAATCTGTTACATCCCTTTTATCGGTTTTATCCTAATTTTCACCATGCTCTGAAATGCTTACAATATATTACCCAATACATAAAGCATATTAGTGATGTCTTTCTTTTAAAAAGATACTATTACCATGTTTCCCTGATAAAAAGACAGGGTTTTATATTAATTTTTGCTCCAAAAATGCATTAGAACTTATTTTCAGGGGATGTTTTTTTTTTTTCATGTACAACAATCTACGTTTATTCAAATACAATCATGTCATCTTATTCTGGTTGCTGCACAATGGTGGAGGGCGGGGTTTCACTTAATGAGGACTCATTTTTTGGGTAGGGCTTATATGACGAGCATCCTGAAAAATCATACTAGGGTTTATTTTCAGGTTAAGTCTTATTTTCAGGGAAACAGAGTACTGTATGTGAAACAGAAAAACTTAAAATTGCAAGACTATTATATTCTGAACCCCAGATTATGCATTATTCTTAATACCAAGTTATCAAAATGAGTTCAATTAGTTTAGTGGCTCTCAAATAATTTTTTCTTGCTCACCTTGAAATGGATCATACTGCCCTGGAATTAGTGGGTATCCCATTCCAACGTGCGTGTGGTGATGTGTATGAAGATGCCGCTGGCTAAAAGGGGAATGACGATCTCGTTCCCTCTCTGCTTCTCTCTCACGCTCAGTTGTAGATTTTTCCACAGGCTAAAAATCACAAGGCGTTAAAACAATTAACACACTATTTCAGGATGCAGAATATTTCAGAGGATCGCATTATGGTTTATAATTTTTCAACAGTGTAGATCTGAATTACTTTGCATTTAGTTGATGCGAAAAGTTCATGTGTGGATCATTGCTAGCTTGGGCCTACTTCCTCTTCAGCTATTGCAATTTATTCTGGGAACAGAACCAGGACTCGCTTGGTTGAGACGCAAACACAAACACATTTTGTTAAAGGTTGTAAGGCAAATGACTTTTGTAGCTATTAAAACTGCTGTAACTTGTTTTAAAGCATCCACTGTTTTTCATTTTCACTTGGATACTGCAAAAATAAAGAAAATCTACAGACTACAGTGCTCTTTATCTGGTACATAATGATTTTATTTAGTTCTATTTTTATGCTGAACTTTGGGGTGGTGGACCTGTTTAAGGGGAATATATTTATTTTATTTTATTTTATTTATTAGATTTCTACCCCGCCCTCCTAGACAGAGTCTACTTGGGGCGGCTTACAAATGTCATAAAATATCAGAAAATACAATAAAAACATAATGATCATTAAGCAATTAAATCAATAGTATGGCGTGTTTAAGATGGGAAATGATAGAACAAAAAGATAGAGTTCAAGAATTGACAGAAGGGAAGGCCTGACTAAAGAACAGCTACCTAGGTCATATTGAAAGAAAATTGAGATTTAAAATTATATCCAATGCTCCCTTAGCCTTAGCTCCTGAATAGAAGTTTATTATTTAGTTCTCAATTAAGTCCTTGATATAATACAAACTGAAATATCAGTTATCTATACACCTGAATTTCTATCCAAACCAGTGTACTTTGGCTATAAAGCTATTTTGCAGAAAACTGACTTATACACACTCATCCC
The DNA here is from genome assembly GCF_051106095.1 of Pogona vitticeps. Classification (NCBI taxonomy): domain Eukaryota; kingdom Metazoa; phylum Chordata; class Lepidosauria; order Squamata; family Agamidae; genus Pogona; species Pogona vitticeps. Next base: position 251,209,886 of record NC_135784.1, on the reverse strand, counting down.
TTCTGAACACCCTTGTGTTTGCAGTTACTTATGAAACACTCCAGGAAGCACAGAGGAGCCATCCCAATCCACAGACATCACCTTGGTGGCTGCTGTCATCTGAGTCCCTCTGTTGCTTTCTAACACTGCACATACAGTATCACACGATTATATAGAATTGCAAGCAACACTATTTCCAGCAGCAGGCAGGGAAGAAGCAGGCTGAACTCTTCAAATTCTGAAGAGTTTGGCTGGCAGAAAGGCCATTGTATAAGCATATAGAGAGCATTCCAAAGTCCCAAGTCTGCTTCAAAAGTAGGCCACCAGATAAAGCTCATTCTCTTTGACCCCCAATTTTCATCTTCCCCAGTAGCACTACACTACCCTGAACATACAGATTTCATCTGATTTTAGAAGCTAAGCAGAGTCAGACCTGCTTAATACTTAGATCAGAGACTCCCAGGGAACAGTATCTCCAGGTGTGGTTGGAAAAATTCCTAGAAAGCCACAAGAGAGGGTTGATGGACTGTTTCCCATGTTTCTAATATATGCAATTCCATAGCAACAAGACATGTCTTACCGCAGGAGACTTGCCGCGGTACTGGTTGGCATGTTGCTGCAACAAATCCAGTGCTTTCGATTCAGTGGTTGATTTTACGCTGATGCTAGGGCTGGTATTGACTTTTTCCACCTCTTCTCTCCCGGACATCTTCCCATAAACAGGATAATGAAATCCTGGCGAGAGATAGGCCCCTGCAGATAGAAAATAAATGCCACATCAAGTTATTGTTTACATTTGGGAGCAGGCAATTCAAAACACATCAAATTCAGATTAGAAAAGTTGTATTCGAGCAGTTTTATTGCCCACCCCCACCCCAGCTAATTCAACCTAATGAATGGAAATTATAAAGAGGGTTGAGCTTACAGCCATTTCCAACATTTATGGGTCCTCTTAAGTGAAAGGAATAGTAACTATAATGGTTCTGACAGTAAGCACTGAGAATATTTTTACAGCCAATAAACTATCTGTCAGCATAATGGTCATAGCAAATGTCACGGAATGTGGAAACTGTATCTGGGAATGTTGACAGTTCATAAAAAAGTAACAGCTTGTGTTAAATCTCTTTCACTCCTAGGAGTCTGCAAAACAGACGTCTGTGAAGCGTCTAATTTTCCTTTGTTGCTAACCGACAGTGCCAAAATAGAAAGGCTCCTATCCCCTGTATGCCTGCCTAGCTGCATTTGATACATACCTGGATAGCTGTGCATGAGAACAGGAGACACAGCACGGTATGCAGGATGATTAGGGTCATACATCTGTGGGTAAGGATAAGCGTGCAAGTATTGTATATATGACTGATGCTGAGTCATCGGAGAGGAAACAGCCACTCTTGCACCCCGAGACTCCTTCCAATTTACAGGAGTCTTTCGATCATCATTTTTTATTTTGTTCTCCTCCAGTGATTGGGAATCAGAGCGCTTCATCTCTTTAGGCTCCTCTTTAATGCTGTTTAATGAGATAGGAAGGCTGGAGAAGGGGGCATCCTTATTAGGTGTTTTTCTGGGGCTATCTTCTTTTAGTTTCTTTTCACGTTCAAGTTCCTCTGTTTTCTGCTGATCAAGGTATTTTGGCTGATACACGTAATGATGCCATGTTCTTGTATCTGGGTCCTTGTATGAGAAGGAAAGGAAAAACACATGGATTTGTTCTTAATTCTTATGATAAAAACAAACAAAATTCATAGCTATATTGGTTATGGGGTGAGAGGGGTTGAAGAAAATGACTGGAGACACAAACCAAGGGCTACACCAGTGGTTCTTAACGTGGGCGATAATGCCCCCCAGGGGGCGATTTCATTTTTCAGGGGGCGGTAAAACGAAAAGGGGCGGTGTGGGGGCGCTGGAGCAGAAGGGGGGTGGTAGGGGGGCGCTGGAGCAAGCCAAACCTGTGAAGATGGCTGCAGCCTTTTAACAGTGTGCATGAATATATATTTTCCTACAATTTTAATTTAGTTTCAGACTTTTTGTCTTGAAATTTTTTAGTTCCTGCATTTGTTTTTATGCCCTTTTTATATTTCATCTTGTGTCTTAAAATTCACTTGGAACTAAATCATTAAATGTTACGTTTTGGCTGGCATTTCATTTTCTTGGAATTCAATTTTGTTTTCAGGGGTCATTGGAGTTAAGTGTCTTAAATAAATAAATAAATAAATAAATAAATAAATAAATAAATAAATAAATAAATAAATAAATAAATAAATAAATAAATAAATAAATAAATAAAGATATCATCACCGCGGGGAGGCGGGCGATGATAACTTCCTCAATGGCTCAAGGGGGCGTTTCTTTCAAAAAGGTTAAGAACCACTGGGCTACACTATGTCCTTAAACATGTGAGACAGAGGATCCTCTGTCATGTCTCATGACACTTTTGAAACACCATAAGCTGCAAACTCTGTTTGTTGTGCAGCACAATAAGTGATAATTCTGAGAAACAGAAGTATTTTCTACTATAGACAAATAATATATCCAAATGGTGAGGGGTGCGATGAGCTGACGGGGTGGGGGGAATAATCCAGAGAAAAACTGAACTATGTCAAACACTATTTTTTTTAAAAAAAAATCTAAGCTACAATTTGTTGCTTTATTAAGATGAAAGACATTATAAGTCACTTAGCAAATCTAACTGTATGGTTTGGTATATTTATGAAATTTGTTTTACATTTCTTGAAACAATTATTATAAATATGCCTTGTATGTTACAAGCAAAACTGTAATCTGCTGCAGTTATGCTCATTTTAAAAAGTTAGTAAAGGTTTAAAACAGAAACTATCAGCATTGAAATAATAAAATATGTTTCTGTTATCTGGGCTTAGAATACTGGCTAGGCTCCAAGAGGCTACATAACTAATTGAAGGTGGCTTCAAAGTGTAGGCCTGCAGACTTGCAGTCCCCATCTCTCCCTTGTAGCAAACCTTTAGAAACTGGATGCATTTTGTGAGATGACACCCAGTAATATTGTTGAAAGGAAATCAGTGAGAGAAAAAATCACCATGCAAAGTTTATGGTGTGGGCCATGCCTAAAATAAGACACTTCGAAGTTGGCTAGTACATACACTTAGGATTATCACAGAAGAACTCCATGGCTTTAAAGCAAAAGCTAAGAATATAAGCCGCCTGAACAAGTAATGAAGGAGTACCAAAGCATGTGGGCATTGTTATATACAGTATTTATATTTTTTAAAATACTGAACTCTTCAACAGAAGGGCTGCAAGTGTAGTAACCAAAGGAAAACAATAACCTTCCGAAAGAAATTATTTATCCCTACTCTATTACATAAAATAATGGATTAAATCCTGTTGCGCAGCTACACAGTCAGAGGCCAGATGGGGTAACATTCACTTGCTTCTTGGGGGCATCTGCATGCAATGTCTGCTGCCATATTATCATCAAGAGAGAATATACTATACCTACAGAAGGCAAGTTTGAAGCAATAAGAAGACACCAATAACACAGTCCTAAAAGTCCCATCATTGTCAACAGTGCTAATGTTCTGGGAGTACACATGGGGATGACAACCTAAATCTACACTAAAATCCTTTTCACTGCCTATTATGAACTATCTAGGCTTGAAATCAGTATGCCTAGAGTCTCACCTGTTTAAACCTTGTTGTAGGATCTACTCCAGTCTGTTTCATTGAATCCATTACAGATTTCATTTCCACAGCCTCCTTTATAAGCTGGTGGTTTTCCATTTGTTTTGCTTTAAAGCTATCTGACTGAATCTGCTGCTGGTGATTGGAAAGAATCTGTGATTTGCTCGTCTCCTCTGTTTTATTAGGGACCGATGACCCCATTTTGGAATTGTTTTTACTGGCCTCGGGTGTTGAAGGCGCTTTTGAGATAGTAGCCGAGGGAATGTTCTTCAGCTTCTCATCCTTCCCTGGGTCTTTTAAGGGGAGTTCACTTTTCCTCTCACAATCTCTCCCACCACTTTGTGCCATTTTCTGCTCTGCCAACCTCTGGTCCTCATAATATTTTTCATACTGCTGTCTGTAAGCTGGATTAGAAGTCATTAAGGACTTTTGGTCCATGTAAAGCCCATAAGCATACTGGCCATAGTAAAGTGACTGGGCGAGTGCAGGGTGCCTCTGAGTTATGACTGACTGGTGTTGAGGCTGCAAGTTAGTGGAATTGGCTTCGCTTTTTTTGGACTCTGCCGGCTCTGCCTTGTCTTTCTTCTCAGCCTCTTCTTCAGTTTCCTTTTTTATCTTCATTCCCTGTGTGTTGTTGCTGTTCCCAGCTGCAGGAGTGCTGCCCTGCCCAGAATGCATGTAACTTGGAGAATAATAAGGATCGTAACCATGGTAATAGGGAGAATGGGACTCTTTGACTTGGGGTGGTGGTGCAGGGGCTGAGGAATGCCCTTTTACAACACTGTCCTTATTAGTAATAATATCTGAAGGGGAGCTGGCCTTTGACCTCATGCCCTCTGACCTGCTGTCAGAACCGCCATCGTCCGCAGCATCCGAGATATCAGAGTAAGCCGGGCTGTTGGTTTTAGCAGCAGCACCCTCTGCCCCATTCTGTGTCAACACATGTAATGGCGCCATTGAAGACTGCCCATTCACCAAAGTGCTGCATTCCATTCTTGAGGCACTCCCTATAGAAGGGCTGGGGGCATTGTCTGTGAAAGTGTAAACCTTATCAGCCTCAGCTTTAATGCTTGCCATCCTACTCTCTTGAGACTCCGACAGCCCATTAGCTAACACTTCACTCTTGCTGAGATGTTCCTTTAAAAAATGCTCAGCAATCTCTTTCCCAGACCCCTTTGTGTCCTCTAACTTTCCCAGCTTCAATTCCATTTTAGGACTTCCACTTTCTTTGTCCTTCAGCTTTCTCTTCTCTTTTTTCTTTTTGTCTTTCAGCAACGTGAGAGCTGGGTTTACAGTGCTTGGCTCTCCCATAATTGTGGGCTTTGGTTGAATAGGTTTTAGCGGAGGGCTCTTTGGTGTAGCCTGCACAACAGTAGTTGTTAGTGAGGGCAACCCTGGTATTGAACCAGTTGTGGTGGCTGTAAAGGCTGCCGTAGGTATAGCTATTAACTGAGGTGGCGTTGGAGCTGGTGCTGGTGCAATGGGTCTGGCAGTTTTAAGCTTCGAAAGGTTTTTATCTACTTTACAGTTACTGGCTTTTTTGCCTTTGTCTTTCTCTCCCACAGTTTTTTTGGCTATTAGTCCTTCAGCCTCTAATTTGGGCATTTCAGTGGCCAAATTGCTTTCGGCTACTGAGCAGTTCTCCAACGTCACCGTCATATTAGAAATTACTGGTAGGCTGTTCAATTCATTGTTTAATCCCCTCTTTTTCCCAGAATTCCTGCCATTACTAGCTTGTTCCCTTTTTCCCTTTGGTGTCCCAGGGGTACTGAGGGAACAAGGAGAAGTCGGTGCCTTCAGTGGGTCAAAATGTGATAAACTTGTGCTTGGCTCATTGCATTCAAGTGCCACATTGCTAAGCGCTTCCTCACAATCCGAGATTTTGTCTTCACTGTCTGGCTCAAATTCCAGTTTATTTTCTGGGTCTAAATGTGCATGAGCCTGGTGATACCTCAATCCATTAATGTGCTTGTATTTTTTGTTGCAGTTGGGATGGGGGCAATCAATCAAAACAGGAGAAGAACAGCCTTGGTCCAAAAAAGTAGTCTCTGGCTTCCCCTGGGGAGTGGTTGGAGTGCTTCTAGAATTGGTACGAACACGCTTTCCAGATTTATTGTCCTCCGAACTGGAGTTCAAGTCTAACTCCATGGGTGGCTTGTTCTTCCTCTTATTGGTGGACAAGGGACTGACTTTGACATCCTCCATGGCACAATTTGGGGGTGTCCTGCGGCCACTGGAATTAAGGCTGCCTCGTCTCCCTTTTCCGTTGGCCCCACCTCTGTTCTTGTTCTGCAGTCCTCTGGATTCTGTAAAGCTAATGTCCGTTCCTGGTGCAGTTGCAGCCGCTGCAGATCTTGCCCGTTTCCCTCTGCCCCGACCTCCTCGCATTTCTAGGTCACTTGTTGGTGATTCACAAAACCTGGGTAAATAAAACCAGAATTAAGCAGACAAGGAAAACAACAACAAAATCAGACTATAACACGGTAATAAGAAAAGACAGACATAGCATATATGACACCAATATGCAGGCCACAAAGAACTGCCTCAGTAGCACTTAGCTGAAGACGGAAAAAAGAAACTCTAATACTGTCATCTTGAAAAGAAGAACAAGAAAGAGATAATCTGTACACCTCTTGTTGAAGATTTGTTTCTATTTTTCCTATGTATACTTATACCCAGCTTCCCAGTCTTTAAAAACAATAAAGATAAAGATAAAATGAATAAAAGTCAGAATATAATACGGAGACAAATACAATAAAGCAACAGCATGGAGCGCAAGAAGAGTCAATTCTAAAAAAAAGTTTCAGTTGCTACTGTTGTTACTATTACTGTTGTACATTACATCTTGCCTCTTCTCCAGTGACTTCAAGGAGGCAAACAAAGCTCTTCTCCTCTTCATCAAGTTATCCTCCCACAAGCCTGTGAGGTAAGTCAGGCTGAGTGAATGAGGCTGGTTGGCCCAAGGTCAGCCGCTAAGCTTCATGGACAAGTGGGGATCTGAATTCACATCTCCGGAGTCCTAGTCTAACTAACTACTACAACACACCAGCTTTCGTTAAGATCTGGGATTAGCCTGCTGAAGAAAGGAAGGGAGAACACTGGCCCAGCCTCACTCAGCAAGATGATCCAAAGAACGAGTGCTACCATGTAGATGATCTCCTGGATGGTTATCATCCATAATGCCTTGGGAGGTCGAAGCACCCCAAAATAACCCCCTCCTATGGACCTCAAGGCATGAAATGTAGCAATTCAATACCAATATCATTTTTAACAACACAGAGGGGGAAAATCTGCCTTCAATGACCACATTTTATCACACCTAAAGTGAGACTCTACTCTTTTTATATATGGTTTCAGTTGCATGAAACTGGTTTTTTATTAGTCTCTGTCCAGTTTTATATCAGACTCTGGAAGTAGCTGAGAAAAAACAGACTCAACAAGTCTGCTTACCTGGGAGGAGCCCAATCATGTTTTGTGCAATCAAGCAAGGTTCCAACATAGGTTTTATTTCTCCACGTCACATTTACAACTAGGACACCTGCAGATGAGAGAGAAACAAATATTATCACTGAACGACAGAGTGACAGGTAACTCTTTGTCTAACAAGATTGCGAGTGACATTCCAATCAACACTACCATCGGTAGAATCTGAAAGCTATCCCTCTGACCTGAGCCTTCAGCCTCCATTTTGAAACTTCCTTCCCCATTTTGAAATGAACCTGGTAAACACACTTGGCCATGATTTTTCGATTTTTAAAATGTTTTTCTGTGTCATCTCCAGCTCTATTGTTCCAAGTCTGATGAAGACCTGTACTAGGTTAAAAGTTATCTTATGTTTTTTATTTTTTACATGCCTAATATAATCCGCTGCCTTTGGATTATGTACAAAGACTACAGGGCTCCACCCACTCATCTCCAAATATAATTACTGTGTGAAAAAAGATTTTGGAACTTGAAGGAAGGAAGGAATATTCTCTCATTTGCTTGCAGAGATTACATTATAGATGCTTCCTCTTTCTGAGTTTCAGAGATCTCTAATTAAACCTCCAGGAAAGTGTGTATAGACAAGACACAAAAAGAAAGAATAATCAAGATACAGCTGTGAGAAGGAAATGGGTTTTTTCTACAATCTGCAGTAAAAAAGCAACACTCATCTCTAATTTTGCTATTATTGCACATAATTGCTTTTGTTTGGCATGCCGCTAGCACAAACTGACTAGTGCTTAAAACAGTGACTTGTGAAGAATCTGGCACGTTATTCGGAATTATACATATTTTAAAGACACACTGCACATTATATAGTATGTCATTCAATAGGGACAATATAGATGCATTATTTATAGGGCAACATGGGATGGCCTTCATTTATCTTTACCACAATCTAAACAGGCAAATCTTTGGAGAAAAACCAGTATCATTATACTTTTCAAATTTCTTTTTCTTTCTTTCCTCTCTTTCTCCTTCTCTCTCTCTTTCTTACAAAGAAAGGAGACCTGAAAATCAGTGTGCCAAGAAATCTTCCCCAATCCTTTACTATACAAACAAACAAAAGCTATCAGGTTTCTCATCATTACTCCTCTCACAGATGAAGACCATTTATAACAATTAGGCTCATGGGCTACTGAACACAATGACATTTCTAATTCATTAGATGAAATATATATACCCATAACAGTCATTTCTGTTTTCAGAGCATTAAAATATGTGATGAAAAAGCCTTGAAAGAATATGATTTAGTTGCAAGAAATTCTTTCTGAATATTTAAAATCAGTTGCCATATCTGAATGAGGTTTTATCCCATACTGTAACTTTCGAGTCACATAGCTCCAATTCCTGTTTTTCAAGCAGTGAAATAATAAAGACTTAAGATAAATAATGAAATCATGCCTCATGTTTCCAGCTTGTCGGCTTGGTTTACGTCACCACTGTGATTTCTAAATTTGCATTAAACCTTTCCCCAGATTGCTGCACCAACGTAAAGAAAACATGTAACCTACAACATATTTCCTCTGGGTACTTTTTAACAGCAGGAAAGTATTTTGAAATGCTATTAGCTAAAGTGCTAGGCAAGAAGGGATTTCCTTTCAGCATTTTCAGTGGTGTATCAGAAGAAAAAAGAGTTCCCTGCATAGTTTTGATTTGTTATTGTAAAATGACAATAGCACTCCGTATAGAGTACATATCCTGGTTAAGATTTTTTTTAAAAGCAAATTCCAGATATGAAAGATAACATCTTTGCTGAGGTAAGACTAACAGCAATTAAATTTGTTTATTTTCATGCCTCTTTTCTGTTCATGGCAAATTTAGCAGCTGGAAAAACACACTTCATTCCCACCCCTATATAGATTTAAAAACACCAGATAGCACTGTGAAAAAAGAGTGGTCTGTTTTTCTCATCATTTGCTCTCTAGGGCACTGTGTGTGGTGTCAGAGACCTTTCCAACTGCTTAAAATTCTTCAGCATGTCAGCTATATTTACAGCACTGGAATATAGTGGCGCTGCCAGGAGGTTACTGCATTTTTAGCTTAAGATGCAATAGGCTGCTTCGCTTTGTTCCTAGGTCTCTAATGTAGCACAAATGTATAATTAAAATTGCTTGAAAGGGAAAACATGAAAGAGACAACAAGCCCTCTATTCTTGGAGTAATAAAATTAAAAACAGGAAAAGTCTGCACAGACACTTAACATTTGTCTGCAGTGAAAGGCTTTTGTTATTGCCTTCCCCTAGGGCTTCATATTTCCAGCAAAGAGAGGCTCCGGATTGGCCAGGACGTGCTGGGAATGTTGCTATCTGATTGGCCAGATGGAACACTGCAGCACAGGCCACAAAACGGGAAGGAAAATAGTGATGTAACAAACACACCACGCTCCTGTGCAAACTGCAGGGAACAGGGTGAGGGAGAAGGGAAGGGGAGGGAGAGCCAGGAATAATCTCAGGACCGGGAGAGGCTCACCCAAACACTTTCAGCTCCAGTTTATTTGCTCTAACTAGGCTTTGTCAACAGAATGAAAGGTTACTGTCTGCTAAACTGCTCTCTCTATATATAGAGTGTGTATGTGAGTGAGATACATATATCAGTGAATTCAGTGATTCAATTCCATAATAGCTATATCTGGATATTTTTCACTGGCAGACAAGGGCTGGGTAATGTCACACCATCATCAAATGAGCTCACATCTCTGAATTACAACTTTCCCACTGACTCTTAAGATGGAAAATAGTGAATGGAATATGCAAAACAGCACATGGGGGAATAACTAGGAAATGTTAATAACACATTGGTGTGAACAAACCATATGTTTTTCAGGCACTTGCTGCAACAATGAAAGCTATTCTTTTAACAGAGTCTGTAAATATATTCAGTAATTTTTAAAATTGCAAAGTGGCTTCATTATTTTAGTGAACTATTCCAACTTAATTTAAGGCTTCATCCTTTTAATTTCAGGTTTACTTTAATTCTGAGGTTCAGATTTTAAAGACAAGTCGAGAAATCATTTCTGATGTACCATTTTTTCTATAATAAATGCAAGTTGTTTTTATGGCAATAAAATAAGCTACATATTCATACATTTCTTGCTACAATCACAGAAATACAGGGAACAAAGATTAGTGAGATAGATGTATTCCTTCTGGATTGGAGAAAGGCTGGAGGGAGATTGATTCATTGCTTTGCACACATCTGCCTTCTGGAGCAAGCAATGAAGTACAAGCATTTAATTCAGCAAGCCTACTGGAGAAGTGGGTCAAGCGAATAAACTGCTTCACCAGGAAGCATGCAACTGGAAAGACAACAGTGGTAGATGGAAACAGATATAATGAAAACACCATCCTGGTTCCCTTCTGCTCTATATGCAACACAGCTTAAGTCATTTTGTTCTATACACAACTTGCACTGCATGGGAGCGAAACAGATTTTTAGTTGTCATAACCGGCTACACAGAATCCAAGCAAATAATCAGACCATAACTCAGGAGTCGGCAAAGTGAGCGTGTGTTAACCAGATTTTCCCTGGATCTCCTTCTCTGTTCTTCCAGTGATAATAGGTACAATACTACCATCAGAAATCTCCAGGGGTAGTGATTTATTGTTTAAATAAGTCACTGCCCCTATGAAAAATAAATTCTATTTATTTATAAACTTTCAAAACAGCCTTTTGAAAATACCCTTTTTCATAATCTCCTTTGAAAATGGGTCTTTTGAAAAAGGGCATTTTCAAAAGGATATTTTGAAAATGTATAAATAAATAAATAAATAAATAAATAAATAAATAAATAAATAAATAAATAAATAAATAAATAAATAAATAAATAAGAAAATAGGCAAGTAAGTAAAAGTGGATTTTTGCCCTTTTCTACTTTGGTGTGTTTTTTTGTTTGTTTTTTTTCCAATCTGGATGGTGCGTTGCTCATGGAGGGTCTCAAGGAGAAAACTACCTTGCCTAAAGTTTCCCACCCTATCATCTGGAGATACAATAATAATTTTAAGTTTCAGAATGTGAAGGAATTGTCATATAGCCAATCTACTGTGACATTATTAGTACCAGAAAAACACAGATGTATGAAGCCACCAGAGTGTCAACGTGAAATGAGATTTGTGATGCAAGTTTAAAATCTTTCCATTACCCTTTTCACTATAAAGCACTTGCCCATATATTTAATTTTCAATTAAATCCCATATACATCCCTCCATCACTTTTATCCTCCTTACAACCATATGTGTTAGGACTGTTGGAGACTATTTAAGCACATACACCATCCCAGTAGTTGCATTTTCCATTGCTTATCTTGCACTGAGAAGGGGTTTGATGATATTAGACCCTCCCTCTTCCAACTCAATGCTTTCATAAGAAAGTATCATGTTTACTAAATATTACATAAATTTTCCTGAACCTAACCTACTACAACCCCTTGCCTGCCCCTCCCTTTACCTGGAACTGGAATGTAACTGTGCTATGTACTCCCTTGTACCATATAATGCCAATAAAGGTTTCTAAGAATGAAAAAATACTAAATATTACCGTATTTTTCGCTCCATAAGACGCACCTTTCCATAAGACACACCAATTTTTTAGGAGAAGAAAACAGGAAAATATAATCTGTTTTCTTCGCTCCATAAGACGCACAGACTTTCCAACCCCCTGTTTTGTGGGGTAAAAGTGCGTCTTATGGTGCGAAAAATACGGTAATTAAATAAGGACATGCTAACTCAGATCCCAATTGGTTGTGGACATTTGAACCCTCCCCCAATAATTTTTTTAAAAAAAATCAGAAAACTTTCTGTAAAATCTTAGTTCAAAAAGGTTCTACAGAACTGACATCACTAGTTTGTGACATTGTCCATGCATAGCAATCAACACAAACAATTCTTAGCATTTCTTTCATAGTATGCAAACTTAGAATAGACTGGTTAATTCCTCCTAACTTCTATAGGACTATAATTAACTTACACTGCCCGCACGTATTTGAGAACTGGCACACATGCCTGTCAAGTCTAAGTATATCACAAAGGTTAATACTGGAAATGTCTGAAAATAGCATATTCTACAGATAACAGGATACATGAAACAGAAGGAGGGTGTACATTATTGTTTTAAAGAGATCTACTGCTAAGCTGTGTGTTTTAAAAATGACCCTTTTAATACATCCTGTAATCAAACCATCTGGAACAGAACTGTGATTAGTCACCCTGAATTTTATCTCAACAAATAAAGCATGACAGTGGAGCGAGGGAGATAGGGCAGCATTAGGGACAAGCAGTATAATGACATACAATACTTTATGCCCTAGTGCGCTCCTGCTACAACCATAAACCGTTGAGACACACACTGCTGTCCTAGTAGTTCAGGAAAACACAGCAAGATTAAAGAACAAAAATAGCTAGCGGGTTTCTTTTTGTTTTTTGCAACACTGACCACTTGATCAAGTCGACACATTTTGACTAACTGAGAATCTGAGACTCAGGATCCTGTTTTCATGCAATTTCTACCAACGCCTTAAAATACATTATCTTTGGACAGACATTCTTTACAAACTGTAAAGAATCTAAAACAAAGCATTCTGTAATCTGCGGGATTTGATATAGATTGTGTGATAAGATCTAGCAAATGCATACACAACAAGAATCTTCAGTGCACGTGCAAGCACGCACACACACCTTTTTGTGCCCGCTATCGAGGATACAATGCTTTCCCCCTTTCCTTTTGAAAAAAAATTATCTAAAAGGCATCTTCCAAAGAACACAGGTGGAAGAATGAAAGCTGTAACTGAAAAGGGTTTATTTCCCCATGGACTGTTGTGCTTTAATACTCAAATGAACACATGGCCACTTCCATCACTGTCACATCGGTTGCAGCCTTTGTTCTGAGCCCTGATGAGTTGTATTGATTTGGGAAAATCATTGAGCTTCTTGGAAAACTAGACTCTAGCTTATTCAACACCATCTATTTCTCTCTCAGGAAGACAGCTGGTCAATATTCAGCTGCCCGAGCTACTAAAATAAGCTCTTGCTGTTTTTCTTCTCTTTGCATCTATAGTAGCCTTCTGCTTTCTAAGCTATGGTATATCATACTAGGAATCTTGGATGATAAGAAGTAGAAATATCTGAATGAATAGTTCAGACTATTTAAGTGGTCACAGTAGAGTATTTAACACACCACCAACAAAAGGAAAATGCTTGTGTTAATCTTTAGGCATAGTTTAAAATCTGTTTCAAATCCTCCCTTGTGTTCTAATCCGCAAAGTCTGAAAGAAACAGAAATAACCGTTTGGATCCAGCACATCTCCTATACATGGAAGGACTGCAAGAGGATTTTGATTATTTTTTTCCTGTTACCTCTCATCTTCATCAACCAATCTTCATTGATTCTCCACATCCAGGCATTCTCCTATTTCCCTTAACAATGTGCTTCTCAGGGTTGGAGTCCCTCTCTGGAATGGGTGAGGGGAGGAGCATTGGGAGTTCTAGTTTTAGTTTAGACTGAAGTCTTACACATGAAAGACTGTGGCTTTATTTATGTTCAGTATTCTTTTCTCCTACTGCCTTCAACTTTTCCTAGCATTACTGTCTTTATCATTTAGACCTTGTCTTGTAGCACGCCCAGACTGTGATAGTATTGGGCATATTAGTCATTTTAGCTTCAGCCTTTATTTGATTTAGAATCTCCTTATTTGTCTTTCTGGTGGTCCACTGCATCTGTAAAACCCTCCTGGAATACCACATTTTGAATGAATAATTTTTTTCCTGCCTATTTTTAACACAGGCTGTGTACAAATTGGGAATATCACAGTATGAACAACATTGGATCTGGACTTCAGAGACATATCCTTCCATTTAAGGATCTTTCCTAGTTCTCACTTACTTGGATAGCTGCTATTCCAAATCTCCATCTTTTGATTACTTGGCTGCAGTCTCCATTTTGATTGATGACTGTGCCAGGATATAGAAAATCTTTACACTAGGCTAGGGGCAAAAGAATTCTGAACCCAAAATAAATGAAAGAGTGAAATCCTGTTTTATTGTATTTCATGACTCCATATGTTACTATTACTAGACAGGATGCAGAATAGATAAACCTTTAACCCAACTCAAAGATCAATATTAAGATCACTGCCCTGCCTCCTCTGGGTGCTGCCTCTGAGTGGGCATCCACCAGAGGGGGCAGAGTGTTGAACTGTAGAATACATGTGTGGCTGGTAAACAAATTGGCACAAATTGCTAAACTGGCAATCCGTGATGATCTCTAGGTGAATCACTTATGAGTACCTAGAAAACCCTGGGAATGGTGGTTATAAATCAGAATTGAGTTCACATCACACAATTATTGTTATTAATGAAAAGGGAGGGTGGGGAGTATGATTATATACACAACAATAGAGGCAAATAATCTGTCTTCTTCACTGTCTTTGCACAGTTCCCCAAGTAATCACTACACATGAAATAAACCTCGAAGTGGGTACAGGAGGAGTACTCTTCCAAACAGAGAATATTTGTGAACATTGCTATTTAGAGCAGGGGTCCCAAACCCCTGTCCCGGTGTCGGCCCGTGGGCTTCCTTGAACTGGGCAGCGGACATGGATCTCCGCCCCCCCCCCACGGTGGATGTGTCGTGCTCACGGAGTGGCGTGTCATGCTTGTGCGCATGCCTGCCTGCCCGTGAGTGTGACACGCCCCTCCACAAGCATGACACACCCACCTGCGAGCATGACACTCCCCCACGCATGGAGCCTGCACCCCCCAACCAGTTCTGCAGTCCCAAAAAGGTTGGGAACTGCTGATTTAGAGCACAGAGAATGTAAAATGCAGAAGGAAAGACCAAGTCTACATTTCTGCAGAAACTAGCTGGCGCTGTCTAGGATATAAAACCAATAAAATTACACACACACACCGCACTAAACTGGCCAGCTAGTACACATGTGGAACTCTACTGTGTTAGGGAAGGCTAAGGTTGAGAAGCACAGCCTAAAACTTTGAGAAGAGAATACATTTCTTCTTCAGATATTAATCCTGTAATCTGAATATCCACTGAAGCAAGAGAAGGTGCAGCCTTGTGGTTAAACTGCAGTATTGCAGCCAAAACTCTGCTCATGACTCAAGTTTAATCGCAGGTAACTGGTTCGAGGTTCACTCAGCCTTCAATCCTTCTAAGATCAGGACATTAAATATTCAGCTTGCTGGTGGGGCAATGTGTAGCCTGCACAATTCAATTGTAAACCGCCCAGAGAGTGCTTTAAGACCTAGGAGCTAGTATATAAGTAGCATGCTTTTGTCCCTCAGGGCTCACTTCCTTGGAAAAGGTTCTCAGACACAACAAGAAAGTGCCCAATAAAGACAAATTTATGATGAGACTTCTGACATTTTGTTGCACCTCTCTCAAGACTGTCTTCTGAGATGCTGGTTTTGCAAAAGCAATTTCTTTGCCCTTAGAGCAGTGGTCCCCAACCTCTAGATGTTCTTGGACTTCAACTTGCAGAAATCCTGGTCAGCAGAGGTGGTGGTGAAGGATTCTGAGAGTTGGAGTCCAAGAACAGCTGGAGGCCCAAAGTTGGGGACCACTGCTTAGAGCACAAACGAGAAGGCCTGCCCTTTGACACTCCAGTATTCTAGAAGGTTCAAGAGACTTTTCTGTATAAGTAAACAGGGAATTCAAAACACAGTTGCTTTGTGTAGTGAAATATAGCAGCCCTGTACAAGACAAGGCAAGTATGTGCTGTAGTAAGACATGCACATCTTCTATCTAGGCTTTTCAGCACGGTAAAGGTTACTACATGCTAAACTGCACTATGCTCATATCTAACCAAGTTTAGATGCTGTTCAAATTCTTTCTGGGATCAAGGGGGTGGGGAGAATTTGACTAAAGGATGGCAAAACTTGCGAAATGGTGAATTATCAAGGGAATCAGATGAGTGCTGGCTATCTGGGTAATATGTTTAAATTGCCCAGTTTAATGATGGCTAAACAAAAAATCAAACTGAAATCAGTGGGCAGGTTCAAATGTGTTTGTTAACTCTCTCTCGCTCTCTGACTCTTTATCTCTCTGACATCTAGATCAAGTAAAGGAGCCAAACCAAGGTACTATCAAGCCCACAACCAAGGAGTTCCCCACCTACTTCAAAGGTTACATAGGCAGCACAGTACATGCCTGAAGCAAAGGCCCCGTGTGTTCATGTCTACATAGTTAACTATTTGTGTGAAGTGCTGCCTGCAGCTTCTCCTCATTTTAAGCCCATAAAGGAAATCCTTTATACTCCTCAGAACTGAAGCACCCTCCTGGGTGTCTCTTCAATACACAAAAGCAGACCAGACTTGCTTGTTTCTAAGCAGGATTACATTTACATTAAAAGAGGAGCCCTGCTGGATCAGACCAAAGGCCTTAGCAACATCCTATTTTCTTCCCCCAGTGCCCAGTCTAATATCTATGGGAGACCAAAAGCAGGACAGAATTGCAACAGCATCCTTCTAGAGTTCCTCCCTAGATACATGCTGGCTTTGATTCTTGAATCACCAGAGAATGACTAGTAGCCTTATGCTTGATGAATCTGTCTGATTCCCTTGCAATGTTGGTCGCCACCACGTCTTGAAAATAACGCCCTCAGAGCCAGTTCTATGTGGGGCTGCTGATGGAAAGTGTCAGGAAATGTCAGCGGGTCCAAATTGCAGCAGCCAGATTGAGGATGGGGGCTGGTCACAGAGATCACATTACTCCCCTTAGAACAGCCCCACTGGCTGCCAATCCATTCTGGGCACAATTCAAAGTGCTAGTTTTAACCTATAAAGGGCTGCTTTAAACTCATACTGTAAAGTCCTAAATGACCTGGGTCCAAGCAATCTCAAAAGACCGTGTCTCCCATTATGAGCGATTTCAGATGTTAATATCATCAGGAGATGCCTTTCTCTTGATCCTTCCACCCTCATAGGTGTGTTTGGTGGGGACACAGGAGAGGGCCTTCTCTGTTGTTGCTCCCAAATTTTGAAAATCCCTTCCACAGGAGGCCAGGCTGGTCAAATCTTTGCTGTCCTTCCACAAGCAGGCAAAGACTTATCTTTTCAGGCAAGCCTTCCCTTAGTGGTTGACTACATGGCTCGTCAGCCTGGGAAGGCAGCCCATCTAGGAGAAGGAAAACTCTGATCCCAAACCCCCATGCCGTGAGGAGAAGGAGGAGGCACCGCCATCACCCATGCTGTGGGGGAACAGGCTGGGTAGGTGGGGCTCGTCAGTCTTGAAAGGCAGTCCATCTAGGAAAAGAAAAACTCTGATTTCAAACATCCACTGCCTTGTGGCTATATCCACTGATGGAAAAGGCTCCAGGAGTGTAGGCATCCTCGAGAGACTATGGTAATGTGCTCTGTATGAAGGTCTTGGAACAGTGTCTTGTGTAGCTGAGAAGGCCAATTCAAGAGTGACAATCTCTTCCACATTGAAGACAAATACAATCTGTCCCCTGTCCAGCTCCCTGGTTTTGCTTGTTTCGGGACTGCCTCTTTGCCTCGGCCTGCTGTACAAGTGTCTCTTCAAATTGGGAGAGGCCATGATGCACCGCCTGCCTCCAGGCTGAATGCTCAGACGTCAAGGTTTCCCATCTGTTGAGGTCCATTCCTAAGGCCTTCAGATCCCGCTTGCAGATGTCCTTGTAACACAGCTGTGGTCTCCCTCTGGAGCGGTTTCCCTGCACTAATTCTCCATACAGGAGATCTTTGGAATCCGACCATCAGCCATTCTCACAACATGCCCAAGCCAATGGCGCTGTTTCAATAATGTATACATGCTGAAAATTCCAGCTCGTTCTAGGACTACTCTATTTGGAACTTTGTGCTGCCAGGTGATACCAAAAATGCGTCGGAGGCAACGCATATGGAAGGTGTTCAACTTCCTCTCCTGCCATGCACAAAGGGTCCAGGACTCGCTGCAGTATAGGAGTGTGCTCAGGACACAGGCTCTATAGACCTGGATTTTGGTGTATGCCATCAACTTCTTATTAAGCCATACTCTCTTTGTGAGTGTAGAGAACATGGTAGCTGCTTTCCCAATGCGTTTATCCAGCTCGACATCTAGAGAGAGAATGTCAGAGATTGTTGAGCCAAGGTACACAAATTCATGAACAACCTCCAATTCTTGCATGGAGATAGTAATAGAGGGAGGTGAGTCCACGCCCTGGCCCATGACTTGTGTTTTCTTCAGGCTGATAGTTAGTCCAAAGTCTTGGCAGGCCTTGCTAAAATGATTTATGAGTTGTTGGAGGTCTTCAGCAGAGTGGGCAACAATGGCTGCATCATCGGCAAAGAGGAAATCCGGCATGCATTTCAGTTGGACCTTGGTCTTTGCTCTCAATCTAGTGAGATTAAAAAACTGATGGAAAAGGCTCCAGGAGTAAGATAAATGTAAAGGTTCCCCTTGACATTTTAGTCAGTCGTGTTCAACTCTAGGGCACAGTGCTCATCCCCGTTTCCAAGCCATAGAGCCAGCGTTTGTCTGAAGACAGTTTTTGTTGCCACGTGGCCAGCGTGACTAGACACTGAACGCCGTTACCTTCCCACCATGGTGGTACCTATTTATCTTCTCGCATTTTTACATGCTTTCGAACTGCTAGGTTGGCAAGGAGCTGGGACAAAGTGACGGGAGCTCACTCCGCCGCGTGGATTCGATCTTCCGACTGCTGGTCTTCTGACCCTGCAGCACACAAAGGCTTCTGCGGTTTAGCCTGCAGCGCCACTACGTCTAGGAGTAAACCTCGAGACAAAACCCGGAGCCAGAGTCCCGGAGGCAGTTCGTGTTGTTCTGGCAACTCCTGCGACATCGCTGGAACCAGTTATATTGGCTCTTGCCTTTCCACTGGACTATTTCAACAACGTGGAGAGGGGGGATTTGCTGCTTGGATAACAGCCTATCCTCCATATTATTTTACCCAGGCTTCGTCCTCTGAAGAGGACACTCCAGGTTCGTATACAGCGTCAAAGTCCTCCATACAGAGCATGTTACCATAGTCTCTCGAGACTGAAGGATGCCTATGATGATGCTATACATTCTGCTTTAACTGGGTTTTTAGTACTACTTGTTTTTACCATTTCTCAGAGTGATATTTTGTTTGTCCCTTTTAAAGATTTGTATACTTATTGTTTTTAGCTTTAATAATGCCATTTAATTATGTAAGCTGCCTTTTTATACTCATTGTTCCTAGCTGTAAATATTGTCTATTAATGAATTAAACCACCACTGTATACTCATTGTTTTCAGCTTTAAATATTGTCTTTCAGTGATGCAAGTTGCCTTGGGTCCTTTTAAGAAGAAAGGCAGGGTAACACTGGAAACACTGGAACATCTGTCTATTCTGCAGACCAAACTGGAGAACTGTTAAACTATCAGGTGTAAAGCGCTGCGCCATCAATAACTTGTGCCCAAATGCAGTCTATATTCTTGGGCTATTTATAATTGTATACATATTTTGCATGTAGTCCCACCTTTATGTCTGAGGAAGGAGACTTATCTGTGAAAGCTCACATTAAAATATAGCAGTTAGTCTTTGTGTTGATGGACGTGGTGGTGCTGTGGGCTAAACCGCAGAAGCCTGTGCTGCAGGGTCAGAAGACCAAGCAGTTGTAAGATCGAATCCACGCGACGGAGTGAGCTCCCGTCACTTTGTCCCAGCTCCTGCCAACCTAGCGGTTCGAAAGCATGCAAATGCGAGTAGATTAATAGGGACCACCTCGGTGGGAAGGTAACAGCGTTCCGTGTCTAAGTCGCACTGGCCATGTGACCACGGAAGATTGTCTTCGGACAAACGCTGGCTCTATGGCTTGGAAACGGGGATGAGCACCGCCCCCTAGAGTTGAATACGACTGGACAAAAAATTTTTTTGTCAAGGGGAACCTTTACCCTTGTGTTGAAAAAAAACCTTTAAAATTCTAAACTATTTCACAATTTATAGTCTATCAGTGATTCAGACAGGCATTTAGTAGTTAAAAATATTGAATTTTTAAAATTTTAAAAAAGCATATATGTATATTCGGCCTTCACGCATTGTTTGTTTGAACTTCTGTTCATCAATGCACCTCACAATCCTTCTCTTTGTCCTTGTGGGACAAAGAAGGATCCATTTTGGACTATATGTATTCCTTTCTTGGGCTATGTGTCATGTTCTTAATGCCTTTCTTTAAAATACTGCTAGAGAACAGAAAGATCAGGGCACCATTGGATCCAGCTTGCAACCCCACCCTGACACCCTCTTCCCTTCTTCCACAACAGATGAGGGTTCTAGGGAAAGGACTCATTTGTACAAAAAGGATCTTTTATTTTTGTGCTTCAGTGTTCCAACGGAGCCAAAGAGTGACACAGATATAAACAAAACCAATGTGGCTGAAAAAAATACAGTATATGTGTTCCTGTTTACCACCACCTATCCACTTTTGGCTTCTTTTACCACTCACTGAAGTTCCAGTGTCACTAACAAGAGATCTCCCCCACAATAATTAAATTTGGCACCAAATACAGGTTCTCCATCTTTGTGGCCACAATTTGCAGCCACAGTCCAAAACTGTCATCAGGAAGTGATCTGTAGCTAGTGTGTTGTACGGTAGGGTCCCTCATTCCGTTTTTGTTTTTTTTGGTATTTTCCCAAGAAAGACCAGCTTTAACAGGGTTACATAAAGGAAACAGACTATTGTCTTCATTTTGCTGCAGGTCCTTTAAAACAAGATTCTCCTCCTCTATTTTGCCAATGGAATGGGAGAATC
Source organism: Pogona vitticeps (assembly GCF_051106095.1). NCBI lineage: Eukaryota > Metazoa > Chordata > Lepidosauria > Squamata > Agamidae > Pogona > Pogona vitticeps. The sequence continues at coordinate 251,189,026 of NC_135784.1, read as the reverse complement.
ACACTGTGTGAAAAGGAGGAATATTTTCATCCTGTTCCTATGGGCTGCTAAAGATTAGAAAAATTGGGGTGGTTCTCCTTGAAGTATAATTTTTGGCAGTTCACATTTAGCTCAATTCACTTTCTCCTGTTGTATAAAGGTAAAGGTTCCCCTTGACATTTAGTCCATTCGTGTCTGACTCTACGGCACGGTGCTCATCCCCGTTTCCAAGCTGTAGATCCAGCGTCTTGTCTGTAGACAGTTTCCGTGGTCACGTGGCCAGCGCCACTAGACACGGAATGCTGTTACCTTCCCACCATAGTGGTACCTATTTATCTACTTGCATCTGCATGCTTTCAAACTGCTAGTGTGTCTTTTAAAATTAACTCCTGGCTTTAGAAATATAACTGCCTTCATTATCTTTCTCCCTGCCCTTCACACCGATTCTTTATCCTACCAGGGCTAGGAACCACAACCCTTCTTGCTTCTGCCACAATAGACTATAAATTACCTTGGGATATCCTTTTCCAAAGGTTTGAAAAAGGATATCTATAGACATACAGTATATCTAGAAAAAAAAAGTTAGCTTCTTCTAAATATTCAGGCCAAAAAGAATTTTGCCTCACTCAAAGCCTTCTATGTTGCCTTTCAAGAAGTTACAGCTAACCCTGTGTTTCTTGTCTTCGGAAACATCCGGGATTACAAAGGTTTACATCTGAGGAAAGATCAGAACAGGAAGCTTCCACAAGCAAGCTGCAAATAAATAAACTTCAAGGTACATTTGGTTATTACCTGCCACTGCTCTGCATGGCTGTAAAAGGATGTCAGGTGTGAAGAAGGGCAAATTGTCCAACAACAGGGTTGTGAAACATGAAGAGAAGGAAGAAATTCAGTTTGTTGAAAAGACAAATAGGAGAGTAGAAAAAGTAAAGAGAAGAAAAAAGCTTACTGTGTTACACTGTGGATAACAAACTGTGGTGGAATTAGACAGACAAGCGTAACCTCCAAAATCTACTACTGATCATGCATCTCCTTGGGGCTGAAAAACAGAGCATCATATAAATTGTGATGCTTTATCTAAAGTCAAAGCATTTTATTTGCTTTTGTGCCAGCTCCAGGGTCCTTTTCATCTCTAGCTACCAGACCCAAGAGAGAACACATTCCTATAGCTCTGTTGGCAGCCAGCTGCAGCCTCCGTAAATCATAAAGCCTCTTAACCAACCGTTCTTTACAAAGGCCAACTGCAGTTACTAGACATGATCACTCCTTTATTATTCCACTCAATGGAATTTAAAACAGCAATTTAAAACAGCAGCTGAAAAACACCGAAAGTCACTGAACTGCATTTTCCCAATATGCAAGTGTACATTAAATTTCACGTACTGTTTAAAGACTTCATTGTCTTCACTTTGAAGTAAAAGGTTAGGAATGGGGTGAGGTGGGGGGCCAATAGTTTAGCCAGATGTACCCATAATAAAAGAAGGACAGGATTCAAATAGAATTTATTTTTTTACATGCATCCTTAACAAAAGGGTATATCAGCTAACAATTTTGAACAGAATTGTCAATGCATCAAATTTTGGACAGTAGCTAAAAAGCTGCATGGTAACGTGCTTATTAAAATAGCAAAAATGTTCTCGCATTTAACTCTTACCTTTCAATAAAACATTCATCACAAAGGTGCTTTGTGGATGGTTGTATATGCAAATACTGGTTATAATGTATTGAAACTTAATTTATTCTCCACTTGAGTTCTTCCAGCCCTCAGGTTTATTAAGGCCCTAATACTAATTTATTGTATTTTGCTCTGTTACATTCATGTAGTTTAACAGTTTGTAATTAGAGATGGGCACAAAGCTAAAAACCAAGCATGAAATTTGTCAAAAGTTGCTAATTCATTGACTTGGATCAGTTCAGGTTTGTCCAAATTGGAGAACCCAAACTTTCCTGAACCAATGAATGTTTGGGCAATTTATGAACCTCCTGGTTCACTGCACCTCCACAGTCTTCCCTGTCCCCTTCTGCCTGACCCCCAACCTCTTCCCACTGTCCCCATTGCCTCCCTACCTTTTCCTGCCACTGTCTGCTCTTTCTCCACCGCAACCTTCTTGAGATGCCTGCAGCAATCCAGCAGCCTCTGAGTATGCCCCACCTCTCAGTTGAGAGGCACAGACATAGGCAGAGGCTGCTGGGCTGGCTGAAAGGCTGGCTAACATTTTTTTTTAATTGATTAATTTTTTTAGTCATTCTTTTAAAAACCCAGTTAAGTATTTTTACTTACCTGGCCCATCAACCGGCAAGAGGGCCTCTGTGCATGTCCCTGCCTCTCAGCTGAGAGGTGAGGACATGTGCAGAAACTGGCTGGCCTGAGAGTACTGGCAGCCTCTCAAGATGGTGGCAGCAGCAGAGAAGGAGGTAGTAGCAGGAAAAGAAAGGGAGGCAATGGGGACAATGGGAGGGGGTGGGAGCAGGCTTCCTGACAAGGAGGCAGCCGGGTTGTTGTTTTAGTGCCACCAGGCTGTCTTTAAAAAAAAAAACCCACAAAATTCCTGAACGAACCCATCAACCAGATTTGTGGTCCATTCAGGAAAATTCATAAATTCATGGTTTGTGTACTTCCACGGACCATAATGAACTGCCATCTCTATTTGTAATACAGTGGTGCCTCGCTTAACGAGTGCCTCGCTCAACGATGAATTTGCGTAACGATGGCCTTTGCTGGAAATTTTGCCGCCTCACCTAATGATGTTTCCTATGGGGGATTTTCGCGTAATGATGTTTGGGACCTTGCTTCACTTAACGATGACAGTTTTAGGTCCCCTGTTTCGCTTAACTTTTTTTTTTTTGACAGCCCTGTTTTCGCTATTTTAAAAATATTCTAAAATGTTTAAAAATGTTTAAAATGTTTGGAATCGTTAGTGCACCTAATAAAACCTTTGTTAAAGTAATTTGGCTTCATTCTGAGTCTTTTTGAATTTTTGGTGATTTTTTTTTCACCATTGAAATGTACTGAATAGGCTCCTATTGGAACGGATTAACCGGTTTTCAATGCATTCCTATGGGAAATGGTGTTTCGCTTAACGATGTTTTCACATAACAATGTTTTAAATGGAACCTATTAACATCGTTATGCGAGACACCACTGTATATGAATCCACACTGACATGAGAGCTGCTTGTACCAGGCTGTGTGGGAGCAAATGTGGTTTAGTGGTTGCTGATCTAGAACTTGAAAAACCTGGGTTCAAATGGCCACTTTAGAGTACGATATAAACACAATCCACACACAAATAACATATAACTGTAATAGTGGGGCCAGGAAAAAAGAGACTAAATGATCCAAGACACATGAGATCATCATTCACATATGACCTGCAGCACATGGTGTAGCTATAGCTATTAAAAATTTGTGATGTGTTTCCTGATTGCACATACAGTCATTTCTATGAGCATCTTTTGTGGCCTTTATACAAAACATATCATTTCATGATCTTCACTTGATATGTTTCTTATATGAAAAAAGAAGGCACTTCTTTTGTGAGCCTTATGTCTTTGAAACCCATTATACTGACCATGAGCATGAATTCAGGCAATCCTGCTAGCTTTTCTTGAAATGAAGTCATAAAAACAAAAGAAAAAGAGGTAAAGCAAACTGATTAGGTGAGAAAGAGCTGGATTCTTCAATAATGTACACACTTTCTCTCTGTAATCCCAGATAGGGTTTTTGAAAAGCAGGAGCAGTGATTCAAATCCTTGGTCTCTCCACACTCCAAAGACATCATATTTAGACAAAAGGGCAGCAATCTAGTCAAGATATCTCTGCAATGTTCTTTGAGATATATTTTGCACAAAGAAGCACAATGAATGTCCTGGTATTTTATGGCAAACAAAATTAAAAAATGACCTTGATTAACACCTACCAAAACAACTGTGTCAGTTTGCTGGGACACAGAAATTGGCCAGCTGCCTTATGAACAAAATGAGTAGATGACAATACTTGATCTATTTTAATTATCATCATCCACCTTCAAAGCAGGTTATATATCTGATACAACTTTCTGCACCATAGGATGATATATTGTGAACTTTCCCATCAAACTGGTAAGAGATTCCCTATATATTTTTTTTCTCCTTGAGAATAAAACAACAAATTCCAACACGCTGATTGTTTTGTTTATTAGAAGCCGCCTACTTGTGACTCCCTTGACCTGAAGGGATCTGGGGAGCTACTACACTTTCCTTTCACTTCTATACACTGTAAAGCTAGTCCTTCTTTGACCTTAACAGACTGGGGCCAAAACTATTTTAGACACTAAAATATCTCAGTTTCATCTTCTTTGAATCTACTACTTTCCATCCCAAATAAAATCAACTATAAATTGTATTGGCTAAGACCCTTCACTAACACCTATTTCTGTTCAAATATCACTATCTAGGTAAAGTGCTTTGACTTGTTTCACTTGGGGAGTACATGCACAAATTCATCTGAATTATCGACTGCACTTTACCCTCATCTGAAATGGTGGCCCCTCTGTCTGATAAGCGATGACCCCAATGGCACATAAAACCTTCTCCAAAGAGTCAGGAACATTATTGCTTTGCACCGGGGACTGCAGTGTGAGAGCCAATCTATCATGTCTCCTGACAGCTTTTACAGCCTCTTCGCATTAGGCCCCAGTCAAACTCCATCCTCCCAATTGTACACATTCTTCCTGCTCTTCTTTACTCTGCTCCAATGAATATAGGGCGGGTCCAAGAATTCACCAAAGAAGCAGCCTTTGTTTTCCTGAAAGTCATGGTTGCTTTAAAAGTCTGGCACCAGAAACAGCAGCTGTTGCTAAAAACTAGCACAATTATAATTAAAAAACAACATGAACAGTCTTCCAGGAGAGAACCATCTAACATGATGAACCAAAGGAACCAGTTTGTTGTTCCAAGGAACAAGATTCCATAGGTATGCACCATCCATATTCTTAGTGGGACTTAATCAGATCTCAGGTGATGATAATCCAGATAACAGGGTTTCTGATGCTGATTTTAAAGCTCATACACAGGTGGGGGGGAAAACCTTAAAATAACTGTTTCTGAAAGTTTTAAACATTATTCCCAGTACTTTGAACTGATCCTGGAAACCAACTTGTAGTCAAAGCCATTCATACAGGTCAGTGTAATTAATACCAACCAAATGACTCGTCCCTACCAACTTCCCAGTGGCTGCATTTTGTACTAACTATAGTTTCCAGTTCTGATTCATGCTAAAACATTAAAAATGGGGGAAATGCATCAAAAGAAGCATGAAGTAATTTTTAGTAACTGGTCATAACTGTGCTCTGTTGTGAACAAGAGATGCATTTGTTCTGCCTGTAACACTGGGCTTCCATGTCACATCAGCTAAACTCTGGAAGGAAAAATAAAAAAAAAGATCCTTGCTCATATCTCAAATTATGTGAGCAATGATTGCTATAGACCCAGATGTAAGAGGTCAAACTTAGGGTTTTAAGAATATAGGGAGCAGGCCTTTTATATCCTTGAACTGTTGCCATTTTTTCTTGCTGGCTAACCTCTGTCCTCTAATTCCTACTATCCATTTACAGTCTTCCATCACTCCTTGCCAAACTTTGGATGGGCCAAATACAGTTCCCTCCAGATGTTGCTGAGTTTCAACTCCCAGCATTCCTCAACCAACAGGAATGTGGCTAAAGCTGGGGGGGGGGGAGAGTTTCAACCCAGAAACATATGAAGGACTGCTTTTTTCTTTCCAGAGTATTCTTCAAATCAGAAATTACTGAGAGAAAGCAGACTGAATCTCAAAGGCAAAGTAGTCATCAATACTGAGGGTACAAATCCATATGTACAAATCGCTCAGATTCGCAGTGGGCTGGACTCCACTGTTACTGCAAAATCGGAAGATGTGCCCAGTGTGCCGTGCTTAGGTCAAACTTTAATGGATGAGTTTCAATTGTTGAGACCCAAGGATGTGGACAGGGTGCTTGGATCTGTCCGTTCTACCACCACGCCGCTCGACCCTTGCCCATCTTGGCTAATTGGAAGATCTGCCAGGGGGGTTCGCACTTGGGTCCAGGAGGCCGTGAACACCTCTTTGAGAGAGGGAGTGGTCCCTACCGCCTTGAAAGAGGCGGTGATTCGACCACTCCTTAAAAAGCCTAACCTGGACCCAAGGCTGGTGGTTAACTACCGACCAGTGGCGAACCTCCCTTATTTGGGCAAGGTGTTGGAGCGGGTTGTGGCCGGGCAACTCCAGGCGCTGCTGGATGAAACGGATTTTCTGGATCCATTTCAATCGGGTTTCAGGCCAGGTTTTGGTACAGAGACTGCCTTGGTCGCCCTGTATGATGACCTTTGCCGGGAGAGAGACAGGGGGAGTGTGACCCTGTTGATACTCCTGGACCTCTCAGCGGCTTTCAACACCATTGACCATGGTGTCCTTCTGGATAGGCTGGCTGGGTTGGGAGTTGGGGGCACCGTTTTACAGTGGTTCCGCTCCTTCCTGGCTGACCATGTCCAGAGGGTGGTGCTGGGGGACAGTTGCTCTGCCCCATAGCAGTTATGTCATGGGGTTCCTCAGGGCTCAATACTGTCCCCCATGCTGTTCAACATCTACATGAAACCGCTGGGAGAGGTCATCAGGGGGTTTGGGCTGAGGAGTCAGCAATATGCTGACGACACTCAGCTCTACCTCTCGTTTTCCACCAATCCAGGTGAGGCGGTTTCTGTGCTGAACTCGTGTCTGGACCTGATAATGGACTGGATGAGGGTTAATAAATTGAAACTCAATCCAGACAAGACGGAAGTGCTGTTAGTGGGTGCTTCGCCGGACAGGTTGGAGGGCCATTTCCCTGTCCTGAATGGGGTTACACTCCCCCTAAGGGACAGGGTCCGCAGCCTGGGGGTGCTCCTGGACCCCAGTCTAACTTTGGAAGCTCAGGTGGACTCGGTGGCCAGGGGCGCCTTCCTTCAGCTGCGGAAATTATACCAGCTACGGCCCTACCTGGACGAGCGGAGTCTCATGACAGTTACACACGCACTGGTAACATCTCGTATTGATTATTGCAATGCGCTCTACGTGGGGCTGCCTTTGAAGACGGTCCGGCGACTGCAACTGGTCCAGAATCGAGCTGCGCGGCTGGTGAGTGGTGGGGCCGCCAGAGAGCACATCAAGCCGATTCTGTACAATTTACACTGGTTACCAGTTGCTGTCCGGGCCCAATTCAAAGTGCTTGTTTTGACATATAAGCCTAAACGGCTTGGGCCCTGGATACTTGAAGGACCGCCTCCTTCCATATGAGCCTACCCGGCTATTAAGATCTAGCCAGGGGGCCCTTTTGAAAGAGCCATCCCTCAAGGAGGTAAGAGGGATGGCTTGTAGACAAAGGGCCTTCTCGGCAGCTGCCCCCAGACTATGGAACGCCCTCCCAACTGAAATTCGCCTGGCGCCAACACTGATGATATTTTGGCGCCAGGTCAAAACCTTCCTGTTCCAGAAGGCTTTTAATTGAAATAACATTAACTGTGGGTCTTGATGATGGCAATTTAAATTTTAATTTGTATTTTAATCGTATTTTAATCATTTTATATTTTATTGTGTTGAATTTTAATTGTTGTAAGCCGCCCAGAGACCTTTGGGTAGAGTGGGCGGCATATAAATAAAATAAAATAAAATAAAATAAAATAAAATAAAATAAATAAATAAATGTATATTGAAAATGTGTTGATTATTCTGCAGCAATGAGAAACCAAAATTTCAGAATACTTGGAGGCCAGGGAGTTCTGAGAGGGGGAAGTAAAAAAGCAACAACAACAACAACCTTTCTCCATTTTTATCTGTTTGAGCATGCCCACTTAAGATGTGTCATGGAATGTGCATCTTTTAACGTTACTGAGGCTAAACGATCTGGAAAACAGGCATGTGCATTGGTTTTACAAAAAAATGGTCAGCAATATGAAATGAGAAAAGGGGAAATCAAAAGTACTACTGGTATGAAAGGTAAAGGTGAATGATAGCAGAGCAGATAGGTTACAAAATTAGGAAATTACATAGTCCCTTCCCCCCACTATCACTGTTTATGCTCCCCTCCCATTTACGTTTCTTAAAAAATACTTCTCTCCAAAGGTAGGTATGTATGTATATATATGTGTGTGTGTGTGTGTGTGTGTGTGTGTGTGTGTGTGTGTGTGTGTGTGTGTGTGTGTGTGTGTGTGTGTGTGTGTGTGTGTGTGTGTGTGTGTGTGTATATATATATATATATATATATATATATATATATATATATATATATATATATATATATATATATATATATATATATATATATATATATATATATATATATATATATATATATATATATATATAAAAAACTGCTAGGAATTTCTTCTCTAGGCTAAAAAACAAAAAACAATACCCAACAACACCTCAGTAGTGTTCTAATTTCAAATGTGATTTGATTAATCTGCAGTCTTCGACAAATAAAATGAAATGTGAGAGTTTAACAAGATCCTGTGTATGGAATAAGAAGAGGCAAAGGATTGTCATTCCCATTCTGCAGTAAAGATACCTATTGATCATCTTGCCACAAATCAGATGTAGCCATTCTAAAAATCAATTACCTTGAAGTGTGAAGTGAGGGGAGGGGGAAGAGCAACAAATAGCTTTTTGGTCTGATGAACTTTAAACTAGAAGAAGGTGATTTAGAAAGGCCTCCAAAAAACCTGAAGTCACTTCTATTAAGTTTATTTATAAAATATCTGAAGTTAAGGTTGAATAGAGATGACTACATTTGTAGATGAAATCAAACCATACAGGATAGTAAACTTCCAAGCAAACTGAAAAAGATCTCTTCAAACATGGAGAACGGGAAACAAAAGTTTAAAATACATGACTGTTAAAAGTGATGTGTTCTGACACAAACCTAGTTCTACATAGAGATGAGGCCTGATGATAATGCAGAAAGATCTCTTTGAGCTTTGCTGGACAGCTCTAAGACAATATTTACTCAGTGTCTTAGTTTACATCTCATGACCAGCCAAAGTTACAGGGAAACTGTGGCTTACCATTTAAAAGTGCTCCGCTCTGTCCAGCTATTTCTGTTAAAAATAAGGACAGCTAAATAATCCTCAGACCTTCTGCCTGTGGTTTATTGTGACATCCAAACCTGGCACTCTAACTTGCTTCTCCTCCATGACACGCCAGTGTCATAAATCAGTGGTTCTTAACCTTTGTTACTCGGATGTTTTTGAACTGCAACTCCCAGAAACCCCAGCCAGCACAGTTGGTGGTGAAGGATTCTGGGAGTTGCAGTCCAAAACTCCTGAGTAACCCAAGGTTAAGAACCAGTGTCATAAATAAACAGGTTCTGGGTTATTTAAGTGGCTTATTAGGGAAAGACAAGCCAGAATGCCAGGTTCAGACACTAGAACAAGCAAATCATAGAGGTAAGGTCCAAAGTTTATTTAGGTCCGTGCTCCCTCCTTTCCATGGGGGATACTGGGCATCGTGTATGGCAGTGGTGAAATAAGGCAAATTCCATGTTAGGTATTATTTTTAAAAGTGATACAAAGCCTGCATATCTGCATTACAGTGGTGCCTCGCAAGACGAAAAACTCGCAAGAAGAATGGTTTTGGCGATGGGGGGGTTGATGATTCACAAGACAAATGTTCGTATGACCATGCTTCGCAAGACAAATGTTTTCTGTTTTTTGGTTCCTGCCTCATGTTTGCTGATTTTAAATGTTTTTCTATGATGTTTAAAAAGTTAAAGTTTTTTGATTGAAATTTTTGAAATAATCTGCACAATATGTATGGCTTTAAAAGAGCACTTTGTAAACCAAATTTGACTTTGTTCTGACTTTTTTTGCCCATAGGAACGCATTAATTAGATTTCAATTCATTCCTATAGGAAAACGTGTTTCGCAAGACGAATTTTTTGCAGATGACATTAACCGCGGAACGAATTAAATTCGTCTTGCGAGGCACCACTGTATTTCATTTCAGATAGTGTACAGAGTTCCATATGGCCAATCTGAAAAGGACATCATACAGCTAGAAAAACCAGGGCAAAGGACAACTAAACTCATCATTGTTCACCTCTATAGCTAAAGGCTTTTTTGTTCAGAAAAAAATTGCTAAAGGGAACATGACAGTGCTTTGCTGTCATGAAATATTAAAGTTGAATATAGAAGTATGCCCTAAAATAGCGGTTTTATCAATTTTTGATAAGGGGCAACGGAACTGGACAACAAAAGAATTCATTTCAAAATTTGTAACAATGGCAAGATTAATTATAGCAAAGAATTGGAAAATAAAGTATGATTTTCAAGTAAACGAATGGCATAAAGAAGTCTGGGATGTAGCCATCAATGACAAGTTAATGTGTAATATTAAAGTAAAGAATTTATATCTTCATAAATAAGAAAAAAATTATTTATATTTGGGGAGATTTTTATTGATTTTATATTAATAAAGGAGAAGGGTTTTGTACCTTCACAAGAGTTAATGCAGTTTTAGAAGGAGAATGGGCTCTGTAAATGGAAGAAAACTGATTGTATCTCCAAATGGTTGAGAGGGAGAAGAGCATATTTTGTATAATTGCATTGTTTCTGTTGAATTATTTTGAAGTGTTTTTTTTCCAGGTAAGTATTTTTTTTTTGTTTGTGCATATGTTCTTTTTATCTAATAAAAATATATATATTTTAAAAAAGACAGAGGTTTACTCATTTAAGTAAGGTATGGAGAAAAAATAATGATGAAATCACAAGCCCTGTTCATAATAAAAGGACCAATAAGCAGGCAGTAAAACGGGTGATAGCTTCAGGACAAACAAGATGAAGTACAAACTCACACAATGCATATTGTAATATACAATATAACATTTGTTACAACAGGTGCCATACTGAGGCATTCCATAATAATTCCAGGCCACTTTGTCATGACCATGCCAGATTATGCTTCCTGGAACAATGAGTTTGAGCTCCTGAACCTGAGGACAGCTGCCCCCTGAAGACCCAGGGCTCTCAGTGGTACAGGAGACTGAATCCCTTGATGAGACTGCTGGATTTCTTCCCAGTCCCTCAGCAAGAGGGAAGGTTAGGGCATGGGTTTGTCTGGAAGTTACCAAAAGATGGTTCGTCTCCACAGGATGTCTTCTCAGAAGTAAGGGACTCAGTAGTAGCAGGTTTTCTCAAGTGAAGGGCCTTCCTCCTTGGGAGACTTAGCTACAATAGTTGTTGATGCAGCTGAAGTAACTCAGCCACAAAAATCACACGGCTGCCTCAATCATGCTGCTGAGCAAAATGGCTGTCCTGATCGCCACATGTTGCTAGCTATTCCTGTATTCCTTGTCTCTTGGTCAGATCTCAGCTGATTTTGATTGTGTTTGACTGTGTCTCCTGGGCAGTTCCTACCTGCTTGTTCTCAATGAGACCAGTTAGATCCTGGACTGCTGCTAACCTTGGCTTTGGATCTCTCTTACCAATTCACTCAACTTGCTAATTGGATACTGCCCTTTTTTTTTTTACCTCAGCCCTCCCCAACTTTGCTTCCAGAGTCCTCTTATGTGGTTCATTTACTTGTTGTGTGCCCTTCTTGGTACTAACTTTGGACTCTCAAGACCTTGCCACTGTGACTAACCTGTCTCTGTTATCACATCTGTCATTCCACTTATTCAGAGATCAATTTTCTGAAGAGGTGAGCTCTATGTGTTGAGATTCTTCCTGACTCAACACTGATTTTCTAATTTTTTATACAGGAATGACAACAGGGCTTTCAAGTATTTTTCTGTTCAGTTATAGAAAACAAGAATAGTATTAAGGTGTAGTAAGACCCCTGTCCAAATGCATTCTAAAAAGAGTTTGACATCCAGAGAAGGGAGGTCTATTTAAAACTTTAATTTTATTCCATCGATATCCATTTCTTTATTCAAACAAATGATGGACGCCTACATGGTTCCTGCAACCATTACACTCCACAGCAACCCTGTGAGGAAGCCACCAACTTAAGGTCACTCACCAAACGTCCGTAATCTGGAACTTTGAATCTTAAACCACTATCCATGCTTCCTCTCTATCACCACTGTATGCAGGGCATGCAAATAACAGCCAACTATTCCAGGATCTCAGGCATTATACCTCAGACTACCAGTTTAGCACATGTGTCCAGTGAAGGTACAAACACTATGTTGGGGATTCTGTTGCATGCCTGAAGAAATGCTCTCTTTATATCAACTTAATTATAACCTAATTCAGGAATAAGTGAATCCAAAATTCTAGCCCTGCCCCAACACTGAAGATGATTCTAGTTCTCTACATGTGCAGGCTCTCCACACAAGCAAGAACTGATTTCTCCAGGGTTCTTGCTTTATATAGAGGCCACACATAAGTAGAAAACTCCTTCCCCAGATGAGGACAAAGTGATAAAGAAGGGGAAGGGGTTAGGCACTCCCATATTCATGACACCGGAGTTTCTAATGTTGGAATAAGGCTTATGGTCTTAAGAACCTCAGGGAAGGTTGCTGTAGAACTACCGTACTTATATACATTGTATGTCTCCCAATGAGACTTCAGTTTTCAGGCACCTTCCCACCCCACCCTAATGCTGGCCTGCAACGACTCTTAGATACCAGCATTGATGTCACCATTAAAATCTTTCTGGAGTCAGACTTCATTCATTCAAGTATTTATATTATTCCAATCCACCCTAAACAGATTTCAGGTGGAATACTATCAATATGATCAACTTAGAGAAATCTATTTATTAAAAATATTTTCCCTTTCCCCTTAAAAGAACCCAAGGCAGCTTATATCATTAAAAGACAATATTAAAGCTAACAACAGTGAGCATATGAATACTCGAATGGATCAAACAAATACCTATATATTTGTTTGATCCATTTGAGTATTCTTATGCTCACTGTTATTAGCTTTAATACTGTCTTTTAATGATATAAGCTGCCTTGGGTCCTTTTAAGGGGAAAGGTGAAAATATTTTTAATAAATAAAATATTTATTAAAAATATTTGCCTGCTGTCCTTCTCTAGCAGGCAAAGACCTTTTTTAAGGCAATCTTTCTCTGTGTGACTGACTGCTTGAGTGGTTTTTTTAATGGGTTGTTGTACCTTACTGCTTTGAATAAAAGCAACACCAGAACACACTCAAAGCAGTAAGGTACAACAATCCACTAAAAAACCCACTCAAGCAGCCAGTCACACAGAGAAAGCTTGCCTGAAAAAAAGGGTCTTTGCCTGCTAGTGAAGGACAGCAAAGACGGGGTTAGTCTAGCCTCCTGTGGGAGGGAGTTCCAAAGTCTGACACCCGTCAAAAACACACCGGTGAAGGTGGTGGGACAGAGAGGAAAGCCTCTTCTTTAATTTAATTAATACAATTCTAAAATAACTGAATTATATGCAAGCCATTTGAAATTCTTTTAAAACATTTGAAACTGTTTAACAATACAGAACAAAAATGGGGAAGCCAATGAACAGGAATCCAAACTATGATCTCACTGTCTGGTGAATGCTCACATGAACATGGAAGCTTCAAACTGATGCCTAAAGAAAAACACTGACTGAACCAGTCAGGCCTCCAACACACTGACCGCTACAGCTGGAAAAGCCCTCTCCTTATGTAATTTATCCCTTGAAGTGGTGGGACAGAGAAAAAGAGCCCTCACCTCAAGATAATAACAGGCAGGTATGTTGAGACAAGGCTCCCTCAAATATTTAGATCCCAGGTCATTTAGGAGTTTGAAAGTAACTCTCAAAATCTTGAACTCAAATCAAAAGTACTGTATTTTTCGCTCCATAAGACGCACCTTTCCATAAGATGCACCAATTTTTTAGGAGAAGAAAACAGGAAAATATCTGTTTTCTTCGCTCCATAAGACGCACAGACTTTCCACCCCGTTTTGTGGGGGGAAAGTGCGTTTTATGGTGCAAAAAATACAGTATATCTTTTAAAATCAATGTGACATTGGTTTCTATGTGGTGTTCCTGCCAGCAGGTCCTAAAAGCAAGGGTAACATTTTTGTTCTATTTTCCCAGGTACTTCATATGGGGTTGGGTACCTGTTTTGTATTTCCTACTTTTCACTTCTTTACCACCATTGTTTAAGTCTTGCTGTTTCATTGCACATCTATTTGTGTGACTATTTCGTGGTCAGTTTTTTAAAAGTAAATGAATGAATGAATGAATGATAGCATGGAAAAGCCAAGAAAATCTTGTATGTGTACACAGCAACAAGAACCTTCATGGCATTGTTGTCTCTCAAGCTAATGGTTATCTGCTAACCAGATCAACTCTAAGCAGGCGGCCTCCTGCGCAGCTTCTTGTAATACAATGAACAGTCATATCCAGCAAATCTCCTTGCAACAGCATGACAGTAGCTGCTGCCTTAGATGCTGGGCCCAAAAGGAGACTGGGGCATCCTTAAATAAGTTTTACAGATACAACAGATAAAGGCAAGAATGAAAGCAAGATTTTTTTTAAAAAAACAAATAAAGCAAATACAACAGAACATAAAGCTGTTCCTGCAAAATATGAGTATTAGTGAACACCCAATGTGTAGATGTAGGTACTGATGAAAAATACACAATGAAAGTACTATGAGTGTCTCCTTTGTCTTTCAGGGTACATAAATTTTATTTGCAGAATATAAATTTTAAGCTTCTGTTCTTCTGTACGCATCTGTCATGATTCAAAATTGATTTTAATGAGATTCAGAACTGTGGCTCCTATCTAGGATATTTATTATGAGAAAGCAGATTTTTCCCATGTAATGACATCCAAGGACTTCTTTTTACTTTATGGATTTATCTATTTATTTGGGCTCCATCCATGCACCCAATCCATTTTTACTTAAGTAAAAAAAATTAAATCCTTTGTTTCACTCACATGGAGAAGCCCCAACAATGAAAGGAGTCTCCTACTGAGAGTGAGCTGACCACAGAACTACACTCCAATTACAGATGGTAGGAGAGTAAGGGAGACAGATGACAATGGTCCTCCTGATTCCTAACTGACATATTTTGATGTGAAATAAAACTAATTAATAATTACACTATTACTACACAAGTTCATTGACCAAACGAAACCCCAAGCAGGAAAAACTTGCAACATTTTCAGAAAAAATCATGATTGGGCTTTGTTAAATCTCTAAAGGGAAACACTACAGCATTTGTGCGGCAGACACCAATATTACTTGTCTCTGCATCCTGACAGTTTGAAGTTAGCATACTTTTGGCAGAATGCACAGAGCACTCTCAGTCAAACAGAAAAAACCCCCAAGGGATTTCAAAAAGCAGTTTGGGAGTTGACTTGAAGTAGGAGGGGTGAAAACTTCTCCAAGAAGGAAGCTGTCAAATAGGCTTGACACTGTGTAGATCTGTATCACATCCCATAGTCCTACTGCAGGCTTTGTCTCACAGATACACTACTTAATCCACAACTCAGCTCTTGAGTCAAGTAAATTCCAATATAATAATGGAGCTGGAAGGCCAAAACCATCAAGGTCAAATCCCTGCTCAATAAAGGAATCCAAGTTAAAGTATATCCAACAGATGGCTCCCCAACTTTCCCTTGAATGCCTCCAGTGTTGGACCACTAACCACCTCCCGAGGTAACTGCTTCTGTTGACACACTGCTCTAACACTAAAGCAGTTTTTCTGATGTTCAATCAAAATCAGATTTTCTGTAATTTGAGCCCATTATTCTGTTTCCTGCATTATAGAATGATCGAGAATAGATCCTGTCCCTCTTCTGTACAACAACCTTTCAATTATTTGAAGAGTACTATCATAGCTCCACTCAGCCTTCTTTTCTTAAAGCTAAACGTGTGCTGCCTGGAGCTTCTGGGAGTTACAGTCCAAAAACATCTGGGTTTACCCAAGGTTGGAAATCATTGCTCTAGGCAATGATGGCACTTGTCTGCTGATCTTCTCCCTCCAGAAGCACCAACGTCTCTTGAAATGTGATGAGCACTGGCTGCCTTTTCCTACCCTTAAATAAATGGCAATAGATTTAATTAGATGAGCAACCATATCAACAATTCCTCTAAGGCACACAGTTATGTGCGCATGGACGTCTCCCTCTGCGTAGCTTTCCTCCTCCTCTGCACAGCCCCTTCGGTTCCGTTCACAACAGAACCCTGTACAGTACACACACAGGCAGAGTTGCACACACAGAGAGAAGTTGCATGCAAGAAAGGCATAGCGCCGCTTAGCAGGGCTGAAAATCAGAGAGTACGTTGAACCATATTATAAATTTTCTTCCATGTAAAGTGGTACCTCGCAAGACGACGACCCCTCTGAACGACGAACCTGCATAACGATGACTTTTGCGATCGCTATAGCGATTTGCAAAACAGTCATGCTAATGGGGGATTCTTGCTGGACATTGATAAGGTCTGTGCTTCGTGAACCATTCGTTCGCAAGACAACGATTTTTTCCGATGATTGTTGGCTTCGCAAAATGGCTGCCCTGTGTTTTCTGGACCCATGCTTCACAGGGCAGCCATTTTTACAGCTGATCGGTGCTCACAAAATGGCTTCCCTATGGGTGATCTTTGCTGGACGACGAGGTACTTTCCCCATTGGAATACATTAAACCGGGTTTCAATGCATTCCAATGGGGAAAGGGTTTTTGTATGACGACGATTTCGCTAAACAGTGATTTCAATGGGACGGATTATCGTCGTCATGCGGGGCACCACTGTAAATGGCTGTGGGAATTTTCCACAGAACACTATTCACCTTCCTGCTCCCCAAAGATTAGTCTAGTCCCCTATTCTGATTATGCTGCTTTTAAACAACTTGAGGGAAACTGTGTGATATAGTAGGGTTAGAATGCTGGATAAACATTTGGAAAACCTAGGTTCAGATCCTTATTCAGCCCTGACGTTCACTGGGTGATTGTGGGGCTGTCATAGTCTCCCAAAATGCCCAATCTCACAGGGTTGATCTAAGGCAGTGGTCAGGGAACAGGGGTAAATTACCCCAAATGGGGTAAAAATGAAAATCCTGGGGGTAATGAGGACGCGACCCTAACCCCATTCCCTCCTCCTCCTCCTCCTCTTTTTTTTTCTTTTTTTCTGAAGAGGAATATAGAAAAGCATAACAATAAAACATTTTTGCTTTTCCTTTTGGAATGAGTGGTATTGCTTTCAAGACAAGATCTGAAATTAAAATGCAAAGAATTGCAAATTATGAACTGTATTTAAAACAGGCTGCAGAATTAGAAAATGATAACTCCTGTGCATATTGTAGATGTATACAACACTGAAATCCAATGTACACTTCTGCGCCTAGTGTGCGCTGCCATCTTCATAAAAGATGTATGGCTATCATTATTGATGGGCTCTTGCTGGCCTTCTTCTGTTGATTTGTTATCACTTCATAAAGATTATCACAGAAGAAGCAAGAATGCTCCTGTCCAACTAATACTTCTCATTTTCTGTTATTAAAAACTGTGTTGTTTCTGTTTTCATTTTCTTTCTGCTTCTAAGTCAGCAAATCTGAGACAGATGTCCACAGGTAGCACAGAGTACAGTGGTGCCTCGCTTAACGACTGCTTCGTTTAACGAAGAATTCGCTTAGCGATGGCTTTTTCGGAGCGATCTTGCGCTCCATTTAACGATGTTTCCTATGGGCGATTTTCTCTTAGCGATGTTGGGAGCAGCAGGGAAGGAAGGCTGAAGCCGATCTGATCTTCCCCCCCACCAGGAGGCTTCTCCGAAAGCGCTGTGCCCGATGGTGGGGGAGAAAACCGGATAATCCGTTCCTATTGAAACAGATTATCCGGTTTTCAATGCATCTCTATGGGAAAACATGTTTCGCTTAGCGATGTTTTCCCATAGCGATGTTTTTTTTTTAACCAATTAAAATCGTTAAAAGAGGCATCACTGTACAGCATTTCTCCTTAGCAAAATGGTATGTTCAAAATACTATTTTATAAGGTTAAGGTCTCAATATTTAAATTTAATAAATATGCCAAGCAATACAATATTATATGCTTAGTTATGAATAATGCTTGTTGTGTTGTTACAATAATAAAATAAATCTATTAAGAAACTACTTGAATACAGTATTATGCTTTTCCTCCAAATTTCCTTCTTGGATTTCAAAGTACTAATGATGACATATAAAGTTCTAAATGGTTTAGGACCTCAATATCTGGTGGAACATCTCCTCCCGCCTAGATCTACCCAAATCACTTGCTCCAGTCAAGATAGGCAGCTGAGGGGCCTAAAGCCAAGAGAGGCCTGAAGAGAAGGACCAAAAAACTAGGCCTTCTCAGCAGTGGCCCCTCGCCCCTGCAACAATCTCCCCCAGAAATTTGTCTGGCTCTCTCGCTGGGAGTTTTTAAGAGCCAACTCAAGACCCGGCTCTTTAGGCAGGCCTTCCTGCCTGTCAATACCTAAATTATTTGCTATTTTCAATTGTATTAATGTTGTCGTTTTTTTTAAATTATTCTTGAGTGTTGTTAGATGCCCAGAGCAGACTTCAGTCTAAATAAACAAATGAACAAACAAACAAAATTTCCCCCTGTTTTAAAAGGCATTTTATTGTATGTCACAAAATTTTGGCTGCATGAATTTTTCTCCTTCATAGCATCAGAATTCTGTAAATTTTACATCTCTTGCTGCTTTTCATAGTAATGAATCTAGTAATAATGCTTATTATGGAAAAAATGGAAAAAATGCTTTCAGAATTTAGCATAATTTGAATCTGAAATGTTGACCTGTAATATGTGGAGAGAAAAAACTGGACTTAGGCAAAAAAAAAAAAAAAAAAAACCCCATCTGAGCTGTCAGAGTCTCAGAAAGGATATAGTTGTGACAAATAGAATACATGTAAACACTGGTATAACGCTGGATATAAAAATCAAATTATATGGGAAGATCCCGAGGCCAGTTTGACAATTAATGGAACAAATCTTTATCTTTTCTTTCCTTTTTTTTCTTTTTGTGACCCCAAATCTTGATAGCAAGAGTTATGTTACTTACAGATCTACTTACTCTTCCACAAAAACCTACTCTTGCTGCAAGGTTTTTTTTAATCTATGAGGGATCTGGCTTAAAACTCTCAAGGAAAACATATAACAGCTACAGTTAACAACTTCCTTTCTGCACCGAGTTTACTGAAGAAAGACGGTGTCCCTCCCTCCCACCCCAACCCCTGTACAACACCCAAAAGGGAAAAGTGATAGGCTTTACTGCACTGCTTATCACAAAAAATTTCTGTGAGGTCTGAAAAAATAACGATTCAGCAAAACACAAGGGTCATACAGTTGCTGGTGCAGACCCAGTAAAACCTTTTCAAAACAGCAGTTTTCAATGAATCTGTTTTCAATGAGTTTTCCCTCTGCCCAGAATCTAAGATTTCCCCCCTCCCTTCCCAAAATTTGGTAACCATAGTTTCTGTAGCCTGCTGAGACCTGATACACAGAACTGTGTTCTACCTGCTATTAAGCTGCTGATAGCAGTGTTTCTGTTGCAATTTATGAGATATGTCAGTTGGGGCACACAGTATTGTACACATTATATTTTCCCAGCTGGATACCTCTGTGAATGGAAAGCAAAACTATAGATACATCTGAAGCACAAGTCTAAGTGGGGTAAAGAACAGACTAAGAAGTGTACAGGTTAGAATTCCTCAATAGTCTAGGTCAATGATTACCAATCTTAGGTCCTCAGATGTTTTGGACGACAACTCTAGAAACCTTGGCCAGCACAGCTTTGGGGACGCTTTGGGGAGTTTTAATCCAAAAACATTTTGGAACTGTACTGAACATGTAGATAGATAACTGCACTGTTAAATCAACACCACTGACTGGGAGTGCTTTCTGTTGAACTGGCTTTAAACATTTCCACACACAAAGCCCCTCTTATTAAAATGATAACACTGGCAGACAACAAATCATTTCAACTAACAATGGCAGATTTCCTGGGCTTTAAACTGTAACTAGCACACTGATGGCACAAAATAACTGTTAAACATAAACCAGCAGTGAAGCCACAGACACAAGATATAAAACTGAAAACATGCTAAGCATATAAAGCTAAAATTCTGCATCGTATTTGCCGGCGTATAAGTCGACTGGGCATATAGGACGACCCCCCCAGCATTTCCACTCAAAATGTAGAGTTTGTTATATACTTGCCATATAAGACTACCTCCTCTTCCGCATGCGTGATTCTGCTTTGGCTGCATCATGGGGAGAGTTCTTTTTCCCCCTTTTGGTTCCTTTCGCTGGGAGAGAGCGAGGGTTTGCTTGAAGAAGGACAGCATTGGCGCCGAACAGCTGACTGTCGGGAACCAGCAGAGGCGACAGCCATTTTGGAGAGGTGGCAGCCATTTTGAGAGGCAGCAGCCATGTGGTCGCATCTCAAAATGGCTGTCGCCTCTCTGCTGGTTCCCGACAGTCAGCTGTTCTGCGCTAGAGTCAGGCTGTTCCCAGGCTACCAAGGAGGAGCTCGGTCTACTTGGTTTTACTACCAGGTAAGTGACTTCGTTGGGAGAGAGGGAGGGTTTGCTGGAAGTGCACCCGGCGTATAAGACGACCCCCCCACTTGGAGGCATGTTTTTCAGGGCCAAAAAGTCATCTTGTACGCCGGCAAATATGGTAAATAATTAAATGGAAGCATTTATGAAAGTGTCAAAACATGACATATGTCGATCCTGTGTATCAGTCTCCACTGCGAATATTTTAAAATGTTTGTTAAACACCTTCTTTTATTCACACAAGTGTTTGGGTCCTGGCTGGTTTGTTTCTGTGTTTCACAGACAGATTATTGTCTCCATACTTTAATCTGGAACAGCATTCTTTTTGTTGCAAGTTTATTGGTTTGCGCATTCTGACTATTTGTAAACCAATTGCATTGTACTTCTGTTTGGGCATATAACAATTGTATATAATACATGCAAGTATAATAAGCTAGAGCTGGCTGGATAGCTCCGTGAGATTGTGGAGCCACAGGTTGGGAGTTCAATTTCCCCACTGTGCCTACTGTGAGTAGAGCCAGCCTTTGTCATCTTGGGCAACCTGCACAGTCGCAGGGTACCCTCAGAAGAATGGAATGGTAAACCATTTCTGAGTATTTTCCACCTAGACATTCCTGAAAAGGGTCACCATAAGAAAGAACTGACGTGACAGTACACAATTATTAAAGAGGTGGTGAGGGGGTGCCGTGTGTATTTTTTTTTAAAAGACAGTTTCTTAAATTACATTTAACTGAGGGTGCCACTTTACTGCAATTTAGTCTGCAGTTTCTTGTTGCTCAGTTGGTGGGGGGTGGGTGGGGTTTTCCCATCAACTCAGCTGGCATTGCTTTTCTCCATTTTCTGGCATGTGTGGCTGCCTATCTAAATCCAAGCTGGAGACCTGTTACAGCAGGATAATCCTCCTCAATTAACTGCCTGTTCTCTCTCTACCTCCAAACAATTTTGACAGGCATAATTAAAAAGACAGAGGGGAAAGAATGGGGAAGATGATGGTATTAAGATGGTGGTATGGTGTTCCCAGTGAAAACTGAACTGATTGGAAAGTGTGATGTGGACTCTCGCAATGGTTTAATTAATCATATTGCTGAGGATGGCTACAGTGATTACAGCAACAGAAACTAGCAAGGACACATAGCATAACAAACTTGAAGCAAACTCGTTTCTCTGTGTATTTTCCTGAGTTGTTCTGATGTTATCAGCTGTTTTAATGCAATGACCTAAGGTCTACTCCTGGGAGAAAGACAGGATATGAGCTAGACAGATTATGAGAAGGTATAGGGGACAAAAAAGGAGGAGGAGGAAGAACTGCTGCAAATCACAGAATCCCAGAGGTGGAAAAAATCACAAGCGTCACTGAGCTCAGGTACAGAAGCAAGAAGTGCAATGCTAATGTATACCTGACAAATGGCCATCCAAACTTTGCTGAGAAGTTTTTTGAAATAGGGAATAAATAGGGCTTTGCTTGCCTCCAGTCCTCACTTGTTCTCAAATATAATAGGCAAAAGGTCTGAGATTACATCTGAAAGTTCCTTTAATTCCTTTGGATGTAGTTCATTTGGCCTTGGAAACATGAATTCAACCAAAGCAGTGCAGTGTTCTTCTATGTCCTTTGTCTATCCTGGGCAGCAGCTACCTTACCTTCTCATTTACTCCACTTGCACCTGGTTGGGGGCTGTTTTCTTTTTAGAAGACAGAAGTAATACAGCATAGGTGTTCAGCAGTTCTGTCTTCTCTGTCCTCTGTTAGTAACTCCATACACAGACCCACTCTCTCTTTGTTTTTCTTCTTGCTTCTAGTATAGATGGAAAAACTCATTTTTCTTAGTTTTAACTTCTCTTGCTGGTCTGAGCTCATTCTGGGCTTAAGTAACTCTATTTGCAGGTTTCTTTACTACCATGTGAACCAGCCCTTAGCGTTAGCTACATACTTTCCAACACAAACTACTGGTTTGGAGATACATATCACTGTATGTTAGTTGTCTGTAGGACATCAGCTTTTCACACCTTGAGAACAAAACAATTTCATAAACCTGCTAGACTGTTTGTACATTACCAAGGTCAATGTAAAGGTGAGTCAGTTTCATGACATTACATATCTAAATGGCTACTACTTTATTTTACCAATTAGCAAAGAAGCCATTACAAGTAACTTTGAAGGGACTGCAAGAGCAGTTGCTGCTTCTAGAGCTTTCTTAAGGGGGACACAGATGAAATAAATTTATAAGGCAGTTGTGAAGCATTACAGAGTGGATGTCAGAGTGATACTTGATGCATCATTTGGTTGTGGTGTTATATCTCCAGTGTTGGTGTGGCATCACACCAGTTAGTAAGTGAGCTAATCAGTTACTTGTATGTGTAAAGCACAGAGACCAAGAAGAAGGAGGACCAGTTACAAACTGTAGTTTGTGAATTCACACAACCCAATCAAAATCCTCTCTACCTGCTATGTAGTGGCTGAGAATGGAACTGAGGAACAGCCACTGGGAGGTGGAGCATAGACAATGGGAGAGGGCTGGGCTAACAGTTTTTAGGCTCAGGAATTTTCCGGAAATGTTTGTGCAGCCACAGAAGGACCCAGAAGCACAGGGAAACACCAAGTGCTTGTCGAGTTCTTTCTGCTTAGTGGTTTCTCAGCTGGGCACTCTTCTAGACACTCTCCTTCTCTGGTACGTACATACATCAGCACAGGAGAGAGTCCATAGCAAGCTCCCTACTTTAACAGACTGTACTTTGTACATCCAATTCTGAGTGCTGTATGTACTTTGTACATCCAATTCTGAGTGCTGTATTGTATTAGGGAGACCTTCCTTTAAATCCTGGCATACCAAGGAATTGCTGTGGTTATTCAATAGGGAGGGGAACAGAGTTTTGCAGATAGTCAAGACACTTTCCAAATAGAAAAATCCTAAATAATAAAAGTGCAGCTAGTGATTAATAAAAATTAGGTCCTAGGGTTGACCTTTCCCAGAAATGTACTGTATTTTTCCGTGTATAAGACTATACTTTTGTCTAAAATCTTTAGACTAAAAATTGAGTGTTGTCTTATACATGGAAGTAAGCTGAGGAGAGAACAAAACTTGCCTCTGCAAACAGGCTTCCTTCAATCATGAGGCTTAGCTTCCTGCAGTCAGGAGAGTTGGCTTCCTCCAATTACGAGCCTTATGGAACTGATGTCAGCTGATGCTGAACAAAGTAACTGGAACACACCTCATTGGAGGTGGAGCCTGTAGGCAGTGCTCATATTCAACAGGGACTCATAATGTCTAAGCATTCTGAGCCCTGAGGCTGAATACTCAAAGCTAAGTTTTCTTAATTTGGGGTTAAAAATTGGGTGTGTGTGTGTTTCTTATAACCGGAAAAATATGGTAAGTCCAGATAAAGAAAGGTGGGAGAAATAATTATCCATACATTTTACACAGGAACCAAATCCAAAGGCAGGACAACACACAGGTTCACCCTCTGCAGAGATTACTGAATCAGACAAAACATTTTCAGATTTGATCAAGTTTCACAGTTTAAGCTTAATAAACAGTCCACACTGTAAGAAAAACTTCCAGCTGTCTGTAAGAAAACTGCCCCATATGTGAAATTCAATACAAATGAAAGGCGCACAATTACAAAAGCACAACGAGGCATTTAAAACATATGCTTCTCAAATGACTATAGGCCTTCCAAAAAGTCACCAGCTCCCCGTACAAGGACAGGCTTCTGATTTGTTTTAATCTTTGTACCAAAGTTTCCCTTCTATTACAGGCACCCAAAACAATGAAATTAAAATCCAAACCCTGTTAAAACGTCAGAGGTTGAAATCAAGGATGGAACCGATTACCATTTTAATAACCACTTCAACTTCTTTGAAATAAAATGCTCTTTTGATCTTAATATGTTCAAATGCAGAACCGTGCATCAGAATTCTTTACATTACCAGGGAGAAAGCACAGAAAGAAACTATTACCTTGTGCTAAATCTCTAGCACTGTATGATATTAAAACATACCTATTTGTTTATAATTACTCAGTGCTCAGTTCTTAGTTTATATTTGATTAATTGAGAGAGAAGGGAAAAACAAGTAGTCATGAATAGTGCATTTGTAGTCTTATAGCCTCTTAAAAAGTAAAAAAGTTTACTATATACTGCTTTCATGGACAATAGCCTAAAGTGAGCTATCATTCACAAAACCCATGCTATAATAAGATGGTTAGTCTTTAATGCAACACAAGGCTCTGCTGTTTCTGTTGCAAGAGATGTACACAGCAACTTCTCTGGTAAATGATTTTTAAAATGTTGGATAAATAGGAGAATATAAATATGATGAATGAACACTAACCCCTCCAAGTAATTATATGGTGTTTAGTATATAATCCAAACATCACTGCTCTTTTTGCTACGAACATTATTGTGGTTTCCAACCATCCAAGGCAACCAAGATAATAACAAAGCTCACGTTGGTTACTGCTGCAGTGTTATTATGATGTATGTATGCAGGCCTCTTGCACGCTGGAATGGCAGATATGGAGCATAAAAGAAGGTGGCAGGAATACATGGCTGACTTATGCCATAGCCTGCCCTGCAGATCTGCTAATTTCTACCAGAAACACTTCCTATCCTGGGTTGAAGGGAAGAAGCACCTTCTCCCATTTATGCAAGAGAACCAAGAAAGAGGAAAAGGAAAGAAAGAAAGACACAAATGGAATCTTGGTACTACTCAAAAAATGTTTCTGCTGATCTTACATGAACTAGATATCCACAAAAATAATCTATAAGCCACTAGGCATTCTACTCTGATGTGCTGGCACATGGATTTGTGCACACTTGCACCCAGGTTTATCATGATTTTGTTGTTCAGGTGGAAATACATTGTATGAATAAGAAATGTAGACATAGATAGTAAACCATTATCATCAGAAAAACAGTTGAGTTTGTTTACAGCAGAAACTAAAGGAACAGTGTTGTGTGCAACCGGGTGACTTTAGCTTGTATCAGCTGGTAGCAGGGGTATTATCTGACTGAAAGCCTGCTACAGGATGCCTCTGCCACTGAAGAGAAAGATTTTAGCTGATTTCTCTTCCCTCAACATTCTTACATACCCCCAAAATCTCCACTGAATGGCTGGAGAACCCACTGGAGTGAAAAAAAGCCGAACATGGTGTTGAAGCAGCAAAAATCCCCCATGCCACCATCAAAATCCTCAACTTGACCAAAATCCCATCTATGGACAAAAGATCCTTCCAGTGTTGGAATCAAGTCAGGAACCTTGCCATAATTCTTAATGTCTGTATGGAAATGTTAGTGGTCATTGTTACATTTTAGTCCTAGCAGTGGTCATACTACAGTGAAAGTTATTAGGACAGGAAGAAGCTTCCCCGCCCCCCCCCCCCCCCCCAAATTCTAGCTATTGGTTGGAAAATGCAGCAGCTCTATCTGGAGTTTTTGGGTCGACGGATTTATTTCTGAAGCAGTAACACAGCCATAAAAGGACTGCAGTTCCAACAACAGTACCCATGTGGGATGCTATTCTGACTGCTCTTCTATGGTGGTGGTGAAAGAGACTGCATCTTTCCCCACCTCCTTTTGGAAGAGTCACGAATAAGAGACATTTCTGAAAACTCCTTTAGCTTTTGACAGCTTGTGCAGTCTCCTGATGTCACGCCTCCTAATTGACACAATGCAGGGTCTGCAGGGCACATGGCTGCAACATTTGTTTTACAAGCGCACATTTTACAGGAAAAGAAGGATTAATCTTCCCAAGACGTACACGCATACTCTCCCCAAAAAGGGAAAAATAAAACTGTTACACATCCACATAAATAAAAATTCATAGGATGGTGGCAGGCAGCCAACACACTATTTCAGGTCTGGCCTCCCATCTGCTCAGCCTGTTCATGGTTAGAAAACACAAGCAAATTGCTTTTTCTCTAACTAATTCTCAGGACTCCTTAAAAACAAATTCCATGATATAACTGTAGCAGAAGAGTTTACAGCGATCAATAAAGGAAATCCTTCCAGCACTCAGAACATTAAACAGCCTCAATAAAGAAAAAGCATCTTCCTCTCCCCTCTATGTTACTAAGAAACTAAGCCAAATAGTTACTACCCCCCAAAATAAGAGGGAAATCATTTATCTTTTGATTCCCTAATTGCACATCAAAAGTTATTCTCCATGTACGGCAACTGACTGCAACAACATACAGCAATTTGCTATTGCTGTTGTGATGTGCTTCTAACATATAGTAACCCTATAAATTTGCTTCTGTTTCTTAAATCAAATGTACTTTGGTCCATGAAAAATCGGGATGAGCACATTTCAAAACCAACACACAAATAATATTTCTCACTTCTACCTCATCTGCTAGATATAAATTTATCTCAGTATTTCTGGGACTGGGGCATGTCTCAAGATTCTATATTCTAACATTTATCTGAAGCTGAGAACATATTCAAGTAATAAAATATATTTTACAAGCCTAAGCCAGCCTTTTATTGCTGAGCTGACTCAACAGTACAGGACCTATGCCCACGGTATCTTTTTTTTTTTTTTAAGCTGAAACTCATCCAGAACTGATTCACAGGGCTTGGGCATCCATTGAATGTCCTCCTGCTGCAGAGTTAACAAGCATACATTATTGATTCTCATACCGATGATGTGCCACACCAAAAAAGGCTGCACCCAGGATTTGTTCATGTAATGTTCTTTCTTCTTTAGGTAACTCATACTGCAAATGTAGAATAGCAAAAGAAGAAGAGACTGCTGTAAGGGGAAACCGTTTACTCGCTATAAAATTAATTTTTCAGTAGATTCAGCATAAACCCTTGTTCCTGCACATCACCATTACCCAGCTGTCACATCTTTCACACAGAGTGGAACACAATTTTGCCATGGTGTGAGCAAGTCTCACAATAAAAATGGGCTCTGTATTTCCATAAAACTTCATGAACAGAGAGCAGCTTCTCAAGGTCTACAGGAAGACTGGGAATATTGTAGCAGATTCAGTCAACATGACATCCTCCCCCTAGGCACACTAATCCTAGGCAACTAGATTGAAGATTAAGGAGCAGGAAACAATTACATTGTGTGCCACTGCCAAGAAGCAAAGGCTCTAAATCTCCTTGAAGGTGAAAACAAATTAGCAGGTTTGCCTGAATCATGCTCTCTATCTGAATGAAGACTTTCAGCTACAGTCTCATTAAAATGTTCTGTTGTAAAATACATTTTCTTATTAGCTATGCCTTTCTGGTCTAGACAAGCAGAAGAGTTTGTAGCTCAGCTGTCAACCTCACCCTTGTACCACCAGGCTTATATGTGTTGTATGAAACATCACTGGGATAGATTCACAGTGTCCTGGGGTAAGTTACCTCTGTGTAAGGCAACACAAAGCTTAGAGCTGCTGAATCCCTGGAGTCACAGGAATAGCTCAATTGCTTAGTTGAATGGCTTCCTGATAATTTTGTCATTTTGACACCTGAACTTTTTGTTCTTCACAAAATCAAGGGTATTTTTTTCTTCTTTCAACAAGAAATCTGTCAAGAGAGAATCTGCTTTGTAAGCATGTATTATCTGACCATAGTGCAAACAGAAGACATGAAGAAAGATCACTGAAGTAGTTTTTAAATACTGCACTGAAGGGAAGGCAATTTCAGCTTGTTTTATGCTCACTCAAAATATAACTTACATTTGTCATCTGGGCAGTTCAGCCCAGACGACAATCAAAAATCCAGGATATCTGCAAACTTTCCAGGGTCCAAAAGTCATTCAGCTGAGAACAAGGAATGCAAATCATGTTTGTTCGGCCAAGTAATCTTCTCTGGTGGAAACAACTTTCTCAAAGGAAAATGGACATTGCCAGAATGAGCAGGTTGGAGCAGTGTGGGTCTGTTGATAGTGCATATCCATGGGGAACAAGCTTGCCCATGTGAGAGAGTGATATGATGACATTCTTTTTTTGATCTGCTGTTCTCTGTGCAAAAGAGCAGCCAATGACTTCATTTCCCCCCGCCCCAGTGTTCGATTCATTTTGCTTGTCAGATACATATAGTGTTTGTGCTACATAAACGTGGTATTGTAATCAGACCAGAATGAAGCTCACAAACCTCTTAAAAGTTTTTAAAAAATCCCAAAGTTTCAAAACAAAACAAAAACCCTCCTGTTGGTTTTCCCTTAATAATTCTTTTCCAGTAACCTACTACTATTGCTGAACGTAAATAGTCACAAACTCTTGTCAAACTACTGGCCATCATCACTCAGAGTTTATCAGATCACAGCCCATCTTTTGGCCACCCAAGTCAAGGCACCAAATTGGTAGAAGCAATAAACACATTCTACAGTGTGCAGCACTGGAGTTTTTTTTATGACTTAGCCTCTTGATCCGTGCCCTCTGAAGGCTGAGAGAACCCAACACTGAATACACTGCAGGGACAACATCATGATGAACCTTTGCTTTCTTCATATTTATGGTTTCAGTTTGGTTAGAGAGAAGTTGTTTGTTAATATAGAAATGTCTGCCCCACCCTTCTGGTGGTTCTGAAGTACTCAAGATGGCACACAGTATGTTGTGCTAGAATAAAAATATCTTTATCAACCTGAAAAAGGGATCCAGGGAGAAATCCATCACTCTTTAGAGTAGCGGCTCCCAACTTTGGGCAACCCAAGTGTTCTTGGACTGCATCTCCCTAAAAACCCGGCCAGCAAAGCTGGTGGTGAAGGCTTCTGGGAATTGCAGTCCAAGAACATCTGGGTTAGCCAAGGTTGGGAACCACTGCTTTAGAGGCCAAAAGTGTCCCACAATATTAGCACAGCCACTGAGGAAGCCCCATCTCTTGAGAATTTTAACAGTGCCCCCATCTTATGTGGGATATAAAGAGAGACATTTTCTTTTGTTGGTTTGTTTATTTATTTAAAATATTTCTATGTCATCTTTCTTCCCAAAAGGACCCAAGATGGCTTACATCACTAAAACAGTATTTAAAAGCTAAAACAGTAAGTACACAAATACTAAGTGCAATAAATTAAATACATTAAATGTATACATTTAAATATTAAACATTTGTACAAATATCAGTCATACATCTTTGCAAAATATCATAAATCAGGATAGCATTCTGGGCCATGTGGGACTTGGGGACATCATTTTGAGGCAATTCTGATCCTGTTTTGTTGAACTTTGCAGAACATTTTGAATGAATGTTGTTCATAACAAGATTTATTAATTTACGGACTGAACACACACACATACACCCCGTGTTTTCCAATGTTTATATAAGCTAGTGGGTGAGGAGACTTGGAGTTTTCAGCTTGGATTTCACCATGATAATGCCCAGTTCCCTCTCTTGTTCTCAGTTCTCACCCCAAGGGCACTACAGAAGTCTAGATTGCTGCCTGGATGCAGTGAGGGGGAGGATGCGAATAGACAAAATGAATCTTAATCCATACAAGGCAGAGGTTGCTATCGTTAGCAGAAAAGCTAACCTGGGATTGGGACAACCTGTTCTGGATCAAGCACTTAACCTCCTTGAATGGCTTTTATTGGCCAAGTGTGTGATGAACGTTAAATAAATATATACCAGATTCAGAGAGCTCAGTTGGACATGCTTGAATCTTAAATGAGCACAGCAAGTTTTTCATTCTAAACAGCTTCATTAAATTTATATATGGAAATGCTTTCTACAGCTTAAGGTAAGCTATGTAAAAAGGTGGTTCCCATAATTACAAGTTTTGAATTTAATAACTAACTCCATCTTTTCTAATGACTATTCCAAATGTCATTTCTAGAACAAAATGAAAGACAAAGGCATTTTTTATTTAGCTAGTATTTGACCAAAGAAACCATTCAACTGCATCGCTTTTTAATTAGCTGATCTATTTCTTCGTCTTCTTAATTAGGTTGACTGAACTTCTGGGCTTTTAAGGTATTCCTGTCTATGGAAAAATCACTGCTTCCTGCTCAACTGTTAAGACTATAAAATCTTATGTCAGCATTCTTCACCTTCTCCTTAAATGGCATCCACTCATAGTACAGTACTTTGCTTTGAAAAATGATTTTACATTCATACAAACAAGTGAAGCAAAGGACTTAATCAAATAAAACCATAGACTATTCTCAAGCTCCTGCCTTAGGTTACAAAAAGATAGCTGCACTGATTTATGAGAAGTGACATTTACTGATTCCCTTTAAACAAGTTGGTCTTTGTTGCCCTAGTTAAATACAACACCAATAGACTGATCCTGTGCATGTTTACTGGGATGTAAACCCTACTAATAGAACCTATTTTCTAGAACCAACTGCCCAAGCAGAGGATTCTAGCCTCAGGCATTCCCAATCAACTATTTAAGTTATAGTCAAAACAAAATGTGAGGAAGGCTTGGTACATCTGTGCCTTTCAACATGAATCAACAAGATTCCGGAAAGGACTATGAGTAAATAGATGTAGCAGACACATATGCCACATCTACCCTCCATACTCAGCTATATGATTTATCTGGTATAGGCATGAATTTAAAAGGGTGTCCCATATTTGAGAATTTTTAAAAAGGGCAGTAGAGCTTAGCACACGCAAACATACACTAATCTTACATAATGTTATATACAGAGTAGGCATGGGATTTTTGACTACATATCTCATAATTCTAGATTTTGGGAGTTCAACCTGACAGACCTACAACCACAGACATCTAAATGTGGTTTGTCTAGAGAAAAGGCCTAGTTGGGAAGGTTTCGAAGTTTAGAATAGGCTTAGCATCCTATGCAAAAAGGAAGCTGCCCCACTGCTAACTGGAACTTCTTATTCTTAACAGGAAACTGGGGCATATGTAGGATTATGCCTGGCCCCTAAACCTTCCCAGCTAGGCCTTTTATTCAGGTGAGTTATTTCAAGAGATTGAGAAACTAAGAAATCATGGGTTTGTTTATTTATTTATTTATTTATTTGATTTTTACCCCGCCCCTCTAGACCATGTCTACTCGGGGCGGTTCTGGTACTGGTACTCTTCTGTAAAAATTCAGACCTTTCAGTCCCACCACCCTCACAGGTGTGCTTGGTGGGGACACAGGAGAGGGCCTTCTCTGTTGCTGCTCCTAGACTCTGGAACTCCCTGCCATGGGAAGGTAGGATCATTGCTATTCTTTCGAAAGCAGGCAAAGACCTTTCCGTTCAGGCAGGTTTTCCCTTAATAACTGGTGGGCTGAGAGCGATTTTTAAATGAATGGTTGTGTTCTGTTGTTTTAAATGTGTTGATTTTATTACTGTTTTTTAATGTAATGCTCGTTTAATGATTTTTAAAAAATTATATAGTACTGTTTTTAGCTTCTATATGGAGTATGGGGAGAGTTTCCTCCTTCAAATTCCCGGGAGTGTACCTCAGCCAGGATCTCACCTGAAAAAGTAACACGTTCCAGGTGTTCAGGAAGGCCCAACAGAGACTCCATTTCCTAAGAGTACAGAAAAATCAGGTGGCAGAGCGGCTGACGACATCTTTCTACCGGTCAACAACAGAAAGTGTCCTCACATACTGTGTCACGGTATGGTATGCCGGCTTAAAAACCACGGACAAGGCGGCACTACAGAGGGTGATGAGTACAGCATAAAAAAATCATGGGTTGCCCCATAACCCCACTGGAAGAAATCGCCAGGTCCCCCTGTCTCAACAGAGTGAGTAAAATCCTTAGGGATGATTCTCATCCGGGACAGCACTTCTTCATACTTCTACCATCGGGGAAGAGATATAGAAACACAGCCGGCCGGACAAATAGGCTAAAAAATTGCTTCTATCCATGGGTGATCAGGCTTCTAAATGCCACATAACACCATGACTAGACTTCATAAAACAGACTCACAGTGCCAGTGCAACTTGCAATATGTACATACCGGTGGAAATTCCTGCTTAGCCCCGATATTCCTGGCGCTGGGGATTTGTTTATAAGACTGGAGATGTATTCTGTGTCTGAATGTATTCTGTATTTTCTGTACTTTGTGTGGTTGTACCAATGGAAACACATTCAATTTCACTGCACACATGTTCTGCATTGACAATAAAGGTTGTTGTTATTATTATATTGTCTTTTTAATTATGTAAGCTGCCTTGGGTTCTTTTTAAACAGAAAGGCAGGATAAACAATTTTTCAAATAAATAAGTAGATAGATAGATAGATAGATAGATAGATAGATAGATAGATAGATAGATAGATAGATAGACAGACAGACAGACAGACAGACAGACAGGCTGGAACAAGCTGGCTGAGGAAAGGCCGGGGGGGGGGGTTATGCCCACCAGTAAGCTGGCTGAATAGCTCAATGGTTTAGGTATCTAGCCATGGAGTCAGAAGTTGTCAGTTCAATTCCTCACTGTGCCTTCTAGAGGATGAGCCAACCTGTGTAGCCATGGGCAAGCTGCACTGTCCCCAGGTTGCCTCCAGATGAAGGGAATCCTAAACAACTTCTGTGTATTCTCTACTAGAAAACCTTGGAAAAGGTCACCACAACCCAGAACTGACTTCTCAGCATGCAATTACAGTGGTGCCTCGCTTAACGAGCGCACCGCATAACGATGAAATCGCATAGCGATCCGTTTTTCGGATCGCTAATGCGATCGCTTAACGTTTTTCTTATAGGGCACAATTCGCTTTGCGAAGACCGGTAAGCGTTTCGCTTACCGATCTTCGCAAAACGAAGCCCGACGATCAGCTGTTCGGCGGCCAAAATGGCCGCCGGAAGCCCGGAATTGGCCCAAAATGGCCGCACGCAGCGTTTTCGCGCCCTCGTTAAGCGAGGCGAGGGCGCGAAAATGGCTGCCGGCCATTACGAAGCTTCACTG
Source organism: Pogona vitticeps (assembly GCF_051106095.1). Classification (NCBI taxonomy): domain Eukaryota; kingdom Metazoa; phylum Chordata; class Lepidosauria; order Squamata; family Agamidae; genus Pogona; species Pogona vitticeps. The sequence goes on along the minus strand of NC_135784.1, from coordinate 251,155,735 downwards.
AACGGTGAGTATTTGGCCCATTTGGAACGCATTAAACCATGTTTAATGCGTTCCAATGGAAATCCCTGCCCCGTTCAACGATGCTTCAGCATAGCGAAGGTTAATCCGGAACGGATTAACCTTGCTATGCGAGGCACCACTGTACTATTATTTAATTGGAAAGAAGAAACACCTGCAGCTTACAAAGTGAGAGACCAATCTTCAAGGTTATACTGGTTCATTCTCTAGTACTAAGAGGAAAGATGGTTTACAGATGAGTGAGGGGAGGGGGGAAAGCACTGTCCTTGCTTTTCTGAATGAACTCTACGCCTGACAGGAAAATTCTCCGGAAGAGTCCACAAGCAAAAGCATTAGGAATAAAAAACGGGGATGGGAATAACAGTGGTGCCTCGCTTAACGACATTAATTCGTTCCAGCGAAATCGCTGTAGAGCGAAAACGTCATAAAGCGAAATTAAAAAACCCATTGAAACGCATTAAAACCCGGTTAATGCGTTCCAATGGGCTAAAAACTCACTGTCCAGCAGAGATCCTCCATATGGTGGCCATTTTCGGTGCCTGTATAGTGAGGAATCCGTCCCTAAGCACAGCGGGGAGCCATTTTGAGCACCCGGTGGCCATTTTGAAAACCCAATAATCAGCTGTTTTGATCATCGTAATGCGAAGAATCGGTTTCCAAAGCAAGGAACCGATATTCGCAAAGCGAAAAAAAACCATTTAAAACATCATTTTGCGATCGCAGTTGTGATCACTCTACTTTCTTGAGAGCTTTAGTAATGTTATGTTACAGATGCCTATGTCAAAATGGTTAATGAACAATTTGGTAATCTAAAGCTTGTGGGGTAGCTCACAAAAGACTTAGCTTTGATTATGTTGTTCAGGGCTTCTGGCAGTTGCAATCTGTAATCTTCAAATGCTTGGTGGAGACCTGGCATATACAGTGGTGCCCCGCTTAACGATTACCCTGCTCCACGATAAAATCGCTTAATGACAAGATCGCAATAGTGATCGCAAAACGATGTTTAAATCGGGAAAATCCACTTGATGATGATCAGTTTCCTGCTTCGGGAACCGATTTTTCACTTTACGACTATCAAAACAGCTGATCGTCTGGTTTTCAAAATGGCCGCCCGCTGTCTAAAATGGTTCCCTACTATGTTTAGGGCAGATTTTTCGCTTTACAGGCACTGGAAAATGGCCGCCCTATGGAGGCTCTTCTCTGGATGCTGAGGTATTTCACCCATTGGAACGCATTGAGTAGTTTTCAATGCATTTCAATGGGCTTTTTACTTTCGCTTGACGACGATTTTGTTCTACAGCGATTTTGCTGGAACGGATTATCGTTGTCAAGCAAGGCACCATTGTAAGTGAAAAATCATTGCTTCTGAAGCAATCCTGTATAGGAAGTTTGGAAGCCCCTTTTTGGTTGTGAGGAGTGTGTAAACACTGACACCCGCAATAGGGATTAGGTAAGGTAAAGCTTCCCCTTGACAATTTTTGTCCAGTCATGTTTGACTCTAGGGGGCAGTGCTCATCCCCATTTCCAAGCCACAGAGCCAGCGTTTTGTCCGAAGACGATCTTCCGTGGTCACATGGCCAGTGCGACTTAGACACGGAACACTGTTACCTTCCCACCGAGGTGGTCCCTATTTATCTACTTGCATTTGCATGCTTTCGAACCGCTAGGTTGGCGGGAACTGGGACAAGTGACGGGCTCTCACTCCATCACATGGATTCGATCTTACGACTGCTTGGTCTTCTGACCCTGCAGCACAGGCTTCTGTAGTTTAGCCCAGTCGTTCCCAACCTTGGGTCACTAGATTGTTTTTGGACTACAACTCCCATAATTCCCATCCAGCATAGCTAACGGTGAAGGCTTCTGGGAGTTGTAGTCCAATAACATCTGGGGACTGAAGGTTGGGAACCACGGGTTTAGCCCACAGCGCCACCACGTCCCTTATCCCAATAGGGATTACAGCAATATATAATACCATTTAACATTAACATCACTTTGGAAAGTTACTTTTACAACTTTATAGTTAATCATAGTAATTTGGGTCATTTGGCCAAAGAACTGGTAAATTTAGCATTAGGATGTTAGAATCAACACATCTGCAAATGCCTGACCCATAAATGTCTTTAATTGCCTCTGAAAATGTTTGAGCTCAGAATCTGGCAAAACTCCACTGGGAATTTGAATGCTTGGAAGTAAGTATCAAGACTGACCTTATTTCACAGCCAAGTGCTATCATCTAAATAGTACTCTCTGCTCAGATGTTCTGCTTTAATTGAGGCTGACTGGTTACAAAGATTTTTATCGGTTAAAACAACTACAGATTTTTCCCCCTCCAACTACTGAAATACAAGTTCTTGTGATTTTTCAGTACACCAACACATTTTCATTGGCAATACAGAAAACTGCACTGAAACGAACTAAATTTGTAGTATAGCACATGACTGTCAGTAGGGAGACTGGTTCTGTCCCTTTACCACTTATATTGCTCAGCAGCAAAGTGTAACTAATAATGTCATTAATGACAAGCTGTGACCTTGCTTCCCTTTAACTCTCTCTTGAAAAGTCTCCCTTTAGAACAGTGATTCCCCACCTTGGGTAAACCAAGTATTCTTGGACTGCAGTTCCCAGAAACCCCAGCCAACACAGCTGGTGGTGAAGGCTTACAGGAATTGCTGTCCAAGAACGCCTGGGTTACCCAAGATGGGGAACCAGTGCTCTAAAAGGTATTCTCAACAGAGGGAGCTGGCACATTTGAAGAAGGCCACAGACTGAAAACAATTCTTTACACACCACCTTATAAGCTTTGTTATGTGACTGACACAATCCTGATTCAGCCTGTATTTCTTTCCTATTGTGTTTATGGCTGTGGCCAGAAACAGATTGAGAACAACTGCTCTAGAACATCATCAGATGCTCTTGTTCTTGCTGTCGTTGTTATCACCACCACTCCAAGCTTATGTAACTGTCTATCATGTATTACAGGACACTTAATTGGAGAAATCCTATGAGATTTTAAAGCTCTTTAACATCTACAGAATGTATCTATGCTATTTGTATTCTGTTTTTTCTCAAAGTAGTTCATAGTGAAATTAGAACTGGACATAAATAACAATTACAAAGTAATATGCAATGTCCTTGTGAAGGTGCAGTATGCAGATAAACGAAAATACAAGATTAGTCTGCTCTTAGGCTTGCAGTCAAAAAGACAAAATGGAGGAAGGACTGGTTTGACAATGCCAAAAATGAAAAGGCGTTACCAGGTCCTTCCGTACTGTATTTCTCATAAAACCAGACTCCTAGTGTTCTTGCTGCAGTGAATATAGTGAAACTACATCATGGCCCTTGGAGCTGTGGAACCATAGAGGCCTTCCCTTGAATATACAAGACATACCACGTAAAATACAGAGCTAATGTTTAAAAACACAATTCGTTATATGTTACTGTATGAAGTTTTACTGGAGTACTTTCATAAGTGACCCATGTGAAATCTCTGTGTGTCTGACAGCTGTAGGATTATTACCCAGCCTCCTCCTCTACACATTCAGCAGTCACACATGTACCCCCCACTAAACAACATGGTTCTACTGTAGGGACACTTTGCAAAGTCACTGAAGGCAGAGTTAGTGACAGAGTGAACGAGGGAAGGGTGTCATGTGTGTTTTCAACATGTGACTGGCTTCATATGCATCCCCTTAATGATCTTCTTCCAATATTACCACAAAAGAGCCAAAATGTAATGACTGCAGTCCTTGTCAGCTATAAGCACAAAAAAGAATGTTTAACCTGAAGAGGAAAAAAAAAAACCTTTAAAAGGCATGGGGTTGTGGGAAGATTCACCCCAAACTGCAAATAAACTCACATGCTAAGGAAGTAACTCTACCATTTTGGAATCTGGGATACAGTAAGAGCTATATGTATGTTTGAAGAGTAGTGATGCATCTCATCACACACTCACTATTAAAAGTTACCCATAAAACAGACAAATGAGAACACCGAATTGCTCCAAAATTACTGAGGCAAGTGAATAAATATCCCTACTGAAGTACTGAGTCTGAAACTGTGCAAGAGTGGAATAGATGGGATAACTCACAAGCCTCCCACCCTCATTACAGGAGCACTGTAAGCATGACAGACCAAATACACTTATGGTTTCTTCTGCTTTAGACTTATGTATACTGTACATTATGTGAAGCCTCAGTAACTTCTCAGTGGAGACTCTGTATAGCGCTTGCAGAGCTTATTGATGTACCCCATTCCCAATCATCCTTCTAGTCTTCCACAGCAGCCATTTTCAAAAGGGGCCGTATGACCCCATGGAACATCTGAAGGGAGCCACAGACTGGAAACACGCCACCTCATAAGGTTTGTTATGTGACTCATACAATTCTGATTTGACCTGTAATTCTTTCATATTGTGTTTTTGGACATGGCCAAAAGAAGAAAAGAAAAGAAAAGAAAAAGAGAATGTCCGTTCTACATGCACCCAATTTTTGTAAGACTCAGTTCAAAGTGCTGGCTTTAACCTAGAAAGCCTTAAATGTCTTGAGTCCAAGCTATCTTAAAGACTGTACAGTATCTCCTTTTATGAGATTGCACGGACATTAAGATCTTCAGGAGAGGCCTTTCTCTCAGTCTCACCATCATCACAGATACACATGGGAGAAGGCCTTATCTGCGGATGCTCCCAAACTCTGGAACTCCCTCTCCTGGGAGGCCAGGTTGGCCCTATGTTCTCCGTCCTTCCACAAGCAGGTGAAGACCATTGTCTTCAGGCAGGCCTTCCCTTACTTACTGGCTGGCTGTGGGGTTTTGAAATCGGGACAATTACTATTTTGTTATTTTAATCTGTTTTAATAATGCATTTATTTGACCTTTTAATATAATGCATATTCAATTCTTTTATAAATTTGAATAATTTATTGTTTTTATCTATTTTATGATGTAAGCTGTAGCGGGCACTCTGAAGACCTTATTCTCTCAGGCCTCCAGGAGGTTTTCGCTCTTCTTCTTACTTAGCTGCCACCAGGTATTGCTGTCTCAATACCAATCACTCAAGGAGACTTGTGTATCTTTGAAACTTAATTTATTTATTTGATTAGGCAGGGTAACATCTGATTATTATGCAGCAGGTAAATCACAGGTTGATAATCACGTGAATCTGAATCTATACTACCATTCAGAATCCTTACAGAACTCTCACTCACTCTTAGATCACTCTTCAGTTTCAGTCTCTCAATACCAGAATCTCTCTCTCTCACTGAACTCCACTGAACTCACTGACTGACCCTCTGACTCCATACACCAGCCTTTATATCCAAACCCCTCCCCCTTTGGCACCGCCTTCCGTTCACTCATTGGCTCCTTTTCCACTGCTCAGCTGTGACGGACAGGTGAGGGCAGGGCTGAACGCTACATACCTCCCCCCTTTAAAAGTTGTTTCATAGGGTAAAAGCTATAGTGCTTTATCCTCATGAACGAGGAGCTTTACAGTATCAATTTATTTATTTATTTATTAAATTTATACCCCGCCACTCTAGACCATGTCTATTAAATCATCCTTTACATAACATTGCACTCAAACTTACCACATTTGAACATAAGCAATAATTCAACATCTTATTTACATGCTATACATTACCATTACTTGGAATTCCGTTACAAGTTCAACTACATTACTCACCCTTCAATCGCTTATACAGGAACTTATTCAATAAAATCATTAAACATTTTTAATACTTACATACAATTTTTCAGAGAATGCATAACATATAATATTTAATATGGTACAATTAACCTTCCACAACTTTTGCCATTTTACCCAAGTCCTTTTATTTCTTATTCAGTCTTTGTCACACATTGCCAGGTCGTCTGCCACACCATTATGTGTCTCTTTCGTCTGCACTTTAATCTTTCTCAGTCCAAGCTGTATGGCATAAGAGTTCTCTCTCCATACCACATTACCATCCTCTTCGAAAGTCCAAAACTGTAGTTGTGGAGGAGTGGTAGTGCTCATAAAGAAAATGTCCTACCCTCCAGCACGGCTGGAGATGTGGTGAAGTCCACTTCTCTCTGCACCTTCACAATACTCACAACTTGCAGACAGCTGGAGTCCCTCGCCAACCTGCAGCCTCTCTCTCAGGAACGACCTAGGATGAAGGACCTTGTAGTCATCCGCCTGGCTCGGTGCGACCCCCGACTCGAATCCGGACCTCTCCATGATGGCACTCGAGCTCCCTCTGGAGGTGGTCTGCCATTGGTGCGGTCTTCCATCTCTCCTTCCGCCATGTCATTTTGGCTGCTCTACAGAGTTTCACCTCTCCCTCCGGAGCAGATAGTGTGATGCTCTTGGTTAAACCCTTTAGGTAGGGCCTAGCAAGATAGAGCCTAACTGGCCATCCTTTCGCCCTTTGCATCACTGACAGGGTCAGGCTACGTCTCAACCTATTTAGCTTTCAATAGGCCACCCCTCTGCCTTCCCAATATGGCCATGCATGCTTTCTCAGGGCCTTTATCCTTCTCTTATATTGACTGAACTTCGCTGTTTGGCCCCAAAGTTTAGCTGGATAGGTACGTCCTCTATAAAGTGCAACCACCTGTGGGCGTGCATCCCCGGTGTCAAAACTTTGCACTACACCCTTGGCTACTTTGGACTTGGTAGATAAAATCTGCTTGCCCCTTAGAAGCATGGCTCCAGCTTCTTTTTGGTTTTCTGGGGGAACTGAGGAACTGATTTGGGCCTCTTCTGGAGTGTATTTGAGTTCGCCCCTCCCTTCCCCATAAATTAACTCGGGGTTTCCCATGTCTGCTTCATTCAATGCCAGCAAGACAACGTCTTCTTTCCCATAGAAGGGCTTGATAATTTTCCCTTGGTCCGCTATCCTACTTGTCTCTCCCTCTGACAGATTGATGTAATCTCCCTCATTCACTTGGGAGGTTATTTGCAGCATCTCGGAAGGGAAATGGGTTCCTAGAAACTTGAAGAGCTCAGAAGTAAACCTGCTGCTACCCATTTGCCTCAGCAGAGCATCTACCATGTTCTGAGCCTCAGTATTTCTCAGGGAAACTGCTTCAGGATAACCTGCCACACAGTCAACGCTATACAGACTGAATTTGTTTCTCCTCAGGGTAACTCTGGTCAATGGCTCAACTATGTCAAACCCAATGCTATGGTCTGGGTTCAAAACGACAGGTAAAGGACACAGCTTGGCGTCAGGTTTGCCACGGCAATCCCCTTGCCTCTGACCTCCTTTACACCTCTGGCCAACTTCTTTTAACTGCTCCTCTACTTCAAGGCAGTAAAGGTTTTGTCCTAATCTCTGGTCAGTGTTTGCCAAATCTATATTAGCTGCAAAGGTACCAGTGTGTCCCTGCTCCTCTATCCCCACTTGATCTGAGAGAGGAACAATAATTTGCTTGAGGTGAGTCTCCCCTCCCCCACTGGGATTCACACAGGCCTCACTGTCCAAAAGGTCTTCTTCTGTGAAGAATCTTTCAGGACTCTCAGGGGTTAACTCACCTTCACCAACTTTCTCAAAACAATGATCCAACATGGGATCTGCTTTTTGTTCTTGTGTAAAAGCATTGTCTTGGGGATTCTCAACATGTATTAGTTCAGCTCGGTCATTAGTATCTCTCATTATCTCTAAAGGAACTTCAGCTTTTTCCTCAGCTGTCCTTTCATTTTCTCTCTGGGAATGAGTCTGCCCTACAACTCTCTTCACATGCTCAGCGAGGTCAATCCCAACCAAAACCACTGCTGGCAATTGCGCCGCTACTCCTACCCTCCATTTTTCTTCCCACCGTTGATATCTGATGGGTATTTCAGTAACTGGCAGAATAACAGCTGCTGCTCCAATCCCCTTAACCGTCATGCTTTCCCCTTTCAAAATGCATTCCTGAGGGACAATGTCAAGGTGGCATAAGGTTACTTGAGAGCATGAGTCCTTCAGAGCCATATATTTAATGTTATTAACAAAAATATTATCACCAGATGTTTTAAAGAGCTCTTGGTTCGTTTTAATCAGGTAACAATGCAGAATTTCTGCCTCAGGAAGATCTGGTTCTCTGTTCTCAGCTTGTGCAGGGAGATCAGCCTGGGTTGCCATGGTGCCCAGTTCCTCCCTCTTGGTGGTAACTTGGTCCTGCTGTAAACAGTATACAGCCTTAGGCTTAGGCAAATTTCCCTTTTGAGGCCCAACTTCTCTGTTCTTACTACACTGGGTTGAGATGTGGCCCTTCTCCCCACAACAAAAGCAAGTTCGAACGTTCATTTGATCATTACTAGAGCTCTTAACTCCTTTTCCTCCCCAATCCTTGTTTCTGATCTGGTTATGATCTGAGGGCTTGCCTACAACATGGCCCTCAACCTTCTGTTGGTTCTTAAACTGCCCTCTGGGATTTCTATTCGGGTCCTCCCAAGCTTTCCTTACAACTTTTCCCTCAGAAAAGCTTGTTTTTCTAATATGGGAAATAAAATCAGCGGCCTCTCCCGCCTCCTGCAAATTTTTGGGTTTCTTGTCCCTGACTAGATACCTCAGTTCTCCAGTTAGGAGTGAATAAAACTGCTCAAGTCCAATGATGTTTTTAATATCCTGTACTATCTCAACTCCCTCCTGTTGGAGCCATTTGTCCAGATATCTGGTCAAGTTTGCCGCTAACTGAGAGTAAGACTCTTCAGGTTTCTTTGTCAGAGCCCTGAACTTCTGTCTCAAATGCTCAGCATTGATGTCATATTGAGCAAAAACTAACTTTTTTAACTCATCAAAATCTTTTATTAATTCCACTGGCATCTCTGCATAAATGTCTGCTAGGCCTCCACTAATTTGAGACCTCATCACCATCATGCGTTCAGATCCCCTTACTTCAAAATCCTCACACGCTCGCTCAAACATAATCATAAATGATTCAGGGTCATCCCCCTTTCTAAATACTGGGAATCTTTATGAACGCTACATAAGCCATTTTGGGTCCTTTTATGGTGAACTGCGTGGTAAAAATATTTTCAATAAATAAATAGATAAATACAGAGGTTCAGGTGTAATACCTGAATAATACTGATTCTGTCACAATGGTGTTCTAGTAGCACATTAAGAGTTCTGGTTAACTTTCACAGGAGTTCTGAGAAAGCACATGGGCTGTTTTCACCACTGTTTTCATCGTTGTATACAAATAACCACTGTCTCCAACTTGACAGGTTGATTTTTAATCGTGTTCAAATGAGAATAATTCTTAAAGAAGATTGCTGCAGAATGCAATCTTAAAATACATTATGCTCTAAGCCAGAGGTTGTCAACCTTTTTCCTACCGCGGACAAGCTGAGCCTCTGAAGGAGGTCGGGTGCCCCCTCGCGCTCTCAGACGCATGTGTGAAGTGTTGGGGGAACACATGTGCCTCTCCCCCACTGCTTCGCACATGTGCAGGAGTGCGTGGTGGCGGCAGCGGTGGAAGCCTGGGAGTCTGAGCATGGCCGGGGTGCTCCCACCAGCCACTCGCCTCCAGATGGGCTCCAACGAGGCCGGGGTTGGGGCTCCTCACCGCCCTCCGCGGCAGGAAATTCAAATGGTGAGCAGCTGCTCATGCTGCTTCCGGAGCTGGAGGCACCAGTGGTGGCATCGGCTGCTGAGAGTGTCAAGGAGCACTGACCCCGGCCTCATTGGAGCCCCCCGGGAGGCGAGCAGCTGGAGCACCCAGCCATGCTCAGCCTCCCAGCTCTTGACTACCCCCACTGGCGGGCCTCGAAGACAGACCTCCCACCCCCCCGCACACACTCCCCTCCCCACAGCTGCTTTGCGCGTGCAGACGCATGCCTAAAGGGGTGATGGAGCGCTCACGCCAGCACTGGCACATGTGTGTGTGAACAAAGCAGCTGTGGGGAGGGGAGTGTGGGCGGGGGGGCGGGCGGGAGGTCTGTCTTCGCAGCCCGGTCGGGCTCAAGCCACAGACCGACAACACACTGCAGACCAGGGGTTGATGTCCTCTGCTCTAAGCTAAGGACCAATAATTTACATTTATATTATTGTAAGAACACCAAGTGGGGACGTGGTGGCACTGCAGGTTAAACCACAGAAGCCTCTGCACTGCAAGGTCAGAAGACCAGCAATCGTAAGATCGAATCCATGTGACGGAGTGAGCTCCCATCGCTTGTCCCAGCTCCTGCCAACCTAGCAGTTCGAAAGCATGCAAATGTGTGTAGATAAATAGGTACCACAATGGGAAAGTAACGGCGTTCTGTGTCTAGTTGCGCTGGCCATGTGACCAAGAAAACTGTCTTTGGACAAACGCTGGCTCTACGGCTTGGAAATGAGGATGAGCACCGCTCCTTAGAGTCAGACACGATTGGACTAAATGTCAAGGGGAACCTTTACCTTTACCTAAGAACACCAAACATCAACACTGCTGTGAACATAAAGAGAAGAATATATAGAATAGTTTACATATGAGGCAGTTAAGAATCTTAACAGAGACTATTAGTGCCTTCTCAATCACAAATTTGTCTAGAAGCCTTTCCTCCTGGATGGAGGATCAGCATGTATTGCCTTCCAATAACACCATGCAAAGTTTAAACTCATCATCTTTAATATACCACACTGTTCTCATTGTGGCTGCTAACAATATACCCCCTTTGTTTTTGCCTTTTTCACAAATAATGGTAGCTGTTCAAAATGCATTTTCTATATGGCTGCCATATGAGGAGCACCAACTTTCTCCAGAGCTATTACACTGACTGAAAAATTCATGGCTAATGACTGAATAACACTGATACAATTGGCATCTTTTTTAAAACAATGAATGAGAAAAGAAAGATATATTCATGTAGAAATCATGCCAAATAGAACCTTGGAATGCCTAACTGATTTCAGGATCACACCCATACATATAAGCTTTCAGGAGGGGACTTGTTGATTTCATTACGTATTTAACTGTGAATGCAGAAATCCAATACATCTGGTGCAGCAGGCATCAGGGATGAGACGCAGCCATTAATGTAACTATGCCAGCACTAAGTATTTTGCTACAGAGTGCATGGTTCTAAGGATCCATAAGCGGAAAACGGCTGAATAGCTCAGTGGCTTAGGTCTCTGGCTGCAAAGCCAGAGGTTAGGAGTTCAATTCCTCACTGTGCCCCTTTGGGAGGGGGCTGGATTTGATTATTCATAGAGTCCCTTCGAGCTCTACAGTTCAAAGGTAGTTATGATCATATTTTGAACCATTTTACTGGCACTAATTTTCTCCCTTTTTTGCCTTGCAGAAAAGAGGTGCAATTATATTAACCAAATAAATGATCAAACAAATATAACTCAGTTTAGATTAGCAAGTATGTCTCCAATCAACAATAGCGGTCTCTAGTTTTGATGTAAACTACCACGCCAATTGGGTGGTATATAAGCCTAGGAAACAAACAATTGATTTTCATTTCACTAAACAGACCGAATGTTAGCTTGCAACTTCTTGTGTAAATCTATGCAAGCCTGAAAGATTTTCACTTATAACATTGGAGCCTCTGCGATACTAGAACTAGGCAGAAATTTTTTTTCCAAATGCTAACAGATCTTTGCACTCAAACGCAAAACAAGTTAATGTACAAAAAAGTTCCTATGAAACTACTGTAACAGGATTTCATTTTCAATTGATGTTTTAGGTTGAGGTCTAAGCAGTTTTTCCTTACGTAGCACCAGCTAATCTTTTTTTTTTCCTTAGAGGAGAAACAATCCGAACCCTTATCTATAAAGGTGTTTTTTGCCAGCAAGAGCCAAAACATTAAGAAAAAGAGAGGAGCTCACAAAAATTACACATCTTTTAATGATTAATTTATCTATGCTAGTGCTTTTTTCCCCTTGTGCCCTGGCAAGATTGTTAAGATCATCCTTGAAGGCTGTTCTCCATGTATCACTGCACAGAACAGTGGGATGGCCAGCTATCAGGGAAAAAACCATTTCCATAAGCAAATCATGCTCTGCTTACGCAGAAGGCCCTCTCTCTGGAGATTTGCCATGCATCCACTCTGCCTCTTTTTCCAGACCAAGACCTTGTCCTACACATTTGATTTGTAATTTCTTTACCAGTTTTGTTGCTGTTTTTTTAAATACAGTGGTGCCTCGCTTAACGGGCACCCCGTTTAATGACGAAATCGCATAGCGACTAACTTTTTGTGATCACTTTGCGATGTTCCCTGTGGGAAAAAATTGCTTTGCGATGATCGGTACCCTGTTTTGCTTACCGATCATCGCAAAGCGATGATTTTTTAACAGCTGATCGGCGGTTCCACAATGGCCACCGGGTAAAAAAAATGGCCGCCCGCTGTTTTCTGGGACAGATTCCTCGCTTACCAGGCAGTGAAAATGGCCGCCGTATGGAGGATTTTCGCTTAAAGGTGAGTCTGAAGCCCATAGGGACGCATTGAACGGGTTTCAATGCATTCCTATGGGCTTTTTAATATCGCATAGCGACAAAATCGCTTTGCAGCAATTTTTGCTGCACCGATTATCGTCGCTATGTGAGGCACCACTGTACCTTACTATCAAGATCAGATTTATTTGTAGATGATTATATTATATTATATTATATTATATTATATTATATTATATTATATTATTTATTTATTTAACATATGCCGCCCACACTACCCGAAGGTCTCTGGGTGGCTTACAGCATTTAAAATACAACAAAAATGCAAAATAAAAGGGCAAAAATAATTAAAATGCAATTAAAATATATATTCTAAAAATTGCCATCAGACCCATAGCTGATATTATTTCAGTTAAAAGCCTTCTGGAACAGGAAGGTTTTGACCTGGCACCAAAATGTCATCAGCGTCGGCGCTAGACGAATCTCAGTCGGGAGGGCATTCCATAGTCTGGGGGCAGCTGCCAAAAAGGCCCTTTCTCTACAAGCCCTCTCTCTTATCTCCTTAAGGGACGGCTCTTTCAAAAGGGCCCCCTGGTTAGATATTAACTGCCGGGTAGGTTCATATGGAAGGAGGCGGTCCTTCAGGTATCCAGGTCCCAAGCCGTTTAGGGCTTTATACGTCAAAACAAACACTTTGAATTGGGCCCGGGCAGCAACTGGTAGCCAATGTAACTTATACAGAATCGGCTTGATATGTTCCCTAGCAGCCCCACCACCCACCAGCCACGCAGCTCGATTCTGGACCAGCTGCAGTCGCCGGACCGTCTTCAAAGGCAGCCCCATGTAGAGCGCATTGCAGTAATCTATGAGAGATGTTACCAGTGCGTTTGTAACTGTCATGAGACTCTGCTCGTCCAGGTAGGGCCGTAGCTGGTATAATTTCCGCAGCTGAAGGAAGGTGCCTCTGGCCACCGAGTCCACCTGTGCTTCCAGTGTTAGACTGGGGTCCAGGAGCACCCCCAAGCTGCAGACCCTGTCTCTTAGGGGGAGTGTAACCCCATTCAGGGCAGGGAAATGGCCCTCCAACCTGTCCGTCATGTCTGGATTGAGTTTCAATTTATTAACCCTCATCCAGTCCGTTATCAGGTCCAGACACGAGTTCAGCACAGAAACCACCTCACCTGGATTGGTGGAAAATGAGAGGTAGAGCTGAGTATCATCAGCATATTGCTGACTTCTCAGCCCAAACCTCCTGATGACCTCTCCAGTGGTTTCATGTAGATGTTAAACAGCATATTATATTATATTACCTATACAGTGGTGCCTCGCATAACGAGTGCACCGTTTAACGACGAATCCACATAGCAATCTATTTTTTGCAATCGCTAATGCCGAGGCAGCTATAGAGGATCTTCGCTGAATGGTGAGTTTTCGCCCCATAGGAACGCATTAAATAAAGTTTAATGCGTTCCTATGGGGTTTTCCTATCCATTTAGCGATGTTTCCGGATAGCGACGATTAATCCGAACGGATTAACATCGCTATGCGGGGCACCACTGTATTATATTATATTACCATATAAAAACTCATATTATATTATATTACCTGCAACCACTTTGTAGATATTCTCTATTCGGCCAGTATATAAACAGAATCTACCAATCAAATCAAGTAACAATCAATCAATGGGTCATGTCATCATTTGAGACACCCACATGTTTACTACTCAGTTCTCCTATCTTCAGTGGTTTTGAAATTAGAAGATTTATTTATAACTTGTGTCTACATCACAAATGCTCAGCTTTATAGAGGCATGCAGAGAAAACATGTTTCTGAGACTATTTTCTTTTTCAACAGGAGGGTCAGGGCCTCTTTGGAGCATAGGATCAGGTAATATCCTTGATCAGTAAATAAGCATCTTCTCAACCAAATTTATCTCCACTCAGAAATAAGGCAGATGGAATGTCATTCTTGTGAGCCTGGAGGCATATTATAAAAGGTCACAATGATGCCCTCCAAACCTTTAACAGTGAACACTTCTTAATTCAGTTGGGGTCAGAAGTCCAGTTTGCTCAGCAAGAATAATGCTATTAAAAGCTATTGCACTTTCATGTCATCACAATTCACACTCAAGCATTGTAGGTTAATGCAGTTCTATGAAGTGAACACTGAAGCCAAGACAAGTAGCTATCTCAGCCATGGTATTTACAGATACTAGACATTAGGGATGCTTTTCTGGAAAACAATGGAAACAATCTGTCCACTACAGATAAAAGCCGTCGATGGTGCCTTGATTTTAACAAAAATCATTATCAAATTCCCATTCCAAGCCAAGTCTGATCTCTTAAGTCATTTTCAGGAACTTTCTGCTTCTTTTTCAAATAACAGATTGCATTCTTCAAACTGTCCCTTATTTTAATCGGCCTTATGCATTATTATACCATCAATTTTATTTCAGACAATTGCCAGTTCGAAAGTAATTATCACGAAGTCCTCAAATAACTTAAAATAAAATATTCAAATGCTAGCAAACCTACTGCCGTAGTAAGAGCTTTTGTCTTGACAATAAAATAATTATCCAAATGTAAAAGTTAAACAAACAAAAATTCTAAAATTAAAATACAGTTTGTCCACATCTTTAACAGCAGCAGAATATTATTGTAAAATAGTTCTAGTATTGCACAATTTCTCCCTTTAATTATTTTGCTATTCTACAAACAACATCATTTTTTAATTAAGGCATTACATCTCTAAAATCCAGTCAACCTTATTCAGGTCATCACGTCAGTACATATGATAATTGAGCAAATATTTACAAAGACAAAAACAAAGTGATTGTTAATATATATATTTTTTAACAAACCGGTGGCTAAAATCAGTGAAAGCATGTAAAGGAAACTGTCTAAGGAGTTCCCTTCAGCTCTAACATACCCTTCAATACACAATCCAAACAATATTAACTAAAAAGTAAAATCAACTATCTTACCTTCTTCAGTTTCATGCCATACAATTCCTTCCAAATTCACGCTAGTCCCAGGTTCACATGGTCCAAGGCATTCAGGTTCTGTTACTATTCCAACATCACAAGTATTCACACCCACTGAACGAGTCCGTACCAAAAGTTGCTCAGCTGGGGCTGCAATGTTGGATGAAGATGGAGAAAAGTAGGAAGGCAGAATCTGTGGTGTGAGACTACTAGAAATAGGAGGTGGAGGTGCAGGCACTGTAAAGAGGGGGTCAACCTAGAAGAAAAAGAAACAAAATAATCTGTTATGATGAAAAACATTAGGGAAGCTTGCTTTAGACCTACCATCAGCATTTGAACATAATGGACAGAATCTATGTACCAACTTTGTCTTGGTTGAGTGAAATGGTGTAAGCTGCAGCAGCAAAAATGCTCTAATTAATGTATTGACTATATTCCTTGGCACATGCCTGATTGTGCAATCTGATGCACATCCAGCAGTGCAACCAGCACCTTGTTATTTAGCAGCACCTTGCCACCATGGATTATGCTATTTCCCTTATGCAAGTGCAAAATGTAAACTGGATTCTGGCCACTGAGTGTACCGAGAACAGACCAAAAAACTCACTTCTATAAACAAACTGTCTGTCAAGACTAAGTAAGTAAGTAAGTAAGTAAGTAAGTACGTACGTAAGTAAGTACGTAAGTAAGCAAGCAAGTAAGACAGACAGACAGACAGACAATATTTTTATGCTATCCTTAGTAAAATTTGCTCAGTATATTTTGGGCAAATATCTTCATTTCTATGACACTTAATTAAACCAGTAGGAACAATGGGTTGCAATGCTGTCAGCTTCAGATAGTACCGGCCTGCTTTAATAACTTACCTAATTACTGCCTTTTTGAACATTTCAAATCCCCTCATTTTAATATTTCTCCAAAACCTTTTCAGTTGCTCAGTAATATACAATAAATAAAAATGCTTCTTCCCAGTGAAACAGATATGCTGCTTCTTATTTATATCAAAGGAAGAGACTATTTATGCATTGCTCATTTCAATTCTAAACTGATCCAAGTCAAAAGCATGGAACTCTTTATCTGGCTGCCAAAAATCTTTCTTTGAAAGCCATAATAAAACTTCGTTAAACACTCTGCTCCCTGTCACTCTTCATTCAGAACAAAAAGTGATACTGAGAGTCCAAATATCAAGAACTACAATGTATGTTCTCATATAAATGACATCCAAGGTCATTTTGGAGTTCCTGCTGACATATGGTATGATAAAAGTTTTGTTGAATAAAGTAGTACATACTACAGACTGAGAAAAATTGTCTGGCATAATTATGTGTTTTTAATTCTAGAATACACTGTGATTATATATAAAATGTAAGCTGGTCCATCATAAAAATGTATTGGTATGACATCATCTGACAGAGGGAGTAGAAAACAAACTGTAGATTCATATTACGGGTCAGATCTAGAGACACCTCCCCTGTTCACATGACAGCCTTCAATATAATGAAGGCTCTCGAGAGTGAAAAAGAACTGGTACAATTTCCAGTCGTTCTCTCTTCCCCTTACAGCTCTTTAATTTTTTTCTGGATGAGGGAGACCCTATGGAAATTTTTTGCAAGATTGAACAATGGGATTCAGAGGGGAAGCCTTTACTGATCTGAAAGCCTTTCTATTCACAGTGCACCAACACTGTATCAAGCCATCCATTTATCCACTTACCCTATCCACACAACTCTTTTGTACAGTATTTCATTCACACGACTACAAAATTCCATGACACTGTAAACCAGTTTCTATCAACAATGTGATCCCAAACGTCAACCTCATTGTATAATAGATATCCATTCCCGTCCACAACTGCCATCATTTGTGTGTTCTTCCCAGATTTCAAACATCACTCATTTAGAGTGTAATGTAGAAAGAGAAATGAGAACAAAACTGCATCTGTTTTTCCATAGATGCTGTTGTTTTCCCCCTTCCCTTTCACTATTGAAAAATTATCCAGAAAGGGAAAATGGGACAGAGGGAGGCAAACATGGAATCTGTGTACATATGAAGGACATAAATCTTCCCCATGTGTGCCCCATCATCTCCAAAAAAGGAAAAAGAGCCAGGAAGATCTCCAACCAGAATGAAAATACTTCCTTCCCTATCTGAGATCACAAAATCACAGTGCAAAGGGGATCGAAAGGGGATGAAGACAGTTGCCAAGCTTTAGAAAAATAGTTACTTTCACACAAAGCACATTTTTACATGTCACGATAAGCCACAAGTTGTGGTAGCTATGGTTTGTTGTCTAAGCCATGTGATAGAACACAGCAGATGATCCAACAAACCACTGCCTTTACTCTCTATTTCTAGCTTTAGCTACATAAGTGATTTGTTAGCTACATAAGTGATTTATGACTACAACAGGAGTGATACACTAAACCTACATCCATGTCAGACCCCAGTTAACTTGGTTTTCAACTTGGGCAGCTAAGAAAACAAGCCGGAAAACAAATCAGAATTTTGAGCTTCTGCATAACAAAAAGCCACAATTTAAACAAGTCAGAGTTCATTGATGAGAAGTGAATTATGAGTTCAGATTGTGGTGTGTGGCTGGTTTTCACATGAAAGCAAAACCAGTTTCAACAGACTACGCTATGATGGACAGAGTCCTCTAGCACAGTGGTTCTTAAACTTGGGTTCCCAAATTTTCTTGGACTGTAACTCCCAGAAATCCTGGCCAGCACAGCTAGTGGTGAAGTTTTCTGGGAATTGCAGTCCAAGAACATCTGGGCACCCCAGTTTGAGAACCACTGCTCTAGAAGTGGGACAAAGTACTTTGTAAGATGACACAAGACATACATAGATACAACTGATGTATGGGAACTCTAAATGTAAATGAACAAAATACACAAACAACTGGAATATAAATTAAAATTGTGTATCACTGCACTACAAACAATCCTTCAAAGACAAAAATGCTCTATGCAGGTAAATCTCCAGGCAATCAGCTGACAAAAAAGTGGGGGGAAAACACAACAGAGTACAGAAGCTCTGCAGTTCTGTTATGTGTTTATCCTGCTGCCATCACACTTTAAGATGTTGGCAGCATTAAAAACAAAAAGGAGCTTTTCAACAAGAAGCCAAGCATACAGGCAAATGTAAAACCATCTGACCTCAAAAACAGATGTTCCTTGCAAACCAGTCGTCTGTTAAGTAAGGATGAAATAAAACAATATTTATCTTTGAACTACATTCAAGACACAGCGCCAGAGTTTGCACTACAAGAGTTTTGGCCGTCATTGCAAAGATTTCTCAAAACAGAGGCCTTCTAGCTTTCTTTTCCTGCTTCCGGAGTAATGCAAATAGAGTTTATTCCAGTACTTTCTAAAAACAGTCTTCCAGATGTGGTGACACAGCATTAGCTCAATGTAAAAGGGTCATCTGAAATTATTTTAAACTGTTCTTAATTCAGGTTGAATAAGTAGTGTAATGATTAGAACAAGAATTCAAGAGAAGCGGTTGTGTGATGCTAGGCCTCCTCTTTTGTGGGGCTTTGAGGAGAAGCCTAGGAGACCCATGGATTTACCAGCATATCCTTTTGAGATCACACACAGTTTTTCCCTATCCAAAATAAAAACTAGTTAACAAACAGTTTTAGGTACTTTAAGAAAATGCTGAAATATTTGATGAAAAAAGTGTCATTTTTCACCTTTAAACAAGGCACTTCTTTTGTCTGAGAACAAATCAGCACTTCTAGAAATCTCCCAGAAGCATTAATTTTTATCCTGAGGAGGATGCTGGCTCCCCCACATATCCTTTTTAATGCAGACTTATTTAAAAGTCAGCTCAGAGCTTTTGGGCTGTTCCTATGCTGTTCTCCCATATACTGATGGTGCATTTCACCAAATGTCCCACTGTTTCTAAACAAATGGAAACCTTGTTATTTTAGGTACGAATGGTTGGTGACAAGATGAATCATCACTGATATGATACATTTTGCTTACATCTTTTCTTAGCTTGTAACAGGCAATAAGAGTATGTGGATGAATTTTCAAAGGGTACTGTGAATATGAAATACTGCCACACTGCACAAAGGATTAGACTGGATCGTCTCAACTCCTTAGAGCAGAGGTCCCCAATCCCCGGTCTGCTGCCGGTCCATGGCCTGAGCCGGACTGGGCCGCCGAGACAGATATCCTGCCCCACTCCCCGCATGCACTCACCCCCCGCACAGCTCATTTGCGCCTGCAAGCGCACTCCAGCACGCCCATGAGAGTGCCACACCACTGTTTGTGCATGAACGCCCAGAGAAGTGCTGCACCATTTGCATGCATGATCATGCGCATGTGCAAATTGCAGTGTGGCACTCGCATGAGAGAGCATGCACATTTGTTTGCACATGTGCACAAGCGCAGGGGGTGCCCCGCCTTCCGCAGCTGGTCCGCAGACCGAAAAAGGTTGGGGACTGCTGCCTTAGAGGCTACAATACTATTATTTTAAATGGGAAGAATAAGACTCTGCCTTATTTGGCAGCTGAGAACTTGTAAATATGGAATAGGACTTGCACTTGCACTATCCCCTTGTTGACAAGGGAAGATCTGCAGTGGAAAAACCACAACACAGAGACAATATTATGAAGCCTGATGCATCCAGGCTGTTGATTGTGTTGCTATTACATTCATGGAACACAGCCTTCTCTTCTGATCAACATTGGGAAGTTGTGACTGGAGTGAGTCAGCTGGAGTGTGCAACTCCATTGTCCTCTTAGCTTACATATTTTGAATACTGAAAATGGGCTAGAGACACAGCATGTACAGTCGTGCCCTGCTTTACGATTACCCCATTTTACGACAAATCCGCTTCATGATGACGTTTCTGCGATCTCAAAACAATGGTCTAAACAGGTGTGTGTGTTTTTTTGCTTTGTGATGATCGGTTCCCTGCTTCGGGAACCGATTCTTGGCAAAACAATGTTTTTTTAACAGCTGACTGGTGGTTTCAAAATGGCCGCTGGGTAATTAAAATGGCTCCCCACTGTGTTTAGGGACGGATTCCTCGCTATACAGGTAGTGAAAATGGCCGCCGTATGGAGGATCTTTGCTGGATTGTGAGTTTTTAGCCCATTGGAATGCATCGAACGGTTTTCAATGCGTTTCAATGGGCTTTTTATTTTCACTTTACGATGTTTTCGCTTAACAGCGATTTGCCTGGAACGGATTCTCGCCATTAAGCGAGGCACCACTTTATAGCAGAAATCGGATTCTATTTCAGATGTGCATTCAAATGTGTGGAAACAAGTCAAAGTACAGTCCTTCCTACATTACACCAGTTCAGACATTCACCTAATAATCGCATCTGAATGTTCGCTAGTGTAAAAAGAGGAGGGAGGGAGAAAACAGTATTTCCCTGACCATGAAAAATTGGCATATCAGGATAACATTCTTTATGCTGAGAAAGAGGAATGAACATATAAGCCCTCAACTGTAGTGTCAGGTATTACAATCCCAGGGGATGTTACTACGTGCTACTTCTGTACATCTTCATCACTTATAAGAAAGAAGCCAGGCACAACTATCTGCCATGAATTTCTGTGACCCTCAACAGACCCATAAAAGCTCACAGATTGTTTCAGTTTTTTGTGGGGTGGGTTAATAAGTACCACCTTCATCAGGTATGAAATCCTGTATCTGGAGTCAAACCATGGTTTCTCCAATTTCTGTACAAAATATGCTAAGCATGAACCAAATACCAGTTTCAGACCCCTTCCAGAATATTCGTGCTGCCCCTTCTTATCCAATCGTGATATGAACTGCAAAAATAAGGCCCTTGTTCTCAGCAAGACTAGCGGGGAAACCTTCTGAGAAAATAGAGGTAACCTATTAAGAGGCAAAACACAGAAAGGTAGCTGCTGAGAAAGGGGGATGGTGGAGGAAAAAGGGTATACAAGTCTAACATCTGCTGGTGGCAGTCTGTCAAGCGGAGGGAAGTTAATGTCAAGAACAGACGCTCCGCAGTTCCTCACTGTTATTTCTGCATGATTATTCCCAGGTGTTAGGCCAGGCTGAGCAGTAGCCTTGCTATTTATCACAGAACAGATTCCAAGGAGGGGCAAGAGGGGGGGGAAAAAATCAAACAACACTGATGGCAGGTCAGTTAAACAGATTGCAACATTTGTATACACAGCCAGGCAAACCTTACAGAAATCATGGCAACACTCCCTTCCCCTGCTCTGCCTTATTTCATGAGTTTTTGGGGACCTGATTAGCAATGAAGGCTACGAAGTTTCAGAGTGTTGTGCTTGGCACTTTTCCATTACCCAGGTGTATGATTGCATCAGGCAACGATGGCTCTTGGTGCTAGGAAGCTGACAGTGAATTTCTGCCAATAAATAGACTGAACACCCTAGTGAGCACTTTTCATTCCGAACATGATACACACACTAAAAAAGGGACCTCTTGGGAAGGAAAGAATGGCTCTGAAAGAAGTAGTATCACCATTACTGGAAACATAAGTGATCTTTCCTTTATGTACACAGATATTCTTCAATTTCTTCTGCTGCTTTGTTCCAGACTCCAAAATTAAGCTGTGCATATGAAAGTCGGTCTCTCAGATGCCCTCACAAATCCCCAGCATTACAATCTTGGAGCAATAAAATTCCACCTCTTCTTTGAGGGGATTTCCTGCCCCGCAGGGTGGATTCCACTGAACAACACAGAGTTCCTGTAGAAAAGACACTCCTTTCCTGCTTGGAGAGGAGGAAATATAAAGACACAAACACCAGATTCCCCCTCCTCCATGACATTATAATACTGGGAAAACTACATAAAGAACAAGGACACCAAAAGTCTAGGGCAAGATGAAGAGGTTTGGGACCATTTGATCTCAAAGAAAGAAAGAAAGAAAGAAAGAAAGAAAGAAAGAAAGAAAGAAAGAAAGAAAGAAAGAAAGAAAGAAAGAAAGAAAGAAAGAAAGAAAGAAAGAAAGAAAGAAAGAAAGAGAGAGAGAGACAGACAGACAGACAGACAGAGAGAGAGAGAGAGAAAGAAAGAAAGAAAGAAAGAAAGAAAGAAAGAAAGAAAGAAAGAAAGAAAGAAAGAAAGAAAGAAAGAAAGAAAGAAAGAAAGAAAGAAAGAAAGAAGCAAGCTCTTTTCACAGGCTCTGTTTGCAGAAAACAGAGCTTGCCTTTTTGTACATTTATACACAAGCAATTGTTTACATCAGGACCCAATGATTTAACTTCCATCAAACTCCTGTGCAAACTTTTCTTCTGACAGTCAGAGTCAACACGGAATATCATGCATCCTTTGAAGAAACGAGTTGATGAAAAGAGCAATGAATCCAGCTTTTCTCATTGAACCCTCCCTGCCAACTTCTTTGTTCCCTCCTGGAATTCTGGATGAGGTCCAGACCTGCTCATGCAATTTGTTCTGGTTTGCTTTTGTTATTTTGTCTAGAAGGACTAAGGAGAGATATCCGTAAGAGCAGTGCATCTCATTGGGCCTATACTACCCATGATGAATAATAGTCTGTCAAAGAACCCATTCTCCTTCTTTATTTTTCCACCACAAGATGAGGATACTTACTCCATAACATTCCTGTATGACATTTTCTTATCTACACAATGTCTTACCAACGTTTATTTCTTATGTAATGACATCAAATAATTTATGGACTTTTTAAAACAACTTCCTCATGAATTCCCCCCCCCTTTTTTCAGGGAACAGATATCTCAATCTGTTACAGAAAAAAAACAAAAACAAAGCAGTCCTGTGCTAAAATTAACCTGAGTTTTTAGCATGAGGTTTTACACACTGCAGCTCATTTCATCACATGAATCTTTCATACTTGCACTAGATTAGAATTTTCAGTGTTGTAGATGTATCAATATACTTGCCTATGCTAGGATCAGTTTCTTATCTCTCAACTGCCATTGGTTAAACAATCAAATTGAGTGGTGAAATAATCTTCAATTTGTGCACCTTCGAGATTCCCCCCCATTCCCTCCCACTCTGGAATGTATATTACATTGGTGAATATCACCTCATGCATCTGATGAAGAGGGCTGGAGTCCATGAGAGCTTATATCAAATGAAACCTGTTATTTTTTTTTTTTGAGTGCCATACTCATTCTTTTTTATGTTTTTTTCCTACCTATTTATAATGCCATTTTACAGGGCATTTTCTGAGCATTCAAATGAAGTATTGAGGATTTAGGGATAATCCCTGACAGACAGTTATCCTCTATTAATCTGCCTTTACATGAGAACATGAGAAAGGTGGCACCGTGTATCTAGGTGTCATTCACAAACAGTGGATGTGCTCAATGTCACAAACACTGACAAATTCATAAAACACTTTTGTTTGTCTGTACAGCAACATCACACCATTTTCTGTAAGTTAAAATAGGACACTACATTCTCCCCCCCCCCCCCGGGGCTGAATATACCTTGAATTAAAAGTTGCAGGGGGAAAAAAGAATTATTTTCTGTATGATTAAATCTGAGCTCTTCGCTCCTTTTAGACTCGCAACAAACAAGTTTTAGACACAAATGGAAAACTACTTCTTTTGGGCTAAAAAGCCCCAGAATCCCACAACAAGCATGGATAGTGACCACAGTGATTATGAGATTTGGGGAGGTTTAGCCCCCCCCAAAGTAGTGTTTCCCATTTTTGGTGATGGAGCACACATCATGTATTGAGTGGTGCTACCCCCTTAGGAAACACTATCTCCATCTTATTCAAATTCTCCAAATACATGGAAGACCAACTATGTTTGCTTCCAAAGAACCATGGGGATTCCTAGAACCCAAGTTAAATATCACTGTTCAGTCTTAAATTCTGTCTTAAATCTATTCAGTTACAAATTCAGCTATAAAATAGTTAATTTTTATCATTACATTATTTAATTCAGAATACAGTGGTGCCTCGCATAAGGAGCGCACCGTACAACGACGAATCCGCATAGCGAGGGGGGTTTTGCGATCGCAAATGCGATCGCATAACGATGGCCCCTATGGGCAAAAATTGCTGTGCGACGATCGGTAAGCGTTTTGCTTACCGATTGTTCACATAGCGATGTCGGGGAAACAGCTGATTGGCAGTTCCAAAATGGCTGCCAGAAGAAAAACCGGCCGCCACAAGTGTTTTCGCGCCCTGCCCTCGCTTACCGAGGGCGCGAAAATGGCGGTGCTATGGAGGAGCTTCGCTCAACGGTGAATTTAAGAGCCATAGGAACACATTAAACTAAGTTTAATGCGTTTCTATGGCGTTTTCGGTTCCGCAGAGCGATGTTTCACATAGCAAGGGTTAATCCAGAACGGATTAACCTCGCTATGCGAGGCACCACTGTATATACTTTTTAAAAAAAGAGGACAATAAAAAGGATAAAAAGTAAAACTGAGAAATGTTTGCTATCTTTTTGTGTTACCATAATGTTTACTAGAAGAATTAAGAGTACTCAGAGCCAGAACACCGAAACATTTGTTAGCTCAAAACCACATTTAATTTACACAAAGAATTTCAATAAGGAAGTGACACGGTGTCTTTTGAGAGTTCTCTCACACAAATTATGAGTTGCACATAGTTTAACTCAATTAAGTTTAGGTTACACATTCCTTTTAAAAAAACACCAAAATCTTATTGTTACATAATGCAGTCATGTTTTCAACCAGTGAATTTTTCTGTATGATTGAAATATAAAGCACAGATGACACAAGCAAAGTAGTTCTAATATATTCAGATGATGTCAGTGTTAAATGTGGTTTATTATTGAAAGCTGTATCGTATTGCCAATTGACACCTACATCATTGTATGTTGGGGGAAGGGCAAATAGTACAATATCCTTATTTTTAAAAGATGGTACAAAAATAAAAATCAAATCCCTTGAAATGTCTGAACTGAAGTTTGTGAACTAAGTGAACCCATATTCCAGTTAGCATAATATGTAATCACAACTTATGTCATGCTCTCCTTTTGATTATTCATAAATGTTAAAATTCTGATGAAAACAATGCCTTTGTAACACTACCTGCTTAAAAGGAGCAAGAAATGTTCTATTATTCATGTTCAACCATTTTCCAAGTGTAAAAAAAACCCAGTTCTCCAACATGCATTCCTTTTCCTCTGATTGCTGAACAATGTCTCCATACTTCATAGAAATTCAACATGTTTTGCCCAGAAAAAAATGTAAACAAACCCAACCTAAACCCTTGTAAAATCATGACATGCCTCTGGCAGTTTTTATCAAAGCTTGTAGCTGTGTACAGCGCCTTTGAAGAAATGAAACTGCCGTTTATCAAGTGTGATTTATAAGCAACACTGATTTAGCTGGGAGATAACACGGCTGCCTAATCATTAGTAGTCAGACAACAGCCATGTGAACACATCAATTATGGGCCAATGCCAAAAGCCCTTGAGATCCTGGAGATTAACAGCCAATCCTCTGTTTTACAAGTTCACATCAAAAAGAATATTAATAAGAGGAGGGGCAATGTGAAAGCCTGTCAGGCTGATGCAGCCACTAAAACAAGGCATTCTTCCCCTTTTGCTACGCCTTGAACTGGCCCATGAAAATAGCTGGCATCAGCTCCTATGTGCGGATCTGCCAATTCTCAGAAAATGTTTTCATTAACATAAGGGAAGTTGTAAAAGGCAGTAGCAGCTCTATTTTGCATATTAACGACAGCAAAGCCTTTTGCACCTCCCCTTTTAAACACAACAACGACACAAATGCAATTATCTTTATATACAATTGAAAAATAAGATCCCAGCACAGATCCTGGAAAAAATGTATGTCACCACTAGACTTTCAATTGAAATCAGAGAGCTCTGAAAGTACAATGCATTAGGCAGCTGCCTAAGCATTTATTCTGCAGTATTAACGAGTGAAAAAACATGATCTAAAAATATAACCTAAGTGATATGTAGAAATGATCTGCCAAATATTTCTCTGAGATTCAGAAATACATTAAAATTATTAGCTGTCACTCGTTTTTTCAGAAGCCATATCACGCTAGCTGCTAGCCCTTCACAGGACTTAATACGTGTTTCTAATTAAGGTGACAGCTCCTGCTTTTTTAAAAATGGCAGTAGCAACCACAAACCTAGAATTTTCCCAACTTTGTTCACTTCCATGTCCTTTTTATATACAAGTAAAGCTGGTGTTTTCTGTATGTCTGCTTTTGCTAATAATCTTTCCAAACTTTATCATCTCTTGAAAATGATAAGGAAAGAGGCGCCCATCTTTAAAACAAAAAAACAAAAAACAGCAACTCTTTAAAAAAATAACCGGAAAATTTAATGGATGAGAAAAATTATGATTCGTTTTGATTCATGATTTATCAAGGTTTCCGAATAACGAATTGGCAATTTTTCCCAATGAAATAATGAATCAATACGAATCCTGATACGACCAGATAGGCGGGATATAAATAAAATAAAATAAAATAAAATAAATAAATAATTTGTTTTGCCTTTAAAATCTTATAAAATGCCCTCCTGGCACCTAGAGATATCAAAATCACAGTCTTCTGATTCTCCTCTACAATCTCTCCAAGTTTGCTGAAGACTGGTTTCCCACAAACCAGTTGCTAAAGGGCACTTTCCTGGGAGGACCCACTTTGTGGGTCTATAACTTGGATGTCTGAAACCCAATCTTTACCGAAACATGGAGGGATTGCTGGTTTTGGCATCTCCAGGACTTTCCTTGGGGGGCTCTTTGTAGGTGTATAATCCAATGTCCATTACTCAATATTTATCCGACTTGGAGAGATTGTAGAGGAGAGTTTGGAGAAGCTTCTTTGTGATGTCTCTGGGTGCCTAAGGAACCATTTTATAGTCCCAACAAGTTCATGAATCAAAAAGCACCAAAAATTTATTGATTCCTATTAATCAGGAAGGAATATGAATACAAATCAATTAGCGATTTTTAAACAATTTTTAGATTCGTTTCTTAATTCACATCCATCTCTAATAACTACTAAAGGGAAATTTCAACTTTCACTCTATTGTCCTATGCAAACATGATTGACTGTACAACGTGGTATGTCCAGTAAAAGAAGTGGGTAGCCCTTTGGTTGCAATGTCAACTGTGATCCTCCTTGGACTTCAAATCTGAATTTCAATGTGTGGCAACCCCAGGGAAATATCCCTGCTCACTATTTTCAATCTCTAGTCAGTTACACACATTCCCCAGTTAACCAAAAGCATCTTTCTGACACATACACCTTAAAACCTAGGCACCTCTTCTTAGTAACACTAGGTTAGACATTAGTCCAAAGGACAACCAGATCTTCAAAGTGTTTCAGACTGTTACTTAATCTGTGCCAACCAGCCTGTGAATTCAAGCCTCAACTGGGATTAATATTATTTCATTTTTAAGTGAAAAGGTTTCTTATGTAAGTGCTGTCTTCTTATGCAAGTCTTAGTATTGCCTGAGATGATGTGGGTGTTACACTCTATTCTCTCATGCAAATATCTTTAAACATTACTTATAAATAACCAATCAGTTTTGTCAGGAATATTTTAAAAATTATTTATTAGGAAAAAATGTGTAAGGAAGGAAAGGAAGAGTAATGAATCTGTAGCAGTCTCAACTGGAAAGAAAATTAATATGTTCAATATTATAGTCATAAACATTTACAGTGGTGCCTCGCAAGACGATTTTAATTCTTTCCGCGAAAATCATCGTCTTGTGAAAAAATCATCTTGCGAGGTTCCCTATGCATCAGTCTCAAAAAAAAAAAGTCTTGCAAAGGATCGGTCTCAAAAAAAGTCTTGCAAGGCACCATCGTGATAGCAAAAACCAATTGTCTTGCGGGTTTTTCGTCCCACGAGGCAATCGTTTAGCAAGGCACCACTGTATAGCCTTCCGCATATCATAGGAGCCCAGGGCAGGTTACAAAACTGTGTAAAACAATTTTAAACATATGATATTTAAAACAATCTAAAGTCAAGCAAACAATTAAAACACTCAAACACATGGCACTAAACCCTGCACAGGCCATGATCCTCAGCCCCTAAAAGCTCTAATAAATAAACATTGGCCTGGCATACCAATGATACCAATGTTGGTGCCAACTGAGCCTCTACGGGGAAGGCATTCCACAATTGGGGTGCTATGGCAGAAAAAGCTCTCCCTCATGTCTCCTTATAATGTATGTTGTGTGTGTGTGTGTATGTGTATGTGTGTGTAATATTCACACAAACTACTTTAGTCTACTCTACTTTAGTCTAGCTTTAAAACTAGGTATTTCTGCAGACACACTATAATTACTTTACTGTAATTCCTTTCTCCTCACTAACTCTAGACAGTCGAATCAACTCTCAAGACTCTCCCAAAACAGACTCTCTCTACAAACTAACACAGACGATCCTCTCTCAACTCCCTCACTGCTACCTCCCATCATAATCTAAACATATCAGCCTATCAGCATTCAACATTATATCATCCACCAATCATTCCAACACTCAGCCTATTTATATTCGGCCACAGCTATTCCCACACATACCTGTTATCACTGTACATAACCACCACATGCTCCCCTCTCAATGACACCATTGTTTCCCAGTTGTTGTGCTCTCTGGGGGATACACTGAAAGACCAAAATGCCTGTCCTAAAGCCTACAGGCCGTAATGTCTAAAAGTGCCAGATCTCTTATTTGCTCCCACCTATCACATCAATATAGCCCTCAAGAACTCTGAAGCTCAATTTAACTCTCAGACTGAAAGAATGTCCCACCTTGCTCTAGCATTTTGCTTATCCTTGTCTAGTGCCCACTCCTCTTCAAATTCTTGGTGTAATCCTGTTCTTGTGACCTTGATAGGAGGGAGAATAAATGCTGGTGATGGGGGAGAGGGGAAGAGGCTGTAGAGAAAATCACAAAAACTAAGCAAAAATATGAAGTAAGGTCTACTGTAAATTGCCAGGATCACTTCTGCCTATTTGGCAGGGAGAGCAGTGTGGTACCAGTTTGGTGACACCAAGGGTAAGGGGTTCAGAAGCCAATGGAAAATCTTAGCGTTGTCAGAATTTACATGGGAAAAAAATTCTGTATGCATGAAAAGAGAATACATCTGCTCAAAGTATTCAACACAATCCTTTCTGTATTTTATTTTGCACTTAATCTGATTTTATAAATATTGTGTCTCATATAAAACACGAACATGTCCGAGATTGTGGGGGAAAGATAAGGGAAAATCAATGTTCAATCAATTCTTCCTTCTATGTAATCAGGTAGCTTTGTTTCTGTGACCATATAAGATTTTTGCAGTAGTGTAAAGGTTAATTAAACTTAGCTAAAAATTCAGCTTCCTCAACTAGACAATATTTGCTAGCTTCCGACAATATTTGACTGATCTTTTCTGCCGGAATACAATGCTGTGTACTTGAAGACGGTTGCTTTTCACTGTGCATTCCTTATGGAGAAAAAAGTCACAAACCAAATTATTTTATATGGTAAAATTAATCTGAACGGTGGTAAAGTCAATATTAATTTGGGAGTCTTCCACTATAAACTGAAGATTGTGTTCATGGAGCTGCAACCTTGCAAGTGGGAAGAAGGAAATCCCAAGTCTCCCCCTTCTTCCAATCAAATTCCATCATCTGCTTTCTGAAGTCACTCACAGGTCACCCAGCCCTGGCTATTTTGAACTCCATTAGCCTATCCAAGGTTGTTAAGTAGCAATTACATAAGCAAGTGCCAAGATTTCCTCTTGTGTGCTTATTTGCAGGTGACCAGTGCACAAATTAAACAAAATAATCAATCCACTGAAAACAACTCTTTAATGCTGCCCAGTAATGATATGTTAATGAAATATATTGGTTCAAATTACAGGGTCATATATAGTTGTTGAACTCAATTCCCAAGGCTATCTATGTGACTACACTTCAGGTTTACAAAGGTTTTCAGTGCTTGATGATGAAACTAAATACTAATGAAACTAATCTTCAGTTACAAGGTTTTACTTCTGTACACTGGCACAGAAGTAATCATGTAAGGATCTACAGTATTATAAACTGTGTAAACTGAATTAATATATAATGTACTTCTATTTTTTCAATATGAAAAACATCATAGCATATTTTAATCCTATCACTGTGACCCATTTAGTATGTATTAAGATACATTATCAGCACTATGTGTTACGATGTTGAACACCTCTGACATCAACAATCCATTGCACATTTCTGGTGGACAGAATACAGTCCAAAACATAAGTAGAACAGCTCAGTGAAATCCATTCTAATCTGGCACTACAGACTAGCATATAGAAAAGTTTGTAGAAACAGAAGGGCATCTGGATACAGAATATATGGTGCACACCATTAACACACCTAAGGCTTGTACTGGCAGATCATTTTCATGATTTAAAACATTACTAGCTAATGTAACCAATTATTCCACAGTCAAACAACACTTCAGTCCTACAAATCCACACAAATGGGTACCAGAAAGAAGACACGTTTATATTGCTTGAAAGCATTATTCACTAGGAAGTAGGGCTAATCATTCAGCTGTATAAAACATTTCTGTCAAATCAGCATATT
The DNA here is from genome assembly GCF_051106095.1 of Pogona vitticeps. Lineage (NCBI taxonomy): Eukaryota > Metazoa > Chordata > Lepidosauria > Squamata > Agamidae > Pogona > Pogona vitticeps. The sequence goes on along the minus strand of NC_135784.1, from coordinate 251,124,855 downwards.
CAGTTCATTAGCTCCTTTCTGACCTCACCAAAGTCCTCTTAAAGTGCAAAGACAATAAGACTACGTAACCAGCATTCAGCCTGCTGTTCCTGATTTTGTACAAAAGGTTATACAGAATATAAATTAGATAGAACATTTACACTAAAAGTTGCAATGCTACTCAGCTTATGAGCTTCTGGTGCCCAATTACCCTAAAAATAGAGTGCTAGTTGGTCAGGTGTAGACAATAAGGCTCCAGACTAGTGCCGGATTAAAAGACCACATATGAAAATTCTTTGGGAAGTCAATAAGAAACTATTTTAATGACCATAATGGATGCAAAACACTTGCATTACAGTTAAATAGACTTGCAGACCCCATCATTTGAAAACAGTTCAAGTCCCATGGAAAGAATCACATTCTAATTGATGTAAAAGAGACATTAGCGTGGATAAATCCAATAGCCTCTAATTCAGATACACACTCACAGAAGAATACTCTAGCTTCTCAAAACAGTTGAAAAACAAATTGCTAAACAGAGCATCACAGGACTTTAAAATTGTAGGACTGTGAAGCTGGAAGGGATTTGAAGAAACAATAAGCCAATCCCTCTCCTTAGGGAGGGCACTGAGAGCCATGGTATTCCTGAGATTTGAACATCCAACCTCTGTTCCAAAACATCCAATGAAAGAGAATCCACCACCTCCCAAGGCAGTCCATGCCACTGCCACACTCTTTTTATTGTTAGGAAGTAGCATTTAAACTTTGTGTACCTTGGCTCAACGATCTCCGACACTCTCACCCTAGATGTCGAGCTGGATAAACGCATTGGCAAAGCAGCTACCATGTTCTCTAGACTCACAAAGAGAGTATGGCTTAATAAGAAGCTGATGGTGTACACCAAGATCCAGGTCTATAGAGCCTGTGTCCTGAGCACAGTCCTGTACTGCAGTGAGTCCTGGAACCCTGTGTGCACGGCAGGAGAGGAAGCTGAACATATTCCACATGCGTTGTCTCCGATGCATTTTTGGTATCACCTGGCAGGACAAAGTTCCAAACAGAGTAGTCCTAGAACGAGCTGGAATTTTTAGCATGTATACATTGCTGAAACTGCGACATCTACATTGCCTTGGGCATGTCATGAGAATGGCTGATGGTCAGATTCCAAAATATCTCCTGTATGCAGAATAAGTGTAGGGAAACCGCTCCAGAGGGAGACCACAGCTGCGATTCAAGGAGATCTGCAAGCGGGATCTGAAGACCTTAGGAATGGACCTCAACAGATGGGAAACCTTGACGTCTGAGCATTCAGCCTGGAGGCAGGCAGTGCATTATGGCCTCTCCCAATTTGAAGAGACCCTTGTACAGCAGGCTGAGGCAAAGAGGCAGCCCCGAAACCAGCAAAACCAGGGAGCTGGACGGGACAGATTGTATTTGTCTTCAGTGTGGAAGGGATTGTCACTCTTGAATTGACATTCTCAACCACACTAGCTGCTGTTCCAAGACCTTCATACAGATCATGTTACCATAGTCTTTCAAGACTAAAGGATGCCTACTACTACTAACATTGAAACCATTTTTTTTTGTTATAATTTGAATCTATTCCTTTAGGTTCTGTACTCTAAAGTTGTAGAAAACAAGGCTGTTCCAACTTTTATGCAACAGTTCTTCAGATAGTTGAAGATGGATGTGGGGGCCAGCAGGGGCCCTGCCTACCGGACTAGTAGACGTCCCACCACATAGGATTGGGCAGTGGAACTTCTAACATGCAGCTCCCTGATAAGACTGGGGGTCGGCACATTGCTGCCATGGGAAACTCCCTGGAGGAGGCAAGTGCAATGATGGTGGGAATGATACTTAAGGAGGGGGTCAACAACAGAGGATGAAGACCTGTTGATTGGGAGGCATGTGAGGCAGAATAAGTGACATCAGGACTGGCGCCACGGAAGAAAGCTTGGGAGGTCATCTGCTCGCGCAACCCTGAACATGGCCGCTGGGTGGACCTGTTTGTGCCACTGGAGGAAGTGGCCTGGGTACATCAGGATGAGGCCAGTTGTTGAGTGGATTGCCGGGAGGCAAACCAGCAGAAGGTTCATTATCACTAATGCCGAGGGTAGAGATGCCCTACACACACACACACACACACACACACACACACACACACACACACCAAGGCTTACAGAGAGCTATCTGGCCCTTCTTCTGACAAGGGAGCCGGGGCGACATGCTTACCTCTTCCTTCCCATGCTCCAGAAAAAATCACGTGGGTGTTTCCGGCATTCGACAATTCTAGGATGAGACCTATGCTACCTACCAGCCAGGCAGTTCTACCTAAAGGTCTTGTCATCATGCCAGCACTGGCACCTGAGCTCCCATTGCAAGGAGAACTAATAGCCTCCATCCAACATCCCTGCTGCAGAACCCTCTGCCTGGCTCACCTGCAAAGAGTGCTTGAACTCATGGAAGGGAAGGAGTTTCTGTCCACAACCTGGAGCCACTTGGCAGAGCAAGGCCATGGGGATCAGGGACAGGTTTGGACAGGGACCAGGGGCAGGTTGATGCCTTGTTAAGCCTGGTCCTGTCAGCTGAGCCTGTTTCTATTGTTTTCTGTTAATAAAATGTTTAGTTTTCATACAGCCCACATTACTGTCAGGGAAAGGTTTGCCAGGACAGCTCACAATGGGTCTCAAATCACCTTTCAATGTTCTCTGTTTCAAGTTAAACACTGCCAACTCCTTCAAGTGTTCCTTACAGAGCTTATTTTCCAAATACTTTACCACAGGAGCAGACAAAATGCAGACAGGGACACCTAGGTACCTAAACTATTTTTTTCTGACTTCAGATCTGGGATGTAGGATACAGGGGAAAAAAGTGCCATTTTCCTGCACTTGGAGGTTTGAGGGAGTGGTGGGATTTTTAAATAAAATGTGGTGCAGAACCTCCCAGCCCTACAAAAATCCTAACAACAACAACAACAACAACAACAACAACAACAGAAACTAGATGTGGACTTCCAGCAAACTTTAGTTTTGATTATTTCTAATTTTGGGGCTGGGGCATCCTCTGGTGGATCCTGCAAACAGAAAATTGACCCCTATGGCTTCTGAAGTTGCCCACTCTAACACTACTTTACCATCCTGACTGCCTTTCTTTAGACATATTCCAGCTTGTCAATATTTCTTCTAAGCTTTGGTGCCTAGAACTAGACACAGTATTCCAGGTAAGATATCACCAAATTAGAATAGTGTGAATAGAGAATGTTACTTCCCTTCATCTGGATGCTCTATTTCAGTGGATGCAGTCCAGAACTACATTAGCTTTTCTTTTCTGCTTGCCACACTGCACACACACTAACACACTGTTGACTCATATTTTCCTTGTGCTTTACAAAATTCCCTACATCCTTTTTCACATATAGTATGTTATTGCCAGCCATTTGTCATCAATTATGTATTTGTTCACCTGAGTTTTCGCCTAAATGCAGAACTTACATTTTTCCCTGTTGAAATAAATTCTGCATCAGCCCAGTTCTCCAATGCTAAGATCACCATAAATCCTGATTCTGTCTCCTGAAGCTACTCCTCTTAATTTGGTGTCATCTGCCACTCTGGTCAGCATCCCTTCTCTTCAGTCATTCAAGTAAAGTATGAAGATGTTCAATACCATCAGGTCCAGGACATAACCCTTTGGCACCTCATTTGTCCCTTCTCTCCAGAATGATAGGGAAACACTAGTGAGGGCTTTTGAGATATGGTCCTTCAAGCCGCTACAAATCCACCGAACAGGAACACCATCTGGCCCATTTTAAGACCTTTCCATCCAATTGCTGAAATCTGAACCCATGCGCTGCAGTCATGATTGTGACCACTGTGAGAACTTTGTGAAAATAACAAGCATAAATGATGATCCAGCTTCTAGGTAGACTGAAATATTACTTTAAAATGAATTCAAAACAGATCACTACATTTGAAAAACATTTAAATAAAAAGAAAGAGCAATTACAGCACAATTGAAGCAATATTATTTTCTGACCACAGAGAAGCAGTCCCCAGTCATGGCCTGAGCAAGTGTGACAACAAAATACTAATCTTCCTTAATAGAAATTGTATGTGTAGAAGAACTGCACTGCACAAGAGCCTAATAATTCAACCAGCTACAGCCGGCTGCTATGCTACAGGCCTAGGAAACATGGGCCATTTTCTATAACTTTCTTATATAACAAAAGCTCTGATTAGTCTGGTATAGCATAACAAAGCAGAATGATTACTTTCAGAAATTCACTCACACTTTTACAAAACACCTTAAACAGTTTTAAAAGCGCTGTTTCAGGAGTGGAGATGTCAGGAACCTTCCTGAACTTCAAACATTAATATGTATTTTATGAACAGACCATTGTTAGTTTTGTATTATTATATTTTTCATCTGAAGCTGTCCAGATATTGCAAGTGTTCATCTGTTCTAAAAAATACCAAAATAAGCAAGGATTACCAAAGATGGTTCAGAATCTATTTGCTCCTTCTTTTTCTAAAAGAAAAATTCTGAAATGAAATATGAAGGATAGCAGAGGTATTTCAGTTTTGAGCATTTCATTCAAGTACGTAAAATCCTCTGAATGAGTTTTTTCAGTGTGAAGTGTGAAGAATAAATAGTATTTTAAAAGGCTCATTTTTATGCTGTGCTAACATCCACTTAAATGCCAAAGAAATGTGCTTCAACATCCAAAATGAAAGTGTGGAATGTTCTGACAAAGGTAAGTAACTTGGAATTTGGCAAAGCAAGTCAGAACAAAACAGAGACAGCTTCGAGCACCTTCCTTTAAAAAAGTAAATGTAATACACAATAAAAAAATTAAATTTGCTTTGGGAATTGCCCACTACATGGTGATACATAGTCTCAGTTCTACAGTATGGCACGGAATCATGGACTTTAATGCTGGCTATTATTAACAAGTCAAAAAACAATTCAAATGCAGATTTACCACAGGATGATAAAAATTTCTTAGTTCAAGAGAGTAACCAATAGAGAAATACTAAGGCCAAAAATCATAAAACAGGTAAAAGAAAGAAAACTGTAATACTTCAGCCATGTAATGAGAAACATAAACTACATCTCTTGCAGTGGATTATTCAAAATTAAATAAAAGGGAAAAAAGAACTCCAGGAAGAATAACTTACTGGCTACAAAATTTTAGACGCTGCTTTGCTTGCAACATATCATCATTGCTCAGAGCTCCCTCAAACAAAATAAAAATATCCTCCACTAAAAGAACAAGCGCAAAGGCACCTGTGAAGAATACATGCTTTTTGAAAAACGTTTTAAATGTAACAGCCAGTTAAAATACCGATTTCACACAGCTATATCCTCTTTTAATTTCAGAGTTTCTGTTACACAGTAAGAATCACACACTGGCCAAAATTCTGCCAGGGTAACTACACTTATGCAAGGGGATAATGTCATCCCCAGGGGTTATTTTTGGTACAGTGGTGCCTCGCTAGACAGTTACCCCGCATGACAGTTTTTTGCTAGACATCGACTTTTTGCGATCGCTACAGCGATTTGCAAAACAGTGATTCCTATGGGGGAATTTCGCTGGACAATGTTTGGTCCCTGCTTCACAAACTGATTTTTGCTAGACAACGATTTTGACAGCTCCCTCTGCACTTGCAAAATGGGTGTTTTCGGGATCTAAGCTTCGCAAGACAGTGATTTAAACAGCTGATAGGCGGTTCACAAAGCTCCTTTCCTATGGCCGATCTTCGCTAGACAACGACGATTCTTCCCCATTGGAACACATTAAACAGGTTTCAATGCATTCCAATGGGGAAATGCTTTTCGCTAGACAATGATTTCACTAAACAGCGATTTCAGTGGAACGGATTATCATTGTCTAGCGAGGCACCACTCTAATTAAAAGCTTCCTTCTCTTCCACAGCTTTTCCAACTCCTATGTAGTCCCTTTCCTTACTTAGAAGCTTTGAGATGAAAGGAGGAAGTTTTTAATTGTCTAACATTGCCCCTGCTTATGACACCATCACCCGTTTACAGGAGTAAATTGTGCAACGATTCCCAGCCATGTCAAGAAGTACTAAAACTGTATGAAGCAACATAACTAGTGAAGAACCTAAGAAGAATAATACTATCAGTCAATCAATCAAACAAAAACTTTTATTGGCATTAAAACCAGTAACTGTACTGGTTTAATTGATGTTCAATTATGGCAATATGGGCTGGTAGATCTGACAGGAATAAATTTAAAAAAGCAGGAACAAGGACAAAGCCTTGTTTAACTCCTTTAGAGATTGAGGCATCTTTGGTCAGAAGACCTTTATTATTGACCTGAACTTGGCAACTATTGTCAGAGTGAAGTGTACATACCAAGAACAGCAGACGAGGGTTTATTCCTTTGCTGGACAGTTTATTCTAGAGCAGAGATCGATTGATGGAGTCTTGGGGCAGGTAAGCCCATCCTGCCTGAGTGTTCAATACTCCCCCAGTGTAGGAGATGCACTGAGTAGGGATCACAGTGGTTTTTTCTGTATTGATGCAAAAGCCAGAGCCTCCAAGAGAGACAACATTAAGGCAGTGTTGTGCTTGGCCTGGGCCAAAGACAGCGATACCAGCAGCCAGTCGTCTAGGTAGAGGAACACCGTGACACCCTAGAGACAGAGGTGCGCTGCGATCAGGGCAAGACATTTGGTGAATACCCAGGGAGCCATGGACAACCCAAGCGAGAGGGCTTTGAATTCGTAGCTCACTCCCTTTACTGAGACCCTCAGAAATCAATGGTGGTCTGAATGAATGATATGAAAATAGGTGTCTTTTAGGTCTATGACTGTAAACCAGTCGTTTTGCGGAAGCATCTGAATAGTCAAGTTCAATGTGACCGCGTCTCGCTGGGAATCCTCCGATTGAGGCAGAGTGGGAAAAGCTACCTCCAGTGCACACGGAGGCTTGTGTGTCCTGTTTCTTTTCTTCAATGTTGAGCTCAAGGGAGTCTTCGGTATCGATACCGTGGCCGTCAACCTCGAGCCCGAAGAAGACGCCTGCAGTTTGGACACTATCTTAGCTCCCTTAGAACAGGGGTCCCCAACTTTTTTCACCCCCTGGACCAGCTGGGGAAGGCGGGGCACCCCCATGCTCATGCGCATACGAGCGTGTGCAACCAGTGGTGTGGCAGTTGTGTGGGGGCACGCACTTGTGCCCATGTGCAAATGGCGGCGCGGCACTCATATGTGCAAGCTGGAGCATGTGCGCATGCGCAAATCAGCTGTGTAGGGGTGAGTGTGTGCGCAGGGGGCAGGAGGTTTGTCTCCATGGCCCCATTTGGCTGAGGCAACGGACCTGCACCAGGGGTTGGGGACCTCTGCCTTAGAAGGCTTTGATGACGGGGGAGAACTGGAGATTGACGCCAGCAGCTCAGGCCAGGGAGAATCGATGGAGGTCCTTTCGGATGGGGACAGGGGCTTCTCCCACAAGTAGGAACGTAGGCGCTGAAGCCGCAACTTACGCGCCGGCTTAGTGAAGCCTTTGCACAAAGGGACAGCTGCTGTTCCTCCCCAAGGCAAAATAAACAGCGAGAATGGCCATCAGAAAGAGGAATCTTGTTATTGCACGACTCACACCTCTTAAAGAGGACTGGAGCGGCCATAAATGCTACAAGTCCTTTTATATTCTTTTAGTTGTACTCACGAAGACAGTAGCAAAGTCAAGACGATCCGAAGAAAGAAACAAGGGAGGTCCAATGGAAAGGGAAGGATTTTTTTTTAACAAACGCAAAAGTTCCCGGTGAAGCTGCTGCAGCGGTGGCAAGAAAGGAACTGAGGGACTCGGTGCCAGGGCGGAGTTATAGCCAGCGTGTGGGAGGTCGCAGCACGATGTGCTTGAGCTAGAAAGTTCCGAGACTGCTCTGCGCAGGCACAGATTAGCCCATTACTGTGCATTCACAGGCCTGGCATGCTCTGGTCCATGGGGTCACCAAGAGTCAGACACGACTAAACGACAACGACGTGCATTCAGAGAGACCACAAAGAAGAACCTAAGAAGAATACTAATGAAATTATGGTAGTAGCTGTGATCAGAATATAGTGGTGCCTCGCAAGATGATTTGTTCCATTGAAATCACTGTCTTGCAAAAACATCGTCTTGTGAAACCCAGTTCCCAATTGGAATGCACTGAAATCTATTTAATGCTTTCCAATTGGGGAAAAAATCACTATCTTGCAAAAAGTATCCATAGAAGACATTGTCTTGCAAAACACAGTTCCCCATACCATCTTGGGGAAAAGCAATACCCTCACCTGCTCTGCCTTTGAAAATTCAAGGGGTCTCAAATAACCTTAACCCTCTTTCTCTCTCCAGCAACAAAGAAAGAGAATAAAAGGAGTCAAAGCAGCCCCCTGGCTCCTGACAAGGGTAACTCCATTTGCCCTGATCCTTTACCACAGAGGAAAAAAAGAGAAAGAACAGAATATAAAGCATCATCAGGAATTGCTACCTTTGAAATAGGTCCTGATGAGAAGAAATCAAGATGAAAAGGAATTTAGAAAAACTAGTTTACCACAAGTGTAATTTTCCATTAACACAAATTATGCAGTTGAATTCCCCACATTTGGGGAAATCACAAGGATTAGCAGCATGCCCAAAGTGCAATGGGTGAGCCTCTCTCTAGGAAGACCATTTTTATGACATGGTATTTCCCCTGCAAGGTATAAGTTGGAATGGCCCTTGCATCTCCTACCTCATTCTGTCCCCTAACCCCCCAAGTCATGGTGACCCCTTGGCTGCACCTCGCACTCAGTACAGGGCTGCACAGCCCCAGTCCTGCCCTAGGCCAAGAGAGCTCCTCAGTGTTTTGGGATGCCCTGCGGGACCCCCATCAGGAGCTAAGTGTTCCTCCCACAATCCTCTAGTGCACAGGTATTAGCATAAGGTGTTAGCATATGCTAATACCTGTGCACTAGAGGATTGTGGGAGGAACACTTAACACCTTATTAGCATAAGGTGTTAGCATATGCTAATACCTGTGCACTAGAGGATTATGGGAGGACCCTGGAAAGCCAGCAGCATATACTTTTTTGGGATAAAAAAGTAGGTCTTATGTAATTAATGTGTTCCAAATGGGGAGGAAACTGTCTTGTAAAACAGGATTTGGGGGGGGGAAACTGTCTTGCGAGGCAAGGACCTAAACATTGACCAGCAAAAATTGCCCATAGGAATAATCATTTTGGGAAGCACAACATTGCTCAAAAAAGTCACCGTCTAGCAAAAATAGCAAATTCATCATTTTGCGATTTTGCGAAGCAATTGTCTTGCGAGGCACCACTGTAATTAGAAAGGAAACATTTAGATATTATCACAAATTCTACAGATCACTATTCACAGCTTTAGGAATAAATGGGGCAGGGGAGGAAAGGGCTAAAGATACTCAAGGTCCAAGAAGTAAAAAAGGAAAAATGGGGGGGGGGGGAAGCACCAGATTAGCTGTCTAATGAATTCTGTATTTAGAGCATGAGATACTATTTATTTTAAAACATGTACACAGAATGCAAGGCTTCTGAAGAGACTGCTGATTTTGAGTAACAGTAGATGACACCACTTTTTAAAGAAGGCTCATAGTCTAAGTGCAAACTGTTTGTAAAAAGTTGATATTCTGTATTTGGGGATTAAAACCACACCCACCACAGTAAACATACCTTTGTCTTTTCAACTATGCATTAATTTTTTTACTAAACAATTAAAAAACAATGTGACAAGGTATTTATTCCCTGCTGACTTGCAGTAAAATTTATTTTTGTTTTGCTTTACTGTCAAATAAAATCACTTGTCAATCAAAGCCACTTAAACTAGGAATGAAGCATCTCTTCTCTACTGAGAAAAATACTATGAGTCATCATCACTCTGGTGAACTCCCATAATTTCCCTCTGTAAACACCTGAAAAGGAAAGTTCTAGAATGCAGTGGCAGGCTTATGCCAGTTGAAAACTGTTAAGTTCAGCAGAAGGTTAACTGTAAGCCAGAGAAGTTGGGGCTTCTGCTTCAGGTGAGACCTTTTAAAGAACATCAGGAGCATGATATATAATATTATATATAATGTAATCTTTTTTCTAAACCCCTCTGAGATAAAAGCAGGAATCTGGACTGCAAGCAAAACAAATATCCTTAATAAAGGAACATGAGAAAAATATGAATTCTCTGCCAACAGTTTAATTACCATATAAAACTTTCCCATGTTAGTATATACACAAAGGAGAATAAAGTAAAAACAAAACAAAGGGAATGAATTTGAAAGAGCAGAAGTTAACAATCTACACCTCCACTGAACTAAAATTTATGCCCTGTTGCTACAATTGGCAATGATCACAGGTAATTAAACTGCCAAACGGAACCAAACATAAACTCTGCAGCTTGTGTCTCTTGTCTTGTAGACTTTCACAGACCACAAATGGACACAAACCTCAGCTTGATAGGTCAAATCCTTTGGCAGTATATGACAAATCCCCCTCCCCCTTTAGAAAACCTTTCCTATGCTTTCAACCAGAAACCCAATACAAACAGATTTAGCCACCAAAGCTTTATACACACATTCACACCCAGTCCCATTTTATGCCAGTAAAAGCTTCATCTGCTAAATGTCTATTTTACCAGGTTGGTGTTAAAAGGCACAAATGTACACCCAGCTAAAAGACTGGCAGCGCTACAAACTACCTACTTTGAGTTACTAATGTAAACACACTGTCAGTATCAGAATGGATTTGATTTTTTTTTTAAATTGATTTTTGACTATTTAAATTTTAAAAATCAATTTTAGAACTGTGATTTAATCGATTTGATTTTTAAATGTGATTTGATTGAATCATTGATTTTTATCCACCCTGGTCAGTATTGTCCTAGACTTTCAAGTCTTTAGTTCTCCTGCGGTTTCCAAACCACTACTTAAACATGTGTTATTTCTTTCCTTCTATTGTGATCCCTTTTTAGTGTATCACATAATAAAAGAGGCTTCCATCTTTCATATACCGGATTTCCCCCCACTATACACACTACCTGGTCCATTGCTGGTGTTAAATAAAAATCATTCACGACACTGGACTTTCTGCATTATGGCATTGCAGACTTTTTAAGCGCTAGAAAATTTACCTCTAAAATTCTCATCCCCCCCCCGAGATTACAAAGCCACTTCAGTGTCAGTTAGAGCAACTGATCACTCCAGAAAGCCCAAAGAGAGGTCTGGAGGCTTCTGTGCTTCACAGGCTGAAGAATACAGACCGTGCCGCACATACTTATAACCATCTGCCTTGTCCAAGCCACAGAATGGCAGACCAACAAAATGAGCTGTCAACGTACCCGGCAAGGATAGCTGAAAAATAATATGTAGCATTTAAATAAGAGAATTCTCTCCCTTTGCAAGCCTTAAACCCATGCACAAGGAATCTTTGCCTGCCCCCACAGATGTTCTGAATTACAATCCTTTACTGGCCATGGTAACTACGCCTTCTGGGGGTTGAAGTCCAAATATCTGAAATATCACCATCTTTACTTTAAGCCAATACGGACTGCTTCATGGAGAACAACTTTCTTCCCAGCATCCTAACAGCACTGGGTGGGTCTTGTCGGTCTCTGCCCTCTACCCCACTTTCCTTGCCCAGATTTATCTTCTGTCACTTCACTGCCACTGCTGTCAACACACTCCTACTACTTTATTACACCAGCTAGCCAGTCCAGTGTATTAAAGCTGAGATAGAGCAAGGACAAACAACTGCTCCTGTTTGCGACTGCATCCTCACCTTCCATCCTGAAAAGCAGGAGTGGGAACATTCATGGGCTGCATGCAACTACAGTGGTGCCTCGCTTAACGGCGATAATCTGTTCCAGGAAAATCGCTGTTAAGCGAAAACATCGTAAAGCGAAAATAAAAGTCAACTGAAACGCACTGAAAACCTTTCAATGCGTTCCAATGGGCTAAAAACTCACAATCCAGCAAAGATCCTCCATACGGCAGCCATTTTCGGTGCCTGTATAGCGAGGAATCCGTCCCTAAACACAGTGGGGAGCCATTTTACTTACCCAGTGGCCATTTTGAAACAGCCGATCAGCTGTTTGAAAATCGCCGTTTAGCGAAGAATCGGTTCCCAAAGCGGGGAACCGATCATCGCAAAGCGAAATTCCCCCATTTAGACCATCGTTTTGCGATCGCAATTGTGATCGCAAAAAGACCGTCGTAAATTGGATTTGTTGTAATGTGGGGCAATCATTAAGTGAGGCACCACTGTAGTGAGGTTTTTTGTTTTTGTTTTTTTAACGAGGGCCCCTCTGTAGCTCTCTATTGTGTGGAAATAAACTGGCCCAAAGTGGAGATGCATAGACTAAAAGTGATCTTCTGGATTTGAGTAAGTGGCCACAGAGGGTGAGGGGACTCAAAATGGGGCGGAGTGGCTTCTAGACGCTCCATGGTTGCTCGCCCCTGTTTTATAGGGACAGATGTAACAGATGTGATTCACGATGTACGGGGTTGACAAAGAAAACAGATGGTACATTGCAAACAAGACATTTAAATACTATAAAACTAAAACACATTAGGAATTGTGATGGACAAGTGGGCTTCTCCATTCACTTCAATGGAAAAGGAAGTTCTGTACGTCCATCCAGCTCATTGTACACACGGAAGTGCCCTATCCAGTAAAAGTACCAGCACCAAACAATATAGTAAAAAAGCATAATTTCCTGAAATTACCTCATGCTAGTCCTAAAACATTCTGATGCTACCACCACCAAAATCTTTTCTCTCCCCCTCCCCCTGAGTTTTTTGTTTGTTTGTTTGTTTGTTTCCTCATTGTTGGTGGATAGTATCACTTCCTGGCTTTCAGAAACCCTTCTCCTATGGTTCAGGGGAATATGGGTCGTAACTAGTAATTTTGGCATTTGTAGGGTGGGGGGAGGTTTTCAACACTGCCCAATTTAAAGGGTGCAGCCATAGCAACCACCCTGTCATCTGATGGTCCCCTGGGAAGCAACAAGCTAAAGACAAGGAGCTAAGGTTGCCCATTTACAGTAAAAAGTAAAGTGATACATGGCACCTGCCAATGAGCCAAATTCAGCCATTCCCCGTGTAATCCCTGGATGTCAAAGAAAACAAACCCACAACAGGGCATGCTACCAGAAAAGGTGATGACATTCTTGAGCATCTCACTCTATTTTATTTATTTATTTATTTATTTATTTATTTATTTATTTATTTATTTATTTATTTATTTATTTATTTATTTATTCATTCATTCATTCATTCATTCATTCATTCATTCATTCATTCCATTTATACCCTGCCTATCTGTTCGTCGCGAACACTCTAGGTGGCTTACAACATTTTGATGGCTGGTTTCAAGAGAAGGTCCTGAGAAGCTAGGTGTGGTGGCAAGGATAGTTTCTGAGGTCACCTGAGCTCTGAAACAAAGCTTAGAAATTATCCAGACCGCCCTTCCAACACAGCCGTCAGAGGAGAGCCAAAGAAGTACACCAGTTTCCTTTTCTTTCTTTTTCCTCGGATGGCCTATGCCACTAGAGATCTGTTTTTCCTTTCTTTTTTCCAGGATCCAGAGAGTTGCAGTGGCAATTACTCAAATGACTCGTGAGAGGGGTGGCACATGGTATCTTGCTTCTTGCTGCAGACAGGCAAATGTGCTCTTCATACCTTTAGCTCGTTGCTCTTCAGGAGGATCCACAGATAAGGCAATCACTGTGATCACACCCTCTAAACGTGGTGTCCTGGGGCCAAGGTGGATTGGATTTAAATCAAATTGATTTAAATCTCTTTTAAAAAAAAAAATCAGATTTTTTAAATTACAGTATTTAAATTTTAAAAATCAATTGTTTTTATTTAAACTCTGATTTAAGTCAATTTGATTTTTAAACATTATTTTTATCCACTCTATGGACCTGAGGAGAATATTCTCCTATGCCATTCTGAGTGGGCACAGTTATTATCAAATTTCAGTGTATGCTGAATTTAATCAGCAATAGAAACAGAGGCAAATTGAGCAGCAATGCCAGCTTGATGGCTCCCACACCGCAGGAAGCTGCCCATTCCTGCAATAATAAATATCATACAATTAAAAAAAAAATCAGATATCAGAATATACAATGTTACGCTTAATTTTAATAATGGAGGACCACTGAAAGGTACTGAACAATGACGGGTACCAATAATATCATTTATAGACTAATAAACATCTGGATCAAGTCTTGCTTCACTCGTGAACAAATCATGAACAAATCATGGGCAAATCACTGAAATAATGTTCACAATTCTTACATGGTTATTGGAAAAACTACATGTTAATAGCTTTGAAACTTAACACTTTGTACATGTTATATATTATTATCATCATCTTCCCTGCATAATGAAGTCAAGTTAGCACAATTCCCTTAGTCAATTTAGGCTGCTAGTCACAATTAATTTAAATAAGCCTATTTGAACACAAGCTGACTTGGTTTTACTGGAAGCAAACCCAGCTTCCCATCTGTTTCCCTGTTCACATCTCTGTCTCACAGGAGTTTTCAATTGGTGCAATATGTTCAAAAGGGACAACCTAAGAAAGCAAGGCAGGCATCACCTTGCTCCTTCCACGTAAGAAAAGAACACAGAAAGTTGTGGAGTGATTTTGCATGCAAAAACGCATACCATTTGGTTGGAACTGTCAGTAAGCCAGATTTAGTAATATATAAGTCTGGGATGAGACGATTTGAATATAGCTACAAATATCAAAACGAAATGTAAAATAATGTATTCTAAGGATTACAAGAAACACTGTTTTCTGTCATTCACCATATTGTGGCATGACTTTATTAAGAAATAATCATAACACAATATCTTAATATATTAGGGAGAAATAGTTCCTTTACAGAGGTAGAAAAAGGAGTGTTATATACAAATACAGAGGATCCCAAATGTAACAATTGCTGACTTTACAATAGTCCACTTTGACAACCATTCCAATGTTAGCTAATCCCGTCCTGCATTCTTCAAAACCCACTTTTACAACCATTCTGATCCACTTTTATAACTGCTATGATGGGTACTCTAAAACTAACATGTTTGCATCATGATGCTGTAAGAAAGCAAAAGTGGGAAGGAAAAGAAATTAAGCATTAAGAGTTGGAGAGGAGTGTCCAGCTAAAGGGGTGAGGGAGGAGTGAGAAGACACAGAAGAGAGGAGCAAACAGCAAGCAAGCGAGAGGCAAGATGAATAAAGGAGAAGGCATCAGTTTGACGTAAAGGAGAAAAGTTATCCAGGAATCAAATCCCTGTTTTGACATTAAGCCTATTGGGGGGGGGGAGGTCCAATTTACAACAGTTCACCCGACAGTCACAATCAGGGAACCAGTTACATAGGGGCATGCAATGTAATAAACTCACATTATAGTTAGGACTCGAAACCATTTCTACTACCACCAAGACACATCCCATACTGTTTGAAGGACAAGATCATCTTGATCCCAGAAAGTAATGAGATATTCCTCACAAATAAGCTGATTGAAGGGTTACTGAAAATCAGTAGAACTCTATCCAGGTTTCCATAGTACAAGGTGAATGTTGAGCCATTCATTTTACTTTTGCCAGCCATTTATACTGACACCCTGGACTCAAGCCACCATGCCGGTAAGTTATATTGCCTCCCAGGTCCTCTCCTCCAAGTGAAGAGTGATAGAGAGAGTGGGAAAGAGACAGAGAGACGTGCAATGACAGCAGGTGGGGCCAATGGGTTTTAAAATAAGTAAATCTTATCTCACAGGGATATTACAGCTGCCTGTACTGGGTAGGAGGTCCAAAATAGCTTGGCAGCTAATGAGCTATCTGTGATACAATCATCTCATTTGCAGACTGCAATCTTGCAGTTACACAAGTTAGTTCCACTGAGATCAGGGGAGACGTAAAAGAAGATGGATGGAAAATAGTAGGCCTATGTCCTAAAATACTTTGCAACTGTGGGATTGCTGCCAATAATAAAACAGTCTGACATTAAAGACTTCTCACTATCTTTAGTGCCCATGCAAACACAACGAAAACTGCCCTAATGTGTTGGAGTCAATGGGGATGTAGAGATTTTCTTTAATGAGAATGGAGGAGAGAAGTGGGTGCAAGCCATATTCACATAAGGTGTTTGTAGATTTTTTTTTCTCCTTTAATTTCAGCTGGTCTTATGGGACGATTTGTGACATACGCTTATAATTTGATTATTATAATAATCGCAGAACTGTGTGATATACAAAAAAGATGCTTGTAATTTTAATTGTTCCAGTGGTTCTCCTTTGTTGCAGTATCAGAACACTTTAACAAAGTAAAACACAAAGAGAAGATTCACACACCTTTTGAAATAAAGTTTGTGGGTAGTTATAATTGCCCTGAGATAAATGGCAGCTATCGTATACTAGTCTATATGATTAACTGCCATATCCAGCCAACATGCAACCCACAGTAAATATCCACAATTCAGAGGGACAGCATACTGGCTATAATGCATGAACACTTCCGAATATCCTCACACAAAACTTCTAAATGACAAATAGCACTACCAAAGAGCTTCTGTTGAAAGATAATTTCTGAAAAATAACTGCTGTATGTTTTATAGCACAAACATGTATCTGCTACTCAGAAGTAAAACACAGTATGATCACTAAGACTTACTTCCAAGTAAGACAGAGGAGAGTTTGCAGTAGTTACTATAATAAATGCTGCAGCCTTCGCTTTCATATAGAAAAGCAGTTCCTCATGGATCGTAATTGTTCCCCCTAGCTCTTTCTAGCCACTAATTAGCTAGGATAGCAGGAATAAAATCAATCGATGTCACCTCCCCCTCCCCATTTATGTCAGGAGGTGGAGTTAAGGGCATGAGGTATAGGAATCTACAAAGCAAGTCGAATTGCACTGCAGTGAGACAAGTTTGACCAAATGTATTGTTTGCTCATGTTAACAGCAGCATCCTGCTCCCACCCCGTCCTCTGTTTTCCCTTTTAAATTCAAGTAAACAATAGAGAGGCAACTCCATTTGCCAACTACTGGTGCCCCCAAGTTGTCAGCATCCTGTCAGGCAGGGAAGCTGGCTGTTACTTCCCTCCCCCCACTCTTTTGTTGCTTTCTCAAATGTAAGTACTTTGCTCAGCGATCCTTGCTATTCAACAATGCAGTTGCTCCCAACCCCACCCTCCTTCCTGCCCTTGCTTGGCTTCCATGCTTCAGGAGGGGGTAAAAATAGCAAAACATGGTCACAAAATATAAAGCCAGACTTTCATTTCCTGTACCTCAGAGCCTCGTTCTTTCACCTCCTTGTCCAGAGAATTTGGCTAGCAAATAGGTCTTAATCTGTAAACAAATGATTTGCTCTACAATTAAACCATTCATGCTCCCTTCTTCTCTCTCTCTCTCTCTCCCTTCCTTCCTTCTCCGGCTGCTTGGCTGCAGTCCAGTGCATATGCTCAAAGATTCTTCTATTATTTAGTCCTTAGGATGTTTAAAAGCAATAAGCTCATTGAGGGTTTATAAAATTGTAAGCCATCACCCAAAGCATGTTATGCCTCTCAGCTTGACTGCCCCCTGGTCGTCGTCATCATTTTCTTCTTCTACTTTTTTTCTCTTTTGATCAATCTTATGCTCCTTCCAAATAAATTACCGAAATAATAAATGGCTGAAATGGAAAAAGAAAGATGGTGGCCCCAATCCAGTCGTCTTCATAAAGCTTTGAAGGCAAGTCATATGGAACCTCTAAGGCAACAAATAGGAGAGAAGACTTAAGAAAAGAGTGTCTCACAGGTTGAAAAGCCCAGCAGGTTCTCAGGAAAGAGAGTCTTCTGATTGCTTGCTCACAAGTTGCACATTGCTTCTCTCCCCACCAACAACATTTACTGGTTTTGCATACATTACCCATGCCCCGTTACTTACAAAACCCTGGAAGGGGGTCACCATAATTTCATATCAGCTTGTTGGCACACAATTATTATTAGTTTCACATCTCAGCTCTCTCACTTTTTCAATTAGTTTTCTACACATAATTCTCCAGGGGACTATGATACACAGAAACTGGACATGGACCAGAATGACCTGGGTTCCAATCTACCAACAGTTATTAACCACCAATTAGTGATTTTGGAGCCAAACGATTCTAAACATTGTAGAAATCAATACAAAAGGGCAGGGGAACATCTGGCGTAAAAACCAAATATGGACTGCAAGTGATCCCAATCAAGCCTGAGGTTAATAGCTGAGCCTAAGAAAGCGAAATAAATTAATGTTTGTCAACATAGTGTTTCCAGTACCTACAGCCTGTGGGAATTTAATTCCCAGCCAAACTGACATTTCCTTTGACAAAACTGAACTGTTTACAAGCATTATTTGTTGACAGATTGGTTCCTTCAGCAGTTAACATATCTGTGAACATCTATCTCACAGCAGTACATCCAACTGTTGCCAGAGGTTTTATTACCACAAAATCCCTTATCATTCTGCTATATTTTCTAGGTTGTCAGAAACATAACTTTAGAATTTAAGATTATATAACTTCATATTGCCAGAGAATTTTGCAATAAACTCAAAAGTTTCCTAAAGTAATAAAGAATTTGCTGATACCTTAAAGACTAAACATTTGAATTAGCTTTTGTAGATTATATCTTATTTTGTTGACTATATGATACACATGTGATGAAATGCACTACATGAAACTTTTGCCTTTAAGGTAACACAAATTACTTTTGATTCTGTTTCCACTAACGCAGATACTATTTTGAAAGGGCTACCGTAAAAATGAGGATATTTATTCCACTTCTATGTTTATTGTCAGTCAGATCGTAAGTTAAGGATATTTCTTATATATTTTTAAATCTTTTAATAAGCAGAATTTTGTCTGCTTTCCTCTAAGCCAGTGTTATACTCACAATCATACCTGCATGTAAAGTGTACTCTCACATGATAATACTGTGATTCAATACTACTGTAGTGAATGGGGGAAGGAGTGTGTGGTGCTATTTTTCCTTTTGAATTAATTAATTATTGTTGATACTCTCAAAACTAAACTTACAGATGGAAATCTCATTTAGAAATGACAGATACTTTACAATGAGACCTTGAACAATTTGCTTTCAGTGCTTTCTATTTAAAGTCTATTACAGCTACTGACATCAATCTGTGAACCTACAGAGTTCTGATGGCGAACCTTTTTGAGTCCCAGTGCCCAAACAGCAACACAAAACCAAATTATTTCTTTCAAAGTGCCAACACTGCAATTAAATCTGAATACTGAGATTTTAGTTTAAAAAACAACTCATACAGTTGTCTGAACTAATCAACACCTTTTGTCTTCAAAGAAAAACTTAATAACAGAACTTTCAATTATGCAAACACTTTTTAATTGAAAAATAACCATTAACTCTAGTAAATGGAAAAAAAAAATTTAATACATTCTACACATAGCTTGAAGCCAGGTAATTTATACAAACTTTAAAAATAATTATGTGCATATATTTTTTGATAAGGGATACTCAATTTGGCATGCTTTTGCACAATTAATGTGATTTTTGATGTTGTATTCCTGTTGATAATTTGTCAAACCTTGGTTCATATGGTGCTAGTTTGAGAGCAACACATGCAGCACTCATGTCATCAGTCAGTTTCTGGTATTAGATATGATATAATTCAAAGTTGTAAACAGCTTTGAATTACAGTATATCAAATCTAAGTATAAGATGACCCAAGCATAAGTACAAAGAGCAATCCCCAGTGCTTTCATTGACTTAAAATTATATGGCAGAGAATTCTACACTTTAAGGATTTCATTTTCAGAACTACCAACTGTGCTGTTCTTTGTCGTCCTTTCGCACTCTATATTCTCCAGTGTTGCACGGAGGTCATAGAATTTATTTTTCCAGACACAGTTTTCTTGAAACTCCAATAGCTCCATTTCCAGATTTCCAAAATCTAACCACTGTAAGCAGGAAAGATCAAATTCTTCAAGTTTAGCTTTATCTGGAGAAGTAAGAAAACACAGAATTGTCTTCATCTTACGGAACTGTAAAAATCTGTTCCTAAAATTCTCTTTTGCAGCTGCTACGATGCTAGAAAATTCCTTGCAGATTTCCTGATGGCTTGTAGGATTGTCCATAAATGTAGAATTCTCCAAATGAATTTTTAGATTTGCAAAGTATTTCAGCTGCCCACTTTCAAGGTCTCTCTCAAAAACCTGCAGTTTTCTCTCAAATATTCTGATGTCACAAAACATCCTTTCTGCTGTCTTCCCTTAACCTTGCAGTTTTTTGTTCAGTACACTGAAATGTGTTGTAAAATCTGTAAAAAAAACATGAGGTCGGTAAGCCAGACCATATCAGTGAGCTGTGGATATTCTTGCTCCTTTTCAGTGATAAACAGCCTAATTTCATCCAAGCAGGCTACAAATCTCTTCAGAACTCGTCCTCTGCTCAGACACTGGACATTATTGTACTTAAGTATTATACTGTGCCTGAACCTCATCAAGAAGTGCTTGAAACTGTTGAAAATTAAGAGCACAGGCCATGACCTAACCTTCCATATGAACCTACCCAGCAGTTAAGATCTAGCCAAGGGGCCCTTTTGAAAGAGTCATCCCTCAAGGAGGTAAGAGGGGTGGCTTGTAGACAAAGGGCCTTTTTGGCAGCTGCCCCCAGACTACTGAATGCCCTCCCAACTGAGATTCGTCTGGCACCGACGCTGATGACATTTCGGCGCCAGGTCAAAACCTTCCTTTTCCAGAAGGCTTTTAATTGAAATAACATCAACTGTGGGTCCTGATGGCAATTTTTTGAGTATACAGTGGTGCCTCGCATAGCGAACGCTTCGCTATGCGATGAAACCGCATAACGAAGGGTCCCAGGCCATCGCTGGAGTGTTCGCTCAGCGATGGCCCCTATGGGCTTTTTTCGCTATGCGGTGATCGCGCGGACGCGATCAAAGCATAGCAAACAGCTGATCGGCGGTTCCAAAATGGCCGCCGCTAAAACAAAATGGCGACCGCTGTTTTGCCTCGCTAACGAGGCATCCAAAATGGCCGCCGCAATGGAGGAAACTCGCACAACAGTGAGTTTTAAGTCCATAGGAACGTATTAAATCAGTTTTAATACGTTCCTATGGGCTTTTTTGTTTCACTTAGCGATGGATTCGCTGAGCGAGGGTTAATCCGGAACGGATTAACCTCGCTAAGCGCGGCACCACTGTATATTTTAATTGTATTTTAATTGTTTTATCTTTTTTTTTTACTGTACTTTAATTGTTGTAAACTGCCCAGAGACCTTTGGGTAGTGTGGGCGGCATATAAGTTAAATAAATAAATAACATGTAATTCACCATTTTGGTGACATCTCTGAGGATATAAAGAGGTTACTTACCTGTAACAATAGTTACAGTTAAGTAACTTAGTTCTTCTAGTGGTCCTCTGTGAATCCACACAATTGGGTTGTTCTGCACCTGCGCTGAGCATCTCGGAAGTTTCTAGAGCTTAAAGACACATGATTAGTGGGACATTCCCCCGTGGAGTGCATGCTCCGCCCATCCTAGGTCCCCTCAGTTCCTGATAAGTGTCCGCCAGGTAAGAGAAGTATTTAAGCTAAAACATGACGGACAGAGGGGAGGATGGGTGGGAGGGGCGGATTCACAGAGGTTACAGGAAGGTAACCTCTTTTTCTTCTTTGTGGCCTCTGTGAATGGGTGACTAGCAAGCTCCTTACCGGATGGTGGGACATCACGGTAAAAAGACAGCTCTGCCAAAACCAGTGTCACTCCGTGCTCTGACATTTAGATGGTAATATCTCATAAAGGTCGATGGAGTAGACCATGTGGCCGCACAGCAGATGTGAGGGAGTTCAATCTCATGCTAGAAGGCAGTAGACATTGACAGCGTTCTGGTGGAATGTGTTGTTAAGTGTTCAGGAGGTGATCTGCCTGATAACCCGTACGCCAATGATATAGCTTGGACAATCCATCTAGAAATAGATTGTGGGGAAGCTGGTGCCCCTTTATGAGGACCATGAATGCATAGAAAAACTCTATCTGATTTTCTGAAAGGTTTGGTCCAGTCAATGTAGAAGGCGAGAGAGTGTCTTACGTCAAGTGAATGGAGCATGCGCTCGAGAGGTGTTGATGGTGATGGAAAAAGAGTTGGCAGGATGAATGGTTTATTAAGGTGAAAATCAGATACAACTTTGGGTAAGAAGGAAATGTCAAAGTGCAATGTGACCTTATCCAGATGGAACTGGAGGAAGGGTGGATTGGAAGGGAGGGCAGCAAGTTCACTGGCTTGTTTAGCAGGTGTTATTGCTACAAGAAAGGACGTTTTCAGTGATAGTAATTTGAGATTGCATGTAGGCATAGGTTCAAAGGGCTGATGCAGAAGTATATTGAGGACAAGTTGTAGGGACCACTGAGGGATAATAAGTTGACATGGAGGACGAATATTGAGAAATCTTTTTCCAGTCGGGTGAGAAAATAATTTAGCTGACCTAGAGTTGGGAGGTTGATGAGGTATGACAGCCGAGATAAAGACTTTCAAAGTGGAATAGGAGAGTCCAAAGTTGAATAGATGAAGCAGAAAGGTGAGTAAAGTTTTCAAAGAGACTGGTGTTCCAGGTAAGTTGTGTGAATAAGTAAAGGAGAGGAATGCTTTCCATTTATTTTGATATAGCAGCTGGGCTGAGGGCTTTCAAGTTCGATCAAGCACCTCCTTTATGGTGGGAGAATCCCCCAGGCCGTCAGATTCAGAGATGGTATGTCCGGGTGGTAGATCTTCCTATCATCCTGTATGAGAAGATTGGGAATCAGAGGGAGCCTGAATGAGTCTGCTGACATCAATGTGAGGTGAATGAACCACGGTTGCCTCGGCCACCACAGGGCAAGGAGGATTGCATTGGACTGGAACTGTTGGAGTCAAATGATAGTCCTCTGTATGAGTGGTATGGGAGGAAATAGAATAAGTCCTTGTCCCAATCTATCATGGATGCATCTCCGATTGAGTTCTTGTCAACACCGGCTCGGGAGCAGTAATGTTGGCATTTGCTCGTGAAGCAAAAATGTTGATGGTAGGAGTGCCCCAACAGTTGCACAAGAAATCGAAGATGGTGTTGTTTAGAGACCATTCGTGTGTCCTCAATGTCAAGTGACTGAGGTAGTCTGCGAGGGAGTTTTCTTCTGTGGCTATGTGGACTGATATCGGGAAGATGTGGTGTAGGTAACACAATTCCCAGAGCTCGATGGTGAGGTACAGAAGGGATAAAGAATGTGTGCCTCCTTGTTTGTTCAGGTAATAAAGGGCAGCAGTGTTGTCTGTGACAAGTTGAACTGCACGTCCTGCGATGAGTGGCAGGAAGGTTTGAAAGGCTCTGATAATTGCTAAAAGTTCGAGATGATTGATGTGCAAAATTTTTTCCTGATTTCTCCATAGACCATGAATCTTGTGATGCAGGCAGTGTGCTCCCCAACCCGACAGGCTGCCATTGGTGGTAACTTGTATCGGTTTGGCTGGAAGAGTAGACTAGGCTGGTACCGAATGTTGAGACAGGTGTCAGTGTCGAGGGGGAGATGGAGAGAGTGACTGTGAATATTGAGATGAATATGGTAGGGAATATCGGACTCGTTCGGGTTCCTCATAATATAGTTGTTCTTGAGGATCTTCAATTTATGTAAGGATCATATTGATAGTATCTCTTTCTCTCTTCGTATCGTGATGATTGTGGGTAGCACTACTACTACTGCCAATGTGGAGGGTCGTACCGAGGAGGTGAGTAGTGTTTTCCTTTCTTTCGGTGTTTCCTTGGAGAATAGTGTGGTGACTCAAAGCCAGAAAGCTCGATTGGAATTGTCCACCCTGCTAATGCAGGACTCAAATGGGCCAAGGCCTGGCTGGATTGCACATCAGCCAGAGAAAGGCCAACACTAGGCGACAGGCTAACAGTTGAGACTGGAGCTTGAGCTGGAGGTAAAGGAGGGTCGTCTCTATTGGATGTGGACCCTGGAGAGTCTCTAGATGATTCTTCCATAATGGGAGATGATGGAAGACTCGGTTGTGGTGGGTCAAGATGAGTTGATTTGGAGGTCTTTTTTATGTTGTTTTGTCTTTCTCCTTTTTAGAGGAGTCCAGAGCTCAGATCGAGGTCTTCGATGTCGACACTGACTTCAATTTTGATGCAGACTTGGACGTCTCCTTGGAATGCAGAGAAGGAGTCATGGAGCTGGGAGCAGGCACGGGTGGATTTTGCTGCTCTATTTCAGGGTCCGGTGACCGTGTAGACTCCATAGAAGCCACGGGTGAGTTGAGAGATTTCTCCCAAAGATAAGACCTCAATTTTTGGAGGCGAAGTTTAAGGGCTGGTTTTGTTAGCCTCTTGCACGCTGCACAGGAATGGGTAGGATGTTGTTCGTCGAGGCAAAAGAGACAGCGGTCGTGCCCGTCAGTTAGAGGGATTTTGTTAGAACAAATTACACACCGCTTGAAAGGGCCAGGAGTGGCCATAAAGTGGGAAAAATAGGAGGGGAAAAACAGTTGGGGGGGGAATAAAACGCGGATAGATAAAAAATTGGAAAGAACTCACAGGGGAACGTCAAATAAGGTACGATTGTAAAAAATAATGATTGAAAAGTACAATTGATTAGAATGCTCTGATTGATAGAATGCTCTATTTCTCTGAAACAGGTCTGAACGACATGGCGGAATAAAGGAACTGAGGGGACCTAGGATGAGTGGAGCATGCGCTCCACGGGGGAAACGTCCCACTAATCATGTGTCTTTAAGCTCTAGAAACTTCCAAGACATTCAGCGCAGGCACAGAATAACCCAATTGTGTGGATTCACAGAGACCATGAAGAAGAACATCTAATTTTTGCTGCTTTCCCTGGCACAAAGAGCTTCTTGATGTATAATACAATGAAACTGAATGACCGGATGTTTTGCTTCTTTAACAAAGAACTGTATGAAACCAGATGTTACCCCAACCATGCAAGGTGCCCCATTACCAGTAACTGAAACCACTTTTTCTGCTCTTATGTCTTGTGACAAAAATGCCTCCATCACAGCATTGTAGAGATCTCTCCCTTGTGTTCTTCCAGGCAAATAAAACAGATTCACCAGCTCTTCTCTCCTGATGTCATTAACACATTTTGTTTGTCTGGTTCTTTATCGATTCTTCCAATTGACAGCTCTTTTAGAAAAAAGTCAAGTGCGAAATGCTACACTGAATTAAAGGCACCCTATTTATAAAGCTTATTAAGTACATTGAAATCCTGGAGATGTTTCCTCCAGAGTAAACCACCCTCAGAAAAACAGCTATATACAGGAAGGAGTGCAGACTTTTAATACACATTTTATACACTACATAAAGTGTATGCACACATTTCACTTATTTGAAATGTAGTGTTAGAAAAGAGTTTTACAGATACAGTATCATGACTTGTCAGAGATAAGTAAAGCAAATTAAGTGTGGAATCTCACTAGAAGCTAAAATAACGAAACAAAGGGTATTGTACTACAATGGCATCATGAGAAGACAAGCTCACTGTAAAAGGCAGCAATGCAGGAACAAGTGCAATGCAGTAGGAAGAGAGGAAGATTGCACATGAGATGAATTAACTCAAAAAAGAAAGCCACAGTCTTTTGTTTTTAAGACCCTTTGTTTGGTGTTGCAGTCAAAGCAGGACCAGTAGCAAAGAGGCAGGGATTCAGATTTGGGGAATAAACTATGATACTCTTGCCTGCTTTGGGGATTTGAAATAGAGAAATGCAATTGCTACACACTTCAGACATCTAGTCCCACATGTGTCGGTTGTCTTTTACTAGGTGCTTGCTGTTAGTGAGATTCTTCTAACTATTCCAGTTCTGCCCAGTACAAATTCAGTGTCTAAACAGAATCTTGAAGTACTTGCTGTTCTCAGCAGAAACTGCAGAGCTAAATGCAATGGAGATTACATTTGGAAGGTTTCTTTTTTCATGGTTCTATGAAGGAGTCAAGTCTCTCTCACTCACTCACTCACACACACACACTCTCTCTCCCTAAATGTTCAACAATCAGTTGCTTCAGTTCAGTATGTCCGTTTCCTCTCATTACATTTAAACAAGTTGATGAAACCACCCAGCCCCTCTCTGGCACCTTCCTTCCTGCCTTAATTGGAGCTTTCCCTCCTGCTTGCAGTCACTTCCAGAGGAAGAGGTAATTCACAAGCCGGATTGGGCTGTTCTACAGCAGTAAACAATAAAGCAGCCTTATCTCCGATCTGTAAAAGAACTGATTTACAAGTGCCCCAACCAAGGAAGGTAGCAATGATAGGTGGCTTACAACTGTGCAGTTCAAGGTTTGGCTGCAGGGGGTGGGGATGGGGGAGTAGCTCTCTGCTCACGTGCCCAGGGAGAGGTCTCTGCATGCCAGCTGTGGCACGCGTGCCATAGGTTTGCCATCACTGCTATAGAGTATTAAGCCTTGTGAAAATGTTGCACTTATAAATAGCTACTGTACACAAATACATAGCTTCTTTCTCTACATAAACTGTTTGCAACAATAATGCAACGTAAGAAAAATACAATCTTCTGAAAAGCAGTAGATTACTAACAGAAAAAAGACAAAATCTGTGAAAAAAGTCTGACTTGGCAAGAAGCATAACACCATAAGGATAGTCCCACACATACACACTACTCTAATGAGTTAAGAGTTCTGCATTTCACAGCACATCCATGTAAATTGTACAGTATAACATACAATGTCCAAGTCAGTTCCCTAATACAGTGGTGCCTCGCTTAACGACGTTAATACGTTCCAGGAAAAACGTTGCTAAGCGATTTAATTGCTAAGTGATTTTAAAAAGCCCATGGAAACGCATTAAAACGTGTTTAATGCATTCCTATGGGCTTAAAAACTGACCTTATGCAAAGATCCTCCATAGGGGTGGCCATTTTCGGTGCGCTAAAGCGAGGCAAAACAGCGGACGGCCATTTTGTTTTTCCGGCGGCCATTTTGGAACCACCGATCAGTTGTGCAAAAAGGGACGCTTTGCCATGATCGCTTCCCCGCGATCATCACAAAGCGATTTTTCCCCATAGGGGCCATCGCTAAGCGATCGCTCTGGTGATGGCCAAAACCCCATCGCTAAGCGATTTCATTGCTCAACGGAGCAATCGCTAAGCGAGGCACCACTGTAACTACTATGTTGACTATATTTGTTCAGTAGAAGGCGAAAAACTCACAAGTTTGGAGTTGTAATACCACTTCATAATTATGATGTTATATAGAGACATTTTACTCAAAAGAATGGCACATTTCCTTCCTTTCATCACATTCTGAAGGCAGGGTGACTTTTTTTTCTAGTTCATTGGTCTGAATTGCCAAATTGCAGGTTGTGACCAGCACATTAGCATCCTATATACAGATTTGCTATTAACTTATCATCATTGTCATATCTCTTCTCATTAGCACTAGTTTACTATCAACACCTGCCAGCAGTCCTTTAAAAGGTGCATAATGACATATTGAACTGAGGTTCAAAAGTCTCATGAACATTTCGAAGACACTTCCTCACTGTGTGTGTGTGTGTGTGTGTGTCTAGTTTCCTGTTTTAGCTGCAATTATCATATGCTATACTGAATATCACTCAGGAGGTTTTAAAAAACTTTGATGTGTGTTTAAATAAAGACTTTTGCATTCTGTCCATTGTAAAATATCATGAATTCACACCTACACGCGGTTTAAAAGCCCTGAACGTATTCCAGTTCCCTGCACCAAGAGCCCCCTAAAGCAGGTACAATTTGTAATGCAACAAATGCATTTTTTAAAAAATCACCATCCATAATATATTTTCAGTAACCTCAGGATGCCAAAAATATGTTGCAGGTTTTTTGTTTTTGTTTTTTCTTAAGCCAGAAACAGCATGTAAACGGAAAGCCTCTGGTAAACATTAGAATCTGAGTAAATAATGTAACCCATGGACATGACTTGAAAACATTTGGAAATCCGCCCCTCCCCCCCCCAGTAAATCCATGGGCTCAGAAAATAAATATTCAAGAGCATTAATTTGTTTCTCGATGTGTTCGTGCAAGTAAAACAGCAGTCGTAATGTGGAAATTTCAGTCACATTTTGCAACTAATTGGAAGCAGATTAGAATTCTGCCTCAGGGGAACATTGTCAAACTAGAAGCTGGAGCAAATGAAGAAAGAGGTGAAAGCATCGTGAAGAGCTGACAGATTTACAGTGCTCAAGGCAATAAACGGGTACTAGATGAAAATGAATGGGCTTCACTGTACTATATGTACACGGTTCTCTCAGTCATATCTCAGCAATAACAGCATACAGCTACGAAACTATTATTTTCACTGGAGGCAGAGAAGCAAAGTATAAGAATGTAAAGCAGCAATTTATACAGCATGTATTAAAAGCCCACATAACTTGATCTGTAAAGAGTAATAATCAGTCAAATTATTAATTTAGGGCCCTCTCAGCATCCCTTATTTATAGTGAGTGATATTCATTCATACAGGTAAATCCCAGAACTATTTCCACAGCTACTATTTAAGGTTATAAAGAGATACAAAAATCAAAGAAATCTTCAATCCATATTGAATATTAAACTATATTTTTCTCAAGGTTACAGTGCCAGAGGGCCAACAAGCCAACTGCTAGAAAAAAAGAGTTTGAAAAAAGCCATCTGCTATG
Source organism: Pogona vitticeps (assembly GCF_051106095.1). Taxonomy (NCBI): domain Eukaryota; kingdom Metazoa; phylum Chordata; class Lepidosauria; order Squamata; family Agamidae; genus Pogona; species Pogona vitticeps. Next base: position 251,096,183 of record NC_135784.1, on the reverse strand, counting down.
ACTAGATGATGCACGGCCCTAACAGTCATTTCCAGACAGTCACCTCCTGCTTCAGGCACAGGGCTTTTTACAAAGCAAATACTTAGCTCCAGCTGCTTCTAACAGTCCACAAGGAATAAGACAAGCAAGATAAGCGAATTCTGTTTTGCATTGTGGGGGAGGAGACAGAAGGTTTTTATGACTTAAACAAAAGAACTAGAAAAAAAATTCCTTAAGGATAAATTGCTGGACACCAAGGTCAAGATAATTCATATCACAGGATTCCTGATAACTATATATAACTATAGATGTTGGACAATGGTGAAAACTGACAGGGGAAAAATATCATTCATTTGAAATGTGTTCTTATGAAGAAGAGTCCAATGGACACCCCTAGGCTGATAAAAAGAAAAATGAATAGGTTCTAGATTAAATCAAGCCTGATCTCTCACCAGAGGCTCACATGACTAAACTGCACTTTGAACATATCATTATTAAACAAGACTTACTTGAAAGGTCAATAATGTGAAAAGTTGAAAGCATTAGGAAAACACATTTACTCAACAGAGGAAGCCATGGCCCTTGGAATGCAGGACCTGAGCAGGTCTGATAATTAAAGGCATCCAGAGAACAACAACAACAACAATCCAGCAACAGCAGATAATGAAGAAGGGGAAACAGACTACAAAGAAATGTTATGTTCCAATCAGATACCTAGCTTGGTCAAAGACACTGCTATATTTAAGCATTCTTGGACAATAATTCCTGATAAGGTTTCATGATCACAGCAGATTGGTGTGGACAGCAAATTTCAATACAAATGACACAGTTTAAGTTAATAATCATCCATATCTTCAGGCAGGCATTTAACAATTATAACTGAATCCCTGAACCCCATTTTAGCAGATAATTGTAATATTTTTATTTTTTTCTTGTTTTAATCTTTTAATTGCATTTCAAATCATATATTGTTTAATTTATCTTTTAATATTTAACTTACTGTGTTTTTAAATTGTGAATTTTAATGTGAGCCATTTTGGGTCCCTTCTTGGGAGAAATGTGGCATATAAATAAAACTAATAAAACTATTAATAATAATAATAAAACTAATAAAACTAAAACTACTACTACTAATAATAATAATAATAAAAAGTATATTTATGCATCCAAGAAGGACATCTGCAGGCTGGCTCAGTCTTGGAATTTTAACAAAAGATTAAGATACACGGCTCAGTTAAGCTGGATCAAGAGCTGCACAGCAGGCAAAGCCAGATACTACTACGACTCTAGGAATGTTGCACACCAGCATTCTGAATTAAAAATGCAGTAGCAACCAATGTCGTTTATGTAAAATTGATGCATATGATCCAACCATCTAATCCTGACAAGGATACCAGTTTTTGTTGTTTAGTCATTAAGATGTGTCCGACTCTTTGTGACCCCATGGACCAGAGCACGTCAAGCCCTCCTGTCTTCCACTGCCTCCCGGATACCAGGATACCAGTAGTGACCTTCTGGAATAGCTATAGTTGCTACATCACCCATAAAGGCACTCCCGTATGCAGAACTGAGGTTAGGTTTCTATTTAGATAGTGTAAAAGGTGACACACCAACTATAAACACAGCACAGACCACTTCTTACTTTCTGACTACAGTGCCTACAACTGCTTCCACAGGATACTGAGTCCCGATATCCCCATACCTTTGTTTGGCTCTTCAGCAGAAATACACCTCCATTCAATATTGGCTTAATCCTCCTAACCAGTTCAGAAGCCAATGCACAGATCCTCTGCATTGATCCCACAACTCCCTGCAAGCACCTTTTCAGGAGTTCCACAACTTTTGAAATTAGGAGCTTGAAATGAAAAGCAAAGCTGTGCACTACCCCTCGTATTGGTGATACCACAGCTCAAGCCATCTGATGACTTTCCTCAGGGGATTTATTTATTTGTTTGCTTAAAACATCTTTACCCTGTCTTTCTCCTAATAAAGGACTCAAGGCAGTTTACATCATTAAAACACAATATTAAAGCTAAAAACAGTGAAATATTCAAATATTAAATGAATCAATAACATTATATTAAGAATGTTAGGTAAAGTATTTTAATATAGATGATAGATACCCAGGAAAAGATGGAACCCTGAAGCACCCAAAATGTTGGTGGCCAGCATCTAAAAGGCTTACTGAGATACATCCAATCGATATATATGTACCATGTTTCCCCCCAAAATAAGACAGGGTCTTATATTAATTTTTGCTCCAAAAAACACATTAGGGCTTATTTTCAGGGGATGTTTTATAGTTTCATGCACAACAATCTTCATTTATTCAAATACAAGCATGTCATCTTCTAGTTGCTGCACAATGGTGGAGGACGGGGTTTCACTTAACTAGGGCTTATTTGGGGTTTCACTTAACTAGGGTAGGGCTTATATTACAAGCATCCTGAAAAACCATACTAGGGCTTAATTCAGGTTAGATCTTATTTTTGGGGAAACACCACAGAAACATTAACAATAAGAGATTAACCAAACTGGAGATATCCTGCAGAACTATTCCATTACAAAACCTTGTCCCTCACAGAGAAATTTGGCTGGGGTTTTGTATACACTCACTTGAAAACTGTGTAAACATGCATAGAAAGCACTGTGTGCATTTAGGAGAAGAAAGGAAATAAAAAACCTCTGTGATACACTCACAAATTTTAATCCTTTTCTCCCTTATTCGTGCGCAAGATTATGTAAATTTTGACAGTTACAGCAAGTAAAATAAATGCTCTTCATTTTTTTTCTTTTTTCAAAGACACTTGTCATGGGGCCCACTTGTGAAGGTAAAGGCAAGAATAAGTGTAGGATGCAACCCAGTCTAATGCTTAAGTTCTTCCTCCCTCTCCTGCTGATATCCAAGCAAGCTGGGTACTCATTTTACCGACCTCGGAAGGATGGAAGGCTGAGTCAACCTTGAGCCGGCTACCTGGGATTTGAACCCCAGGTCGTGAGCACAGTTTTAGCTGCAGTACAGCGTTTTAACCACTGCGCCACGAGGCTCTTATAAATATATTAATTATAAATATATAAATAAATTTTATATATATTTATAAAAACAGTACATACTGTTTTTAGCTTTTAAACATTGTCTTTCTAATGTCAGCTGCCTTGGGTTCATAAATAAATAAGGGATGGATCTGAGATATGGGGTGCCATGCCCCACATAGAACACCTCTGAGGGGTTGATGGCAGCTTCAGTGCACCACATATCAAAAGCTTTGCTTTAAACTTTAAAACCCTTTAAAGTTTAAAGGGCTTCTGCTCCTGGATATCAATGTGTAGCCTGTATAATTAAAAATTGTAAACCGCCCGGAGAGTGCTTGTAGCACTATGGGGCGGTATATAAGTCCAATAAATAAATAAATAAATAAATAAATAAATAATTTATATATTTATAAATATATTTAAAAACAGTGAATAAAATCAATACTAAAACACATTTAAAACAATAGAGCACAACAATACATTTTTAAAATCCTCTCAGATCACCTGTTATAGAAGGAAAGCCTTTCTGAAGAGAAAGGTCTTTGCCTGTGAAAGGACAAAAAAGATGGGGCCAGCCTAGCTTCCTGTGGGAGGGAGTTCCAGAGTCTGGGGGCAGCAAGAGAGAAGGCCCTCCTCGCTACTACAATGAGCCCCTTGTCCATCCCCTTGTCACCACTCTCCTTCTCCTTCCTCTGTTAAACACCTAACATTCCCTCCTTCCCAATACAAATGCAAATGCATACTCATGTAACACAAAACATGCACTCAGATCCATTTTCTGCCAATAGGACTGCCTCTATTAATTTCATGATTTCATACAAATAGACAAACAAAAAGTTTAAAGCCTTTCTTTGTCACTTTAGCTCCAGGAGTTGATCCCTAAAATGAAGACAGTTCATGATCAGGGTTTGGAGCAACATCCCAAAATTTTGGAGACACCCCGTCCCAGTCCAACAGCTGTCCCTGCCCTAGACAAAAATATTTCCCCTTTGATGATGATACCCTTATTCAAAGCCTGTACCTGTATACTGAACTGGGCCCCCTCAGAAGAACATAGCCAACTGTAATCAAAAAAACTATTGGTGTACTATCTTCATAACACCCAATCCTATTTTGCAGCCATATCTTGTAGCAGCCGATGTTTCTGTCCTTTTAAAAAAATGTAGCCCTACACACAATGCATGGCAGTACTACAAATGGGAAGTTACTAGAACCTGAATCACAGAAGGTAGACCTATCCCGGTTGGATCATACCTGCCATACCAGCCTAAACTCTTAAAAGGAGCTCTGCACCACAGAGTGTCTGGACTAGCAGTGATGAATTTGTGAATACACCCATAATCAAAACACGTGATACTATATGCACAGGGAATGATGAACTTACTAATAATGATACAGTGGTGCCTCGCTTAACGATTGCCCCGCATTACGATGAAATCGCTATACGACAATGGTCTAAATAGGGCTTTTTCGCTTTGCGATGATCGGTTCACTGCTTCGGGAACCAATTCTTCGCAAAACAATGTTTTTTAAACATTGATCGGTGGTTTCAAAATGGCTGCCAGGTGCTTAAAATGGCTCCCCGCTGTGTTTAGGGACAGATTCCTCATTACACAGGCAGCGAAAATGGCCACCGTATGGAGGATCTTTGCTGGACGGTGAGTTATTACCTCGTTGGAATGCATTGAATGGGTTTCAATGCATTTCAATTGGGTTTTTAATTTCGTTTTACGATGTTTTCGCTTAACGGCGATTTTCCTGGAACGGATTATCGTCATTAAGCGAGGCACCACTGTATCTCTATCTTATTCAGACCAATCCTTCATTTGTTGGCTCTCATCCAATCCATTACCAAAGGAAGGTACTGTGAGGATCGCCCCATGTCACTCATGCCACTCATAGTCATGATCTAATTTGCATGAGCCTATGAGAGTATTGGAGAGGCGGAGTCAGCTGCTAGATGAAGGTTTGGCAAGAGGAGGGGGAGTCAGATAGTCAGAGGCAGAGAGTTAGATAAAAAGAGAGACAGTCAGAGATGAGATCCAGATAGAGATAAAGGCTGGCTAGTCAGAGAGATAAGGAACAGATACTAATAGAGATAAAGCTGGTTAAGATAAATAGATAGAGAAGGTGGTAATTATATGGCAAGAGAAAAGTATGTATTGAGAGACCTGTTAATGATTTACTTCTGTACAATGTTCATCTGAAGAACTTCTGTGATTATTAAATTGGCTTCACCTCAATAAATAAGTTCTGTTTGCATTCACAAGACAAGTGTTCTGACAAACTTCATTTATATTGGGGATTGAGGTAATCCACTGGTGGCAGTGAGAGGAAAACACGGCTGGAACCTTTGTGAGGCCACAACATGTAGGTGCCACAAAAGGTGAATGTCACAGGTACACATGTAGCACTTCCTCTACCTAATACAGTCTATCCATTTGTCTGATAGTACTCCTGTGAAATTTCAGTTATTTCTTGAAAGGATTATTCTATAAACACATTGCACACTGAGCACAGAAGAACTCAATAGGCACTATTTAAAACAAACAGAAAAAACAAAACAGAAAAGCAATAATCTCTGTCAGTAGAAATACAATTTAAAAGAGAAATGAGGCAACTAGAGAATTAAAGAGGGAAGGAAGAAAGACTAAAAGAAAGTGAAAAAGAAAATAATATAGAGCACACAAAGTGTAGAAACATTTAAAAACTCAAATACAAAATTATTCACTAGAGAAAGGCCAAAAAAGCAAAACAATGCTATGATGAGCACAATGACTGTTAGGAATTTCGAGAATCTATAGATGATAGCCCGAGTCTGCAGGACTTCTGCCACACCCAGACTTCTTGTATCTTTAATCAAGAAAACGAAGTCTCAACAGATTTTTCTAAAGGATTCACACACTGACAGCCATTTTTATCATGTGGAAAAGACAGGGGGAATGACCAGGCAGGGCTAAGATCTCAGGGAGGTGCAAGGTTTTAAAAGTGTGGTAGTCCCTGCTAGAGATGGGGGTATTTGTATACGAATACTCCCGCACAGGTGGACTCACCCATCTGCTGCTGCAGCAGCTTTGCACTCCCTTCCAATTGTTCCAGAGCTTGGGGTTGACTAGCCACTTCTGGCAGAAGGAGGGAAGATGAACCTCCCTGCCAGGCTGACTAGTGGTTAGTCGACCGTGAGCTCTGGAGCAACTGGAAGGGAGTGCAAAGCCTTGTTACGTCCATCTGTGCAGGAGTATTTGTGTACTAGTCCCTGCCCATTAGACTCTATACAGAAAGCCTCTTAAAAACTCTATCAGATGCATAATCCCTTCAAACTCCCATGGAACTTAGTTTTGCTTATCCATTTCCTCTCCACAGGACAAAAATGGCTGCCAGATTCTGAATTCATTAGCTTAGGAACTTGAAAACACTTGTAAGGACTTCCATTTCTTGACTAAACTCCGAGGAAGTGTGGCTGGGGGGAATTCCTGCAAACCTATGGGGGCTGTAGGCTATGAATTCTGAAAATCTCATGCCTAATGACTGGTACTCTTCCACACATCTCAAGGACTAACTTCTGGAGTACAGAGATAAAATGGGAGAGTTTTATAAGTATTATACAAAGGAAACTGACAATCCATAGATAGAACAGTAATTCCAGCCCCAAAAAAAGTAAGAAAAGAATCCAACACATATCCACATACTTCAGCAGATAAGACTGTATGATGGTGTTAACTTGAAAGAGAGGGCAGAAGTGAAGTTTAGTCACAATGTTCTTTTAGTAGATTAGGGGTTTGACAGTCATCTGATACCCATGAAGAGATAGCTGGAAATATTAGAGGAGCTGGAGGAGAGAAAAGTAAAGGCAGAGCTGGAAATGATCAGTGTAACCTTGTTACTGGAAGCCAGAAGTCAAAATAGGACTGTCAACAGGAAACATCTTAAGTTATAAAGAGAGCGAGAAAGTTAGGTTACCTACCTGTAACTATGGTTCTTCTAGTGGTACTCTGTGAATTCACACAAATGGGTTAATCCTGTGCCTGCGGAGGACGTCCGGAAGATTCTAGAGCTTTGAAAAAGAAACAGTTTAGTTTCTCCCCTACCCCCTCCCCGCATGGTATAGGCTCTGCCTCCTCAACCTTCCTTTCAGTTCCCTGAGTCCACCATTACGGTATAGAGTGAAGATAAGCATGGTATTTTGACGGTATTGTGACGGATAGCGGGGAGGAAGGAAGGGATGTGTGAATTCACAGAATACCACTAGAAGAACCAAAGTTACAGGTAGGTAACCTAACTTTCTTCGTAGTGGTCTCTGTGAATGCACACAAATGGGTGATTAGCAAGCTGTACTCACCGGAAGGAGGGCCGTCATGGTATCAAGGATGACAGTATCGCCGTTCCAAAGGCCACATCACTTTTGGCACTGACATCTAGGCGGTAATGTCTTGCGAATGTCAGAGGGTTAGACCAGGTAGCTGCTTTACAGATATTCTGTATCTGAATACCCTTGAGTAGAGCTGTCGGAGTGGAGACCACTCTAGTAGAATGGACCTTCAATCCATCCGGTATAAGCTTATTAGCAATCTGATAAACCAACTGTATGAGCTGAACTATCCATCAGGATATGGATTGTGGAGAAGCAGGATCACCTTTAGTGGGTCCATGATAGCACAAGAAAAGACGCGGGGAGCACCTGATGTCTTTGGTATGGTGAAGCTAGAAGGCAAGAGCTCTCCTGACATCTAGGTTGTGGAGTTTACGCTCTATTGGCGTGGACGGAGAAGGAAATAATGTTGGGAGCACGATGGGCTGATTGATATGAAATTCTGATACCACGTTTGGTAGGAAAGAGATGTTGAGGTATAAGGTAACCTTGTCAGGGTGCATTTGGAGGTAAGGAGGGTCTGACCGGAGCGCGGCTAGCTCGCTTGCCCTTCTGGCCGATGTCATAGCCATGAGAAAGGCAGGTTTTAGAGAGAGCAACTTCTCATAGGTTCAAATGGTGGCTTGGTAAGGGATTCCAATACGAGTGGATTGTGGTACGATGTGCTGTGTAGGGGGCCGAATATTCTGCAGGCCTTTAAGGAATCTTTGTACTGTAGGATGGGAGAAAAGTTTGGTGGAGCGAGATTGAGGAGGTTGGTGAGCTACGATCGCTGAGATGTACACTTTGAGAGTGGAATGGGCCAGTCCAAGATTGAAGAGGCGTAACACAAAGGTAAGTACGGTGGACAGAGATGCCGGTACTGGCACAAGTCCTTCCGATTGAGTAAATTTAGTAAAGGATTTCCATTTACTGTCATAGAGACGGGAAGTAGATGGCTTTCGTGCTTGGTCTAAGATCGCACGGAACTGGGGGTTAGCCTCCACGCCATCAGGTGAAGAGACCGGACATCGGGACAGAGAAGGGCCCCATCGTTCTGCAAGAGGAGGGATGGTATTGGAGGTAAGTGAAGTATTTCTGATAGATGGGCAAACCATGGCTGGCATGGCCACCGTGGAGCGACGAGGATTGAGTTTGTTTGATACTGAATGATTCTGGTTACAGTTTTGAGAAGCAGTGGTATTGGAGGAAACAGGTAAGTGAATTCCCCGGACCACGATATGAGGAAGGCAACTCCGAGGGAGGAGGTGTCTATGCCCGCCCTGGAACAGTATCGGTTGCATTTGGCATTTAGATGGGACGTGAAAAGATCTATTGTGGGCTGTCTCCATCGTCAGCAGATGTCCATGAAAACTGCATGGTCGGCAGCCCACTTGTGCATCCTGGTGGGTAGCCTGCTTAGGCGGTCCGTCAGGGAATTGTCTCGTGATGAAATGTGGATCGCTTGGAGGAAAATGTGCTGAGTACGGCACCATCCCCAGAAATGTATGGTCAAGCGAAGGAGGGGCAGGGATCGAGTTCCGCCCTGCCTGTTTATGTAATACATTACTGTGGTATTGTCCATTACCAGCTGTACTGCCCGTCCTTTGATACGTGGCAGGAAGGCTTGGAAGGCTTTTATGATGACCAGCAACTCTAGCTGATTTATGTGAAGGGCCTTTTGACGTTCCATCCACAAACCGTGGACTTGCAGCTCTTGACAATGAGCCCCCCCAGCCTGAGGGGCTGGCATCCATGATAACCTGGATGAACAAATAAGGTGAAATAGCCTCCCCATCGACAGGTTGCTGAGAATAGTCCACCAGACGAGATGGTGTGCCACATGTGGAGGGACCCGTAGCTTTTATGTAGGAGGATCTGTCATGGGATCGTACTGGGTGAGGAACCAAGACTGAAATGACCGGAGCTTGAGTTTTGTGTGAAGTACCACTGAAGTGGTGGACGCCATCAGAACTAAGAGGTGCTGAGTACCGTACGCAGTCATAGTTGCGAACGAAGTAAATCTGTGGACCGCCGCCTGGATCTTGAGGATTCTCTGAGGTGGCAAGAAGGCTTTTGTGTGAATAGAGTCCAGAATTGCTCCTATGTAGGAGACAATCCAGGAAGGTGCAATTTTTTTCCTGTTGATCTTCAACCCGAGTCTGTTTAGAATACAGAGGGTGAGATTTGCGGCGGAGACGGCATCTTGATAGGATTTTGCCACTAGGAGCCAATCGTCGATATAGGGAAAGATTTTTATCCCTCTGGTACGAAGGTATGCCACAACTGGGGCCATGCATTTTGTGAATGTCCTGGGGGCTGTGGAAAGCCCAAATGGGAGAGCAGTGAATTGGAAGGTGTCATGATGAAACCAGAACCAAGAAATTTTTGATGAGATGGATGGATGGAAATGTGGAAATAGGCGTCCCGCAAGTCGATGGTGACGAACCAGTTTCCCTGAGACAGAAGAGGGAGAATGGAGTCAAGAGTCAACATACGGAACTTCTTATATAGTATGTAATGATTAAGGTCCCCAAGGTCCATGATGGGTCTGATACCACAGCCTTTTTTGGGGACTGCAAAATAGCGAGAGAAGAAGCCCTTGCTGATGTCAGAGGATGGTACTCTGGTTATAGCCCTTTTGGAAAGTAAAGACAAGATTTCCAGATGCAACGGCATTGAAAATGGAGTAGTTTTAACTGAATTTGGTAAAGGGTTTCACAAGAATTCTATCAGATAGCCTTTCTCAATGATGTTAAGAACCCACTTGTCGGTGGTGATGTTGCGCCATTCGGAAAGGAATGGCAGCAGTCTGGTGGTAAATGAAAAATTAGGAGAATTGCTTACCCCTATGCTTAGTCTTACGAAAGGACTGCTTGGGGCTGCGAAAGCGTTGTTGCTTAAACAGCAGAGTGGTAGACTGTTGAGACTGATAGGTCCAGTCCTGCTGCTGCTTATTGTACCAAAAAAGTTGGTACCAAGTAGAGGATTGATACATAGGCTTTTTGTAGGCTGGTTTGTGGTACCGATATGGCTGGTATGGTACGTAAGATTTCGCTGTCTTCCTCATTTTGTGAATGTTCTCCATGATCTCGTCAGTTTTGGAGTTAAAAAGTCCAATAGCATCAAAGGGAAGATCTTCTATTTTAGTTTTAGTGTCGTTGAGGATGTTAACTGTTCTAAGCCACGCGTGGTGTCTAACAGCTATTGCAGTTAACATAGACTTGGAGGCCATGTCTGCTGTGTTTTTTGCAGCAAACCTCTGTTGCCTAGTGAGGGTATTAGCCTCTTTGTAGACGGTGAGAGCCTCAGTTTTGGAAGGATCAGGTAGAGTTTGTAACATCGGGAGTATTTTATCCCAAAGATGTTTCTGGTAAGCGCCCATAGCCGCTTGGTAGTTGGCTATTTTAATTAGTAAGGCATAGAAAGAATAGAGTTTTTTGCCTAAGGTATCGGTCTTTTTCCTTCTTTGTCGATGGGCGTAACAGATGATCAAGTACGCAGCTTATATTGGGTAGCTTCGACCACTATGGAGTTGGGTGAAGGGTGTTTGGTGAGGAATAGTCCGATCCATGTGTTTTATAATGATGCTTGATCTTGCAAGGGACTTGGACAGCCACAGGTGACTTATCCCAGGAGGTTTTGAACCAGGTCAAAGAAAGCTGGTATAAGGCTTAGACTAGGAGGGGAGGCTTTGTCCTGCTCCATGTCGTGAAAGACTAAGTCCCATTCCTGTTGTGGGATCTGTGCGTCTAACTGGAGGGTTTTTGCCATACACATGATCAATTGTGCGTAAGGTGAGAAGTCCTCCAAGGAGGGTTGAGATGATGAACCCTAACCACCGGTATCAGGAATGTCAAAGTCACTGGAGGCTGAAGAGTGGTCATCGTGGAAGGACTGAGAGGCGATTGAAGGGGAGCGTCGTGGTACCGTATCCCCTAGTACAATGTGCATGTCAGACTGAGTAGATGGGGGAAAAGGCTCAGTATCATTGCCGCCGGGACCAGAGTAGAGAGTAGTAGCCTGAACCAAGGAGTGGCGGCTGCTGTACTTGGCGTGTTTAGGAGGCACTGTAGATACTGTAGGAGCTCGCCTCTTACGTGAAGGTGCCTGCGGTGTAGAAAGGTCCACTTGAGTTTGTGGATGAGGTTCCATTGGTGGGGCTACAGTATGGTGCCACACCAGTTGATGAAAGGTAGTGCTCTGATAGTCGAGTGGGTAAGCATAACCCTGGTATGGGTATGACTGGTATGAAGCGTGGAAAGGGTGGCCAAACTGTGGCGGACCCTGTTGACGGTACCCATCTCCTGCATCTTGTGATTGGTACAGAATGGTATGACTACGCTTTTCCGTCCGTTTTCTAGGAGTGTCGTGGACAGACTCCTGTTCCGATGGCGACTCAGTATCAGCCCGCCCTGAATATCGAGGGCTAGATGGGGCAATGGCCTGGCTGGCAACTGGCACAGCCTTGAAACAGCCCGAGTTTGGAGACATGTACATAATGTCCTGAGCCATGTGGGCTGGAAGAATGTGCTCCTCAGTATCAGAGAGTTCAATGCCTTCCCTCGAAGATTCCTCGAGCAATATCGAAGGAGCGGGAGGAGGTAGAGTGTTTAGATGGCTTCTTTGGTTTCTTAGGCTTGTCACTGATTTTCTTTTTTGTAGAAATGGCGGGACAAGAAGGCGCCTTGGCTTTAGGAGGTTTAGAAGCTTCCTTGGACTTTACAGGCAAGGAGATGGTAAGAGACGACTGTTCGGCAGGGGAAGGCGCAGATTTAGAGACCTCCAAGCGCGGAGGAGTTGGTGAAGGGAGGGAAGGAACCTCCATAGCAGGAAGAAGAGTCTTTTCGTAGAGGAAAGACCGAAGGCGTTGGCGCCTGAGCTTAATGGCTTGTTTAGAAAAAACCCTGCAGGCAATGCAAGTCTGATCGAGGTGGGATTCACCCAAACAAAACAAGCATTTATTATGGCTGTCTGACAAAGGAATTTTGCGGGAGCAAACGGCACACTGCTTGTAGCCCCGAGGGGCCATAAAACAGGAGGGGAATCCGTTGGTTGGAGGGGACAACAGAATGACGACAAAATGAAACAAAAAGCAAGTTCTGTCGAATAAGAATCAAAATAAAGTAAAAAGGAGAGAAAATTAACTAGCTAGCCTAGAATACTTAGCAACAGATTCACTCTGCTCTTCCTAAAGTCCTACTAGAACGGTGGAAAAAGAGGAACTGAAAGGAAGGTTGAGGGGGCAGAGCTTATACCATGCGGGGGGGGGGAACTAAACTGTTTCTTTTTCAAAGCTCTAGAATCTTTCGGACGTCCTGCGCAGGCGCAGGATTAACCCATTTGTGTGCATTCACAGAGACCACTACGAAGAACTAAGTCCTAAGAATGGCAAAGGAAAGAGAGAACAGAGAGAAAAGGGTTACTGACAATTATTTTAAAATAAAGATTTTATTCATGAATTTGCATATTTACAAATGACATGAATTTCATCCCGTGAGCTCCAGGTGATATACATGTCTCTGCTTCTACACATTCTATTCTCACAACCACTCTGTGGGTCAGCCTGTGAGAAAAGGCCTGGTCCAAAGTCAACAAGTCAATGTTACGGTTCAGTGATGCCTTCAATCTGGATCTCCCTGATTCCAGTTAAATGCTCTAATCGGCATAGTACTGACTATTGCAGCACACTGACCCTCTTAAATAAAGAGATCTAGGAAGCAGAGGATGGTCAACAATTGTCACAAAAATTAATGGGACAATCAAATACTTTCAAAAAACATTTCCCTCTGTAATATCAGAGAATACTATTAACAATTTTATACACAGGAATCTCCACATTATACAGACAACAAAAATCAGATGAAAAGAGGATATATAGAAAAAGTGGGAGGGAAAATACTACATCACAATGAAGTCAGTGCTGCATGGGAACTTCCTTGAAGGTTCTCACAGAGCGAGTCCATAGAGTGAGACTTGGGTTCAAATCCCCACTCAGACATAGAAATCCCTGGATGAGCTTGTGGTGTCATACTCTGTCAGCCTACCAATGGTTTGTTATAAAGATTAAGTGGGACGAGGGCAGTCATGTGAGCCATTTTGAACTCACTGGAAGAAAGGCAGAATGTAAGTGAAATACAAAAATGATATAAATAATACATTCTACATATATTTCTCCACTCATTGTAATACTGTTTTCTCACCATACAACAGTCTAATTACTCTACTCTTCTTTTTTCTATGCACAGTTGGCTTTCTCAGTTTGAAAGACTAAACATTATGTTAAAATGCCAGTATGACTTGAGAGTTCTGCTGTCACTTATCTACATATTAGCTATTTATGGCTCATACTATGGGCAAAATCCTGTTTCTCTAGGCATAATATAAATTTACACCCGCTAACACGGTACTGCATAACTGAGCATCGTGCAAAGAACTGTTCAAAGTGCTTTATGGATAGCATCTCTGTCTTGGCACTACTGCAGCCACCACTGGTATAAGGTCAAGTTATGCCCATGCAGCTATGCAAGAGGATTTTCTTCGCTGTTTCCTGACATGGGTTACAATATTTTTCTACATATATGTGAAGAAGCAGCCAATGATCCATATTCCACAGACATTTTCTGCATGTGCATTTTAAAAGAAGAAAATACCCCCCCCAAAAAAAACCCACTTCTGGTGAATAAACATCTCGTAGCATTTTCTGCCATTCATTAATCTCAAAAGGAAATAAATCAAACATGAGAAGTTACTCTACTATTATGGCTCTTTGTTTTAAAAAATGCACTCTGTAGTCGTCATTGATTAGTCATGTCCGACTCTTTGTGACCCCATGGACCAGAGCACGCCAGGCCCTCCTATCTTCCACTGCCTCCCGGAGTTGTGTCAAATTCATGTTGGTTCCTTCGATGACACTATCCATCCATCTCATCCTCTGTCGTCCCCTGCTCCTCTTGCCTTCACACTTTCCCAACATTAAGGTCTTTTCCAAGGAGTCTTCTCTTCTCATGAAATGGCCAAAGTATTGGAGCCTCAGCTTCAGGATCTGTCCTTACAGTGAGCATTCAGGTTTGATTTCCTTTAGAATTGATAGGTTTGTTCTCCTTGCAGTCCAGGGGACTCTCAAGAGCCTCCTCCAGCACCACAATTCAAAGGCATCAATTCTTCGGCGTCAGCTTTCTTTATGGTCCAGCTCTCACTTCCAAACATCACTACAGGAAAAACCATGGCTTTGATTATTTGGACTTTTGTTGGCAAGGTGATGTCTCTGCTTTTTAAGATGCTGTCAAGGTTTGTCATCGCTTTCTTCCCAAGAAGCAGGTGTCTTTTAATTTTGTGGCTGCTGTCTCCATCTGCAGTGATCATGGAGCCCAAGAAAGTAAAATCTGTCACAGCTTCCATATCTTCCCCTTCTATTTCCCAGGAGGTAATGGGACCAGTGGCCCTGATCTTAGTTTTTTTTATGTTGAGTTTCAGGCCGTTTTATTTTATTTTTTTGCACTCTCCACTTTCACCCTCATTACAAGGTTCTTTAATTCCTCCTCACTTTCTGCCATCAGAGTGGTATCATCTGCATATCGGAGATTGTTGATATTTCTTCCGCCAATCTTAATTCCTGCTTGGGATTCCTCCAGTCCGGCCTTTCGCATGATATATTCTGCATATAAGTTAAATAAACTGGGGGACAATATACAGCCGTATCGTATTCCTTTCTCAATTTTGAACCAACTGCACTCTGTAGTAGGGGTAGCCAAATATTTGTTGCATAGATTAGCCTGCAACAAGCTGGTATAGAGGTGGCTAAAACTAATTTGTTCTTGGACTCATGGACATATTTCAGTTTCTGAAAATGGACAAAACACATGAAATGACCTGGAATGGGGTTGTTGCTTCCAATGTGCAGTTAAAGTTCCTACCAACTTCCTTTCTTCTGCTTTCCTGTCCCAGGAATCCTTGCCCCTCCAGGATTCTACTCTGCATCAGCCAGCAGCAGACATTAAAAAAATAATAGAGTAGAAAGCAATGGGGGGAGCAGAAATACAGTCTCAGAACTACTTTGACCTATTCAATCAAAGCCTGCACAAGAGTCAGTCAACCATCCCACATTCACACACACTTTGTCCTAACTGTAACAGAGATTCAGAGCAGATAGTTACCTAAACAAAAA
This sequence comes from Pogona vitticeps, assembly GCF_051106095.1. NCBI lineage: Eukaryota > Metazoa > Chordata > Lepidosauria > Squamata > Agamidae > Pogona > Pogona vitticeps. The sequence continues at coordinate 251,080,656 of NC_135784.1, read as the reverse complement.
AGTAGGAAAACAGTAAAATGCAGCCAGTCTAGTAAGCAAGATAGCATCCTCTCACTGTCATGCCTGGATGCAAAATGGCTACCTGGTCAAGTGGATGGGAATATATCTAGCTCAGTGAAATTGGTCTGAGACCAGCCCTGAGCAATGGCCATTTCCAAGAAAGGTCATAGCAATTTCAGTTAATTGTACGAGTTGGGTAAACCAACCTGAGGATGGCCAAGGACTTCCTGAACTGCCCTATAATTGATGGAGAAATGCACAAATACCCCTGCTCTGCCACATTTTGATATTTTTCTTTGACATTGGTGGGCATCCCTCACTTCTAGATTTTCTAATGTTATCCATATACCACCACAAGCTATATATCAATAAACATTTCTCATTACATCTAAGAATGAAAATTTAAACATCCAAAAAGGTGACATTCAATCTTATGTGAGATAAACTCTACTCACAAAACCGGTCTGCATCTCCTGCTTCCCCCACAGTGTCCAACCATAAAATGCCCCAAACTCTCCCTATGCATGCCTTAATTCTTCAGAGTTGATTTCGGGTTATGAACAGGAGATCCCAGGGAGGGGAAAGAATCCACTTCTCCAACTATGCTATATTCCACTGGCAGACTGGCTCTGTTGGATTTCATCCAAATTTTTCAGTACAATTATAATTGCTTTTAATATCAGCCAACCTCACCAAGTTACTTCTTGTTGTTGACTCTTTTTAATCATACAAAAATATTTATAATCTGATTTCCCAGGAGGGGAAAAAACATGCAATTTCCCCCGCATGCTAGAAGTCCACAACGTTTGTGGAACAACCAAAAGAAAGCAGCTTCTAAATTAAACAAGCGTGTGTGTAAAATAAAATCAATATTTAATAAGACACACACACACACACATGCAAAATTAAACAACCATGCACCACTTGTACCACCAGATGTTCTAAAAACTTTTAGGAACACGGAGTCTTTCTACTCATGTACCTTCTTTAATCAAAGATATAAGAAAGGGGACATGCATTATGACCAGTTAAAGCTTAGTCTTTTACTGTTAAGAGAAGCATAAACAGAGTCAGATTCTTCAGAAAAACTACAAGCATATACTTTTAATAGTCTATTGCAACATGATAAAAACCAGAATCAAGCTGACTGGTATAAAATTGACTGGCAACCAAAGACCATGCTATTATTTGAAACTATCATGGGAAGGCAATAAAATTGCTACCAGGTCTTCTCAAGTTACCCTTCAATAAAAAGAAGCCATCAGGGAAATAAGAGGAAAAAGAAGTAAAAACATCAAAACCTTTAAAATTCTTCTAAGCAAAAGTACACTTCTGCAGCACAATGCCATCTATTTCCTGGTTACTCCCCAATTCCACAACTTAAAGGGTATCAGCATTTCTAAATTACTGAATATAACAAAATTAATAAATTTTCATTTTAAACAAAATATATTTAACTTGAAAAACTGCATTCACATGGAACAGACTGAGACATCTCTATGGACATGTTTCCCTGATATTAGCAGCTGACAATGACAACTCCCAGGAGACAGGAATGCACAGTCAAACAGGGAATCTGCAAGCAAATAATATTCATGCTGACACAGCACGAAGTACGAAAATACTGTAAATCCTTTCCAATATAACCAGTAAAATGGTTTGCAAAGATTGTGACATAAAAGACAGAGGATTTGGCTTGGGTTGTTCTAATTCTGCTTTAACAGTGTGATCCTACATACGTCTAGCCAAAAGTTAAGTTCTAAAGACTTCAATAATGCTTACCAGCCAATACATGGGTATGGAATTGCTGGCTAGATGCACTACAGGTAATTACAGTCACCTGCCAATTTGCTTTATAACATTTACATCTTATTTATAGCTGCTCAGATTCTCAGCCTGCTGATTTTATCCTCATAACCATGCTGCAAAGTAAATTAAACTGAGAGATGGGGACTGACCCAAGATTACTCCGTGATGATTTGAACCTTCCTTTCCAGCCTGCACTAGGATATACTGTGTGTCCTCTTTCACAGAGGAAAGCACTTTATTTGAAAGACAGCTGTAGGACAGTACTCTTTTTAAAGGTGTCCTCTATTTGAAGAGCTGTCCCCTTGAAACCTGATTTAAAGACAAATAGCCAAAAGGTGGGAGAGCAGGGACACTGAAGCTGTCCATTCACACTTAGCAACTGGACGGCAGACTCAGCATGCACGCTGCCTTGCTGGCTCAGGAGAGGTGCATTAAAATTCTGTGTTTTTTAAAATCTGTTCTAATTTTGCATCTGTATACATGAATTAGCACAGACAATTTTACGTAAAGTGGTGCATTTGTGGTATTTTTTGGTAACATGCAATTGGTCATTCAGTGCTTCACTGGTTATTACATGCAATTCTGATTAAAATCTAGAAATAATTAAATAATTATATATGAACCTGCAAGGTCACAGATTAAATATCTCACACATTTTTATTTTTATTTGGGAATACTGGGACAGAATCCTGCAGGTATATGTTTTCCAAGCAGTGCTTCTCTCTCCAATCAACTCTCCATCAGATGTTCATCAACCCAGGTTGTAAGACACGTCTCACACTTATGCATACATATGCATAGGTTTATGCGTCTGGCTGACATGTGCTCTGCAAACCTGACTGCTTCCTGGATGACTGCCAAAACTCAGATCCATGTAGATCACTTGACTGCGGAATAAACCAAGAGACAACCAAAGAGTGTGGTTTAAACACCTTTGATTCATTTTCAAACACACCTATCCTCACCCAGTTTCAGTGCTCTATTGAGAAGCCTATTTTAAGCAAAAATTAATATAAATGTAGATACAGAAGCAAAAGTGTTAACTCCCATCATTTTAAATATTCTTTCAACTCAAAACTACCAAAAAAATCTTTCAAGCCACTTTGAATAAATACACAACCCTTCATTCAAATCCAAAGGGCTTTCTGCCAAAATCAGCAATTAGTGAAATCAAATCAGCAAAAAAGAGCTAATCTAAATGTTTCCCTATACGTATACTTAACTAGCAATTCATGGCTTTGCAAAACTGATTTTTCATGAGCTATATTAAAGGTGGCACGCAATTCAAAATAATAATGGTAAATAAGTTGCATGCATTTTACACGAACATTGTGAAAATAAGTGTTTTCATCCATTTTTTATTTTACCCTAAGCTACAGCTCTGCTCAGAAATGCCCCAAGCAGAAGGGTGGAATGTGATCTCCCAAGACTCCCCATCTCTCAGTACTTAGCACTATCTCCCCAACCACCTCCTGGAGAATGTCCAGGTCCAGTGCAGATTTTCAGAACACAGAGGGCACATGGTAGAGGGATAAATTGGTGAACATCATCCTTTCTTCAGCCAGCAGGATTCTTTCTTTCTTTGTTTCTTTCTTTCTCTATTTATTTTTATTTATTTATATCCCGCCTATCTAGTCGATTAAGACCACTCTAGGCGGCTTACAACAAAGAGTACAACAATATATATAAAAACAATTTTACATAAGGGGAAAACTTACAACAAGATGGGGCAAACACTAGGGAGAGGAAAGAAAAGGGAGATCAGGAATTGGATGAGGGGAAGGCCTGCCGAAACATCAATGTTTTTAGCTGATTTTTTAAAATACCCAGCGAGGGAGCCGCGCAAATATCAGGGGGTAGGTTATTCCAGAGGCGAGGAGCTACCGCCAAGAAGGCCCGATTTCTTGTCTTTTCCTTCCGGGCCTCCCTCGGCGTCAGGCTCCTCAGCCTCACCTCCTGGCTCGCACGAGTGACATGGGTAGATCTTGGTGGGAGTAGGCATTCCGCCAAGTATTGAGGCCCTAGACCGTTTAGGGCTTTATACGTAAGCATCAACACTTTGAAGTCAATGCGGAAGCGGATGGGCAGCCAATGCAATGTGGCCAGAGCGGGTGAAATGTGTTGGTATTTTTTCACACCACTGAGAAGTCTGGCCGCTGCATTCTGCATCACCTGAAGTTTCTGCAGCAGCCTCAAAGGCAGCCCCACGTAGAGCACATTACAGTGGTCTAATCTTGAGATTATGAGAGCATGCACCAAGGTAATGAGTGCCCCAACATCGAGATAGGGCCGCAGCTGGGCTATCTGCCTAAGATGATAGAATGCGGTTCGGACCACCGACGCCACCTGGGTTTCCATAGTGAGCGCCGGGTCCAGATGGATCCCCAAGCTGCGGACCCCATCCTTGGCGGGAAGGGTCACCCCCCCAAAAGAGAGGGAGTTTCCCAAGTTCCTGACTGTGGGGGCACCCACCCTTAGTACCTCCGTCTTGTCCGGGTTCAGCCTCCGCCCGTTTTCCTGCATCCACTGCAGCACGGTCCCCAGGCAGCGCTGGAGGGACAGAATGGCATCTCCTGCTGTAGGTGGAAAGGAGATGTAGAGCTGAGTATTATCAGCGTACTGATGACACCGGGCTCCACACCCCCTGATGACCCCACCCAGCGGCCTCATATAGATGTTGAACAGCATTGGGGAGCTAATTGACCCCTGTGGAACCCCACAATTGAGACTCCATGGAGCCGAAAGACTCTCCACAAGCTGTACTCTCTGGGGGCAGTCCTCCAAGAAGGAACGGAGCCAGGCCAATGCCAGGCCACCTATTCCCAACTCAGAGAGCCTCCCCAGGAGGATGCCGTGGTCAATGGCATCAAAGACCGCTGAGATGTCGAGGAGGACCAGCAGGGACACTTTTCCCGTCGGCCTCCCTCAGTAGGTCATCACACAGGGCGACCAATGCCATTTCTGTACCGTGGCGCGGCCTGAGACCGGAAAGAAATGGATCCAGGGCATCTGTTTCGTCCAGGTGCGCCTGAAGCTGGTTGGCCACCACCCCCTCAACCACCTTGCTTAGGAAAGAAACATTGGCGACAGGCCTGTAGTTGCCAATTTCATCCGCCACCAAACTTGGTTTCTTCCTAATGGGCCTAATGAGTGTCTCCTTGAGGGCAGATGGAAATCTGCCCTCAAGGAGAGACCCATTAATTATTACAGTGGCCCATTCCGTTGATATAGGGCTGGCTGCTTTGATTAGCCAGGCCGGGCAAGGGTCAAGGCAGGAGGTGGTGGCATGACAGCAATCAAGCGCCCTGGCCACAGAGTCAGGCGTGACAGGCTGAAAGGAGTCAAAAATCAACGGGCAGGACGGAGCGCTGGACATCTCTGCTCGACTCACTGTGTTCAAAAAAGGAGACAGGCCCCGGCGGATGGCCTCCACTTTAGATTTTTAAAATGCTGCAAATTGGTCCGGTGAAAAACTAGGGGGAGGCCCAGCACCCAGACCAATTCCGGATAGGTCGCGCACTATATGGAATAATTCCGCCTGCTGGTTGGACGCTTCGCTTATCCGGTTAGGGAAGAATGCTCGACTGGTGGCCTTTACCTTAGCCAGGTAAAGGTTAGTGGCGACCTTAACAGCTATCCAATTATAATCCGTCGGGTCCTTTCTCCATTTGCGCTCTAGCTGTCTCCTAAACCGCTTCAACTCCCGGAGGTCCTAGTTAAACCAGGGCGCCGGGCGGGCTCTGCGTTGGAGAGGGCGTTTAGGTGCGATCGTGTCTGCAGCTCTAGCCGCAGCGGCAAACCAGCTGTCGGTCAGAGCCTCGACAGGAGTGCCAGCCAGGTCAGCCGTAACGCCTCTCATGGCATCCTGGAATCCAATCGGATCCAGTAGCCTTCGAGGGCGGACCATAACAATAGGTCCCTGCTCCCTGCGAGGGGGGAGGGCCATGTTGAGGTTACATTTTATTAGGTGGTGATCCGACCATGACAGGGGGACCGACTCGAGGTCAGTCACCATCGGACCACTCTCGCTCCAACTGGAGGAAAAAACCAGGTCGAGTGTGTGGCCGCCCATGTGGGTGGGGCCGATGACATGTTGGGACATGTTCAAGAAGGCCATGGTCTCCAAGAACTCAAGAGCTGGTCCGGAAGTCTCTGCCCCCGCATGCACGTTGAAATCCCCCAAAACCAACAGCTTCGGGGAACCCAGCAGTGCCGCGGAGACAAAGTCCACCAGCTCCGATAGGGAAATGGCTGGGTCGCGGGGAACACGGTAACCCAGCAAGATCCCAATACCGTCCCTGGCCCCAATAGCCACATGGAGAGCCTCCAGACCCAGCTTTACCACCGAGGAGCACCTAGTAACCTCCAAGATGGATTTATAAACAATGGCAACTCCCCCCCCGTCCTTCCAGTCTACCCTGGTGTTGGACAGCACAACCAGGCGGACAGTTGAGTGTTAGGCGTGGACCCCCCTCTCCGCCTATCCATGTTTCTGTTATGCATGCCAGGTCTGCATCCTCCTCCAGGATAAGGTCATAGATTACAGTGGGGTCTCTACTTAAGAACTTAATCCATATTGGAAGGTGGTTCTCAAGTTGAAAAGTTCTTATGTTGAATCTGCATTTCCCATAGGAATGGACTGAAAACCAATTAATCCGTTCTGGCTGTTTTTTTGTTATGTAGAGGTGCGTTCGTACATTGAAGCATTAGTTCCCATAGGAACTAATGCAAAGATGGTTAATACGTACTCTACCACTAGGGGGAGAATTTTTTTTAACCTAAGATGACCTAAGGTTAAAAAAAGAACAGGAAAGGTTTTTTTTTTCCTGTTCTTATCTTGGATTTCTGTTCTCAAGTAGAAGCAAAATTTAGCAAATGGAGCTGTTCTTAAGTTGGATTGTTCTTAAGTAGGGACGTTCTTAAGTAGAGACCCCACTGTACCTGGACCTTATTGGATACAGACCTGGCATTCAACAACACCAGGCGTAGAGTGGAAGGCTGGCTGGTCTGGCTGCCTCGATACTGAGGGCTGGTCACAGTCTCAGAACAATGAACAGCCTTCAAGCATCTGTTCATCATTCTTCTTACATGAGTAGGGACCGTGCCAACGCCATATCTCCCTCTACTCGTGATCACAGAGATATTTTGGGGCCTTTCGCTGGGACGGCAGGCCTTCCATTCCATATCAAAAAGGGGCAGAGAGGGAGAGAAGGGAGGGGGAGGAGAAAAGCAGGAAGAGAGGGAGAAAAAGAAAAAATAAGAGGCAAAAAAATTAACTTAATACAAACAAATCAAATAACAAGAGAAAAAATTAACCAGATACAGTGTAACAGTGCATATAAATAATATACATAGAGTAGGCAAACATAAATTAAATACAGTTAATAATGATATCAAAATAAGAGTAAAAAATAATAATAAAAAAATAAAACTAAAATATATACTTTAAAAAAGGGGAAGGGAAAAAATCTAATTACAGAGTCACCACACTAATTATCCCCCACACATCACCCAGAACTGTCTTTCTCCACCACGTGGCCTTGTTCTTTCTGATGTAACTAAACTTAGTGAAGTTAATGGCGGCTCTGGTTTGCAGTGTTCTTTAAAGGGCCAGGAGTCACAGTTTAACTGGATCAGAAGGCTTTCATATCCTGAAGCACGCTTTCATTCACACCAGTGCTGGATCCAACCCTCTTTGGCATGTCTCAACAATAAAGTGTAGTGCCATAACAAATAAAAGGCCCTGTCCAAAGTCATCTCATGCTTTATCTCTGATAACAGATTACTTTAAAAAGTGCCTCTGGCAAGCATTTTATTACCCAGGTTGATTAATTCAGAAATAACCCTCCCTCAAGCAACTTGGGGATTTGGAAATTAAAAGGAACCCCTTTATGCAGGATTGGAAATACTGTACACAGTGGAGCAAAATGTGTTCCGTCTTTATTGCCATATTCTGCATGAAAAATTAAGTTTGCAGACTCCATGAAAAAAAAGCTACTTTTTTGAACTTCAACTCCCAGAATCACTGAGGATCCAGCCATGCAGGCTGAAGGATTTTCCAAAGGGGAGGTTACTGGATTGTGGAAAACTGTAGCCACAACTCTTTAGAAGTGCCCTAGCTGGTACACTAAACCATGAAAACATCATTTGTATTATCAAAAGCCCCCGCTGATAAGGCTGGATGTAACATCACCATTAAACTGTGAAACAAACTCATAAGACTAATGCAGATCTCTTCAGAACAACAACTTCTCCTAAAGCAGACATACCGCCTACCAACAACAGTCCTATGATATCAGGATTGGGCTTCAGTTTATTGGCCTCCAGCCAGCTAGTTACAAATGACAGGCAAACGATCTAATATAGCCCTGTGTAAAGTTCTTACACCATTATTGTACCCTTGCACAAATAATGCCCCAATTTTATTTTAACAAAAGCTTCATGATGAGCTAAGATTAGCTTCTGAAAGATCACAATGACTGTAATCTTATATGTGCTTATTGGAGAATAAGTTCCAGTGACTCCAATGGGACTTACTTCTGAATAGACAAAACAGACATCTGTATAAACTTGCAGTTTAATCTCCATTCCCAATCCAACACTGCATCTAGGTCAACATTTAACATGGTCCCCTGAAGGTTGACAAGCAAGCATGAGAAAACACTGTATTAACCAATTCCTACTGGTGACCCAATGAACCACTTATTCAAGTTGCAAATGAACATGTTTTAATTGTCACATCAACTATTTAGCATGCTGTTCCACTTAGGAAATATCAGACACACATATTGCAGATACCTCTCTTTGAAAATTCACTTTAAGATTGATCTCCTTGACTATATATCCACTGTTTCCCCAACAAGGAGCATTACACGGAGGATCACTTCAGATATAACAGTAAATCACAGCTTGGAAAAATAGCCCACACTTATTTGTTTTTACCTCCTTCTCATCATGTGCTACTGTTTCTCATCTTTAGATTTATTTGCAGACCACTATTTTTCATTGTGCTCAAAGTAGAAAAACTGTGTTTGATTTCAGCCAAACAAGTTTATCTCTAAACCATGACTATGTGCTCAGTCTAAACTGCCCAAAGTACAATACTGTACTTTGCTTAGCATGCAACATGCTAGGCCAAAGAAAGTGGCATGCAAACTACAGATGTAGCTCCAAACCATAACCCACTGGCATGCTTACATTACACTAAAGAAATACAGTGGTGCCCCGCATAGCGACGATAATCCGTTCTCGATAAATCGTCACTATCCGGAAACATCGCTATGCGGGGGAGAAAACCCCATAGGAACACATTAAACCCTGTTTAATGCATTCCTATGGGGGAAAAACTCACCACTATGCGAAGATTCCCCATACGTCCGCCATTTTCGCCACCTCGGTAAGCGAGGGCAGGGCGCGAAAACGCTGCGGGCGGCCATTTTCTTCATCCAGCGGCCATTTTGGAACCGCCGATCAGCTGTTGCGGAAACATTGCAATGCGAAGATCGGTAAGCGAAACGCTTATCGATCATCGCAATGTGATTTTCGCCCATTCAAAACGTCGCAATGCGATCGCTTTTGCGATCGCTAAATCCGCATCGCTATGCAGATTCGTCATTAAACGGGGCGCTCGCTATGCAAGGCACCACTGTATAACCTAAAAGGCAGTGTGTTAGTGCAGACTGCATTATTATTATTCCAAATATATATATATATATATATTCTCCCAATTAACTAAATACATCATAACCTGACCATCCATAGCTTGTTTAATGTGACATGTAAAATGGTCTTCTCTTTGCCTTGAAGGACGGAGTCAGAAACCAAAAATAATCCACAGTTCATAATCCAGACAAAAGTATCTTTTGTTTACATGTCACATTATCAAACCATGGCCAAAGGCTGCAGTGGGCATGATGTTAATAAAAAGAATGCTTGCTTACTGTTGTGTGCGAAAAAGCTGGTATAGCGCATTATAAACATGGAAACATTTACTGATAAGGTTGGGGAAGTGAAACTTGCATTTCAACACTCATTTGGTAGCCACAACTGAGAAGAAACTACATGCATTTAAGTGTATGGAATTCCTTGAAGGCAAAACAGCAGGCTAACAGAGAGAGGATGGAATGCTATTTCTAACACTGGCACTCATAAAGGCAAAAAAGCTGCCAGAGAAGTCATTTTTATAATGTTGAGCACCATTTTTAACTAAGTCGTGAATTATCCAGAATCAGTTATACATAGATAAAGTATGCCTACTTGGATTTAATTTAAAAGTAGTATTAAAAATGGTAAAATCAGACTACGAAGGACCTTTCTAGATGAGATTAAACTAGCAACAAAAAGGAGAGGAGGGATGAGATCAACCTAGCCTTCCAGGAAAAGGAGCTCCCAACCTAGGAGCAGCCAGCAGACCACCCTGTCTTGTGTCCTCGCTAACTGTTTTTGCGAGGGTGGCAGGATCAAGAAAAGGATTTCCCCCAAAGATCTTAAAATCCAAGCAGACTGACTCAGTTGTGAGAATATACCGTATTTTTTGCTCCATAAGACACACCAGACCTTAAGACGCACTTAATTTTTAGAGGAGGAACACAGGGAAAATATATTCTGAACCAAAAAGTATAATAAAATATTTAATAAACTATAACAGAATAACATTTGAATCATGTAAAGTGAACAGCAGTCAACAGTGGCATTAATATAGACCATTATCAGCCAGTGAAAAGACCTATACCACTCTACCTATATTTTACATTTCCTTTCATCCACCTCCTCCCCATGCTTATAGAAATGTCTCAATGACAGATGAGACTGTTGTGCAACTCTGCCCAGCTACAGCTCAAGCCTATATTAAGTTAGAAATGGTTTGTATGATTTGGCACTACATTGAGAGGTCCCTTTTAGTTGAGGATAAATAGTGGAATTAAACTATTTAACAGCTGGTTTTCCTTATTTACTTTAGGTTATGCAAAAGAACGGCAACACAAAGCTTAACCCAATCCCATTCACCAGCAGTAGCACATGCTCAGCATAAGACCAAATCTCCATTTTCTGACATGATTGAACATTTATAGCATGCAAGGCACAACAGGTTAGGCCACACAAAGCCATGAACAATGTTCTTGACGAGCCAAAAAAACTGAATACAAACTATAGTAGCTGAAATCAGGAAGCAGGTACTGTAATCTAGTTAGAAGTCACGAGGCAGTTAGTTTCCTTGCTGCAACACCCTTTGGAAATACATTCTCTATTAGATGCCCAGAATTAGTTGAAAAGTTTGCAAGTTGAATCCAAATTTCCCATAGAATTACATTGAATTACATTTTTATGGGGGGGAGGTCAGAAACTTTAAAAATCTTAAAAGAAAGTCACTTACCAGGTACTGTAGACTTGCTCTTCACAGTGCCTTGATAGACCCCAGAACAGCCAAAAAAGAGCCCCAAACAGCTAAAAGCCAGCAGGCACCCGGCAGACAGCAGCCATTTTGTGCTCTTCTCCGCTCCTGCTCCTGCTCCTTCCCCCTCCCCTCTCCCCACCTAACAGCTGACCGGCACTGGTCTGAAAGGCTTTGCAGGCAGCTTTTAAAGCAAGTACCCCTATGCACGTTTCTACACAAGCAGGTTTCAGCTCAAACGGAGCACCTTTTCACCCAAGCACAGTTTAACCCAAAACAAGCAGCTTTTAAACTATATTTTACATTTTAAAACGACAATACCAGGCAGTCCCAGGTCTCTCCCAGCAATCTAACTGCTTGGACTAGCAAGGAAGCAGACAAGCAGCCTCTTCACTAACTGAAAGTTTGAATTTCCCCGCTTTCCCTGCCTTCCCCGCATATTAGGTATGCTAATATCTGTGTACTGGAGGATTGTGGGAGGAACATTCCAGCCCCTGATGGGGGTCCTGTGGGGCACCCCAAAACACCGAGTAGGTCTCTTAGCCTCTTTTAGGACTGGGGCTGTGCAGCCCTGCTCTGATCAGGAGGTGCAGCCGGGGGGTCACCATGCTTTTGGGGGATAGGTCACAGAAAGGGGAAGAATTTTCAGAGGCCATTCCAACTCATACCTGGCAGGGGAGATACCATTATTGTAAAAGTGGTTTTCCCAGGGTAAGGCTCATCTATTGCACTCTGGATGTGCTGACCCCTGTGATTTCCCCAAATGTGGGAAAATCAACTGCCTAAGTGGGGGACTGTGTGGTTTCCCCTGGTCTTTCTAGAATTACTCTTTCCCCTTTGGTCCTTGGCTGTTTTCATTGTCTGCTGTCATAGGCCTGTTAGCCTTGCTGGTTTTCCAGGTGGGCTGCAAGAAGCAGACCCTGGAAAGCCAACAGTGCAGAATGGTGAGGTCCAAACAGCAAGCAGTCTTTGGGGCCAGTTCAGAGGCCTCCCAGCATCGCAGTGGGAGGCTTCTGGGTGGTGGTGGCTGAACCCTTTTTTAATTGTATTCGCTCCATAAGACGGGCATACTTTCCCCCCACTTTTGGGGAGGGAGTGTGTCTTATGGAGCAAAAAATACAGTAGTTCCTGAAACACTGGACATAGGTGAAAATCAGCATGAGTAGCAAGGCACTTACAGTATATACTACCCATAATCAACTCAGTCAAAAGTCAACCAACAGTCAACAATCAGGCTGCAACATCTGAAATTTTTCAACATTTTTCAAAGGTAGCGCGAAGCAAAGCATGTTACAGTAATTCAAATGTACTGTAATTTAAAACATGTATCAATGCAACCAGATCAGCTATCTTCAGGAACTGATGCTTCTGGCACACTTAGCTTTCACTAGCAAACATACCTCTAACCCGCAACCACCCCATGCACACACACACACAAAATAAATTAGATGACCTTTTGATTTAATGTTGCAGGGCTACATTTATATCTTAATGCCTTCCCTTTTATCCTTGTTCTCTGAGCAGCTGAACAAGTTCCCCTTTAAACAAACATTTCATTAGCACAATGTTTTGTTCATTTATTTATTTCTTAAAATACTTGCATCCTATCCAGGGTTCAGATAATTAAAAACACTTAAAAGATTTACAGAACTATTTAAACCATTTACAGACTCCCATAAGTCCCCTGTTAATTCTTACACTTGGCTCTTTCTGTTTTTGTTTTTGCTGCTACTTTTCAAAGCAATAAATGAGTTTTGATGTACAGTTGTAATTGTTATGCTTTCTAGATTTCACAAGGCATCCTGAGTAATCCCTTTTGGGAAATATAAATATAATAATAATAGTAGGCTTTTGAATAAGTTGCCAAAAATGGTTCAACCAAAAATGGGCTGGGTTCTGGAGCCAGGATGGACCCAGCAACTTACTTCTCTTAACATTTTATTTACTCTGTTCATATGGATCTTAAGGCTTAAAATACACTGGGTTTTTTTTTTAGTTTTTATCACAGCCCCACGATGACAGAGCCCTCCTATATCCTATATTCTTATTCAAAAACTCTTCATCACTACACACATCTGGAACTTCTCCAGTACAAACTAAAACACTCAGAACAAACAAATCGCAGCAAGTATGCAAATATAATGCACCCTGATCTGGGGGAAAAACTATGATTCTATTGCATCCTTCAGATCTACAGAAAACTGACAGAAATAAAATAATGTGATGATCATCAAAGCAGACATTTACCTGGTAAGTGTCCTAGTCACAATTAAATATTAGGTCAATTTTTTCACAGATCATAGCATCAGAAGGGCACACATAAGATGGGCACATCAATTTTTAAATGATTTGTAAGAAACTCTTGGAGCCTTTCAGCTGAATAGTAGAATAAAAATTTCAAAAATAAATAAATAATTTGGAAGAGTTGTTCATCAGTAATAGGGCTCAGTTTCTGACCCAGGTAAAAAAATGACTGATTTAATATTTTCATCTCTACTATCAATACTTTTTAGCAAATCTATTATGAAAATGAAGTACAATATTAACCCTAGTGGATAAGGTGGTGTAACTAGAGATGATCTGAGTCTATTCACAGGTACAATTAATATGAAAATTTATTCAAATCTCAACAGATAAAGAATAAGATCCATGAAATGAAGGCACAATATAAATCAGAAACATCAATGAATTTCCAATACAACACAATACAATGATAAAACAAAGAATAAAATGGAACAATCTGGATTAAAGCATGAGATGAAATTATAACATGCAAAATTGGTCCTTCACAAAAATATTACATTTGCCCCTAACCTTCCACCAGACCTCTAGTTCAAGCTTACTATGTTTCCCAGCTGTTTAATATTCTTTGACTTGGACTGAAAAAGAAAGAAATATAGCTACCTATTCTACAGAACAGGTTCCTGAAGACTTAGGGGAAACATGGAGGAAAATTGATCCAGGAAAATTCAGATGGGAAAATAAGAAGAAAAGAAAAGAAAACAGAAAAGTACTGAAGTCTGGACCTCACTGCTGATGGTGGATGGATGTACAGATAGATGCATGTGTTGAGGAAATAAATAAAAGAAGAAAGTAAGGGAATCAAAGTTTGCTCAGAGCAGTCCACAGGGCACAAAATCTAGCCCAGGAAAGCCTAGCTCTTTGTAAATGAATCACAAGGGAATGAAAGCTGTAGAATCTCCAAATGGAATAATCTAACCCACTGTAAATCCTGAAGCTTCTCTTGAAATTAAGGCAAACTAAGGCTCAAAGGCCCCAAAAGTAAATAGTACGAGAAAAAACGTGAGCTGGTAACCATCTGTGTGAGTGTGAGTTAATGTATCGGGCCTGAGTAAAGAAAAAAAAAGCAACCTACAAATCTGGAGGTGTTTTTGTTTTTTTGAGATTTGCTTTGAGTGGGAGAAAGAAACCCTTATCAGTTGCCCAGCTTGATCATAGGCAACATGAAGAGAAACACATTAGAAAGAAGAACAAGTAGACACAAAAGGAGAACAGATACAGACAGAATTATTTCTCTTGGGCTTTCTACAGAGTTGACAGTGGGGTGCTTCTCGCTCTCCCCCCTTCTCCTGGCTGCTATCTGTCAGCGATCCGAGATTTCAAGCAATACTTGTGAATACAAAATCAAAGAAGAATTCTAATTAGTCGAAGAAGTGGTTTGGAAAACTGCCATGGATCAATGGTATCACACATCATTTTTATGCAAATGGTTTTAAGTCCAATTCCTGACCTCTCCAGAGTGAGGAAAGATTTCTGTCTGAACCCCTAAAGAGCCACAGCCAGTTTTGCTGAGTTTACTGAGCTACACGGCTTAAGGCCTCCATGAGTCAGTTCCTGTAAAATGAATAAATCACAGAAGGACCTGGGACTAGCATGGGCAACTTTGGTTGTTCTAAGACCAATCTTCTGCCCTTCCCAGGTCATAGTTCTCCACCTGTAATATAAGGTAATACTATTTATCCTGCACAGTTCCCATAAGGATTACTGAGACAATACCTATTAACGTGTTTTGCTTGCTTAAGCCACTATTTAATAACTATGTAAAGCTTATTATTCCATTTATGCCATCCAATTGCATAAAGAATAACATGAGGGGGGATCTGAATGGAGTTTTAAATGGTGGCATTTTAAATCATATGTATTACAGTATTTCAAATACTGTACAAAAATCAAGGCAGGTAATGATTCTGGGTTATATTAAAATAATTGCAGAGGATTAGTGTATTATGAACATGGTTTTTTGGTCACACTATTTTAACCCATTTTAGTCATAATGATAGCTAAGTCACACTATTTTAGCATATTCTAGCCTTGGGTCACATCATTTTAGCTGTCATCGTCATGAAAACTACCCTGGCCAGGCACACAATGCGATGAAATTTCAATGAATTAATATACATAACATGGGAACAAAACTGGAAACAATATGGATCATGCCATCTGATATTTATAGACTTATTTTAACAGGTCAGTTGGCCCCAGGTGGCTTTTCTCATTTCATAAAGCAATTACTGGAAGAGCACTACATTTCTTAAATGCTAAAAATGTACTGAATTTCCAATGTGATGTGTTCTTTTCCTTTTTTCTTTCTTTCTTTCTAATAGCCATTATTGTCCTGTTAACTATCGGCTCCATATAGAATAGGATTGTTGCCATTCAGCTACTTTTGCTCTTTTTTCTCACAAAAGGTCCAAAAGTTTTTATATGCAGAGGTACTGAAGCATCAATTTTATGGTCTAAGTAATTGTTGTTAAAGTAGCTTTCCAATTATCACAGATCTGCCAGGAAAAGGCAGGAATGTGTTACGTGTTAATGATCACAACCAGGGGTCCGTGCTTAAGTCTTTTGTCAGAACTCTAGCAGATCCTCCCTGCAGCTTCACCATTAACATGTCTGTTTCCTGTCAGCCTACTCAAAGATAATGCCATTTATCTCAAGGCGGCACAAGACCAGTCATTAGCTTCAATAACAGACCTCAAACAAAGGCCGGATGATGTTTCATCCAAGGTGCACAGTCTGCAGCCAGAATCTCCTCTTATCTAACAGTTTAGAAATTTAGTGCGTTTTTAAAAATGATTATTTTTATCCAGCACACTAACAATTTCACTTAACTTTGGGAGACTGTTTCCAAGAAATCTGAGTAGACCATGAACAATTTGATAAGTGCCATTAACATTTTAAAATTATCCTACAGGAGTTTTTCCTCATTCTGTTTGCCATTTTCTTTATTGCCTCAGGGAAATTTGGAAAACTGACAGAATAATTCAAGTTCTTGCTAAATAATGAGATTCTCGAAAAACTGACCATCATTATAGTTCCTTGCTGGAGTTGATTTCCCTATCTTCAATTCTTTAGTTCAAAACTGAGCTTCCATTAAAAGTACAGTGAGCTGATATATATACATATATACATGTATCAACTTATAATGTCTCTGGCTTTCTTGAATTTTAACCGTGCACAATATTTTTTTTCCAAAAGTTACAGCTGAGCATCTTAAAAAGAAATAAAAATGTGAGCAAATTTCAGTTTATCCAAGTCTTGTTTTTATATTGAAAACTAGGAACAGATGGTACATTCCATGTTACTTAAAATGTGGTTATTGAACACCTCTATGGTTACAGAGGATTTCTGCTTAGCACTTTTTACATACATTTCATTTATTGGACTATAAAATGCTACCTCACAAAAAAAGTATTTATATAGCTATAATTAAAATAGGCTTTCAGGAAAGCACACTTGGCTTTAAAATACAGAGAACAAGCTTAACCTCAAAACACCCTAAGAATTCACCCATCTTTTTCTTTCTTTTCTGCTAAGCATTTACAAAGTTATTTGAATAGTAAAAAATATTGACATCCTATGTGAACAATACATACCCCTGCCTGCCCAGCAGTTCACAGCAATCTCACCCCTTTAAGTGTTTTGCTTTCTTGATGTTTCTGGCCATTCTTTATTCTTTCAGTGTTACTTTAACCTTGCAGGAGAATTCAATACAAAATGGATCTGGGCTGAAAGGTCAAGGGGTTCACTAAGAAAGCTTTAGTCAACCAAAGGGCACCACCTCTTCACCTAGCTCCAGAAAAACATTGTCACACTACTAGACATCACTATAGAATGTTAAAAACTCAGAGCAGTGTTCATTGTTAAGGACCCAATAGTTATCAATGTTTTCAACAGCTAAATCCCTTATGCAGCTTTCAAAACAGTTTGCTGTCAACTAACAATGGACTCTGTACTTTAATTACAACCAGCGACCTTGCTGCCCTTTCTCCCCTACAAACAGTGAATAAATGACCCCTAAACTGCAGCATTTTCAGGTCTATTTACAGAATACACCTCCATAAACTCATGGTAAACCATGAATTTGTAAAGAGTGTGTCCAGAATTCTATGACATTACAATAAATGAGAAAAGCACATATATGGCACCACAACCAGTCAAATCATGCCAAGTTAGATATAAATTAGGTAAACAAATGGATTCTAGAGAAAAGGGTAGCTGCTATGTTTAAAACAGCCTATACATTGACACTTTTTTCTGCTAAGTATTTAAACACACACAGACCAATTATTACGCAAACCTTCAAATTCTGCATGTATGTTATATATGAAGTAAATGAAGATTCATGTGTGCAGACCATTTCAGGTATACACAGGGCAACAGTGGTAGACATTACAAAATTGGTCATAGAAAGGAGGAATGTGTGCTAACCATTTTTGCAAATTATATGTATAACATTTGGCAATGCTGATGGGGGGGGAGGTTTTAACATTCCTAGTCTGACATGAGTGATTATTAATCTACCTGTCACAACTTGACAACCAAAGCTTTCTTTTTGTTTTATTTATTTAAACATGTCATTGGTGTGATGACTACCAAATATGCTGAACAAATATGTAACCTCAGATATTGTAGAATCCCAATGTAATTCAACTTTAAGTACACACCAGAGGACTGGCACTTTTTAGAAGACAGGAACATAGTCACTGGATTCCATACGATTCAACAGAACATGTTTTACATGACTTTCTCTGGCTCAAACAGAAACCCCAAACCAACACTTGAGGTAGTTACAAAAATTAAACAGTAACTGCACCTCTTGGGAATGTACTCCTACGCTTTCCATAAAGGTAAAAGAAAAAGAGATATCAACACTGTTCTACACAAGACGGCCATGGTTTTTAATGCAGTGTTATTTAATTAATTTAAATGAGAAACCATTCAAAAGAGATTCAGATATAAGTGTGGAAATTGATTTGACCACCCGCTGTTGATAAATCCATGCTGAAAGCAAGATGTTAGTCTTGTGTGTGTGTGCTTGTCACATATCTGCATCTGTTGGTAGATAAAGATTAAACTTTAATTTCATTCTCCCCCTCCTTTCAGGGATACTGCCCTTGACAGTCTGATAACATACAAAACCCTTACATTAAAAAAAACCAACCATAACACATCCTTTTGCAGCAAGGTTTCACATTCACATATACAGGACTAGATTGAAAGGAATTTCTCCTAGAAGTAAAAAAAAAAAAAAAGAAAAAAAGAAAAGGGGAAAAACCTGAGGGGTGTTTTAGACACTAAGCCAACACACCAGTGTGACAGACAATGGGTAGCACTGCAGGGCTCTAACAAGTGAAGCCATTAAAGTCAGTACAAGCCAACAGCAGTGGGTGTTACTGGTAATTCAAGCTCCACCAATTCTATAAAGGCAAGAACTGCAATGAAAAGTGTTCCTCTGGCAAAAAATCTACTCCAGACAGGTTTGTTCCTAGTTTACACATTACCTCATTTACATTACACTGGCTAAAATGTACTTGTATATGAATTCATTCCTCATATAATTTCCTGTGTGACTGGTATGAAAAGGAACACAAAAACTGGAGAGAACCATACCACTCTCTAATCTCTTGTTGCCATGACAGCAGCCTTTGAGATACTGAAATGTTCAGATTGCCAGCTAAACAAAATTGTTGAATGTGAACATTTGGCTGGAAGATTAAAAGGCTAAGGGGGTTACAAAAGGGCAGTACCTCCCACATTCCAGGCATCCACTGAATCCAATCAAATGGCTCTGACTCTTTAACCACAACCATTGTGAAGACTGGATTAGGGCAATTTATCTAGATAGTTAAAGCAGATTAGAGGACTGCAGTTTGAAGACTATTGGCAACAAAAGCAAATGCCTACTGTACTGACTTAATAAAAATGAGCATGGGATTTTAGAGCCAATTTCAAAACAAGCAAATACGAGGTTTCGCTAACCTGGAAGATAGACACATTTAAGAGACAACAAATCTACCTTTTTAAAAAAATCTGCACTTAACGAAGATTCATACAGACCTTTCAAAACTGTGTTTACAAGCATTAAATTGCAGTAGGACTTAAGCAGCACAGTTGAAAGACAAAGAGATGCATCCTAACTGACATACCGTACATAGGGATCCTCTCCAAACTGTGATTTGTAAAGCTAAACAAATGAATGTTCAGGATGGTGGGGAAGGTGTTCACTAAAGCATTATGCATCAATCATAAAGCTGGTGGCTGTCACACCTCCTCTTGTAAATAGCAAGGTCCTTCACACCTGTAAACAATTCTGGGCACTTCTGAAAAATCAAGCCTGGGAACTGTTTTTTTCTTCTTTTTTAAAAGGACAATGTGAGAACAACTGTATACAACCATGTCACCAGCTATTACTCAGAGTGGGAAGCAGGGAGGGGCCGTCTTTGTTTAAACAACCTGTAGAATTAATTTGACTCTTAATTATAAGCCAACAATAGCTCCCTGGATGACAAAGAAACCTTCTGTTCTCTGGGTACAGAACAATTGCTGCTTACACCAAACTCTGGCCCAGTGAGCAACAACAATAAGCCAAGAGAAACTAGTTCTGGCCACCTCCCTCCACAATGCAAGGCCATTTATCCTGAACAGAGAACATCCTTCAGCTTTTAGTGAAGAGGAAGAAAAACACACACATTTTTCAGCTGCTCAACAACAGGCAGCACACATACCCAGGAACTCATTGAGAATCCAGATAAGAAGACAAGATTACTGGGCAGAGGACAAAGTGTTCCCCTAGTTTGGGAGAGAAATGTTTTGCACACAGATTTCAGTCCAAAACGGCCTCCCCTCCTCCACGGCTCTCATTCCCAACAGGTTATAAGCACACTGCGTGCCTGCTGACAAAGCACTCCGTAGGGCAGTTGCTGAATTATGGACGATTCTTGGCTTGCGTACACACAACCCTGACTCTCCACCTTATCCCCTCTCACATTCACAACAACACAGCTCAGGAACCTGTTGTCATTATTCATTTCTGCTTTGTATCTCTCTCCCTGCTGTCATGGTGAAGGGAGTTTCTTTTGACACCTAGGAAGATGGGATACCACAATTTCAGAGTGTCCTCCAGGCAATAACCACATGTTTCACAGACACAAGGGGTCTCTCTCTCTCTCTCTTTCTCTCTCTCTCTCTCTCTCACACACACACACACACACACCCAACCTGCAATTCAACAGCAAGCCCACAACTTTCAAGGTCAACAGGATAAAGCCAAAAAAACCCACAACAAAACCCACACAATAAAACTACTATTTAGTATACCTTTCCTTTAAAGGCAAAAAACACCTACCCCAGAGTACAAGCAAGTGACTGGGGCTACCACAAACAGTATGAAATAGTGAACAATAGGCCAATGCAACCAATAGACAAGTTGCTGAAAGTTTATTAGACAATGAAAGGAGGAAACAAGGGAAGAGCACGTGTCCTTACCTTTTCTGTTTTCAGTTTCTTTATTCTCCTGTGATTCTCCTCCTCCTCCTCTTCTTTTTTTACCAAAATAGAGTTCCCCATTAACCCTGAATCTGGGCCACTTTTGTTCACATCCCCCACCGTGGTGGTGCAGTTGAAAGGGCTGTTGCTTCCAGCACAACCTCCCTTGGCCCCAAAGCCATACAGATGCCCAGGAGAAGCCTGGCTGCTGTTGTTGGGGTGTCCCTGCTGTAGGTCAAGTTGTTTGTCCTTTCTGGACTTCCCTCCATCCTTATCCCGCTTGGAGCCTCTGCTGCCTTGGGTTTTACCTGGTTTCTCCTCTTTATTTTTCCCACAAGAGGCAATCGTAGTGTTATTGTTGCTGGTGGTGTTATTATTGCCATTTGGGCTGTTGCTCACACTTTGACCCAGTGTTGAATTCATGCCAGCTGCCTCGCTTGGGCGCCCTTGGACTTCCTGCCTCTTGCCAGCACTGCTGATTTCAGGAATTCCATACAAGGCAGCAGAAGGCAGAGATTTACCAGCATCCTTGGAAGTTTTACTCCTTTTCACTTTTGATTTGCTAGTTTCTTTGTGTGAAGAAGTCCCCTGAGGAGCAGGGGGCTGAACAGAAGCAAATTTTAGGCCATCAGCTAAGGCTGAGGTAGCATTCACACCACTAGAAGCAAGACCTCCACAATCCTTGGAATTGGTAGAATTACTCATCTCAAATTTCTGTCTGTCCTTCTCCAAATCAGCATCCAAATCAATTATTAAATTTCCAACTCCAATCTCCCAGTCATCACCACTGTCGTAAGTATCAACCGTGTTTGGATCCACACCTTTGCCAGCAGTCGAAGTGTTCAATGACATCCTGAAGATGAGACCTCTTGTGTAAAAATCAGACGAACTTTCTTTTGGAGATGAGGGGACATTCGTTTATCTGCGTGGGGCTTTTTAAAGTGTAATTCTTCTTGCTTTCCTTCCCCAGGTATATCTGGGCATATACCCTGAAGTCCAGATCCACTTTCTCCTGTGAGGAAGGGGAAAAGTCGAATATTTCTTGGCTGGGTGTTACCAGAATAAAATAAAATTAATAACAGAGAGGCAAGTGAGAAAGAAAGAACATTCCATAGATTAATTTTTAAGAAGTCTGTTAAATTGAAGCTTTTGATAATAGTGTAAGCATCTTCCCTACAGTTGCAGCCCATCATTCAGGATCACTCTTTAAAAAGCCATGTACCAAAAATATATGTATTTTAAAAACTGCTTTAAAAAACACCCTTTAAGTTGTAGGATTTAAATCTACAAAGCTAAAAAAATAAAAAAAAAAACCTGGGAATGTGATTCTGGACCCCTTAGGCACAAAGACAGACAACTTCTATCCCAAAATGCATTCCACAGATTTTGTAATTTTAAACCAAACCTCTCCAAGTTCAGTGACTTTTCCCTAGATACGATTAGCTTGTTTCTGTGTGGGAGGGGGAGGACAGAGGAGAGCATTTAGACACACAGAAAAATAACCAGTACAAGTGCATTCACCGTACTTTCTTTCTAATGAGCAGATGAATCATTTCTATTTAAAATGTAGATCAGATAACATATTTGAAAGTGGTTTTAATGCCCTCTTAGGTCATCTACAGTTCTAACTGTTAAATATAGTACAGTAGTACTGACTGTACAGGAAACTGATTAAGACATACACTTTAATGATCCACACCAAGGTGGCCTCTAAGCACAAATAAGTGTGTGTCTGACACAGCTTAGCAAAAAAAATTTTTTTTTAAAGGGAATCTGCCCTTTTCTTAGGGTTACACGTCCAAATATTCACATAACATATTATATACATTGCTTACCTTTAATCTTTTACCATTTTTAAAAAATTAAGCCAGCAAATCAAACATTCTGTTCTCCCTGGTCTCAGCAAGAACTCAGTGCCCCATTTCATTTTACTTAAAGAGCAGATGATCCAGAAGTAGAAACCAACTAACATTTCTGCCAGAGTAATCGCCGAGTAACATATTTCCTTCCACTTTTGCAAACAAAACAGAGGTCCTTGCCCCTCTTTTTCTGATTTGGTTTTCCTCCTTAAAATATTATGTCCCTTACAACTTCACAGGCTGGAAGAAAGCATTTCACATTCACAAGAAGCCTCAAGTATCAAAAAGGAAAAAAGAGGAAAAAACCTCATTTTTGTTTGTTTCTCTCCCTTGTTTGAATAACAGCAAGATGTGATTGCAATAAAAATAAAAAAATAAAAATTGCAAAAAAGGTTTTCCCCAACTTCACATCCCGTCTTCAGTTCCAGATTCTGCAGTCATCCTGATGAGTAAGTAATGATTCCATGAAACAAACCTACAGGCGTCCAGTTGTTACAAGGCAGAATGTGCTAACATCGGGGAAAATTAGTGAAGGGGGGGCAAAGAAAGGACTGAAAATCTGGGCTGGATTCCGCCTGTTAGTCGGGAAGTGGCATTTTCCCCCTCCCCTCCTGACAGCTCTGACTTCTTGAACTAACTTGAGAAAAAAAGGAGGGAAGGGGGGAGGGTGAAAGAAAGGAAAGGGAACAGGGGAGGGGATCAAAATCAGGGTCTGATAAACCGGTTATCAAAACATTTGCTCGCAGTGGGAAAACAAGAGTGCCTTTTAAAATGAAGCAAATATTCCCAAGCATAAGATTTCCCACCATTTAAAGTTTGAGGGTTTGTTTGGCTGAAAATAATAATAATAAAATCAGATTCCCAATGCTGTCCAGGAAAAGAAAGAAAAAAAGGCAGCTCAAAAGCGAGTCAGTCGTGAGGTGGGTAATTCAGTAATTAAGAGTCCAAAAGATATAAAATGGGCGACCTTGTTTTCAGGACAGAGGTGTCCCCCCCCCTCCCTCTCTCGCTCAAAATTGCTTCAGCAAACGCTAGCTCATCTGTCACCTATCCTTCCCTCCTCCTCGCCTTTCGAAGCTTGGCTTAGTATTTTTAATTAGCTGGCGTTTTGAAGCTAAAAGCTGTAATGAATTGTTGATAGATTGGAAACTACAGAGTCGCTTCGCTGGAAATGTATGTTAAAGTGGGGAGGGGGAGGGGAGGGAAAAGAGGGAGGCCGCGAGAGCGCGGCGGGGGGGGGATGGGCGAGGGAGGAACCACCAACCACCTAAAAGGAGCGATTTTGTTACAGTTCAAGCTTTTCACATCACGTGAGGATCAAGGGCTCAATTGGTTGTCGTGAGGAGACACACACACACACACTCTCTCTCTCCTACACATACACACAAATACAAAACACAAAAAGAGGGGGGGTTGACAACCATATCAAGAAAATACCGGTCTTTAAAAAGACGAAAGTGGGGGGTGTAAGTGTGAGCGGGTGGAATTAAGGTGTGTTTTCTGCCTTCATGCTCTCTCTCTCTTTTTCGCGTTGGCTGCAAGTCCTGAATCCGAAGCCTTGGGTTCTCTGGAGTTAAGGGGGTAAAATGAGGGGACCCCATTTTGCAAAGCTGATGTTGCACAAAGAGAAAAAAAAGGGGGGCGCCTTCTAACCCTTTCTTTTCCCCTCGAGTGCTGCGAATTTCTCGTGAGGTGGACAGAATGTGGCCCGCGTTCACAGATGTGTGTGGTGTGTGTGTGTGTTTCTAAAATGAATCCTATCCAGCACAACAAAGCATTACACGGCGTTCAAATAGAGCTTTTCTTCCTTGAGCAGTGACAATCTGCGGTAAGAGAGAGAGAGAGAGAGAGAGAGAGAGACTGGGCTAGGGAAGGGCGGGTGAAGAGGCTTGTTAATGGGGGCGGGGGGGGGATCTGCACCAAAAACCCAGGGACCTCCTGCTTGCTGCCTCGTTCGTTTTTACATTACACGGATTTTTTGCATGTGCCATAAGACAAAAATCTTCCTTCCCCCCGCCTCCCCTTTCCTTGAACAAGCTTCTTGAGATATATATATATATATATATATATATTCGAGGCAGGGTTGTGAATCTGAAGGAAAGGGGGAAAGGCGAGAGGCAGACGGGGCGATAACTGTCAGTTTTATTGCCCCCCCCCCTTTGGTCACTGAAAATCCCAAAAGGTAATATGCTTTAACGCGCCCCCTCCCCCCCACCTCCTCCCTTCCACTGCAAGTTAAGGATGATTTGTGTGAGAAACTGCAACGCTTTCATCCTCTCCTAAATAGTCCTCACCGTGATCGTGGGCTTTTTTTTTTAAAAAAAAAAATCCCAAACACAGGTTTCTTTCCGATGCACACATTTCTTACCACTCGCTCCCCTTTGCATAGGAATATATTTAGATAAGAGACAACTATCCCCTCTAAACTGCTAGAGATATCACGCAGCCGTACTTACGATCGGTATTGAATCGAGTTGACCTTTTCCTTCTACAACTGCACTGAGAGTGTGTTTTTGTTGCAGCCGATTTTTAAGATTTTGGAGGAGGAAAAAAAATTCTATATGTCTTCAACCAGATTTTTTATATATATATACAGGGGAGGTTTGTTTTTTTGAAGAAAAGAGCACCAGATTTCAGGAGGTCTTAAAATAAAATGGGATTGGTTGGAAATGGGGGGAAAAATCCTTTGCAACACACTCTCTTAACTCGCTTTAACGCGCACGCACCCATACACAAACACTACGCAAACCAGCTGCTTGGACTGCAGAAATCAAAACGGGAGAGTGTGAAGCGAGCCTAGACTCTGTACCTGAAAGGGACTTTTCTTTGTTCCCAATGCCCTTTCCCATCTGCCCAATGGGAGGCCAGCTTTTATGAAACCGGGCTCTCTGATTGGCTAGCTGCTCCTCTTGGCTGCCGGAGGGGGTGAGAAATACACACACACACACACACACACACACACAGAGCAAAGCCTTGTCTTTTGCAATCACCCGACTGCGCGGCGTGCTCCAATAGGCAGTCTCCTGCTCCAGCAAGATACAAATCATGTTTCCCATTTCAATTACGGCATTAGCCTATACATTTTATTTAAATTAAAGGATCCGAGGGAGGGGGAGGGGGATCGCACCATATCGCTGACAGGGGGCAGGGAGAAAGGCTCTCTCGCTCATTTAACGTCGGGATGCGGGCGGCGGGGGGGGGGGGAGGTTGCTTTGCAAAGCGAATAGCTTCCCTGCCCACGTGTGTGTGTGTGTGTGTGTGTGTTTTCCCAAGAAGCAGTCGCAAATCTCATCCGTTCTCCAAATGGCCCTTCGCTGATTATTTGTAACAACTCGACACTGCCTGTACATCCTTCTTAATGCAGATCGGCGAGCATTTTCCACGATTTACCGGAGCTAAAGATGGGCGGGGGGGGTAAGGGAGGAGTTCCCAAAGAATAATAGAGACAGGCTTCCCATCCCCCCCCCCACCGCCCCTGCGTTGCAGGGGGACTTCAGCGCTGCTGCTGCACGATAGCCCTTTCTCAACGTCCTCCTCTCATATATTATATTCTGTTCATTTTTACCATATGACTTCAGTCGGACAGTTCAATTTTTTTCATTACGGAAAGGGAATAACTCCTTCCCAGCTTATTGATGATCCCCTGACGCAAGCGCTGAGCTGGAAGAAGCAAGAAACCACTTACCGACCACGTGAACACAGCCGTGAGAATAAATACAATTATTTTCCGTTCCTCCTTCCCTCCAGTTCACCTCCCTTCCGGCGAAGGAATTCATCAAGAATTACATTTTCGTTTCGGATTTCGTTCCAAAGATGCATCGGAGGCGCGGCAGAGGCTAATGTTCGAAAATCGAAGCGTCTGCATTTGTAGAATGCGGGTTCGCTTAGCAAATAATAGCCTTCCTCTCCCCCCCCCCATCCTTTCAGACCCCCTTGCTTCCCCACACAGCTTAAGCTACAAAAGTGGCTTGAACAGACTGCATTTTAAAGAGCGTATAATCATCAAAATGTCCGATTCTTGGGAGTTCGCGCTACAATATCTTGCACTGGCCACGCATTAAAAAGCACTAAGCATATGCATGCTATTTAATACCAATCATTGTTTAATCAGACATACGATATGCGTCTTCTTTGGCTCACTTCAGGGGTTTTGTTTTTCCTGCCATGGTGGCTAACTGGTGGGAATCAAGAGCGCATTTTAAAAGACGCCTTTGAAGAGATAATAGACAATTTTCTCCAAAAGTTGAAGCATGAAATTTGCAATGTGCTGCACAAAACGATAATAGATTGTGTCCAACTGAGCAAAGTATGTGCATTAGTGTTTATACTAGGACATCAGACTGGTGCTTAGTGTAAAAATTGTGGATGAGTAAACATTATATGAACGTTATTTCTGGAAGTTACGCTTAAAAGAAAACATTTATTTGACTAAAGATGGCTTTTCGCTAAGGCTACAGCCCTGAACTACTCTGCATGCTCACAAATCCCACTGCCTTGGAAAAGGGGCTTACAACATGAAGGTTTACAGTGGTAGTGATCAAATTTTGTTATCCAAACCTTTTCATAGTTGCCGTTCTCCTTAAAATGTCTGTGTTGAAACCATTCTCCATTTTCCGCTGCAACAAATAACCTGTTACTGCATTTTTCGTGCTGGTTAAAACAGTATAAAAATGTCCCAGAACTTTTTACACTGTCAGGATGTCATGTCAGCCATGATTTCTAATTTCTTTTGTTTTTCTGTCAGAGCATTGCACAATCCAAAACTATGCGTGTATATGAAATATGTGTAAATATTAAAATCAAATTGAAGAGTCAGAAATTATTGTCATTGGGGTCATTTTGCTCATCAGCAAGTTTGCAATGTAAGGCTTCTGGAAGTGAAGTATTGGCACTGGTTGCCCAGGGGACACCCAAATGTACTTGAAATTCTTTCCATTTTAAGAGGCAGCTCCTTCAATGTCCCCACATTTACTCTGATGTAAGGCCCATTCTGTTCTGTGGAGCTTATTCCAGGCAACTGTACAAAGGGTAGCAGTTTAACTTAATGTATATGATCCAAAAGTATTTCTTATTCAATATTCATTTGAAATGCAGTGCTGATTGCATGACATGCCATAGGTGTCCATTAAAAAAAAGCATTTTAGATCTTCTATTTCAGCTTATTTGGCTGTGGAAGTTAATTCATAATGCCTGTGTTCCCCAGCCTGGTGCTTTCTTGATGTGTTAAGACTGCACGTTCCAACATCCCTACTCAATGCTGTGCCAGCTGAGGAGGGCAGGTGTAATCCAGCACACCCAGAAGATACCAGGATAGTCAAGACTGCATAAAACCATTCTGCATGTCATGTTTTCTTTGGCTTAGATTCTGTGGTGCCTCTGGCATGTAGGCTGCCTAAATCCTCAGCTCTTGAGTTCATGAACCTGGTTCACCAAAGTCCAAGAGAACAGTACGTACTAGCAGAACCTGTCACAACAAACCTCTTTGTGACATCACTGAGCATGACTATAGCACTGAGACTTAATGGCCCTCATTCCCTTTTCTTTCATATAACAATGGACACCTGCCACCCTTTAACACCCTTGGGTTGTCTGGAAATGTTTTATACTGGATGTATTTAACTAAATTGCACTTTGCTTTGGCTTAATAAAATAAGAGAGATAATTATTTATAGTACTATTTGGATACGATGTTGTGTCACGGGAACAAACAGAGTGTAACAAGTATTTACTTGGGTTTCTTTCATAGCATTTTTGTTTGTTTCTTTGTTGAGGTTATAACATGTCCACATTAAGATCTGTGAAACAAGGGAAACTGCATTTTTCAGACAACAAAACTGTAAATTAAGGCAGCACAGAGTTCAGAATTATTGTATGGATTGGGATTTGGTTATGTCTGCTTCAGTACAACTCTATATTAAGTACAAACAAATAGCTTTTAAGTTATTACAAATATTTGCATTATAAGAAGGGCCGTCTGCTCCTTCATTAAAGCTAAATGGGGACCTAGCCCTGTACAATGGAAATCCATTAGTGATTCTGAAGGGAGAGACCTGATTGTGATTTATTAATTTTGTTGCTATCAAAATGATCTCTTGTGAGGGAGGAATGTTCAACTTGAGCACAGCATAGGGTTAGAAGAGCCTGGATTTTACTGTCCGTGCCGCCTGCAAGGTTCTGGGAGTTGCAGTCCAAAAATGGAATTTTCCCCATCTTTGCTGTAAGTGCTTGTGATATATTTTTGCTAAAGACTGATAGCAAATTCTTGTAATCAGAGGAAGAGTTGTGTATGTGGTCCAGGAAAATCACGGAAAAACCACACGAGGAGGATAATAAAAGATAGCAAGCTTCAGAAATTAAACTGGATTTTTGCGTGGATAAGGGTCCATGGTTTAATGCCTCCTGTTACAGAGATCCTCAGGCCAGTTTCATGGGGAAACTATGATTTCATCTCCATCACTTGAGTTTTGAAATTCAGAACGAAGATTGGTTCTGGATATACAATTTCAGGAAATGCAGTTCTGCTCCTCAAATGTTAGCACTATGTTAGCATCCTGCATGGAGCTGAACGCATACTACTTCAAGTGACAAGATCTTTATGCATTCAGACACAGCACTGGGGGCTACTACTGGGTCGGAAGAAGAAATTAGAAGTAAATTAAATGGGACTGGATTTTTAAAAAACCCAGAAAGTTCCGAAGCCTGAGAAACACATGCGAAGTGGCTTAAACAGCCATCCTGTTCTTAAACCACAAAATGAAACTCTTCCAGGAGTGAAAAGAGAAATTTGTAAGAATGGTTCTGTTTATAGCAGTGCAATCGCAATATGTTGTGTCAACTCTTGGAAGATCCTCCATAGAGACAGGCTCAGAATACATAGCCCTATGCTAACAGAAGTAAAAGCTTGTAAAGTTGGCATTTTCCATGAAAGCTACTGATTAGCAAAGTACAAATCACTGCAGACCTTGTCAAGCTGTTTAAACTGTTTCAGAATGGCTTTGTAATGATGGTTACTGGCTTAGTTGCAAAAATAATTTATACCAGTGCATTAAATGAAACGTACAGCCAAATCCTTCAAAATAAATCTATCCCACCGATTTCACCGGAACTCACTTCTTACTAAGTGTACATAGGAGTTAAACCTTCGCACATACTTCTTATGTTTCTTTACTCAGAAGTCTCAGCTGAACTTATTGCCAAGTAGGTGTGGACAGGATTGCAGCCTAATTAGTGTGATGTAGTTGCTAAGACTGTGAATTGCGATCAGCAGTAACCCTGGTCTGTGTTACTGGACTGTTTCAAAGATTAGTGATAATGTATGAAATATGTGAATTTTAAATTGTCATGAATCATTTCATGTTATTGTTCCTTGGGCAGAGTACCTTATTTGTGGGCCCTTGTCCTGCTCATTGGTTGAAATCCTGTTGCCCTGCTACACAAGCGGCGTAATTTTGAGATGTGAAGTGCCTTAAGTTAAGGCATCTCTGTAGGCCTTATCTGTTACACATTGGTTCATAAAGCTCATTACTCCACAGTTACTGACTAAGATTTCTTCGTTTACCGCAATTTGCTGTCAAAAGTTAGGCTGTTTGCATGACTACACAACAGGAATTCAACCATTGTTGGCTAAAGCAACATTCAGACCACGTTTTCTGTGATGACCAAATAATAATAATCCAGGATTGACAGTTTCTACTATAGCGAGTTTAGCTACAACCACCCATGGTGTTCTACTCCATGCAAATTTTCCTTCCTCCACTTCTGTTTTTCTCATCATACTTTTCGCATGCCGCTCCCTCTCATTCTTCAGTCAATGCTTTTGTCATTCAATAATATATGTCATACAAATAACATCCAATTGTTTGGAATTTATTTATTTATTTATTCTGAGAAAAGTTAAGTTAGGCTAACATAGGTCATTGCTTTTTAAAAAAAAACAATATATATATTTTACTTATTTGGTTAATAGTCTCAATTTTTCAAAAGCGACCTCTGTTTAGACACGTTTCACTTTCGGCTGTTTCATGTCTGCAAATTACAGTCATTTGCACATTATTATTACAGTGAGTGGGAGACAGATTGTATTTAACATTGGGTAGGGGGAAGGGTTATTATGGGAAGCAATCTGCTACGGTCAGCACATAAATCCAGCCTGAAGAAAATTGCTTCTGAATAGTTAGTCTGTTAGCTCGCCAAGGAATGGTCACTGGGTGAGATTGCAAACATGCTTCTGCTTTATCTGAATTATATACAATCCTAATGTTACAGAAGGATAGTCCACTGAACAAATGTTTTTGTAACTGAAACTGACAGGGGTGAAACATCACTCCATCCCCACGACATTCTGACAATTCAAAAAGTATTTAATGGAAAATGGGTGGGTGTTTGGAAAAAAAAATAAGCCAGTGTTAATGGCTGTAGATTTTGAACCATACTGTTCCCTAAAACACACAATTACCCAGGGCATATTAGCAGGCACATGTGGTTACTGCATATTTAACAGCAGCATGTTGTTAATCAAGCATCAATGTCTCATCTCAGCCAGCTCTTTTCTGTTGTGTGTGTGGAGGGCGGGGGGGGGGGAGGAAAGCAGGAACAAGAGACCAAATACAGCTGGTAAGGCTGTAATTGCGTGGTTCTGCTGTTAGTTTACATGCTTTAGAATAGCTGTTGCTTTGCAGGATAACAATGCTGGAGTTAATTACCACTTCTGAATACAAGCAATGATAAGATCAGTTCGTCCTGGAAAAATTCCCCTCCTGACTAGTTATTATTATCAATCGTATTAATCAATTGAGAAGTTACACTCCTGTGATATGTTGCCTTCCAAATTCAACTTAACAAAGATCTAGAAAGTCTCACTTGTATACTTTAGTACTTTGCTTGGGCATCACTGGAGTTGAAGTAAAGCAATTGTAACTTTTAATTTTATCATTACTTTGATTTCAACAGCAGAAGTTCATGCATCTCTATAATTTATTATTATTATTATTATTATTATTATTATTATTATTATTATTATTATTATTATTATTATTATTATTATTATTATTATTATTATTATTATTATTGCTATTGCTATTGCTATTGCTATTGCTATTGCTATTGCTATTGCTGCAGTTCTTCTTTCTCAGCATTGCTATTACAAGGGGGTGGGCCAAAGGGTCAAGCCTTGAAATCCAGAGTCAAGTCCTAAACTTTTGACATGTTTGCAAAATCAGTTTTTTTTAATTTCAGGAAGCAAATTTGCAGATATTGGCAGTTGTTTTAAATTGGCAATCAAAGACTTTGGAACAAGTCAAGTTGGGGAAATTATTTAAAAATCTATTCATTTTAAACATTTTTACCCCACCTTTCTCTTTAAAAGGACCCAAATAGTTAAAAGACAATAAAAAAGCTAACAACAGTGAGTATACAAATGTTAAAAAGGATCAAAAATACTATTAAAAGAAATAAACAACACCAAAACACATGCAAAGCAGTAAGGTACAACAGTCCATTTAAAAAAAAACTCATTCAGGCATCCAATCATTCAGAGAAAGCACGTGGATGCAAGGATCACACCACACACCTCTGTGTAACTTTATTCGGTCTTAAACAATCCTGTTTAACCCACTCCAACTTCGCCGTCTAGCCAAGTGCTATATTCTATAAAGAGTTTACATCTTATAAAATCTTATAAGAAAATGATACAGAACAGACAGTTATTGAAGTAAAAATATTTTATGCCTTCTGATTGATTCTCATACCTTTGAAAACAATCTAGTCATATTTCTATAGTATCCTGGCTCATTTAAAAGAATCTTGTGGGCCATCCCTTTTCATATTTGTTGCTTTGTAGGAACCTTCTCTGTATGAACATGTTGTTTCCAAGTGGAACTGAACTTTGCTTTGAGTGTAAAGAGATGGAAATACTAAAGTCTTCACTTTTGATATTCCCAAATTTGGCTGAAATCTTGAAGTGCTGCTGGCTGTTGATCTGGTAGGCAATCTGGTGTCCTCGAAATGATGCAGAGTGTAGATGCCACAGTCCCTGATTACTAGCCAAACTGATAGGGACTGTTGGGAAATTTAGTCCCAATCATCTTGAGGGCATCATATTTCCTTCACACAACCTGAGTATCCAATGGTATAACTCAGTAAAAGACAGCTTCCTATGTATAATACTTCTCTTTTGTTTTAAACGATGAAACAAAGAACAAGTTCGGTTAATGCACTCTGCTTGAAAGCTTAGTTTCATGCGGAAGATTAGCATCACTTCAAGTCAAGATGTTATTCTTTAAGACAAAATTCTATTCTTATTTTCATGAAAGAGGTAGGGCAGAAAAAGGTTAAAAAAAAAAGAGTAAGACAGAAAAATGTAAAAAATAAAAAGGCTTTTCCTCCTGTCTCCCAAGAAGAAATTTCTGTTTACTGATCCTCACTCTATCATTTCCATTTCAAAAGTTGTTTCCTTTATCCCTAGTCTCTGACATTTATGCTTCATCTATCACTTAACATACTTAACATATACAGTATTTAGTTTTTCAAAAACCATCCAGTTTATGAACGTGGGATATTGTGTTTCCTGTATCCATGATTCAGAATTCAAGGAAATGGCCTGATATTGCTGTACAATATCACTCCTGAGTTGTCAACAGGAAAAAGGATGCCAAGCTTTATGTAGCAAAGGGCAGCCTGAATGTTGATACCAAATGGCAGCAGTCAAGATGGCCTACAGGATACACTCTTTTACTCACTACCATTCGCAAAGTGAAGCCACTTAAGGGGAACTCCCCAAAGCTGCCTCCTTTTTCCATCAGTTCATCATTTCTCACTCAAATACAAAGCAACTGTCAGGGCTGCTCTACTACCTGTCACATGGTGTAAACAGACTGTACATGGAGAATGTGACGTCACAGTATGGCTGGATTTGATGTCGCAAAGGGCCATGTGCATGTCCATGTGACCTAAACAAACTGCACATGACTGGAAATAATGTGTTTTGTTGTTCCCCATGATTGGAAGGGTATCATTTGTGCCACATGACTGGAAATGCTCCCCAGAAGTGGACAAGCCCATCCTCCAGTATACTGCAGAACCGGAAATTGGACCATTATGTATCAGACTGGAAACAACGTGGTTTGCGGTCCCAGAAATGACAAGGTGCACCTTGGAAACAAAACCCTTACAATGTAACACACACATGCCTTGGGATTGGCTAAAGAGCATCCCACAGTCACTCTGCAAACAGTTGATGGCTAATAGGAAGAGATTTTAGAACCCTGAGAGCCATGTAGACTGATTAAAAGAGAACGACATGGATGGAAATGGCCTTTCAGGGTCCATTTCCATCTCCACCCCACTGGCCCAAAGGGATTTCGCATAGGGTCAACCATAGTCTGTATTGGTGCTGTGGGGATAAGTGAGCTCTCTCTATGAACTACGTAAACCAAGAGGCAGAGATTTTGGAGCAAAATTTGCGAAGGCTGTCCTTTTGCTTTCCCAGATAACTTCCAAGGAGAAAACATGGAGGCCCCTAGAACAGTGGAGGCAAACCTTTTTAGGCTTGAGTGCCCAAAATGGATTTTCAGAATCTCTCTCCTCCTCCGCACAACCCCATTTAGCAGAATCCCCTGTCCCAGGAGCTGGAGAAGCTGTCATGTGGAGGAGGGAGCAAAGACGTCTACTTCTGCCATTCATTCCAGTTTCAGATGCCTACATCAATATGCAAGCCATCACCAGCATTAAATGATCAGTGTTTCAACTGATGGCAAAATTGTATAGTTCTCGAATTTGTATGGTATACTGAAAGGAACAGCTACAGGTGTGTTCATTTGTACAACTGGTTTTAGCAACATAACCCTGCAGAAAGCACATTTCATGTTTATGTTTAACCTTTTCTTTATACAAGCTAGTCTAATTTGCTCAGCTTATTCTATTCTGTTCTTTTGTGTCTTCCTTTTAGAAGGGGAAAAAACTGAAAGGACAAAACTGAACACTAATCAAATGCAGCTTGACAATTTCTTGCACTCCAGTTTTGAAAGAAGGGCTGTCTCTAGTTGATGTGCCCACAGTTTATTAACATAAATTATGCATGCTGTTGTATCAGTGGATACTCTATCTAGATATTAGGTTTCTTTCAAAAATAAAAAGCACAATTTTATTAGCCTTATTTGGAAGTATGTTTTTTTTTCTTAGCTGGTTAAATTTTAACGTGTTCAGTTTAATCCATTTATAAATAAATAAGTTTTCTCCATCTTAGGCCAAATACAAGAGCTTGAAACTTTATCTTTTGAAAGGAACTTCTTTTTTCATTACTTCTTGGGACCTAAGTTGTTATTTTTGTTGTTACTGTGAGCCCACAAGTAACAATGTGGTATGTGCATTATTAGCATATTATATTATTCTGACAAGCAGGCCAGAAAAATGGCAGAAGCATCCAATACTCCTAAATATGCCACAATATTTTTGTTTTTGTTTTGTTTTTGCTTTTACAATTAACTAATGATCAGATGTGATGATAATGTAAAACTAACTGTTGAGATGAAACTATAAATAATAACTTTTTTGTTGAAATTCATTTTCATAAAATGAATTAACCATGCAACGTCAGTGACTGGTTGCCTGGGTGTTTTTTTTTTTTTTAAATGGATTGTTATAGCTTACTGCTTTGAATGTGTTTTGGTGTTGCTAATGTTTTTTTTGTATAGTATTTGTTTTATCCTTTTTAGTATTTGTACACTGACTCTTGTTAGCTTTTATATTGGCTTTTAATGATGTAAACCGCCTTGAGTCGCTTTAAGGAGAAAGGCAGGAGATGAATATTTTAAATCATAAATAAATAAATTTAAATAAATCATAATATTTGTGCTTTGTGGGTAAAATGAATATATTCTCTTACAGAATCAAAATAAATACACAAGTGTTTGTGTGTGTGTGTGTGTGTGTGTGTGAGAGAGAGAGAGAGAGAGAGAGAGCACACACAGACACATGCACATGGAAGCCTTAAAAAGAAAGAGGGAACAAACCACACAGAGGAAGCACATCAGAGAAGTGAAAACAATGACTGGTGGTGGAGGAATAGAGTAGACGCTTTGAGATTCCAGTGTCCATCAGCCCCTGCCAGCATGGGAAGTGGCTAAGGATGATGAGAATAGTAGTCAACCAACACCTGTTGAGGCACACACACTGCCCACCCTGTCACCAAGGCTGCCTTCTCTGTGTGTGTCAAGAGATTTATCCATTTTCCTCATGTTGCTTCAAATTCTGGAGGGTTTTGGTGGTGTGGGAAAAAGAAACGTGGAGTCCAGAGCTGTGGCTTTATGATTAGAGAGATTAAGGTGGTTGTTTCCATCAACTCTTTTGCAGTGTCAGGATAAAATAGCAAATGCTTAAAGGCTGAATATCTTGATTTTTGTTGCTAGGAATGAGGAGTAGTATTTGTTGGGTTTCCTGCTTCAAGCACCAAAATTTTCTTTGCTTACTGTGTACCTTTGACATGGACAGGTAGGGTTTTTTAAAAATATTATTTATATGTTGCCTTTCTCCTCATAGGGGGTCCAAGGTGGCTCATAACAATTAAAATCATAGAAAAAATAACAAGTTAAAATACCATACAAAACAACATATTAAAAAACATTCAAATATGTTAAAATTTTAAAAAAATTAAAAACATTTTTAAAACATTCAAAAATGTCTAAATTACAAAAGTTAGAGTATCCTCTACTTGCCCCACATTGCTTTAAAGCCTGCCTGAAAAGGAAGGTCTTTGCCTGATGATGGAAAGTAGGCCACATTATGCCCATGTCCACATTCTGCTAATCCAGAAACTTACCTTCCCCCTTGTTCCAAGTCTTCCTTGTCCCCAGCTCTGTGACACATCACAAACCATGCCGATTTCAGGTTTGGGCCCTGAATTCTCAAGGACTGAGATGCTGCTGACATGGAAACTTGAAAGGAGTCCAATTTATTGTTCCTTTTCATGCTGAAAAACCTCCTGGCCAGCTCTACTGGCACTGTATGCATGGCAAGCAAACAATAGGAAAAGTACTTTTCTAGAAGCAAAACTCCTCACACAGTCATGCTGCCTGGGATATTCTGAGAGCCACTGTCCAAAAAAGTATCTTTTCCCATCTCTAGGAGCAAATGGATGTGTGTAAATCATTCAAGGTCCTTCCAAGGTCTTGTTCCTAAAGCTGCCACAATTCCGCCACCTGTATGTATGAAATAGACACATATCACAGAAATTACCATGTGCATTGTCAACTTGAGAACAAAGAAGAAAACAGGGAGAAGTGTGCATTTAAGAGGCATTAGGACAAACAGGCTGAAGCACTCCTTAGTGAACATGGTTTTTGTTGTTTCTTTCTGTCAGCAGTAGTATGAAAATATTTTGCTGACAGAATAAATAGGTGAAACACACATTCCATGATAGCACGTGGATAGCACGTAGTTTTGTGGATGATTTCTTGAAAGCCTATGACAATCTGCTGAACAATGTGACTCAACTAAGACTTTAAAAGTTCTCCTTGGTTTATTGTTTTTAAAAGGGGGGAGCTGTGCCTCAGAAAGGAACAAGAAGGAAAAAGAAGCATTGGGGGGGAGCCAGAGCTATTAGTTTGGAGTGCCAAGAGATGGTGAATTAAAACACCATTGGTCTCAGTTTTACTGGTACAATAGCCTTTTATGAGGAGGGATTAGAATTCCCTAGAACTGGTGTGACATTCGTTGCCACACTGGCCAACCATCAGGGAATGGGGTGGGGGAGGGGAAGCCAGTGTGACGCTGTATGTATAAATAATCCCAGACAAGACTCAAATGATTTCTAGTTTTGCTGGGGACAGAGAAATCTGACCAAAACAAATTACGTATTCTATATTTTCTAGTTTCCCCCCCTCTTTCTTCCACAGGATATAGCCTTCCAAAAACAGGTTGAGCGAGTTGAGGCATTAAAATGATCAGTCTCTGGCTGTTGAATGAAAGCCTGTTGTATGTGTGATTCACATACTAAATAGAGATCTGCCTTCAAAGACTATTTTACTGCCTAATTATATATACACAAAATGTAGCTGTCTGTTTCAATCAAATCATAGGAAAAGAAATAAAACTCCTCTTAAGATGCAATTTTCACGCTTTGTCATAACCTTCCAACACGCACTGCTAACGTAAAATGAGGGAGTACAGCTGCAACGTCCAGATAAGACTGCCATAATTGTTTTTTTCCCTCCCCCTTTTAATTATTGCATTATAAAGACATTATACCTTCTATGTGGAATCAGGGAAAACTGTATCTTTTGGTCTTGTTAGAATTTTTCAAACCATAGTTTCCACCTTTTCAGGAAAAAAAGCTATTGGTCTCTTGAAAAAATTGTCAGCCAATTGGTGTTTACTTTCAAATAACTTTGGGGGTAGTATTCAGAACTGCTCGGTCTCAGGCTTAGGTTATATCAAAATCCTTGCTCTGCAGCCAGATACCTAAACCACTGAGCTATCCAGCCAGTTTCTCACCACAGCAGTGACTATTAAATGGAAAATAAATGTTGAATATATTTCTGTTTTGGTGATTCCTGTTTGACAATGAATTGTTCAAAGATAGACATTGTTATGTGCATAGCAATTACCGTAATGTGTTGTACTGAGACTTTTTAGATGAGGTTTTTGTCTGCAAAACCAAGCCTGCATGAACTTCAGTTCATCACAGAACTGTTGTGAGGATAAAAAGAGGAGGAGGAGGAGGAGAGCAGTGTAAACCACTCTAAGCTCATTGGAGAAAAAGGGAGATAGAAGTGTGTGTTGATGAATGTCTGGTGGTTAAACCACATTGATTTTTCACTCTATACATGTGCCTAGTGTAGCCTATCTATAGATACATTTATTCAAAATAAGTCCCGAAGTAACTTGCTCTCAAGAAAGAACTGCATCTACCCTTAAGAACACGGCAAAGGACTGCAACTTTTGTCACACTAGCTTTGTAAATTGCTTTGGTGTCATTGGGTTCTGATACAAATATTTTTAAGTGCCTGTTTGTTTTTGGTACTGATTTTAACTTGCTGTTCAACCACCCAAATAGTGGTTTTGCACTAATGGGGAGGTAAAAGAAAGAAAGAAAGAAAGAAAGAAAGAAAGAAAGAAAGAAAGAAAGAAAGAAAGAAAGAAAGAAAGAAAGAAAGAAAGAAAGAAAGAAAGATGTGGTAAAATATACCCTGGAACAGCCATTCTCAGCTGATCACATATGGTGCCCTGGGGGGCCTTTCATTATGCGACTTATACAATCTCATAATAATAATAATAATAATAATAATAAGAAGAAGAAGAAGAAGAAGAAGAAGAAGAAGAAGAAGAAGAAGAAGAAGAAGAAATATTCTGCCTATATTTCTTTAATATTGTGTTTATGAATGTGGCCAAAAAAGGTTGAGAATGGCTGCCCTAGAACACATAATGTCACTTTTCAAGGAAGCATTTTTGGAAACTCCTCAAACTGTAAAGTCCCGTGTGTCATCGTACAGGTACAAAGATGAAAACAAAGTACTGTACCATTTTAATACAGTAGTTCAAACAATAGATGTTTAACACCCACAAAAAAAGCTTCTTAATTTTAACGACAGCCTTATCTGAATCAATATCTGATCAGCTAAGAAACTTGCATTGTCATTTTTCCTGTTTTTCTCTGGGCCAAATTGAATATGATAGTTATAGACCCAAATACAGAATCAGATTCCATATAAGAATCTTATTCATACTATATGAGAAGTAATTAACCATGAAAATTCCCTGATGTTAATCTTTACCCCCACCCCTGTATTTGTACTTTTACAGAACTGTAAAGATCATAAATGGGTCCTACTCCTGTCTAATTATGCCCTCAAGATTATGAGACTGGTTTTTCTCATAATAGCCTTAAATGATTCATCTATACATTCTCCCTCTCTACTTCTACCACTCTCCCCTGACTCCCCCACACTGCAAGTATAAATGACTATTATAAGATTAATGGAATTGTGGTCCAAAAAAAGTAACTTCCCCTCATTTATTATTACAAAAATACAATATGGGGTACCCCGGGGCTCAATCTTGGCCCCAGTACTTTCAACACTTTTATTAATGACCTGGATCAGGGGCTGCAGGGAATGCTAATCAAATTTGCAGATGACACAGATTTGAGTGGAATAGCTAATACTCTGGAAGACAGAAACAAAATTCAAAATGTTCTAGATAGATTTGAGCACTGGACTGAAAACAATAGAATGAAATTCAGCAGGGATAAATGCACAGTACTGCACCTAGGAAAAAGAAACCAAACACAAAGTTGCAAGATGGGAGATACCTGGTTCAGCAATACTAAAAGCATGAAGGATCTTGGAATCGCTGTAGATCACAAGCTTAATATGATCCAGCAGTGTGATGTGGATATAAAAAAGGCAAATTCTATTTTAGGCTGCATTAACAGAAGTATAGTTTCCAAATCCCATGAGGTACCAGTTCCCCTCTCTTCAGAACTGACTAGGCTTCACTCACCTTGAGTACTGTGTCCACTTCTGGACACCACACTTCAAGAAGGATGTTTACAAGTTGGAACAAGTTCAGAGGAGCTCAGAAAGGATAATCAGGGTGCTGGAAACCAGGCCTTTCCTTTCTTATGAGGAATGACTGAAAGAACTGGACATACAGTATTTAGCCTTGAGAAAAGAAACCTGAGGGGAAACATGACTGCACTTTTCAAGTACTTGAAAGGCCATCATATAGAGGAGAAGCAGAATAAGTTCTCAATCATCTCCAA
Organism: Pogona vitticeps; assembly: GCF_051106095.1. Taxonomy (NCBI): domain Eukaryota; kingdom Metazoa; phylum Chordata; class Lepidosauria; order Squamata; family Agamidae; genus Pogona; species Pogona vitticeps. The sequence goes on along the minus strand of NC_135784.1, from coordinate 251,040,053 downwards.
GTGCAGGACATGCGACAATGGGCTCAAGTTACAGGATGCCAGATTTCAGAAGACCATCAGGAAAAACTTCGTTTTTAGAGCAGTATGACAATGGAACCAATTATCTTGAGAGGTGGCAAGTGCTCCAACACTGGAAGCATTCAAGAGAAATTTAAACAATCACCTTCCAGATATCTTTTTATTTGTATTCCTATATTGAGCAGGGAGTTGGACTTGATGGCCTTATAGGCCATTTCCAACTTTATGATGCTGTGATTCTCTGAATATAGTCAACAACCCAAACATTAAAACAGCCATTGTCAATATTACAATATTCAACTATTAATAAAATTGCTAAGAAAGAAACTAAGTACATATTACATGCCTACCAGAAAAAGATGGTATTAGTGTATATACATAAATATGTAACGTGATTATGCAAAGAGGGACACAAAAGAGCATGCTGCCTCTCTAGTACCTGTCAGGTCATTGTGGATGTACCCAAACAAAAGCCTCCAATAATGATCTTATCTATCTGGATGGGAAGTCTGGGAGAAGCCACTCCATGTTGACTGGTTGAAAACCGTTTAGAACTTCAAAAGTCAACACCCACACTTTGGATCAGGCTAGGAAACTAACTGGTTGACACACCATTGGAAAAATTAATTTGAGATAATCAGTTCCAGTGAACAACCTCCCTGTTTTGTTTTGCACGAAAAGCATTTCTTCAAAGGTAGCCCCATACAGAATGCACTGCAGTAATCTAGGCAAGAGGTTGCCAGTGCACTAGTAACTATTGTAAGGTTAGTTTTATCCAGGTAAGGTCATACCTAGTGATGTGCATTTTTATATTTTTGGGATTGCAACACATAGAGGTCTGCTGGAATTGCCCTAGGCAGAATTCTAGGGGCTTTAGCCCTCACAAGAACATTGTCTTGTGTATTTGAAATGGCTTACAACCACTGCTGAATAAATGAGAAAAGATCACTCCATTTCTGAGCTGCTGGGTTATATGATGATGGCTGAATGGGCATGGTGGGCCTACACTCGGTGGGCAGTGCAAAGCATTATGGGTGTCCTCATTTCCTGAGTGGCACCCTGTATGGAACATAAAGGGAAGGGAGACTACAATATTCATAATGCTTTGAAGTGTCCATAGATCTTAGCCTCACACAGGCATTTCTTCCATCATCATATAGTCTTGCAGTTCAGGAAAGGAATAATCTTCTCATTTGTTCAGCAGCTATTATAAGTTATGTCAAACACCTTTTTTAATTTATTTTTTGTTTTTTTGAGGAAGCGAAAGCCCTAAGAATTCTAGCTGGGCAGTTCTAGCAGGCTTCTGGGTACCATAGTCCAAAAGAAAAGAAAGCCCTGTCTCTGGTCATAGCTAAAGCCAATAAAAGGCACTGCATGGCATGAAGACTATGTGGGCCTCCAGAGCTGGATCTATGAGCACATTTATACTATGATCTTCCTCCTTTCAGGGCAGTACAGTCCTATTTAGAGCAGACTGTGAACAGTTATAGTGCAGCCATGCACTAACAGAACTTTCATATTGTCTGGATCAAATCTCAGTATATCAGTCCTTATGCAACTCCTCTGGTTTGACTTTCATCCAGTCTAAACACTGATTCAGCATCGTCTATTTCATCTGCCTTTGATGAAAAGGAAAGATAGAGCTACATATTATTTGCATACTGATGATGACCCCTCCCTTTCTCCCTCCAGATAAGCTCACCCAGCAGTTTCATGAAGATGTATCAAACCCTACATAACAAAATAAATCCCATAAGGAAGTCAAGACAACCAGTTCAAACTCTCATTTTAGACTGCCTGCTCAGAAGGAGGCCATTGCTGGGCTCCTGGGAGATCCAGAAGAACCCATAGGAAAGGCCTCACCTGTCTTTTTCCCCCAGTAAATATCATCTTACATCTGTCTCCGCTCTAAAACCAAGACTGACGGCCATCTGTTGCAGCTCCAGATAAACACTGCTTGAAGACGATGAGCAATCACCTACACAGTCAACTTGCTCTAAAGTATGCTGTTGGTCTCTGGTCTAAAACTAAAGGCCTTCTGAAACCTGCTCTTGCTTTTTCAGGAGAGGTTCAGCCATATTCTTTTAAAGAAATTAGTCAGGGAGGACTGCAGAAAAAAATCTGCTACTTGTGGTCAGTCAACAATGGCCATGGATCAAGGGCACTGGTAGCTGAATTGTCAGATCCAAGCCCATCTGTATCCTCAGGCTTTTACAAATGAAATAGATCCGGTAGTAATGAACAATTTAGGATATTCTATGGCTTCGTCATCCAATATACATCACCTGAGGAATTTAAATCTTGGCGGGTCTGAGAGATTTGATCCAGATAGTGCTCTGCAGACCAATCACAAGAAGCAACCAATGATTGACATAACATTTTCTTCCAATCAGCTTGTGAAAAGCCACTGACCCACTCCCCTCAAAAGGGTCTCCAGGATAGTAGTACAAGAATATAATGGTGAAATTCTTTTTTGACATCAATATCACCAGAGACAAAAGCATAGACTAGGTTCATATATGCAGGTGGTGAGAAACCATGGTGATAAAGATGCCAAGGCAGATTGATGGAAATTCTTGAGCTTTTCCACTCCATCACAGCAATAACCTTCAATATCATAAAATCACATCAAAGTGAAGATGAAAGGGGCCTATAAGGCCATCAAGTCCAATTCCCTGCTTAACGCAGGAATACAACCACAGCATATTGGCCAGGTGATTATCCAAGTTTTTCTTGAATGCCTCCAGTGTAGATGGGGCCAAATGCAAAACACTATTTTTTTCCATTTTTAAGGCAATGGTTCATAGCCTTGTTTCCCCAGATGTTCTTGGACTAAAAGTCCCAGAAGCCTTCACCACGACCTGTGTTGACTAGGATTTCTGGGACTTGTAGTGCAAGAACATCTGAGGAACCATGTTTGGAAAGCACTGCTTTAAAGAGTATTTCTTGCAATCTGTACATGCACAGCCGGGCACTTAAGCTTACTCAGCTTGCCCAGTCTCTATTTGAAGTTGCCTCACTAGTTTTCTTCTGCTGTTGGAACATGCTTCTTTAGAGCCACCCAAAATAAATATATGGCAGAGATTAGCCTTTGCTGTGGTATTTACTCTTAGATGGTGAATGTTTTATTCAGAAGGGCCCTTCCCAGCTGTAGCTGGCTAAGCAGACAGAAGAGTATCTATTAATCTTTTGTATTGTAATGATCAGTTAATTTATCATGAGATTAGGTTCAAGACAGTACGACATGTTCAGATAGTACTTGAAGAAGGAAAGGTGTGGTGCTGTATTGAACCATCTTGTAGCAGCAAATTATTTTAACCTTTTTGAAGTTTATCTCTGCTGTAATGCTTCATTAAGCATCTGGCATTCTCAGGACATTACTTCAGGAACAGAATTAAACCTCTTTATTTCTTTATTTGTAAAACATTCCTATGTTGTCTTTTGGATTTAAAAAAACAACTAAGGCAGCAATAAAATATCAAAGCAATTGGACAGTAACCATTGTGGCCCTGGTCAATTATCCAATTTTTTTTAAAATGGCATTGGTAAAAATTGGTCAAAGCAGAAGTGAAATTCCCCGTGGTATTAAATGCTTGTTATATCAAGCTAAACATCCTTGGCTACACTGTGCTTTCTCTCCTTCCCTCCCTTCTCCCTCTCCCTCTTGGCAAATGTCTAATTTCAGATCCTTTTCACGTCCTTCTCTTGCAGCGTTTAATGTACGTGATTAATCTTGACTTGGCTTAATACTGCTAGGAATGTGGCAGTGACCTCAGCTGAACACTGGGAAAGTGATTAATGTTATATGAACAGGGGGGATATTTCTTACTCTGGATCCTGAATAAACACAGACATGCAGGATTCAGTTACAGACCTTTGCTCAATTGAAAATGGACCATGGTTTCAAAGAATAATGTTTCAGATCCAATAAACAGTGTTAGTGGAAGCATGGCTCTTGTTAAAGAAAATGCTGTTTCAAGCTAAAGTCCTAGTGAACATAAAAGATATATGGAGCAATAAACAAAATGAACCACGGGCAAGAAAGAGCTATTCGATGACTAACCACTGATTGAATTTTCGAACACTCCTGGACATTCTGGGAGATAAACTGTTTGCAAGAGGTCCGTGTTAAATATAAGCTTGTCAGGCCCTCCCCCCTCCTTTTTCTCTCTCCTTTTTAATAGGGAGGTCCAACCCCTGTATATTTTTTGCTGTAGGTTGTTTGTGTTTTTGAATTTTTTATGATGTGGGAAGACAGGCAAACAGTTGCTATGATTGTCAAATGGCTTAAATCAAGTAGAGAAAATGCAATAAAACACTGTTTCCATGGAAACACATTGTAACCTAGTACCTCTGGATTATGAGCCAGCTCACATCTATGATCATTATTTGTTGAAAGACATAAATTCAGTCTAAAAGCATTAATTTCTGGGGGGGGGGGGGAGGGGGAGAAAGAGGTTAATGTGGAATATGCAGCTACAATATAATAGTGTTTAAATATTTTTAAGGCACAACTGGCATATCAACGCTAGCCTACGGAGCCATTTTAATACTCCAGTGTTAATAAAATAAATGAAAACAGTTTGATTTTTTTTTCAGTCTTTAAAACAGTGCAATAAATAGATACATCTTCAAGGCTGCCAAGAGTAATTGATGTGCATTCTCCTTGGAGAAATACAATAGGTTGGATTGTAAATAGTGAGCTAGAATTTGGAGGGGGGGGGTAAAAAAAATCAAATAATGTGTCTTATCTGACTAAGGGGGGAAATACTGAAAATGAAACATTTCAAATAAACAACATGTGGTAGAACAGCGAGCCTTCATAGATTTTCAAAAACCTTGTACGCCCATCTGCTGCCTTTTTTGTATGGATAGCAACTCACGAAAGCAAAGGGGTTGGTTCATTTGTTTCCATAATTTTGGCTTTCCTAAAAACAAATAGTTTAGTGGCAAGAGAATTTTTTATATTTATACATTAACAAACGCAAGTGGGAAAAATACCCAAAACAATCTTCTCCCCCCCCCTTTTTTTCTTTTTTTTTTTTTGGAAGAAGCTGTGATCATCAACAACAATGTCCCATCAAGTCAATTCTGATTTATGGTGTCCCTTTCCAGGATTTTCTAGGTAATCACTTGGAGTGGTTTACCAGTCTTTTCTTCTGGGGGGGGGGGTACTCTGGGACTGTGCAGCTTTCTCATTGCTCTATAGACTGGCTCATCTTACAAGAGGCAATCAAACCCCTGACCTCTGACTCCACGCCTGAGTACCCAACTTACTGAGCTACTGATTTATAGCAGAACTGAATTTTGTAAGAGCTGTAAAGAAAATTCAGAATCACATATTTATGGAGAGCTTTGGCTAACATCTATTATGGTATATATTAGAGATATTACATGCACATTTAGAAGCCTCTCACATGTTTTGGCTCATTACCCGTTCCCACAGATTTGCCTCACTTACTGCCCACATGATTGTACAGAACACCACTCTTTTGTATGTTTTCAGTGCAGTTTAAGCCCTATTCAGGCAATTTATAAAAAGGTTAGGGAAGAACATGTGGAGGGACTGTTCTAGCCCCACCCCGTTTAATTGTTGCTTTATCCATGTGAAAAGCAATAAATCTGAAGACTACAGTTTCACATGACTATCACTGCGCCAGCCAGAACCTTGGAAAATCAGGATAGATAATCATGTGGAGAGCCTCAACACATATAGGGGACTCTTTTTCCTCAGAGTCATTGCTTTCCATGTCATCAAAGCAAGAACTGACAAAGTAGGTCTAGCCTGCTTCTCTCCTTGTGTATTTAATGAATACAGTGGTGCCTCGCTAGACAGTTACCCTGAATGACAGTTTTTTTACTAGACATTGACTTTTTGCGATCGCTATAGTGATTCGCAAAACATTGATTCCTATGGGGGAATTTCACTGGACAATGTTTGGTCCCTGCTTCACAAACTCCGGAGCTGGAGTCCCGAAGGCAGCATGTGTCATTCTGCCAACTCCTGCGACATTGCTGGAACCAGTTGTATTGGCTCTTGCCTTTCCATTGGATCATTTCAGCAATGTGGAGAGGGGGGATCTGCTGCTTGGGTAACAGCCTATCCTCCATATTACCTTACCCGGGCTTCATGCTCTGGAGAGGACACTCCTCGATTCAGAGCATGTTACCATAGTCTCTTGAGACTGAAGGATGCCTATGCTTCACAAACCGATTTTCACTAGACGACAATTTTGACAGCTCCCTCCGCGCTCGCAAAACAGGTGTTTTTGGGACCTAAGCTTCGCAAGACAGCGATTTAAACAGCTGATCAGCAGTTCGCAAAGCAGCTTTCCTATGGCCAATCTTCGCTAGACAACAAGGATTCTTCCCCATTGGAACGCATTAAACAGGTTTCGATGCATTCCAATGGGGAAATGCTTTTTGCTAGACAATGATTTCGCTAAACAGCGATTTCAGTGGAACGGATTATCATCGTCTACCGAGGCACCACTGTACTGTTACAGAATGCCTGGACAGCGCTCAAAAATCCTGCATAGTCAGTGTTCTAAACTCCAAAATGAGGCACCTCATGTATAGATGTCTCCCAACTATGGACATTTCACCCAACACCTGGAAGATGAATTGGGGACAGAGGAGGAAAAAAAGGAAGATCCAATCAGTTGAGTCATGTGTTGTCACAATTACATTGTGTAGAATTAGATTTTTGAATAGGGTGAACAAATCTTAGAATTAAAATCCCGAACATCCTGCCTTGTAAATGAAATTTGTTAAGATACAGGTAATATTTTGACCAGTTGTCCTTATAAGTCATCAAAATGTTCTTAATTAATTTTGCATAGGTGTTTTAGAAGATAAATTCTGCTATTAGAGTGTGCTCTTTGCCTGGGATACTATTGCTTAGTTTCCAGAGTGTCAAAAGTAGAAACAGTCTTGTATACACTTCTTACATCTTAATAATGGACATGTTGGTTCAAAAATCAATGTGCCAAAGAGAAACAAGTTCATTTAAAGAAACAGTGCTTTGTATGCTGGGATATGAAATGATTCTGTCCACATGAGGTTGGCCACATGTAATGTTCATCAACAGAAACCCCACCAACTCTAGGTTTCTCGACCTTCTGAACTTAGGTAGAGGCTGAGGAGATGAAACCCCATATCATATTTGAAATGTCATTTCCAGGGAATTTCACCTGGAATCAAGCCCAACATCATTCTAATATCATATCAGGGCATTTTAATTTACCCAAGCCTTTCACCATGTCATCTAGCTAGTCATAAGATGAACAGTTACCACTGATCTAGATTCAATAGTAGCAGTATGCTTACACAACTCCCTGTCATGTGAATGGCTCTGTCCTTACAAAGCTCAGACGTGCTCAGGAAGTTCTCAATTCTGATCTGAGAAGGCCCCTGTTTGGTCTCGGAAATGGTTCCAGAGTCTCCCAGATGGTTCTGAGGGTATCAGAACAACATGCCAGTGTTTTAGCCACCACTGGACACCTCTGTCACTTTTTCCAAGGTCAAGATCCCATGTAAATGTCCTGGTGGCCATTTTGCTCCAACAGCAATGCACTGGATCTTGGATCTTGCTGACATGTTTTAAATGGTTCTGCTGTATTTCTCCTTCTTTTGATACTATTACTATTACTGTATTATTAAAATATTGTTACTATTATTCTGATAATGTGCTCTTTTAAAGCTGAAAGTTGCTCACAGGTACTTTATTTCTGAGTGATATATATTTTAAGTAAATGAATGTTTTAAAATTAATTTTAAAAAAATGACCTTGAACTTGATTCAACTATCCATGCTTTCCATTGAACAGAAAAGTTCTAAAGTCACCTTCATGTCAAGATTTATATGGACTTCAGACTCTGTTCCACAGATTCTTGATTATATCTACAGACATCTTAGCAGTAATGCTGACAGTGCTGATCACTTGATAGGAGGCAGAAAGGATGTTCCTCTCTCTCTCTCTGTGACTTAATCAGTTTCTCAATCATGTGTTCATAACATAGGCTATTTATTCATTCACTACATCTGCATATTCTTTTTCTGCTAATTCACTAAATGTGGCAACATCAAACATCACTTAGGGTGGAGTTAGGCAACTTCCGGGGCGTCCTCTGACTCCCCTCCCATTTTGGGGTTCGGTTAGATGATGCAATTAGCCATTTTGCTAGCAAGCATTTTTGTCACCCTGACCTATTTTAGGATGGGAAACCAGAAGTGATCAGAATGTGCCCGTTGCCTACCGCTGCTCCAGAGGGATGAACGTACAGACACAATTCTCCATGAACAATCATACATGCAGCATTGGTTACTGAGTATGCATTGGATTTTCTCCTGTTAGGATCTTTTCCATGTGCATCCACCTCCAGAAATCCACAGAAATATACAAAGCCTCATTGGGTTAGGATATGGGTCATATGAAAAGTGTTCATTGCATAACTAAATTGGTGTCACCATGCCTTCATAAAATCTGAAGTCAAAAGTTTAAAAGTGCAGGTGTCATACTTGAGGAACACATCACTGTTGGTATCACAACTCAATAGATTTCATTAAGGACAGGGCCACCTAGTATCAAAAATGGATCATGAAATTGTGGTGTTCGTGAGGAAAAATGCATAGCATAATATCAGATTTACAGCTAGATACAGATATGCCTCAGATAACTAATTTTATGAAATGCACATCTAACAGTAAGAGAAATAATGTTACAAATAGCTAGCAATATTGCCGGTGTTAATAATAACCAGGTTGGAAATTTTTTTAAATGTGCTTAGTTCATATTGCATGATTGCATTGCAAATCATACATCATTGTTTGAAGAAGTTATCCTTTGGCTCAGACTGTAAAACAAGATTCTGGAGATATGCAGTGTTTGAGCTGATTAGACTTTGTGTAAATGTTTTGCAATGTCAGTCCTTTACTCTTGACAACACTCCCATTGAATTTCTTCTTCATTGCTGTGAAACAATGTAGATTTTAGAGCTTTGTAGGCTCCTGCACAAATTTATGTCATTTACATCACCCACTTCAACTAAACCAGAACATGGGGGGGGGGATTGCCTTTTGGACTATGGCCTCAAGAAATCTACCATCCCAGTCAGCATGATGAAATTACTAAGTGTAATTTTCTCCAAGCTCTGAATGAAATCCTTGTGAAATTCTCATTGAAACTCTTAGTGATGGCCGGGACTATCTAGCAGGGTTTTGTGAGTATTTTATTTTTTGAGTCAGTTCTCATGGTTGTTTCTTGGTACCTTCCACACAGACATAAAAACCTGTGTTGCTCATGTTGGACAACAAAATCTCTCCCACGGCTCCTGGGCATGTGGTGAATACTGCCATTCCCAGAGAGCAATGTGATCAAGTGTTTGCTTCTGGCACTAAGAGAATGCAAGCAGCAGCATTACATACCAAAAGAAAACAGGAATCCCCAGTTTGCCAGGGAAAGAAAGTTCAACATTATAAGCTAAATTCCAAATTAAAGTTCAATAACATATTTACTCTCTGTTGTATGAACTTGAGAATCACATGGAATCTCATGCACATACACTTACCAATTATGTTTAAATGATTTTCCACCCAAACTGCAACAAGTTAATAAAAACTGTATGAATACTTGATAAAGATTTTCCATCGTTATTACAAAAACAAGTAAACCTCACTTGATAGACTATAATACTTCTTTCATCCTAGTTACATAGCAACTACCATATAAACATTTTCTTGGCTTGTTTTCAGACAGCAAACTTTGGTGCGTTCCAATGAGTTGTAATTTGTTCCACCCTCCCACCCATAACTGAGATAATAAATACAAATAGCAATTGCACAAGAGTAGTACTTGGTGGTTTACACATATTGATGGCTATTTACAATGTAGGCAGGGTTCTGATTCAGCCATGCTGGATTGGTTTGCATAATGTGGGAAGAACGTTCGCTTCTTATGCATTCACAACATGGTGTTTGAATTTTTCCTGCGTTCTTAGAAAGCTTTTAGGTACTTGAAAGAAAGGGCTGTGCCAAAGGAGATATGGGAAAGCTGAAAAAGAGAAGTCATTTATAAATATTTTTGAAATTAAAATATATTTGCTAAAAAGCATGCTTGTAAGTCCTTTCAATTATCAAATAAGCCAATGGTTCTTAACCTTTGTTACTCAGATGTTTTTGAACTGCAACTCCCAGAAACCCCAGCCAGCACAGTTGGTAGTGAAGGCTTCTGGGAGTTGCAGTCCAAAACTGCTGAGTAACCCAAGGTTAAGAACCAGTGAAATAAGCTATACATTCTTAATGAACAAGATTTGCGTAGTGATGGGCACGCCCTACCAATTGCCACTACACTGTCACAGGAAGACTGTGGGACCATATCTAGAAGGAAATAAAAGGCCCAGTAGTGACTAAGGGACATTCTCAAATCAAACCTTTTGAACTGCTGGCATTGCTTACTTGCTGACTTTGAAAGCCCCAGGGTATGAGACATCCTTTAACTTATGACAAGTGGGATGTAAAAAATGAATATTATTTCTTGTAGCATCTCACTGCATTTGCCTTCTGAAAAGTAAGACTGGTAGTGCTAGTACACAAATAGCTCTTTCCTCATTATAGACAGGGGTTGGAAAAATATGGTCTGAATTTTCAGAAGGGCATGTCGTCCACAGAGCTGGGAGGTGGCGGGGGTTAAGGACACTCATAGAGGATTCTGTGCATGGGGACAAGTTCTGTACAACCTGTCCTAAACCCTTCTTGCATATTCGCTACAGAGTCCCAAGAAGCTAAAGTTCTCATTCTATCTGAAGGGCTACCCAATCCAAATCTGATTTAAAGATGAAGAGCCACAAGGAAGAAGATCAGGGGTCTCAAAGCTGCCAACTTAGTCTGCAAAGTCAGCAGGTGCACAAGTCACCCGCTCACAATCTTCCGTATTCAAGTAAGGGATGCTACAATTCCGTTCATATTATGAAAACACTTCTGATTTTGCAGGTGCATATATAAATTAGCACATTCAGCTTTATTTCAGTGGGATTTTTATGATTTATATCCTCTTTTTTTTTTACATTATCTGACGGAAATGCTAGAAAGCAAAAGGGAAGAGTAAGCATGCAGAATAGTTTGGAATTCACCATGAGGAAGACAGGCCATGACACAGCTCATAAAGGTTTGGTACTGTAGAAGAGGACAGCTGGGAGGTATTCAGAAAGGAGAAGGGAAATGTGTGGAGTGCTCTCACTGTGAAGAAGACACACAGAGGGTACAGGAAAGGAGTCTCAGACAGTACTACTGGAAGGCACCGAAAACATAGCTTGCATGATCTCTTGGGAAGTTGCTGCTTGGGAAAATACAGACATAGCAGATTTCCCCTCTTTATTATTATCATATTTGTTGACCCGCCTCCCCCATTCATGCAGGAAAGATGAAGAAGGAAATTTGAAGTGAAGCCAGGTGTGTGTGTGTGTGAATGATAGAAACCAAAACGTCTGGGAGAATTTTGGGTGTGGTGACAAATAAGGACAACTGATGAGTAGGGCAGATGTTACTTATCATGACATTGCATTATGAACTGGAACAATTTTTAAAAAATCAGTGCCTCCTGGGTGAGAGCAAAACATTGGACTTGATGGCCTTATAGGCCCCTTCCAACTTCACTTTTCTATGATTCTATGCTCTATGGCAGGGGTCCCCAACCTTTTTCGCCCTGTGAACTGGCTGGGGAAGGCGGGGCAACCCCCGCACTTGTGTACATGCACGAACAAGTGCACGTGCTCTCTCGCACAAATGAGTGTGCGCTCGTGCACACATGCAAATGGCAGCACCAGCATGCATGCGCTCATGCTCATGTCCAAATGGCAGTATGCCACTTGTGTGGGGGCGTGCACTCATGCACATGCACGAACAGCAGCATGGCGCTGTCTGGGTGCACTTGCACTCGTGTGCATGTACAAATGGCGGTGCTCGGACGGGGATGCTGGAAAGCACGCACATGCACAAATCAGCTGTGCAGGGGTGATTGCATGTGGGGGGGCGGGGTGGGAGGTATGTCTCCATGGCCTGGTCCGGCTCAGGCCATGGACTGGCACCGGGCCGCGGACCGGGAGTTGGGGACCTCTGCTCTATGGCAATATGGGCTGTGATGAATGGGAAAGATTGGGGACAGAACCGTTTCACATGGTGGCACCGAGATTCCTCCATTATTTTCAGACCTGTTTGAGTGCATGAGAGGAAAATGAAAGAACTTAAGATCTCGACAACACAACCTCCCAGAAGGCTATCTTTAAGTGTAGACAGTGGACCTTTCCTGAGGTAATCTCCAGCAGTAGATGTGCCACTGGGTCGCCCTCACTAATGGCAGAGTAGGACTTCTCAGTGTCTGTATCCTCTCGGTGTCTTCCTGATGACCACAGAATTGATGGTGAGAATCATAATTACAGTGCATAGCTTATATCTATAAAGGTGACTGAAAGTATTATAAAGTTAATGAAGTTTAATCATGCAAAATTAAGCAGTTTAGGAGTAAGCGCCGAATAGCAGTGCATCATTCAAATGCTTTTACACTCATTCACTAAGACAGCAGAAGGTAGATCTGATGCTTACTGGGGGAATGAGCAGAATGTTTCCTTAGATTATCAGAAATAAGAGGATTGGGACTTTTAAAAAGGTCCCTGAAAACTCAAGGGCAGGCATGCACTCTTTGTGTGTATGACTCCTCCCATGCTTTGGTTTGTAGAAGCCTCTGAGTGTTTAGGAATCTGCTTTTATTAGGTTCCTGAATGCACAGAGAAAAGTCTTTGATTATGCATAGTAGTACATAATGCCCACCATATAATTTGATGAAAAGGCAGCCATGATGACCTGCTGGATATTTTAAAGACTCTTCCCCCCCCCTTTCCCTTTTGCTATATGAAGCAGAACAAATCTCATATCCTCCTTTCAATGGGGTAAAAATGCAAATATGGGATCAGCATTTTAAAAAGTCTTTCTTCACTCTGCAGATAACAATTTCAACCTTCTTTCATCACTTTCCCTTCTTTATCCCAATGATGGTGCTTTTTCAAACAGGGTCCTATCCCTACTGCATTACAGGACTGGCCCTGAAGGATCCTTTAGAGGGCAAAGAGTATAAACAGGTAGATTTCACACTGCCCCCCACCAGTCTAATCACAGTTTGCATCCTCTGTATAAGAATGACAGTAATAAGAGAAAGTCATTGAATTATAGAACTGTAGAGCTGGGAGGGACCACCTGGGTCAAGCCCAACCCCTTCCCAAAGGAAATCCACAGCTAAAGCATCCCTGATAGTCACGTATAAAGATGTTGAACAGTACAGGGATCAGGACATAACCCTGTGGCACCTCAATTATCCCTTTTCCATAATGACAGAGAATCACTGGTGAACACTCTTAGGTACTGCTTGTCAGCCAGCCTCAAATCCATCTAACAGCAGCAGCATCTAGACCATTTTTTACCAGCCTGGCTACAAGAATATAATGAGAGACCTTGTCAAAAACCATGCTGAAATCAAGATACACTATATTCCTGAAGTTCCCCTCAACTACGAACCTTGTGATTCTACCATAAAAAGAAATAGGATTAGTCTGGCATGATTTGTTTTGCTGGGTCTTAGAAGTCATGCTATTATTTTCCAAGTGCTGACAGACAGACTAATGATCTATCCTACTATGTATCTCCGCTTTGAATGCTTGGTAATTTGACCAGCGAAGGCTTTATCCAGATTTCAGTATGGTTTGGAGCTCTGTAGCAGACCCCTACAGTGATCTCAGTGTTGTTTCTCTTTCTTTGATTTGTACCAAATGCAGTCCACCAGGGTTCCACACTCCAGCTTGTGGATCTCCTCACTGTTGTAGACATCCTTTATGTACAATGCCTTTTCTATTCCCTTCTTGTTCGAATAAGTTATATCTTTAGTCACTACATGCCAGTTATGAGTCTCATCCCACCAAGTTTCAGTAATGTCTGTTAACTCATACTTGCCCACCTGTGCTAAGAGTTTGAGCTCATCTTGTTTACTTCCGATGCTCCATGAATGGGTGTTTGGACATTTAAAAGTATGAGTTTTTCCCTACTTCTGCTGTGTTGTTGTACTTTTCTCTTTCATTGGCAGGTTTCAGTACCACCATCCCAGCTTCTGATGTATCAGTGACATACAGTATTTGCTCACAGGATTTGTCTCCCTGTCCTTTGCAGTACCCTGACAGAGTTCAACTTAAAGCCCTTCTGAACATGATTGAAAATGTATGTCTTTCCCAACATTCCAAAACCACAAATATTTGGAGGGGGAGGGGCAGAAAAGCAAAGAAGAAAGAGGAGATTGGAGAATACCAGTTGCACAGGTTGAAGTGCAGTTACAAAGTTGCAACATCAATTACGTCAGTATCTTGCAATCTGGTTTAACAGTCTTGGCACTAAATTCCTAACCCATAACAATTGGTATGTAACATTTGAGACTCCACTAATCTTATGCTTCATAAAGGATGTAAAACAATTATAGCTCAGCAACTAAAATTTTTTATGTTTCCTTTTACATTCAATAGCCACAGCTTGGAAAAATGATATTTTTGAATGACAAGTCCCATAGTCCACCAGCCAACATTGCCAGGGGCCTCACTGGCTGGGAGATTCTTGGAGCTGTGATCTAATGTACCTGTCCAAGTTCTGGCTTTAATGTGGGAATATCAGCAACCCCATTGTGTTCATCGTTTAGCCCAGGCAAAAGTTTTTCTTGGTTGTTTCCCTGCCATTCATGGTCCTTGTATTCCCACCGGTTGTATCTATTTTCAGAGAGCTGTGTATAACCTGCAGAAATATGTCTCAGCTACAGGTGGGGGGAAGATGTGAAAGATCTTTTAAATGGCACGGGAGAAATTTCTGTTAAATTCCTGTCTTTTTGAGTGGCAGAGTGTGTTAGATAAAGTGCCTTCAGGGGCTGAAAAAGCCACAAATTTTTGTAGCAACGATGTGTGTGTATTGTTGTTGTTGTTGAGTTCAGATGTCCAATATTATCCCGCTGGAATGAGATGGCAAACCACGGGCATACCAATGGAAGCCTGAAACTTGGGAAAGTGTAATGCTACATGAAATCGCTGTTTTTAATCCTTCATTAATCCTTCATTTTGAGGGCTCAGAGGGCCTTGTCAAAAGTGCTGCTCGCCAAGACATTCATCACAGTCCTTAGATTTGTTCGCAGGTCAAAGCAGAAGCTTAGCTTGAGCAGTTTACATCCACAGTAATGCTATACTGTTTCAGCTGAAACTGCCCTTCATATGTCTGAAATAATTTCAGAGGATGGTAAAAAATAATAATAAAGAGGTAAGGGATGTTTTCCCAACAATATTTCTCAGCATTCCACAGCCATTAAAATTATCTGGGGTATATTCCACTAAAGTGGGAACAATGCACGATAGTTTAGCATATTTCTGCTCACTTACTATGTGGGTCATTTTTATTTGGAAGGGGGGGCAGTTCTTATCTATTATATTTCCACTGCTATGAAAACAAGTGTTTGTGACTTTAAGGAGAATGCAATTCACCTTCCACACGGTGTAACTGATGTCCTCTTTCCCCCATTTCACTCTCCTTTTTTCTGTGATTTTTTGGTGCCCACCTTTCCCCCCTCCCTCCCTCCCACCCCAGGCGGTTCAGGTGTATGACACAAAATCATATGAATGAGGCCAAAATCTGTGATAAGCATATGAGCACTTTTTAGGCTCTGCACGAACTGAGGCTGGCACGACTTCCTCTCCCTCCCCCTCTCCCACACCTTCCCCCCTCTCTGCTGGGGCTGCAGCTTTAGCCATGACTGACTGGCTGATGATGAAGCCCTGCGCCGTTGGCAGGTTGCCCAGATAGCAGCTCTCCTACAGATTCCAGCCTGTCTCCAGGAGTTGCCTGCCTTCAGCATAATGGGCAGCATTCAAAGCAGTAAGGCATTTGGTTGACAAGGTCAGAGTGCCTTTCATTCCTGCAATAATCAACCAGTGTAGCTCTTCCTCAGACCTGGGGA
Organism: Pogona vitticeps; assembly: GCF_051106095.1. NCBI lineage: Eukaryota > Metazoa > Chordata > Lepidosauria > Squamata > Agamidae > Pogona > Pogona vitticeps. The sequence continues at coordinate 251,024,011 of NC_135784.1, read as the reverse complement.
GAGAGAAGATAGAGGTCAAAAGAGCAATTACATTTCACATTGACTCCAGGAAAGGCTGGGAACACGCCATGGAGAAAGAAAACAGCATAGAGATTCACTACACACACACACACACACACACACCCCGCCACTTTTCCTGGCCATTATTAATTGGGGGGGGAGAGAAACACACCCACACAGGCACACACAGAGACCCACACCACATAGCAGCCATTTCTAATATAAGCTGGCAAACAAGGGCAACCATTTTGTTCCAGTTTGTGAAATTGCAGTCCCACCCCCCCCACTCCCTTCTTCCTTTCCCCGAGACATTTAGCACTGTCAGCAGATCACAAAGGAATGTAAATGAGATACACGACATTATAACCAGATACGCTGCGCAAAAGCCATTAATTATGTTAAGAAATGTTAACCCTCGCAGACTGCAGAAAAAAAAGCAATTGTGCTAATTTTCAGACCGTAATCAGCCCCAGCATTATCATAACTATTTATTTAGTATTAAGACAACAATTTGGAGAATAAAATGTCACTAATTTTCAGCTGGGGTATTGCTGTTACACAGCTACCTCTGTTTGACCTTACAAGCTGCCAGCCTTAATTACTATAATGGCATTAAGTATACTGACCAGTCTGATGTCGCAGAATTGGAACTGCTCTTCCTACAAATAGCTGAAAGAACAAGAGAAATGTTTGCTTCTGTGCTGCTTCAGTTTTTCTTGACTTTGGCACGTTTTTAAGAGCTCCCTGAAAAGGAAAGAAGAGGTGAATGGGAAAAGCAAAGAATAAAGAATACCCACTAAGTACTGAATCATATGACTGGTTATACACAACCACTTGAAATGATCATACACAGGAGTGACTGGTGGATTGGAACTGTTACTGTATGTGCAGAATTAAATCCTTTATACTTGTGATTCTCAAATGAAGGACTGTGGTCCATGGGTGTGGCCCAAACCAACTGTTCAACAAAACACAGTTTCCATTCAAAGGGCTTCTTTTCTTTCACTACTATATGGTGGCTCCTTTACAAACATTTCATTTGCTCTCTTTCTTTGCCTTATATTCTGTGGTTGGATAATGCCCCCCCCCGGATACATACATCAAATAGATATTAATATGAAAACATCTTGGCCAAAATGCTCTTGCCTAGTTATGCTGGCATTAACACAAGCAGCGTAACTTTTTGAGGTCACCATAGACACTATCCATTGCTACTGAGTTGCGTGGCTCAGAGTGCAACTGGTAATGTCTGTTGATTTCTTAACGTGGGGCTATTTGCTTCTAAAAGTTATGCCATTTGAATACTTATGCAAGATGATTTTGTCAATATATTTGACTGTAATATGGTGCTGGAGAAAAGCTTTGTGGATACCCTGGTCTGCCAGAAAGTGGGTCCTAGACCAAATCAAGTCTGAACTATCTCTGGAGGCAAAAATGCAGAAGTAATGGGAGGTTCAGTTCTCTATCTATCTGAAGTTCTCCCATGAAAACTTTAATGTAGCGTGATAATAGAGTATATCTAGCCCAGTATCTACCTGCCCTTCCTTAATTTTATGGCAGCAAAATAGCTCACTGTTGACAGAAGGTTAGGAAACTTTGTGGTGACATGTTTTAGAGCAAACAAAACCTCCCTTATTTTACATTTCACGCTGTAAGCAGCCACTTCAAAAATTTCACCTCTTTGTTTCCGGCTATGCAAAGTAAACATACCTTATTTACTATAACAGAGGATGGGAGTAAAAGAGTCTCTCACCCACAGATAAGATTGTATTAGATTACATCTTACTCTCAAACATGATTGTTACTGCAGGTATTACAACCCAATGTATTTCCTCACCCAGACTTTGTTCTCCTCAGCTTTCCCCATAAAAATGTAGAGAAGTAAAAACATTGAGCAGATGGACAGACCAAACCTATGGTCTAGACAAGATGGGTGCTTATATTTCCTTCAGTACAAGCTTAGCCTTGTACTCTCTCTTCACTTACATTAACAACTACTGTTTTATTTATTTAGAAATCTATAACTGCACCTTTGGTGTAGCTTCTCCCACAGCATTTGAGGGCATATTTTTTAAACCCACACACCCATTTTAAAAGCAACAGACAAGCTGATCCAGCAATGAAACCAGGCATTCTGAGACTGTGAACTTGATATTTTTGGATGGTACATCCCAACCAGAACAAGGTAAACACCACTTCGCCATGCAGATGAACCATCCACCAATATAGCAACACGATCGGGAGTAAAGACTCTTTGGACTGCTGTACTATGAAGCCATCACATAATTCTTTTCTATTAACATCATTTTTTAATTAAATGATTTTAATGTCGCTGTCAAGGGACAAAGTAGCTACTGCATTAAAAAGAGATGACCACGCCACCAGAAATGCATACTATTTTTCTGTGCAGAAGAAGGTACCACACACAAAAAATGCCTCCAGCCTTTCTGTAGGCTTTGTGGAAGGCTGGTCACATCACCCACATAAGTAAGTGGGTAAATTTGGGCAAGCCAGACTACTGAAACAGTAGCATGCCACATACCCACCAGCCTGCCACCTGTACTTTCCATAGGCCCACCCATTTGCCACTTTAGTTATCTGGCCATGGGCACCTAGACTTGACACTGTTCTTGTCCTGACAGTGGCTACAGGGCCTTTCACTATTTCTGCCTGTGATTCATTCACCTGTTTAGATTATGTTGTGCAAAGCATACAACAGAAGAGAAGAGCCTTTCTGTAAACCTTTAGTTGTTCCAGAAGCCAATGTCTGGACACACGTGGAAAAAAAACACCTTCCCCTCTCCAGTTCCCAAGTGAGAGGCTCACCCGGTCTCTCTTTACAACCTCCTTAGGGTCTGCATAGTCTAAGCCCCACAAAGGCATTATGCCACAAGTCAACATGGGAGGGGATGATAACAGACAGGCTACTTTGGTGACAGAAACCTTGTTGTCTTTCAAAATGTTCCTGATTCATTCTGTGTCACGATCTGGCAGTATACCCCATTTTAGTTCTTGTCTAGGTTTTAGGTGAGGGACATGTAGTCCTAGGATTGATGGCCAAACAGGAATCATTAATCTACACAGGAAAGCAGGTTAACTCCACTGTAAATAGTGGTTATTTGCCACACTATGAAAGCTGTAGCTGAGACAGTGTTATGAAAATGTGTTTCTCTCAAATCCCCTCTCCAGTTTCTGTGGGCGACGAGTGTCATGGCAATGGTTAGCCAAGGCTCCCTCTCTGTCCCTAGGTGGTAAAGCTGTTCAACAGCACTCTCAGATTCTGTGTTGGCAAGTTTCCCCCTCTAGCCCATCCTAGCATTTAAGAAAGAGGAGAACAAACCACAGTGTTGGGTGACGTGGCCAAGAAGGTCACATTTTTGTTCAAACTCAAAGTCTCTGTCTGCTTTCAGGAGAAATGGTGTTCCTCACAATCCTTGTATTTAAAGGAAAGTAGAGCCCTTTGCGAGGGACGTGGTGGTGCTGTGGGCTAAACCGCAGAAGCCTGTGCTGCAGGGTCAGAAGACCAGCAGTTGTAAGTTCGAATCCACGTGACGGAATGAGCACCCGTCGCCTGTCCCAGCTCCCGCCAACCTAGCGGTTCGAAAGCATGCAAATGCGAGTAGATAAATAGGGACCACCTCGGTGGGAAGGTAAACAGCGTTCCGTGTCTAAATCACACTGGCCATGTGACCACGGAAAGATTGTCTTCGGACAAATGCTGGCTCTATGGCTTGAAGAGCGGGATGAGCGCCGCCCCCTAGAGTCGGACACGACTGGACAAAAATTGTCAAGGGGAACCTTTACACCTTTACCTAGAGCCCTTTGCGACAAATTTGATGGAAGTACTGGAGCAAAATTGTGTGTGTGTGTGCGTGTGTGCGTGTGCATGTGTGTATGCACATGTGTGTACATGCATGCATGTGCGTGTTGCCGTTTCACCTCCAGTGTAAAGGTACTATAAATAGAAGCAGGGCAAGTCTTACTGTTATTTATATAACACTGTCAATGCATATATCCTTTTACAGGATATTGCAATCAAAATGATGGTCCCATCCCCCTCTTTCTGAATTTTTTATCTTTATTGTGAAAGAAAGTAAAACAATGTGGTAAGGAATTGGGTGCATCCCTTTAGGACTTTTTGTTCATTCCATAGATTCTGCCCCCATGCAAACATCTGATGAGTCAGCCAGCATTTTACTGAGTCTTTACATATGATTAGCCATTCATAGCATATGCCATCAAGTTTTCCAAGGGTTAATGCCCTTCTGGTGATGTTCCTACCTCCCCTTTTCTCCCCCATCTGCTGGTTCTTTTGAAAATGAACATTCCACTGATTACTAGAATCTATCAGTATGTTTTTCTTGCTTGAACTTTTCATGCTTTAACTCTTTTTTTGCCTTTGTGGGCTTAGTTGCCAAAATAATCAAATATTGCGAAACTGCAGGCATCATTTTAGGCCAATGTTCACGTCCTTTGTGCAATCACCATTATGTGCATTGCTTAAATACAGCCTATGATTAGTTTTTTGAAGATAATACAGTGGTGCCCCACAAGACGGGCGCTCCGTTTAATGACAAAGCCTCTTGACGTCGATGTTTTTGCGATCGCAGAAGCGATCACAAAACGATGTTCCCTATGGGGGAATTTCACTTTGTGATGATCGGTTCCCTGCTTCGGGAACCGATTCTCGCAAAGCGATGATTTTTTAACAGCTGATCGGTGGTTTCAAAATGGCCACTGGGTAAACAAAATGGTCGCCCGCTGTTTTCTGGGACGGATTCCTTGCTGCACAGGCAGCAAAAATGGCCGCGCTATGGAGGATCTTCAGTGGACGGTGAGTTTCCAGCCCATAGGAATGCATTAACCGGGTTTTAATGCGTTTCTATGGGCTTTTTAAAATCGCTCTACGACGTTTTCGTTATACAGCGATTTCGCTGGAATGAATTAATGTCGTAATGTGAGGCACCACTGTAACAAAATTTCATTTGATTCCAAAATGTCAGGTTTAGACCAATCATCTTCTGCTGGCTGGGTAGCTCAGTGGTTTAGGCACCTGACTGCATAACCTGCTTTGAGTAGCACCAGCCTGTGTGACCATGGGCAAGCTGCACAGTCCCAGGGCACCCCCAGAAGAAGGGAATGGTAAACAAATTCTGAGTATTCTCTACCTGGAAAATTCTGCCAAGAGCTTCCAGAAGTCAGAATTGACCTGGCAGCAATAATTACTGTATATTATTATTAATATTCTTAATATCTTCCACGCATTGCATACACAGTCACATGCTATCAAAAGTGGCTGGTTTCACATTAGAAAACCACTTACTCTCACTCTTACTCCAGTACTTCTCTCCCCACCCCATTCTGCCAACCTTTTTCTTTTCCATCAGTCTTTCTCTCTGCCTAATATTCAAACAGGAAACTAAGGGCCAAGTTTTCCCTGGTGGTAACGCAAGCGTATAAGTTCTGCAACCAAGGTATTTTGTGCTTTTCAGAACCTCCTTTTTTACCACTTCTTTCTCTTCCTTAGCTCATATGTCTTTCACACTTGTATAAATGCATATATCCATCATGTATAAGCTGAAATCATGTTGTTGTTAGTACAACTTCAGAAGGGTGATAACGTCACCAATAGGGGGTGATTTTTAATAATTAAATACTTCCTAATTCTTCCCCGTGACTTTTCTGATTCTCATGTTATCCTTTTCCTTACTTGGAAGCCATGAGAACCATGGGACAGAAGGAGAAACTCTTTAATTGATGAAAATCTCCCCTTACCGGAAAGCAATTTTGGTTAAGATTTCTGTCATCTGTTGGGAAAGAAGTAGGAAGTTCTTAATTTCTAAAACTCTGCCCTTGCTAGCGATGCTGTCATCCCTCCACAAGCGTAATTTATACAACAGTATTTCAGCCACAGCTTTCCTAGGGGTTGGGATTTTATAGAGATTGCTTGAAGCACAAAGATTCGCACCATGTGAAATTTGCAACAAAAATCAGCCCCTCTCCCGCTCATGAAAAAGAGTTGCAAATACTCATTTTAGTACAAGGAAACTATCAAATGTAGACACAAGTAGCCTATTTAAGGCACATGCAGACAAATAAAAAGATGCTGCACCTTCTTCACAGTTTTACTGCCAATGAGACCAACCCTATATAGCTGAGCAACAGAATGAAAGTGCCCTTGTGATAATAGTACATGGATCGGTGCCAGCGCCAGACTTGTTACCTTAAATTGGCACAGGATTTTCTTTCAAGTTCCAACCAGTTCCAAATTCTGTTCAGACAGCACGGCCCATTAGAATAGAGAGCAAAAGGCCAATCCATTATGTAGGTTTGATCTCTTGCCATGCTGTGCCATTGTTTGACATCATGAAACACTCAACCCAGGAAAGGTCATTTTGTTAGTGGAAGGAAGCAGGGGCAGGACACTGCTTAGCCTGAATAGCTGCTCGCCATGTATCTGGGAGGCTTAATCCAAGCCTACTAAACATTCTCTGTGCAGCTTAGTCCAGACCGTGCTTATTTTTTCTCTGCACATACGCGCAAGTTTGGCACAGAAGGCACAGCAGTGGGATGAAATGCCATCATTTAAAATTAATGCCATTCTAATTCCCACGCTGATAGTTTCTGCAGAGAATGAACTCTGTGGCACTTTCAGTAAATATGCCAGACCTCTGAGCCAAGGCAAAGAAGAGGACATTGACATGCCAGAGGTCCCCCCCTCTTCACCTTTCCTTTCAGCACTTCCCAAATAAATCCAGTAACAGGAGTTTTCCCTCCCCATCCCCTAGCACGCATTCCACATTACTCGCCGCCTGCAGCCAGTGTCCTATTTATTATTCAGATATACTAGAAAGTATTGCATTAGATTTCCTAAATGAGTGGCCTCTTTTTCTGTGTCTGATCTTGCATGATTTTAATGCTACAATACTTTAACTTGCCAGTGTATACATGCTTACGTCTAAGACCTCTTCGGGCTTTTGGGCGAACATGTAAGGGCTGACAGTATAGAAATGGATGAAACAGTGTGTGCCCTAGGCAGCTTATGACCACACTTGGAAGGGTTCCCATTGTTGCCCATTGGTGTTTGAGCTGGGAGGCACTTTGCCTAAATTCCATAAATCACAGCCAAAATAGCACTTGATATGTTGCCCTTGTGTGTTTCTAGGGAAGGGACGTTTCAGAGGGGTTTGAGAATCTTTACAAGCCACCTTTTACAGACTACTGTTATGATGGCCATAATCCTATTGTTGTTCATGTTGAGATTTGCATAACTTGCCACTGTTAATTGCTGCTAATTGACAAGGTGGCAGGGCTCACCATGGCTGTTCAATCAAGTACATAATCAGGCATATGAGTGACTAGGCATGTAACCATAATGTGTCCCGGCACCTCATCAATTAGCTGCAATGGCAAATTACACGAACCATTTGTTTTGTTTAGTCATTAAGTCGTGTCCGACTCTTCGTGACCGCATGGACCAGGGCATGCCAGGCCCTCCTGTCTTCCACTGCCTCCCGGAGTTGGGTCAAATTCATGTTGGTTGCTTCGGTGACACTGTCCAACCATCTCATCCTCTGTCGTCCCCTTCTCCTCTTGCCCTCACACTTTCCCAACATCAGGGTCTTTTCCAGGGAGTCTTCTCTTCTCATGAGATGGCCAAAGTACTGGAGCCTCAGCTTCAGGATCTGTCCTTCCAGTGAGCACTCAGGGTTGAATTCCTTCAGAATGAATAGGTTTGTTCTCCTTGCAGTCCAGGGGACTCTGAAGAGTCACCTCCAGCATCAGCAACACAAACCATACATGAACACTAATAAGATTCTGGCCTGTGGCAGAAATCCTGTTTAGAGATGGCCGCGAACTTCAGTTCAGAGGTTCTTGATTCGTCCACATGGCAACAGAGGTATCATGTGCTCTTTTCCCTCAACTCCCCAGCCAGTGCCCCACTCACCTGCCAGAGTGTACTCCTCTCCACCTCCTCTTCGGCTGTTCAGCCAGTCCCCGGCAGAAACAGGGGCTTGCCTATCCTGCCTCCTTGTTTGAATGGGCGATCAGCCAAGGAAGCAAGTCAAGGAAGCCCATGTTCCTGCCAGGGGCTGGCTGAAGAGGAGAGGAGCATGCTCCAACTGGTGAGCAGGGGAATCCACCTAAGAAAATGGGAGAAGGGAACGCACGGCACCTGTGGTGCCACACTTCCAAACCGGCACAAACCTCCAAACTGAAATTCGTGCCCATCTCTAATCCTGTTGTACTAGAATAGGCCCATTGAATCTATGGAGATTTACAGTTAGAGTAGGCTTATATGAATCAATGGATTGTATGGAGGAGTGGATTCACCAAATTCCCATTGATTCTACTGTAGTTCTATTTCCTGTGCTAAGGAATAGGATTTTGCCCAGTGTCTTATAATGAAACATTAGGAAAATTTCTTCACATCCCTTTATTTGAAAGAATATGAAATGTGTCAAGGCAGCTTCTCCCACCTGAACATCTGGGACACAGGCTTGTGCCTCCAGGCTGTTATTAGCTTTCTGGCAGTGTGAGGGAAGAATGTGCATGCAGCTCTTCTCCACAGAAAGAAGAACAACGTTTTAGCTGTGAGATGAACTTTGTTTCCCCCCCATGTTTGTTCTGTACTGACACACAGCTCTGCCACTGAAGCAAAAGATTGCTGTTCCTCCCATGGCTGCTAGCTGTGCTTTTAGATGCCTCACCACACTCTGAACAGGGCATAACAAGATGATTAAAAGTTGTTTTTCATCCCACCCCACCCCCACCCCAGTCTGAAATTGGCTTAAAGAGAGGAGGTGGCTCCCTCAATGACCCAAGAAGCAACTAATCCATATTCATTCCATCTAGCTCTTCTAGGAAGGAAAAAAGGAAGTGATTTTAAGATGCATTGTTTTCTTATGATAAATCAGCGTTCTGAAAATCCAGCTTTGCCCTCACTTCCTCAATCTGTTCCTCTCTGGGGAAAGACCACACGTGTGCTTAAACTTTCATGAGACCACTTCAGGTTGGCTCACAACATTTTGCTGACTGAGGCAGCGCAATAAGTGCTGTCTCCTTCATCTTAAGGTGTGTGAGTGTGAGAGAGAATCCTTTAAATCACTGTGCCCCACCCCTAGAAAATAATAATGAAAATGTAAAAACAATGGATTTTGAAAACTAACAATTTGATGCATTTTCACTACATCTAGAATCAAATGCCCAGGGTGACCACCTCACTTTACCTAGTGATAGGGCCGGTCCTGGTATACTTCCATGGTAAGCTTACTCCCGAATTTGTGCATGCTTTTGTATTCAGCCAACACTGGTTCTTGTTTAATGTCTTTTCACCCTTACAAAACACACTTGCTGAGGGAGATCATCTTCCATTGGCATTAAGTTCTTCCATAAAGCTATTGTTTATTTATGCCAACTAAGAGTCTTGTTCATATTTTTAAAAGGTAGTAAAGAACCTAAATAAGTACATTAGGCATTTGAAATGATCTCAGTTGGGAGTATCATAGTTATTAAATTGTGTGTAATGAGCATGTTCCCCATTAATGTTTCATTATCTGTGATATAAATGCTGCCTAGGATGTTCTTCATATTCTCTGTTTTGGGGATCTCTTCAAAGCCAGGTTACTTGGTTATCTTATCATACAAACCTCTGTATGTCTACTCAGAAGCAAGTCTCAGTTTAATGGGACCAATTCACAAGAAAATGTGTATTGGAGGCAGCTTTAAATGTACAAAACCTATAACTACAAAAATCCTGGAGGGCAGTTTGCTTGGCAACATATGTACGAATAAACATAAACTAGTAACTCTTCTTTGTTATATAAGTAACAAGGTCACTTGCTACTCAGCCGTTGGAGCAAACTCGATTAAGATGGAGGATAATCTTTGGAAAGATAGCAATTTATCTCCATCTAAAGGTTATTATCTTGGTTCTACAGCTATCGCAGACAGCAAGGTTAACAAATATTCAGTGATAAATTTTTGAAAGCATGAGTCTGATCTTTTTCTGTTAAACCTTTGCAAGAATTTGTCATGTGCTGCTAAAACAACCATCAAATTTGTACACAGGATTATTTAAAGGGTTCTTTGAGCAAGTGCTTGTGATTCACACTTTATTTGCAATGAGTTATACTTCACAGCAGCAGCATTCTTTAAAGCATTCCGCAGATAAGAGAGATTAGCCTGAAAAGTGATCTTGCGGGGAAAAAAGGGAGCATAGGTTGAAATTCAAACTGTTCAATGAGAAAATGTAAGACTCATGGTATCTGCCTTGGTGAATAATATTGACCAATTTTTGAATTAAAAATACAGTGGTGCCTCGCTTAGCGATGTTAATTCGTTCCGAAAAAATCACTGCTAAGCGATTTCATCGCTAAGCGAAATGCGGTTTCCCATTGAAATGCATCGAAAACCGGATAATCCATTCCAATAGGAACAAATTACCGTCCTTAAGCAAAAATCGCCATAGGAAACATCGCTAAGCGAAACGCGGTTCCCCAATTGAAATGCATTGAAACCTATTCAATGCATCTCAATGAGGGAAAAAAATACAACAACAAATTTAAAAAGAGTCAGAACAAAGTCAAATTTGGTTAACAAAGGGTTGATTAAGTGCATTTTATGATTTCAAACATTTTAAACAGTAAACTTTAACTTTATAAATAACAGAAAAACATTTAAAAAACAGCAAACATGAGGCTGTTTAAACCATCATTAAGCGAAACAGGGGACCCAAAATTTAATTGCTATGCGAAGCGTGGTCCCAACCATCTCTAAGCGAAAATCACCCATAGGGACCACCGCTAAACGAAGCGCAAAAAGTCATCGCTAAGTGATTTTGTCGCTAAACGGAGCGCCTGTTAAGCAAGGCACCACTGTACTCTGGCCAAAATTGTGTTGCTTAGCATAGTAAGTCACACTAGAGTAGGCCCATTGAATCAATGGGGAACCTTTACATTTTCCTTTACCTCCTCCATCAGTTCTGTTGATTCAAACAGGCTTACTGTACTCTAACTGTGACTTGCTAAGCTAAAGAAATTTACAGTTAGCAGGCACATTTGCATCAATGAAACTTATGGAGAAACTGATATACCAAATCCCCATTGGTTCAATGGGTCTACTCAATTTGCTATGCATAAGAAACTGAGTTTTAACCACTGTATACTTGAAGTTATCTGCCATGTTAATATATATACATGCTTTCACACTGCTAACATGGCAGTCATGTATATTTTAACATGACAGATAACTTCAAGTATACAAGTAGATATATTGTTATGTTAAAAAAACATAGAGTCCATTCCAAAGAGGTGAAAGCATAATAACATTGCTAGCCGGGAGCTTTCTGAACAGAAAGTTAGGCAGAGCTAGGCACAAAGCCTTCCAGCTAAGGTCCTTCTCCCAGATGAGCCATATTTAAGTGTCTGTCTGGGAGATGGAACTCCTAGAATGGGGAATTAGGGGATTTGTAGTCAAAACCATCCAAACTCCCATACCTAGTAAGGTAAAGGTAAAGGTTCCCCTTGACATTTAGTCCAGTCGTGTCCGACTCTAGGGCATGGTGCTCATCCCCATTTCCAAGCCATAGAGCCAGCGTTTGTTTGAACACAGTTTCCATGGTCACGTGATCAGCACAACTAGACACAGAACGCCGTTACCTTCCCACTGAGTTGGTACCTATTTATCTACTCGCATTTTACATGTTTTCGAATGGCTAGGTTGGCAGGAGCTGGGACAAGTGATGGGAGCTCACTCTATTGCGTGGATTTGATCTTACGACTGCTGGTCTTCTGACCTTGCAGCACAGAGGCTTCTGCAGCACCCACAGCACCACCACGTCCCCTCCCATACCTAGTAAGCACTCCTAATATTGTGCATTCCACCGGCTGCATTTAACGGTGCTACCACTACATGATTTCTTTCATGTCATTAGTTTGAAGAAGTGTTGTTTTCACTTTACCAGTTAGCCATTTTAAAGATCTGTGTCATAACATCTGGGCACAATGATAGCACTGTGCCCCTTGGAAAGACAGTATAGTGTTCTTCCTTCTAATTTTGACGTATTCAATAATGTTCATTCCCTTAACTTGGCTGCTAGGATACCAAATTGAGGATTTCCAGCTGGGTTTGAAATTAAGAAGACATTAATTTGGAAATGCATTTAGATTTGATATCCAAAGGTTGCTAATACATATTTTTACAAAGTATTAAATATCAGGCATATTGATGGCAATTAGTAGATCAAAGCAAACTCTCAACATGGTTAGTTCATAACTACGCTATTGCCACTAGTCTTGTCTAAGAACTGAATTACACAGTCTCCCTTTTGAGGCTCTTCTCTGTCTAGAAAAGCATTTTCCTCTCACTCATTTCTGACTCAACAGTTCCATTACTGATATCTTGTTAAAGTAGAAGAAGGTGGGCTCTGGGATGAAAGAGAAAGATTAGCCTACCTCACCACATAGCCACCCACACGTAAAGAATTAAGACTCAAGAATAAGATACATTCATTTTATTGCCCAAGCATTTGCTATAATTAAAATGAGCATTCACCAAGAACTTATATTTAAAAAAGGTTATTGTTGACAGACACTACATTATAGAAAAAGGTGTTGGCTAAGAGGGGAAATGAGGTGGGACCTTGAGGAGAAAGAGGAAAATATATTCTGGAGACATGTGATAATATTATGACTGCAGGCTTTTCTCAGCAAATGGAAGGCATTTCTTTGTCTTTTAGACTTGGTGGAATCTACTGTTTGTTTCTAATACCAAAAACCTAGCAAAGCAATACAGTACAAAGAAAACCAACTAGATGCCCTCAAGCCCAAAACCATCCACTTTTTGCCCACAAGAAACAAAACCCAACTGCACATTCATGATTCTTTTACTTTCAAATGCAAAACTGTGTCAAAACAAGACACAAAAACAACATATTATCACTTGCTACTACCACTAATTATTATTTTTATTTTAAAACCAATTAGAGATGCAAATTGGAGCTAGGGAGAAGATTTCCTTTCCCTAAACACAAGGTGGTGGTCATTAGAACATGGCTGCATAAATTCCAGTGGTCTAGGGCAGTGGTTCTTAACCTTTGTTACTCGGATGCTTTTGAACTGCAACTCCCAGAAACCCCAGTCAGCACAGCTGGTGGTGAAGGCTTCTGGGAGTTGCAGTCCAAAACTCCTGAGTAACTCAAGGTTAAGAACCAGTGGTCTAGGGGCCACATCAGCCCACACCTAAGCCTTGGAGGGCTGCACTTACCTCCAGGCCTACATGATCCTCCAAAATATTTTTAACATTTTGAAGAGAAAGTTGCCTTTATAGTGCCGAATTGGATCTCTGAAACCACACTTTCTCCACCTTTTGGTTAGAGCCACTTTTTCACACTTTTGCCCCCCTTCTGTTTTGGATTGGAAGACCCATCAGCTCTAGCTATCACATTAGAGAAGGCACTAGGTTGGAGAAGACTTGGTTATATTTTGAGTTTAGGACAGGGGATCTGTGTTCAAATCCTTGCTTAGCCAGGAAGCTCACTCCATATTCTTGGACAGGCAATTGTCACTCATTAATGTTTATGAAGATTTAAAACAGATGACAAACGAGAGTGTATGCTGCTGATATCCCCGGAGGATGCCATGTAAATAAAGAACTGTTTCTTCTTCTTTTTATATCCAAATAAAGCCTATTCTGCCTGGCAGTGACTAACAGTAATGCCAAGAAAAGAGAAAGAGAAACATTTTGGGACTTTACCGTCCTTTCTGATGTGTTATAGAGATTTATCAGTGCAGATTTATATTGCTTTCAGGCTGGAAAACAATATACCTCTAGGGATCAAACGACATAATGAGGGAAATGCATGTTTGCTTTTTAAACCGGTTTCCCTTCAGGTGCACAATTCCTTCAAACCACAGCAACTTTCTAATTAATCTGATTTTTCCTCCTGATGGCCTGCCACAAATGAAAGAAAGCTGATTTGCAAAATGCTGAGTGAAGAAAGCTCATTTTAGTACATTCATACCTCTTTTAATATCTGTTCTACACCACCCAGAGTAGCAATTTTCTAGGTGGCGGTACAGAAATAAATAACTAAACAAACAAACAAACACATTTTAATGCTTTGGGGTGCTCCATATATAACAATGTGCTGAGATTGTTTTCTAGTTTGGCCTGAATGCCAGAATCTAGAAGCACAGAATAGGACAAACAGCCACAGCTTTCATGCTCTGCTTATAAAGATCCAAGAAGCAACTCAGTGTTGAACTCTTGATCTCTGTTTGATAGCTCAATGGTTTAGGTATTTGTTGGGAGTTCACTTCCCCACTGTGCCTCCTTGACAGGGCCTCGACTCTGTGATCCATAGTGTTCCTTCCAGCTCTGCAATTCTAACATGATGATGATGATGATGATGATGATGATGATGATGATGATGATGATGATGATGATGATGATGATGTTAGAATAGTAATGAAAATGATGAGGGAGAATGCAGCCAATGACCCACCCTTGTGTTTTTACAGTACCCGGGCTGGGAATGCCTGAATAGGACTTTTGCCTAATCAGAATGGCAGTTTTTCAGCAGCTTCCAAAACTTATCAATTATGTCAGAGTCAAAATAGCTGTACTCAACAAAGAAGTTCATTTTGATCCACTTATTGTCTCTTGGTATGACTTGTGGGCCAAAAGGGTGTGTACCTCATTTCAAGATGGTAAGGAAAACAGGTTTTTTTGGCTGTGGGCCTGGTTTATCATATAGGGCTATTGTGAGGAGAAATATCAAGAGAGAGAAAATATCTCAACCTGAGCTCCCTGATAGTAGGATGTAACAATGTGATAGTATAAATAATAAATATCTTTAAAAGAAGGATATTTTAAACAGAAACAGACATAATTCTTTCCTGCCAGTTTTTCAACAGTTTTAGCAGGAGTGAAAAATGTCTGATGAAAGTAATTTAAGAAAAGAAGTAATAATAGCGATATCTTTGGTGATCTCTTTCCCTCTGGGAAAATGGATAAATTAAGGGTGCATACATTTTAACACTTCACCATGGATTTATCACAGACACTATCAAGGGATACGCCCTTACCATAATAGGGTTCACAGATCCCCAGCTGTAGGTCTGTATGATGAGGAGTGATTTATTAATGCTAGAAGATTCCATAGTGGTTACATCCCTGGAGAACTCATATTTTATTGCCAATGCCAGTATTTTTAGAACAGAAAGGAACTAGTCTTGTCTTCCTAAACAAGGAAAAGAATACCCTATTTTGTGGGGAAAAGCAATTCTCTTCATAACTCATGTCTACAAAACATGGCCTAAGGATAATCTACTTAATCTGCACAAGACTTAGAATGTGTGCAATTTACACTCAATATCTATGCACCCTTGAAGAATTTGACAGAAGTAGCACATGTGCCATTTCCAGGGATAATGAAACAAGTAAAAGGCTGTGTGTTTAAAGAAGATAACAAAGTAGAAGAAACAGAGATGCTGTTCCAAAAGAAGAAACAAACAAACAACAAAAACCCCAGAATCCACCACCAAATGTGAAACAAGTGTGATCAAAATTAAAATGTGTACATGGACAAAAGAAAATTAATTAGGGGGCAACACTGATCTGGCTGGAAGAGAATCAGGAGTGTGAATCTGAAGTGTCCCTCCACTGATGGTGGGAGTTTCACATCTTCTGTGAAAACTCTGAAGCTGCTGGTAGGGACAGACTGTAAAACAGGACATTCTATTAAAACCCACGGGTAGGGCAGGATGGATTGGCAGCCTTGGGTTTTACTAGATTCAAAGTCCCTTCTTTTTCTTTAGAAACCCCTAGGACTGGTTTCCTGAACAACACTGACTTGGACTTATCATCTCTACCATGGGGGAGGGGGGAGGAGAGAGAGAGAGAGAGAGAGAGAGAGAGAGAGAGAGAGAGAGATCTGTTGTTGGGACCAACAAAGAAAACTGGCAAGAGCCAGTGGGTTTTAACAAATGGCAACAATTCACTACTTCACACACCCCCACGTTAGGATCATTGTCACTTTCCACATAACTTAAACATCTGATGCAAATACATGGGGAGTAAATATGGATGCTGAACACCCCCTCTTTTTCAACATTTTTTTTCACAAAAAAAAGAAAAAGAAAAAAACATGGAAAAAAAGAAAAAACCTAACTAACCCCTCAAATTAAACGAACCCCTCCCCCCCTTGGAGTCAGAGACTCCAGCCTCGTTAACCCTTCTGCTCCCCCAATTTCATTTCCAGTATATACTGAGTAGATATACATACATCATAAACTTTGCCCTACACTCCTGTCTTCTTCTGGGCCCAAGAATATATTAGTTCCCAGCTTTGTTTTACATAGTCTCTTGGTTGTTTCCGTAGTGCTTCTGATAGCTGAACACCACTTCTTCAGTGCTATATCTGAAACCTCAAAATCATATTTTGTTAAGGGAATGCTTTAAAGTCTTGGCTATGAAACCAAGTGTTAAGGCTGACCAAGCCACATGTGATTTCTCTGTTAATAAGATGGAGTATGACACATTCATTATGTTTTTTCTCTTATGGGTAACTTTTCTCTTATGAGGCCAGAAACATATTAGAGGTATCCCACAATTAGAGCTGAAAGCACATTCATTTTACAGAGAAGTGATTGAGTCAATCTTTCCATGTTTGTGCAATTAGACTTCAAAGGAATCCTATGCTTAAATGCTGAAGATCAATCACCAAACAAAACAGACTAATCTAGATAGTCTTGGGAGTCACAGAAGCTCCTCCAGTGACAGACTCGTCAATTTATTCCTGGCCTCGGTGTTATTGTTGACTGGAAATGTCTTAACGGCTCTTCTAAAGAAGATTCTAAAGAAAATTCTAAAGAAGATTCTGTGGCAAGCAAAATGTTCTTCTGGAATGAGCATAGTTTTTCCACAAACTTCCTAAAAGTAATAGCCATTGGACAATAGAATTGACTGCCTGGAAGAGTGATGGACTCTCCTTCACTGGAGATATTTAAGCAGAGGTTAGATAGCCATCTATCAGGGATCCTTTAGTTGTGGATTTCCTGCATTTACAGGAGGCTGGACTTGATGACCCATAGGATCCCCTCCAGCTTTACAGTTCTATAATTCTATCTAAGCCCAAAGCACATTGTGCTTGAAGCAATACACAAGATGCTGTTTCTCTTCCTCCTTCTTCCCCACCTTCCCTATATAGAAGCCAGCAGTTAACTCTTAGATAAGTAACCTAAATACTTCTACAGAGCCAAATTCATGATGGGGACACTAGGAATGTGCAGAAACCTTGCCCTTGAACATTTTCAATATACTCAAAAGCTTTAGAAACCGTTGCATGCTGGGTATGAAGATCTGGAGAGGACCTGTAAGTCCATTTAGCTATACTGTACAGAGTCCTCTTCACAATATACAGTGGTGCCTCGCTTAACGAGCACCTCGCTGAGCGATGAAATCGCTTAACGAGGCGCTCTGGGCCATCGCTGGAGCATTCGCTCAGCGATGGCCCCTATGGCGATTTTTCGCTTTGCGATATTCGCTAAGCGATTCGCTTAGCGAATATCGCATAATGAAGCGGTGGAGAACAGCTGATTGGCGGTTCCAAAATGGCCGCCGGAAGGTCCGCGCCGCATTTTCGCGCCCTGCCCTCGCTTACCGAGGGTGCGAAAATGGCGGCGCTATGGAAGAACCTTGCACAGCAGTGAGATTTCAAGCCATAGGAACGCATTGAGCGAAGTTCAATGCGTTTCTATGGCTTTTTTATTTTCGCACAGCGATGTTTCGCTATAGTGAAGGTTAATCCGGAACGGATTAACCTCGCTATGCGAGGCACCACTGTACTACAGAGTCCTCTGCACAATCTTTGCATTCGTCATGTGAAGATACAAGATACTTCTGAGAAGTTGGGTATATTTGGGGTTTGCATCTGCATGGATGTCCCTACCATAAATTTAGCCTCCTACAAGTTCAGGCACACAAATGAATAATGTTAATACAACGTCATCCTCCAGCTGATTGGCTTTAGAAAATGTAGCATGGGCAACATGACACCCGTTGCCCTCCAATAAGCTGCTGTTCCTCTTTGTGTCACCTGCAGCTCCTTTACACTGCCTAATAACAGGGCCGGCCTCATCAGTAAACAAAAACAAAAGTAATTTGAAAACATGGCATCCCAAACAGGCATTTGTTCCAATGTGATTTTCTAGATGGTGAATTTGTGTTAGGATGATTGAAAGTAGAAAGAATCACTAGAGAATAAACCTAATCAATTTCCCTTATCATCGTCGTCTAGTCGTTTAGTCATGTCCAACTCTTCGTGACTCCATGGACCAGAGCACACCAGGCCCTCCTATCTTCCACTGCCTCCTGGAGTTGTCTCAAATTCATGTTGGTTGCTTCGATGACACTGTCCAACCATCTCGTCCTCTGTCGTCCCCTTCTCCACTTACCTCATTACATCATTTCGTGGCTGCTGTCTCCATCTGCCGTGATCATGGAGCCCAAGAAAGTAAAATCTGTCACTGCCTCCATCTCTTCCCCTTCTATTTCCCAGGAGGTGATGGGACCAGTGGCCATGATCTTAGTTTTTTTTGATGTTGAGTTTCAGTCCATTTTTTGCACTCTCCTCTTTCACCCTCATTACAAGGTTCATTCCCTCATAGAAACTCTTAAATCAGCCAATCATGAATTCACTGCTGTCTGTGAATCCACAGTGTAATTGATCAGGCAGTAAATACTTAGTAAAGAGAAAAGCTTCTGACACCCCAGCCTTAAGAGAGGGGGGAAAATCATACTACTTTAACTAATGACAAATATTCTTTTTTTTTGTCTGCACATTTATTGTATGTTTTATTTTAGCAATTTCTTATCAACTGAAAATGTGGGATTCTTGAAATATGATTCATTTTAGTCTTCATTCTAATTCTGTAGACCTTAAAGTCTGTGGGTGATGTTCTAATTCGTTACAAATTCAACTCAAATTTTATCAAGGACAATTTAT
The DNA here is from genome assembly GCF_051106095.1 of Pogona vitticeps. Taxonomy (NCBI): domain Eukaryota; kingdom Metazoa; phylum Chordata; class Lepidosauria; order Squamata; family Agamidae; genus Pogona; species Pogona vitticeps. Next base: position 251,005,002 of record NC_135784.1, on the reverse strand, counting down.
GATCTTGCACATTCTGAACAAAATCTTATAATAGACTAAAAATAATAATAATCCTAGAACACTGGCAGCCTACAATGAAAGACAGACTCATAAAAACGGATAGGAATATTTTTGCCATTTTCCACAGAAAATAATTTGTTTTGCAGATATATCAGATTTGTGACTTTGAACCTGGAATACAAATCACACCACACCATTCAAGGGTAATTTGTCAAAGGGATTTTAATGGAACCAGTTCATACAAAATTCAAAAGAGGCAAAATTATATTCCCTCCTTTTTTTTACCCTTTTCTTCCTTGAGCTTTTTCACAGCTTTTGTTACTCTGACAAAGAGCTTGTAATTCAGAAGTGAATGAAAAGAGTCCAGAGAATGAAAGTGGGGGGAGGGGCGTGTGTGTGTGAGGAAGACATTGCTCAAAATACTTGATCCTCTGACTCAGAAAGAATTGTGAAAATAACACACCCATCCTAAAAACTACTGTCTTGTCAAATGCAAAAGGGGATTTATTTCAGCTTCAAGTTCTTTTTTAAAAAGGAACTTCTTGAACAGGAAGAGGTGTCTGTGTGTGTGTGTGTGTGTGTAGCCAGCAATGGAAAAGAAGGGGAACTGCTTAGAAGAGGATCCCTAATCTATCTAAATATTTTTCTCGGGGTCTCCTTCTCTTTCCTTCATTTGGTACTTATTCTGATACCCTTTATTTTGCAAGCATTTTGATTTCAGCAGTCCCAAGCTCTTAATGAGTTGAACAAGTCCCTGTAGTTTGGACAGATACAAACAAAGGAAAAAAAGAGTGTCTACAAATGTTAGGGTGAGGTGGGGGAAGAAGGTGAAAGTTCACATTTGGGTCAATGAGCAATTCCTTGGGTCTGGAAGATAGTGTCAATGAACAGCCGTGCTTAATATTTCTTTTCCTTTCCCCAAGAGGAATATAGCCCTTATTTAACAGCCTTGAAAACACTAGGACTTTTCTCAAGGCTTTCTTGGATATATGGCTTTGCAAAGATCCAATGACCTGCTTATCGGTAGCAGAGCAACAACTGTTATCTGCTCACGATTACCACTGTTTAACAAGAGATAAAGAATACCGAAAAGATTAATGGCATCTGTGACACAAAATGAGCACTGTATACTTTAGATGATATATTTGCCAACTGCTTTAAGTTACACTGAGATTCTCCCATGCCCTCATGCAGAACTGTGGTCACTGGGCATTTCTCAAAGAAAAGTATGTAGTAGACTTTAGCTTTATCTCCGTAAAGCATAGTGAAGTTACCTTTGGGACTTTAACTCCCTGAAAGCTCTACAGTGGTGCCTTGCTTAACGACATTAATTCGTTCTAGCAAAATCGCTGTAGAGCGAAAACGTCGTAAAGTGAAAAAAACACATTGAAATGCATTAAAACCCAGTTAATGTGTTCCAGTGGGCTAAAAACTCACCGTCCAGCGAAGATCCTCCATACGGCAGCCATTTTCGGTGCCTCTATAGCGAGGAATCTGTCCCTAAGCACAGCGGGGAGCCATTTTGAGCACCCGGTGGCCTTTTTGAAAACCTGACGATCAGCTGTTTTGATCGTCGTAATGCGAAGAATCGGTTCCCGAGGCAGGGAACCGATCTTCGCAAAGCGAAAAAAACCCATTTAAAACATAATTTTGCGATCGCAATTGCGATCGCAAAAACATCATTGTGAAGCTAATTAGTCGTAATGCGGGGTAATCATTAAGCGGGGCACGACTGTACTTAGTATGGGCTAAGATGCCTGGGGGATTCTGGGAGCTATACTACAAAAAAATTAACTTTTCAACCTTCTGGTCTAATCACCCTGCAGAAAGAAGTAGGGAATTGCAGTACATTTTTGAAATTGTTGTTCCACTTAGTGAAAGCACAAGTTTAACTGTGCTTTCATGTAAGTAAATGTTGTAAAGCTCATGAGGAATTATATATGAGAAAAATCAACTCATAGACATGAAAGGCACCTCAAAGATCTGCTGATGGAGAAAACCCACTGTTGCATCACACTTTTTCAAAGGTCATTCAGACTTCCGAGGCAACCAGTTCCACTGTCAAAGAGCTCTTATCACCAGCAAGTTACTTTTTAATATTTAGTCAAAACCTGGAGCAACAAGTGAACTGACGCTGTGTCTAGGTGGCAGCCTTTCAAATATTTCAAGATGGCTATTATATGATTTTCTAATAAACTGTTTTTCCCCAGGTTAAACATAGCTAATTCTAGGCCTTAACTGTGTGGCCAGAATCCCACTAGACAGTGATTAGGATTTGTGCCACCTCACCAAAAAAAGAAAAGTGGGGGAGAAGAAGGGGAGAACAGCAGATGGCAGGACAGACAGGCCCTAGGCAATCAAAGTCCATATAGCAAGGTGTTGCCCCACCTTGAGTGTGAACAATGACTTTTTGCTTTGCCTCCATAGTCATCCCCATGTCAAACAAGTATCCTTGATCCATTTCATTTTTGCCTATTTGCTCATAGATGATGCACATGCCACTCCTGGAATCCTCTCAGAATAAACCACAAAGGATTGTTGTAGAGATGAAGCAGAATAACAAGAAAAGGGTAAATGCCCTGGGCTCCTTCAGGAACAAATGGTCGCAATGACCAGATAGGCGGGGTATAAATAAAATAAAATAAAATAAAGAAAGAAATAAAGAAAGAAATAAAGAAATAAATGGAGTATATACAATAATAAACTGAAGGAAATGGCAACACAAAATAAACATAATTGGGACTTGAGTCCTGAAGGAGAGTCTCGGGATTCAAAGCTTGAACCATACATGGATTCTGTCCCTATCTATGTTAATCTCTGTGTACACTGTGTCTTCTTCTTTTTTTGTCCATTGGCCTGCTGACATCTGGGTAGAGTCCAAGAACACTGATCAACATCATTATGGGATGAGCTATGCCAGTGCGTGTCACATGAATTATCTGTGTTCCTCTGCCAACTCATTCTCCTCATTTCCTCTTGCAGTTCTAATTATCCTCTTGTGCTAATGCTGCTGCTCCAGTTACACTTTCTCTAGTTGTGTTTTTCTGAGGATGTCCAAAATCACCTCACTGATGAAATGTCATCACCACCATTGTCGATGATCGATGTTTTGTTGGCAACCGGTGCTCGGTAGAATTTTGCCTGCTGAGCCACTCAATACCTCTGTTATGTTTCTTCCTTGTTCTTCCTTTCACCTCAGAGCTGCAGCAATGAAAGATGGTTATTGCAGCATGGCTGGTTCTGAAGTTTGATTGCACTAAAAGAAAAACAATTGTTAATGAAAAGTAAGTCAGTGATTGATGTTAGCGCCAGTGCTTTGTTCATGCAAGGGGTAGGCATATTGGCAAGGAAGGATGCATTCTTGTTCATGCCAATTATATCCACAACCTGTGCTTCTGATTGGCAGATCTGATGTTGGTCAGAACCCAACCTTCTGAGCAGTTAACCCAGTGTGTTTAGATTTAAGACACTGAGTGCTAAAGCAGTTTAAAGTACCTTTCGTAATACCAATTGCCATTTGTCAGTGGCTATCCATTTGGTCTGGGAGTGGTTTGGAAAAACAACAACACAGAGTTTAATACTCCTGGGATTTTACCATTCCAGATTGCAGTTAGGGAACTCCATGCCTGAAAGCTCACACTCCCATCTCACCCAAAGTGCCTGCTAGATCTGATGTATGGCCGGTGGATGAGGGAGAGAGGGGGGGAAAAGAGAAAATGACTCTGATATAAGGGAGGTAAGCTTTTGGCAGTTTTAAAGTGATCCCAGTTGTCTTTAAATTGTTCCCTAAAATTGCCCCTGGATCTATTACTTGTTGAATTTTGCCTCTGTGGTGAGGTGAGGGGTGTTCAATCTGACACCCTTCAAGCAGAGATGGGAAAACTTGAGCCTCTCACGTGCCCCACAGTCATAGAATGATAGAATCATAAAGTTGGAAGGGGCCTGTAAGGCCATCCAATCCAATCCCTGCTCAGTGCAGGAATGCAAAGGATATCTGCCAGGTGTCTACATTTCTCTTGAATATCTGTAGTGTTGGAGCACTCATCACCTCCTGAGGTAATTGGTTACATTAGTGTACTGCTCTAACAAATGGGAAGTTTTTCCTGATATTCAACCAAAATCTGGCTTCCTATAACTTGAGCTCATTGTTATGTGCCCTGCACGCTGGGATGATTCAGAACAGATCCTGCCCCCCCTTTTTTAGTCTAGTCATAGTTTTGAAAAGTTGTGGGTTTTTGGATTGCAGCCCTTAGAAGCCCCCAACCAAGAGGTAGCCATGCTGGCTGGCGAATTCTGAGAGTTGTCCAGAACAACAATGGTTCCAAGTTCTGCCGGCACATAGGCAGCCCTTGGCCTAATTTTGAAAGCTCTTTTCTAAATGACTGGTTTATTAGAAGAGCAATCTGTTCTGTCCTGTCCATGTTATAGAATCATAGAATTTTATAGTTAGAAAAATAGAAGTTTATAGTGCTTCTAGAAGGAAGCATTACCACTTTTTAGAAGCCACAGTAGTCTGTGGTAGCCACTTCCCAAGGATCATCTAATGCAGGGGTCTCAAACTCAAGTTACCTGGGGGCTGCTGGAGGTGGAGTCTGGCTGAGGCTGGACCACATCAGATTTTCCGCCAAGCGGAGCAAGAACCCGAGGAAGTCGCCCAGGAGTTTCCTTAGCTCGGCTGGGGCTCTGAGGAGGGACGCGCAAGCCCTTGTCTCTGGCCACGACCCCCTCCAGCTCCTTCTTCACTATCGCCAGCAGCAGTAGCAGCAGAACAAAGAAACAAAGAAGGGAGGGAGCACTAGCGACCGCCTAGCTGGGAGGGGGAGGAGGGCACGACATAACATTTTAAAAAAAATCTCTCACAGAATTCACCTTGCCAAAGGAGAAAAGCCCCCACTGGTACCCGTGAAATTAAACAGAATGGGGCGGGGGTCCCAACAGGTGCACGTGCACATGCATGCGCACATGCGCACGCGCACACACAGAGGGAGGTCCAGCAACCTTCCTCTGAAGGTCCCTCTAAAAAAAAGGCGCATTCAGCAGCAGCAGCTACCCCCACCATGACAGAGGAGCAAACTTTGCGAGGCGAGCCCAGGCAGCCTCCAGAGCTCAGTCCAATACTCTCCTCACTACACCACACTGGCTCCCAGGGCCAGCATGACAGTGCTTGTCAATATAAGCACAAATGGTCTCTGTTGTTCAAAGCATCTTTTATCAATTTTGACTACCAGGGTGATGCTCTGATATCTTTTCGGTTTTAGATGGGAAGTATTATTATTTTCTATTGTAAGTGGACAAAACGATGCGCGGGAGACTGATTAGTTTATTATCACTACCAATAAGAATAGATATTGTGAGAGACCGGAAGTATCCGACCAAACCATCCATAAGAACATGGATGCAGCAGGTGTGGGTAATGGCAACTAACAGGAAACTACCGGTGACAGCAGGACAGAAAATGGGAGACAATTTTATCCTTTCACAGAGTACATGGCCACACAGAAAATGAACTCCCAGAATCCCACAGCCTGTAGCCATGCTGGCTGTGGAATTCTGGGAATTGTATTCCAACCCCACCACCATTTCATATCTCTGGAGAAAGGCTGGCCGTAAATAACCTTGCTCTGGTAAAATCTTGGTGGAATTATTCCAAAATATTAGCTGCTTATGTTGCTTCCCTAGATCATCTAGAAATAGCAGTTGGTCTAAAACAAGGATGCTGGTTTGTTGAATAGAAGTAGCAGTGAGAGCATAATAAGTCTGTGTTTTATCAGCTTCACTGGCACCCCTTTCATTGTCAGTTGTTTTAAAAAACTTGTGCTGAATTCCTTACCACTCTGATGCCTCTGGGTTTTCACCAATGACCATTTTGTCTCTGCAATCCTTGGCCCCACACTGTGTCTGACAGATAAGTTAATACTTGAACCCCAGCAAAGGCAGTGCAAAGAAAAAGGAAATTGGGGGGTGAGAGTGTCTTATTTATTATGAGCAGTTTAGGAAGGAGAATTATAATACTCTGTCCACTGGCAACTGGTTGATCCACTACTACCAGAAAATAGGTACCTGGGTGATTGTGAAGACTGCTTCCAAAGGGATGCATTGTCACCTTTAGAAGCCACACTGGCCTATGGTAGCTATTCATACATTATCTGTATGGATGGCCAGAAAGGAGTCCAAATAAGACAGTGGGTTGTAGCGAAATGCATGTGCTAATTTATACAAACAGTTGCAAAATTAGAAATGATTTCTGTAATTTAACCAGAAATACAACCACTCTAGTGGAGAAAGGAGTGACTAGGTGACTTATGTGCCTGGTGAGTCCACTGTCCAGGTGCTCACTCTGAACATGTATTGTTAAGGGCCCTGATCTCCCTAATAAAGCTTCTTTATCTTTAATTGAGACTAGGACTGGACAGGCATTCAAATTTCAAAATGGTGAATTGCTGTCCCAGCAGTCCTTCAAATGGAAAACTGTCCTTCCTAAAAGAGGACAAGTCACCAATTTATTTTAGTCATAGTCTCTGCTTGACTGAGCTAATAGCCAACGTATGCGCTATGAACTGGAGGACACAGAAAAATAACTTGTAATCACGTAACCCAGTATCCGAAGCCCTGTTGCATAGTTATTCAAAAGCTGTAACTTTATTGGCAAACTACTGTAAGTTCAGAAATTGCCATGGGCATTATCTGTTGCCTGTCAAGTCATGGGGCATGGTGTGCAACATATAATTTCAACAGAGATTTCTTAATTTACAGTAATTCAGCTCTAAATGTTAAGTGTTTTGCGTAACTGCATAACAAGCTTTCAGCCAATATGTTTTGACTAGGTTGGTAACATATGAATGGCTGGGAATATGGGTGGTTTGTGGGCTGGGATGAGTTGAAACCCACTTCCAAATTTGGAAGCCCACATAGCAAATTTAGAGCTTAGTATTGCATATATATTCCCATATGCTTCAGCATCTTGGTTTATCTAAAGTGTAATTAAATCATTTTAAAATTGCATTGTTCATGATATCTGCTTGTTAGTGGTGGAAGAATATTGATACATAAATAATAGAATGTCCTAAAAACATGCTCATGTGTGTTTTCTTGCTTAATGAACTGGGAAATAAAGTCTCATTTGAAATCTTTCATGTACAACTTATTCTTTTGAGGCTTCTTAAAATAACTATTATTACACATAAAGTTTACTAATTGCAGAACTGCTTTGTTCAAAAATTGATATAGGTGAAAATTAAAAACCAAAAGGGACAAGTAAACTCTTTTGAAAAAAAATACTAGACTACGAGTACAGGGTAGGGTAGGATACAACTTGTTTTTTTTACTACTTTCTGATGTTTCAGTTTCATCGCTCAGATTAATTACAGTCCCCCAGTAGTTCTTTGTCTTCAGATTAACCACATGGCTAAACATCTGACCAAATTTGTGGATTTACATTCTTCATCACCCCCACCCTTTTTGAAATCATAGTTCTGGCAAACTCAAAAGCTTGAAGACTATTGTGGAAATGTGTTGTAGTTCTATGACACCAAGTTCTTCCTAACTTTGGGGATCACAAACTATAGACCGTTTAGTCTTTATTCCCTTATTTAGTTTCTATTCTCTTAAATGTTTGACATAAGACTTTGATTATTTTGAGGAAGTCTTGGTGCTTCTGAGGAGAAATAATTTAACTACCCATTAGGCTGTATAGCGGGCACCTCCTTAAGAACTGCAACTCTCAGGAAACACCTGAGCAGCTTTCTGTACGTACGTACGTACGTACGTACGTACGTACGTATGTCCTTCCTTCCTTCCTTCCTTCCTACCTACCTACCTACCTACCTACCTAACCTACCTACCTACCAAGAACAGGAAATTGTTCCACTGATGGAAAAGGCTTCAGGAGTTCTCCAGCTAAATCAAGAGCTGAAGCACTTTACCTTTTGCTTGCCTCAGACTCTGGCCTGTAGAGGCCATGTTGCCATTCTCAAATGTACAAATTACCGAGCAATTTACTTCTGATTGGTAGCTGCAGCCATTTGGGTTTCAGTAGCAGAAGAAAAGAGATTTCAGTGTGAGAAGCCGGAGTCACAGCATGCTTCAAAGACCAACTGTGGGTATGTTCAATTTAACTGTAACAAATTAATGAGTCAGATGTAGATCTCAAATATTTGTTTCAGCTGTCCTCCAGCAAGGTTATCCACCAGCAAAAGTTTTTGTGGCTTTACCATGTATATCTTGTCCATAAGCCCTTCCATTTCTATAACAATAGTAACCTGATGGGTGTCTGACAGAATTAATTCATTTTAAATAATCACATGAGGATTTTAACTGGCAAGGGCTGCCTGGGATTCACTAGATTAAGATAACGAGTCTTCTAAGTCCATGTAGCAGCTATGATCATATGTCATATCCAATGCTATAGTGTAGGGTTTCTATTTTCTTCTAGGCTGACCTTTGTTCTCCCTGACCGCATGGTCTGAGGGGGTGGGGTTTTGGCATTAAATGTGGGCTGGCAGAGGCAGGCGGTGAGCTGTGTTTGAGAGGACATTTTATTTGGTGAGGTATTTTCTTCTAGCCTTATCTTTATTCTCCCTGACTGCATGGTCTGATGGGGCAGGGTGTGGGCTTTAAATGTGGGCTAGAAGAAGCACATGAATTCTCTGGTTCTATTTCTGACTCTAATCTGGTAAATAGGAAAGCCAAATACTGAATTTTGGGGGCAGAAAAGTTTTAGGGGTCAGATCATACTTCCGCACTCTTAGGGAGCAGGCCGGGTAGGTGGAGCTCGTCAGCCTTGGAAGGCAGCCCATCTAGGAGAAGGAAAACCTCCACTGCCTTGTGGCTAGATCCACTAATGGAAAAGGCTTCAGAAGTTAACCTCAAGGCAAAATCCGGAGCCGGAGTCCCGGAGGCAGTTCGTGTCATTCTGGCAACTCCTGCAACGTCGCTGGAACCAGTTGTATTGGCTCTTGCCTCTCCATTGGACTATTTCAGTGATGTGGAGAGGGGGGATTTGCTGCTTGATTAACAGCGTATCCTCCATATTATTTTACCCAGGCTTCATGCTCTGGAGAGGACACTCCAGCTTCGCATACAGAGTTGAAATAACACGGGAAGTACCAGTTACTGATTATAAGTTTTTGCTTGATTGGCATAGAGCATGACACCAGGGGCTACTTCCAACAGTGGGAGAGGTCATTGCACCTCACTAGGTAGCTACCGCCCACCTTAAGCTGGGCAGTAAGGTGCTACCTCGCCACAGTCTGTTAACCGCATGGGGTGTGTGGGGTTTAGGGTTGAAAGCCGACAAGCAGATCAATAACCCTGCACCATGAAATATTCATAAGAAAACTTCTGCCATAAAGTTGGGCACCTGGAATGTTCAGACAATGACCCCTGGCTTTTCTGATGACCTGCAGGAAATAGACGACGTGCGCAAGACAGGTGTCATTGACATGGAACTGAGTAGACTGCAGATGGACATTGTTGCCCTGCAAGAGACGAGATTGCCAGCCATGGGCTCTGTCAAAAGAAAAAAAAACTTCTCATTCTATTGGCAGGGAAAACCATTGAATGAGACCAGAGAATATGGTGTTGACTTTGCAGTCAGAGATACTCTGCTGAGATCAATTGTTCCACCTACTGTGGGAAGTGAAAGAATCCTGTTCCTGCAGCTCTAGTCATCAGCAGGACCAGTCACCCTCATTAGTGCATATGCACCAACACTGTCATCCACAACAGAAGTCAAAGACAAATTCTATGACAGTCTGGCAGCTACTATCAAAAAAGTCCCTGAGAGAGAGCCATTGTTCATTCTCGGATACTTTAATGCTAGAGTTGGTGCTGATCACAATTCTTAACCCATTTGTCTAGCCATTTTGGCATTGGGAAGATGAACGAAAATGGTCAACGCTTGCTGGAGTTTTGCTGTTATTATGGTCTTTGTGTCAGCAATACGTTCTTTAATACAAAGCTTCAACACAGAGTTTCCTGGAGACATCCAAGATCCAAGCATTGGCATCAGCTCGATTTGATCCTCACTAGATGTCCTAGCCTTCCTAGTATTATGATCATACACAGTTACCACAGTACCGATTGTGATACCGATAACTCCCTGCTGTTTGCTGGTGTGTACTAGAGTAAAATTGTGAACAAAGAGATTGTATCACACGAAAAAGGAAGGAAGACCACAAAGACATCAGCAAGACTTGTGATCAAAGAAAAGTGAAGGAATTTGCCCAAGCGCTTGAGGAAAGCCTTCCAGGCCTGGCTGATGCAAATGCACCTGAACGATGGGAACATTTCAAGAACACTGTGTATGTCACCACCTTGTCCACATTTGGCAAGAAGACCAAAAAGACAGCAGACTGGTTTGAAGCCCATTCAGAGAGTTGATGCCAGCCATCGAGGATAAGAGGAGCGCTCTAGCAGCATACAAAGCCTGTCCTAGTGAGTACAACTTGCAGGCTCTTTGAGCTGCTCGTAGCAAAGTCCAACAGGCTGCCAGGAGATGTTCCAACCATTATTGGCTTCAGCTCTGCTCTCAGATACAGATAGCAGTGGACACAGGTAACATCAAGGGAAAGTATGACGGTATCAAGCAGGCTTTAGGTACAATACAGAAGAAATCTGCTCCCTTGAAGTCTGCTACAGGCGTGATCATCCAGGACCAAGCACAGCAGATGGAATGCTGGGTGCAACATTACTCTGAGCTATATTCCAGAGAGAATGTAGTAACCAAAGAGGCATCAAATAACATAGAGTGCCTGCCTGTCTTGGAAGAGTTGGACAGGGAACCAACTTTAGCAGAAATAAAAGCGGCCTTGGATTCCCTCGCTTCTGGCAAGGCACCTCGGAAGGATAACATCCCTGTTGAAGTGCTGAAGTGCTGTAAAGAGATCATCACCACCGAGCTGTATGAAGTTTTCTGTCTTTGCTGGAGGGAAGGTGGAATTTTTTGCATTTGTTTCATCTCCACCTTCTCCTTTCTGGTTCATGCAACCATTACTTCCCTCATCTCCTCCCACCACCATCTTTTCTTCCTCTCTTATTTCCCTTGAAGAGAACAGCAGAATGCTTCTGTAGATACCAGCACCAAATGAATTGCTCTCACAGAGCCTAAACTGCCAGGCTCTGAGAACCTCTCAGAACCAAGTGGACAAGTTCCTGGGCTGCCCACAGTGTATGCAGTTTTCCTCACACTTGCCTGGACAGCCAACAATCAAAGCTGGCTCTGACAGATTTTGAAGGATCAGCAGTTCCAGAACAGTCAAGTCCATAGAGGCACGCAACACAATGTCACCTCTCTGGCATAGTGCCACCCGAGGCGACTTCCTCACTTTACCTAATGGCAGTGCTGGCCCTAATTTTTCTAATCAGGGTTCTCTTCAATGAAAAGACAGCCCATGATGGGGGAAATATTTGTTTTGTTTTCCCAACCTATAGACCTCCGTAGTGAAACTGTTATGTAGTTCTGGGAATTTGATGATGTTGATGAGGACAATGATCTGCTTGTTGACATTGTATAATAGATTTTTCTGGCTTCTACAGATCACAGAGTAGTATTTCACACCCAGAGTGCACCTTTAACTGAAGCTTGTGTTTGTTGACTTTGGAATCTCTTATTATGTATTTATCACTTTGGAATCTGTTATTATTTATTCATCACTTATCTCATTCTCAAACCATTGTTTCTTATTCTCACCTGTGGGATGCTGAACTATTTTCTCCAGTTGTTAGGTAGAGCTGCCAAAAACCTCTACAAGAATGTTCTTTCTCATATTCTCACATTGAGGGTGGGAAATCTTGAAAGTGAATTAGTTAGTCAGTAAATTAATAAGTTTGTCATAATTCTTCACGCCCTTAGTGGGACACCCCTTAAGTCAGATTGTGACCTATTATTTAATTGTGACTCAATAGTTTTAAAGACCTATGTGCATTGTCTTCACAGGGCTAAATCACAGTTTGAAAATGTAACTTTATTTTGATTACTACTCCTATAACCCCCAAATTATCAGAAAGAAACAGTAATTCTCCCAGGAATCTACTTCTTCCAATAGTAAGGTATTTTTAGAAACCACACTCTGAACTGAGAAAACCAAAAATAAATAGTGTTACCATTAAGTAACTAGTAAATATATTTTTTTGCATGTTATTACTTTCTTTTATTATAATAATAATTATTTTATAATCATTACTTCTGCTGCTTATAATAAAAATGAAATACTAATTCCCATCTACGCAGTTTGTCCTCCTTTTTTTATTTGCGTTCTGTGATTGCTTCTGACTTGGTGGTAAATGAACCAACAGAGAAACAGCAGTGGCTCCATAATCTTTAATGCTGACACCGTGTGCATTGTTACCTTTTGCTAAGATGAACTGGCTTCGCCTTGCAGGGCTTGGCCACCATTCCAGCATTAGGAAGAGGAGCCGAGGCATATCATATTTTCTTTTATCACCTCTTGGCTTTGGGCCTTTTGATTGTGAGTTGTTTTATTCTTAAGCCTCCAAGTGGAGTTCAAATGGGGTTTTGAAAGCAAACGGAAATCTAGCTCATGTCGACCTTTCTAAAGCAAGATCTTGATATATGTTTCTTTCTTCCTTTCTTCCTTTTCCTTTCTCAGCCCCTAAACCCACAGCTAGATAATGCTTTTTCCTGCTGTGAGATTTTTTAAAGTCAGCAGACACCTCCTGCAATCCAGAGGCAATCCATTTTTTGGATGAAAAAAATCAAGTGTAGCTCTCACACAGATCTATGAGCTGATCGGAGGTAATTGACAGCTCACATGCTTTGGTTTCCAGGCAGAGTTAGAAGGAACAGAAGCCCTGTGGGGTTCATTTGGGCAGAGATAAAGCAGGCTTTTATGCAGCACTCATGCAGAGAGCATAATTAACCTTTTAGAAGTTTAAGAATGATCAAATTGTTATTCATTTTTGCAAATGAGGAAAGGGAGCTTCTTTTTCTGGCTGCAAAATGCCAGTACTGATTTCAAGGTCATTTGATCTTTACCGACTGTATATACTGTATATATTTATATCTGGAGAGATAGAGAGCGATGCATGCATGCTTTTTTTCCTGCTTATAAAATGGGAAATGTTGCCCCTTGCAGCAATTATTCACTTGATAAAATGTATCTGTGTGGTATTTATTTATCATTCAATCATGTCAGTCTGACACATTCCTAGAAATGCTGCCACACATTCTTCATCATATCAAGATTATGCCAGTATTTTGTGTTTTATTGGAAAGCAGACAGTGGTAAGATGTGTATAATAGTGATGCACATCTTAAAAACACAACTACGGTTAGTTAGTTAGATAAATAAGTAGCAAAGCTTGTAATATGGGGGTGGGTGGGTTTTTCACTACTAATTGAACATGGAAATATAAAGCATTTTATGAAGCATACTAATTTCTCATAAATGTGAGTTCTTTTTTACATAATAATCTTAGAACTATAGAGCTGGAAGAGACCCTATGGATCATCAAGTCCAGCCCCTGCCAAGGAGGCACAGTGGGGAATCGTACTTGTAAGATGTACTGTATATAACAAATCATGTCCTTTAGCAATGTATCTCACTATTTTTGTCATACTGGCTAAAGTCAAGTTGCAACTAAAGTAGGTCCATTGAATCATTGGGGATTTGGTGACACGTGTGTAAGTTCGATTGATTTAGAGGGCCTCTTCTAGTTGTGACTTACTACTGGATTTCAGCCACAGAATAGAAATTTAGCTTATGTTCATAAGATATGGATTCAGGCAGATATTTCCATTTTCTCTTCATGAAAAATCCATTCAAATACTACTCACAGTGATACATTCTCACACCTAACTGGCTTCAGTGACATAGAATAAAACTGGCCAAACCCCAGTGGGGTAATTCTATATAAAACACTTTACTTTGGTGCCTAACCAATGCTTCCTCCACCATCACCCACAATCCTAGCTTTGCAGGACAGACAAAAAAAAAACCTGCTCTGAAGTTTTGGGGCTCTAATATATAATTTTCTGAACTACCCACAAGTTCTTGGTACACAGCCTGAGGAAAGAGAATTATTATTGAAAGCTACCTGTCTACTGTTCACTGGTTGGTTGGTGGTCTAATAAAGATATCACCTGCTCTTGCCTTTGTGTTGGTTTGAGGACCACATGGCCTTTTTCTGATTTTTTCTGAAGTCTTTAAGATACCCTTGAATGGCTGCCCAGGGCACCGACTGGAGAACAACATGGACTCTTGACACCAGCCAAGCAGCACTACATGCTGAAGAAAATGCCCACCAGGTAACACTACTGATTTGGCTAAAACTGGCTATTCCTGGTGAGTGAGAATCCCAATTCTCTGATGGAGGCTTGGCTTGTTGCTGTGTTAACTTGTTTTCCCTAGCCAAAATGAAACTCTGAGTTTCAAAAGAAGTCAAAGCAGCGAATGCGGTGGACGCAGAGTGCTTGGCAGTTCTTTGAAGAGTTGGGTGATAAATTCCAAGCTGCTGCCTCAAGAGGAGTTTGAAACCACACCCTCCTCTCACAGGCCTTTTGCAGAGTGCATCTGAACTCATTTTAAGAAGCTAACCTGGCCCAAACAACAGCCATGGAACACTGGGACTACTGACAAAATATTGGTACACAGCTGAGGAAGATGAATTATCGTCGAAAGCTAGCTATCTACAGTTTGCTTGATTTTGTTTTAAGTGGTCTAAATAAAGGTGTTATCTGGTCTTTCATTTTTACTGTTTTGGGGATTAAAAAAAGAGGGTCCATAAAGATTGTCAATGGAAACTGAGTGGAGATGGGCAGAAACCACTGGTTCAGCACTCTGTGCCAGTTTGTTTAGCAGCTGTACAGGTGTTGGGTGCTTCAAAGCCCCAACTTCTCTGACAGGCGCCCGCTCAGAGGCAGCAGCCTGGCTTCCCTGACCCACCTCCTCTGGGCACTGCCTCTGAGTGGCTGCTTGGCTGTTAAATGAACTGGCACAAACCCCTGAACCAGTGGTTCACGCCTATCTCTAAAACTGAGGTCAAAATCATTCATAGCTTGTGAAAGATTAATAGAGAAGAAAAATGGGATTGGGAATAAACTCGTTTGAAATGTGATATTGGAGGAGAACCTTACATATAACAGGGACCACCACAAAGGCAGATCAGTGGCTGTTCAATCAAATTGTCACTGAACTCTCAACACAGCAAAAATAAATAACCGAGGCTATCCTATTATGCAGATATAATGATAGTACAAAATAGATCAGAAAGGACAATGTTGCAGGGAAAAGTGGTAGTGGGGGCAGTAGTAAAAGAGGGAGACATGACATGAGATAGGTTAAATAAATGAAAGAAGCCACAGATGTTAGTTTGCATGATCTGAGCAGAGCTGCAAATGATGTGACATTTTTGGAGATGTATTAACTTATATAGTCACCACACACCGGAAGTGGTTGGGAGTTTTTGTTTTGTTTTAATTACCAAGAAACAGTATTGTGACAAGACGGGAGGAATGGTTGAGGTACCCAGGTAACACTAGAGACTATGATAGGCTATAGCAGTGGTGGTGAGCCTTTTGGGGCCCGAGGGTCCAAACTGAGAGAAAAAAAGCCACTGTAGGCTGCAGTGGCCGAACCAGAAGTGGCATCGGAAGGGGGAATCCCAGGCATGCAGATGCCTCAAAACCCCACTCCAGACCCAGTGCCAGTGCCAGCTGCTCCGGATCCTGGCCTGTCCCCTGTTGAAGTGCCAGCAGCACGGCTGCAGCTGCCTCCTGAGGTTTAATTGCGGGGTGGGGGAAACGCAATCTGGCAACTTATGGCTTGCATGCCCGCATGCCATAGGTTCATCATTGCCGGGCTATAGGCACAAAACTTCTATTAATATTGAATAAGAGCATCCCCAGCCATAAGGCAAAAAGCAATCATTTCACAGCTTAAATAAGTAAGGTTCTGAACATTTGTTCTCTATTTTCTAAATATCTATGTTTGCATTTTTACAGCCAGATACAGAATACCTTGCAAGCATGAATCTTAAACAGCCTATTTGGCTAGGAAGGAATCAAAAAATTCTCATCCTGACAGTCAGCTAATTGGGTCCTGATTGACAGGTTTAGAGTTCAGATTATACCAGATACTGAAAAAAAATAGTTTTCCCTCTTGAAAATTTATATTAAGAGACTGGTCTCAGAAATCCTGAGAGAATGTTTACTGAAAATATTTTAGTTTAGGACAAAACACAACTGCTATGTGCTTTTGTTACATGTTGGGAAATAATTTGAATATGCCTTACAAAATTGTATACTAATTATCTGAAGATAGAATAAAAAAGTCCCCCTTTCTGCAGGATTGTAACTCCACTGGATTCTTTAAAGCAATACCGCTCAGTTTTAAAAATTACAATTTGTTGCTTGGGTTTCCCCCATTTTTAGAATTGCCTTATAGAATGTTGATTTGCTGTGCCACACAATATCATTACTGCACTGTTATGCAGCTACAATGTATCAGCAGCAAAGGACAATGATGAAAATATGGTAGCCTGATTAGATAGGGATTTGGATAATGAACTCTCTCTGGCCAGTTCACCTATCCCACCATATTGGGAAAAACTGGACCACTTGCCATTTTGTAATGTCTGCCTGTTAGATCAGTTTTAAATGAAAGTAAAGATAGTACTGAGTGTAGTCCGAGGAATTTTGAGACCCAAAGTGGAACTATAGGTCTTCCCTTTAAAAAAAAGTATTTTGTTTTCACAGTATGGAAAATTATAGACATGCTGACATTTAAACCTTTGCTTTTCATAGCATTTCACACTTTACACCATTTTAAAAGGCAGCTATTAACATTTACAAAAATCTTTCTGAAACCAAATGTTCTAACATACAGAATTCCAATTATGCTGCATATGAGGGTTATCAAGCATTCTTCTACAATACTACTTTGAAATGTGTGGTATTAAACCAAGAACTAAAATGTCAGTTGCACACAGACAATAAATTAAGGTTTATAAAACCATGTAAGATTTATTTAATATTACAATTTTGACCTTTAGGCTGCCTTAACTGTGGCTTGTGTAACGTTTTCCTCACAGTTGCATTCTTCCTGTCATATGACTAATATTGTTTGAATGTTACAAGAAAGGTTGTTGTGGTGCATGCTTGTGAAGAAGGATTTGTGATATTAGCATGTTTGTATCACTGTCTCACCCTCACTCCATAAAATATTTTTATTCTTTGGCATATTGACATTAAGCTATTTTCCAACGTAATCAGCTAAGGTCTTCAAATGTCCCTGGTATTTTCACTCAAGGTCTTTAACTCATCACAGAAATGGCAATTTTACTTTATATGTTATACACCCAAACCTCAGAGGTAACATCTGCAGGGAAAATTCTACAACAGGAGAATTCATCTGTGTAAGGAAAATGAAATTAAACACAGTTTTCCTTAAAGCCTTGCATAACTTTGAAATGTGAACTGTATTTGTGATTCTTTTCTGGCCACTGTGTGATAGAAAGGGTGACTGGGTTGGCCAATGACTTCATCCTATGGATGGTGGGAATGTAGTGGCCATTCTGATGTTTACAGACTACAAATGACATCACCTTTGACAATTGGTCACACTGGCAGGGGTTGATGGGAGCTGAATTCCAACAACATGAACCACAGCTTCCCCTGTAATTGTTATAGTGTTTTTGCATTTCCTTTTTCTCACTCTTATGCCTACATAACCCCATCTTCCCTGTAATCCACCTAGAATAAAATTCCCATCCTCTTTCACCCATCATTCTAGTAATGAATGAGCAAATGAGCAGCTGCCAGAAAATATCTTACTCCATGTGTTTTTTCCTGCTAGGGCATGTCCACATGTCCTTAATTGTCAGGGCTGGGAATGCAGTCCATCCCACAATGTATCTAAGCCACCAATGATCCTCTCCATTTACAATCTGAGAAGGGATGATGCCAGACCAGATTGAGTTTTTTCCTAATCTGCAGTTGGTTCCATTAATGCAGCACAGCTTTGATCTCACAAAGATCTCACAAAGAAGTAACTGTCTAAGCATCTTTACCCATGTCTGTTTATTCCCATCTCATATTTTCTCCCACTGAATTAAACCAAACATAATCCCAACTAAGTGTACTTTAGATTGCAGCAGCATTTCTATCTACAGTACCAGCTCAGGAAATGGCAGACATCCATACTCAACTTTTTAATTCTATATCAGTTCATTAATTTGACTTATACGTAACTGGCCCCACAAGAAATTGAGGCAATGACATTGTTGTTGTTTAGTTGTCAAGTCATGTCCGACTCTTCGTGACCCCATGGACCAGAGCACGCCAGGCCCTCCTGTCTTCCACTGCCTCCCGGAGTTGGGTCAAATTCATGTTGGTCACTTCAATGACAGTGTCCAAGCATCTCATCCTCTGACATCCCCTTCTCCTCTTGCCTTCACACTTTCCTAACATCAGAGTCTTTTCCAGGGAGTCTTCTCTTCTCATGAGATGGCTAAAGTATCGGAGCCTCAGCTTCAGGATCTGTCCTTGCAGTGAGCACTCAGGGTTGATTTCCTTCATTATTTTTATTTATTTATTTATTTATTTATTTATTTATTTATTTATTTATTTATTTATTTATTTATTTATACCCCGCCCATCTGGCCTAAAAGGCCACTCTAGGCGGCTATAGGTTTGTTTTTAATTTATAGGTTTGCTCTCTTTGCAGTTCAGGGAACTCTCAAGAGTCTCCTCCAGCATCACAATTCAAAAGCATCAATAGATACAATTAAAATGTCAAATGAAGGGAAACATAAAGATTCAAACACAATTTTAAGCACACCAATAAAATAAATTATAACATTGATCCACTGTTATTTATTTGGATATTTTTCTTGCTTACTTCCTAATTTGTTCTGTTTCTGTAGTACTGATGATGTGCCCAGAAGAGCAACAGTTGTACACAAGTCAGGAATGTTGACAAACCTGATGGAACTCAATAATTTGAAGAAATTTAAAAATTGTTAAAGAAAAAATATGCTAAAGGGGAAGGGAATCATTTTTAAAAAAGGCAAATGTCCCATGAACACAAAATGCTTTAAATAGTTAGTAGTTATGATGACTGTATATACCCACCAGCAAGAGAGACAGTTCACTTCTTCCCCCTGTTTCTGGGGAAATTTGGGTGCAACTACACAGTGGGAAAAATATGAAAGAATCCACTGTGAAGTTGCACTCAAAAATTTGGCTTTCCCTGGGTGAATTTTTTTTAGTTTATTATACAGGAGTCAGTGGAGACAGAAAGGTGGAAATTGGCAATCAGCCTTTTTTGCAGCTTGTTAAGGTAGCTCTGTTATGGCCATTGAAATTTACAGGAGGCACAGTTCCAGCAGACAACCTGGATATTAGCTGAAAACTCTAAATTTCCTGCTCTTTTTCTCTCTGCTTTCATTCTCTACCCCACCCCTTGATCATCTAGGTGCCCTACTGCAACAGCACCAAGTTGAAGGAAGGGAACGGAAGGCTGAGGAAACAGACCCACATTTGGGGAGAAGAATATTCAAATGACAGTGTTTCCTCTTTCACTGCTTCTATAGCGTTGCTGGCTGGAGTAGTTTGAAAACAACAGGTACAAAGCTCACCCCATAAACTCAAGTGATCTTGCAGTCTGAACCAATGCAAGGGCATTTTATTCCAAAACCGTCAAGCCCCAGCAACAGGGAGAAACTATGTACGGCAGCAGAAGACTCTGGGCTGATTCACATTGATTTGTACATTATGTAGTCTATGGAAAATAATGTGAATCTGACTGTCCCGGTTTTGGAGCATTTCCTGCATTATTTGCCAGTGTAGTCACCTCCTTAATGGAAGGGAGCTATTGCATCCATGTACTGCTTGTGGGCTTCCCACAGGCAATTGGTTGGCTGTTGTGGTATTAGAACGCTGATTGAATTAGAAATACTTTTATCAGTAATAGAATGAAAAGGCTTGGAAAATAGAAGAGAGAAAACTGTGTAGGTATAAAAAGAATAAGAGAGCACTAACTTATTTTTCATATAGTTCATACCCTGATATATCCCCAATAAAGCCAAAGAGGAGCACTCACAGGAATCACTGGAGAAACTCTAGATATTAGTATTGTATAGTTGGGAGTGGATATTGGTATATTCACTTCCTCACCCAATCCTACCCATTTCAAATGTAGCAACCAGTCTCTTACCCCCATTGACCTCTTTGTGGACTCCAGGATTCCAAGATACATCAGTGAGAGGGTGGTTTGTCGAGACTGTCCACCATCGTTATGGATGAAATAACTGGGAAAGGTTTCTCCAATGAAAGGAGAAAGTTTCTCAATGTTGAGGTTCACCATTAGCAGCAATTGTAGTACAGCTTTGTGCTTTCCCCTGTAAGGATTCTTTCTATGCTGGGCTTGGGAGTTGGCGTGCCACAACCAACAGCAACCACACACTATTTTGCTATCCAACAATTCTCTGTATCTTTTGTTATTGAAAACCACGGTGGTGGCTGCACGAACGCCACCATCCCCTTAAAAGGTGGAGAAATGTTGGAAATTCTAACAAGAAACCTTCTGTTACAAAGAGAGTAAGAAATAGTTAAATCTAAGAATGTTTCTCTGAAAAGAAAGTCTTCTGATAAATTTTGGCTTAGTGCTAATTGTCATTCTTCAGAATTCAGAACTTTCTCCAGCTATATTTTGAAAAGAACATTATAGATTAATTTTGTGATTATTGCAGAAGATGTATGTAGCACAACTCCATCTTTATAAGCATTGTAGACAGATTGGAGGGCAGCCCAGGAGAGGGTAATTACAGTGTTATGATTCGTCCTCCAAGTTTTTAAAGCACACCCCTCCCCGAAAAAGAGCCTTAATCCCCCCCACTTCATTTTCATAGCTCTTTGGAATTTACTTTGAGTTCAATGTAAATCATGGATTGCTGCCTTGTCGTGGCGAAGGGGCTTGAGTAACTCAGAGAAGCTGTGGGCTATGCCGTGCAGGGACACCCAAGACGGACAGGACATAGTGAAGAGTTCCGACTAAACGCAATCCACCTGGAGTAGGAAATGGCAAGCCACTCCAGTATCTTTGCCAAGAACGCCCCATGATCAGAAACAAAAGGCTAAAAGATATGACGCTGGAAGATGGGCCCCTCAGGTCGGAAGGCGTCCAACATGCTACTGAGGAAGAGTGGAGGACAAGTACAAGTAGCTCCAGAGCTAATGAAGTGGTTGGGCCAAAGCCGAAAGGACGCTCAGCTGTGGACGTGCCTGGAAGTGAAAGGAAAATCCAATGCTGCAAAGAAAAATACTGCATAGGAACCTGGAATGTAAGATCTATGAACGTTGGGAAGCTGGAGGTGGTCAAACAGGAGATGGCAAGAATAAACATCGACATCCTGGGCATCAGTGAACTAAAATGGACAGGAATGGGCGAATTCAGCTCAGATGATTATCATATCTACTATTGTGGGCAAGAATCCCGTAGAAGGAATGGAGTAGCCCTCATAGTCAACAAAAGAGTGGGAAAAGCTGTAATGGGATACAATCTCAAAAATGATAGAATGATGTCAATACGAATCCAAGGCAGACCATTCAACATCACAATAATCCAAGTTTATGCACCAACCAGCATTGCTGAGGAGACTGAAATTGAACAATTCTATGAAGATTTACAACACCTTCTAGAACTGACACCAAAGAAAGATGTTCTTCTCATTCTAGGGGACTGGAATGCTAAAGTAGGGAGCCAAGAGATAAAAGGAACAACAGGGAAGTTTGGCCTTGGAGTTCAGAACGAAGCAGGACAAAGGCTAATAGAGTTTTGTCAAGAGAATAAGCTGGTCATCACAAACACTCTTTTCCAACAACACAAGAGGCGACTCTATACATGGAAATCACCAGATGGGCAATATCGAAATCAGATTGATTATATTCTCTGCAGCCAAAGATGGAGAAGCTCTATACAGTCAGCAAAAACAAGACCTGGAGCTGACTGCGGTTCTGATCATCAGCTTCTCATAGCAAAATTCAAGCTTAGACTGAAGAGATTAGGAAAAACCACTGGGCCACTCAGGTATAATCTAAACCAAATCCCTTATGAATACACAGTGGAAGTAAAGAACAGATTTAAGGAACTAGATTTGGTGGACAGAGTGCCTGAAGAACTTTGGATAGAGGCTCGTAACATTGTCCAGGAGGCAGCAACGAAAACCATCCCAAAGAAAAGGAAATGCAAGAAAGCAAAGTGGCTGTCCAACGAGGCCTTAGAAATAGCAGAGAGGAGAAGGGAAGCAAAATGCAAGGGAGATAGGGAAAGTTACAGAAACTTGAATGCAGACTTCCAAAGAATAGCAAGGAGAGACAAGAGGGCCTTCTTAAATGAACAATGCAAAGAAATAGAGGAAGATAACAGAAAAGGAAAGACCAGAGATCTGTTCAGGAAAATTGGACATATTAGAGGAACATTTTGCGCAAAGATGAACATGATAAAAGACAAAAATGGAAGGGACCTAACAGAAGCAGAAGACGTCAAGAAGAGGTGGCAAGAATACACAGAGGAATTATATCAGAAAGATTTGGATATCCCGGACAACCCAGACAATGTAGTTGCTGACCTTGAGCCAGACATCCTGGAGAGCGAAGTCAAGTGGGCCTTAGAAAGCCTGGCTAACAACAAGGCCAGTGGAGGTGATGGCATTCCAGTTGAACTATTTAAAATCTTGAAAGATGATGCTGTTAAGGTGCTACATTCAATATGCCAGCAAGTTTGGAAAACTCAACAGTGGCCAGAGGATTGGAAAAGATCAGTCTACATCCCAATCCCAAAGAAAGGCAGTGCCAAAGAATGCTCCAACTACCGTACAATTGCACTCATTTCGCACGCTAGCAAGGTTATGCTCAAAATCCTACAAGGTAGGCTTCAGCAGTATGTGGACCGAGAACTCCCAGAAGTACAAGCTGGATTCCGAAGAGGCAGAGGAACTCGAGACCAAATTGCTAACTTGCGCTGGATTATGGAGAAAGCCAGAGAGTTCCAGAAAAATATCTACTTCTGCTTCATTGACTATGCAAAAGCCTTTGACTGTGTGGACCACAGCAAACTATGGCAAGTTCTTAAAGAAATGGGAGTGCCTGACCACTTTATCTGTCTCCTGAGAAACCTATATGTGGGACAGGAAGCAACAGTTAGAACTGGTCATGGAACAACTGAGTGGTTCAAAATTGGGAAAGGAGTACGGCAAGGCTGTATATTGTCCCCCAGCTTGTTTAACTTATATGCAGAATACATCATGCGGAAGGCTGGACTGGAAGAAACCCAAGCCGGAATTAAGATTGCCGGAAGAAATATCAACAACCTCCGATACGCAGATGATACCACTCTGATGGCAGAAAGTGAGGAGGAATTAAAGAACCTTGTAATGAGAGTGAAAGAGGAGAGTGCAAAAAACGGTCTGAAACTCAACATCAAAAAAACTAAGATCATGGCCACTGGTCCCATCACCTCCTGGGAAATAGAAGGGGAAGATATGGAGGCAGTGTCAAATTTTATCTTCCTGGGCTCCATGATTACTGCAGATGGAGACAGCAGCCCTGAAATTAAAAGGCGCCTTCTTCTTGGGAGGAAAGCGATGACAAATCTTGACAGCATCTTGAAAAGCAGAGACATCACCTTGCCAACAAAAGTCCGAATAGTCAAAGCTATGGTTTTTCCTGTCGTGATGTATGGAAGTGAGAGCTGGACCATAAAGAAAGCTGACTGCCGAAGAATTGATGCCTTTGAATTGTGGTGCTGGAGGAGACTCTTGAGAATCCCCTGGACTGCAAGGAGAACAAACCTATCAGTTCTAAAGGAAATCAACCCTGAATGCTCACTTGAAGGACAGATTCTGAAGCTGAGGCTCCAGTACTTTGGCCATCTCATGAGAAGAAAAGAGTCCTTGGAAAAAACCTTGATGTTAGGAAGGTGTGATGGCAAGAGGAGAAGGGGACGACTGAGGATGAGATGGCTGGACAGTGTCTGCGAAGCAACCAACATGAACCTGACCAACTCCGGGAGGCAGTAGAAGACAGGAGGGCCTGGCGTGCTCTGGTCCATGGGGTCACGAAGAGTCGGACACGACTAAACGACTAAACACACACACATTTGCTTTTGTTTTTGTTTTTCTTTCTATGACATAGCTCTTTGTTATTGTTTACCTTTTCTGGCTGCTCACCTTTCCCGATCTAAACAAGCGTTGTGAGCTGGCTTACTTTACAGTGTTGTTCTCTGGGCTTTAACTGAAGTCTTGGATTGCATAAATGATTGTACAATGTGAAATAGAACATTTATGTCTATCTTCAATTACCCCTTCAGTTGCCTGACGAAGTGGACTTGTCCACAAAAGCTCACATTAAAATAGAGCAGTTAGTCATTAAAGCATCAGAACGTTTTTGCCTTTATTTTTAATTTTTCTTTTTACTTGATACTCTTAAGTACAGTAGGTGCAAGAATCTTGAACCTCACTCATTAGGATTTCTCCAGAATTTCTCATCCTTTGAAATTCTTCTTGAAAGGTTTCTTTAATAGCAAATTGTAAGAGAATGCTTGAATTCACCACAGCACTACTCTGCGATTTCCAAGAATTAGCTCAACAAATTTTGCATGTGAGGTAAGAATTCATTTAGAGCAGGGATTTCCAGGGATTTCTGTACTTGAGTTTTTCTGTACTTTTGAGTTTTTCCCCCAAATGCCTCAGCTACATATGTGCCAATGATTTGTTGAGGGATGCTGCTTGTTTCGCATATGTGTGATTCAGTGAAACCTATTCTGCCACCGCAGACTATTTATTTGATTTTAAAATGGCTCACAGTAGCTTTGTATCTAGGTTTAGCAACATTCAAAGATGGGATGAAAAGAGATGAAGAGACTTCCTATCATCAGACAGCTGAGAAACACAAAGAGAAGAGATAGATAAGCATGTTGTGGCCTGTAGCTGTTGCACAATTGGAATGTAGGAACTTTCCCAAAACATTCCTTCTGCTTGTAAATTGCACATAACATTCACACACAAACCCTGGGGCCAAAGGAGACGTGACACTGATTGCATGAATGCAATCAGTATGCATAAATACAATTAATTACATAAATGCATCTCAGGCATATGTGTTTTTATGATGTAAGCAGCAGCTGTCTGGAATCAGAGCAGCTCTGAATCACAGAGGAAGGTGTTTAACTCTTTTGCTCCCTTCCATAGACTTGACAAACCCTAGTGTGGATGGAAGCTTCCCATGAAAGGCAAATAGCAGCGTGCATTTATTGAGGCATGTTTCTTTTGGTCAGAACTCATGGCAGAGGGAGAGTGAGTTTCCCCTCCTTCCTCTTCTAGCCCCACTGCAGCTACTTCTGTAACAAAAACATGCATGTTAAGTGCATCTGTGTCATTAATGCTATTGCATCAACTAGTTTGGTTCTCAGAAATTTCTTTCAATGCCCAGAATTAATCTGATTGATGGGTTTCAATATATTTGTCATTCCACTTTGATACACACCCTCCACTGGATTTGTCAACCACAACCTCTTATAGCACCTACAGCTTATAGGATGGAAATGTCTGCTGTGTATATAACCTTTGATTAGGATGCAAATCTTCATTTATTTCATGCCCACCTTTGGAAAGATTTCCAAAATTGTCTCCTTGTTTGGTGAGATTGCAAGAGCTTTTGTGTATTTTTCAGTATCTTCATAAGTCTATGTGTATTTTTGCCCTTTTTTGGTGAAATAGTCATGGAAGTGGGTTTTGTTTTTGTTTTTTATACAAACTCTTTGTATTTTGCATCATATAATTATGCCAAATAATATTTTGTAGTTTGCAAAAATATTCCTTTTTGCACATATTATAAGTTTTGGGCACAATAAATACATGCGTTTTGCCAACACTTTTGGTAACGAAACAAGTAATTGTTCCCTCACTCTCATTCAGGAGCAAGAACTCAAGGACATAAGACACATTTCTGTTGAAGATAAGAAAAAAATATGAATGCTACAGAATCTTGAACTTGAAATCTTTGAGGATTTTGTAAAAATTCTTTGCATAGTTAATAGCCTAAAAACATCTGAACCAGTGTGCCTATTTTGTGTTTTCATGTTTATAAATCATTGCATTTACATATTTTGGTAGTCACTTTTGAACTTACTTTAAGCCACCTTGGGTTCTAATCCTAGGAAAAGGTGGGATACAAGTCAAATCAAATTTTTAAAAAAGTATTAAAAGCAACTATAAGTTGAGAAGACAAAGAGAGGACTCATGAGATTCTACAGCACTATCCCCCAATCTGGTGCTCTCCAACTAAGTTATACTATAACCTCCATCAAGATCAGTCAGCACAGTTACCCTGGCTGGGGATAATGGAAATTGCACACCAGTATGTCCAGAGCACATCAAGCTGAGGTGAGTTGAACAGACTGAGAATTCAAGAACTGTGGTCCAACAGAGGAGAAAGAAACCAGGGTTTGGAAAGGCTATGCAAGAGAACATCAGCAAAAGAGCTCGTTTCTGCCAGAAGAAGCCTCTTCTTTCCAAGGCAGATGATTTTTAAAGAAAATAATAAAGTCAAGCTTGTAGATCTGCCAGGGGGATTGATGGAACAGATGTAGAAAACTGCACTAAAGGTCTGCTCTGTAACCAGAGTCAGAAGCAAGATGTGCCATGAAAGTTGATGTGAAAGGGCACTCAAATGCCAATAAAATGTACCACCCGGGAGCTTTCTCTCCACATGTCCTTTTAGATAGTTCAGCTATGGAAATAAGGTTAAGATGTGGAGGCTTGATGGACAAAGATCAAAAAGGGAATTTAACTCTCTGTTTCACTCAAGCTGCAGTTTAGTGATCTGAAGAGGTCATCGTTATTTTCCAGAAGGGGAGAAGACCTTCAGAGGTCAAAATATTAAGAGTGGCACAGTGTTTCTTGCTGTAATTGTCTCAGCTGAAGTATATTAAACAGGAAACACCATTCAACCACCCAAGAATGAAATGAAAAGAAGGTCACTTAACTGCTACTTGCCAAATTTCCTACTGATAGCCTAATACTGGAAGGTAGAGGAAAAGATGGTGAGAGGAAAGAGAGACTGTTCTGTGCTAAGTGAGGCACAAACAATTCTACAGAGCCTGACACTAAAAGTTTAATATTGCTGCCTTATTACGTTGAATGAAATTAATTTTCTCCCTCATTGATTACTATCAGGAAGAGAGCGTACTTGGGACACTTTTTACCTCAGGTGCAGCATTACCTCACTCTGTTTAGTGGGGAGGCTAGATCTGCTCCACACCAAAGTCATCTCATTTGGCTAACAACAGGGTCATGAGGTTCCCTGACTCCCGCATGCTCCCCTTCAGGTACCCAGCCTTGCAAAGCTGGTGCAGGACCAGTCCTATAACTGGTCACATGACAGAAGCCTCCTGGAAGAGGAAAATTGTTATGCAGTTGACCATAAACATTTGGAAAATATTGACAGGATTTTAGCAGAAAGTCTGGAGAGGTTTTTTTGGCTTGAGTTTTCATGGACATAGCTCACGTTTTCAGATGCATATAATACAGTATGAAAGCCATGGGTTTATATGTGTACTGGTCACAGTTAGGGGCACAGGACAGAAGAAAGTAAGATGCAAAAGAAGCATAACCATTGTGCATGCTTGATTATGGAAAAGAGAGTGAAGAAATGGGCTTTGTAAGCAAAAGCTCATGCCAAACAAAGCCCACTAGCCTTAAAGTACCACAAGCCTGTTTGTTGTTTCTGGAACAAGAAACTCACATGTCTACTTCTCTGCGATTTCTTACTCATTTGGTTCTTAAAAGTTAGAAATGTTTATTTTCCTAGAAAACCGGTACTGGGTTGAGCAACATTTCAGACTCTTCAACTCAAAGTAAGTGGCTCTAATATGATGACCTTTTCAGTTTTCTTTATTGTTTTGACAGCAATCCATCTTTTATATTGACATCTTTATCATTATTTTATGTATTTATGGGATTCATTTTATGTTTCATTTCATTTGCCTTTGGGATCTCTGCTGGCTTTAATGGGCTGCACCAGTGCATATACTTGGCAGGAATATTGAGGTCTATCAGAAAGTTGTATGATTAGAAGCATCTGGATTATTCCTCGATGGCCTACACAAATACTTGGTATTTTTTCTGGCAGAGTGTAGTGGCTAGTAGTAAGCTTATGACTACTAAACAGAAGTAGCTACTCCAGAAACTTGCACACAAGCAACAGTAGAAAACTTATAGCTTCAGGAAATCCCGTTGGTTTTATGCAGGAAAAGGAGCCTAAAACTTACTTACAGAAGCCTCTAATGTTGGGTTCTACTCATGCAAATATATTGATACTCATAATTAAGGAGATCCCAAGAATGCACAACAACTGTACTCAGGACAAGACTAGATAGGGTGATTATTCCACCCTGATGCACCCTTCTGGTATTGCTAGTTACAGATCATTCTCTCCATCTCTTTTCTCTTCCCCTCCTTATTTTTTGTTTCTGTTTTGACAGCTGATCTGTCTCCAAGGGGTTGTTTGCTTTTCCAATCAGAAGAGAATACAAAATAAGGCATTTGGTATGCACTTCTGATCATACCACCACCGACATCACCAGAACCTTTGTAGCCCAATTCACTGCACACCCAAAAAGTCCAGTCTGGACTGGCCTTTACAAGGATGTAAACCCTAAGGGTAGCAAGTCATCTCCTTTCAGCCTAGAAGTGTTGGAACTGACTAAAGGTTAATCATGCTGAGGCTTAACCTATGGTCACATTGTGGTTGTGTCTGGTTGGGCAAGAAGGGTTTTGGATCAGGCATAGCTCAGCTCTTCTCATGCTGTGTGGCTCTTCTAGCAGATCCTAGCCAGCCAAAGGCCTGTGATTAATCTAAATGCCCCTAAGGCCAGCACATGTTTGAGTTAGGATTTCACACTTTCCTGAAGTACATTGGGGCCCAAATACTCTTTTGAGGCTTTTACTGTGACACAGACAGAAATAGCTTCCTTTCTGGAATCTTTCTGCTCAGTAGATTTTGACTTGGGGAGCAAAAGATTTTACAAATCAAGCCTAAAAACAGGTGGTTGTAGCATGGACGACCCATTCAGAGCAACTGTGTATAGAAAATACAGTGGATGGTTGATCTAATTTGTCCTAACTGGCATCTGGACACCAGTGTCCAGATTTCATATATTTGTAGCTATTTCAGAAGTTATATGGGATATGACTTAATGCCTGCCTTAGAGATGCAACATATGGTCTCTTGAAGCCTAGATCTGTGCATATTACAAGATCCGCTTATTTCCCCTGGCTTTTCCCAGATACTGGATGAGACTGATTAAGACTGATAAGAGGTCTTTGAGGTTCTTAATGTTATTTTGACATATTTTAAACATATGATTGCTGTGCATATGTAAGAGGGGGGGATTAACACAATGGATTCATAGAAGTACAGCTAGAGATAGATGCAACCCCTATATTGATCAGATGTAACAGAAAACAATTCTCTCTACCATGACTTTTATGCACATTCTAGTTATATATGAGATCGTTTCAAGCTCAGAGCAACAACATTACTTGCAGGTAATGAGGACATCATTTTATTTAAGTGTGTTCAGCAGGAGCCCCTGCCGCTTCTATGTGTCTGATGATTTCCTTAGATAATCCCTGAGGCAGGAGGTCACTGAAACTAATAAACTGCAATTCCTCTGTCTTTTCAAGCCAAACAATGTTTGCATCACTGGTGATTAGTGATCATAAACGGAATGAATTGGATCATAATTCAGAAATGTGTATTATTAATAATCAGGATGTTAATGAACAAGGAGAAGAAGAATGCTCATAATGATTACGAACTATCTTTCCAAGCACCCACAGTCCTGGCAAGTGTTCCTTAACATATATTTTGAGCAATTTGGCAGTGAAAACAGAGGTATTAATTTTGTTTTATCGTTCTGTGGGGAAATTAAGAAACTGATCTAAAGAGTACTTCAATAACAGGAAGCACTAAGGGGCAAAAAAGAGAAAAGAATAGTAAGAGGGAAATATGTGCCATGCAGAGGGATGAATGTTTCATCTGTGTCGCTATTGTTACACACCATCAAATCGCCTATGACTTATGACCATCCTGTGAATGAGTGATCTCCAAAATGGTCTGTTCTTAACAGTTCTGCTCACCTTTTCTAGATTCAAAGCAGGTTCCCTTTATGGATTCAATCCATCTCACGTTTGGTAATCTTCTTTTCCTGCTGCCTTCAACTTTTCCTAGCATTATTGTCTTTCCACATTAGCCTTGTTTTCTCATGATGTGCCCAAAATATTCTGGGGGTGAGGGGATACAACCCTGCATGTTTCTGCTTTAACCCTCTTTAGCCTACATTACATCAAATACATTTTTTGCTTCTAGAAAGAGGTCAGGCTTCATTTACTGTCATTTATTCTGCTTTCTGACAATCCATGCTATCTGCAAAACTCTTCCAGCACCATGTGATAAAAGAGTTGTCACATTTCTGGACATGGGCAATCTTAACTCAAACTTGCACCAGTTGCTGGGGATAGGATTAGGCACAAGTGTCTTCTAATGACAGAAATGTCATTCTGTTGGCAGAAGCCATTTTTGCCAGTTGATCTTTGATCTTGACAGAGAAATCTGTTAGCAGAACAACTCTGCTGGCTAAGATCATCTGCTAAACAGAAAAAGTGGGGTGGAGAAGGGAAGGGATCTGAGAGGGACCAAATTACAACCAATCCAAACTTTCGGTGGTCCTGATACAATGTTAAACTAGGGAGAGGGTAATCCTAAGCAATTTCCAACATATTTCTGCTGGCAAGGGTTTTAACACAGTCCTGCTTCAGTTGGCCTAGAGCCAGTGCAGCTAGCCCTTGGTTATCTTGGCCTATCAAAGCTGTGCTCTAACTCTAATGTCATTTTTGCTGAGGGACACAACGCGTGAAAGGCTACATGTGTTAAATGCAGAATAGCTAAGGCTAAACTTCCACCATATCCAGTTAAAAGGACCAGGTGGCGGCTGATGAGAAAGGCTCACTGCTTAAGACTTGGAGGAATTACAGGGAGAGTTAAAATCTGTCTGTTCATAGACAAAAAGTGAGCTGGTCTAAGGCCTTGGGTTCTTTGGAGAATTCTTGTCAGTGAGGGACAAATCATTTAGATCAGATATCAAGGCCATCACATATTTCCTTTGTCTGCCCAATTCTCTCTGTGTCATCCTTGCACACTTCCCTAGTCCTCTGGTAGCTTCCTCTTTTATAGTCTAAGTAAGCTATAAGAATAATTTGTCAAACAACTCTCTGGAATAACTAAATGTGTTGTCCCAAGCCGTAGCACCAGTGCAACCAAAGAACCCAAAAAACAAAAGGAACTGGGAACATCTGGTAGATCTGATTGTGAAAGAGGGACCGAAGGAGCAGAATGTATAAATGTATAGTTTTTAATACAATTAAAAACCTGCCCAGTGTATTTGCATGTGCCTTCAGGATCAAAATCTGTTTATACAGAGATAGCTCATGGACCAGGATGGAGAGCATCTCACCCCAGAATTCTGGAGGCACTCCCACCTACAACTTCCCGAATTCCAGACTGTCCAATGACCATGCTGGGTATGGATTCTTGTAACGGCAGTCTAAAACAGAGATTAAGAAAGTCCTATTTTGACCTTTCAGAATCCCCAGGCAGCCTGGCTTATGTCATAGCGCAAAAAGTTACTTTTCCAAGCTGTAGTCCGAAAATAATTCCCTAAACACTGACCAGTTCATCAAAAAGATGCCCACAGGACTAAAAATACACTGCTGAAAAATACACATACCTCTGGCATCAGCAGATGCCAGAGGTATTTATGTAGTTTTAGCACATGAGGAGAAAGAGGGTAGCTTCGGGGTGGGAGTGGGCGGGCAAGAAAACTGGCAGGGACATCTTTCCACCATCACTTCCTTTTTTTCAAAAAATTATCAGTGGAAATATAACTGCCAGCAATCAGGAGGGAAACTGCCACACAAAGTCCTGCTTATCAGCTTCCAGGATATGGTGATTTATTTAAAACGCACCACTGTGAAACATATGGAAGCTGGTGCCGCTTCATTTGAGTGCCTTGCAAGAGAAATGTAATTGTGTGGTTCTTTGCTGGAAAAGGTCTATTGAAAATTGGACACAGCGCCCTATACAGAATTTCCCCCCCCCTTTCCTTCTCTCTCTCCTTTTCCTTTCTCTCTCCCACTTTTTGCATAACTGTACACTCTGAGGACTTTATAAACAAGATAGACCAAAGTGGAAATCACTTAACATCAGCTTTGTGCATTTTGCTTTGAAAACGGCACTTTTGACTTATGTCTGTGTTTACAGAATCACCAGTAGACCGGTTCCTTTAATGAGCTGTAACTAAGAGCAGATTCACGGGAACATCAAGTACTTTCTCAAAATTCAGCCCAGTAACCAAAAGCATTTGATCTTTTATTGGCATGGCAAGACTGTTGTAAAAAGGAAGAAAGGCACTGAGTATTCAGTGCTGAATAACTGCAGATGGCTTCCCCTGAAGCAATTCTCATATTGGTAGGGTTACGGTCTGCTAATAATCAGTTTCAGCTCACTTCAGCACACAACTGCAAGTCTGCATGCATATGCATATATGTGCGCAGTTACAAACACAGATGGCACACATATCATAAATATACCTACCTACTTTTCTCTAGCTTTATGTATTTATTTATGTGCTTATTTTATTTAAAAAAATATTGCCATTTTCATTTTTTAAAAAAATCCCCAGAGTGGTTTACAATAGTAAAAACGAACAAAATCCTATAAAACCAATTGATAAACTAATAAAATATAGACTTCATTTACTTTAAAAAACATATTTTATTAACAAATCAAGAATGTACAAACACAACATAAAAGGAAAC
Organism: Pogona vitticeps; assembly: GCF_051106095.1. NCBI lineage: Eukaryota > Metazoa > Chordata > Lepidosauria > Squamata > Agamidae > Pogona > Pogona vitticeps. The sequence goes on along the minus strand of NC_135784.1, from coordinate 250,972,107 downwards.
AAAAGAACTGCACAAGTCTTACTAAAACTCAATAAACATTATTAGTAGACTCATCACTAGGACCAGTAGAGACAGATTTCCTTCAAACTCTTGATTATAATGTCACATAATGACATTTAGCTCATTTGGGTAAACAAATAATGTTTGCCTTCCAATCAGAAAGTCTTGCCATAGAGTAGACCAACAAACTTATTCTCCTTTAACAATCCATTTTAAAAAATGTGATATCACACGTCAACTTATCATTAACTGCTATTTCCCGCACTTCATTATACCATTCAACTAACTGAAAAAAATGTATTTAAGTTTCCACTTTCTCACAATAACTAATCTGGCTGCTGTTACCAAAATCACAATTACAGTAACTTTTTTTGCCCGATCCCACTATTCTTCATAGTAAATAAATAATGCAGTTCTGGGGGAAACTTCAAATGTTACTTTTACAATTTTTCCCCATTTCTTTAAATACTAACTTCCAAAACTTTTATTACTACACAGTCCCACCTCATATGGAGACAAGTACCTGCATCCTGTCCACAGCTCCAATATTCTTTGGAGTATTTTGAACTCATAATATTTCAATTCACAGTTGTCAAGTACCACCACCATCTCCAAAGTTGCAATTATTTTCTTTTAGTCTCATAGACACTGATTTTAAAATTCTTTTCCTCATATACTAATCCACATGTCTCTACTTATTTCTTTAGCCAAATTTGTTTCCTATGTTTTAAGAGTTTCTTGATGATTTTCTACCCCTGACAACACCATCTTTACCCACCATCTTTTTCATTGACTTTTCCTTTTCTCTCTCTCTTTGAATTATAATTTCCTCAAATTTCTGCCATTTTGTTTTTCTCATTTTCTTGTCCAATAATCTAACTGAATAATATTGATCCAGTTATCTTCACATTTTCTCTATTTTTAGTTTGATGTTTCTTTTCCAGAGCCAGTCTTTTACCCTGTATACCTGCTTTCTTTTTAATAAGTTCAGAAAAATTCCTTTCAAATTTTCTGGTTAAACTGCTGTACTGCAGCCAAAACTGTGCTCATGACCTGGGATTCAATCCCAGGTAGCGGCTCAAGGTTGACTCAGCCTTCTATCCTTCCGAGGTCAGTAAAATGAGTACCCAGCTTGCTGGGGGGGGGCAATGTGTAGCCTGCATAATTAACTTTTAAACTGCCCAGAGAGTGCTTGAAGTGCTATGGGGCGGTATATAAGCAGCACACTTTGCTTTTTGCTTTTACAAGGTATTAGAGAAATTAATGGAAAAATTATGTGTCTGTGTTTAGTCCAAATTTGCAACTTGTTTTTCAAAAAGGGATTTTCCAGTTCTTTTATACAAATATTATTATTTTCCCTAAAATATTTTCTATAGTGCCTTTTAATTATTGCATTTCCAAGTTAAATCAAAACAAAATATCTGGGGAAGATATAGTATCTGGAATAAAATTTAACTAAATAATAAGATTTTATTTTAGGAGGACCCAGCCCTCCCTCTTTTTGAGGTTAATACTGTAGTTTTTTGGTTATCCCAGCTCTTCAGTTACTGTTACAAAATTTATTAACCATATTTAGCCAGTCTTTTATATCTTCCTCCTTTATCGATACTGACTAGGACTTGTGGGGAGGGGGCAGGGTTGTAGTCTGAACAGTATATTTTTTTCAGACTCTGTGTTAAAAAATGTTAATGATTCTTCTAGCCCCAGTTTTTTGTTCGATTGTTACAGCACCACTATGCCAGAAATATATACAAGCTGTTATCAATGGCCTCTCAACATTGTCCATCAACTAGCATTGGGCAGGGAATATCATCATCATCATCACCACCACCACCACCACCACCACCACCACCACCATCATCATCACCATTATTATTATTATTATTATTATTATTATTATTATTATTATTATTATTATTATTATTATTATTATTATTATTATTATTATTATTATTATTATTATTATTATTATTATTATTAACCAGTCTGTTCTCTAAATGTAGCTTGCCTACCTCAGCATTTCTTGTGTAATATTATGCATTCTGTGGGATATTTTCTTTTCCACAGGGAATATATTCTCCTTCATCATTCCCCACTGCTGTGTAACATTCACACACACACACAGAGAGAGGGGGGGGGGGAGAGAGAGAGCACACAAAAGGTTAATGGAACATTTGTGCTCCTGTCACACTTTTCCACACCAGATTTTCCTTTTTTCCCCCCTCACAGGGGTTCTTCTATTTTATATGCGTGTAGACAAGCAGTATGCAAATAGTGTACACAGATGTCTCCTATCTGGAATGGAAGAATATATTTTCTTTCCAAATGTGATTTAGTTTGATAAATGCAGGGATAGGCTGCAACAAGATACTTCAGGCAATGCAAAATGCAGTACTGGAGCTGTGTTTAGTCATGGCGTGGCAAATCCACTTATGAGTCCCCAGAGATAACCCTGCTGAGCTAGAATAACAGCTCCATTATTCAAAGCTTCATGTCTATCACCCAACACTTATTAGCATAGTTTCGAGGTGAAACAATGGTGTGATCTCCTTCTGTGTATCCTTCTATTTATTCATTATCAAATTACTTTACAATGTTTATTTAGCTTCCTATCATGTAGATCAAACACAAAGTTGGAAAGGGATCACATTCTCAGGAATAGTGGTACTGGAGTTTAATATGTTAAAGAAACAGCAGTCAAAATAGAGTGAAAAATAAAAGAAATCTAGTATTTTCATGAGAGGAAACCTCTCCATTTCCTACTTTATTTCTAGAGTCTTATATGGTGATCTACAAAACTCTTTAAATGTGTCTTTTTGCACCTCAGTTAATTTAAATCTTTGTAAAATACCCAGCTCATGAAAAAGTCTCTTTTGATGCACAATTATCTCCCCCATTGAGTACCAAGACTTAGTGAACATTCTCAGACTACAGCTCCCAGAATCCCCCAGTCACTATGGCCGATTGTACTCCCTGAGGAAAAAAAAAGCTTTTTCAAACTCTGGTCTGAATTACCATGTTAATATGCCAGAATACTAGTTTCCTGACATCAGGAAGGCTTAAAAATATGATTAACTGTTAAAATAAATACAGAAATGAAATAATAGGACTTAATTAGATTAAACGCAAGCCGTGTAGCTTAAGTGATTTGTTCAAAACCTTTGGTATTTGTCCATGGAAGCAGCTGATCTGAGGATTAATTCTACTGTGAGTGGATACCAACATTTGATAGATGTTTTCCTAAGGACTATAGCCATGTAATATCTCCTTCATCCATTCAAATTCATACAGAGCAGTGGTGATATAAAATAGCTAATGATTTCTGTGTTACTTACGCACAACACTCTGCTCTGGATTTAGATAGCATTTATGTGTGGTGGAAACATTTACTTACTTACTTACTTACTTACTTACTTACTTACTTACTTACTTACTTACTTACTTACTTACTTACTTACTGCAAATGTAGCCAATCGCTACTCTGGACAGTGTACAATAAAAAAATATAAAACATAAATTATATAATTTCTACAAACACTACATAATACTACAAAAACAAAAAACAGAAAAAAAGGCAGCAATAACCATTTCCAGTCACAGATTACAATATTCACCTCCATTATCCACTCTCCCAGTTACTTGGAGAGAATCTCACCAAAAGTTTCTCTAAGCAGCTCAGTTTTCAAGAGTTTTTTAAATATGTGAAGGGAGGGCACCTGCCATACCTCCTGTGTGAAGGCATTCCACAAAGAAGGTATCTTACTGAGAAAGTTGCTTTTTTCAGGCGTCTTGAGATGTCAATACCTGCAAACATGAGATCTGTGAGGACTGAATCAAACAGGCAGCTGAACTTGGCAAAATGTAATAATCAGCTCAAGTTACAGGTAGTCAGGTTTAGGCTGAATATCAGGAAAAACATCTTAGCTGTTAGAGCAGTATGACAATGGAACCAATTACCTTGGGAAGTGAGAAGTGCTCCAGTGCTGGAGGCATTCAAGAGAAAATTGGATAACCATTTGACCGATTTGCTTTGGATTCCTGTATTGAGCTGGAGTTGGATTCAGTGGCCGTATAGGCCCCTTCCAACTCAATTATTCCATGATTTTATGATTCTATAAAGACATTCAGATAAGTACTGAGATCCCAGACTGTTTAGGGCTTTGTCATCATCATAGGCATCCTTCAGTCTCGAGAGACTATGGTAACGTGCTCTGTATCGAAAAGTGTCCTCTCCAGAGCATGAAACCTGGGTAAAGTAATATGGAGGATGGGCTGTTACCCAAGCAGTAAATCCCCCCTCTCCACATTGCTGAAATGGTCCAATGGAAAGGCAAGAGCCAATACAACTAGTTCCAGCAACGTCGCAGGAGTTGGCAGAACAACACGAACTGCCTTCGGGACTCCAGCTCTGGGCTTTGTATGTTAGAACCAAAAGCTTAAACTGGCACAGAAGCAAACTAGTAACCAGAGCAGGCAGACTAGAGTTAGGGTGATATGGTAAAACTTCCTCAACCCAGTGACCAATCTGGCCACCATGTTCTGGGCCTCCTGGAGCTTCCATACCAGCTTCAAAGGCAGCCCCATGTAGAGTGCATTACAGTCATCAATTAATTGTTCAGTCTACCACTGCATAGACCAATTTTGAGTGGAAATGTTGGGGGGGGGGGTCGTCTTATACGCCCGGTCGCCTTATACGCCGGCAAATACGGTAGGTTTCCTATTATGCTGAATGTAAGTTTACATGCACCAGGAAGCCGCTGCCACCCCTGTCTCTTGGGCAAAAATAAAAGTCATAATCCACATCTTTTGAAACATCTAGTTGTCCAATTTATATGAGACAATTCCATTTTCAGCAGTATATTTTTACAGAACACAGGCATATACCTTAAAAGAAGAGAACCCCAGAGACTTGGAAAGCCTTTGGATTCTCCACTGATTTACAGAACAAGATATGAAATGGGGCATCTCTTCTCCTCTTGTTAGCGCCTTCTGTAGCTACCCTCCTGCTAGTTTTCAGCTTTAAACTACAGGCATTGTTGAGAAACTTGCACAGAAATCTCATTACATTCTATTAATTCCTGTCTATACCTGGATGAAGGCAGCTGGTAGATTTCTGCTGAAATGCTTGTAAAAGCAGCACATGGGGGAAACAACAACACCTTAATAAAAGGATCGGTGGCAGTTGACAAATATGGATATCATGCATGTGGCTACTTTTTTAAGAAATGTGGATGCCTGGTAAATTGTAGGGTTATTTTGATTCCTGAAGACATACTGTCTTTCAATATGGACCAAATTATGCCTTTTTAATGGGTTGCCTTGAGATCTGGTTTCTCCCTAGAAAGGAAACTAGAGGATGTTTAAAGCATCTCCAGGCTTAAATATATCTGTGCAAAGTGTTTCATTTTATAGGCATTACATCTTTACCCAGTTATTTGGAAGGTGCATCACAATAGACAGCAGTGGGTTTGGCACCATTATAATAGGAATTCTTTGTACGATTCATGCAACAGGCTGGGAATATTACATTGTGCTCTACTTATTATGCTGCAACCACAGCAGGGGGGCTGTGTTATACTTATATAACCTTTTGTTTGTAGTGCAGAGGTAGGCATCCTGAATACTGGTTTAGAAATCATAATAGAGAAGTCTTACTTTGTGCATAATCCTAGTATCTCCACTGAAGAAAATCAATGAAGACAAAGCATTGATCTCTTTGCAGAGTGCAAATGCAGTTAGCTCTGAAATACTCTGCTGGGGATTTTGTTATTAAAGTCATTTGATTGCACAGCCATGTTTGCTAACCAAGTTCTTATCATGCGGTACCTCACTGGAGTAAACCTGTCTCCATTTGCGTATGTGTGGCATATATGAGAGAGAGAGAGAGAGAGAGAGAGAGAGAGAGAGAGAGAGAGAGAGAGAGAGAGAGAGAGATTCTTTGCAGAATGAGGAAAGAGCTTCCCTCTGTCTCCATCTCTTTCTCTTCTGCATATTCACTTTTTTCCCATGTTTGCTCAAGGCTAAATTGCCTTTTCTTCAATGACATTTCACAATGTTACCGAATATATGAACGTCTCCCAGAAAGCCATGTGAATATGAATCATTCCAAGGGGGGGAGGATCCATACGTTATCTTTAGCTAGGATGAATTTTATGTAATTGTGTGCAAGGTGGTCAATTTATTTTATTTCCTCTCCCGATTAGTGTTATTATTAAAGACATAAGTGTGACCGCTAAAAGCTGAAGGGCTTACCATATAAACAGGTACACTTTTTAAAAATTTATTTCTAAGCACTTCATACGTGTCAGTGAAAACATTTCTATAATGTACAGCTTTCCCAATGCTGCATGATAAATCAAGTGTTTTAAAAGTTATTGCAGATGATTCACTTAGTACTGCCATAATAGAGTGTTTTCTTTAATGAAAATTTATATCATTTCCCCATCATACTAAAAGTCACATTTATACTGAGAGATGGAAAAGGTTTGATGTGCTCAGAGCTAAACACTGATGGATATTTGACAATAAACATGTCTGGACAAGTGAGATGGACTGACATAATTTAATCCATCTTGCTTTAGGATTTTCCACGTCAAAGCATAGGTTAAATAGGGAGTAACTGAAGGTGACCTTTGTAGTACAAGATAACCCCCTATAGCCCAATTCATTCTTATAATAATTAGGTATCAAAGCTTCAACTGTGTCTTGTAAAATACACACACCCTGTGTTTCTGGGCATCTACAAAATCAGTTGGTGGAATTCTTTTTGTCCATTTCCTATCCTTGAATATTCAATTGTTGCAGAAAAATATACCACTTCAAATCATACCAAAACCTCAGGTTGGTTCTATCTTAGCAGTTTGTTGATCCAATGAAAATTTCGCTTGCATCCTTGCTTTGTGGGGTTCACTCTACATAAACAGGCATTGCATATGTATGCATGGTCTACATTTAGGTTACTTTTTATCCTTTTTTTCCCCACCCTGTGTTTCTCCCAGTATGTTCCTGGATAGAAAGGGAAACAAAAGTAGTGGCACATATGCCAGCTTTCAGTGGTGGATAGGCTCATATAGGGGGATATAATCGTTAATGATGAAAATGCCCCAAGCTGTTTAGAGCCTTAAAGACCAAGGGCAGCACCTTAAATTGGGCCTGCAGGGGGTAAAAAACAGGAGGCCATTACCGATGGGGTAAGGCTGAGGCTTCATGGCTCATTGAAGGGTTTAATATGGATTTCCCAGGTCCCACTCCAGGACTCTAACACTGTGCCACCCTGGTGCCCATAACAGTTCATCTTGCATGGATGCTACAGAGCATGGAGACTTTAATTTACCATGACTATTGTAAAAGCAACTAATTACAGTCTACATTAATCTAACATTTATTTTGATTCGTAATTCTGGCCTAATTCACCTGTCTGTGTCCAGGGGTTAATTTAAATGTCATGTTATTGTCTTCAGAATGAAATGATTCTGTGTGCTTTTGAGAAAATAAACCAAGTCTACCCCCTGCCATCATCGCAGCAGCATCTCAGCATCCCTCCTGAAGTCAGCTTAATTATTTATTGTGAACTACCTAAATGTAGCTCTCTGTTCTTCACTTGTGAATGGCTTGGGAAATGGTCAGAATTTTGAGAAAATGGACATTATGCACTTGGGCTGAATAGTTCAATGGGAACAAATTTCCCTATGTGGCTTACGCACAAAAGGGGCTCTTCACCCTGTTTGGCATTCACTGTTGATGGTGACAGATGTTTGCTCATGTACTTGCATCTATGTGAGATGTTATTATTGATTGGGCTTCTTGGTAGGCTGAAAGGTCAGTTTGAAGGCAAATATGATACAAGTATACTTTGCAGATAATTTGCAGAGTGATTCTGCAGTTTGTAATGTTCAGATAATCTACAATCTGCTTTCTTCTTGAATTCTTATGTTAGGCAATAAAAAGTATAAATATAATGTATACCATCAAAATAACAATCCCACAGGCATGCTGATCCACTGGCCTTGCCACGACTCCAGTGGTCAGGACAGCAGGGTGGATGTCAGTCTGAAATAACTCTGGACTTTTGTGCATATGGCAACAGAGGGGGTGCAGGCACAAGTGCGGACAGCCAAAGAGAAAGCCAACCTCATGGGGTCCTTGGCCTGCTCCATCGCTGTGCAACTGGAATGTTAATTACTGAGAACTAGGAGTGTAAGTAATGCTTGCTAAATTCTTCACTCTTGTTGATTCAAGCTGTCTTGACCTCAAGCAAACATATAGATGTGACGGTCACTGGAACTGCCGGGCCCATCGTCCCTCTAGAAACGGGGGGACGGAAGGGGAGGCCAGGAGAGGTCACCCCCAAGCAGATGTGAGCCCAGAAGGTTGAAGACTTGGCAGCAACTGGGTCTTTCTTCCCTCTGAAAATTCACCCAAGTACGGACCGGAGACGGGAGGCCATCTTATGGCAGAAAGCTGTGGGAAAACTCCACCCCCAATACCTGAAGAAGGAGAACAAAAATATGGCTGAAAATATTCAATAACAAAGTAAGTCTTTGATTTATGAATAACCTCATTAAGATGTTAAAGAAACTAAAGTGAAAATACCTGACCGAAAGGAGAAAGGAAGCGGCGAGCTGGCACGCCAGCCTGTGTTTTTTTTTCTTTCCTCAAAGCGAACTTTTAAACAACAAGTTTACAACTAGCAGACTGGCTCAAGGTCAATGAGATAAGACAGCAAGATGGAAAAAGTTTGTGTTTCTGGAAAAAAATCCCAGTGAAAATATTACTCAGCAATCTTTAAGGAATTGAAATCTTGTTAATGCTGTGCAGTTTGGACTCTTCTTACTAGTTGGAGTGGGACTTTGAAAATAAAAGCTTGTCTTGGGAGCAGGAGGCATAAGCTTGGGAAGGAAAAACAGGTGACGAATTATCAGTGTGGCGACATAGATTGAAGAATTGGAAAAGCCCTCTAGGAGCAACTGACAGTGAATCATCAGCTCGTGAGAGGAATTTAAAAGAATAGACTGAGGACTTAAAAAAATATCAGGGCCAGAGTTATTGAAGGAATATAACGATATATTTTTTTTTGAGAGACTGGTTCCCTGTGTCTGTTGTGTTCGGACTATTTGAATTTGCTGTGGATTTTGATAATATTGCTATAATATCTGGATAAGGATACTATTTGGACAATAACTGGACAAGAAGGGGAGGACATTTCTGGGGGGATTTGGTTTTTTTTGATAAAATAGTGGAATAAAAAAATATTATTATTTATACAACCTATACATTCTGGAGAGATGGAAATGACCTCCGAAAGGTTGGGAATTTTGCCAGATAATGAATGGCTGGTTACTATGCAAAGGACAATAATAGCAGGACTGGAAAAGATCAGTTTACATCCTAATCCCAAAGAAGGGATGTGCCAAAGAATGCTCCAACTCCCGCACAATTGCACTCATTTCACACACTAGCAAGGTTATGCTCAAAATCCTACAAGGTAGGCTTCAGCAATATGTGGACCGAGAACTCCCAGAAGTACAAGCAGGATTCCAAAGGGGCAGAGGAACTCGAAACCAAATTGCTAACATGCGCTGGATTATGGAGAAAGCCAGAGAGTTCCAGAAAAACATCTACTTCTGCTTCATTGATTACGCAAAAGCCTTTGACTGTGTGGACCACAGCAAACTATGGCAAGTCCTTAACAAATGGGCGTGCCTGACCACCTTATCCATCTCCTGAGAAACCTATATGTGGGACAGGAAGCAACAGTTAGAACTGGATATGGAACAACTGATTGGTTCAAAATTGGGAAAGGAGTACGACAAAGCTGTATATTGTCCCCCGGCTTATTTAATGCAGAATACATCATGCGGAAGGCTGGACTGGAGGAATCCCAAGCCGGAATTAAGATTGCCGGAAAAAATATCAACAACCTCCGATATGCAGATGATACCACTCTGATGGCAGAAAGTGAGGAGGAACTAAAGAACCTTGTAATGAGGGTGAAAGAGGAGAGTGCAAAAAACGGTCTGAAACTCAACATCAAAAAAGCTAAGATCATGGCCACTGGCCCCATCACATCCTGGCAAATAGAAGGGGAAGATATGGAGGCAGTGACAGATTTTACTTTCTTGGGCTCCATAATCACTGCAGATGGAGACAGCAGCCACGAAATTAAAAGACGCCTGCTTCTTGGGAGGAAAGCGATGACAAAATTTGACAGCATCTTAAAAAGCAGAGACATCACATTGCCAACAAAAGTCCAAATAGTCAAAGCTATGGTTTTTCCTGTAGTGATGTATGGAAGTGAGAGCTGGACTGTAAAGAAAGCTGACCGCCGAAGAATTGATGCCTTTGAATTGTGGTGCTGGAGGAGGCTCTTGAGAGTCCCCTGGACTGCAAGGAGAACAAACCTATCAGTTCTAAAGGAAATCAACCCCGAGTGCTCACTGGAAGGACAGATCCTGAAGCTGAGGCTCCAATACTTTGGCCATCTCATGAGAAGAGAGGACTCCCTGGAAAAGACCTTAATGTTGGGAAAGTGTGAAGGCAAGAGGAGAAGGGGACAACAGAGGCTGAGATGGTTGGACAGTGTCACCGAAGCAATCAACATGAATCTGACCCAACTCCGGGAGGCAGTGGAAGATAGGAGGGCCTGGCGTGCTTTGGTCCATGGGGTCACGAAGAGTCGGACACGACTAAACGAACGAACGAAAGCAGGTAAACGAGCACATTAATCAGATGCAAGATCTTATCAAAGGGAAATCAGCAGAGGTAAAACAACAGTTGAATGAAATGGCCCTAACACCAATACAATTTACACCAAGAGCTATGCCAGGTACTATAGATGAGCGTAAGAGTTACTCTGTGAGCTACTCAGCTATATTAGCCAGAAAAGGTGATGTTAAAAATCAGACTACTGTCCTGCACTCAATTTTATTTTCCCAAAACAGGAAGAAAATAGAGTTACACTAACAAGAGGGGCACTGAGAAAATATGGGAAGTGCTAGAAATGGAGATTTTTCCAGGCAGGCTGATTGCACATATAAGACAGAAGGATATTGAAAGAGGGGATGTATTTTATAATTGGTCTCGATTTCCTGATAGAGTTAGAATAACTTAGATTTAAATTTAAACATGAATGTAAGATGATACTTAGAGGATAACCAGATAGTATGTGTATGTGTGTATATAGACCTGATGCATGTATACTTAATATGAATAGATTGGATAATTGTATACTCTGTGTTCTCCTATCTTCAAAACCCTTTTCCCATACCTTACACTTCCTTTTACCTTTTGTATTCCCTACCTTATTCCCAGTAGTTTTAAAAAAATTATTAATAAAAAATTCATGTTGGTAGCTTCAATGACACTGTCCAACCATCTCATCCTCTGTCATCCCCTTCTCCTCTTGCCTTCACACTTTCCCAACATCAAGGTCTTTTCCAGACCTTGTCTATATCATTGTCTATATCCAGCTTGTTGTGATCATCAAAACCTATCCTATTTCTAACACTTTTCTTCTTATGAGATGGCCAAAGTATTGAAGCCTCAGCTTCAGTATCTGTCCTTCCAGTGAGCACTCAGGGTTGATTTCCTTCAGAATGGATAGGTCTGATCTCCTTGCAGTCCAGGAAGCAGCAGATGTTGGCAATCAACCAACTGAATGTGGAAATGAGATACAGAGTAAGTGTTAAGTATGTATGTAAGTGTGCTTGCATGCATTTATATCTGGAACTATGTACGTGGCACGTTACATGACAAATTCTTATCCCTAGGCAATATGTTACCCTTGAAGAACTCCTATGCTCTGTTTTAAGGTAGTGTCCACTCTTGCTGGGACTTGTTCCATGTCATGGCTTTAATCTGGTCTTCAGCTTCCAGCCCCTGCAGTTACCTGGTGGGAGTGCTTCAGGATTTAGCAGGATTACTGCTTTAATCCTCAATTGTTGTGTATTCTCAATCCTCTAGATGTGAGAAAAATATAAATATGGGCTACTTGGGTCATAGCAGTTCCTTTTTTGGAAGAGGAATTTGGCCTGACTTCTCCCTACTCCCCTATTCCGGCTGAAATACCCACTACATCATTGTCTATATCCAGCTTGTTGTGGTCATCAGAACCTATCCTATTTCTAACACAGTGTCATGCAAATTCAGGCATTTGAGATGCAGAGCATCAGCAACTAGCTGCTAGGTACTGTGAAGAAAAAAGGCAAGGGAGGCCTGAGTGAGGTACAAATTGAATTCCAAGTGACTGAGCAGCCTCTTTATCTTCTGGTGACATCAGCAGGACTCCTGACAGTGATTTTCAAGGCAACGAAACCCAGTGAAAGGCATAGTTCAATCATTTCACAGTTGTAGCGGCCTTCCTGGCAGTCTTTCCAGAAACAGTGATGAATAGGGCTTTTGGGGAGGGGAGCAGATTGAAAAAATACAAGAGGCCCTGATTTCTGCACAGCTAAATTTGACAGAAAGGTCTCTTCCTCCTGTGGAACTGAACAACAGAGAGGAATAAACACACACAACTTCATTTAATGAAATATGTACAGCCTCTCCTCTCTCTTTTTGTCTTGTGTGACTGTGTGGGCAGGAGCTTTTGTTTTTGAAAAAGCCTGCACAATGCTTAATGCATATCAGGAACTTTATAAATAATGGATGATGATTTTGATGAGAGAGCATCTATGCGAAATATTGCAGCTGAAGGGTTCTAACAAATAACTCTTAGATCCACTCACTCAGTTACTCTGGTGTGTATTTCTGAGTGTTTCTTTTTTCAAAGCACAGTGCCATATGTTTCCCTCCGTTCTCCAAAATGGCTAGCTGTCCAAAACGCTTTTTTTAAAAAAAATCCCCAAAAGAAAATAAGGAAAGAACATGTGTCTCTTCTGATGTTGTTCCCCTCCATTTCAGCCCCAGCCAGAACTGGATACAGAAAGTGGGAATTGTGATCTATCAACATCTGGACTATCATACTTTCTCTAACCTTGTCTTATATCTGCACCCACTTCAGCAGTGTGACACTAATTCAAACCACACTGTGACTCCAGATGCCTCCCATCTGTATTATGGCTACTTAAGATCACAATTTCTCTTTTACTGTTTATTCTCTTAGATATTTTACTGAGGTGAGAAATCAAACATAAAGATGTGGAGGCAGGCATTCATTGCACTATTGTAGATAGGAGAAACAAATCTGAGACTTTTTCAATTCAGGAGGTAAATAAAATAAGAAAAAACATTGGAGTGGCAGGTTTATCAATCTGGTACAAATGATGTAAATGCGTTGATTCACTGGTGTTTCTAAGTTGGTGCCTCAACAGTAATGGCTTTGTGATTTTTTGTTGTGGTTGTTTTTCAATGCCAAATGCTTGGAATGTTGAACTTCCTGAAAAGAAGAACTGTATGACAGTGGAACAGTCTCTTCGCTTTCTTTTTAAATGGAGTTAGGAGGGGCAAGTCACAGAGATGCTTTAGCTGTGGATGCCCACATTACAGCATTAGACAACCCTTGAGTTCACTTCCAATTCTACTGTTCTATTGCTCTGTAATTCTGTCCTTCTCTCCCAGTCTTTAGAAAATACAAAAAGCACAATACCCTTTCAAAGATTCCTGTTTAAGGGCTTTAAGCACATTCCCCTATAGATGTTTATAAAAGTTAGTAATAATGGTGTGCCATCAAGTCAATTCTGACTTACGATGACCCTTTTTTTGGGTTTTCCAGGTAAAAAGTACTCATAAATGGTCTACTGTTCCCTTCTTCTGGGGGTGCCCTAGGACTGTGCAGTTCGCCCAAGACCACACAGTCTGGGTGTTCTGGGATGCATAGTAGGGAATTAACCTCCCAACCTCTGGTTCTGCAGCCAGATACCTAACTCACTGAGCTATCCAGCCAAATTATAGAAGTTACTATTAAAAACTGTGAGTGCTCCAGAAATTGTGTGGCACTCAAAACTCCTCTTTTTACACCCTAGCTCTTTTCCAGCTTCATCAGCCCACACAAACTCTCACAGTTCCATTGATAAAAGGTTCCATTACATTCTACAAATTTTATCCCAGTTTTACTTGAACACTGTCTACCCAAAGTAGTGCTTTCTGTATAGATTTTCAAACCATTGGCATAAATGTCAGTGCATAATTATAGCAAAGTACACCAAAAAATAAATCCAGATAGTGGAAAAACTAATTCATTCCCTCAATTTTCTGAAAAAATGTCAGTCCAAATGCCAAAACATATTTTAGTCTTACGATTTACATTAAGAGTTAGTTTGATCCTATACACTGTGCGACCTACAAATCCCACCATAATGAATTCAATAGCAGAGACCAGTGTCACAGGACCTACATTGAGGACTGTGTTCTCTCAGAAGGCCAAATGCTGGCTATCCCTTTTTCTAGAATTTCCTGTTTCTGCTTCTTTTGATTCTTGCTTGCTGTCTAACTATACACATCAAGCATGCCTGATCAAGGAGAAAGAATAAGAGCTTCCACGTGCCAGGCACTCTCCTTCTGAGTGGTGCAGATTGGGCCCAAGGAATCCTGAGCATTAGTAGGCATCCTTCAGTCTCGAGAGACTATGGTAACGTGCTCTGTATGGAGGACTTGGAACAGCGTCTAGTGTGGCTGAGAAGGCCAATTCAAGAGTGACAATCCCTTCCACACTGAAGACAAATACAATCTGTCTCCTGTCCAGCTCCCTGGTTTTTCTGGTTTCAGGACTGCCTCTTTGCCTCAGCCTGCTGTACGTCTCTTTTCAAATTGGGAAAGGCCATCATACACCACCTATCTCCAGGCTCAATGCTCAGACGTCAAGGTTTCCCATCTGTTGAGGTCCATTCCTAAGGCCTTCAGATCCCGCTTGCAGATATCCTTGTATTGCAGCTGTGGTCTTCCTCTGGGGCGATTTCCCTGCACTAATTCTCCATACAGGAGATCTTTTGGAATCCGACCATCAGCCACAACATGCCTAAGCCAACATGGACATCATTGTTTCAGAAATGTATACATGCTAAAAATTCCAGTTCAGACTACTCTCTTTGGAACTTTGTCCTGCCAGGTGATACCAAAAATGCATCGGAGACAATGCATATGGAAGGTGTTCAGCTTCCTCTCCTGCCATGCACGAAGGATCCAGGACTCACTGCAGTACAGGAGTGTGCTCAGGACACAGGCTCTATGGACCTGGATCTTGGTATATGCCGTCAGCTTCTTATTAAGCCATACTCTCTTTGTGAGTCTAGAGAACATGGTAGCTGCTTTGTCAATGTGTTTATCCAGCTCGACATCCAGGGAGAGAGTGTCAGAGATCGTTGAGCCAAGGTACATAAAGTCATGAACAACCTCCAATTCTTGCATGGAGATAGTAATAGAGGGAGGTGAGTCCACACCATGGCCCATGACTTGTGTTTTCTTCAGGCTGATTGTTAGTCCAAAATCTTGGCAGACCTTGCTAAAATGATTCATGTGTTGTTGGAGGTCTTCAGCAGAGTGGGCTGCATCATCAGTGAAGAGGAAGTCCCCCATGCATTTCAGTTGGACTCTGGTCTTCGCTTTCAATCTAGAGAGATTAAAGAGCTTTCCATCTGATCTAGTCTGGAGATAGACACCTTCTGTTGCAGTTCCAAAGGCCTGCTTCAGCATGACAGCAAAAAAGAGCCCAAACAGGGTCAGTGCAAGGACACAGCCCTGTTTCACTCCGCTTCGGATGTCAAAGGTATCTGATGTTGAGCCATCAAAAACTACAGTGCCCTTCATTCCCTCATGAAAGGACCTGATGATGTTAAGGAGTCGAGGTGGACATCCAATCTTAGGAAGTATTTTAAAAAGGCCATCCCTGCTAACCAAATCAAAGGCCTTTGTGAGATCTATGAAGGCCACAAAGAGTGGTTGTTGTTGTTCCCTGCATTTCTCCTGCAACTGTCTGAGGAAAAATACCATGTCAGTGGTGGATCTATTAGCTTGAAATCCACACTGTGATTCTGGATAGACTCTGTCTGCAAGAACCTGGAGTCTCTTCAGCACAACATAGGCCAGCAGTTTCCCTACAACGCTGAGAAGAGAGATACCACGGTAGTTATTGCAGTCGCCCCTGTCTCCTTTGTTCTTATACAATGTAATAATGTTTGCATCCTTCCCTCCAGCAAAGACAAAAGACTTCATACAGTTCGGTGGTGGTGATCTCTTTACAGCACTTCAGCACTTCAACAGGGATGTTATCCTTCCAAGGTGCTTTGCCAGAGGTGAGGGAATCCAAGTCCACTTTTATTTCTTTTAAAGTTGGTTCATTGTCCAGTTCCTCCAAGACAGTTACTACATTCTCTCTGGAATATAGCTCAGAGTAGTGCTGCACCCAGCATTCCATCTGCTGTGCTTGGTCCTGGATGATCACGCTTGTAGCAGACTTCAAGGGAGTAGATTTCTTCTGAATTGTACCTAAAGCCTGCTTGATACCATCATGCCTTCCCTTTAAGGTAACTGTGTCCGCTGCTAACTGTATCTGAGAGCACAGCTGAAGCCAATAATCGTTGGAACATCTCCTGGCAGCCTGTTGGACTTTGCTACGAGCAGCTCGAAGAGCCTGCAAGTTGTACTCACTAGGACAAGCTTTGTATGCTGCTAGAGCTATCCTCTTATCCTCGATGGCTGGCATCAACTCCTCTGAATGGGCTTTGAACCAGTCTGCCGTCTTTTTGGTCTTCTTGCCAACTGTGGACAAGGTGGTGCTATAAACAGTGTTCTTGAAATGTTCCCATTGTTCAGGTGCATTTGCATCAACTGGACCTGGAATGGTTTCCTCAAGCAATTGGGCAAATTCCTCCACTTTTCTTTGATTGTGAGTCTTGCTGATGTCTACACGTGGTCTTCCTTCCTTTTTCATGTGATACAATCTCTTTGTTCGCAGTTTTACTCTACTACACACCAGGGAATGATCAGTATCACAATCAGTACTCTGATAACTGAATGTGATCGTAATACTACAAAGGCTACGAGTACTATGTAGTAATACTACGAATCCTGAGCAAATGGTGAACTATAAGAACAACTGGAGTTGTACCATTTAAGAATGGGCTATGTACCTAAAGGAATAATACCTAAATGCCTCCAGAATCTGCAGTCAATAGTGCCAACATCCCTATGTTGTGGCAATAACCTAACACATGTTTTCTCCCTGCCTTTGGATCTAATAAGCCTTGGTGCCTCCCCATGTTATGGAAGTGCTTGGAAAAGTTACTTTTAAGACTATAATTTTGGAATATTCCAAGAGGAGGATTCTGGTAGGTACCACCCAAGAAAGTATTTTATTTATTTATTTGTTCGATTTATATCCCACCCATCTGGTATATTCTACCATTCTAGGCGGCTTACAACATATCATAAAGAATTAAAAACATAAAGTATTAGCATACAACAGTAACAAATAGTGCAGGAATATAATAAATAATAAATAGCAAAGGAAAAGAAATCAGAAGTTGACAGGAGGGAAGGCCTGGGTGTACATCCATGTTTTCAGTTGGCGTTTGAAAGTACCCAGCGTAGGGGCCTTGCGAATCTCCGGAGGGAGGTTGTTCCAAAGGCGAGGAGCCACCACCGAGAAGGCCCAGCTTCATGTCTTTCCCCTCCGGGCCTCCCTCGGCATCAGGCTCCTCAGCCTCACCTCCTGACTTGCGCGGGTAATCCGAGTAGATCTTGGTGGGAGCAGGCGCTCCGCCAGGTATCAAGGTCCTAAACCGTTTAGGGCCTTATAGGTAAGCATTAGAACTTTGAAGTCAATGTGGAAATGGATGGGCAGCCAATGCAGCTTGGCCAGAACAGGAGAAATATGTTGGTGTTTTCTCACTCCGGTAAGGAGTCTGCCCGCTGCATTCTGCACCACCTGAAGTTTCCGCATCAGCCTCAAAGGCAGCCCCACGTAGAGCGTGTTACAGTGGTCTAATCTCAAGATTACGAGCGCATGTACCAAGGTAGTGAGCGCCCCCGTATCAAGGTAGGGCCGCAGCCTGGCAATCCGCCAGAGGTGGAAAAAGGCCGTGTGAACTACCAACGCCACCTGGGTTTTCATGGTGAGCGTCGGGTCCAGATGTACCCCCAGGCTGCGAACCCCACTCTTAGCAGCCAGGGTCACCCCCCCCAAATGTGAGAGAGCCACCCAGGCCACCAATCCCAGGGGCACCCACCCTCAGAACTTCCATCTTGTCCGGATTCAGCCTCAGCCCATTTTCCTGCATCCACTGCAGTACGACGGCCCCCAGGCAGCACTGAAGGGACAGGACAGCATCACCTGCAGTTGGTGAAAAGGAGATGTAGAGCTGGGTAACTTTTCTGTTCCTACCTTCAATTCACGTTGGAATTATATTTAAAAGGAAACCACTATTCTAGGACTGCAATTATATACATTTAACTGAAAGCAAGTCAGAAGGAACTCCATAGGTTTCCTTCTGCACAGACCGGTCTACAATTATAATGTGAGACAGCTGAGTTATGCCCTCTGCCTTCCCTATTAGTTTTTTTTTTCACAAAATGGTATCAGTTTATTTTATGTTATTATTGCTGGGTTCTTAGATTCTTTTTATTTTATTTTATTTTATTTTTCATCTTGGGAGCTCATTAATTGGCTTCCGAGTTCCAGCTTGCTGAAGACTGGAGTGTAAAAAATTCAGTCATAACAAAACATTGACAGTGTGATTTGGTAAGCAAATATTCATTAAAGACTCAACACTCTTTCATATTCCTGAGAACCTGTTTTGTTTGGTTTAAATAGCCAACTTAATCTCAGCTGAAACAGTATTACATTCACAGCTTGTCATCTCCAGGAGGGTAGAATCTTGGTCTGCATATGAGGGAGTTAGTTAGCACCCTGAGGATAATATGTTAATTACAAAGCAGGGAAATCATGTTCTGCATCAGATTGGTGAAAAGTCTTTATTAACTGCTTAGAAATAGTTAATTCTTCATTAGTCAGAACAGTGAACCAGAGGCAGCTGCCTAGGAGTCATTGATTGGAGTTTATGGAAGCAATAACTTCCCTGAAAAACATTTGTTACCACACTTAATGACCAGATTTTAGACTATTAACCTTTCATGGGAGGTCAACCAACAAAATAGATGTTAACTGCTAACAACCAATATCTTTGCAATGAATATTCAGATGTCTTTAGCATTAAAATCGGCTCTTCTTCTGGATCTTTTATGATAATAGCAAATAGTGTGGCAAGGTTACTTTTTCTTTAATAAAACAGTAATCTGTGCAACTCTGAGGCAAACAGAGAGCACTGTGAAGGCTGGTTAGAGTTTCTAAATGCGGCTTTTCAAAACTACTTCTTTCAGACTATATTGACCAAAGTGGCCATAATGAGAGACACAGTGGTTAAAAATTCAGATAAAATTCAGATACAAGAGAGACTTAGGTTCAAATCCTTACCCTGGCATTAAGTTTGTTTTGTTCAACTGGAGCCAGTCAGTCTATAGGCCTACTCGATCATCTCCCCAATGCTGTTTAACATCTACATGAGGCCGCTGGGTGGGGTCATCAGGGGGTGTGGGGCACTGTGCCATCAGTACGCTGATGACACACAGCTCTACATCTCCTTCTCACCTACCTCAGTGGATGCCGTACTGTCCCTTCAGCGCTGCCTGGAGACCGTACTGAAATGGATGCAGTCGAATGGGTTGAGGCTGAACCTGGACAAGACGGAGGTCTTGAAGGTGGGAGGCCCTTCCATTTGCGGTATAGGTGGCTCCCTTTC
This sequence comes from Pogona vitticeps, assembly GCF_051106095.1. Classification (NCBI taxonomy): domain Eukaryota; kingdom Metazoa; phylum Chordata; class Lepidosauria; order Squamata; family Agamidae; genus Pogona; species Pogona vitticeps. The sequence goes on along the minus strand of NC_135784.1, from coordinate 250,952,377 downwards.
TTTTGGGGGGGACGACCCTTGCCGCAAAGAGTGAGGTCCGCAGCTTGGGGATACATCTGGACCCGGCGCTTATCATGGAAACCCAGGTGCCGTCCATGGTCCGCTCTGCCTATTTTCATCTACGGTGGATTGCCCAGCAGTGACCATATCTTGATGGGGGGCCCTCAGTACTCTAGTCCATGCGCTTGTAATCTCGAGATTAGACCATTGTAATGCACTCTACGTGGGGCTGCCTTTGAGGCTGATGCGGAAACTTCAGGTGGTCCAGAATGCGGCAGCCAGGCTTCTTAGTGGGGTGAGAAAATATCAGCACATCTCCCCCACTCTGGCTGCCTTGCACTGGTTGCCCATCCATTTCCGCATCAACTTCAAAGTGTTAGTGATTACATATAAAGCCCTAAACGGTTTGGGACCTCAATATTTGGCAGATCGCCTTCTCCCATCCAGATCTACCTGAATCACCCGACATAGCCAGCAGGGACGGCTGAGGGGACTGATGCCGAGGGAGGCCCGAAAGGAGAAAACAAGAAACTGGGCCTTCTCGGTGGTGGAACACTCTCCCTACTGAAATTCGGCTGGCACCCTCGCTGGGCTTTTTCAAAAGTCAGTTAAAAACTTGATTATTTAAATAGGCCTTCCCTCCAGCCAAATAAGTGATTTTTTTTCTCCCTCTTCTTGAGTCCTGCCATTTTGGAAATATGTTGTTTAAAATTAATTGTAAGAATTGTATTTTTATATATGGTTTTCGATGTGTTTTAACCTATGTAAGCCGTCCCGAGTAGACGCTGTCTAGAGGGGTGGGGTAAAAATCGAATAAATTAAATTAAATAAATAAATATTTATAGGCTATTATCAAAATGCACCTGGAACCTCATCTGTCTATTTATTTATTTATTTATTTATTTATTTATTTATTTAGTTAGTTAGTTAGTTAGTTAGTTAGTTAGTTAGTTAGTTAGTTAGTTAGTTAGTTAGTTAACTTATATGCCGCCCACTCTACCCAAAGGTCTCTGGGCGGCTTACAACAATTAAAATACAATAAAAAGATAAAACAATTAAAATATAATTAAAATAGATGCTGGAGGGCAAGATGGCTGAAGAGGAGAGATGCCAGCTTACGCACAGGCTCTCCATGTAAGCAAGAGTTCTTGCTTGTGTGTAAAGTATATTCATGAGGAGGGCCTTTCTCATCTTCAGACATGTCAGTTTCCTCATGGTGAGGTTTTTAGAGAGTCAGCAGGCAGTTTAGATGGGGAGGTCTTTTAAAATGTGTAGCATAGTTTTTAATCAATTATTGAAAATATTTGTATATTATCATTTCACATTTTAATTGGTATGTCTTTAATTAACTGAGGACTTGAAATATTTTTATACTGCATCTTCAATCCCTAGGCAGAATAATGAATGAACAAATGAATGTATGAGTGAATAAAATGTAGAGAATACAGCCAACATGATCAGGACCACCCAGTATCACACTGATCCGTTTGTGTCTGTGTCTCTCTGTGTATGTCTGTGTGTGTGTGTGTGTGAGAGAGAGAGAGTTATACCCTTTCCTCCTGGTCCTGTATTACTTGCAGTCCGGCCTTCGGTGGCACTCATGACACTAATGTGGGAGAACAGGTTCTTCCACTTGCCTTGTTGCAGTGTTCCTGTGGTACTTTTGTGGCCTTCTACACAGCCTGGCTATGTAGGCCTTCAGTTAAAGGATGAAATCACTTATGTGGATAGGGGTTTAAAATTTCTCAACATCATTTCGTTGAGAAACACACTTTCAATATTTCATTCAGCAGCTATTTGAGAACAAGGATGAGTTTAATACAATTGCTTTTGTTATCCTGTAATATAATGTTTGTTAGACTTCTATGTTGGGATATTCAATGTGATGTAGTGCAGCAGTCTCCAACCTTTTTCAGTCCACAGACCGGCTGGAGAAGGCAAGGCACCCCCGCGCTCGTGTGCATGCACAAACAAGCACTCTTTCACACAAGCACCCATGCAAATGCGCAAGCGCACTTGCACGCATGCACAAATGGCAGTGGCATGCTCGCACAGGGAGGCATGTTCATGTGCATGCGCAAATGGCGACACGGTGCTCGCATGGGCGTGTTGGAGCGCACGTGCATGCGCAAACAGCCTGTGAGGAGGTGAGTGTGTGCGGGGAGTGGGGCAGGAGGTCTGTCTCAGTGGCCCGGCCTGGCTCAGGCCACGGACCGGCACCAGGCCTCGGACCGGGGGTTGGGGACCTCTGATGTAGTGGATAGAGTGATGGGTCAGGATTCAGGGAGCCTGAATTTGAATCCCCCCTCAGCCATGAAAGGTCACTTGGGGTGCGGATATGGTAAAACCACTCCCTGTATATGTCACTTAACTTGAAAACCTTGTTAGAGTTGCTATAAATCAGTTCTAACTTGACAATACATAACAACAACAGACTTCTATATTACATACTTCATCTTGGGTAGCCAGACTCACTCCCTACCTAGAGGAAGAAACAATGGTGTTTTCAGAAATGCACTGTTCAAGAGTTGCAATATATCCACCAGTATCCTCTTGGCAAATGAAGAGCGTAAAGTCTCTGTTCTGCTGATCTCCATCTTGTGATTATGCATGCTGGAAAGCACTGCATTGAAAACAATAGGGATTTCTGCTTCTGCAAAGGGTTGTCTATTCCTCTTTACACAAGTGGTAAGGAAAGAGGCCAGGCCACTCTGACCACAGAAATGAACTTCTGTGGAGAAGTGCCATTCTGCTTAACTCCAGACCACAGAAAAAAGTGAGATGAAAAATCAACCACACCCTCAGCTGCGACTAAAAAAAGCATGGAAAGACGCAGAAATGGTCTCTGCACTAATCCAGACAAAGAAAACATTGTGTGGATGCCAGATAAAAGGTGATAACGTTCAGGGTCAGTTACATTACAGACAACAAATGCTGCAGTTGTCAGAGACCAAGCTCACATTTTAACAGCAAGGTAATGATTGGGAAAGAGTGGCTTCACTTGTGTGACTGATCATGTTTTCTAGTTACTTTTGAAAGTTTCATTTTGTGCACATTTTAGAGACATTTTGGTGAATTTTTCTTCTAGGCCAGTGGTTCTACAGTTTCTGGGAAATGGACTACAACTCCCTGGTTAGCACTGCTAGTGGTGAAGGCTTCTGGGAGTTTTAGTCCAGGAACATCTGGGGACCCAAGTTCGGGAACTACTGTTCTAGACAAATGCAATTCTAGAAAAAAAAAATCCCATCAACCCCTAAAAGTTACAAAAGCAGTGCATTGTGTAACGTACATGGATTTCTTTCCCTAACACTGTATGGAAAACCAGCAACACATTATTATTTTTCTCCCACCATAGTGCGTCACAGGAATGAATTGCTTTTCAAATACATTCCTAAGGACTGGAAAAAGATGGATTATAAAACACACACACACACACACACACAGAGAGAGAGATTCAGATTGGTATCATAAATTTATTATTTTTTATAATACTGCATTTCTCCTCAAGACAGTGTCTTTTTGCTGTGTGCATTGCTTGTGCTTTGCGTGTTTCAAATGGGGAAAAACTTGTGTTCATGAATGTTTGACTTCCTGGGCAGATAAAAAGACCCAGTGTTTCACTGTAGCTCCAATCCAAGGAGTGTGGCAACAGGTATTTTAAGAAATCGCACATTATAGCATCCTCAAAACTTTTTGTCTAAATCCATTCCCCTCAAACTTATAAAAAAATGGGAGGAGGATCTATATGGATATTGGGGGGAAGATCCTAAGTATTTCTCCCTCCCATCCACCCCAAATTAGAGATTGCCATATGGCACAGTCAGAACACACATGATGCCTTATGATTTCAATCAGTTTAATGGCTTTCCTCTTTGTATGGGATAAAAGAACTGTGATATTAGTTGTGTGTAAGCTTTTACTAGCTTGAGTAGAAGTTAACGGAAGGCATTTTAATGAAAACAACAGTTACACTGAGGAGGGAAAGAAATAAGGGATTTATAGTGGAAATGGAGTATAGCTTACATAAAACATATACAGCTTATAGTCAGAATGTTATTTTTCGAGATCATGTGTTTCTGGTTACAATGTGCAATAATGTATAGCATATACAAGAAGCTTTTTATAATTTACTGTGGCCAGGATCCAACGGTGTCATTGCAATGATGGAAGCAGTTTCATTTGCAGAACCAGGGGTTGGGGGAGGAGACGTCTCCCCATAGTCTTCTATATCTTCTCAAAATTTGTTCCATATAGCTGGGAAACCTGCCAGGGCAGAGTTTCTGGTGGCACAGAGGACTTGTAAAAAAGGTCCCATTATAGCAGAAGAAATGTAATAGTACAATATGTGATGAAAAAAATAAGTTTTATATATAGATCCTTTCAGGAAAATCTTTGAGACCAAAACTATTTATTTATTTATTTATTTATTTATTTATTTATTTATTTATTTATTTATTTATTTATTTATTTATTTATTTATTTATTTATTTATTTATCATATGCTTTCCCCACCTTTCTCCTTTAAAAGGACACAAGGTGACTTGCATTGTTAAAAGACTATGTTTAATGCTAAAAAATAGGAGGCCCATAAATAGAAGAATGGGCTCAAGTTTATTTTTCAGATCTCAATAATACAACAACAGTAGTGGCTTTAAAAAAAAAAAAAGCCCATCTTCATGAGAATGAAACAGCAGAAGACCAGTGGTGGTTAGATCAATAACTGTAATGATGCAAAATGTATCAGATAAAGAGCTTCTTTACGACCTCCCTGTCTATTGACAAAGAAGCATTTTACAAGGCAGACGCAGGAATTTCTTTCATTTAAATGACAGTAAGTAATTCCCACTTTGGTGGCTATTTCTATAAGGCGGGACCTGTTATGTCTTGGTTGTCTAACTATTCTTGATAGAGTGCTCACCTTGTAAGGTTTGAGAGAATACTAGAGGCTACTCTGAATACTCTGTACTCATTGGGGCTCACTTTCAAAACAATATGCATAAGACTGCCCTGTAAAAGATTACCTCCACCGTGCTCAAACATCAACATAGCACCTGTCTGTCTGCATGTCCAGACAGATAGGGATGGAGATGAGAGAGACAGAGAGAGCATATTGTGTATCTAAATGAACTCCAGTGCATGACAGTATATATAAAATGTATTATCTGTTGCATCACTTCTGCCCCCTGAGCTGACTGCAGCAGGTATCAGGATCTTGAACACAGTGGTTAGCGCTAGAGTGGAAACTCTCTTTCAGTCTAAGGGCCAAATTCAATTTTAGAGACATTTTTCAAGGACTGCTTTCCAATAGTACGTACATAAACTTTATTGTTTCTGGCCATAGGTCTTTACAGTGTACAGACTAGTGCAATAGTGGGTGAGGCCAAGGAGGCTCACATAGGCTGCAATCAGATGTTGAGAAAGATATGCATCAGATTGCACCTGAAACGCTCATTTAGCCAGGCGTGGTCTCCCTTAAAGCAACCCTTCCATTTGTAGGAGAATTATTCCAGCCAAGCCCACAAAAGTAGTAGCCCTACTGCTGGACCCAAAAGAAATGCCACCTTGGGCATGGATCAGAGTAAGGCTGGTGCGCCCATATGTCATGCAATAGGAACTAGATTGCACCAGATCATGCCACAAGAGGTCCAAAATGCCCATGTGATGACACCCAAGTCACACGGAGCAAAGAGTAGTTTAAACATGAGTGGGGAGGAATTATATAAAAATTGGAGATCTACAAAACAATTATAACATGAGGAAGGAGCACAACTAACTGAAGAAGCCCAGAGGGCAGCTTACTCTCTTCCCCATCCCCAGACCTAAAGATCCTCATCTTTGGGTTAGTGTGTTATAGTAAAAAAAGGAGGATGTAGCTCAAATCAGCACTCAGCCCTGAAACTCTAGGTTAGTCATTTTTTCTTAAAATTACTTCCCTTGGAAAGCCGTTGCAAAGATAAAAGCAGGGGGGGATAACTCTGTATACACCTATCTGGAGCAAAGGCAGGATAGCATATAAATAACACATTTGTGTGCATAGGTTCACAACCTCTCCCTTCTGCACCAGAAATATGAGTCTTTGTTTTCACCTCTCCAATTAATAAAAATGTACAATACAAGGCTTATCATTGTGTCCTGTAGTTTTAAAACTGGTTGGCAGTTATTAGTGTTCTGTGACTAATGAACTTCCCTGCACTGCTTCTGGGAAGGGGGGGAAAGCCTTTAATGCTTTCTGTTCCTCCCATATGGCGCTCTGATGAGCTTACACTCTGGCTTAAGTACTGGAGTACAGCAAAACAAGAACAAAGCTGAAACAAAGTGAGTCATATGTGTTTGTCTTTACTTTCACTGCATGAGATAATGTGGAGGTGTTAATTACAAGATTTCACTGAGTCTTGACTAATAACAGTGTGCAAACAAATGGATGTCAGCCTCAGCTTCAGAAAAGCTTCTACTAATAAGGTAAAACTAGCAATTAGAGCTGACAATGAAGCAATACTCTGCCTTGAATATTCATGTGTGAAGTTCTCCTTTGATTTGCCTCTGCCTGTCCAGATGGGAACCAAGAACAGGAACCCACAGTCATTCAACTTAAGATGATTTAAATATCATTTGGTGTGCTGGCACATTGGATTAATTCTCCCTTTGTACTAAAGTGTTGCCCCTTGGCATCAAAGCAGACGTATAAAATTCAGGAGGATTTCCCAATCAGTCACCCTGGTGTAACAGAAACAAATTGAATTCTGAACAGAAGAGAAACAAGTGGCCAGTGAAGTCATTAACTGCATGTTTGAAATGCTATTTTTTTTTTTCATTTTAACTTCTGGCTCCAGTCTGTTAAGATACAAAAGGAATGAGTATGATCAGCTCTCTGAATATCATCATCCCACTTAAATCTAGACCTTTAACCTCCCAACTTCTCTGTTGCTCTCCCCAGCCCAGTTGTTGTATTTCTGGAAGCTCATAATTTGTTGCCATGCTGGATGAGAACTCACAAGAAATATCTACCCCCTCAAAATCGCCTCTCATATCCCTGAATAAAAAACTCCAACAACGTTATGCTTGCTTACTGATGTCTGATTACAAGTCATGAGTATAATTTCATCTCAAGAGTTTATTTCTGAATGGTCATGCTTCCCTCCCCCACATCCTTTCTTTTCACTTTATTTTAATGTTCCTTCAGTTATGCACCACATCAGGGGAATACTTCATGTGGTAGGCATGCATAAGTGACAGTTTGAAATCCTACACGCAGTTATCTGGGAATCATGGAATGTACTTCTGAATAGACATGTGCAGGGATTGTGCTGTTATTAAGGCTGTGACTATTCTACATATTTGCGAAGACCCTCCTTTACTTGATGCAGAAGTAATGAGATCACAACAACACATTTCTAAATAAAGTGGTATAGGGAGGCATACAGCAATATGACTTTTGACTGCTTCCAGCTGTACTAACCATGTGCTGATGCTGATAAAACACTTATACAGATGTGGGGTGATGTGACATTGCACTGATCTTGTGCAGTTAGGCTACAGACTGTAGCATACTTGGAAATTGGAGTAACTGGACTTTATGATAAACCATTGCTCACTGTAGGGCCTTTCGTGTAGGAACTTCCAGCTGTAGTTCTTCAGATATTTTGGATTTCAGCTCCCCAAAATCCCAGCCAGCACAGACAATGTTCAAGGATTCTGGGGACTGAAGTCCAAAGCATTTTGAGGAACAAAAGTTGAGGAGTGCAACTACATGTGCAGACAACTTTCCAGGGGTCAGTCTCCACTCTGCTGCTAAATAACACTTGCACTCCCAGGGCTCCTGATTTGTAAAGTAAAAAACAGTAGAAACTTCCAGCACTGTGGTGGTACACTGACAGCTTTTATGGTGTGGGCTTGGGCAGCTTGGAAACCAAGAAGGAACGGGAGGCCTATATGGGCCACTGGACACAAGACTGCCCACTCTGTACTGTACAGAAATCAGCCTCAGCTTCACATACTTCCTATTTTCCTCTCTTTGCAAGGCAACCACCGGAAATGATTGGAAGCTTTCACCTCTACTTTTGGCTAACCATAGTTTAGGGTTACCTTCTCCAGTTTGTTCTTTATTGAAACAAGTTCCTAAAGAGTTCACAACCAACCTACAATCTGAAAGTCAGGTAATCATGGTTAAGATTAATCATAGTTCTTTAGGAGGAGCCTTCTAGAAAGCCTAATGGGCAGCAAGACTACACCTCCCAGGGAGCAGTGCAGCCATTTCAACTAGAGGAAATGGGAAGTCTGGCTGTGCCTGATGGTGCAAGTAATCCATTGGAAAGCCCTCCTCTGCTGGGGTGGGGTTGGGGACTTGCAGGTATCTTGATTTCAGCTGGAATTCCTGGAATGGTTGGAGAACTGTCCATTATCCAAACAGTACATCCCTAGTAATCAGATTAAGTGGAACTAAAATGCAACATCTTACAAACAAACAAGCAGCAAAGGCTTATAAATCCACAAATCCAAATCTAGCAGCCTTAATTGCATATTGTACATCAGGGTACAAATCTGTTTGCTTGTTTTGAGCTTTGGTATATGGTTTACCAGATGTGCAATCTCTCAGAAGAAGGGAATAGCTTCTGAGTATTCTCTAACTGGAAAACCCTGAAAAAGGGTTGCCTTAAGTCAGAATTGACTTGACTGCACATGATTTGGATACCCAGTATGAGACTAGGACTCTAGAGGCCTGGGTTTCAATTCCTATTCAACCATGAAAACTCACTGGAGAACTGGTTTAAAAAAAAACCCTCCTTAAATATCTCACTTAACCTTGTGAGCCCTATTAGTGTCACTATACATCACTTCTGACTTGATAGCATGGAACAACAACAAACCATTTTACAAAATTCTGAAATGTTGTTCTCCTTAAAGATTTGGACAATAAAACAGAAAAATATTGCGTTAAAAGAGCTTTTGAAAGCCAAATACATCATTTGAAATGCACTAATAAACCACAGAACTAAACACAGGAAAATGTGCAGGAGTGCAGATTAGTGTAAGATATATCGGTTGTCATACTGGTTGTCACAATATGATCTTCAGGTGGTGGGATCTAAAAACAAGACTTCCTCAAAATAATCAAAGTCCTGTGTCAAACATTTAAGGGAATGCAGGTTTTCTTTCTTTCTTTCTTTCTTTCTTTCTTTCTTTCTTTCTTTCTTGAAATGGCTCTTCTGTTAATTATATCTTACATCAGGTAAAAGCTGTCAAGGTAATGCATTACTACACTATTTGGAAAAACTACAGTTCTAATTAGATGAGCAAATAAATGTTCAGTTCAATTTATTAATATAGCTGTAGGCCTTGTTGCAATTTATCTCTCATTTCTAAGACCAATCCATCTCAGGCTGGAAATCATTGTGGTGAAGTAACAGGCTTTAATAATGGATACCAGCAGTGAATTATTCATGCAGAGGGGAGCAAGCCTTGATGCTTTCCACTCGCTCCTTTAATTAACTGTGAGATGCTGACGTGTGCTTAAGCTTTCCAGGCTTAGCTTCCCTGGAAATGTGATCTCTTGTAGCCACAAAGAATATTCTGTTTGTCAACAGCTTAATCCACATAATACAATCTTCATGAAGGTGTTACTCAGCAATTTTTGAAACTCAATTTACTTATAGCTTGTACCATTGTCACCCTTTTTTAAAAAGAAAGAAAACCAAATTTGATATTAAATGTGTAGTACTAGTTAAATACGGGAAGAAAACAATGTGCCAGAAATACAAAACGAGAAACCATGTTTTGTCTCCCATGTTAATGAGGTGATGAATCTTGGAGACCTCCTCCTATCAGGCTTTGCATACCAGAGGAGGAAATAAGAAGCTGTCCCTCCCAACTTGTGAAGAAACCATAGTTTACGAACTCACTGTTTGCCTAAACTATGATCCAACCAAAACCATGTTTTTTTAACAGCAGAATTTTAACCCCTGGTTTGTTCCTGGCCTGATCTGAACAGTTTAAACAAGGAATCAGACCCTTTTAAGTAAACTGCAGTCTTTGGTGATGAGACATTTATTTATTGCATAGATTAATTGCCCTATCATCCCAGGTTTTTTTTAAAGTGGAATACAAGCAAATTAAAACACACAAAATCAATTAAAATGCAGATTATACAGTAATGTACAATGCTAAAATAAAAGAAATAAATCAGCTCCCCATTAAGAGTTGATATAATGCCTGATTCCATTTATAACTTTTGAGCTGGGTGAAGCACATTTGTTTTATTAGCTGCTCAAAGTTAATGAGTTGCCAAAATAATTTTAAGCCTGCCTTGGATGTAACATTAAATGAAATCTTAAATTCATTCCAAATATAAGCTATGCAGCTATTTGCCTAGGAAGGAACAAGCTTTGCCCAATGTCACTTTAGCACTGCTTCTGAACATCTTCTACTGTATAAGAAAATGCACCTCAAGTCTGAGCTTGAATCTGAAGTTTTGCTCAGGTTTTCCTGTAAGCATAGTGCTGGAAATACAAGTAAGTATATTTGTCTAAGACAAGCTCAGAGAAGCTAAAGACATTCTTTCCTATTGTAACAAATGGTTTTCTACAAATACAATTTTAACATACTTTGATAATTTGTCATCTTTTTTAATCTGGCAAAGAACCAACAAGGCTCTTTGGGATTTTAAAAAAAATGTTTATTACTATGAGATGATATAGAAACACTGACATTTCTATTGTTAGCACGATCAGCTATTAGTTATAGATGTAAAAACATTGATCCACTTTGGGTCTTTTTGGGGAGAAAGGTGGGCTAGGAATATTTTAAATAAATAAATAAATACATAAAATTAATTTGTTGGTGGGTTTGCAGGGACACAGGATATAGCTTATATTGGGGGAATGGGGTATGTGTGAACCTGCTTTGTTAAGAGATAGACATGTTCTACGCCAGGATGTTGGGGTTGCACACAAGCAATGGATGAAGCCATTGTTGATGTGTGCCACCCCTTTCACACAGTTGTAGAAGAAGGTGTACACACCCACTATGTACACATGTACTCACTATACACGCTATTCATATACATATAGGCATCATTAGACATCCTTCAGTCTCAAAAGACTATGGTAACGTGCTCTGTATGGAGGACTTGGAACAGCGTCTAGTGTGGCTGAGAAGGCCAATTCGAGAATGACAATCCCTTCCACACTGAAGACAAATCCAATCTGTCCCCTGTCCAGCTCCCTGATTTTGCTGCTTTCGTATATACGAGCACACATATTGTCTACTCCCATCTCATTCACTTATTCACTCCTCCATGCATGAGTCCCACCCTTTCAGCTTCTCTGTGCTGATCAGCTAGGGTGGGTAATTCTTCCCAGCACAGAAAAAGATCCTGTTTCTCATCAATGGGCATAGAAAAGGGCTTTATTGTTGCTGGCAGCAGATATAAGACAAATCTCTTCTTTCAGCAATGGGGCAAGGGACAGGATTCTGGGAAGACACTTGGAAACCAATAGCTCCAGATGACTGGCTTATATTATAAAACTGGTAAATATGACAATTTGGCCACATTCTTTTTTTGGAAAACAGTTAAATGATTCGTATTGCTTTATGTATTTCCAGGAAATTTCTTGAGCTTATTATCCATTTAGAAATCCATCCCAATTCCAATGGCTTTTGTCCTCACTTATACCCAACTCTTTTTTAATGTGCTGATTCTCTTTACTAACTCATCTTTTCTTTAGCCTGCTGAGACTTAATGACTTAACAAGTGCCCCAAACACTCATGGACTGGTGGACAAAAGCATCGGCAAGAATAGTTGCAAACATCTATTTTGGAGCAATGAAATTCTCCAGAACCAGAAAACTCTAGCATGCACAAATGTAGAGTCCTAGCAGGTTAGCCTAAAATGGCATTTTGATGTATTAACCACTGCACCTCATGTGCCTGTTATAGACTGAGTCTAAAATTGCCCAGCTCTCCTTCTGCTCAGTCCAGTGCTCACATCCCATCATCAAAACGGAAACAATCGTACTGAACTGATTCAGGGTCAGGATTACTGCGAGGACTGAGTTGTAAATAGCAGTGGTCACCGTTGTGACTCTTCTCATAGGTGGAACACATTGAAAGGCAGGAGCAGATTTATTTCTTGTAAAATAAGTGGACACAACTGCATATTTGTCTCCTATCTCAGGTTTTACGGGAAAGAAAATTAAATCTAGCAATCCAGATTAGTTAATTTTGTTAATAGGGACCAGGAGCATGGCTAAGGTGAAGTTACAACCAAGCCAACTGGAAAATGTTTCCATTTTTTAACTGCATTTCTTTCACGAGATACTGAGCCTGTAACGTACTTCCCACTCAAACTTCAATTCAGTCCATCCATCAACATCCCTTCCACCTTGAATCAGAAATATGGAAGTTTCACCAAGTGACTGGTTTACACAGAATTGGGACCAGATTTCTTCTACCACTGGAAAAGGTGAGGAGTGAAGATTTATCTATCCTTGCCCGCTACACTACCGCACCACTTTAAAACAGTTACAGGCATTTGGACCAAACCTCAAGACTTCCAATTTTTGAGGAGGCCCTTCTTCTTAAGGAACTTGTTATTTACAAAGAGCCTAATAGGACTCTCAAGGTAAGTGAGATATTTGAGGGATAGTATTTCTAGTTCTATCCCTTCCCCTAGTGAATTTCTGTGGCAGAGCAGGGATTTGAACCTGGGTCTCCTGAGTCCTGGTCCATCACTTTAACCATCACACTACATTGGGAGGATATGCACAGTTTTGGAGCCATATATTTGTATAGTGGCAACAACAGCTTTTCTGTTTTAGCTTTATTGCAAACCATTTCATAGAAACTTGAGTCACAATTGCCATAGATCATATATCAACTACATTAAAAGGCCTGTGAAGTAACCAATGAGGTATATGAATTAGTGGTTCAGTCTTCGTCAATACAAATCAAAGTGCCTTTATGAAGGTATTGATCTGTATGTGTATATTTCTGTTGTTGGGTTTCTTTAAACTAAGATTTTAATATATTTATGCATTTATTTTGCTAAGGGAATTGTTGATCTGACTGTTTCTATTCACCATGAAACCAGTTTATGGTAGCAAATAAGCATTCAAATACTGAGCTAAGGATGACATTTTCATGAATTATAGTGGCCATAAGTCCATGGCAGAAGGGTTCAAATGTAGCCTTTTAATGTCACTGGATTGCAAACAGTAGAGCAACACATGATTAAAGGTGCTGTATATGTTTTAAACCAGCTCCTCCTTTTTCTGAAATTTCTCAAAAGCTTTGCACATGGCAATTGCAACATCACAGAAGCTGGGAACTGGAACATAAAAAGATAAACTAAAGGTAAGAGTAGCAGGTAAGAACTCATGTCTTTGCTTCAAGCTGTCCCAGTTATTTTTATGCCGTTTGCCCTGTGCATGAATGGGTGATGAGCATGAAACTGATATCCATGATTGCTCTTTGTGTGAGACAGAACCCTTATTTTCTAGGGTTTCAACTCATACAAAGAGCCCCTCCCCCCACACATATTGTGGAAGCTCTTCATCTTCAGACTTCTCTCTCCATACATGGTGGACAGGGTGGGACTAAGCTACGTAGAGACAACTCATGGAAACACAATGTATTGTATTACCTCTTTCTCTTCTACATTTACCTGTCTGAATGTCTCTCCACTTGAAGCTCTTACTTGCCATTCTGTGACAGCTTTGATCTTTGACATTTCAGCCCCTGTATGTTTTCTACAGTCTGTAAAACAGCAGCTAGCAAAATGGCTCAAAAGAGAAAGGAAACTGTCCTTCCAATACTGACACTGAAATTAAAAACAAAATCTTGCACAGCTGCTTTTAAGTAAAAGTAGGAACTTTGGGAGGGGTGGTTGTAGGTCTCCCACATGTTGTGTAGAACTCGTTCTTCAAGCCTGAACCTACAAGGTGGCCTGCAAACCCTGCCCCTGTGCATCTTTATTTGAGGTCACCCTTTGTGAGTTCAGTGAGATATTCCTAGGTGCATGTGTGTAGCATCTGAATCTCTGGCAACTGCTATCCTTATAGTAGGAGTAACCTACATAGAAAGTAGGTTGCAAGTGTTATTGAAATAAAGTAGATAAGTCACTGTACACACTTGAAATACTTAGCTCTGGGATGAATGCGAATCCACTCAACTCACACACAATGATGTCATGTTTGAGCAATGAGGGATTGAAGTGGAACTCTTTAGTTAGTAGCAGTACAGTTGCCTTATGCTGGCGTAATTTATACAAAAGGAATTTGCCCAATTTATTGTTTTACTATGATTTGAGGACACCAGTGGAACCAACATTACTACTAGTACTGCTACTACTACTGCCATTACTACCAATGTGCTGATGACAATTCCTAATAACAGTTAAAAAAAAAAGAATGTACACTTTAGCCAGTATGCTGTTGCTAGCTCCAAATGGAATACACCAATTGACTCAGTGGGATTTATATATGTGTTGACTTGCCAGTTAGCAATTCGGTGGGTCTATTTTAGTTGGGAATAAGATGCTGGCTCATAAAGATTACTAAATTTTATTTGGCATCAACTATTGTAGATTGCAAACCAAAAGTGGGCTGCCATCATTAAAATGCAGAGATATAATAATACAACTTGCTCTCTTCCTGTTATTCTAATCTAAAAGTTTCATGGGTCTAAAACAATTTGGCCCATTCTCCCTGAAAAACACTACAAATGGTCTGATCAAACATCTTATGTAGAAGCATTGGGATTTTGCACAAAACACCACCCTCTTGTTTTGATCTGGGCAGATTTGGAACAATCACTACAGGAAACAGGACATTATCATAAGACTTGCGAGGGGGTGGGGGACTTATAATAGCCATGCTTGTTTCATAAGGAGAATCCCCCAATCAGGGTGGGCAAATACATGTGAGTAGTGAACACAGGGGAGTATCCTTGCATAGACTCTGCTGAATGCATAGAGACGATGGTGGAGCACAGAGCTGCTCAAGATGGCTCCCACATGTGAACCAGCTCTTGGAGAAAGTACTGTAGTAGTAGTAGTAGTAGTAGTAGTAGTAGTAGTAGTAGTAGTAGTAGTAGTAGTAGAAGAAGAAGAAGAAGAAGAAGAAGAAGAAGAAGAAGAAGAAGAAGAAGATCACAATTACAACTGGTGGGTAGTTTAAAGCAACAGATCATCTGAAGCCCAGGATTAAAAAGATTCTATAAAAATACAAGGCCTTTCCTTTGCTTGCTTCTTCAAAGAATGGGGCCATATCCAGCAATAGCCTGTTATCTCAGTGCAGAAGGCAGCCAGTTTGCAGTGGGAATGGAGGGGAGGAGGATAGGAGAAATTAATACTGATCAAGCAGTGTGTTAATGAAACATTTACACAAGCAGTTTATATAGTAGTAATAAAAAGGCATCTTTCATCCCAGCCTTTCATTACTTAGCACAAGCCATAAGAGGATTAACTTTTTTTTGAAAAAGGGAGAAAGAATGAGAGACAGAAAGAGAAGAAGAATGTGCTTATCAGTTGAGTCTCAGGATTCGTAATGCTTAATAGATTGCCCTGGATTTAGGATTACTGCCTTGCATGTTCTTTCAAGCATTGCTACAAAACAGAATTCCCACCTCACCCTGCTCTCCTCCTGCATATGAAGAATGCTATAGACTTTGTGATAAAATGAACTAACCTATCCAGTGTTGTTGTTGTTTAATCATTTAGTTGTGTCCAACTCTTTGTGACCATGGACCAGAGCATGCCAGGCCCTCCTGTCTTCCACTGCCTCCTGGAGTTGGGTCAAATTCATGCTGGTAGCTTCGGTGACACAGTCCAGCCATCTCATCCTCTGTCGTCCCCTTCTCCTCCTACCTTCACACTTTCCTAACATCAACATCTTTTCCAGGGAATCTTCTCTTCTCATGAGATGGCCAAAGTATTGGAGCCTATCCAGTGTAGGCACAGATTAACCCCATCTGCCAAAACCCACCCCTCATCTTTACAAGTATGAAGAGATTGCTTATTTATTTGGGAGTGGATTGGAAACATTTGATGGAAGCCTGCACTGAGACACAAGCCAGTTCCTTAGATAATGTGGTTAAAAGTGACTGAAAAGAGAGGTTGGGTTTGGAGGGTTGATTACATTGGCAAGTTTGTTTTATCTTGTTTTGATCTAGTACCCTGTTTCCCTGAAAATATGACCTAATCTGAAAATAAGCCCTAGTATGATTTTTCAGGATGCTCGTAATATAAGCCCTACTCCAAAAATAAGCTCTAGCTAAGTGAAACCCCGCCCTCCACTATTATGCATCATTGTGCAGCAACCAGAAGATGACATGACGATAAAATAAAACATCCCCTGAATAAGACCCTGTCTTTTTTCAGGGAAACACGGTAGTGTTTGAGCACAAGGATTGAGGCTGAAAACAGATAGTTTCATTGTGCTCAGTGTTTCACTCCTTCATAAGTGAGATATACTCACTGTGGGAAGTGATATGAAAGAGGACAATTAACCAATACCTTCACCAAACCAATATGTGGAATGGTACCTAAAAATACAATTCCATTCAGAAAAGAGGGCTCCAGCGATTCCCATGAAAAATGTTTTTTTTTTGTTCTGTGAGACTAGACTTGCTCCACATAATTACGCACATGGATATGTGTGTAAATTAAAGGAAGCCAGATTTCAGTTGAATATCAGGAAAAACCTCCTAGCTGTTAGAGCAGTACAACAGTGGAACCAGTTACATTGGGAATTAGTGAGTGCTCCAATCAACTGGCAGATATGCTTTGATTGTATTCCTGCATTGAGCAGGGGGTTGGACTTGATGGCCTTGTAGGCCCCTTCCAACTTCACTTTTCTATGATTCTATGGTTCTATGATATGTGCGCACACGCCAGTCTTTCCCTATTTCCCAAGGAGACCCTTGGGAAAATAGGTAGCATCTTTTACCTCGGTGTTTTAATAGAAACGGTTCCTAAACTATTATCTGAATCTGAGGACAATTTAAAAATTGAACAATTAATGACCCATTTAAAAACACACAGTTTTCAACCAAGGTTTTCCAACCCACTTTGTGTTTTGAATGCCTTCAGAGAAGAGGCATACTTTATTCTTCAGCTGCTACCCACTTTTTGTTGAGAGCTTCAGTCCTTCTTCAAAAACAAGCCCAGAGCAAATTCCTATTTTTAAAGTAATTTCAGGGTTGTTTTTTTGTTTTGGGGATAGAGAGGGGAAAAGAAAAGGAACAAAAGCTTCTTGCCTCAAGGAAAAAATTGAGAGAGAAGCACTGAAGTATATATATATCTTCCATTTGTTTTCTGTTTTATTTTGATATGGGCGATCTTTACTTAAGATTTCCTCTGGCAGCAATCTGACTGCACAGTGCTTTTGAGCGTGTACATGATAAAAATTCAGTGTATTTTCCCATTAGTTCATTTGTTCTGCTATAAAACTAAGCAAAATCGCAAAAAAGAGAGCTTTCTCCCATCAGAATAATAATTTAAAAAGCTCCCTTTTCTATTCCCCCCTTTTCCCCCTTGTTTTCCCCACAAGAAAATACTTTGGCACATACTTTATGGGTTAAGTGTTTATTAAAAGTAGGCATGATCCAGCTTCTATATCAAAAGATAGGAAGTCATGACTTTTGTGAAGAAATACAGCTCACACAGTGCAATGACATTGACATGGAAGGTGGTAGTAAGATCTACATCACAGAACTATATTTTGACTATATTGACTTATGCAATCACAGAATAGCAATAGCACAAGTGTTTTCCCTTCCGGTGGGCTCTGCTTTGCATGACAGATCACTTGACAGTTGTGAATTCCAGCATGTGACCAGTCACATAATCTACTGTGTGAAGGGCAGCCAGTTGAAGAGAGAAAACTGTTATGCAATTCCTCTTGTGCACACTGATTTTTCAAGACAATTCTGGGTTTTATCTTTACTCATTTGCCAAAATCTTGTTGCACAGTTACGCAAAGGGCATACATTTTAGCAGAAAATTACTGTAAATGAAAAATTCTCCATATACATTATCTATTTCATACTGAGTCATGCAGCTGAGCACACAACAGCTAATGTATATAGAAATTTATCATTTTAACAGCAATGTTCTGGTAAAAGCTGAGCCTTTTGCCTAACTGTGCAACAGGATTTCAACCATTTTGTCTCACCGATTTTGTACTGGCTGACAGTTACTAGTGCATGCCCAAATTTAGTCACCTGACTTGTAAAATTTGTGAGGCAACTTGTTCAGGCAGGAGGAAAACACATAAACTACTGGATTAAATGCTTTCTTTGTTTGCTTATTACATTTACATCTCACATTTCTTCCAGCAAACATCTATGGTTCTCCTCTCCGCTACTTGATTCTCACACAATTCTGTGAGGTAGATCATTCTCATGTGCTTGTCATAAGGTTACTTAGTGAGATTTTATGGCCATGTGAGAATATTAACCCAGGAGTCCGGAATGCTAGTTCACAATTCTAATCACTATATCATGCTGGCTCCCTTCGGTGGTGTAATAATCAGCCATCTCAACAGGGGCCATATGCCCTCCTGGGGGACCCTGGCACATTTGAAGGGGGGCACAGACTTAAACGTGAGATGTTTCTGAAAGATAACCATTTCTGTTGTACCTTTTTTTGACAGCAGGCCTTGGAAAATGAGAAGAGCTCCTAAAAGGGCCATGGCCAAAGAAAGGTTGAGAGTGGCTGGTGTAAACCAATAGTTTAAAAAGGTGGAGCAATAATACTGAAGTAATACTGTTTTTTCAATGGGAATATTTAAATCCAAAAAGCATGGAAGCAAGGGCTGAGCTGCAATCTGGCATAATCAGAAGTATTGTGATGCTTTTGATGGAAAAAAATTGCTGTGGAGTAGGAGAGAGGGGCAATAAAACCCAAAGCAGAGAAAGCAGCAATGAAGAACAAGTTGTTCCATGTGACATTTCATTTCTTAGCAGTTGAGATTAATGCTCTTTCCTGCATTTTATGCATTACAATCCCCGGCTATTCAGAAATGAAAAATCATGTACTCATCTCATTCTTTATTGCATAAATGTTATACAGTGGCAGGGAGGGGGAGAAATTGCATTGAACCCTTCTTTTCTGCTAAAGTAGTACTATCTTGTTAACTTTAAGGAAAGAGAAACTGGCACATTTTCCTGCCTACTCTTGATGAAACAACTCAATACATTCCTGTATTTAAAAAGTAGGAAAATGAGAGGCTACAATTGTGGCAATACATGTCAATATTTGCTTGTGAGTAGTTTGAATTTTTTTTTAAAAAAAATTGACAGATAAGTGACAGATACAGAGTCTCATGGCATAGTGGTTAAACTGCAGTCCTGCAGCCAAAAGTCTGCTCATGACCTGGGTTCAATATCAGCTCAAGGTTCACTCAGGCTTTCATCCGTTCAAAGTTGGAAAATTGAGTACTCAGCTTGTGGGGTGAGGGGGCGCAATGTGTAGCCTTCATAATTTAAATTATAAACCTCCCAGAGAATGCTTTAAGCACTATGGGGTGGTATATAAGCAGCATGCTTTGCTTTTTGCTTTTGTTCAAAATCACAGAGGAAACAACCACCTTGTCTACACTCCACCCATTAATAACTAAAAACACATCCCAAGTATACTGAAAGATCCTCTCAGTGATAGCTGACTAAATGTTGAAATGGCGTCTCTGGCTACCCCAGACAATTTTCTACTGTAAATGCTTGCTCGCTCATAACCAGTGAAATGTGCCTCGGCCTAATACAGATGCCACTTTCTCATTAGGGACAATAGCATGTTTGAGTAAGAAAGTACTTCAACTCCCCCCCCCCCTCTGGCAAGGAGACGGGTATGTCATTTCAGTGGAACAAGTGACAGTCATGCTTGGCAGAGCCAACTGTTACAGAAGAGGCAGCCACTGATTAATTTGTTATACCTAGGCTGCAATGTACCAGTTCAGAGATGCAGAGTCAGGATGATGAAGTGGCTCCAGCTTTTTCAGTGCCAAAGAGTTCCTTCGGGGCAGGATGCCTTCCTCACAATGGTTCTGTACTCCATCAGCTGGCTTAAAAGATGATGTTGTGGCAGCACTAAAGGAAAGAAAACTCAGTCATCCTGGCACAGTTCAACTGCAAATGTACAGCTTTTCTATGAGTCAGTTCGGGGTGGACACGGAGTGAACCTAGATGATGAGGTTAATAGTCTGAACAATGGAATTAATTACATGGCAAGCTCTGGCATTTTAAACCATTGACACACAGCTATTCACCAATAATTTTTTAGTGGTGTCAAGATTACCCCAGGTCAGGAAGCCTGCACTAACCACTCAGTCACACTACCCTGATTGTCCTGATATAGGTAAAATCCAGGAGCACCAGATGTGCCAATGGTTGTGGTCAATCTTCCTGCCTAGTACCCTCCCAAAACCTTAGTCCACTCTGACTAAGCAGTGCTTCCACTGAGTTATCAAAAATCCACAAAGTTAAGTGCTTTGACTCCTGCACAAATCCTACAGGGCAGGAATACCAAAACACCCACAAAACACACAGGGTCCTGGTAGATGGGTGAGGCAAACCTTGTTTTAGTATGACTCTTCCTTCAAAATGACCAAACAATTGTGAAACACTTATATTTTATTAAGGTGATGAAAAAGTCAAAAGAGCAAAACTTCAAGAGCAGTTCAACAGATGCACAATAGTTATACTATAGAACAAAAGTAAGCAAAAAAAGTTTGAGGAAAGAATAATTCCAGAACGATTCCACAAGAAAATAAAAAAGCTAGCTAACCTATGCTAATACTAGACCCTTGCACAGCTTTAGTATAGTTACAAAGCACATACAGAGTCCAAGTTGTGTAGTAGAGCAGCAGATAAGCAAAGTGTTCACCTAAGAGATAACTAGGCCAAATTACATAACTTATCTCCCCATTTGTATAGCCCAAATCCCAGTTTCCAGACCCTTCCAGAAAATTTGCCGGTCAGGTTTTCCTGAACTTTCATGAAGAAGCGAGTAACTTCTTCCCTTCTTTTCACTTTGCTGAAACCGCTCAATTAGCTCTGTACCAAGGAGTGATGTAGGTGCAGGTGTTTGCTGCCTTTCAAATAACAGTGGGCATTTTCACCCCCTTTTCCCAGTCGGTTTGCCTTAGGCACAAACTACAAGGCCTGATTTTCTAGAAGAGCAACAGTAACCACGAGCCATTGTTTCTCCATCTCTTGACAAGTGGTATCTGTCAAACTAGGGAAATAACGTGAGGGTATCTGAACCTTCTAAATTCATTACCATTACCTATTTTCAGATTCTTCCCAATCCTTTTCTCTATTTTTGATGAGGATGAAGCATCTGCATAAACCAGAAATCACTCCAGAAAACCTCAGTTGATCATACAAACAAAGCTACAGCAATCTGGCAGTTTGGTGTGGACAGCTGAATTAAAATGAAAAATGAGAGCTCTCCAGCACCAAAAAATATATATTTTTGGATTGTTTCAGGGGAATACTGGCACCTGTGAAAACATATATACTCAAGGGATGTATTAGAGATGTACTAGAGAGATGGTCTTCTGACTCCATTTGCACTGGGACCTTTGGTTACACCTTTTTTTTACTTCAGAGCAAGTCCAAAAATGTTCTGTGAGGTTTTATGGCCAGTAAAACTAAACCAAGCTAATTGATAATTTCTATAGAGTATTTTCAATCACAAACATAAAGAAGTGGTGACTGCTGAATGTGTCAATAAACGGAAAATCTGTTAAAACATTTTAGGCTGTAAAATAGAAAAATGAAAGAGATATGCCAAAAAGAGGACAGAGGCAGAATGTATTGATTAATATTAAATATGTGCCATCATGTTGATTCCAGCTTACAGTGACCCTATGCTGACATGATAAAAGAATAAAACATAACCCTAAAATATTTCAGCAAATGGTTATAAGGGACTGTCATTTTTTAAAAAGAAAATCTTGCTCACCTTTCTTGCTGATCTCAGTGAGTTTCCACAATGATTCTGCAGGATTTTGCAGAAGGTCTTCATGACATACAGTGATATTGTTCCCTTACCTTCAGGCTGACCTCCACATTTCAGCTGCAATGCACAGCAGAAGACAAGGACTGACACTATTATTCACCAAGTGAACACAGAAAAGGACAAAGCTGCAAAAGAATATAAAAGTCACTGCCAGGGCAAATGGAAAACATTTCAGAGTAGTTCTCCACACAGGTAATACCAGTGGAAAATAATGGTTGGAACAGCACAATTGGGGATTTCCCCTTTCTGAAATTAGCATTTCTGCCGTGTTTCCCCGAAAATAAGACATGGCCTTATATTAATTTTTGCTCCAAAAATGCATTAGGGCTTATTTTCAGGGGATGTTTTATTCTTTTCATGTACCACGATCTACACTTATTCAAATACAGTTGTGTCCTCTTCTTCTGGTTGCTGGGCAAGGGTGGAAGATGGGGTTTCACTTAACTGGGGCTTATTTTTGGGGTCGGGCTTATATGACGAGCATCCTGAAAAATCATACTAGGGCTCATTTGCAGGTTAGGTCTTATTTTCAGGGAAACAGGGTAATGTCTACCCTTGATATTTTGGGAAACGCAGAGCAATTTACATGGGCTGTTGTTTGTTTCCCATCCTGGCAATGGTCAGGATGACCGAAGCTGTTGGATGGATCTGGTCATTATGCTTGAGGTTGCAAAACTATTTTCCTGCCCTGGAGGTGTGCCCTCTATGTTGCTCCCCCTAAGTTAGCCTGCTTTACTGGAGCATGGTGGAAAACATTATCTCATTGTCAGTGATAAAGGAAGATTTAATGGCTAATACTTTTGGCTTCTGTACTTGGAATGAGGCAGCAAGATGTCTGGGGTTGGCTCTGCTTTTCCTGAAGGCTCTCATCTTCTTTATCAGTTCTGCTGTTTTGTGGAGACCCTCAGCTTTTAGCAGGTGGCAACGGCAAGGAGCACCAGGAAGAGACTCAGTCTCACCAAAGGACCTTGGCAGGTTTAATCAGTTACAGGAGTCCCCTTGCTCTGGCAATGGCTATCTGGTACCAAGTGACTTGGCCTAGAAGCCATGATTTTACTTTTCTTAACAGTACTTGAGAAGGCCGTATGATCCATAAGGCTGACTAAGCTGGAGCCTAGGGGCCCCACAGGGACTAAGGGTCTGTCAATTTTTTTGCTGAAGTGCCTCAAGGGCTGTCAGTTGTACTGGAGTGAAAGACTGACGTGCCTGGGGGGGGGGGGGCAAAATACCTGAACATCTAGGGGCCCAGCCACGTATTAATATGGCCCCGGTACCTGAGGCATTTTGAGGCAATGTAGTAAATTAAACTATGATTTTTTTCAAATGCCCATCACTACTGTGAAATAAGTCTATAGTTAAGGGGGACACTAAGTTAGGAAAACACACATGACATGGGACTTTGCAAAGGATCCTATTAACCCTGAAGCTAGTCTTAAAAATATATCTTTATACCGTATTCCCGAAAATAAGACCTAACCTGAAAATAAGCCCTAGTATGATTTTTCAGGATGCTCATAATATAAGCCTTACCCCCAAAATAAGCCCCAGTTAAGTGAAACCCTGCCCTCCACCATTGTGCAGCACTCAGAAGAAGATGACATAAGCCCTAATGTGTTTTCTAGAGCAAAAATTAATATACGACCCTGTCTTATTTTCAGGGAAACACAGTAATTGCCCAACTCTCATCATACTGTCAGGATCTGGCCCACACCATCCTGGGAGCTGCAGGATTGGGGCCCGCCTGACCCAAGAATGGCCTGGTGTTTACAGGATCAGGCCCTGGCCTGTGTAGCAGCTTCTGAGCCACTCCTGAGGCTCACCTGGAAACCTGGAGGGAAGGCCTATTGAAGGAGTAGTTCTCCCTCCCAGAACGTGCATCAGCAACAAAGGTCTTTGGCCATGGTGGGCCTTGCTGCTCCTGAAGTCCGGAGTCCCTTCATTCCAGTGTTCCTGTCCCTGCCTTGGTCCCTGCTTGCCTCCTGCATCTCTACCTCTGGACGTCAATGTTTCTGCCCCTGTCTTGGGTCCTCCTTGCTTCTGCTGTCTCCTGCATCTTGGCGCCTTGTTCCTGCTGTGTGCTCCCGGTCCTGTGACTTGGCTGCCAGCCCAGTGCTCTTGCCTCTGCTTGGTCACAGCCAGCTGTGCAGTGAGTGTCTTTGGACTCAATTCTATTGATTGATCGATTGCAGTTCTCCCAGTGGAAAAAAAATCCATTGGATTTCACCCCATTTGCTAAACTTTGGAAACATGTTATATTGTGTGCTATAATGAGCACTGTGATTTCATGTATTCTATATGTTCAGTTCCATAAAAATAAGGAAGTCAAGGTGGTTGAATACTTGCATGTGGATAAACTTAATAGCTGTCAGGAGGCTTTGAGTTCCCTGGGCAAAGGAAGGCTGTAATTTGAACTCTGTGTGTGTGTGAGAGAGGGAAAAATTAATAAAACAGGCATCTCAAAAGGTCCCAGTGGTGGGGAGCGCTAAGTATTATTAATAAGGACCGTTGTGTACTGAGGGATATTACCTTGTACTAATAGTGACATTTTTCTTCTTTTTCTCTTTCAGTCATTAATTCTATCTTTTAGCTATTAATTATCTTGTTTTTATTGTAGGTTTATTATTATTATTTCTATATCCACTCATGGAAAAGGCTTCAGGAGTTAACCTAGAGGCAAAATCCGGAGCTGGAGTCCCGAAGGCAGTTCGTGTCGTTCTGCCAACTCCTGCGACGTTGCCGGAACCAGTTGTATTGGCTCTTGCCTTTCCATTGGACCATTTCAGCAACGTGGAGAGGGGGGATCTGCTGCTTGGGTAACAGCCTATCCTCCATATTACTTTACCCAGGCTTCATGCTCTGGAGAGGACACTGCTTGATTCAGAGCATGTTACTATAGTCTCTCGAGACTGAAGGATGCCTATGCTATGCATTGTTGTTGTTGTTGTTGTTGTTGTTGTTGTTGTTGTTGTTGTTGTTGTTGTTGTTGTTGTTGTTGTTGTTGTTGTTTTTATTATTATTATTATTATTATTATTATTATTATTATTATTATTATTATTATTATTATTATTATTATTATTATTATTATTATTATTATTATTATTATTATTATTATTTTAAGAGTGGTCATGCTGGGTGTAGAATTCTGGGACTTGTTGCCTAAGCTCTAACCAAAGCATCCACCACCACAAACTGAGGGACACCACTGAGCAGGTCCTGCTTCAAACTCCCATTAAAGAATAAAAAAATTAAAATGCATATGCAGACCTTGAAAGAGAGACAATCCCAAACTTCTTCTGCATATATTCCATTCATGCCCAGAGTGTTTGCCTTTACCTAATTGATAGGAGGACCTTAAGATTTGCTGCAGTTGCTTGGTGCTTCAGGTCTAAAGAGCAAAGAAAAGAAGAAATAGGTAATGTCTCTTTGGCTGAAACAGTCAGTGGCCACAGAATCTTTCATTCTTTCATGGAGAGGCACTTGTAAAGTTATCTCTGTGGCTAGAAAATTAACATCTCTTTTTCTGCTGCAAAAAAAAGCTACATGGCAAATTACAGTCTTGACATATTAACGTTTCTCAATGGGAGAAAGGGAATCTCAGATCACCACAGACACCAGAGGAGCAGGAACATGCATTTGATATGTGGAACATCAGGTGCAGAGAAAGTGTACATCTTTATAATACTGCCCCAGGGGTGAAAATTGGTCAACTGGTGTCATCATTAATCTTGTTGCGCTGTCTAAAACAGCACAGTCATTTAGTCCAAGAAAACCCTGCTTAACAGCCAGAGCACATGTTTGATTTTGATCCAGTGACAAATGGATTTTGATGGCTTCCTGGCTGGCCAATGGCAGATTAGATCATGTCTGTAAAACAAGATTTAGTATTAGAATAGCCAAGCAAACGGTGAAGCCTTCCTCCTCCCATCCAATTTCTTTTTAGGATTTGAAACTGAATATATAGGCTCTTTTAAAAAATCTCACTCGAGTTACTGAAGGCTGCTGCCAGGCAGATAGGATAAAAATATGTATTCAGTTTATATTTTATTGAACGTTTTTTGTCATTTCAGAAACAATTCTGGTAACTGGAAGCATGAAGAAGGCCTGGTGGTAGCAGGAGAAGGTAGAAAGAAAATAAATGCATATAACTAATAGAACAATGGGATTTAAGAAGAATTCGGACTCAGTTTATATTACAGCTTGGTTATGCAAATATTAGTTAACAACAGGGTGATCTTGTTCAGATTACTGTCACATTCCATGAAGACTCAGTTTAAGCAACAGTCATGAACAGCATTTAAGTAGTATAAGCTTCAAAAGTATGGCTGTTGGCAGTGTCAGTTTTTGGGGGAGCAATACATTTCTCCCCCAAAATATATATAAAGAAACACCCCCCGACTTATCTTAAAAAGAAGCTGACTTTTAAAGGAGCAATATTTGTAGTTAAGGCTCCTTTCCCAGCTTTTTGCTTACCTGCTCGGGCAAGGTGAGTCCAAGAGGATTCACAGAATGGTGTGATGGGGTGGGGGCTGAAGCAAGCCTTTAAAAAGGAAGATCCCCCCCTGCCATTTCACCTATGCTTTCCAGATGTTGGCCCATCCACCCACCCTTCTTAAGAGCAATCTTTGCTGGTTGCTTGGAGATTGGATGGGAAATTTCTGGCCTGCCCCTTTGGTTGGCAAATGAGGAGTAGGTGTGTTTTTGCCCAGCCGATTCTTAACCTTATGTTAATTGTAATGGGTGAGGTGAGGATTATGTTTATTGGTCACACTGGCAGGGAGGAGCGGAAGTCATGAGTTTGACAGTAAGGTCAATTGGGCACCCAATAGGAGTGTGAGCCACCCCACCCCACAGCATCGAATGCCTGCTGGTTTTGGAGGACACGCATGCACAAAAGGATCCTTGCAAATGAGAGGGCAGACTAGAGAACAGCAGATAATTTCATAAAGTTCTTGCAGATAAGATGAAAAATGCTTCAGTGTGACATTCTCATTTGTATGGATGAGACGAGCAAGCATTTACATTCCTATGTTCCATGGTATGAGAAACCAGGAAAGACAAATGTTACTGTACATGCAGTGGGGTACCTCTCTTTCTGACATAGAAGATGGTGTGGGGGAAGAAAGATGAGGTGGCAAGGAGAAGCAGGTTAACTCCCTGTTGAATAGAATAATCCATTCACTGTAGTTTGTAACACTACATTAGCCAGACAGTTTATTTTTTTGTGGATTACAGAGCATGGGTGCTCAAGACTTGTGGAAAGTATGAAATGCTTTTGGGGAGTATTCTGAATGATTGCACACAGTTTTCAGTAGCAAAAATACAAAGTAATTCTGTTTGCTTTAATAAAACCATCTGTTTTAGCAACCACCACTCTATGCATGCTGTATGTAGCTTTCTTTTTTACATGCTTTCCAGATTTGATCAGCAGTAAGTGTGCACTGTGGCAAGCTTTGTGTGACATGACTGGCAACTTTATTTCTGAGACAGAAAAAACTTCAATGTGAAAGGCACAGACCCTGCACAGACGTTACCTGTCTTGTGAAGGTTGTACACTGCCTTATTCATGAACATCTTAGATTGACACCAGCTCAGCTTCAGCCAGTGAAAACTTGAAAGCCCATACTTTTTGGAAAATAACATTATTTATGTTGTACATGAATAGGTACATTTTGTGTTTAAGTTCTGAAAGCCTCTTTCTGGTTGCTCACCAACTGGAGCGTGGAGTGTATGACATCCAAGTCGCCATTAGGCAGAGTGGTCAGAATTATACTTGGTGAGCACATCACAAACGGTGTACTTATTCACTGGCCAAGGTGAATGTCGAATGCATGAAAGCAGTAGAAATGCCAGCCATGCATATGTGTGTCAGAAAGCCACAAAAAGGTGGGATAGAACTGGTCAGAGGTGGGGAGGCACTCAGCATGAAACTGTAGAAAAAGCTAACATCTTGAAAAAGCAAAAGGGTCTTATGGAAAGACCTGAACTTATATACCTAACTGTACTCAGCAAATGTGATTGCACCGACAACTGACAAGGAGATTCACCACAGTTCTAACACTAATTCAGGATATGGAAGTATTTCAAGCAAAGATCCCCAAGTGTGGAAAATCTATAAACATTGCTCACAGTTTCTTCTGCCAGTTTGTTAATGGAATTTCCAAGCACAGAGCTTGGAAACTTTGCTTGGGTGGACCAGAACTCCCAGAATCCCCCAGACAACTAGTTGGCCCACTGCAGCCCAACAGTACTTTCCAAGCTGTGCTTTTCTACCTGTAGGATTTTATAGCCAGCATACCATGGGAGGTAAGACGCAACCAGGTCAGTTCCTATTGCTAAGCAAAATGAGGCAGCAGGTGCTAGGATGTATAGAAATGTGTGTGAGAAAAATGCTTTATGTGACACTTGATCTGCTGTGTGCCCCCTAAGCTAGTCTGAGACCTTCAGGAGCAATAGACAATGGTGTCTCACCATCCGCTTTGAAGAAAGACTCAGTTTAACCAACATTTGTGGAAGAAAGGACATGAATTCTCATATTCTTTCTCTCTTTTCCATTTACTCAAGCCTCTGCTGGATCAAAGAGCTTTCTCTGAACAGAAAAGTATAGCTGGATGCAAACCATAGGAGAGGTGGGTCAGTAATCAGTGAGATGTGGTGATAAGGAGATGCAAATGAATGGGTGGATGGATGGATTTGTGAACAATGCATTACAACTTATATAACACAAAGAAAAAGAAAAGTATTTTATGTCACTTTTAAAACTAATACATTTATCTCAGTGTGAGCTCTCACAGATTACAATTCACTTCTGGGGAGATATCACAATGGTGAGAATCCTACTGCCAATTTACAATTGTATAAATAAAATCACAGGAGTCTCCAGAGCAAACTGTCACTCATCATAAGGTGATGACTGCATTCCTCAATGTCCGGGGCAATCATGCTCTCAGGGCACATGCCCAGGGGTAAAACCAGCTCATGGGTAACAAGTTGCAATTTGCTGTCAAGATTTAGATCATTTCCCTTCTGCAAACTTGAATCAACAACAGGATTCTGATTAGTGGATTATTATAAAACACAAAAGTTCACCCTAAAACCTATGTGTTTGTTTTAAGGAGGCCACAATAGTTTTTGTTTTGTTTTTGTTGTGAAAAGAGCTCCTTCCCGGAAACTTAAATGTATGCAAAACCAGCACACAACCAAGCAAAAAGGCTCAGCTTCTGGTTTTTTAAAAGCTGGAAACATTTCTTCTCTGCATCCTGGTGGAGAACTTCCCCTGCTGAGGTGACAAAGGTCACTGTATTCAGTCAAAATAGGTCAGGAGACTTCAGGTCTAGTCAAAAGTCATTCCTAAGGATTTCATGTGTGAACTGTGCTTTTCAGTTGTATTCTGTCTCTTGTTTGTTTAACAAAGCAGCAAGGGAGGATTACATGATAAATCACTGTCATTTTTATAATGTAAATGAAACTGCTGGCAGAGCAGGAAGCTTTCCAAAAAGTACATTGTGTGCAATAATTATTTTAGAGCTTCATTTGCACAAGAAAGCAAACATTTCTTCTGCTCAGATTTGGCATCTAAGAGCCCATCCCAGGGCACAAAGTGTCCTGTGTTGTGGATCTGGGTAGAAAAATGAATAACAATTAAATTCTGATAAGGAGGTAGAAGGTTCTGCTTCTCTCTCTCTTTCCTTTTGCCTTACCTGGCAGGCCAGATCTGATAAACAGATACCACAGAATTAGCAGCTGAGGGCATAAACACTGGAAGTGAGTGTTTATTGGTTCTGCATAAGGTGTACTCCCAGACCTTTATATATATATATAAAGTGAACGAAAAAATTCTGCTTTCTGCCTCTTTATTTCTCAGATCAGATTTTCAATTCCCTGTTAAGCAAGAGCATTGTATTGAAAGATGGTGTGCTTCAGGGCAGTAGCTAATGGCAGGTATTGTTGCAGTTACCTCACTTCACCTGCCAATGGATCCATCCTATAGAATCCCCAGGTTTTGTGGTTTGGGGATGTCCTTATAATTCTCCACTGAAGAGTACGAGTGGGCATTAGATCTCTTGAGGGGCAGAACATTCATCTAAGGAATTCCTGGATCAGTCCACACTGTAACCAAAACCAAAACCTCTGTAACCAAAACCAGCACTGTGCAATCTTGGGCAAGTCTCCATGCTTTCAGTCTTACCTCCTCCTGCCACAGTAAGGGAGTTATTACACCAGTCTACCTTACAAGGTTGTTGAAAGAATTTCTCTGATCACATGAAGACTCTGTCCTCAGAAAACCCCACAAAGCAGATCAGGCGGAGGTAGTGGCAAGCCTAATGTCACACAGAAGTGTCATGAATCATGATTCAATGCAATCATTTATTTAACTGTTCCTGATCTCAGTGTTATACTCTGACTGGTATACCAGTTTGCGATTCCCTGTTACACAGGTAACACTTCATGTGAGGAAGTGGGCTACAGCCCATGAAAGCTTGTGCCAAACATTACTTGTTTGTAAATAAAGTGCCATAGGACCCTGCTGCTTTGGTTGCAACAGACTAATACAACTACCCCTTGGAATTTATTTGTTTGTTTGTTTGTTTGCTACTCCTGGACTCTGGAACTTTGAAACTCCTTCCCGCTGGAGGCCAGGTTAGCTCCATATTTGGTGTCATTTTGCAAGCAGACAAAGACCTTTCTCTTCAGACGGGCATTCCCTTAGTGATTTCCCTTAGTGAGAGGGGTTTTACATGGAGCGTTTGACCTAATTGCTTTGAATCAGTTTCTGGTGTTGATTTTGTTTACCATTTTTAGTCTGGTATTGGTTTGAGTCTTTTTAAATATTTATATACGTTTAAAAAGCTTTTAAATATTGTCTTTTAATAATGTAAGCCATCTTGGGTCCATTTTAAGGAGCAAGGTGTGGTAAAAATATTTTTAATAAATACCAAAATCAGTGTTCTTTATTAATTAAGCTTTTGTGCTGTAATTAATGAATTGGTCTTTAAGATGTCACAAGATTCTCTGCTGTTTTCCCATCAGGAAGACGTGACACAAAGGCATAATAAATAAGCAATCCCTTTATGGTCACAGTAAGGGATTCTGTGTGATTCCAAGTGTGGTGTAGTGCAGTGGTCCCCAACCTTGGGCCTCCAGATGTTCTTGGACTTCAACTCCCAGAAATCCTGGCCAGCAGAGGTGGTGGTGAAGGCTTCTGGGAGTTGTAGTCCAAGAACATCTGGAGGCCCAAGGTTGGGGGCCACTGGTGTAGTGAACAGAGTGATGGTCTAAGACTCTAGAGACTAGGGTTTGAATACCCCCTCAGCCATGGGGACTGACTGGGGGAATTGAACTGGTAAAATCATTGCTTGAATATCTCATTTAAAACCCTATTAGGATTAGTATAAATCAGTTCCGACTTGATGACACAGAACACAAGGAATTCTGTGTCTACAGTAGCCATCATTCTGTTCTGATCCATGGCCAGAAGGGTGAAAATATTTAAGGCTGTGAAATGAGGAGATTTGCCTTTCTGGCAAATCAGTCATGGGGATGTGTCTTTCAAACAAATCTTTTTCAAAGACACTTTACATCTCATTAACTAAGTTTGACCCTTATTTCAAAGACCATGTGCTTACCTTGTTTGCACAGATTTAGAATTCTTTTATGAAATGGAGGAAGGGGAAGGAATGAACCAATTTCCTCTCACACAAATGAATAAGGCTCAGAATCTCAGACTGACAGAGATAACTGCATTTTGTTTTTAGTGTCAATAAATTTGTATTTGTCAGGATCTTTGTTTTCATGTCTGTTTCCCCAGTCATTTAATACTCGCCGTGCTTAGGCTGCCTGCATGTAAAACTATTTGTTCCATCTGAAAAAGCAACAGAACCCACTGGAGAACAAATATGGAGGATTAGCACATTATGAAGAATAAAGAGCAGCTTTCAGCTCTTCGCTGTATATCGTGTTTATTACATTTCCCCCCTCTACCCAGCTCGAAGAGCACTGAAGAGATAAAGGAGACTGAATACATCTACCATAATAGAGTATTTTACAGCAGCTGGAAGACAGATCCTAGCTGATGCATGTCTTCCTCCTCTTTTTTCATTTCCTCTCTGTCTATCTCTCTTCTAAAAAAAAAGTTAAGGGGAAAATCCTAACCTTCTCCTACTTATACAAAAGTGGGTTTGGACTTTTTCTGGCTGCTGTCTTAATGTATTCATAGAAGAAGCTGGTGCTAAGGGTGCTTCTCCAATTAAGACAAATGAGACACATTGAAGAAGTCCCCCAGGGCACAGCAGGGGTGCTGGCAAAATCGACTTTATTCTTTTCTGTCAGAGCTGAACAGGGAAACAAAAGCATGAAAATGCAACACATCCACTTACAGAATAATAAAGGCTGTTGTTTAAAGCGTGAAGAGTTTTGGCACCCTTCTGGGGCCTTATGCAAATCAGTTGTTCCCTACATTGCTACAAAACCATCAGGTCTCAGAAATTAAAGTTGTACTTGGTCTGTGAAGAGCTGAAAAGAGATGCACAGCCCGCAAGTCAGTTATATATATATTAAGCAAATAAATGAGGACTGGCTGATATTGGCTAAACTAAAGTGCCTTCATAGGGGTTGACAACAATTTTAATTTGATTGATAACTCTGGGTGGCCCAGCTGAAACTGAAAGGAAGATGAGAAGAATCTTATTATTTTTTTTTATGTATAGGCTCTTTCCCTTCAAGCCAACCATCAAAGATGAGTCCATTGTTTACTGCCCCCTCCAATGAAGGGGCGACCAACTTAGTTCATGCTGGTGTTGTTATGTGCCATCAAGACTTATGGTGACCCTATGAATGAGTGATCTCCAAAATGTCCTGTCCTTAACAGCCCTGCTAAGTTCTTGCAGACTCAGGCCTGTAGCTTCATTTAGGTCAATCCATCTTGTATTTGGTCTTCCTGTTTTCCTGCTGCCTTCGGATTTTCCCAGCATTATTGTCTTTACCAGAGAATCCTGTATTTTATGTGTCCAAAGTAGGACAACCTCAATTTCAACATTTTTGCCTCCAGATATAGTCCAGGCTTGATTTGATCTGGAACCTACTTGTCCATCTTTCTGGCAGTCCAGTCCTCAAAGCATTCCTCCAACATCACATTTCAAATGAATCATCCCCCCACTCAGCTTTTTTTTTTAACTGTGCAGCTTTCATTCCCATACATGGTGACTGGAAATACAAGAGTATAGATGACCTTGGTCTCCAGTGACACATCATTACACTTAATGATCTTTTCTAGTTATTTAATTGCTGCCCTTCCAAGTCTCTTAATTGCTGCCCTTCTGCTTTCTTGACTGCAGTCTCCATTTGTATTGATGACTGAACAACGTTATAAAAAAATCTAACTATTTTGGTATCTTCTATAGGTCTGCATGTTCTCCCAATATATATATTTAGTTTTAAATCTATTGGATATAGAAGTTCCAAAAAAAAAAAAAAAAGAACAAATAAGCCTAAATAAGACTAGTCAAACAGCAAGAACATTTTCAAGGGTAAGATTAATTAATGCTGAACTATCTGCACATGTTTCTAATATCTGCATAAGGTTCTCTCTCTTTCTATTTCTCTGTCTCTGTCTCTGTCCCCTTCTCTCTCACATATACACATTCTTTCCTATTCACATGCTAATATTTCCTCCAGAAGCCATTAGTTTTCATGTATGTTCAATGTGACCTGTGTTCACAATGCACTTCAGCAGGTTTCCCTCGTTCAGTCAGCAGTACTCTAGCTGTTTGAGGTTTTGTAACACCACTCCAAGGTCAAAACCATATGGGTTTACCACTTTGATGTGCTGTGTTTTAATCTCTCCCCTCCTTCCCCCAAGCAGCCTGTATGGTGCCATCATGACCTGCTTGTATGGCTGAAGGCACTCTTGGTTTCCTACTGCTTTGCAAATTTTTGCTATTCCAAGTGCTGAGAATTAACCACTTCATTCCTGCTGATGCTTTTTGCCCAAAGCCAAGGGGAAAAAAGGACAACATAGAATGTTTGCCGCAAACAGATAATCTGGCAGGTAACATCAGTCGGAGACAGTTGATCACACTTATAGGAGGACATGGGGACTGAGGGAGACTAATTCTTAGTGCCCCTTCTTGGATGCTCACCTTAATGGGATGAGGGGGATTGAGAGTGTCAGAGAAGCCAAGAGCAATGCATCCAGGAGGACCAACTCCTTTATGAATCTGGACTTCTAGCAGTGTCACCCAAGGCAAACTGTTCACAGCTGAAGCACCACACTAAGATGCATCCACCCTCTTCAGGGATAACGGCTGCATAAGCAGATGGGAATGGATAGTTCCAATGGTGATGAGGGTGGAAAAACATCTCGAGGGTAGCAGTGATCCCTGAAAGTGACACTGATGGAAGATCTTTTAAAGTTAATGGCAGTGTCACTAAGCAAGGCTCAAGAAATCTCTTCCAGAAGATCCAAAAGCTCAAAGTGAAATTTAAGTCCAGATTAGGAATGCTGAAAGACCAACAAGGGCAAAATAAAGAGGAGATGGAACCAGCGTACTGACTTATTCAGAAGAGATTAAAAGATGATAGATTCATTTGAAGAGCATGCCTATGATGAAGTACCTTTAATTCTTGAAAGTGAAACAAAAACTGAAAGTGCTGGGAAGAAAATAAATCACCAGGGATAGACAGAATACTTTTAGAACTGTTTCAAGCCACAGAGACTGACTCTGTCAAAATCCTAACAAGAACATGCAACAATTATGGAAAACAAAACAATGGCCCTCCGACGGGAAACGTTCAATATACTGTACATTCCAATCCCCAAGAAAGGAGATGCCAAGGAGCATGGTAACTATAGGACCGTTGGTTTAATTTCCCATGCAAGCAAAGCGATGCTCAGGGTTGGAACAAAGGCTTTTACTTTATATTGAGCAAGTAATGCCTGATGTTCAAGCTAGATTCCAAAAAGGAAGAGGCATTTGAGATCAGATTGCAAGTATTCCATGGCTACTGGAGCACAGCAAAAATTTTCAGAAGAGCATCAGTCTATACATTTATAGCAGTGCTACCCTATCTTGTGGGGATGTGGTGGTGCTGCAGGCTAAACCGCAGAAGCCTTTGTATGCTGCAGGGTCAGAAGACCAGCAGTCGTAATATCAAATCCATGCGACGGAGTGAGCTCCCATCACTTGTCCCAGCTCCTCGCCAACCTAGCAGTTCGAAAGCATGTAAATGCGAATAGATAAATAGGTACCACCTCAGTGGGAAGGTAAACAGCGTTCCGTGTATAGCTGCACTGGCCACGTGACAATGGAAACTGTCTTCGGACAAACGCTGGCTCTACAGGGATGAGCACTGTCCCCTAGAGTCGAACACGACTGACTAAAATGTCAAAGGGAACCTTTACCTTACCTTACCCTATCTTGGGTCCCAAGATGTTCTCAAACTACAACTCCTAGAAATCAGGGCCAGCACAGCCAGGTGCTGTGGTGGTGAAGACTTCAGGGAGTTTTACTCCAAGAACATCTGACAGCCCAAGGTTGGGAATCATCACTTTATAAATCTATAGCAAAGCCTTTGACTGTGCAGGTCATGAGAAACTATGGTTTGTGTGTGCCACAGCATTTGATTGTCCTGATGTGTAACCTCTATTGTGGACAAGAAACTACTGTTAGAAAATTGAAAGACTGAATGGTTTCCTGTAGGCAAAGGTGTCATACAACAATGCATTTTATCTCTTTATCTGTTTATTCTGTACCCAGAACATGGCACACAGAAAACTGGACTAAATTCAGATGATGGAGAAGTGAGCATTGGTGGAAGAAAAATTAATAATGTAAGATATGCAGATGACCCCATCTTACTGGCAGAGAGCAGCAATGACATGAAATGACTTCTGATGAAAGTAAAAGAAGAAAGTGTAAAAGCAGGATTGCAGTTGACATCATGACAAAAATCATGACTATTGAAGAATTACACAATTTTAATGTAGACAATGAAGAAATTGAAAGATTTTGTATAGCTTGGTTCAGTCATCAATCCAAATGAAGACTGTAGCCAAGGAAATAGAAGAAGACTAAGACCTGGAAGGGCAGCAATGAAGGAAAATCAAGTGTAAGGGTGTGTCACTGGAGACCAAGACCCAGATCATTCACACTATTGCATTCCTGGTTACTATGTACAAATGTGAAAGCTGGATAGTGAAGATTTTTTTCTGAAATAAAGAAAATTGATTTGTTTAAAATATAGCACTGGAAGAGGAATGCTTTGTAGATACCCTGAAAGATAAGTGGGACCTAGAGCAAATCAAGCCTGAACTTTTTCTGGAGGCAAAAATGATGAAACTGAGGCTGCCCTACTTTGGGTACATCATGAGAAGGCAAGATTCATTGGAAAAGACAATTATGCTGGGGGGAAAAGACCAAGCATGAAATGGACAGACTCCCTAAAGCAGGGATCCTCAACCCCCCCTCCGAAGCCTGTTGCCAGTCCATGGGCTTTGCAGGACCAGGCCATGGAGACAGATCTCCCACTCCCCTAATGGGCATGGCACGCTTGCGCACATGCGCAGGGTGTATTGGCAAGGTTTGCGGGTGGGCATGTCGCATTCACGGGTGGGCGTGTCACATTCATGGGTGGGTGTGGTGCGCTCACGCACATGCACACCCCAGTCACCTGCAAGTGCAACACACCATCTACACATGTGCACGAGTGCACCATGCTCACCCCTGCATGTGCGTGAGCGTGCCCCGCTCACCCATGCATGTTCGCAATCGTGCCATACCCACCCGTGAGCACACCATGCCCATCTGCAAATGTGCCACACCCACCCACGAGTGTGGGGGTGCCCCCACCAACCAGTCCACGATTCTGAAAAGGTTGGGGACCACTGCCCTAAAGGAAGCTACAGGCTTGAGCTTACAAGAACTGAGCAGGGCTGTTGGGACAAGACATTTTGAGGATCACTCATTCATAGGGTTGCCAAGGTGGGAGGTGAACTGACAGCACGTAACAACAACAACAGTTCTTGGTGATTGTTTCAATAAGTTGTGTCTCATTAAGATGACTGCTTCCATGTCCCACAAGAGGTGGATGTGCCACTGGTGAAGCATCACTGTCCTACAGGATAGTGATAGCCCAGGGAATACTATTTTATTCCTAATAAATGTTTTGGCCCAGCTTGATGGTTTTCACCCCTTTTAGACTGCACCTCTCTTCAGATCTAGGAAACGTCCAATGGAAAGAGATGATGGTAATTGTAGTCCTAGACCTCCTGGGGATATCAGGCAGCAGAAAGCTGCTAGGCTGTGTAAGGAAGGAGCGAGAGCCCCAGTAGTCTCCTTTAGTGAATCATAGAAATAAGACGTGCACCACACAAGTTGCTCAACATGGCACAAAACATAATGCACATAAGAAGATATTTGATGGGAACCATGAAACTGATTCATAAGATGGGTTTATGATATAATGAGAACACCCACGTATAAACACAGGCTTATTCACAGACTTTGATTATGTCCCCGCAAAGGATTCACTGGTTTTTCTAAAGGCAAACATGTCAAAAGCCTCTTTGCCTCAAGCTTTTCTTCCATTCATGTTTTTGTGCAAGTCTGTCAGCAAGAGATAAGGTGTAAAAAAAAAGAGGGAAATGGTATGAGTAAGAAGAAATCTGGTGGAGGGAAGATAGCGAAGATTTTGTAGATGGCTTTTCAGCTGTGACATCAAGGCTGGAAGCCTTCCCAACTGACTCACAATGCTGTACAGGGAACAAGTCTGCCCCTGCCTACACACCACAACCAACTGGGCCATACTGACTGTACACAACTTTGTTTTAGATGGCTATGGAAACACACTGTGGCTAATTGATGTGGCCACTAACGTACCCACAGAGGCAAGTTTGGATGAAACCACCGGCACTGGAAGACCAATTCCTTTCCCTCGTCTCATCACTTACAGAAATGGCAGAATACCTCTCTCCTTTTTTGCCTTTTTGGCTCTCCCCAAGTCGGCAATTTGTGAATGGATCTTGCAGTGGGAAGACTGTTTTCCACCAAATTCTGGAGGTTTTGGTTCTAATAGTAGGGATGCTGCCTGCTAGCAGGACTATGTAGGACTGCATTTCAAGGTAGGATTAGCATGACTGATGTGTGAACAGCAGCATGGTTTTATATTCCAGAGTTTATAGTGTGGGATTTTTTATGGATAGTACATGTTTACCCGTGGAAATATGGACATTATTGCTGCTCCTGGACTTTGGAACTCCCTCCCACAGGAGGCCAGACTGGCCCCGTCTTTGCCGTCCTTCTGCAAGCAGGCAAAGACCTTTCTCTTCAGGCAATCCTTCCCTTCATGACTGGCTGCCTAAGTGGGGTTTGTGCCCTACTGCTTTTAATGTATTTTTGATGTTGCTTTTGTTTGTTGTCTTTTAGTGTGGTATCTGTTTGAGCCTCTTTTTTTTGTATTTGTATACTCACTGCTTTTAATTCTCAATATTGCCTTTAATGATGGGTGCTTCTTAAGGAGGAAGGGAAGGAAAATATTTTAAATAAAATGGAGAAATAACACATTTACTTCAGAGTTAAAATGAAAAGGAACTGGACTGTTTGCCTTTGAAGTGCATTAAAGCTGCAGCCTTAAAGCTGTCCCAAAGGTTAGCAGAGGGGTCTTCGGAAGGATTGGAAGTGCGGCTGTATAGGTACAGAGAAGGTCTGATGGCGAAGCACCACTTAAAACCATGGAACACCCTCCCACCTTGCAGGTGTCCAGCAGCGGAAAGCTTTATGAGCCTGGATGTACCACCCATGGTGTTTGGCTGGCAGCAGCAGATAGAAGATATGCCTGGATAGATTTGAGGCCCCTTATTTCTTAAACTCAACAAAAAAAATTGTCCTTGGTTATACCAACCCGAGAGGGGAAGTGGCTAATTTTCTCCCATTGGAGTTGTGAGAGAAAAGGAAGGAAGGAAGAATAAAGCAAGGAAAACACTTGCTTTGTGAGGAATTCTTCCCACCCACCCTTCCCACACAAACACACATTGCTTTGCCCAGCTGTAATTGTATGTGTACTTCCTGAAGATACACATCACTGTACTTAACAGGATTTACATATTGAGTATACAGGTACAGGATTAGGCCAGGAGTGGGAAACCTCCTGAAGTCTGAGGGCTGCTCATGGCCATCTCTGGACACTGGATAGCTTCATCTGCTCTCTTATTATCCTTATTTATTTTAAAAATTAATTCAAAAATACCCCCTAGTTGCTTTTTTTTAAAAATATGGGGGTATACATGATCCCTGTCGTGTTGGGAGACCCTCAAAACATGGCAAAATTACCTTTCACACCTTCAACAGGCCACAATGGGACTTTCTGAGGTAGTTTTTAGTTCTTGTTTTTCAGGGTTTTTTCGGGAGGGAGGTCACAAAATGCCCCCAAGGAACTATATATGTGGCTCAGGACCACATGTTAACTGACTTGGATTAGGCTTTAATTGTGCAATCCCATGTACATTAATGTGGAAATAAGACTGATTGTATTCAGTAGGGTTACCTTGGTGGTAACTGAGTTGCAGGCTTCAGGATCTTGCATATCAAAACATGCAGACAGACAAAAAGACAGACATGAAAAGACATTGACTTCCAGATTAGGATTGCAGTGGGAATAGTTGCGTTCTAATGAGTTTTCTGTTGGATCTGGGACTCTCAAATAAACAAGGATAGTTCATTTAGTAAAACAGCAATTAATGTTAAGGGGATTATTTCTGCCAATGGGGCTTTGAGGGATTTTGAAAGATAATCTAAATAATTTGTTTTCTTAAAATAATATCCTTTTAGAATGTACATTTATGTTTAATAGGTTGAAGACTTGCAATTTGGAGTAAATAATACAGTAATATGAAATGTGGGAGACCCAGTGCTGCTCTTATGATGGTATAAATAATGCATGATTTCATGATTACATTTTAATGTAATCTCCCATTTTTGAGCTGCTAGTCAGGCTACTGTGGAATCTCATCTATGTTTTATACATTATTCCTTCCAAATATTCTTTAATTTCCCAGCCAGAGGTTTATGAAGAAAACTTTTGTGGCTAATTTTTCAAATTAGCATTTTCTGCACATTAATATGGAACAGAAGAATGCTAGAAAAATGTGCTTAGTCTAGAGTTCACAAGCTACCAACATGAGCTCAGTCTGAATGGAAGTGTTTAGGCAACAATCTTGTACTCTGTTACATGGAAGTGATTCTTGCTGAACTCATAAAGCCATGTATAAGGATTGCACTGTTGTAAGGCTGCTCCAAAGTGATTGTAAACCAACAATTTTCAACTATGGATCCCCCTATGGATCTTATTTTAACATGTTTATTCTTTATATAAATCTGGACCCAACCCTTATTCTTACAGGTTCTTGCCATGATGAAACAACAACAAAATGAAAGTAGGTAGAGATCTTTTAAGTATTTCTAGAGTTTGGCTGCAAAACTGAAATAATGATGGTTGAATCCTTCCCGGACTGAGGAGGGAAAACAGACATTGGCTGCTATTGTGTTCTTTCCCATTATTTGCTAATTTCTTTTCCTTGTTCTTCCTACCACAGCTTATCAACGGGCCTCTTCTACACCTATCTTCTCTTGTCCTCCACTTTCTTTTTGGTTTTAAGACTTGCTTTGCATTGTTTTTAAGTCTGCCACTCTCATGCTGATGTGGACTCTGCAGGTGAAGCCACGACCATAACCTGCAGAATCTCCTTGAACCACATGCATCATTTACTACAGGACACCCTAACTTTCTTTATGCCAACACTGTCTGGGGGTATGCTTGTGTGGAAATTGGGATAATTCCCTTTCCATCGTCCGCATAGCATGGAAAAAGCACACAGAGTTAAACAAATCAAATCAGGATCTTTGTCCAGGATTTGTTACAATTTTCACGCTAATTTACTGACATATCATCATGACAACACACAAAGTCAGGGAAAGACAGCTGTTCTGGAGATGTGTCAGTCTGTTGATACTAAGCTGGAAATAGTAGGATTACCTGCGGTGTGGTGGAAGCAAGACTTAGATGGAAGAATGAGAGAAACAGCAGATCCAAAGTATGAATGAGGACCTGGTGGAGAAGAGGGTGTTACTTTCACAATAGATGGTGATACTCACTACTAGGACATCTGTGAAGCACATCATCACGATCTGAGTCAGAATGCATCCACCACCATTTTGAAACAGGGTACAATAGGAAACCAAATGCTCCCAAAGACATCAAAGTAATTCCTCATGCTGCTTCTTGTTGGTTAAAATGCAGTGTGAAAAAACTGCAGGAGTTCATTGCATATGTCATGTATTTACCAAACAAACAAACTCTGATACACTTTGCAAGGCTAAACTGCAACCCAATTCTTGTCTGCTTTTCTCTCCTGATTCTCAATTGTTAGCATCTGCTACTATGCAAAAAGGAAGGGTCTTTTTAATAAATGCAACAATGCTTCAGGAAAATGTCTTGTCAAACAATACTCTATTTTCTGTGGCTTGGGGCAAAGCCAAGGCAAAATTTAGATGCCTCTGCTTTTCCTAAAAGGTCTCTACAACAAACAAAAGTAACTCTATGAAAGCGGCCTGACAATGCAGCCGTTGTGTGGAGATCAGCAAGACTATAAAATATTACATTTTGACAAAATGAATGCTGCTGAAAGTATATACTGCCAGCAGCTCAGATAATTACAAGGGAAGGCAGTTCGTAATGAATTCTTTTACACAGAATTCAGATCCTGGACTGAATGTTGCCCATTATTACAGTTCAAAGGCAACTATCTCTGGAATTGTTCTTTTAATGTTTGCTCGATGGTTTTAGTTGTTCTTTTCTTGTCGACACACAATTGTTGTCTTGATCATTGCGATAAAAAGAGCTGCATTGCAGCTTTGTAGTGAATCCAGTTGGCTTGGTAATGTGTTCTTTGAAGAATTCCAAAGTAGGGGAACAAAGGCAAGGGAAATCGAGGGCCGGGAGCTGTTTGTTCAGGGCTGTGGGAATCTAACACAGACCAATGAAACCAAGACACTTTCCATAACAGCCACATTCATACGTGATTCCATGCCCCTTTGTGTTGTCCAAAACCAGGAGTTTAGTTGTGCTTTAAAGAGCACAGCTCCTTTTATCAACACACATAGTAAGATTCCCAGCAGCTGATAATTCTCTTCAAGTTATATCCTTGGAGAAACCAATTCAGACTCACAATTGTTTCTTTAACAATGATGTAGCTGCAGCAAGGACTTTGCTTAATAGAAAGGCTAAAACTCTGATTAATTCGTGTGATTGTTCCAAAATAAGCTTAATAATAAGTTAAAAATTGGCCCCAGGTTCATTGGAAGGTTGTTATGCAACGGGCAGAGAATCTAGAAATCATATGTTAGAGTTAATGCTTCTCCTTATTTTCTAAGAGAGCTATGCTTCTCCTTATTTTCTTTCAATTCTGTTAATGACATACATGTGCCAATGCTTCAAATCCTGTTGCATAGCTACGCCTGTGTAATATGAAGTTGTGCCAGCCATTGTGAAATTTGCGTCAAGATGGAAGTAGTATGCTGGTTGACATTTGCACAGTCAGTGTGTGGTCAGTTGTCTTGCTCATTGTATGGTTTGTTGTGCAATCAGACATGCCAACTGCCTGGGTTTAACTCCTCACAAACTCCCACAGGTGTAACATTACACTATGTGAAGAGCAATTATACGGGGAACATTTCTTACTTGACCAGGGTTACCTACCAAGAAGGCAGTATACAATGAGGGAAAGCTTGTCTCTTCCTTTATCATCCCAACTGGAATTAAAATGCACCCGGCCTATTGAGGCTAGGAGAAGAAGGATAGACCTGCCCTATCTTGGGCACCAAATGGAATTCTGCACTGTTCTAGATGCAGCTTGGCAAGTGTGGCTACAGATATGATTGCCCTGTGAAATGAAATAACAAGCCTCCTCTTTATCTGTGCCACCTCCATGGCAAGGAATGTCTGCCCCACCATGTGCTTGTAGTCAGTACAATTCAAAATAATGCATTGAATGTAATGTGTAGTTTGCTCATTCGGTTGTAGTATTAATATTTGCCCTTTTTTCTGGCTTCTTTCTCTTGTTTGCTAAACTTTTATGGAGAATCTAGTCAATATCCATATTTTCAACTGTTGCTGGACTGTAATTCCTGTGAACCTCAACTCATAGAAACTGATCTGATTTATCAACAAGGATCTCCAGGAATATGCATATGGAACCTATGAAGCTGTCATACCGAATCATACTGTTCTCCCATTTTGTTCAGCATCACTGACACCGGATGTAGTTGGCTGGGAGCTGTCATCCTCCCTATGCAGCACAGGCCATGGTGGAGGATAATGTGAAATGAAGTCACATGATGTTCAACCCTGGCCCACAGTGTCTGGCACCATGTATCCAGGTCTGCAGAAAGAGGTCTCTGCAACCCCTACCTGGAGATGCCAGGGATTGAAGGTGGTACACTTTTCATGCAAAACATATGCTCTATCATTCAGACACACTATGGTCACCTGCTGAATGACTGGGGAACCTACATGGGGAATGGCTCTCATACTGCCATGTATAGCCAACATATGAAAGGTCTTTTTGCTCACAATGCCTGTAGTGTCAGAATCAGCCCTAAGCAAAACATGGAAAATAATTTATGGAGGATGACTCACTGAATTTAGTAGA
This sequence comes from Pogona vitticeps, assembly GCF_051106095.1. Taxonomy (NCBI): domain Eukaryota; kingdom Metazoa; phylum Chordata; class Lepidosauria; order Squamata; family Agamidae; genus Pogona; species Pogona vitticeps. The sequence continues at coordinate 250,908,663 of NC_135784.1, read as the reverse complement.
CGTTCTGTGCAGTGCAATCCTTTGTTATTATAATGCTTCCTTTGATCAGTACATTCATTTAGCTGAGTACTCCCTACCTCCTTTTGCCCTGTTAGGCCATGACAAGAATGATATGCAAGACCCAACACATTCACATTTTACCAAACCTATAAATAATGTGCTGTTAAAGGATATTAACTTGCTGGAGCCCTGCCATGAATAAAGTTTGTTAGCATTTATTCCACTGCTCCTTCATGTGTGGTGCATTTGCTTAAGTGCTACGATTCTACCATGTCATGCAGTTGATGCAAGCCAATAACGCCTGAAGGGAAATTTGGGGGTTTCAGGGCTTCATTTCAGGGTGTATGTTTTCCTGGAAAAAAAAATATTGCTCTGACCTTTGATTCCTTACATGTGCTAAATTTCAGCACTGCATAAAAAGTAGCTTTTTCAAAGCTTTGCAGCTAGTCTTTCATAAGCTCTATTTATGCTCTACCTGCTATTTTGCATGATATCAGCCATGCAAACTAGCAGGGCTCACATCAACACCCTGCTTTTTGGGATTGCTTCCCAGATGCCAGCCTGGACTCTCTTTAAAATTGAATTTTGGTGCTGTAAACAGATCTAGTAGTTAGTTCTAACCACGACTTAAATTTTCTACAAAGCGCCAATGTCATGTCACTAGAAGATGCTATGATGAATCAAGATGGTTAGGAGCAGGGCATAGAAGAGGAGGGGTCAGCAGGGGCAGGAGGGGGGCTCACTTCAGCCAAAGGTGCATGACTGACATGTGTTCTATGAATTAAAAAAATGTTTACATGCAATTTAAAATATTTTTCAGGTCTCTTCCCAAACCATGAGGGGGTTTCACAGTATGAAAAGATCTGGGCGAGTAGATAAATAGGGACTACCTCGGTGGGAAGGTAAACAGTGTTCCGGGTCTAAGTCGCACTGGCCACGTGACAACGGAAACTGTCTTCGGACAAATGCTGGCTCTACAGCTTGGAAACGGGGATGAGCACCGCCCCTTAAAGTCAGACATGACTGACTAAATGTCAAGGGGAACCTTTACCTTTACCTAAATTGCTAGGTTGGCAGGAGCTGGGACAAGCGACGGGAGCTCACTCCATCAGGTGGATTTGATCTTAGACTGCTGGTCTTCCAACCTTGAAGCACAGAGGCTTCTGAGGTTTAACCTGCAGCGCCACCATGTCCCTTTACTGTATTGTACCCCTACTCAGGTATTATTGAACTCAGAACTGTGAACACACATAGAGGGGAGCAATTAGTCCTGGCCACTCCATTGCCAAGTTCTTTGTGCCAGATGAGAAAAGAAGAATCCTGCTGACGCGTAGCTTCTGAATATGAGTAAGAATGTAAATTTCCAGGTTCTTGTGTATGTGGCCTAAACACAAACAGGAACCTACCTTCTTCAGATGGAGAACTGTAAATCTGAAGAAGTCATGACGGAGGAGGTAAGGCTTAGATCTTCCCTTTTATATATATTCAGAATGCTAGACTAAATAATGACTAACTGGGCTTATCTTGTCCACTGATTCTAAGCTGCAAATGCCCCTTCCATTTCTACCTCAGTGTTATGAGGAAATGTTTCCCTCACACTTCACCTGTATGGTAAAGGCACCTGGTGAAAAGCTTCTGGAAAATAAATATATCTCATCCTTCAGCTTTTGCGTGAATAATGCTGACTTGGGTACATTTCTTTGCAAAATACCAAACAAATATCTCCCTTACCAACACCCAAAATCTCAAAAAATCATCTTGTGTCCTTTGAAACTACTCACATAAATATAATAACAAAGACTTGTTTCCATGTTCAAAGCTGTTGTAGAACATAGTTCTAAATTACTGTTTGGTATTTCAGTCAATTTAATTAGCTAGTTAATGCTAGTATCAGCTTGTAATCCAAGCAGTCAAAAATATCTATTTCAGTAATTAGGTCACATATTTCTTTTAAGATTATTGTAGGAAAAAGAAACAGTGGTACCTTTAGGCATTGTTTACAATATATTCCTCCATTCAATGACATTGATTCTACCATAATATTCAGGACAGGAATTACAGTGTGAATTATTCTCACCCTCTTTGTTTTTAATGTTTTTCATGCTGATTTAGAGTATCATAATGTTTGTTCGGGGTGTACGTTTCACATTTTTGGAGTACAAATCCCATAATTCTCCTTTTTGGGAGTCCCATCTGCAGGATCCAAACCTTAGACACCTCTGAATTCTGCTCACCTGGAGAGAAAATGCAACTGACAAGCTTCGTGCTGCGGATAGGCCTGACTTCTTGTTTAAAAAAGGAAGCAATCATTGTGGCAGATTCCTCTCCAAATGCATATTCCTCAATGGATGGATCCAGAGGTTCCCAAAAATAGAAAAGAGAAAGCAGTTATCACCTATAATACGCAGTGGAGACTCATGACTCTGGTATCATGGTGAATCTGCTCCAAACCATTAGAATATTTACAGCCAGCTTCCTAGATGCTGAACCCTATCTCTCAAAGAGATTCTGTGTCTTGGATGGCTCCTTTAAAGTTTGGTCTGAAACTCAGTGTTGATTTGCTGCCTGCCTAACATTGGAGTCACTTGATACTACCACCTATTTTCCTTCGCATCTGCAGACCCTAGATGGTTGGAGGAACAGTGTAGGAAGGAGCAAGGAAGAGAAGTGACAGTGAAAGCAGCACAGCGAAAAGAGAGCATGGGATCACAGAATCAGCAATGCTCTGGACTCATGATTAAATTATCCAAGTAAAATATACCAGGGATTTAATTTGTTGTCTACAATGTTAGGTCCTAGTGATTTCAGTGGACTTGTTATTATGTGCTGTTAACTTGCAGTGACCCTATGAATTAGTGATCTCGAAAAGGTCCTATTATTTATTACTCTGCTCGGTTCTTGGAAAGTCAAGGCCCTGGTTTTCTTTTCCTGCAGCCTTCAACTTCCCCACCATCATTGTTTTTTTCTTTCAGTGACTTCTGTCTTCCCAGGATGTGCCCAACCATCTCAGCCTCCTGTAGCAATTTTTTTGCTACCAGAGAAAGTTCAGGTATAATTTGATGTGGAACACTTATTTGTTTTCTTGTGCTCCATGGTATGTATAAAGCAGTCCTTGTTCAAATTTCAAATGAATTTTATTTTTTCTTGTACACTTTCTTGACTGTCTAACTTTCTAGACAGTATGTATGTAAGCAGGTAGGTAGGTAAATAACAACAACAAACAACAACAACAACAACAACAATAATGTTCAGCTGTACTTTTTTCTTTCACCTTGCACAGTAGTTGTTTTAAGTCATTGCTGCTTTCTGCCAGAAATATGGTGTCACCTGCATATTTTAAATCACTGATATTTATTTTACCAGAAAGAAATGCTTCTGCTTCTCCTTCATTTGAATGTAGTCTAGCTTTTCATAAGATATGTTCTCTATATAAATTAAACAGATATGGAGATAAAATACTTCTTTGACCAATACCGTTGCCATACAGAAACAATTCCATTTCTCCATATTTGGTTCTCATAAGTACAATGTTGTCCAGAGTAGAGGTGATGCATCAGGACAATTGAACGTTATGACATATCGATTTCCTGCAGAATGATCCATCTTATTTCATGATCTACACAGTCAAAGACTTTGCTACAATCTATTAAGCAGATATTAATTTTCTTTTGAAATGATTTACTGTGCTCCAGTAGCCAATGTATATTTGAAAAATGATCTCTAGTGCCTGTTCCATTTCTGAATCCAGCTTGAGCATTGGGCATTTCTTGTTCAATATTTAGTAGTAGCCTTGTAAAATTTTGAACATCTCTTGATTGGCAGCCAGCTCATGGTTCACTTAGCTTTCCATCCTTCCGAGGTCGATAAAATTAGTACCCAGCTCATGGGGGAGGGGGATGTGTAGCCTACATAATTAACTTGTAAACCACCCAGAGAGTGCTTTAAGTGTTATGGGGTGGTATATAAGCAGCAGACTTTGCACTGAAAATTAATGCAGTGATCTTATAGTTACTACAAGGCTTCTTTTATATAGGCTTGGATTGCATATTAAAGGTTTCTAGTTTAGTTTCTAGCCTTTGTTTTGTTTTCCATATTTGTTGGCATATTGTTATAATCTTGATAGATTCTCTCACTTGTAATAGTTCTCTTGCTTTCCTGTTTACTTCTGGTGATGTGTTTTTTTTTAAATGCTTGGACAGTGAGTTTCAATTCACTTTCTAAAGCTACAAGTCCTTCATCCTAGCCTTCTGCTTTGAAGGAATTTGCATCCTTGTATCGCTTCAGTACAATTGTTCAGTATATTGTTTCCAACTACTGTACTATTTATTATATTTGGATCAAATGATATGTTCCTGTTTTATCTTTCAATATCCATAAACTTGGCTTAAATTTCCATCTGATTCCTTCATTTTATGAAAGAGATGTCTTATTTGTCTTTCTTCCTTTTTAGTTCTCTTCTATTTTCTCGTATGGGTTGTAGTAATAGAACTCTTTGTCCCCATGTACCTGCTGAAAAATAGCATTTAGTACAGCATTCTGATTCAATTTCTGTCATCCTCCATCTTTGCTTCTTTCCTGTCATTAACAATTCTAAGTTTCATCAGTCATCCATTGAGAATTTTGCTTTCTTTCGACTACAAGAACAGGTTTGTTTTTATTTTTTTGCGTTTTTCTATTATAACTTCTCTCTTTTAAACCCATGATTCTTCTGTTTCACAATCAGTTGAGCATAGTAATACAGATCTGTTCTTTACATGGTATTTATATTCTAAAGGATTATTGTTTAAATTATATTTTGGTACTATGACTGATTTGCTGTTATTCTTCAGCTTTACACTAATTTTTGATAAAGTGATAGTTCCCAAACCTGAAAGTGCTAGTTAGGACTTATAAACTCCTATACAGTTTGGATCCAGACTTTTTTTTGGGGGGGGCAACATTCCTCAGATCCTAAGGTCTTCTGGGGAGGACCTCTTTATAGGGTCGCTTTTACAGGTATGATGAGGGAGGTTTGTCTCAATGGGTGCTCCCAAGGTAGACTGCCCTCCCACATGAAGCTAGGTTAGCCTCCTCTCCTCTCCTTTCAACAAGTGAAACCTTTCTTTTCAGATAGTGTTTTAATATCTAACTTTATCATATCTCCTTTGGTTGCTGCTTCTATATCCATTTTAATGTTTTTATATTCTTTGTATTGCTTTTAGATGAGGGTTTTGATATGACCATGTTTAATTGCTTTTGCATGGTTTATTTATTTTGATTTAAATTCCAGTCTGTTTTTACTTTATGTGTGAAAAGTGGCATGAAAATGAAATAGAAAAATTAAGTATGTAAAGAAACCATTTCGAGTATTTTGTACCAAAAAAACCCTGAAAAGGATAATTGTTGCAATTGACCTAATGACGTAGAATTAATAATTATCATTCCTTTGAGCACAGTGTGCTCATGGCAAAATGCAGTATATACTGATTATGGCTATAACTATGAGGAAAGTAATCTTTATTTCGTGAAAATAAATGCACAGATGTATAAGTGTGCAGAAATATCTGGATTGGAGTGATGCTGTTCAAACTCTTGCTACTGGCTGACATAGAATACATTCTGCTTTTCCTTCTTATACTAGGATAAAATAACCTTCAAAAGATGAATTGTAATTGGATAATTAAAATAGCTGCATAATTACAGAGTACCAGAGGAAACAATCAGTGACCTTATTAGCAATGTTGATCTTGGGAACAACATAAGAAGTAAAACATAGGCCATTACAGTACTCGGAATGCTATGTATTTATTTTACTCCTTTTTTTTAACAGAACAACAAACTAAACAAAGATAGCACTACAAATCCAAACTGACACATCATAACCCATGGCTATGAAAAAGCCTTTTCAGGAAAGCATTAGAATAAGCTAATTTCATTTCTCCCAGCCGCCTGTCTTTCAGTTCTTTATCCTTCCTATCAGGTTAGAATAAAATTCATCTCTCACAGTAGATGTAATGAGCAGGCAATGACTTATGAAGCAAAGAGACCAAGCTGAGGCAGAATTAGAATACAATTTTAATGAGACAGAACTGAGAAGGGGGAAGTGTTACCCATTTGACAGACTTGGCAAAATACCCAGCATTATTTCAAATGCCTTTTTCCTCTCTGTAGAGGAGCTGTCAAATATTATATACTTTTTTTTTTTAAAGGCAGTGCTCTAGAGTATCCTTTCAGCAAAATACTGTTAATGTAATGTAAGTTAGGAATTAGTTCCTGTATGGTATATGTGACTATAATTAAATTATTGGCTGAAATCCAGTAGCACGTCACAACTAGAGTAAGTCCATTGAATCACTGGAACTTACATAGGTGTTGCCTCACCCAATCCCCACGTATTCAATAGGCCTATTCTAGTTGCTACATAGTACAGTACTGGATTTCAGCCAATGTTCTTTCTGTACCTCATCTTCAGATCTCAGGATACAGGGCAGGATATAGATGCTCTAAACCAATAGTTTCCAACTTTGGGTCCCTAGATGTTCTTGAACTACAATTCCCAGAAATCTTGGCCAGCACAGAAGGCTTCTGGGAGTTTTCATCCAATGACATCTGGGAACCTTAGGTTGGGAACCACTGCATATTAAAATTGCAGTAGCTCAACTTCCCCCAACCTGGCACTCTTCAGATATCTTGGATGGCATTTCCCATAGTACATGTGTCATAAGATGATGGGGGGGGGCAGCCCAGCACATATAGAGGACTATGAGATATTGTAGGTGGTTGTGATGCATCTATGCATCCCAGACATACAGTAGACTGACCCTTGAATCTTCTGTTTACTTCCTTAGGAGTCTCTTAGTATGCAGCTAGGTGGTGCTGGCCCTGAGATGAATAGTTTTGCTGTGGGAGCATTGGGGGATTTGAAAGGCCTCTCATAATACTTCCCTTTTGAAATACACAGTCAACCTCTCTCACCATTTTATGTTTTATAACTACTTCTCCATTTGCAGTACAGAGGAACGGAGGAAACCTATCTTATACTGGCCAGCAGACATTGAGGTAGTCACAGAAATGAGGTCATCTTCATCGGCAGGTTGCTGAAAATTAGAGTTCCTTTTTCAATTTGGGGATGTGCACAACTCTCATGTGAAAATACTAGGTTACACACGCCACAAAGTTGAAAAAAAAGCAATTCTTTAAGTTGGGACAATTTGCCACAGCTGGTGATGTCACTCCCATTGTGCAAACTGAGCTACCCAACAGGATCCTGCTCAATAAGTCAGGGCTATTTAGCCAATGTCTAGTACTCTCAGTTCTAATTGATAGTGGCCCTCTAGAGTTTCAAGAAGGATCTTTTTCCTAGGGGGAAAAAAGGGAGACCTCTCTGGGGATCTCCCATCCAACTACAGTACTAACCAAGCCTTGCCCTGCTTAGCTTCTAAAATCAGATGGCATTATGTATACTTAGGCTGAAACACATTGGTTAAAGGAACAACTACACAGAGAATAAAGAGATCACTTACTAAAGCCAAGAAAAAGAATGAAAAAGAGAAAGAGAGGGTGAAAGAGAGAAGGGAAAAAAATGAAAGAAGAGGTGGCCTACCAATAGGGGATATAGCCATTTTGTGTCCCACAAAAGAGAAAACTGTTGGAACTTTTGCAAACTAACACACTGCCTTCAGTAGATGTGGTTGGGAGGAACCTTTCTCAGTTAGGGTGACTGTAAATCTATCTAGCAGTAATCTATTCAGAATGACTGTTAATGGCTTCTTCTTTGCCTCTGAATTCGAAGAGAGCCCCACCTCTGCTTTTGTGCTTTTTTCTCCTCTCTGGCAATTAGTAGTCTGTTGAGGCCTGTTGTTGAAAGCAGTCATGTTTGCCAGTTTTCCTGTTTGATCTGTTCAATTGTAAGTAATGAAACCTTTTATTCTTTTTACTATTAATATTTCAGAGTTAGTTACTGAAACTATAAGTGCCAGTTAAGGAAAAAAAGGATGGACTACCCTGCGGAAGCTATTCTGCTGTGTGAATCCCTGCCTTCTGCTGCACAGCTGGAAGAATTTAATCAAAAATTTAAAACTCTGCCACAAAAAGCAGGATTTGTATTCACATGCATGCATAAAAAGTATTCTGATCATGTCCAATTTTTACATTTTAAAGTCACAACACCATCGTGACTAAAGCAATACAGTGGAACCTCTACTTATGAATGTCCCTAGCTACGAATGATCCAACTTACGAACAGCTCCGTTTGCAAAATATTGCTTCTACTTGCGAATGGAGCTTCAAGATACGAACAGGGGAAAACGCGGGGAAGTGGGGAAAGCATGAAATTTGAGCTTTCAGTTGACGTTTGCCTGCAACATCGCTTGTCCAAGTGATTAGAGGGTGGATAGGGAGAGAGTCTTCAGACTGCCTCTACTGCCTGGTATTGCTTGGTACTGCCTGGTAATGTACTGTATGGACTAGGTTGTGGGTTTTTTGCTTTTTTATTTTTTATTTTTTATTTTTGGATTTTTGACTTTTTTTTTTTTAACAGAGAGACTGCCTGTTCTGGGCGAGTACATACACTGTACAGTATTTACTCTACTGTACAGGGTTTTTTGCAGCTTGGTGGGGGGGTAGGGCTAGGTGGGGGGTTATGTTTCTGTGCCCTGCTGGGTCTTGCAGTGTGGATTTAAAATGTGAAAAGTAGACTGTAATATTAAATTAAAATTTAATGTGAAAATTAGACTGTAATTTTAAAATGTAAAATTTATTTATTTATCTTTGCATTCTGTGGTTTCTAGGGTTTGTGTACTGTAACCTCTCTGTTGTTTTATAATGTGTGGGTTTAAAATGTGACTCCAAAGTCTTTTTTTGCTGTTTGCTGTAATAATGGTTGCTGGTTGTTGATGCAGGCAGGCTGTAAAATGCAGTTTAGACCCCACAGTCTTTTTTTCTTAAAATCAGAAAATATTCTGTGAGGGGCTGTGCTGGCTGTTGATGCAGGCAGGCTGTAAAATGCAGTTTATACTCTTTTTTGTGTGATGAGGAGTTCTGTGATGGAATAATGCTTGCTGGATTCTGCGGCTTCTAGGGTTTGTGTACTGTCACCTGTCTTTTGTTTTAAAATGTGTGTTTAAAATGTGGCTCCAAGGTCTGTCTCTTTTAAAAATCAGAAAACTGTGGGGCTTGTTGATGCAGGCAGGCAGGCAGGCAGGCTTTAAAATAGAGTTTAAAACGGAGTCTACTCTAGACTCTCCCCCCTTGTCTTCTCTCTCTCTCTCTCTCTCTCTCTCTCTTCTCTTTTTGTGCTTAACAGCACAAACCTTTGTCTGAGGGGTTTGTGTGCCCCAGTGATAACCTTCTTTCTTTCTTTCCTCTTTTCCCCATTGTTCCTCCTCTCCCTCCCCCTCCCTCCTTTTCTGCCCTTTTTAAAGCTAAAAGGTGCTTGGCTTGGCTTGGCTTGGCTTTGTTTAAAAGCTGCTTGTTTTTAAAGGTGTTCTGTTTAGAAGGCGTTCCCTCCCCCCCTCCTTTCCTGCGCTTTTTCTGACCTAAGTTCATCTTAGGCCAAAAGAAGAAAAATTCTCCCCCCCCCCCCCCCGGTGGTAGAGGACGGATTAACCGGCTTTGCATTGGTTCCTATGGGAACTAATACTTCGACTTAAGAACGACGCCTCTAGATAAGAACGGAAAAACAGCCAGAATGGATTAAATGGTTTTCAATGCATTCCTATGGGAAATTTTGCTTCTACTGTACTTACAAACATTTCAAGTAACAAACATTTTCTGGGACGGATTAAGTTCGTAAGTAGAGGTTCCACTGTAAACTGAGGTTTCTTACTATGATGCAGAACTTATTTACATAAAAGTAAGCAGCATTTTGTTACAGAACAGGATGATTTTTTTCAACCTTACAATAAAATACCTTCCATCCCTGAGGACTTTCACACACTCATGATAGCCAAGGTGCGGATGCTGGATGGGATTTTCACTGTTGCCCCATCATCTGCCATTCTCTGGGTGGCCCTATTGTTTTCCTCTGGATTGTGGGGTTCTCAGCAGTGGCTGAAACACCCAGGCTTAGCTGCGGCACTAGAGATCCTATTCAGTCCATAATGTCTGGGATCAACAGCACCACAAGCTGTGCATGGAACTTTGTGCGCTTCCCCTGATTTCATCTTTAAGTCCTGTTTTGTGTGTATATCAGATATTAACCTATGCAGGTGGAGTTTTATCATTCAGTTCATAGCAAATGGATCCATAACTCCACAGCTGCTTTAGAACTGGCATGCTCTGAACAATGAGCTGTTTTGCCTATACCGAAATAGTTTTGATTGTTTGCATTTTTACAGAAAGATAGCATTTGCCTTTTATGGTTGCTGCTAGCTTCTTAATCAAAAGAAATAATTTCAAACCGAAGGTGCCATCTGGCTTTTATGTTATGAGAAAATATGTGTTCACCATCTCATATTTATTTTGTCCCAAGGACTTGCTGAAAATAAGCTGTGCTTATTATTATTTTATCCAGAAAGGGCTGTCTTTCTTTATAACGGAGAAACATCATTAACGTCCATTCTAAACTGGTCCATTTTACTGATTTTATGGAGAGCCAGCCAATTCTGACAAGTGTATGAGACAGGCCAGCAAGATAGACTACGATGAGGAATGGACTACCCATTTCATTTAAGACGAGCGGTGAAAAAGCCAGTCACTGTGTGCGGAAGAAACTGGTTCTTTCTTCCAGAAAGCACATTCTTCCTTAAGCCATGAAATTAACCAGGGAAATATCATTATCTGGGTTATCTGGGTGTGTAAATGGCACCTTATGCTGTGTCATACAAAACATGTATCTTCGCAAATGCATAGAGCGGCGGTTATTAACTTTTTATTTACCACAGACCCCCTTTAAATATCTTTTGTTGCCATGGACCACCAAGACTTAACTCAAGATTTAAAACCCTAAAGTGCATCAAATATTTTGTTTAAAGTTTCTCTTGAGGGGTCTTCAAATTCGGAAAGAAGGGACAAATAAGTTAATCTGTTAATGCACACACTCCCATCATAATATTTTGATTGGAATGCTTCCATACAAATTTAAAATAACATTAATAATAATAGTATTATCACACTAACACTGACTGACTCTGACTCTCTCTTCCTGCATCTTCTGACTGACTGTCTGCGCAGGAGCAAGAAGTGTCACTTGTCTCTCAGCCACTCAGCATCATCCACTTACATGTTTTTACCATGGGCAGAAATATCAGACCATTATTTGCTATCAAACAGTTATTTTTTAATTGATTTTTACTTTTTCTTGTTTTTAATGAAGGTGGTAGGTTAGAAAAGCCAAGCATTGCACAGACAAGCAAGGGAAATTAAGATTTTGTTCTACATTTCCTTTCCTTCCTTCCTTCCTTCCTTCCTTCCTTCCTTCCTTCCTTCCTTCCTTCCTTCCTTCCTTCCTTCCTTCCTTCCTTCCTTCCTTCCTTCCTTCCTTCCTTCCTTCCTTCCTTCCTTCCTTCCTTCCAACATTTATGGATCGCTGTTAGGACATCATGGCCCCTCCAGGGTCCATTGACCATGAGTTACGAACCTAGGGCAGCAATGGCGAACCTATGGCATGCATACAGCTGGAGCCCTTTCTGCAGGCACGTAGGCACGTGAGCCATAAATTGCCGGATTGCTACCACCCCCCCCCCCCCCGCACAGCTAAACCTGAAGTGGCTGCAACTGCGGTGCTGGCGCTTCAGCAGGCAGATCCAGAGCAGCTGGTGCTGGTGGCGGATCCGGAGTGGGGTCTTAAGCCACCTCAGTGCCCAGGATTCCACTTTCCACTGCCAGTTCCGGTTCCACCACCACCACAGCACACCGCCCCCTAGTTGGTGTTTTTGTTTGTTTGTTTGTTTTTAAATTTGGGCACATGAGCCCAAAAAGGTTCATCACCACTGACCTAAGGGCATAGCCAAGGTTCATTATCCTCCCAGTTTTACCTCCAGAAAAAAATCCCTTTGGTGTGGGATCTAACCATAAACTTGAGAAGATCCACAGGAGATATTAAGCACAGCATAGAAGGGTCAAAGCAGTCTGTTCATGTGATGGTTAAGCAAAATCTGTTTCTAGTACTCTTTGATTGTTATCTACAATGTGATCATCTCAATTTTACTTTATTCCATGACATCCTATGCGATAAGAAGTTGCGTGTCCATGTGTTTACAGAGACCAGGTCTTTATATCACAGGATGTTGAATGATCCTCTGCCTTTGAGGAGGATCCACAGTGATTCTCTGCCTAAAAGTCACTGAAGGATTATGGAAATGATGCCATATATAAAAGCAAAAAGAGATGAGAAGGGAAAGTTACGTAGTTATGTGTCATCAAGTCGGAATCAACACAGCAGTACTAATAGGGCTTTCAAGTTAGATATTTAAGGTGGGGTTGCCTGAGAGTTCAGAAGCAAAACCTAAGATCAGGAGGCAGACCTTTGTGATGTCACAGGTGGGGGCTTCTCTGACATCACAGGATGTAGGCCCTTTTCTAATAATTGCAAAAAAAGAGCCCATGTGTGAGAGGGTAAGGCAACTTAGATTTCTCTTAAACAAATGTGTGCGACTCACATAAAAACACCTCTGTGCCGAGTCTGTGAGTCCTGTTAGTCGTGGGAGGTGAAGAAGAGGAGGGCACCCAGGTATTAGAACCACCACACCTAATAAATTCAACCTTGTATTTTTCTTCTCAACCCAAAATTTATCCCCCTGCTTGGACAACTGAAGAAATTAGTATTCTGCAATTTGGCAACTCTTTAGCCACCCACATTCCCCTTATCCATTATAAGTATTAAGATATAAAATATGATATTATATGGCCCTCTTTTTTTCCTTTCTTCACCCTGCTTCCTCTGGTCTAACATCTCCACTGAAGATTCATTTCAATCAGTTGTTTTCATCATGCAACAAATCTGTGGTTCACTAAAGCCATCTATGCATATTTATATAAGATATAAGATGTTTATAGCAGGTGCCACTTAAAAAATAAATAAATGAGTAAGTGGTTTTTCAGGTCCCAGAGGTTCATTTTGTTTGTTAAGGGGAGTAGAAAGCATAACTCCTATGTAAAGCTTGGATCCTTTGAACAAGCAGTATACAAAAGAATCTCTTCTCCTCTTAACAGACATTCAGCCATACTGCAGTTCCACACAGACATCTGAAAGTAGAATGGCTTAGGCTCAATGTAAGTTTCTTGAACTTTGATCCTGCTGTAATCAGTGGCCCTTCCATTACTCAGATATGTAAATCATTCTGTCCTCACAGGTGAGCATAAGAAACTGCAGCATTTTTCTGTTCACCCTGCAAAGGAGCAAGAAATTTGCTTACGACATGTGATCAATTTTTACACAAATAGCGTATGCTGCCTAAAATGTATAATCTGTGCAATTTGTGCAAATTAATCAAGATTATAATAACTGCTGCTTTGTTGTGCAATTTTTTAGAAATCAGAAACTTTCACTAGATTGTGTATTTTAAGGAAGGAAGGAAGGAGACCGATCACACAATAGAGTATTCCTCTTCAAGCCAGTTCTGATAGGTTATCATCGCACATACTTTGGCTGGATGCCTGAATAATGTTTGGAATTCTGATAAGGAAATGTGTAGGATCTAGTTTATCCATCCCCTGCCTACTAATTTCTCCTTGGAGATATTTTATATCAGAGTGGTTAAAAGGGAGTGCATTAAGAAACTACTGTACATTTATTTAAAGAGCTGCTTATTGAGCTCTCTTAGGTCTGTCCTTGCTCTTTCCCTAAGGCGATTTTTATTACACTTCAGTAAGAAAGCTAGTACAATGAAGCATGAAAGACTGTGCTCTGAGACAATGCCATAGTTTAAGCTCACTAGGGTGAATCCTAATAGCTCTCCCAATTGTCTATAAGAAAATGAAGTTTAGAGTACTGGAGATAAAGCCTTTAGATAACCACATTCCACTCATACAAAGTCTGATAGCGTTTCTCTCTCTCTCTCTCTCTCTCTCTCTGTGTGTGTGTGTGTGTGTGTGTGTGTGTGTACAGTTATTATGGAGTCCTCAGCCTTCCATCCTTCCGAGGTCGGTAAAATGAGTACCCAGCTTGCTGGGGGGGCAATGTGTAGCCTGTATAATTAAAAATTGTAAACCGCCCGGAGAGTGCTTGTAGCGCTATGGGGCGGTATATAAGTCCAATAAATAAATAAATAAATAAATAAATAAATAAATTAGTCTTTCTAACGAGTCATATTCTGAGGCAGGGATTTAGCGGTTAAGGGTGAATGTTTATGTTATTAGCTGGTTTTCCTTCTGAAATATACAAAAATACAGAAGAATGTTGACAAGAACAGTCATAACTGAACTGTTCTTTAACAAGAAACAATGTTTAGACAGACAGACAGACAGACAGACAGACAGACAGACAGACAGACAGACAGACAGATAGATAGATAGATAGATAGATAGATAGATAGATAGATAGATAGATAGATAGATAGATAGATAGATAGATAGATAGATAGATAGATAGATAGATAGATAGATAGATAGATAGATAGATAGATAGATAGATACTGTGATTTGCATGACCTTAAAGTAGTCATAACATCCCTGGTTTTATTTTGGCACACTGATTTACACTGTTTTACACCACTAAGTCTTGGCATTCCACTCTCCGCTTTCCTTCCCACCTTTTCAGAAAAACAATTAAAATGCCCTCTGATAGAGCTTAAAGCTCTAGCCACGAGGGCGGAAGAAAAGATCTGTTACTGTTTTTTTGTAAAATCATATCAAGCTGACAGGCTAAGGTCACTGAAGTTCAGTTCCAAAATGTTCTCATCCCTTAGGAGAATGGGACATTATTAATATTTTTGTAGAGAATAGCTCATGAGTGATGCAGTCTCTCTCAATGATGAAATGAAAAGGGTATTCCACTGTGTACTGTGAAATATATAATATATCTTCCACATAGTTGGTTAGGGATCAACTGCCAGTTCCTTCACGGTTTGAGCTCCTGATTGAAGTGCCAGCTGCGTTCCAGGGATTGAAAGAGACCTTGAAAATGGCAAAGCAAGGCCCAGAATACTGAGCTGACAAAACAAAACTGACAAGAGCAGCAATAGCTATTCTTTCCGAGTACTCATCATAGGAAATGTCACGGGGGTGGGGGTGGGGGTGGGTGGGGAGATAAGAAAAGAAAAAAATAACAAAATAACAAAGGAGCGGAAAGCAGGGAGTACTCTAAAAAATCTTCATGACTTAGGATTTGCTCTCTCTCTCTCTCTCTCTCTCTCTCTCTCTCTCTCTCTCTGTGTGTGTGTGTGTGTGTGTGTGTATGTTTAAGGGAAATAACAATAGCCAATTTTCAAAAAAGATGTTGCACTCCTAGTCTGTTTCAGTATCACAAAAAGGAGAAAGAAGATGTGGCATGTCGAATAGATTTATTTTAGCATGGAATTTTGTGGATGTTGTTCATCTGAAGAAAACAATTGTATCCTATGAAACCTCATGCTAAAATAAGCCTAATAGTCTCAAATGTGCTCAGAGATTCTTTCTTTCATGTTTTCCCCTCATTTTATTGTGACATAAGCATTATATTGGCATTTACAAAGATCCACGGCAACTTCCTTTCATCCAAAAGCATTAAAGGTCTTTTGCTGTCAGGGCGAGGTGGAAAACATTGGTGAATCACCTTAGTACAGTTAAGAGTAATGTACTCATGCAGAGAGGGTACTTTACACAGCAGCTCAAATCCTACTGCTTATTGTTGTTTAGTCGTTAAGTCGTGTCCGACTCTTCGTGACCCCATGGACCAGAGCACGCCAGGCCTTCCTGTCTTCCACTGCCTCCCGGAATTGGGTCAAATTCATGTTGGTAGCTTCGATGACACTGTCCAGCCATCTCGTCTTCTGTCGTCCCCTTCTCCTCTTGCCTTTATACTTTCCTAACATCAGGGTCTTCTCCAGGGAGATTTCTCTTCTCATGAGATGGCCAAAATATTGGAGCCTCAGTTTCAGGATCTGTCCTTCCAGTGAGCACTCAGGGTTGATTTTCATTGAAATGGGTAGGTTTGTTCTCTTTGCAGTCCAGGGAACTCTTAAGAGTCTCCTCTAGCACCAGAATTCAAAAGCATCAATTCTTTGGCTATCAGCCTTCTTTATGGTCCAGCTCTCACTTCCATACAACGCTACTGGAAAAACCATAGCTTTTATTATGTGGACCTTTGTCGGCAAGGTGATATCTCTGCTTTTTAAGATGCTGTCGAGGTTTGTCATCGCTTTCCTCCCAAGAAGCAGGAGTCTTTTAATTTTGTGGCTGCTGTCACCATCTGCAGTGATCATGGAACCCAGGAAAGTAAAATCTGTCACTGCCTCCATATCTTCCTCTTCTATTTGCCAGGAGGTGATGAGACCAGTGGCTGTGATCTTAGTTTTTTTGATGTTGAGCTTCAGACCATTATTGTGCTCTCCTCTTTCACCCTCATTACAAGGTTCTTTAATTCCTCCTCACTTTCTGCCATCAGAGTGGTATCATCTGCATATCTGAGGTTGTTGATATTTCTTCTGGCAATCTTACTTCCAGCTTTGGATTCTTCTTCCAGTCCAGCCTTTTGCATGATGTATTCTGCATATAAGTTAAATAAGCAAGGATACAATATACAGCCTGTTAGCAATTTGGTCTCTAGTTCTTTGCCCCTTCAAAATCCAGCTTGTACTTCTGAGAGTTCTTGGACCACATACTGCTGAAACCTACCTTATAGGATTTTGAGCATAACCTTGTTGGCATGTGAAATGCGTGCAATTGTACGGTAGTTGGACCACTCTTTGGCACTGCCCTTCTTTGGGATTGGGATGTAGACTGATCTTTTCCAATTCTCTGGCCACTGCTGAGTTTTCCAAATTTGCTGGCATATTGAGTGTAGCACCTTAACAGCGTCATTTTTAAAGATTTTAAATAGTTCAATTGGAATGCCATCATGTCCACTGGCCTTGCTGTTAGCCATGCTTTCTAAGGCCCACTTGACTTTGCTCTCCAGGATGCCTGTCTCAAGGTCAGCAACCACACTATCTGGGTTGTCCAGGACATCCAAATTTTTCTGGTATAATTCCTCTGTGTATTCTTGCCACCTCTTCTTGATCTCTTCTGCTTCTGTTAGGTCCCTCCCATTTTTGTCCTTTATCATGTCTACCTTTGCACAAAATGTTTCTTTAATATCTCCAGTTTTCTTGAACATATCTCTTTTTCCCTTTCTATTATTTTCCTCTATTTCTTTGCACTGTTCATTTAAGAAGGCCCTCTTGTCTCTCCTTGTTATTCTTTGGAAGTCTGCATTGAATTCTCTGTAACTTTCCCTATGTCCCTTGCATTTTGTTTCCCTTCTCTTCTCTGCTATTTGTAAGGCCTCACTGGACAGCCACTTTGCTTTATTGCATTTCCTTTTCTTTGGGATAGCTTTTGTTGCTGTCTCCTGTACAATGTTATGAACTTCCATCCATAGTTCTTCAGGCACTCTGTCCACCAAATCTAGTCCCTTAAATCTGTTCTTCACTTCCACTGTGTATTCATAAGGGATTTGGTTTAGCTTATACCTGACTAGCCCAGTGGTTTTTCCTACTTTCTTCAGTTTAAGCTTACATTTTGCTATAAGAAGCTGATGATCAGAGCCACAGTCAGCTCCAGGTATTGTTTTTGCTGACTGTATAGAGCTTCTCCATCTTTGGCTGCAGAGAATATAATCAATCTGATTTCAGTATAGCCCATCTAGTGATATCCATGTGTAGAGTCGCCTCTTGTGTTGTTGGAAAAGAGTGTTTGTGATAACCACAACCAATGTCTCTTGACAAAATTCTATTAGCCTTTGCCCTGCTTTGTTTTGAATTCCAAGACCAAACTTTCCTGTTGTTCCTTTTATCTCTTGACTCCCTACTTTAGCATTCCAATCCCCTAGAATGAGAAGAACATCTTTCTTTGGTGTCAATTCTAGAAGGTGTTGTAAGTCTTCATAGAATTGGCCAATTTCAGCTTAGCATTGGTGGTTGGTGGATAAACTTGGATTACTGTGATGTTGAAAGGTCTGTCTTGGATTCGTATTGAAATCATTCTATCATTTTTGAGATTGTATCCCAGTACAGCTTTTCCCACTCTTTTGTTGACTATGAGGGCTACTCCATTTCTTCTACGGGATTCTTGCCCAAAATAGTAGATATGATAATTGTCTGAATTCGCCCATTCCCATCCATTTTAGTTCACTGATGCCCAGGATGTCAATATTTATTCTTGCCATCTTCTGCTTGACCACATCCAGCTTACCAAGGTTCATAGATCTTACATTCCAGGTTCCTATGCAGTCATTTTCTTTGCAGCATCAGGCTTTCCTTTCACTTCCACGCATGTCCGCAGCTGAGCATCCTTTCAGCTTTGGCTCAACCACTTCTTTAGCTCTGGAGCTACTTGTACTTGTCCTCCACTCTTCCTCAGTAGCATGTTGGACGCCTTCCGACCTGAGGGGCTCATCTTTCAACATCATATCTTTTAGCCTTTTGTTTCTGTCCATGGAGTTTTCTTGGCAATGTGGCTTGCCAGTTCCTGCTCCAGGTGGATCGGGTTCAGTCAGAACTCTCCACTGTGACCTCTCAGTCTTGGGTGTCCCTACACAGCATAGCCTATAGCTTCTCTGAATTACTCAAGCCCCTTCGCCACGACAAGGCAGCAATCTGTGAAGGGGATCCTATTGCTTAGCATTTGAAAATTCACAACACTGAGTGCATTCCTAGCTGGCAAATGAAGAATCTCTTCTGGGATTCTCAAGGGTACACATGTATGATGGCTTGATCACAGAGGGGATTTTTGTATTTGCCATTAAGGAATAGACTGAAAGTTATGAATGTTCTTACAATAAGCAACAGGATTTAAATCAGTGGTTAAAACGCTGTACTGCAGTTAAAACTGTGCTCACGACCTGGGGTTCAAATCCCAGGTAGCCGGCTCAAGGTTGACTCAGCCTTCCATCCTTCCGAGGTCGGTAAAATGAGTACCCAGCTTGCTGGGGGGGCAATGTGTAGCCTGTATAATTAAAAATTGTAAACCGCCCGGAGAGTGCTTGTAGCGCTATGGGGCGGTATATAAGTCCAATAAATAAATAAATAAATAAATATAATATAATATGACCACAATCCTCCCCAGGGTAAGATACTATTAAACTCCGCGGCTCATCTTTGGACCTGCCTGCATAAGTGTGCTTTCCTGTAGAGCAGCTCCCAAAATAGTACCATATGCTTAACTGGAACTCAAAAGTGCAAACGGGCACAGATAAAAACAGATAGGAATTCATCACATTAAAGCATAGATAATTAATCTGGTTCTAATAGGAAAAAGCACACTGTTGAATTAAAGTTCAGTTTTGTAATGCATCGGTTAAAAAGCACAGCACCAATCTGTTAAAAGGCCCTTTCTCAGCAGCTACTCGGTTGGTGAATAAAGCAGTTTTGCCTGAGGTCAGAGAGACAGCAGCCTCCCTCAGAAGGGAATTCCAAAGCCTGGGAGCAGCCCAGGATATAATTAAAAATGGACTTTATTATGTGTAGGTTCTGTAAGGCATATTGTATTGTACATCAGAGCATGAAGGAAACAAAAACTTAACCATTGCTATATTTGTAGTTTTCAGTGTTCTTTTACAGCATTCTCTTAAAACACAGCATTGTTTCGCCTCATCATTTTTGTTTAAATTCAGCAGCAAAACTACTGAAGTGTCAATTGGTCTCCTCCAGTGACTACCTCCACTATCCTCCGCAGTCAAAATTATCAAACTGTTCAGGGTTTATCGCCCCTACCGGGATCAGCAGGAAGGTCTAAATCAAAACTGCATAAAGCATACAGGGCAGAGGTTGATTAAAGTACAACTGGAAATGAAGTTTTGACTTTCAGATCCTTCCCTGAGACTCCCACTTTTCAAACAGGGTGCAAAATAACAGCATGATTTTAATCTCAGCTCAATAAAAATGTGGCTAATGGTATAAAGCCTAGTAGGTGGCATAAAAACTCTTTTTAATCTTGGATTGATAATTCCAACACTGATGCAAAATAGATATTAAAAAATTAATCTGTACAAATGTCATGGAAAAAGACTTTCTTAATTAAGGGGGAAGTGAGGCAAGAGTTTGTATATATACAACTATATTGTGCTCTTTGTAAGAAAATACAGTATACAGTCGTGTGAAAAATAAGGTACATGTTCTTTGAGTTTTATGGTTTTACATATCAGGACATAAAAAAAAATCATCCAGTCCTTAGGAGGTCTGAAAATTAGGTAAATACAACCTCTAATGAACAACAACACATGGCAAATTACACTGTGTCATTATTTATTTTACAAAAAATAAAGCCAAGATGGAGAAGCTATGTGTGAAAAACTAAGTACACCTTATGATATTGCTGTTAGAGGTGGTTGTAGAACCACCTCTAACAGCAATAACTTGAAGTAATCATTTTTTGTATGACTTTATCAGTCTCTCACATCATTGTGGATGAATTTTGGCTCACTTTTCTTTACAATGTTGCTTTAGTTCAATGAGGATTGAGGGCATTTGTTTATGCACAGCTCTCTTAAGGTCCCACCACAGTATTTTGCTTCGGTTGAGGTCTGGACTCTGACCAGGCCATTGCAACACCTCAATTCTTTTCTTTTTCAGGCGTTCTGTTGTAGATCTGCTGGCGTGTTTGGTATCCTTGTCCTGTTGCATGACCCAGTTTCTGCCAAGCTTTAGCTGTTGGACAGATGGCTTCACATTTGACTCTAGAATACTGTGGTATAGCGAGGAGCTCATGGTTGACTCAATGACTGCAAGGTGCCCAGGCCCTGTGGATGCAAAGCAAGCCCAAATCATCAACCCTCCACCACTGTGCTTGACAGTTGGTATGAGAGGTTTGTGTTGATATGCTGTGTTTGGTTTTTACCAAATGTGGCACTCTGCATTATGGCCAAGTATCTCCACGTAGGTCTCCTCTGTCCAAAGGACATTGTTCCAGAAGTCTTGTGGTTTGTCCAGATACAGCTTTGCAAACCTAAGTGTGCTGCCATTTTCCTTTTAGAGAGAAGAGGCTTTCTCCTGGCAACCCTTCCAAACAGACCATACTTCTTCAGTCTTTTTCTAATTGTACTGTCACGAACTTTAACATTTAAAATGCTAACTGAATCCTGTAGAGTCTGAGATGTAACTCTTGTTATTATTATTATTATTATTATTATTATTATTATTATTATTATTATTATTATTATTATTATTATTATTATTATTATTATTATTATTATTATTATTATTATTATTATTATTATTATTTCTCTGAGCATTGCATGGTCTGACCTTGAGGTGAATTTGCTTGGACATCCACTCCTGGGAAAAGTGACTAATGTCTTGAATGTTTTCCACTTGTGAATACTCTTCTTCATTGTACAATGATGGACTTTAAGTGGTTTGGAAATGGCCTTATAACCCTTCTCAAACTGATGAACAACAATTGTTTCTCTATAGCCATTGCTGATGTGTTTCCTTGTTGGCATTGGGTTAATAAACACCTGAATGCTCCAGATTAGCAAACTGCTCAGTCGAGGTTGTATTTACCTAATTTTCAGACCTGCTAAGGACTAGATAATTTTTATTATGTCCCGATACATAAAACCAATAGAATCCAAAGAGGGTGTACTTTCTTTTTCACATGACTGCAACTCAGTGGTATTTGTTTTGTTTTTTTCTCTTTGACTATGTGGATATTTTGAAAAGCCACAGCAGTTACAGCTTTAGATTACATACAGCAATGATACTAGCACTAGATACAGACATTTTTCCTTCTTAGGTATCACAGAAATGACATTGTTGTTCAATGGCAGAATACATGTTTTGCATGCAGAAATCTCAAAGATTCTGAAATTTTCTTTTCTTTGTTCTTTTCTTTGAATGCCTCATTTCTTTTTCTGTAAACAGTTCCCTGATGTCCTTTACCAAAAAGCTCTACTTTTGTCTCATCTGTCCACCATACGTTCTCCTAGAAGAATTATATGGTTTTGTCACATAAGTTTTGGCATACTCCAGTCTTGCTTTTTTTATGCCTTTGTGTTAGCAGTGGTGTCTTCCTGGGTCTCCTTCCATAGCATCCCTTTTCATTCAGATGGCGATGGATAGTGTGAGCTGACACTGTCATACCCTGTGTCTGCAGATCAGCTTGAATTTGTTTGGAAGTTAATCTGGGTTTTGTATCCACCATTCGAACAACCCTTAGTTGTGATTTTTCAGTAATTTTGCTCTTCCATCCACGTCCAGGGAGGTTAGCTACAGTGCCATGGGCTGTAAACCTCTTGATGATATTGCACACAATGGACACAGGAACATTAAGATCTCTGGAGATGGACCTGTATCCTTGAGATTGCCAATGTTTTTCCACAATTGTTTCTCTCAACTCCACAGACAAGTCTCTACACTTAATTATTTTCTCCATGCTTAGCATCACACACAACATAAAGGATGAGTCAACTTTTCTCCATCTTAACTGGTCTCAAGTGTAATTACTATATTGCCCACACCTCTTACTTGCGACAGGTGTGTCTAAATACGAATTAAAGGAGCATCACATGCTTGAAAAACAGCCTACACTACACGAGTGCTATGTGGTTAGGTTGCCTTATCAAGTTCCTGTTCACTGTTACTTGATAGTTAACATAAATAAATATGTGTTTTAACCAAACACAGGATCTGTGTTTAACCAGACACTAATACAGAGGGCTGACAGGCTGCCACACTCAGTGTGCCAAAGTCTAGAATATTTCCAGGCCTGCAGTGATGTTTGGTTGCTGATCCAGCACCAGTTTTCACCCAACACTTGAGCAAGCTAATACATGAGGAGTTTTTAGTAGCATGAGTTTTCCAAGGTTTCCAAACTGCATATAAAGCAGACACAGATTTTTTTAAAAAATGGCTTCTTATTGCATACATTTTCCATCAACAAGGGAGGGTGAATTGAGGAGGACAACTAAGGGTATGATCAGACAAGGATACAGCTCAGATTTTGGCTCCCTTTTGTCATGGTTTGGGTCACCTTATTTCTGATGACCAGATGTATTGTAGTGTAAAAGCAATCCATCTTGCCACTCTTGCAAGCTCTTCTGCTCCTTTCTAGCCCAGTGCTAGGGCTGCAGTTTGTGTGGTGCAACTGGGAGCACTTCAGATTTTCTCATTCTGTAGTCTGTGTGGTTGTTTAATTCAGTCCCAAATAGAGCTGTAGGTGGCATTCTCTTCTGTGACAACTCTGTGACATATGTAGTTGTTTGTGACAGCAGAAACAATAGCAGAGAATCCATCTCCCCTATTTTCCTCTTCTCAAAATAAAAAAAAATTTCCCTAAATGACATAGCACTATTTCAGATATAAGGGAGCATCCATGCTAGGTTGATGTATTGGTGTAGTATTATGCCACTTACAAAATTAAGCAACCACACAAAAAGCTGCCCAGAGTAGTCTATGACTAGATGGGTGGGAAATAAATAAATAAATAAATAAATAAATAAATAAATAAATAAATAAATAAATAAATAAATAAATAAATAAATAAATAAATAAAAAGTGAGCCATTGAGAAACCATTGTAGCAGTCTGGGAACGACCCACTGAAATTAATCACTACAACAGAGGTAATAGAAAGAGGAACTTAACCAAAAATTCAAGTCCAAACCACAAAATGGACTGTCTAAAATGTATTGCCTCTTGAATATTGTAATCTAATTGGATATGTCCAGCCATCCATGTGAAGAACAGATGACTGACCTATGTTATGACATGGATATAAAAAGTCCTTGATTTTAAAGGATGATGCTTTTGTCTAGACTGGACTTGAGGGCATTGAGTCATTTGTGCACATCTTAAATAAACCAGGCTGCTTCAGACAACAGATCTGAGGTTGATTGATTGATTATCATTTGTTTGAATTCCCTGGCCCACCTCCCACCCCCCGACAGAAGGATTGCTTAAGTGCAATACAAAATAAATCTCACCAAATATAAGGGCCTTTAAAAATGTGACATGGACCTCTCCAAATTTCCTCAGCTAGTCGCACCCTAAGAGGAGTCTAACTCAGCACACACCTTCTCCAATCTCCCTTTTTATGTGTTAACACTGAAACAGAATGAGAGATAGCACATCGCAGAAATTATTGCTACTCCTTTTTCCACAATGAAGTTTCTGTGACGATAGTTATGATGTTGTTTCAGATGAAGGGAAAGTTCCTTTTTTATTACTGTATTATAACTCCCAAATCCCCTACCCAACATGGACAAGGAGATTTCCAAGCTCTGATTTGTCTGAATGAAGTCTCTCTCTTTCACTATTCCTTTGCTGTGTTTTATGTTCTGTACTGTTTGTTTTCCTTCTCTTTCTCATTTATACACAACACACTCACTGGCAATAAGCTTCCACCATATTTTAAGTCATACTGGTAACAGCCCAACTCCCAACTCCCACGGGGGATGGGGTGGGCATCCTGACTAACCAGAAATGGGGAGTTTGTTGTCACTCACCCTAATGCCCCCCCTCCATTTTCTTTCCCAATTTCTCTGCTTCTAAAGCGTCCAACATTTGGGGGAGACAGGATTAGACTCTCTGATTTATGTCATGTTTCTATTAGACTATAGTCTAAGGCATGGGGAGGAGCTGGAGCTCCAGGTGTCGGTGGTGCTAGTGATGTAGAAAATGGTTGAGGGGGGTGGGGTCCTTTTCTCAGCCACCCTTTGAGTCAACCATCCCTTTAGGCAATCTTCACCCTTCCTCCTCATCTTTAGCAAAGGGAAATTCTTCAAAATGGCTCTTCTAATAAATCCCAGCTGGTTTTAATGGGAGGATTTATAGGCTACTTCCAGGCAATGAGGATTGTATATCCATTGTGCCCCAACAGAAATTGTATCCTGCATCATAAGACCATTTTCACCAAAGGGCACAAGTTAGCCACTGTTATATGATCCCTGGCTCCCTCTTCCTCCTCGAACATCAAAAGAATACTTAAAACTTACCATTCCTTTCATTCCCCAACACTCTCTTTGTCTTATAGGACCACTTCAGTAATGCATAAATTACAGGGCACAGACATTGCTTTTATTAAGAAGCTGTGCTGGAGAAGGGCCTTTTCTTTCCTTTGCTCCAAACGTAGAAGGTTTTGAGATCATTCACTGAGAAAAGTCTGTTGTAAACATCCAGGGGTTTAAGCCATAAAATGCATCTTGACAAAGCTCAAGGAAATCAGCAGGGGTAGTTCAGTATTTATTTGTAATTGTAACAATGCAAACAGTACTTACACCACTACAAACAGTACATTTTCTCTGAGTGTCTTTTTGTTCTCATGCTTTGTTGGTTAAAGTCACTTTTTAGTGGCATTTACAGCCTACACAGAGTAGCAGGAAATTCTTACAGACAGGATTTGACAGCATTAATGCTGAAGTGGAAGTGTCATACAGAACTTCCTACGAACAGCAACAGAACTTTCTCTGGATTGAGGGAGCAATTAGAAATGAATGAAGAACAGGGAAACAGAAAAAGAGATGCATAAACAAAATACAGTAATTGTAGCAGATATTTTCCGCACTTACCCTAACATTGGCATTTTCACAGTACTTGTCACCAAAGGGTGACATTCCTCTTGGAGGCATTGAACGCTTTGTGCGATCTAGCAGCACAGCCTGAGGAGCATGGAGTGTGTTTTTAGGAGAGGGAAGAAAAAGGGTTTGGGGTTCTAGAGGATTCCAGAAAAGGGTAAATTTCATATTCAGCTTGTGAATAGGCAGAGGAAAAGCCCATGTGGCCCAAGACTTACTGGAAGTAGGGAAAATTCCTTACCTTTGAGTACAATTTGTACTGGCCATGCTCACTGGGGAATTCTCTCGTTATAGCCATGGCTGGGATCCAGTTGGCCCAATTTTATATACACAACAGTAGAATTGATTCCCAAGAACATTTACAATGAACTAGTAGAAACCCCATGCTTCAAGGACACTTAAACAGCTGTCTAGTGGTGAATGTTTTCATACTGCCACTGCAGGCACTTATCTCATCAAATCCCGCCATGTATACACAGTAGTGAATTTTCTGACTAATTCATGAGTATCAATCATTATTTTGTATATCCTTCCATCATACTTCTAGATTTCCAGCTGCGGGGGGGGGCTGAAATTTGTTATTCAGATAAATTATTCAGACAAACCAGATGTGCAAAAAAGTTGTGAGAATTGGGCATGGCAAGATCTGAGCTTCAAGATGCTAGACTGAGTTTAATTTGCTACAAGCTGAACACTGAAGAGTAAATGACATTTAAATGGTACAGAGAGTCTGGATTAACTTTATGCTTTTTGACACAAGGCTTTTGATCCCCTCACTTTAGAAGGTAAGTAAATCATGCTCAGAAACACACCTGCTTTATATCAGGTCAGGTCAGGTCATTTGAATAAAGTGTATTCCAAATACACATTAAAATAATTGTAATACAGTTAGAGGTTCATTTGGCTTAAGATGAGAAATCCAATGGATCAGTGTTTTTAAGTAGGTAATATTGTGTTCTACACTTGATCAGACTTTCTATTACACATTTATTTTGATGAGTATTTTACGTTGTAAATTTACATAATACTTTTCTCTATTGAACCTGTGTCATCTTTGCTGCTAAGCCCATCACACTAGTAAAACGCCAATAATAAACAAAGAGGAAAAGAGGAATTTTTATGAGGGGAAAATACAGGGAACATCAATCACTTTGTTGCTTACATCAAGACAGTGATATCGTGGTATAAGCAAGTGCTTGAGAAATGCAGTGCAAGCAATGTCCAGCTTTTAAAGAAGTTTATAATAACTAGCAGAAGAAAGAATATATAGTAAATGTCAAACACTGATTATCTTTTTACCTGTAACCAGGCGCACTTGGTTTGCAAATATTTGAAATAATATAGATAGAGAGCAAAAAAAAAAAAAAAAATCCATTATTTATAATATTGGGCTCACAGCCAGTGCCATCATCTTTGAGTTCCTTAATTAGTTTAGTTTATGAAATGTATGACTACATTCCTACATTTCACAGGCATCCCAATGCAATTTATGAGGATGAAAATACAATACAATGTGTTGTACTAAATACAAAATGTAATACAATACTGTATATAGTAAAATGTTTGTCTAAGAAAGCATACCCATTAGAAACATGTCTATCTTTTGAAAAAAAAATAACCAAAAATAAACCCCATCTGACATAAGACAGAATGACAAAAATAACCATCTCTCTCTCTCTCTCTCTCTCTCTCTCTCTCTCTCTGTGTGTGTGTGTGTGTGTGTGTGTGTGTGAGAGAGAGAGAGAGAGAGAGAGAGAGAGAACAATATAAATAGATATTAACTTAATAAAAATAATCAGTGTCCTAGTTTTTCAACATCCATTGTAGCTAGGATGATGTTGGGAAGGTTGTGTGTGGACTGAAGTTTCCTTAGGAAGCTTGCGGTATCCCTTACATCAGTGGTCCCCAACCTTGGGCCTCCAGATGTTCTTAGACTTCAACTCCCAGAAATTCTGGCCATCAGAGGTGGTGGTGAAGGCTTCTGGGAGTTGTAGTCCAAGAACATCTGGAGGCCCAAGGTTGGGGGCCACTGCCTTACATAACTAGGTGCACAGGTTGCTTAAGGTTTGAAAATGGAGTCCGTGTATCCAGATACCCCGTGATGGTGTTGAGGCTTGATACATCGGGTCTACCAGGGTTTCCTGGTTTATGTATTTTTTGTAGTAGGCAGAAGGTTGCTGGAGATACCTATTGCTATTTGCTTAGTTTCTTCACTTATAGGCACAGGAACTCTGCTGTGGGCATAAATCTGCCATTTCTCATCCATTCAGAAAGAAGAAAACACATGCTGAAAGGACAAAGGCTGGCTGCAGAGCTTTGCCCTTAACATTTGAAAGATGACTCTTTCTAGCTAGCATGCTTGCCTTCAATCAGTTTGCTTGCTTGTTCATGATATCCTGTAAAAGAAGACACCTGAATAAGGCTAATGCGTCCCCTGAAACCATGTTGGCATGTGCAGCTGTAGCTGTTCTCTGCACAATTCTAGACCAGGTTTCATAAAATATGTTTGGCCTGCAGCTAGTAATATGCAAATTATGTATTTTTCCAAAAAACTAAAAAAAGAAAAGAAAAGAAAAGAAGGAAAAAGGAAGCCGCCCCCAAAGCAACAATGGGATGATTTTGTTTGTGAAGTCCTCTTTTTTTAAAAAAATTAAGACTCAGATTCTCGGCTTGCTTTTTAGCACACATGGAAGCACAGCCAATTACTTTAGAAAGTTCAAAGAAAATTTTAATGTGTCCTCAAGCACAGGGGAAAGTAAGCTCTGGCATTCACTGCTTTGAGAGGAGCATCTTTCCCCATGATTCATTATTCAACAGAAACTATTAATTATTCAGAATAGTTTACATATGAAACCTACTGTTAAGATTTCAAACTCCTTCCAAGTTAAATAGGGTTCCACAGAGTGATACGCCGTTGGTTCAGCCACAGATTTCTTACCGTGTGTGTGTGTCTGTATGTGTGCATTTATCCGACATTTTCCTGCTTATTTTGTCTAAAGGAATGCACTTTTGTCTAAAGCAAAACAAAGCAAAAATCTGTTTTATTTTTAAAAATAACATGGCACAAGTCAAGAAGAGTCCCTGTGACTTACAAAGGTCCATGGAGAAATGAGTTCCAATGGAGTTAGCCTTGCAAAAGTTAATGATGGAATGAACCTCCACGGAATGAGCTCCATTGGAACTCATTCCCTCATGAACCTTTGCAAGTTGCAGGGAATCCTTGTGAGTCATGACTCTCTTAGTGTAGTGGGGCACATTTTTAATGGTTCAAAGAAGCAGTGTGGGAATGGCACGGTGATGAGAATGTTGCTTTACCCCCTTCCAGCTTGGGGACTCCCATAATTCTGCCAGAGTGTTTGTGTCCTGCTGATTTGTGGGACTGGGAGTCCTTGATTTTGTTTTTTAAAATCCCATCTGTAGTTGTCGTGTGGAAGATGTTTACAGGCTTGTTTTCTGTGCTCCAGAGGTGGCATCTAAACCAATGGAGTCAAATGACAAGAGAGGAGATTCTGACTAAGGGGATTCCTGACAATGATGTCTGTTCAGCAACGTAAGGTACTGCCTGAGAAAGGGAGGGAGGCTGTTCTTCACTGGAGGTTTTTAAGCAGGTTTGATTTCAGTCTGCCGGGAATACGTTAGTTGGGATTTCCTGCATTTCATGGGGTTGGATCAGATGCCCATTTGGGTCCTTTCCAACTCTCCATTTCTCTGATTCTATGCTTCTAATATTTGGCCTTCCTTTAAAGAGGAAACTCGGATCCTTTTAATGTGTCAAGTTTAGCACTAAGGGAATTGTGTATTTCCTACTTTTAGCACACTTCTCATCTATTGACAGGATTTCTTCAGGGCTGCTTGGTTCACAAATCCAATGCTTACCTTCTGATGACCAATTACAAAACAAAGCACCATGGAATGCAAGATAATAAGGAGAGGAAAAGCACAGACTAGAACAAACAAAAGTCTTTCACCACTTAGGAAGCCTTGCATCTAGGTATGAGCTGAGTGATTTGCCTCTAACCACTGTTGCCCTAATTCATCTGTCTGTTCAGGGGTCTATGCCTGTGAAGGATACAGGTACAGTGGCGCCTCGCAAGATGAATGCCTTGCGGGACGAAAAAACTGCAAGACGAATGGTTTTTACGATTGCTATGGTACCTCACAAGATGGCTTCTTCTATGTCCATACTTTGCAAGACAATTTTTTTCCCCCAAGACCAATGACTCGCAACATGAAAAATTTCATTCGTCTTGCGAGGTTCCCATAGGAACGCATTGCAATGCATTCCTATGGGAAGCCGCTTTTCGCCAGACTATTTTTTCACAAGACAGCACTTCTCACAGAACAAATTACATTCGTCTTGCGAGGCACCATTGTATATGGATCAGTAAGAAGAATCGGGCTACACATGTTGGCCCTGCTTCCAGTGTCCACACATGCACCGGCCTCCCCATCTATCGTAATCCTTCAACCCTCCTATGTTGAGTAGAGAGACCTACAGGAAAGGAGTCCTTCTCAAACTGACCTGAAGAGTTTTGGAACCACTTGCAGGAGCAGGAACTGTAGTAAAGCATGGTTTCCCCATTATACAGAGAGTCCTACTCACATTCAAACAAACATGAACAGAATACCTGAAAGCTATCCCTTCACAGGGGAACACAGGGATCCCACGTAGCAAGCATACCACAGAGGTTGCATCCCAGCCACATCTCAGGAGGGAGGGTTGTGGGGAACTGGAGATGGCACCATTCTGCTTAGCTCCATTCCCTTTACTCGTGATCACACATGCTGATTAGGCGTAACACCTTAACAAGGTTTGTGTCCAGCTATAATTCTATTCAGGAATTAAATCAACATGTACACTCACCCTGTGAGGAGCAAGGAACAACTAACTCAAGCCTTCCCTCTACCATCGTTTCAAATCTGAAGGAATACAGTGGTGCCTCGCTTAACGGCGATAATCCATTCCAGGAAAATCGCTGTTAAGCGAAAACATCATAAAGCGAAAATAAAAAACCCATTGAAAACCGTTCAATGCTTTCCAATGGGCTAAAAACTCACCGTCCAGCGAAGATCCTCCATACGGTGGCCATTTTCAGTGCCTGTATAGCGAGGAATCCATCCTAAAACACAGCAGGGGGCCATTTAAAGCACCCGGTGGCCATTTTGAAAACCCGACGATCAGCTGTTTTTGATTGTCGTAAAGTGAAAATCGGTTCCCGATGCAGGGAACCGATCATCGCTAAGCGAAATTCCCCCATTTAGACCATCATTTAGACCATCGTTTTGTGAAGCGGATTCGTCGTAATGTGGGGTAATCGTAAAGCGGGCCACAACTGTATCTTCCAGGCTTCTAACTCACTTAGAAAGCCTTGCTAGGTAATGGACACTTCTATTGAGATGGGCACCCACCTCACGTTGGAGGGTGATAGAACTGGATGTGGAGGTGGTGGTGAAGTCAAAATATTCTCTCTCTTCTTGTGGCAACACTACACTGGACATAATTATCCACCCGTGCTTGGTCTTCTCAACCTTCCTTGATGTGGGAATTTGTGGTAGGGCGATAATACAAGGAACACAGTGACAACCTGTGCTTATTTAGCATGACTTCTAGATGTTGGCAGGAAGACAGTACCATTGAAATGAGGGCAGGAAGCAAGTTGTTCCTAGTTATAAAAAGGCAAAAAAAAAAAAAAAAAGCATTTATCTGGCCAGGTGCCAAATGACAACTCTTCACCAGTATTAAGCGTGGTTGGTATGGATATGAAACGATAGCTTTCTACTATTTTTGGCTGGCTGAGCAGCTGCAACTGAGTTTGCCACAGACGTGGAGGAATTAGTGGAGATCAGCACAGTAGCGAGTTTGTTTTTCTCTGGTTTAGAAAATATTTTAAGCAAAGCATGTAGAAAAGGGCTGGAAACATGTCTTTCAGACAGCCCCCTCACAAAGCATAATTCTCTGTGCCCATAAAAGTAGCGCACCTTATTATACCAGTAGCACATTCTCTCTGTAGACTATATATGAACTACCGCAAGTAAATACTATATTAATAAGTATGTGTGTTTGTGTGTGTTTGTCTCCATAACTGTTATTTAACTGTCGAGGAGGCATGTGGGGCTCACATTGGTCAAGGGAAATGCTGCTGGGTGTGCTAGCCACACCCCCTGCAGCACTGTGTTCAGTATGGAAATGTGCACAATTGAAGAGCACAGAGCTTCTCTATCTGGGCTGCCTTGCCATGTGAGCCAGACCCGCAGGCCAGGCGTGGTGGTATGGGCTCATCACAGCAGCCTCTCCCTCTTCAGATGGTTGAATTTCTGTGTTTTGCATGCCAATGGAGGGGGGTCAGGGCTGCCACGTTCTCTTCTACTTGTGTGGGCTCCACATACTTTCTCAATGACTGAATAGGGTTTATGTCTATAGCACAGCCCTCCATTCCCCTGTCCCAACATTCCATCATGCTCCAGCATCACCCAGAACCTATTCGGAACCAGCACTCTTTGTGCCTGAAGTAGGTATGATTTGTTAACCAGCAGAAGTGAAGACAGAACCCTGTCTCTATAAGAATGAACTGTACCCAGCCCCTCCATTGCAAACACAACTCTTTCTTCATCTAGCTGTCCCTTTTTGTGGAATATCAAGACGTATAAACAATGGAATTAGTTTGATGGATCAGGGCACTAAGCTATCTAGTGAAGCGTTCTGTCTGTAGTGGCATTTAACACCTTGCAGGCAGCTTGTAAAGGTGATGCATATTTCCTGTTGTTTCCACAGGACGTACTAGGTACTGGGAAAGAGACCATGTTTTCACGCAGAGATCTCATGTAACAATAATACCGGAGAGGTTCGATTCCAACCAAGAATCATTTGTCTAACTTAGCTTGTACTCATGATACATTATCAACACTATACCCCAGTGTCTACGCCACAGACGGCTGAAACTAGCGTCAAGAGAGTCAATGTGAGACCAAAAGCAAAGGAAGTCAAAGGAAAACAACCTTGCTGTTCCAGAGGTTTTGCACCACCACTGGATGGTGGCATATTTTTGTTCTGCTTTGTTCCCGTTTGCTCCAGTGCATAATCTGCTTGTGTGAACCCTCTGTACGCCACCTAGACGACTCTGTAAGCCACCTAGAGTGGTCATAACAACCAGATAGGCGGGATATAAATAGAATGAATGAATGAATGAATGAATGAATGAATGAATGAATGAATGAATGAATGAATGAATGAATGAATGAATGAACGAACGAACCCTAGTACGTATTGTGTTGTTTTGTGCTGATCTACACATTTTTGGGTGTGTGCCATTTGATGATGTTTTCTTAGGGTCGTTCATATTCTGATCAGTCTCCATGCGCTATGCCCCATGGATGTGTAAAAGAAAGAAGGGAGGGAGGAGAGAGTGAAGGAGGCATGGAGAGGACACAGACGATAGGGGAAGGGGGAGGGCAACCTATATTGAGAGTGAGATGTCAAGGAGCAATTATGGATGTGGGTGAGCAGGTGGTACTGGGGCTGGATGTACTCAGTGTATCCCAGTACATCCAGCAACAAATATCATCACCAGGTATGGTTTCAAAAACACTTGTGTGTGCTATTAAAATCTGCAACAAAAATCACCAGAACAATGTAATTATAATTACTAGTTATATATATATAATTCTAGTAATTATAATTACTAGAAACAACATTATTGTGTAGACAAGGCCTTAGTCATACTTAGAGAAGATCCACCAGGGAAATCATTAGTCAGGACTATTTCTTTAGTCCCATGAATTCAGCCAGGATCCACCCATTGCTCTTAACAAACCCACCTTCCATGAAAATGGAGCTCTTCTAATTCCAACAGTAATTTATGCAACATCTGTGTGTCTACTCACATATTCAGTCCTACAGACTTCCCCCGGATAAGTGTGTATAGCATTGTAGTCTTAATTAGCTCTAAAAATCTTGGGGCTAGAAGTGGCATGTGGTATAACAGAACTGGGGAAAGGGTTTGTTTGTTTTATATACAGCTCCCAGAATCCCTTAGCTAGAACCTGCACCTGAAAAGGGAAATTTTCCATGATCTGGGGAATGCACACATTATTCACTATATAAGGGCAATAATTTCATTGTAAATTTCAGCAAAGAGGTTTAAAAAACCCCCCGCATACCCAACAGTTTCAACAGATTGCAAATAAATGAGCTGGCTGACTAAATTTTTCAAAGAAAACTTAACATTTTCCTTAGGCACACACATGCACACTCATATCCTCTTGGTTGTAATTTCAGCAGCCCTACATTCTCAACATCAAACAGAGGTTAAGTACTCTGTTATTTAAACAAGATGGAGGTATTTGATAATGACTGAGTAAGGAAACTGGGGTGGGAGGCATGCTGGAACAGACTGGAATGGCTGTCAGAGGGGCATGGGACCTAGTGATTTATCTTTGCATTTTTATATGTCCCACTTTGGAGGACAACCATGTCTATAGATAATTATTCCACCTTTTAAAATTGTGCTATTTGAGGCAGTATTCAAAGCCAGTTAGATTTAATTACCTCCATTAAGTTATATTATGCTATATGTCAAGCACAGCCAGCATTTCACATGTTTGTGGAGGTCAGGAGATTTATTAGAAGATGGGATTTTCTCGTGCACCCTCACATTTGCAGCCTTGCAGTGCTTAGATAGATAGATAGATAGATAGATAGATAGATAGATAGATAGATAGATAGATAGATAGATAGATAGATAGATAGATAGATAGATAGATAGATAGATAGATAGATAGATAGATAGATAGATACTTTTCACCACTGAAAAATGTTCTGTATATGTACCTGTCTCTTATATTTATAACTGACTTGCTCAATTACAAATTACATTTAAAATATTTAATTGGGCTCCTCTCAGTATTTCTTGAGTAGGATAAGAGCTGTTTCTGTCTGTGTATTGCCACTAAAATTCAAGTAAAGAGTATCAGCGTGGAAACAGAGGCTACAGGATGGGCCCAAGACATTCTTAATGGTGCCTTCCCTCCAGGTCAAAGACGATTGTTTTGAAAGCTAAGCCTTTTTTTTTCTTTTTCTTTTATCTTTTTATTTTATTTTTGTACAGCAGAAAAATCTTGCAAATACCAAATTACATAGCTAACTATTGGCTGTTCTTTTATGTCACCAACAATAAACTGTGCTACACAACTTATTGATGAAGCTGTTCCTCTCTAACTGAATATCTATCGGCCAAACAGGATAGCCGTGGGCAATGAGTGCTGCCTGTTTAATTTCTCAGCTTGATACCAAAGCTCAATGATAAAATTGTATGCAAGGATTCTACCAATTGGCTGTTTAGAACCAGGCTGTGAGGGGCTGAATCCAATCGGGATCCAATCAGTCTGGATC
Source organism: Pogona vitticeps (assembly GCF_051106095.1). NCBI lineage: Eukaryota > Metazoa > Chordata > Lepidosauria > Squamata > Agamidae > Pogona > Pogona vitticeps. The sequence goes on along the minus strand of NC_135784.1, from coordinate 250,873,670 downwards.
CCTATTCCCCACCAAACAGCTGACTCATTAATCTGGGTCCTGTGTTACTATTGTACCTTAAAATGGCCTTCTATTATCATTTTTAAAGCACGTGATGTACTTTTTCTCTTGTTCTGTAGTTAGATGAGTGGAAGGAAAATGGCACAGCTTGCAGTGGCAAATTGCTGCTAATGGTTGAACCTCTGCTTGGGTTGCTAATTAAGCACAAAGAGGCTGTGGACAGGAGTCCCTGCACCGTTGAAAGTTGACAACCTAGCCAAGGGAGGTTTGGAGCTGTCACACGCCCCAAGCTAATTTGCAGGTGGGCTGAGCTGATTTATACTTGGGTTTCTGAACGTACTTGTGGGTACTTGTATATTTCTGGACTGGACATTTTAAAGACCTGAAAATGTGGAAAATAAAAGGGCTATAACATGGGATGGAGGTGCCACTCAGCACCATCAGCTTTGGGAATGTGATAGATCTTCGGATCGTAGCCAAAATTCCTACCACTTTGCTTGCTTCTGTTGGGGTCTGAAAATATCACTTTAGTTTGGTGTGGATTTCCCGAATGTGCTCCCTAACTTCCTAGTAGAGATGGACACAAACCTGAAAAATGGTGGTTCATGAGGGTTTGTGGTGGACTAGAAACCACGAACCATGAACTACTACAAAACAACCAGAAAATCGAACTGTGAACTGGCTTGGATTTCAATTTGTGCTCGGTGGGAGGGCTTACCTTCTCTGGTTGTGCCACCACTACACTGCCACTGCTGTCACACTGTCATCATCACAACCGCCATGCTGATAGGCTGATGCATTTGCAGAGCCAGAAGGCCTGGGTCCTGGAAGGGAAGTTGGGCTGCTGTATCTGAAGATGGTGGTGGTGGAGATGGAAGGGGAGCAGGACCCAGTAGGGAGGAGACGGGGACAGTAGAAAGGGGGCAGTGGGGCATTCATTTTGCTGGAACAAAGAGCTGGATGGGAAAAAAGTTCATTTTGTTCCGGCAAAATGGAATGCACAAACCAAACCACGAACCGTCTTGGTTCACAGTTCAGTTTTGGCTCATAGTTCAGTATGTGCCTATCTCTACTGCCTTGCCCAATTCAGAGAGCTGCAGGTTGAGCACCCATCTACTCTGGAACATTTATAAGTATGCACAACAAGGGGAAACATGGCTCTGCAAATACAGGTCAGTAGCAGCCATTGCAAAATCAAAAAAAAAGAAAGAAAGAAAAAGAAAGAAAGAAAGAAAGAAAGAAAGAAAGAAAACTACAGTCAACCCTCGACTTACAAACAGCCCTAGTTACAAACATTTTGACTTACAAACCACTCTGATAGAAAAATATTGACTCGACTTGCAAACTTAGATTCGAGTTACGAACCGAAAAAACCGCGCGGGAGGTGGGGAAAGCACGAAATTTGAACTTTCAGTTAACCGCTGGCCAGTGAAGAGGGTGTCTGTCTGCTTCCTCGCTCTTCCCAGCATTTTGAGAGTGGATTTGGAGACAGCCTTCAGACTGCCTGGTATTGCCTGGTACAGTGCTGTACGGACTGTATTTTTGGCTTTTTTTTTTTAATGATTTTTGGATTTTTAAAGGTGTTCCCCCCTCCTTTGCTGCCCCCTTTCCCCCAAAAAGTATTGTATTGGCTTGTATTGGCTTGTCTTGATTGAAAAAGTGCTTTTCAAGGTGATCTGTTGTCTGAAAGGTGCTTGGTTTTTCCCAGAAGGTGCCTGTCTTGGCTGAAAAGGTGCTTTTTAAGGTGTTCTGTTGAAAAGGTGTCTGTTCCCTCCTTCCCTCCCTCTATTCTTTCTTCTTTTTTTAACCTTAGCCATCTTAGGTTAAAAGGAAAAAAATAAAAAATTCTGTCCCTAGTGGTAGGAACAGATTAAGCGTCTTTGCATTAGTTCCTATGAGAACTAATGATTCGAGTTACAAACCGCCCCTCGACCTAAGAACCAAAAACAGCCGAAATGGATTAATTGGTTTTCAATGCGTTCCTGTGGGAAATGCTGATTCAACTTACAAACTTTTTGACTTACAAACTTCCTTCTGGAACAGATTAAGTTTGTAAATTGAGGGTTGACTGTACCTTGGTGGTGAAGAAAGAAAAACAGTAACCTACCTAGTCAAAACCTGTACAAGAGAGTCAGTCACTAGTTCCACATTCACACACACTCACAGTCCTAAGTGTAGCTACTTAAAAGTGAGAACTTTCTAGAATGTGTCCCCTTCCATTGTCTCCTTCTTCTGGAAGAGGTTTTGTCTTTTATCAGAGTTTCAGCTGTCAGTCTCTTTTGACTTTGCTGCTTCCTACTTTTGCTATCACAATTGGTGCCACATATCTTTGTTCTAATGTCAGCATTTTTTTTACCCTCCCCTCAGACACTAAAGGAAATCTCAGTGATTTGTAGCAATGCCCAAATCAACCTGAAGATGAATTGAGTCTTCTTGAGCCACCTTGCATATGCTTTGGGAACATACAAATATCCTTGTTTCACCCTGTTTGAGACTTTGCTCTGAAGCTGATGGATATGCCTAATTGAAACACAGAAGTGCTATAGCAGGAAATCTATTTTGTAATTTTATCATCTTTACCTAGGAATACATTAGCTGGCTAGATAGCTCAGGTATCTGGCTGTGGAGCCAGAGGTTGTGAGTTCGATTCCCCACTGTACCTCCTGTGCGGCATTGGGCAAGCTGAAGAAGGGAATGGTAAATCACTTCTGAGTATTCGCTACCCGGAAAACCCTGAAAAGGGTCGCGATAAGTCAGAATTGACAGCATATGATTATTATAATTAGGAATACTATGCTGTTCAATTCCTTTACCTGTCATTCAACATCTCTCTAAATATCATTGGGACATCTTATCTAATCCATTTTATTGCTGTTGGTAGGGCCTATGGTGAGAGATTTGATGGATGGACAAGAAAATAGTGGCAGCATATAATAGTTTAGTGGGAGGAAAAGTTGACAAAGACAAACCATTCAGTCTTTACTAGTACTACAACTACAAATATATTTCATATTTATGTCAGGTCATTTTTCATTGGGATTTTGATAAAAATTCTTGGCGATCCTTAGCCCAACTCTACATTTCCTGGAAAGGGATATGGTTACTTAATCTACAGATGTATAGCCTAGGTCTCCCATTTTTAAATACTAATGTCTATCACTCATGTGAAATATAGCCTGGAGCATAATGCTTCTAAAGAAATAGATACAAAATGTACTTATTTTATTATGACTTTCCTTGTATTTCATTTAGGTTTCTTGAAATGAATTATAATAGCATGTATAGTAGTATGATTTTTTTTTTTGTCCATAAAAACAGTGGTTTAAGGATCTGGCTGTGGAGCCTGAGGTTGGGAATTGGATTCCTCACTGTGTCACCTTGACAGGGGCTGGACTCAATGATCCATGGGGTCCCTTCCAGCTCTGCAATTTTAAGATTATTATTACTATATTTACCTCTCTGTAGATTTCAGGAGCAACGAACAAACTGTCAATGTCATTAGTGTGCCGGCTTTTACCTTATACGTTTTAAAACTTAGAAAAGGACATTGAGGCTGGTTTCACTACTGATACATTATTGATCACACCGTTGAACTATATTTTATAACACCACCGTCTTTTCATAAAGGGCTTGAGTATCTGTCAAATGAAATCAATACCAATCCCCTTTCACGAAGCAGCATTTTTCTTCACACACACACACACACACACACACACACACACACACACACACACACACACACACACACACACACACACACACACACACACACACACACACACACACACACACACACACACACACACACATTAAATTGTTCAAAAAGCAAAGTGACATAGGGCTGTGGGGTGTTCAGCAAGAGGTAATTATGTAAGAGCATCATAACAGGGAGAAAAAAGGGGGGCTTTGGTGATAACTGGCTTTGGTGGAGGTGGAGCAGGGCTGCGTATCATCACTGAACAGAATTTCCAAAGGGCCGTCCATGTTCATCTGTTGCAGCAAAATCCACAAAAGACTCCTGGGACACATTACCGACTAACAAATGTACTATAGCATGAAATTTCATGGACAATAGCCTGCTTCATCAGATGAATCAAGTATTAGCCAGAATATTATGGCTGGTAGCCAAAATGTGTATATATGCAGTACTGGGTCAAATATGATAAAATAAGCTGGTCTGAACTTACCTTAGTGTTGATTAACAAATCCCATTCATTTCAACACGTCTATTCATGTCAGTGAGGAAAAACTGGATTTTGCCCAAAGTCAGAACTTTCTCCATTTAAGTTTCTCCGACCCCACTGTCTACAATGTCAGCCCCAACCATGAAGAATAGTTCTCCATGCATACGGATGCAGTTCTTATGTTTTTTGCTCTTTAAAGTGCCATAGGAATTTTTTATCATCTAGAGGAGTGGTTCTCAGCCTTAGATCCCTCAACATTCTTGGACAACAACTCCAAGAAATCCTGGCCAGCACCGCTAGTGATGAAGGCCTCTGGAGTTTTAGTCCAAGAACATCTGGGGACCCAAGGTTGGGAAACTCTGATCTAGAAGGCTTCCTAAAAAAACAGTTCTTTATGGTCAAGAGAGTTTTCTCAGGCATAGAAAGGAGAGATAGAAAAAGCCTCTGACTTTGGCTACTGGAAAAAAGTTTCAGGTGGATGATGCCACGGAAGATGTCAAATCTCTGATCCTCTGACCTTTTGGTGTGGAAGGGTGAATTATTTTATTTCTGTTATTGTATATACTTTTGCTCTCTGCCTGCCTGGTTTTCCTCCTTTCCTTTCAATAGAGAGATGGGATATAAATAGCTTAACAACAGCAATAGCAAGTTTTCACATTTAGTGTATTATTAAGAACATCCTTTTAGCATTTTGACTACTTCTGATTTGAAAATATTTCGAGTGCCCAATGTTTTCCTTGTGCCCAAACATTCCAAATTGGTAACGCCTGCATTCCCGCATATAATGGCCTTCAGACAAGGGGGGGGGGGACTGAGGAAAGATGACATTCCAGAGCTGTGTTTTCAATATCTAAAAACCAATGGAAAAGGGAAGAGAGAGGAGAACGACAGGCTATGATTGCAGAGAGTTAGCAAGACCATATGTTCTCTTCCTCTTTTAAATTTATATACAGAATTTCCAGACTAGCAGATGGAGGAAACTGGGCTTTTTGTAAAGCACAGATGAGTTCCTCTTACAAAGCTCTGGAATTATATATTTTGAAAAATGTTAGGAAATTGGTGAGTGTTGTTTGAATGCCATGAATACCACACATGTATTAGTAAGGTGTTTTTAAAGAGATGAACTTAAAACTAGAAAGCTGATATTCACTAATTCAAGACAGTGGGAGAAAAATTACCCTTCCCATGGGTTTATGGACATTTTCTTTTGTCTATACTGTAAATAAAAATAGTCCATATAAAACAGATCCCTTTGTCTTCTTTTCATGAATGTGCACGTCAGATACGATTCTTATAAAGATGACTAGTTTTCCTTCATCATAAATCCTGATGCCGACAGGTTGATGGAAGCATTTTGAAATATAATGTAAACTGAAGCTTGTGAATAGATAAACTCATCAGTCAAAAACCAATGACACTTGATACTCTAAGAAGAATTTTAAAAGGGTCCCATTCAGTTCAAATATCAGAAATTCTTTTCAGGCAGCTTTAGAAAACGCTGGCAAGGATGCCTTTTATCAGAGCTGGAGGAGGACACGTGAAGGTTAAATTTAGACAAAGACCAAACAAGGGCTATATTCATACTGCTATCATTAACGTGGTGTTCCTCTTCCCAGAGAAACCTGGCAGCTTTCCAGTTTATAAAAACAACAATCAAAAGCAGAGCTTTGCTCTGTCCACAAACTAAGTTAATGATACATTGTTTATTCAGATAGCCTGGCTGGCTGAAGCATAAAGAAATGGATTTGGGAAGAGATGTTATTTCATGAATGTTGCTACACTCAGGCCAGTTTTGTCAGAAGACCATTATGGTTGTTTTGGATCACTAAGCTACCCAGCTGATTAATGGAGCAATTCAACTTAACGAAGTAGACATCTTATCAAGTCAAGAAACGCTGCAATGTTGGTTTTCCTGGTCAGCCACAAAACCATGTGTACAGTCTAGTTATTTGAAGACTTGCATATACATATACCATTTCTGGATCTGTTTTGGAGACAAAAGACATGAACTAGCCCAAGAGCTAAGCAAAGGCTTCTCTTTCTCATTGAAACTATTGTCCACAGTGTGTCTCATGGGTTTAGCCAAATCCATTCAGAAATGTTCAGTTGGTAGGATTTCAGGAGTTTATAAATTAACCTGTCTTTTGATTTCAAACCATTTCAGCTCAATCTGTGCATTGTTAAAGGAGGAGGAGGAGGAGATAGAGTTAGTCTCTGTGGTTGTTAAGAATGTAACAAACACTTCCAAATTTTCCCATCATTGACAAAAACGGAGTGTTTTGACACACTGAGATACCTTATCAGAAAAATGAGTAACTTGTGCCAGATTCTTCAGTCCTACAGGAGAGTGAAAAAATCTACATGTTTCATTAGAACATTTCATGTATGCAAGGTTTCTTTTTACATGAAATACTAGTATTTTGTGTTAAAACCTTTATGGGCTGCACAAAATTATAAGGTTTTCTGTGCAAAATACAAAGCTGTGAACAATGTTTTGCCCAAAAACACTTCCACAATTTTTTCCCACAAATAGCAGTCAATGTATGAAAAATACACATTTCTCACAATCTTGCTCACTGGAAAGAAAACCTTTTTTTCATTTTTTTTAATTCAAGAAGTGTACCTTTGCATCCTTTTTGGTTGCATTTTAGAATGGAAATCATGCCTTGTTTGATCCTCATGTAAATGAAACCTGGCAGCCATTCACTAGGAAAAAAAAAGTCCAAAAAAGAGAGTAAGTTTCACAATGTCCAAGCACAGCTTAGTATAACTCTATAACAGTAGTATAACATTGTTCTGCCGTTTATATGCTCCATTACTTACTATGCAATACAGCTTTTAAATAAACTTTTTGTTATTGTGACAAAAGCTTTCAGGGCTGTAAAAGCAATTGGAATAGGGGGTTGCCACCTTGGTGTACACAATGGTTATGCACAGAAGAAAGAAACTGAAAATGAGTAGAAGTCTTGCAAATTTGCCTAAATAAACAAAGATATGGAAGGGAGAATCATCCTTAGATACTGTTCTAATGTATCAAGAAAGATTTAAAAAAAACCCTACCCATATTGTATCTTTTTAAAAGCAGCCTATAGTCAATAGGGCTTATTTCTAAATACATACATATAGGATTGGGCTGGGTAATATGCTTCAAAGGATTAGAAATCACATCAGAGCAAACAATTTACAGATCCTGGTTTTGCTGACTTCCTCCTGACAGCAAGGATCCTGAGCCCACAGAATCCCATGTGCCTCATCCGCCCCTAATTAAAAACCCTTTACATTGGCTTTAACACCTACAATTACTTGTCTCAGGCAGTAATTTTAGAGGTTAAACAGCACTGCTGTGTGCCCAAAAGGCAGTCAAAGATGTAAGACAAACAGACTTCACACTGGAAGAATGCCTCTCAGTCAGCAGAGTCCGCCTCAGGGAGAGCTGTCTCTAAAATCTGCTTTGTTTGCAAGGCAGCATTTTGTAAACAAGGCTTTGATAATGACACAGTCATATTGAATTGAGGCTGTGTGACTGAATGGCTATTGAACTTCTAAGTTATGATTCAGCGCACCACCACGATGAGAACAGAGCACAAAAACATTAAACACCACCAGATGGTAGTTCAAAGCCCATCAGATACACAGATTCCCTTTTCTTCTCTACAAAAGATTGGCAAGCCTTCATATTGGGGAAGCTGGGGGCTGGGGGGAGCAGCCCATTAAGATAAATGGAGCTGATTTGGCTTTTGTCTTGCTGGGCTATTCTAGGGAAGTCATCTGAATGGGTCAAATTGCAGACAGGCCCAGATCAAAGGATTGCTCTGGCAGTAGCAGGTCAAAGTGGTTCACACTATGTCAACTAGATCAGGATGAGATCCTGCGCCACAAGGCCAGGGACCTTTAAGAAATAGGGCTGACTGAACTAATTAGATGAAATACTATTTCTCTCCAACTGCAGGTAAAAAAACGAAGCAAAACAAAAAATGCTCAACTATTTGACAGTTAATTTGGTAAATTTATCTAAATCCATTTGCTCTATAAGCCAATTGGGTGTGGGCGAGATGTTTTTAGGAATGGGCTCATGATTCCATGTTATTTGGGGGGAAAGATAAGCATATATATCATGTCTTGCTGCAAGGGGTGTGATTCTCAGTCTCCACTGAGATTAGTGGTTTTAGCCCTTCCCTTTAAAATGGCATGGCTTTGAAGTAGGCATCATTTTACAACTCCTACTAGAATTCCAGTCTCTTGCTAGGCTAACAGAATCAGAGAATGAAAGGACAGAAAAATATCTGGGTGGCCTATTTTGTTGCAACTACATAAGCACATGCTATGATAATGATGATGATATGGTGTCAAGTCAATTCTGACTTATGGCAACCTTTTTTCAAGTAGAGAGTATTCAGAAGTGGTTTACCACTCCCTTCTTCTGGGGGCATCTTGAGACTGTGCAGCTTGCTCAAGGCTACACAGGCTAGCTCTACTTGCAGGAAGCACAGTGGGGAATTTAACTCCCAACCTCAGGCTCCAGAGCAAGATACCCAAAGCACTGAACGAATCCATGTATTTATACACTGATACCTTTTTACAAAAATGATGGCTACAGAAGAACTACACAACTTTAGGGCCGACAAAAAAAGAAATTAAAATAGTGAAAGATTTTGTACACCTTGGTTCCATCATCAATCCAAACAGAGACTTCACCAAGAATTCAGAGGAAGAGTGAGCCTCAGAAAGGCAGCAATGAAGGAATTAGAAATGATTATCAGTTGTAAGGATGTGTCACTGGGAGACAAATGTCAAGATTATCCACATTATTGTATTCCTGATTACTATGTACAGTTGTGAAAGCTGGAAAGTGAAGAAAGCTGATAGAAAGAAGACTGATTGTTTGAAATATGGAGGAAAGCTCTGCAGATCCCCTGGAGGGCCAGAAATACTAACAAGTGGGTCCAAGATCAATTCAACCCTAAACTTTCTCTGGGGACAAAAATAATGAAATTGAGGCTATCATACTTTGGGTACATTGAAAGAAGGAAAGATTTGCTGAAAAAAACCAATAATACTAGGAAATGTTGAAGGCAAAAAAAACAAACAAAAAAAACGATGAAGACCAAATATGAGATGGATTGAGTCCATCAAGGAAGCCACAGGCTCGAGCAGAGCTGTTGAGAATGGACATTTTGGAGATCACTTATTCATAGGGTCACCATAAGTTGGAGGCAACTTAATAACACATAACAATAGCAACTGTCAAGCCAATCGGCTTGCTAATTATACTGGGTTCCTCATTAAACCTGGTAAATCCTCTCACCCAAATGAAACCTAGTTAGGATCTGAGGGATGTGCCTGGCTGCTTTTTCCATTTAGTGTGAACAGAAGCATTTGGCTCCAGGTGCCAGTGGCCTACTTCGTTATGAATAAGCAGGTTTTAATAAGTGATGCCCAATTTTTCTCAGTTGCAAGCTGTTTATCTGAGGTTAGAGGAAATGAAAGGCTGCAGCTATTCAGAGTGCTGAATGTATCAAAGCCCCCCAATGATTTCTAACATCACACAAACAGCAGTTATACCAGTGCTGGTGGGAGGTGGAGAAGGAAACTCTCCTCAGCCCTGCTCTACACTGTGTTCCTATTCATGGATAAATCAGCAAATGTTACAAATGCCTTGACTGAGTAATGAATGGGCTCTGGGTTTGTGACTGTGCTGACAGCGGGTTTTACATTCTATTGAGTCAGGCAAGGGAGAAGGTGAATAGGGTAGAATTACAGGAAAGGATTAATGAAGGGTTTCTCACTGAACATACTGCTGCAATGTTCTCTAAGTCGCTATACCAAGCAGTCACTGATTTTTATTATTTATATATATATTGCCTTAAGGCTCACACTTTAATAGCTTAAAATAAGCTCCCTTAAACAAATTCACATCAGATGATGTGTATGTGAACCACTTCATTGGTTTCAACAGAATTACTTTCACAAATGCTCTTTTTTTCCCCAAAGTAATTTTTGTACTTCAAAATGCATTACAAGGAACATTGGCTGCCGCTACAGTACAATGATGTGCAATACGACAAGCCGTGTTTTAATCAGCACAAGCCATGACAGTGAGTGCATTGCGCATATGGTGGGTCTCTTTCTCCATTTCCTGAGACACCTGTTGTTCCCCAAGAGTCATAATTAAAACTCATCAGTTTGGCCTTTGCATATCTGCTTTTTTAAAAAATAAAATGGTTGTGAAGTATTTGCTCATGTTAAGATGGCTGCTTCTGCCTGAGGCACAGTGGCAGCTTTAGCAATGACAGGTTGATGGATGGATGTTTGCCAGGATAATATTGTTTCTGCCCCTTATGTATACAAAATCCAGCTAAATCAGTCCTAAGAGTCTTTGGGTTAATGCAAAATTTAAAAGAAGAAGAAAGCAAAACCTATGTTTTTGTCTGCACCATAGCTTAACATCTTCAAGGGAAGCTAGATCCCATAGGCTGGTTTTATACAGCGCAAGTTTTCATTCTTTTACATGGAGCCAGATCCAGTGCCAGATAAACAGGCCTGAGTTGGAAAACTCAATTGGCAAACCGATCTCCTTCTCCCTGTGTAGAGCACAGCCTGATAACATCATAGACAAAGCAGGAACTTGAAACTAGGAAGGAAAGAAACAGTGTAGGAAAGGTGCACCTCCCAACTACAAGGGACCTTGTAGACAAACAATAAGCTTTGGTGCTACCGGACTCCTACTGCCCAGGAATGTCATTGCTCCAACATTCTAAGCATCGGTTGTGGTTGATCAATGTTTTGCCTAGGCGCCAGCACAATGCAATGTTAATTTTTTCTGAAGTATAATATTAAAAGGAGAAGAAGCTGTGAAACAACCTTTGTTCTGATCTTGATTGAGCCACAGGAATGATACCACACGGGGAAAGAAACAGAGGTCGACAGCACTTGAATTGCGTGCTTTTCTTACATGCTTTTTCTAGACAAAATCTTACCTTCCGATAACGAATACATAACATGGAAATGAGTGGTGCTGATATGACCTAATAAATGCCCAGCAAATAAAGTCCCTTGTTTGGGTAAGGATAATTATCCCCTTGCGTTTGTTGTTAGTACGCAATTGAAAAAAACAACACCTGTCTTTTTTTCTGTGCATGTCTTTATCATTAACAACCTGAGCCTGACCCTATGGGGAAATTGGTACCCTTTACCTCATGGATTTCAAAGGCTGTAGGTATGTTGAACTCGGCAGAAAATCAACCTGTAAAACAGAACCTTTAGCTACTTGTGCAAAATCCCAGCTGCTAGGCTCATCAATTCAGGTGCTTATCATCATCATCATCATCATCATCATCATCATCATCATCATCATCATCATCATCATCATCATCATCATCATCATCATCATCGAACTACATAGCTGGAAGAGACTCTAGGGATCTAGTCCAGTCCCTGTATAGTCCAGGGACGTGTGAATTCTTTATTTATGCGGACCTTTGAATTTTTTTTCAAGGCAAGGCAAGCCCTTAACGTAACTCCACCAAGTTAAATGGAGCAATGCCATCAAAAAGCAGCATCAGAAAAGTGCAGAGGAGAGTTTGGGTAGAAATGCTTGGCTTCAACAATCAGTCAAGCAAAGCTGGAAGTCAGATGTGCTGCAGAGGGAATTCTTTTGTTGCAAGCTTTTAAGTTACTGACAGCGCCAATTTAGTTTTGCTTAGCTCATTTACTCTGCAACTGAACTTGTAAATTAATCATTGCTGGCAACATCAATTTAGTTGTAATTAATCATACAGGGAGGAGCAAAGAAATTGCACTGATGTGAGTCATATTAACAACATTATCTGATTGCTCTCGGTGTAATTTACTGGTATCCTGATGTGGGTATAGAAGGCTTCGGCTGGTGTAGAAAATGTGTACCATACAGAACACAATAGAATGAATAACAGATAGCCAAAGTGGCTGAGCATACTTATTACTCACCACCATATGTTTTTCCACTGCTTTTGTTTATGTGCAAAACAGTGTGTAGGCTGGGCTTCTGTTGTTTCTCATTTTGAAATCTCCAGCTTTTGACAAGATAAGGATATGATGAGCACCAACCCAAAAGGGATTTATTTCAAACAAACTCAACAGAAATACATGGAAGCTATGCAAGAGTATAGGCAATCCCTTGCGCAGCACCCTTACTTTTCAACCGAACAAAGACATTCAACTCCTTTATAGATTTCTTTCTTGAAGAAGCTGGGGGGGGGGGTCGTAAAGTTTGCAGATCACACCAAACTGGGAGGGGTAGTTAATTCAGAAGGTAGCATTCATAATGGCCTTAACAGATTGGAGAAAAGAAACAAAATGAGTTTCATGAGGGATGTGAACTTTTACATTTAAGTGGGAAAAATCAGATGTCACATTCCTGCAATGGCCTTAATGGCCTTATAGTCTCTTTCCAACTACATTATTCTATCATTCTGTATATAGAATGGACACCCAGCTTGGCAGTTATAACTATGTATTTGTTGGATTTATGTCTGACCTTTCTATACAGAATGGGTTCTCTGTAAATTTAAGCTCAAAAAAGCGCAATTAAAATACAGAAAAGCAGTCAAATATTTTAAAAATAAACAAAATCTGGAAGTATGTGTATAAAGGATCTAAAGGTATTAGTGGACCATGACAACAACAGGAAACAAGTGTGTGATTCACTGACGGAAAAAAGTTCATGCAGTTGTGGGCTACATCAATAGTATTGTTCAAATAAGGGAAATAAAATTGCAACTTCTGTTTTGGTCAGACCTCACCAGAGTACTTTGCCCAGTACTCTAGGCACCATAGTTTAGGAAGAATATTGGAAGCCTCAGATATGTCTATTACCTTCTGAAGTAATCTAGTCCATTGTTTAATCATTCTTATTGTCAGATTTTTTTTCATAATTCCTGTTCAATATCTTTGTTTTTGTCATTTGAACCCATTAGTTTGGGTTGCACCTTCAAGAGCAGCAAAAAAAGAAAGTTGTTCCATCTTCCATGTGAATGTGAGTATCATATTATTTGTAGGGTTTCTCTTCTCCAGACTAAATTTACTCAATTACCTCAAACGTCTCTCACAAGCCTTTGTTTCTGGACACTTGGCCATCTTGGTTGTCCTCCTCTGAGCAGGTTCCAGTTTGTCACGGTTCTTTCCAACACTGCCATGTACAGAAATAGACACATTAATCTCTAGAGGAAGATTATCTGCCAGGTTTGCAAACAGAGTCTTCATTTCTTATTAGAGATAGGAAGAGTATTAAGTCTGAAAGAAGTGGGAAAGGTAGATCAACCTAGAGTGACCAGATCTGGAAGTCCATGTGGTGTGTGATGGTTGGCAACATTTTGGATGTTCCTCCTCTTCGCCCAGCTGAAGAGTGGAGCTGGTGACTTTAAAGACCAGACCTGGTGTATTTGAAGCACAATGAGTCAAAATTTAGGAGACAAACACATTTTATATCCAAAGGCATGGTGTTTGTCTTTGGAGTGGGCAATCAAAGCAGGAAATAGGCTATTTTGGGATTGGAAAGTCATGTGATGATGCTGAAAGAAAAGAGGTGAAAACTCCTCTTGAAATATTCAGGTTGCTTTGCTGGTTGTTAGGAATGAAATAACCCTGCGTTAGCTAAAAACTCATATTTTTCTTATCATAAAATGTTTAATGGGACCAAATATGATGTAGTATATTTCAAACTATTAATATATTTTTTAATATTTTAAAATATATGCCTTTCCTCGGCCAAGAAATTGTTTCTTGAACTTCAGCTCAATACAAATGTAAAGAAATAAGCTATAAAAACTCGAAATAAAATCTTGATAGTAGCAATCCTGACCAAACCTCAGTTTGCAGCCCTAGGAAACAGGGCTCTAATAAAGCATGAAAGCATGAGAAAAAATTTTTTTTAAGTGTATCCTGGAAAATCTCCTAAACAGCTGAAGTTAGCAAAGAGGGATTTGGGATTATCTTGTGCCAATCTGTGATGTTAAAATTGCAGTTTACAGCTTTTCCTTGGCATCTTCTCAGCTGGTTTATACATAAATACTCGGTAGGTTTATAAATACATACTTTTCTGTAAAGGAATTATTAGTTAACTATGGGAAAAATAAATATTTTGGAATTTTTTGAAGAGGCAATTAAAAGATACAACATGGTAACTAGAAAGTGAAACTTCATACTCGTGATATACTTCTGATTATCAAATGCCTGTGGTCAACCAGGAAGACTGGGTCTCTTTTGCCTTATTTGCTAGTAACTTGTGACCACTGGAATCACCAGAACGCTGAGTTAAATGGAACATTGCAGAGAGGCAGTGTCTAAACACAGTTTTTCATTGTTTCATTACATTATTAATTGGGGGGGGGAGTTGAGCACAAAGTGAGGGGAGGGAAAAAAGAAGAAAAGAGAAATTAAGAATGAGGTGGAGAGAAAGAGAGACTGAAAGGAAAAAATGCACAAAATATAATCATAGATAGGTATATACACCAATATGAGCTTACCATATGTGAAAAGAGAGTCTTATTTATGTTTATGCCTGTAGGATAAACATACATACAGAGATAATAGGGTAGGATTCTACAAGAACTGCTGAGTATTTTTCTTTCCAGTCTTGGAGTATCAGTTGTGTCTCGTTAAAAAGAGTCTGCAGGACATGATACAAAATCTTAAAATAAATCCAGATTATTTCAATTGAACATACTATAAAATTAGAATCACCTCTTCTTAATTAAACCACACCCACATCTCAACCAAGTTACCTTTTCTTTAATAACTATCTTATCTATTTGCATGAAAGTTCAAGGCAGCTCTCATATGTGGTTGTACTGAATTCAGATTTAAAACATGTTTCTGTTCTTGAGTACATGTAGGGGAAACTGCTGAATCACCATACATATCTTGACTAGAGTTAGTGCTGAGCAACAGGCAAATTATACCCGTTCAAGTCAATCCACTGTTTCTAGGACATGGCATGGTAACAGTTATATGCTCTGTTAGCATCACTTACCAGGACAGGAAAGAAAAAGAAAAGACCTTTTCCTGAACGCACTTTAAGAAAACAGGTGAATGCTAGCTAGATTCTGAATCTAGTAAGAGACATGACTAGAGATGGAGACAAACTGCCGAAAAGGTGGTTCGTCTTGGTTTGTGGGTCATCAAGGATGACGAAGCACGATTTTGCCCCCAAGGAGCCGACAAACCACAAATTGATTCATCAGGTATTTTAAAGCTGCCCCACCCCTTCCCACTGCTATGTCACTTTCCAATCCCTACCTTATCCTACTGCCTCCTGCTCCACTGCCACTGCTGCCTCCACCAGGACAGATGCAAAACTGCTGGAATGTCGGTTTCTGTTCCAGCAGCCTAGCTTCCTCTCCATTGCAAACAGTGGGGAGGATTCCCTTCAGTTAGGCTTCTACTCTCTGCCTATGCCCGCACAGAATGCGTGCAGGTTTAGGCTGACAATGGACGTCTGACTGACTGGCAGGGCCAATTCCCTTCAGTCAAGCTTCCTCTCTCTCTCTCTGCTTACATGGATCAGCTGTTCTGCACGAATCTAGGTAGAGAGAAACAAATGAATTAATATAAAGGGTGTATATATAAAGAGTAGACCTTTGGTCTAGAAGGGTGGGATAGAAATCCAATAAACAAACAAACAAACAAACAAACAAACAAATAAATAAATCCCTTTAATTTGTCAGGGTCTCCAGATCTCACAAATAGGAAGGGATGAATATCCGATGAATCAGCACTATTCAACGAATATTGTGATTCATTTTTACATTCGTCCCCATGTCTAGATATGACTCATCACTAGATTCCTGTGGGATGTAATAAATTATGTTGCCCACTCTTGATATTCACAATTTCTGAATAGTGTCTGAATCCTTCAGTATATAGCTTCCAAACATAAAACCAATATTTTAAAGAAATCATTTTACTAATATATCTGGGGAGCTATTCAATCCACCCATTTTCTATTTAGGATGACATTACATGAAGCTTTTTATAATACAAAGTAGTATCATTTTAAGACTGTTCAAGCAGAGTGCATACAATCATCACTGAGACATTTCTTTTGAATTATCCTGCATCACCACATAATTCATCAATCCAGTCCTCTTCTACATTGCTATAATAGTGATAAAGTTATGTGATTGATAGCAACTGAACTGTGATTATGAATGGCAGCTCAGATGCTTTCCAACTAATGCATTTGGAGTGTCAATTGTCTTCATTTAGCACTGTGAAACCTTCAAAAACGGGACCGAGAATAATTGCCCTGAACCCCATATGGGCATCCAAACAGCGGACAGAGGGATGTTATGTGCTATTGAATCATTTTTCACTTACAGCCAACCACATGTAGTTTTTCAGATGTTCAAGGAATGGTTTACCATCGTCAAGTGTCAATCCAAGTGCAGATGGATGGGGACAAAGGCAGATCTCTGAGACAAAGAAAGAGGTCTCTAAGTCCAAAAGAAAAAGCTTGTGAAGTGGGCATCTAATGGAAGAAAGTGGTATTTTTCATGTTGCTGGAGCAAGAGGGAATGCTCCATAGTGAGATTTAGAGGAGAGGCACCTCTCCCTACACAACCCGTAGGTTGCTCCGGGCAAGGGCTGAATTAAGGAGGATGCTAGGGTGAAATACAAATAAATCATGACTGGCTGCAATTCAAAGTTCACCCTCTTGGACCAGAGACCAACTCTAGTGGCATCTAGCAGTGCTATGCAAATCTAGCTGTTTTTCTTTGGAAATCTTGAGAATGGGGCTACATTGAGTTCAGTCTCTGGGGAAGATCACATGAGTGCTGAAAAATAAAAGGAAAGGAAACCAACAAGGGGCACAGTATGGAAATTATGTACAAAAAATAACCGTGGATATAAGGAAGGGTGTGGGGTTTTTTAATACAAATACTCAGGTTGGCATTTTATAAATAGAAAAAAGAGAGATGTGGGGAAATGAAGTGAATAAAAATTAAATAAGTAGAACACATAAGAAAGAAGGCACTGAGAGAATCTTGCCTCATGATCTGACAGTAGAAAAGCCAAGACTTCTCAGCTGTCTTTTTCCTGCATTCAAAGCTACAAATGAGGCTGATGTTGAATATTTTATGAATATTTACATGCACAAATGATGAAAGGAACCAAGAAGCAAAGATTGTGCTTTGTACTGTACTTATAAATTAGTTACTTACATTTTGTTTAGTTTTGTTAGAATTACTGGAAGCTTGAGTGGCTTCCTTCTCAAGTTTAGTTTTACGTAAAGAGAGGAAAGCTACTGTTGCAGGAATGTGAGATCATGCTAAAAGTTAAAGTGGGTTGTTTTTGTGAATGACGTAATCTATGCACGATACTAATGTCACTTGCTTTATCACTGCCATGTTCATATAATAACCATATAGATCTCGATCTCGATTCTATCTTTGGGACACATCAAATATTTTTTGACTGACCTGGCAGAAACTTCCAGTAGTGTTGTGGAAGCATGGCTTGCTATGAAGAACGTTTATGCTGGGAAAGGGGTGTGGGACCTCTATGGAAAGTATATTTAAAAGTTCCAGAAAGAATAAAAATGAACTCAGAACTGAACTGGTTCTTTCTCTGCCTGCTTTGTTCTCTTTCTTAGCTGTGCCTATATTTCCTTTCTGCCTCTACAACTCAGTCTCCTTTCCCCTTTCTTGTTTGTTTGTTTGATAAGCTGCCTTTCTCCCAATAAAGGGAGCCAAGGCGGTTCACGATATTAACTTTCTGAGATAAGCAGCTTTCTTAGGGACATTGAAGAGGCATCCAGAGTGCTTGCCACTGAAAATGTCTTTAGCAAGGCTGGGCTCCATGACAGGGGAAGCTGGGAAACTATTGAACTGGCTTTTCATGTGAATGCATCACAAGGTGTGATTGATTTGGCTTTAAATCCCATGAGCTCCCCATCTGTGGTCTAAGGGGAGCAAATATATTGGTTCATTTGTCTAATTTGCACCAGCCGCTCACTCTGTGGGTTGGCCAAGTTGTCAAGTCTTGTTGATATGAAAAGAATGCTGCAATTTATTGGTGATAGTTGACATATCTCAGTTTCATGTATATCAGTCACAGTGGTAAATCAGTAGATGAAGAAAATTCATAAATGTCAAAATGATGCCATTGGATGCTTAACATTTATGAATGTTTACAGTCTTTGCAGCACCAGGTTAAGACCTTTCTACTTGCTCAGGTATTTTCAATGAAATCTTTTTCGCTTTTGTGCTGACCAGTGTGAACCTAAATGAGGTCAGGAGAGCAAAGCTTTGATCTACTGCCTCAGTTCAAGCCATGCCATTTAAACCAGCCAGAAAGGAAAATGGACTTCTGTTTTGTCAGCTTTGTGAATCTTTTTCTTTTAAATCTTTTTCCCTCACTTTAGAAGTAATAGGTAGCATTTACTTAACTGCTGGCAGAAATGGAGTACCTCTGATTTTTCCCACCCTCAGTACTCCTTTTTTGGGGATCATGCACTTCCTACATCGGCAGGAACACTACTGCCAGTTGTTTCTACCTGAAGTGTTTATGGACATAACTGAGCTGCCTCATCCTAACTCCCTCTAAGGCCTAATATTGGCCTGCTTCTGCCTGTACGTTGATATTTTTTTCACTTTGTGTGGTGTGGAAGAGAGGCTGAGACTGAATGAGGAAGAGGATGACAAATAGCCACTACCATAGGTGTATGCTTATACATCCTTTCTCACTGGGTGATGTGGAAGATTGCTGGGCCTAATCCACACTACTATTCCACCCAGAGAGAAGGTTTGTGTGAATCAACAAAGGGGTGAGTTGGCTACTTCTTCTGTGACCTGCCTTGTGTTCTCCACTACCCAGAAAGAGACAACGGGCAAGGTCACAAGCAGGCGTGTTTTCTCTCTAGGTGGCATGGTGGTCCCCTACTTTGGTGATCAAGGTAAAGGAGAGAGAAAGACTTACTCGGAGCAGCCACTGGATTCTCTTGATTGCATGCTTTCCTTCCTACCCCTGAAGAGCCAAAGCACTTTTTACATGGTCCTGCTGTGGCAAGGATCTGCAACGTCTCAGTTGAGGAGTCCCTCCTTGAATATTTCTCATCACATCACCAGCACCTTTTCCTTTAAAATGAAAAACAGCAGTGCTAATCACCTTTTTCCAAATATGTGTTTCTTGTGATGCTCATTTAGGCTATCAGACTTTTAAAATTAATTAAATGCTGTATCTTTTTATGGCTATTTGTTGTATTAATTATAATGTATCTGTAGAGCTGTGTGAATAGTTTTATTCCTGCATATACATGATATGTATATCTATATCTGTTATCTATATCTAGCTTCATTGAATACAGAGTAGAAACAGACATATTGATAAAAACAACAAAATACCAGCTTTGTATTTCAAAACCTATCATACAGTACTTACTTAGTCATAAATAGAATGTATTTGTTCTATCCTTTCCACCTACAGCAACTTTTCCAAGGTCTACTAATTTCATAAGCCTATCTGCGTTTTATGTGTTCTTCATACAATATGGAACAACCCATGGAATGATGATGAATAAACCAATGGAAACATGCCATCAAATCAACATGAAATTGAGCTGACAGCTGCTCCCTAGAATCTTGGCTGTAATATGATAGCTTCCAACACATCCCATGTAACTCAGGAGCAGACTCTGTTCTCGGTAATTTTCATTATATTTTTTCTTATGCCTAGTATAGTTGGATTTGTTTTTCTTATCCTAAAATGTTCTGACCTGATTAAGTGCAAATTGAAACAATAATCACAGATTTTTCTTCTTCCTATTTTCCAAGAAAGTTATTAGCAGGGAAAAAAAATATTTAGGAAACATACACATGCAGGGTAGTTTCCAGTTACTTGAGATTTCAGGCGCAAAAAGCTGAGATCTCAATAGAATTATTTTCCTTATAAGTTTTGATGTCATAGAGGTGGATCCTTATGAAAGCATAGAGGCAAGCCAGGCAATCATTGTGAAGCAAGAAACACACCCATACTATCACACTGAGCCAGTGAGATCCAGCAATTGTTGGGAGCGCCTGGAAGGGAAGCCTGAAATTAAGTAATACACTAATAGGAAACATTTGTATGTTTATAAAGTTTATATTGTACACAAATCTACTTATATTCTCACAAAAGATTGAGTTCCTGTGATGGGCAAATGTTTGTTAAGGATGGGATTTCCAGAATTATTGGGCCACAAATCCTATACTGTAATTCTCCATTGTGGAAGCTGTTCCTGATAGACAGAGACCTGAATATGGCTCACCACAGAGAAAGTCTTGAACTAGAAAGCTCTTAGACTTAACTAGACTGAACTCAGCTGTCTGCTCAGAAAGGAAGCTCCCAGCTAGCACTGATGCAGGAACTGGAAGCTTGGGAGGATTTAGACCTAGCTCAGTCTCAAAGCCTTCCAGTTGAGGCCTTTCTTCCAGGTAAAGCATGGTTAGGTACCTGTCTGTCAGACAGAACTCCCAGAATGGACAATTGCGGGGCTTGTAGTCCAAGAAATAAAAAAAATCCCATGATTAATGTTTTTTACATGTCTAATTACACGTGAATGGGGTTTTAACTGTACTGTGAATTGAGGGGGCAATCAGATGAGCATATCACTCACCATTTGGTTTGCTTTTGGTGCACCTTACTTCTGAGACTGCATGTGTTTCAAATAAGAGTGCTCTATCCTATCACTTTTGCAAGCTGTTCCACTCCTTTCTGGCACAGTGTTAGGGCTGCAGTTTATTTGGTGCAATTGGGAGCACTCCTGATTATCCAATTCAGCAATCTCTTTCATTGTTTAATTTGCTCCCCAATAAAGCTGTGGGCAGCGTTCTCTTCGGTGACAACCCTGTAGCTTATGTAGTGGGTTGAGACAATAGAAAAAACGGCAGAGAAACCCGCTTCTCTATATTCCTCTTCTCATCATTTTCAAAAAATATTTTCCTAAGTGATACAGTACTATTTCAGATATAAGAGAGTTGATTATTGTTGTAGTGCTCTGACACTTTCCAATTAAACAGCAGCAAAAGGGAAGTTGCCATGGCCCATGGAATGACAATCATGACAAAAGGCAAGGCAAGGGGCAGGGGCAAGAGTAATTGAAAGGGAGAGAAATCAGAGCAATCTGAAATGCTGTCTGGATTTTCTCACAGAAGTGTCTTTTATATCAATGGAAAGATTGCTGAATTGAGTGATGAAACAGATTGCACAGAAGACAGGAGCCTTTTAAACATGACCCAAATCACCCCAAATTCCTCTGTCTAGTCATGCCTGGAGTCAGTCTTGTGGAGCCATACCATGAACAAGCTGGGCCCTTACTGACCATCTATTTGGAATAGTTATCTTTCTCAACCTTTTCTTGAAATAAAGCTGTCATATGGCTACATAAATATGGAGACCACCCACAGTTGCAGTTGAAATTCACTAGATCCCAAGACATGCAATTATCTCTCTGCTCTCTGTTTTTGGTAAAGCTACTGTCCAGATAAAATGAGTTAATACATACTGACATACTGTTAGAGTGGAAAAGAAATTGGAATGACACATAGATAACAGATTCCTTGGATTCAGTTCTGCAGTCCAGGGCCACAGAGTACAAGGGCTTTCTTCCATGGAAGTCGCACTGAAATAAACAGGCACACACAAACACCCATTCACTTCTGTTGCACTCCTCCAGCAAAATGTCTGAAGGGATTATTCCCCTAGGCCATACAGAGTGTCTTGGCTTTCCTAATGCGACTATATACTCTTCTTTCAAAACCCCACTCCAGCATCCAGTCACTCAAGGAAAGCTTGCCTGAAGAGAAAGGTACGGTATTTTTCCGTGTTTACAACCCCCCAATGTATAAAACAATCCCCTAATTTTGATCCTTGATGGAGGCGGAGGAGCAGTTATTGGGCAACTGCTTCTCCACCTCCGTCTCATGCTGCTGCTCTCTCAGCTGCGCGCCCGAACACCTCCTCCAGTGCAACTGCCGGGGCTCCCCTCCAGCTCACGTTGCTCACGTTGCCCTAAGGAGACCATCACTGGAGGAGGTGATCCGGCGGAGGCAGCAGGGAGAGGCACCTGAGCGTGTGCAACTGCCTCTGCCTCCGCCTCCTGGGCGGAGGGGACAAGGTGGTGATGTGAACTGAGTCCATCAGTCCCACTGGAGGTAGTGCTCGGGCGGGCGGGGGAGGCAGCAGCAAGAGGCGCCCAAGCGCGTGTGAATACTCCTTTGCCTCCATTTCTGCCTCCTGCTGCTCCTGCTGCTGCCTCAGGGCCACCGGAGGGGACAAGCTGTGAGCTCTGGAAGAGGCAATTGGGCAGTGGCGGCGGCAGCAAGAGGTGTCCGAGCACACGTGCAACTGCTTCCTTCCGCGTATAAAACTACACTCATTTTCCCTCTGATTATTTTAGAAAAAAAATGTCATTTTATAATGGAAAAATACGGTATTTTCCCTGCTTCTGGAAGAACTAGAGGCTAGTCTAGCCTCCTGTGGGAGGGAGTTCCAAAGTCTGGGAGTGCAACAGAGAAGGCCCTCTCCCATGTACCCACCCAATGCACCTGTGAAGGTGATGGGACCTAGAGAAAGTTCCTCTCTTGATGATCTTAACACTTGGGAAGGCTCATAAAGGGAGATGTGGTCCTTGAGATTGCTTGGATCCAAGCAATTTGGTGCTTTATAGCTTAGAACCAGCATTTTAAAATCAACTCAGAAATGGATTAGCAGCCAGTGGAGCTGCTGTAACAGAAGGCTTATGTGATTCCTGTGGCTAGCCCCAGATAGCAATCTGGATGCTAACCCATTTAAGTTTCCTCTCATTTTCCATAGGAAGCCCCAAGTAGAGTGTATTACAGAAATCCTGCTGGGATGTAACTAAGGCATGTGTCACTGTAGCCAGACCAGATCTCTCAAGGAATGGGTGCAGCTGGTACATTAGTATTGATATTGGAAGCCAGGACTTGAGATCCTTGTTTAACTCCTTCAAGATTTCCAATATCCAACTCTAGATTTCCTTGGGCTCAAAGAGTCTCAGCTGATCTGACTGGAATTCTTAGAAAAACAACTGTTATGACATGTTTCCAGATCTTTTAAAAACTAGTGGTGCATCACTATGCACACTGCATCTTCAGCTTATATATGTAACTATATCTTAAAAGAAAAAGACCAGATATACCTCTAGGTGATCAAAGTGAAAGCAGTATGAATTATTTCACTTCATACTTCTCATCTTTTAGATCTGGCCTGTTACTGTATGTAAACAGATGGCATCCAGTAGAATCCAAGCCTTGTTACGCTCTGTACTTTCATTCCATAATGTCTTATTTGGTGTGTTGACTGACTCATGATTACTTTCATATTGTTCTAGATTGGTTTAATGTCCCTGAAGGCTTTCCACATTCTGTGCATCACTTTATCTCCACTTCTTTTGTCTCTCGCTGCTAACAGATAGAAGATTGTCAACATTTCAGTAGCACTGAAATGTTGAAATGCTACAAGATAGAATAAGTTTCTTAGAAATGATTGTAGCAGGTTTGACCATAAATTGCATATTTTGCTCATTGAAATCTTCTTTGAAACAGTTACACAATGGGAATCTTAACAACACCTGGTGTACTTTTGAAGCTGAAAATGCTGTAGCTTCACAAGTTCAATATAACCTTTGGGACAGTATTATTTTTGGCAAACCATGCTATATGTGAAAGGCTATGTTCTTTCTCTATTGATCTTCATATTGTTTCAGTGGAACTAGAAGTGCCAATGAACACTCTTCAAGAATTGAAATCCCACTCTGAAATACTAGCTGGTGATATAATAAACCTCAGTTTCATGCTTTCTTTTGATCCTAGGCACCCGAAAGCAGAACTTGATTGCAATCTGCAAAGTGTAAACTTAAAAGGGAGGCTGTCCTGTATAATGCTGAAGCCCTAAATTCTAAGCTTTCAATGTCTGGTGGATTTGTGGAGCTGAAAAATGCTGTCCAGTAGGGCTAGAGAGGAGTAATGTTGGCGAAGGTAAGTAAGAGACTCAATTTTCAAGGAAAGTTCAGAAAAGCAAAAAGCAAACACCACCATTCAAAATGGCTCCACCTGCACATACGAACATGCTGGCAGTTAGGAAGGGGCAGCTCTAAAACTTGTTTCTTTCCATGTGGCCAATAAGGATGACCACCCTCAGCGCAATGTATCATTAATATGGATTTAAAATAATAAAAAAAGTTTCCAATGTAATATACCTTTACCATTGTATCCAGGACAGGAAAACAATAATGATATGTGAGCTGTAGCAGCCTTACAGCCTTTGCCTCAGAAAAGAAGCAGAGCAGGTCATAATTCTACTTCAGAACAAGGCTATTTTTTATCTCCACCACTTAAAATAATAAAAAAGAAGGGAAGAAAGAAGTTGGTCATAGGCCTGGATGTATAAAATGTCTCTCTTGCATTCAACATGTACTAGCAGTGAGTATTTCACACCAAATTAAAAGTTCGTCATTTTAGAATTTGCTGCAGTGCTTTCTTCTTGTACCCTCCCTCTGAAATTGAGGTGGCTGAACCTTACCAGCAGTGAAATTATGAAGGTGATATTACAATGCTCTCAAGATGACCACTTAGAGGTATTATGGTCTAATATTTGATTATATTTAACAGGCATCCAAATTGCCTTCTAGTTATAAAAACATGGAAAAAGCTCAGAAACACTTACTGTCTCCCTTTAACTTTAAAGTAGATTTTTAATTCTACTACATGTTTGTGTATTAAAAATCTCCTTGGCTTGAAGTATCTTACAAAACCCCTGCGTGTAATTTTTATCATACAGTTATAAGTCCCCGTAAAGGAGTTGTGAAATGAAAATATCAACAGGCATGCTTATTGGCAGAAATATAATTCTCCTGGGGGGGGGGGAGAAGCATAGTCAGGGAGTCTTGTAGGTTCTAGACTTCCGAAAGCCAACAAAACATACAAAAAGATCATTATATTTTCTTAGAAGTATCCATGTAATATACACAAGTGCACGTGAACTGGCATTTTTGAGTTCCACCAACAGAAAACACAGAAGTTGGGCGTAGATTGCTAGACAACTGGATGGCTTTCCACATTCACTTAAGGAATACTCAAATAGGATATAGTTTTGGTAAGACTCATACAAACATGTTCTTTCAAAAAAAATGCCTTAGCTACTGGATGATAACATAAAAGTTAAAAATGTGACTTGGGATAAAGGAGCAAGTGTGACTGATACAAGAAGCATTTGTGAAGCCATTTAAACAGAAAATTGCCTACAGACTGAATAGCTGACAATGGCCGTGAAAGGAAATGATTTATCCCCATGGAATAGGTTGATAAATACGTCTTCATTTAAAATGATCAGAGCTTGGAATGTTAGGTTTGAAAACTCACTTGTTAGTGTTAAATGTTAGAAATCCCAAAATTAATTCACTATTAATATTTACAGTAAAATTGTTTTGCTCCTTGAATTAATGTTATTTATTTATTTATTTATTTATTTATTTATTTATTTATTTATTTATTTATTTATTTATTATTTTTTAAAAGTGGGATATACAGAGGTCCTAAATTATCTTCCATAATCTAGTACGCGTTTGCTAATCAGAACACAATTCTTAAAATGCCATTTTTCCTTCTTTCTTTGTTCATATCAGAAGCACCACAGAACAATTAATAAACGTATCAGATAAATTAGCTCAGTCACAGGAACCATCAACAGCAATTTGGAGCAGCATTTGGACATTTTACACAGGGCATGTTGAGGGGCACAGAGTACTCTGACATAGCTGTGAAATTGCCTGATATTCTCTGCTCTTGCAAAGAAGTGTGCCAGTGCAAAAGGCCCGTTTTCTCAGGTTCACCATGATTTTGCCAACTCCAGACTGTTGCTTTTTAGGTGACATCCAAGTGACCCAGTTCTCCATCTGGCTGGGGGTGAGAGGTTTTTTTTGGGTTTCCATTCCTTTTAATAGGCAGGTAGTTGTTTCCTTTCACATTACAATCCTTGCATTCTCTGATGTTTCTACAAGAATCACAGATATTCTGGGGTGGGGGTGGGGGACTTCCTTTGACATAATTCTTGAAAGGAAGGGATGTTTTGGAAGAATCACTGGATAACGTATATATTAACTGGGGATGTTAGAATACAATATATCTGAATAAAGTTTGGATCAGCCATCCTGTAGGATTTCATCTTTAAGGGACATCTATTCACCACCAGAACAGTGCCTTTCATTCATTATTTTACCACTTCCACATGGGCCAAAATTCTACTGCCTATGACAGTGGTCTCCAACCTTGGGCCTCCAGATGTTCTTGGACTCCAACTCCCAGAAGCCTTCACCATCACCTCTGCTGGCCAGGATTTCTAGAGGCTGAAGTCCAAGAACATCTGGAGGCCCAAGGTTGGGGACCACTGGCCTAGGGTGCGGCTATACTAGCATCAGGCAGCAAGGTTTCTCGACCTGTGATGCAAAGGAAATATTTTTTAATATTGATTTTTTAAAAATGGCAGGAACCATTTCTGTGTAATGATCAGGCTTGATTAAATCATTCTAATCAAGCTCGACCATACCAAAGTGGCTCACAATACCTTGCTCCCTGAAGCTAGTATAGCTGCACCCTAAGCAATAGAATTTTGGAAGTAGTAAAATAATGAATGACCATATGTAAAGACCATGTTATGGTGGTGAATATATATATATAAAAATTAGTATCTAACATAGCGCATCATTGAGAATTTTGAACAGGAAAAATGATTTTTTTCCCCCTGCCAAGGGGGAAAGGGATTAATTTGCCACTATCCAGAAGTGGCTCACTTATTCATCAATTTGACACTGGAGCAATGTAGGCGATCACACATCCACAAAACTGTGCTTCTTTGGACCAATCTTAATCATTCCAAAAACAATAGGGTTCAACCCACGACCAATCTGGGATAGATTGTTCCACTGCATGGCTGGTTTGGAACTCCCTAACAAAAACGTCATGGCATTCATTAACTGCCTGAGAGATTGCACTGCAAGTCACACCATTTGCCTTTCAATTGCAAAACTAAGCAGCCAGGATTTTTGACTTCTTAAGCACATTCCTACGGAAACCATTACAGAAACTACAGCAAGTAAAAGGTTAAAGAAGTTTCAATTTTTTCCTGTTGCCTGGATATTTCAAGCCACAGTGACCAACTTCCTATCAGATCCAGCATGCTGAGGGGACAGGCAGCTGTAAATGAAAGCCTTCCATTCTCCCATGACTAACATCATTTGCAAAAATGCTATTAGAATTTGGAATTTGAAGCACAACCAGCTTTTTGAGGAAGAACAGTTAAAGGTTGAGGGTGAATAATTTGCATGGTCCCATCTTTAAGCAAAATGTTTTTGTTACGTGAATATGAGCAAGTGTCAGCATATTCTTTCTGGTCAGTATCATTTTTCTGTATATTTCATGCATTGTAGATTAAATAATCAGTTTTTTGGTGAACACACATACTACGGAGGGACCATGAAAATAATCTGTTTCCTTTTCTATTTTGTCTCAAATACTGTTTTTGCTTCAAATTTTTTTCAATGCTAAAAGCATTTTTCAAATTATTGACAATATTTCTGAAACTGAAACTCATAGGAGACTGTGAGCCATTCATTTCCAGCTGTATGATCTTTACACAAAGGGAATGCATGACTCAGAAGATTAGCTGCTGTGACCTGAATAGCAGTACAGGAAAGGATATACAGTGGTGCCTCGCTAGACGATGATAATCTGTTCCACTGAAATCACTTTAGCGAAATCATCATCTAGTGAAAAGTATTTCCCCATTGGAATGCACTGAAACCTGTTTAATGCGTTCCAATGGGGAAGAATAGTCGTTGTCTAGTGAAGATCGCCCATAGGAAAGCTGCTTTGCAAACCGCCAATCAGCTGTTTAAATAGCTGTCTTGAGAAGCTTAAGTCCCGAAAACACCCATTTTGCGAGCACAGAGGGAGCTGTCAAAATCGTTGTCTAGCAAAAATTGGTTTGCGAAGCAGGGACCAAACATTGTCCAGGGAAATTCCCCCATAGGAATCACTGTTTTGCAAATCGCTATAGCGATCGCAAAGAGTCAATGTCTAGCGAAAAAACTGTCATGCGGGGTAACTGTCTAGCGAGGCACCACTGTACAGTGGTGTGTCGATTTATGAACTTAATCCATTCCAAAATGATGGTTGTAACTCAAAATGGTCGTAAGTCAAAGCACTATTTCCCATAGGAATGCATTGGAATGCGATTAATCTGTTCTGGCTGGGGAAAAAAAAAAAACCAACCCCCTCCCCCCATAAAACAAAAACCACCCACTGCAAGCCCCATCAGAATGCATCGGGGCCGAAAAATGCACACACTAAAAAACCAAAAACCAATGCAAGTCCCATCGTAATGCGTCGGGGCCGGAAAAAACCCCACTCAAAAAACAATGCAAGCCCCATAGGAACGTGCGGGGGCTGAAAATAAAAACCACCAAAACAACAACACAGCAAGCCCTATTGGAACGCACTGGGGCTGGGGGGAAAAAACAAAACCCAAAAATAAACAACACAGCAAGCCCCACTGAAATGCGCTGGGGCTGAAAAAAAAAAACAAAAATAAAGCGAGCCTTATTGGAACATGCTGGGGCTGAAAAAACAAACACACCAAAACACACAAAAAAATCACAGCACAGAAACATAAACCCCCCAGCCGAAACCCACCCTGCAAAACCCTGTACGTACTCATTCAGAAGCAGAAAGCAGCACCAGGCAGCCCGAAGCCTCCTCCGACACACTATCTCTAACCGTTGGAGTGAAAGAGCTACAAAGAAACAACCTCTTCGCCAACCAATGGTTAGTATATTTGAATTAACGGCCTTTCCCCCCGCATTTTTTCCAGTCATAAATCAAAGCTCTGGTCGCAATTCGAAGCAAAATTTTGCAGCCAGAGCTGGTCGTAACTTGCAGTGGTCATAAATCGGGACTTCATAAGTCGAGGCACCACTGTAGTTTAGGAAATTGTGATTTCTGTCTATTCCCATTCATTATTTCTATAGCAGCTTTCATGGCAGTGTGCTATACAGGTTTATGTGACTATGGTTAATGGGTTATTGGACCTGTAGAATGTGTTATTTCCCAAATTTAGCTGTGGTTCAAAGCTTGACATTTGGTCAATAGTTTTGGGAGTTGTAGTCCAAATACATCTACTACCTCAGTGTGTGAATCTTGATTTCTCAACCAAGGCATTATTAGAGATATATGGGTGCCTCCAAAACGGCCCAGACAAGTGGACCAAGAATTGTGATCAGCACCAACTCTAGCATTAAAGTCTCTGAGAATGAACAGTGACTCTCTTTCAGGAACTTTTTTGATAGTAGCTGCCAGATCATCATAGAATTTGTCTTTCACTAGAGTTGGTGCTGATCACAATTCTTGGCCCACTTGTCCAGGCCATTTTGGCATTGGAAAGATGAATAAAAATGGCCAATGCATGCTGGAGTTTTGCTGTTATTATGGTCTTTGTGTTGTCTTCAATACGAAGCTTCAACACAGAGTTTCTTGGAGACATCCAAGATCCAGGCATTGGCATCAGCTCAATTTCATCCTCACTAGACGTTCTAGACTTCCTAGAATTACGATCACATGCAGTTACCAGAGTGCTGATTTCGATACTGATCACTCCCTGGTGTGCAGTAGAGTAAAACTGCAAACAAAGAGATTGTATCACATGAAAAAGGAAGGAAGACCACGTATTGACATCAGCAAGACTCACAATCAAAGAAAAGTGGAGGAATTTGCCCAAGCGCTTGAGGAAACCCTTCCAGTCCCGGCTGGTGCAAATGCACCTGAATGATGGGAACATTTCAAGAATGCTATGTATAACACCACCTTGTCCACCTTTGGCAAGAAGACCAAAAAGATGGCGGACTGGTTCGAAGCTCATTTGGAGGAGTTGATGCCAGCCATTGAGGATAAGAGGAGCGCTCTAGCAGCATACAAAGCCTGTCCTAACAAGCTCTTTGAGCTGCTCATAGCCAAGTCTAACAGGCTGCCAAGAGATGCTCCAATGATTATTGGCTTCAGCTCTGCTCTCAGATACAGATAGTAGCAGACACAGGTAACATCAAAGGAATGTATGATGGTATCAAGCAGGCTTTAGGTCCAATACAGAAGAAATCTGCTCCCTTGAAGTCTGCTACAGGTGTGATCATCCAGGACTGAGCACAGCAGATGGAACGCTGGGTGAAGCACTACTCTGAGCTATATTCCAGAGAGAATGTAGTAACTGAAGAGGCATTAAATAACATTGAGTTGGACAGTGAACCAACCTTAGCAGAAATAAAATGGCCTTGAATTCCCTCGCCTCCAGCAAGAAGCCTGTGAAGGATAATATCCCTGTTGAAGTGCTGAAGTGCTGTAAAGAGATCATCACCACCGAACTGTATAAAGTCTTTCATCTTTGCTGGAGGGAAGGTGGAGTATCACAGGACATGAAAGATGCAAACATCATCGCATTGTACAAGAACAAAGGAGACAGGGGTGACTGCAATAACTACCATGGCATCTCTCTTTTTAGCATTGTAGGGAAGCTGCATTTTTGATGGCTCAACAACAGATCCCTTTGACATCCAAAGCGGAGCGAAACAGGCTGCACCAACCCTTTTTGGGATCTTTTTGCTGTCATGCTGAAGCATGCCTTTGGAACTGCAACAGAAGGTGTCTATCTCCGGACTAGATCAGACGGAAAGCTCCTTAATCTCTCTAGATTGAGAGCAAGGACCAAAGTCCAACTGAAATGCATACAGGACTTCCTCTTCACTGATGATGCAGCCATTGTTGCTGAAGAACTCCAACTACTCATGAATCGTTTCAGCAAGGCCTGGCAAGACTTTGGACTAACAATCAGCCTGAAGAAAACACAAATCATGCGCCAGGGTGTGGACTCACCTCCCTCTATTACCATCTCCACACAAGAATTGGAGGTTGTTCATGACTTTGTGTACCTTGGCTCAATGATCTCTGACACACTCTCTCTAGATGTCAACCTGGATAAACGCATTGGCAAAGCAGCTACCATGTTCTCTAGACTTACAAAGAGAGTATGGCTCAATAAGAAGCTGACGGCATATACCAAGATCCATATCTATAGAGCCTATGTCCTAAGCATACTCCTGTACTGCAGTGAGTCCTGGGCCCTTTGTGCACGGCAGGAGAGGAAGCTGAACAACTTCCATATGCCTTGTCTCCTACGCATTTTTGGTATCACCTGGCAGAACAAAGTTCCAAATAGAGTAGTCCTAGAACGAGCTGGAATTTTTAGCATATATACATTACTGAAACAGCGATGTCTACGTTGGCTTGGGCTTGTGAGAATGGCTGATGTTAGATTCCAAAAGATCTCCTGTATGGAGAATTAGTGCAGGGAAAGCGCCCCAGAGGGATACCACAGCTGTGATACAAGGATATCTGCAAGCGGGATCTGAAGGCCTTAGGAATGGACCTCAACAGATGAGAAACCCTGACAACTGAGCATTCAGCCTGGAGGCAGGTGTTGCATCATGGCCTCTCCCATTTTGAAGAGATCCTTGTCCAGCAGGCCGAGGCAAAGAGGTAATCACAAAAGCAGCAAAATCAAGGAGCTGGACAGGGGGCAGATTGGATTTGTCTTCAGTGTGGAAGGGATTGTCACTTATGAACTGGCCTCCTCAGCCACATTAGATGCTGTTCCAAGTCCTCCATACAGAGCACGTTACCATAGTCTTTCGAGACTTAAGGATGCCTAATATGGGTGCCTCCAACATTCTCTCTAATTTTCCTCCCCGTTGGGCAGGGCTCTGCCCTCCATGTGCACAGCTCTGCCCTCTGCACAAAACTCCACCCTGCACAAAACTCCACCCACAACTGGAACCAAAGGGGTTGTGGGTGCACAGGCTTGATGCAGCACTGCACATACCTGACCCCCAATACTGTGTGGCCACACAGCTTAGAGGGAATGTTGGGTGCTTGCTTCCCTTTTTAGACAAAAGTATATAAAACTTCATAGACAAAATCTTTATGGCTATAAATAACAACCTTTAATAACTTAAAATCCATTAACACTACTTAAAAAATTAATTTTAGAAAACTACCTTTATTCATGGCATTTTGTATTATTGGGTGGGGATGGTAATGAATTTAATCTTAGTACATTAAAATTAACATTTTGTTTTGTTTTGTAATTTAGATGGTATTAGGGAATCTCTATTACAACAAATGGAATGAGACCACAAATCCATCTCCTTTCAAATAAACGGTATAACAGCTGTTACAGTGAAGAGATTTCTGGTCAAACAAACAGTATGACAGACTGCAACAACTGGTAGAAAACAACACAAGCATCAGCTTGGATTTGGGGGCAGTTGAGAGCTGACACAAAAAGCATGGCAGATGGATTTTCATTCAGGCTGGATCCTTGTAAAAGACAAATTCACCAACATCTTTCAACAGCTTGTTGAATGCTCTTTGGCATGTCTGAAGCTGGTTCTTTCCCTCTCTTAGCGCCTCACATCAGACTATCATAACAGAGAGACACATGCCAAAGGTAACAGGCCTGAAACATTTGGATAGGCACTTGTTGTGTAGATCATATAGACTGCATTAATTCATTCTGCAGAATGCCATCCTTCAGTGTGAAACTGGTCACAGGCATCATTTTAAAAACTTTACTAAATAACTAAATAATTTCTCATTCACACAACAATTAAATATACAGGAATTCTGCCCTCTTTTTCAGGTGGCCTCTCAATATAAGAGTTATTTTTGAATACTCTTGACTGCTTCCACCTCCTTCACAGCACTGCAACTGGAGGTAAACAAGAAGAAAGGGTTATAACAGTGGAGATGACTGCTGCGGTTCTCTAGAGCAGTGGTTCTTAACCTTTGTTACTCAGGTGTTTCTGAACTGCAACTCCCAGAAACCCCAGCCAGCACAGCTGATGGTGAAGGCTTCTGGGAGTTGCAGTCCAAAAACATCTGAGTAACAAAGGTTAAGAACCAGTGCTCTAGAGCAGTGGTTCAAAAACTTGGATCCTCAATGTGGTCAAACTAAAACTCCCCAGATCCCCGATCACTGAGCATGCTGGCTGAGAATACTGGGAGTTTTAGTTTCATGATGTCTCATGACCCAAGCCTGTGAACCATCATCTTGGAGCCTCCTTTGACCTCAGGGAAACAGAGATGAGCACCGCCGCCTAGAGTCAGACACAACTGGACAAATTGTCAAGGGGAACCTTTTTAAAGCCAAGGTTAATCCAAAAGGAAGGGGCTTGTTGGAATGGACTGTTTTTCGAGGTTCAAAGAATAAGATAGTTAAACAAGTCTTCTTACTGGTTCTCAGACTGTGGTGTTCTAACAACTATTTCCTGTAATATTATTTCATCTGTAATGTTTTTCTGCTGTTGAGTGATACCATGGACACTGAATAGTGTTGGACATCTGGGTTTTAGCTGCTGGCTCTGAGTCTATTTTTAAAAGCCATTTCCATTGTTTTGTTATTTTATCTCCTGCCATGTGGGGAATTCTCTGAATGAATCCACCACCTACTCTGCCACAAACAAGGAAGCAAGTAATAATAAAATGATGCTAAAATGCACAATAATGAAAAAAACAAAAATCCTAGAGGAAAGAACTTTATTGACAAAAAGATGATCTTGTACTGAACACAACTTTCTGGGTAATCTCACGTACTATCCTGTATTAGTTTCCCTGTTCCAGATGCAGTAGTAAGAGCACTGTGGTCAGCTGTAAAAACTTCCATCAAATCCCCAGTGACAGGGCCTAGACAGGAGGAGAAAGCAGCCTAGTCAATACCTGTAGGAGGCAGGACAAAGGAAAAACCTTGGGGAAAGAAAAAATGATTTACCTTTATTGCCAGATCATAACAGATGGCAAGATCTAAAGGGAGACAAGCATTAAGGATTTAAAAGCAAGCTGTTTATTCTTTAGGGTTTCAAAGATCCAGTGTAGCTGAAAATGCTGTGTATTGAAACTGTACAATGGTGATGTTTGATGACAATAAAGCAAATCTAAAGGGCAGATAATGTGCAGAGCTGAGATAGCTGAAAATTCTGAAGCCGGCACAGGTTCCTTTGAAAGTCAGATGGCTGCAAATGCTATGCGGGGAAACTATTAAAAATACAACAGGTGAATTATATGGCAAAACATCAAACACAGTGCTGAAATATCGAGCAACACCTGGCAGGTAAGCCAATAAGCCATATGGAAGAACTAGGTCACTCCGAACTTTATGGCAATTTGCTGTAAGAGTTTATTATCTGAAATCCTATGCCGTTGAACTGTTTAAAAGCATTTGTTTTAACAGCAAGTTTGGGTGGTCGAGTATCTTCACAGCTTGGAACTAAAATGGAGCCACCCAAAAATAACACAGTTGTTTCTTTTTAAATGTTTGGAAGATTCCTTAGCAAGGGTGCACACCAGCTTTGGAAACAGATGTGCAAAGAAGGCTAAGTGGGATATTTCTACCTTCCTCGCGCAGAAGCAAGACGGCTCCTGAAGCTATCAGATAGGGTGCCCTTATGAATCATAGCGATTTGCTCTAGTGTTTTAGGGTTAAAAAATTTGAACAAAGGGGAATTTGTAGGAAAATAAGGAAGCACCAAAGCAGGAGACTGTCATACAAGCAAAGAAGGAGAGTCCAAAGTCACACACTTTCAGGAGTCAGCAGCAAAGGTCAGAATAAAAGGAATGAAAATCAAGAAAGAACCTGCTCTTTTCCCTCTCATGCAATACTAGAACCAGGGGACATCTGCTCAAATTGAGTGTTGGTGGAGTGAGAAGAGACAAAAGAAAATATTTATTGACCCGGCATGTTGTTAATCTGTGGAACTCCTTGCCACAGGATGTGGTGATGGCATCTGGCCTAGATGCCTTTAAAATGGGATTGAACAGATTCCTGGAGGAAAAGTTCATCGCAGGTTACAAGCCATGATGGGGATGTATATAATCTCCAGGCTTAAAAGGAAGGTACAGTACCTCCAAATGCCAGATGCAAGGGAGGGGGATCAGGAGACAGGTAGCTAGTTGTCTCGTGTGCTCCCAGAGGCATCTGGTGGGGCCACCATGAGACACAGGAAGATGGACTAGATGGGCCCTTGTCCTGATCCAGCAGGGCTCTTCTCATGTTCTTATGTTCTTATGCCTCTCATGAAAACACAGCCCCACATTTTGATTTATATACTTGGCTAGCTAAACCCCACACTGGTCTCTATTGCAGGGTTTGGCCAGTTAGTCTTTTGAAGAGAAAGAGGCTGTAGTCACACTTGCAAAACATTTTCAGGTTACTCCTCATGAATTTTGACTCTTTTTTTTGGGGGGGGGATGTCAGAGAACACACGACCATTATAGATTCTTTTGCCCCCCTTCTATGCTATCTCCGCATCAAATCTAGCCTGCCGGGAGGCTGCTACTATTTTTGTTCTTCATTTCATAATGTAGTACTACTTGTATTGCATTCAGTGTGTACTCCCAAATTGATTTAATTCTTTTACTTCTGGCATGTGGTCCCTTCTCCCCCACCTACTTTTGATTGACTCTCTTATTTATTTTTTTAATTGATTTTTCAAATGGGAATGTCAGTGCATTAGTATTCTTCTGTCAAATGCAGCTTGAAGTATGAGAGTGTGCTCTGTGTTCTCCTGCATAGAGTGTTATGCATTGTGGAAATAGGAAAAAATGGCACATAACCAGCAATGGATCACCCTTGCGCTTGCTGCCAAGAGGCTTTCTGACACTGGCAGAAAGAGCAAGCTTCAGTGACCTGAGGAGCCCTGCATAGGCAGTGTGGGTTGGGAAGAGGAGCTGGGTGGGCATTAGGGAGGTGGGCCAGGTTGTACAATGGCACGCAGAGGGGAGAAGCCCAGGCCCTCCCCCCTTCCCACCTTGCTCTCTTTCTCCACACAAGGAAAACGTGGGTTGAGACCATTTTCTGCTGCTACTAGGGAGGGTTGGAAAAGGAGCTTTTGTACTTTTTAAACAGTTAATACAATCAGGGGTGGTGGGATAGGTGTGCATGTGTTTCTGTGTGTGTTTTAACCCAAGGCATTAGCAGGCGGGAGGGGGGAAAGCCCCAGCAAATCCTGTTGTGCTTTGAACCAGCCCCACCCATGAAGGGCTTCAGAAAGGAAAGAAATGGAGAGAAGGAGGATGATTCAGACAAAGTGATGCCTGGAGGGCGAACTCTTGTCTCTCAGATGATGTGCTGGCCTGCCAAAATGCCCCTCCCACACATACACACTATGTATCACAACTAATTTATCCCCCAAAAGGCGGAACAAATAAAAAAAAAGTATGAACCACTCTAATGGGATATATGTCATGTGACCTCAACACATGATGATACAGAAGGCAAAAGACGTGAGAAAAAAAGGGATGCATTTTATTGGTGTGACCGTGGTTAGAGTTTTCCCTCAACAAGTTTTCTCTCTTGAACATTTCCTACATACTAACATACACTTAGGGGTAGAAGAAAGAGCTAGCAATACAGTGGACCCTCGACTTACAGACGGCTCGACTTACAGACTTTTCGAGTTACAGACTTCTCTGGCCGCAAAATTTAGGTTCGACTTGCAGCCGAAGAATCGACCTACAGACCAGAAAAAAACCCAAAATGGAACCAAAATGGAACAAAAATGGCCGGTTACGGATTAATCAGTTTTCAATGCATTGTAGGTCAATGAAGATTTGACCTACAGACTTTTCAACCTGCAGCCACCGTTCCAATACGGATTAATTCCGTAAGTAGAGAGTCCACTGTAGAAAACAAAGAACATACCCAGGATTATATCATACCTGTGTTTGGGGGGGGGGCAGCATGCTACCACATGAACAAATGAAACGTTTTAGCAAAGGTGTACTTAGAGTGCAAACTCCAATTTCTCCCCTTTCACACAATAAAATAAGTTACTGTATTCTAGAATGTTCTTACCAGTATTTCATATGTCTTGGAAGTCCACGGATTGTGAAAACCCTATCAGGGCCATTTCAGATGTTCAAATGTTTCATTTTAGTTTACAAAGATATTGTTGCTGTGTACTAGGATAATTGGTGCATGTGTGTGTAGATATTGTCCAATGTAATTTTTGTTCAAATATTTGCTTTACAAAATTGAGACCAGCCCACCCTGAGCCGATTTGAAAGTGGCCTGAATTCAGGTTTCTGAATGTATTTGTATATACTATGTGTATGTTTTGGGACTGGGAGTGGGGGGAAAATATAAGATTGAAAGTAAATGGTTATGACCTTGGATGGGAGCATGATGCAGTGCCACCAACACTGATAATGTGGTTGATCTTCAGTCTGTAGGCAAAACTTCTACCATCTTCCTTTCTTCTTTCCCCTCCTGACAGGGAGCCATGTTCTGAGATTACATGTGTTGAGGGTGTGGGAAATGGTGTCCCTAATCAGTAGGCCACCTTGAACATTTGGCACCCACCCATTCTTGAACATACACAGGCACCCATGGCAAAAAGAAGAAAAAGGATGTGCTTAGTCTTAGTGGCACAGGACAGGCTGCTTCATATTATGCAGAAAAACCACAGACAACTATATTCAGTCTGATGTTTCTTCTGTGGCACTCTTACAGAGCGGTAAAAGAAATGATAAGAAGATGAGGAATTGTTTCGGGTGGTGGAAGTCACCCAGTAGCTCTTTTTTAAAACTTTAATTGCCCTAAGCTATCCAAATAGCTCCCTTCCTCATCAGTGATGCAACAATTTATCTACTTTCCAAAATTCTTTCGGGCAAGCTTGTTCCACACATGTTCAATGTGATTTAAAAAAAATCACTGTTTCTTCCTTTTGAAAGGCCTTTGTCTAAAGCAGTGTTTCTTAACCTTTTTGAAAGAAACGCCCCCTTGAGCCATTGAGGAAGTTATCATCGCCCCCCTCCCCGCGGCGATGATATCTTTTATTTATTTATTTATTTATTTATTTATTTATTTATTTATTTATTTATTTATTTATTTATTTATTTATTTATTTATTTATTTATTTATGACACTTAAATCCAATGACCCCTGAAAACAAAATTCAATTCCAAGAAAATGCCCCCCAAAAGTAACATTTAATGATTTAGTTGCAAGCGAATTTTAAGACGCAAAAAGAAATATAAAAAGGGCATAAAAACAAACCACAATGCAGGAACTAAAATTTTCAAGACGAAAACTTTGAAACTAAATTAAGATTGGAGAAAAATATATATTCATGCACACTGTAAAAAGGCTGCAGCCATCTTAACAGGTTTGGCTTGCTCCAGCGCCCCCCTACCGCCCCCCTTCTGTTCCAGCGCTCCCACACCGCCCCTTTTTGTTCTACCGCCCCCCTGAAAAATGAAATCGCCCCCTGGGGGGCATTATCGGCCACGTTAAGAACCACTGGTCTAAAGTTCCCCAAATATGGCACAGAGCAAGAACAGACTGCCTGCTACAACTGAGTCAAATTTTATGCTCCTCTGAAGTCCGGTTTCAAAGTTATAATTTTTTGTTTGGGCTGCCCCCATTTTTAGAATTACCTTGTAGAATGTTGATTTGCTTTGCCAACACAATATCATGGCTGCCCTCTCAGGCAGCAATAATGTCACGCAAAAATAAGGATGAGTAACTGATGTTTCAAAGCAATTGTTTGCTGCTGATAGTTGTGCATGGTTAAGGAGAAAGGATTTGAGTGGTAAGCAGTTGCATAAAAGAACCGTATGGAGAGGCCAATTACCATCTGGTAATTATCTTGGAAAACAATGTGGGAGGCATCCACTGGTGTGGAGTGTTTCTTACACTGTCTATAACTCTGTTTCTGGGCCCAATTCAAAGTGCTGGTCATTACCTATAAAGCCCTATACAGCCTACCTGAAGGGCCATATCTCCCTAAATGGGCCTTCTCAACATTTAAGATCATCAGAGTAGGTCCTCTTCTCAGTCCTATTGCCAGATCATCTCCTCTGTGGTAGCTCCCAGACTATGGAATGCTGTCCCTTGAGAGATCAGGTTAGCCCCCTTTTTAAAATTCTTCTTCCAACAACCGAAGACCTCTCTCTTCAGGCAGGCTTTTAACAATCACAATTGAGTCCCTGAATGCCTTTTTAAAGTTAAGCCCGTTTTTAATGTCTACTTGCTTTTAATTATTCATTTGTATTTTATTTCACATATAGTTTAATTGTTTTTAATGTTTAATGTATTATGGTTTTTATTCCATTCTTTCTAATATTATGAGCTGCCTTGGGTCCCCTTATTGGAGAGAAGGCAACCTATAAAACAAACAAACAATAACAAGCGTGAATCACAGTTCAATGAGTGAAGATGATATCAGACAGAATGGGGAGATCTTGGAGAAAGAAGCATCCTACCATTATGCATCAGCATTTGTGTTAGTTTCTCAATAAGGATGAGGCATGGTAACTGGGAATGTTCCTGGCATCAAAGTCTAATGCAGTTTCATTGTACATCCAGATGTGACGAGAAGAGATCAGCTACAGCACTAGTTCCAACTTTGAGTGTTGCACTTTAATCCAGAACACAGTGTAGATTCTGGTCATACTTTGTTGTTGTTGAAAGAAGAATGGGGATAAAAAAATATACCTCCTAGGGCAATCTGTATTTTCTGATATCCCAACATTACTAACATATCAGAAATCCTTCTCTGCCTCACTAATCTGGCACCACTTTAAATACCATGTTTAGAAATCGACAGCAAAAGATAAAAGGATTAGCATAGAATTTGCATTTTCCTTCAGCAGAATCTAAGCAGCAGCACTCACAAAGTTGCATATAACACTATATTGCATAAAAATCATTGTTCTCTGTTTTGTATCTGTACCAACAATGGGGAAATCTAATTATTCAAAAAATTGCAATTTTATGCCAAGAGATGTATGTGTCATCAAGGAATTCTGGCAAAGTCTGAAAAACACATTCAGTAACATTGCGAAAGAAAAAGAGTAGATACAGTATTACGAGAAAGGGAATTTCTTATGAATCCATAGAGTCCATACCCGAATGTCTATAAATTCTGATGACAATGACGAGAAATCCAGCGGTGGCCATCCACTGGTGGAATGGAAAAATTCAAGGGAACCAGAAGGTTCTCTCCTCTCTATGGCAGCTGCTCTCCCCCAACCCCAAACAAATCAAGAGGCATAGGAAACCATCTAGAGCTAATTTGGGGTTAGTTTGGAGATTGCATTGAATACTCATGTATTCTCATCAACCACCCTCAGCAGTTCTGGGAGCAAAGATCTCAAGGAAGCTGTGACTGGGAGATATACTTCTTATGACAGTGAAGCTCAAACTTGAATCACCAGATGTTGTTGGATCAACTCTCAGAATATCCAGCCAACACAGATGATGATCAAGAGTTCAGGGAGTTCATCTGATTGTGACTTCAGAGTCAAGTTTGGCAATCAATACTTCATGAGGATGGCTATTAGAGAAATGATTGATTTAGAATAATTGATCTCTCCTCATGGTCAAAGTAGAGAATTGCTAATCTTTGCCACTGAGGACCTAGACTGAAATGAGGTTTCCTAGAGATGTGCACTACTTTCAGATAAATCCTTGCAAAAATGGATTGAGTTGGACATATGGTTTGTTTGTTTGTTTGTTTGTTTATTTATTTATTTATTTATTGCATTTATATCCCGCCTATTTAGTCGAACGACCATTCTACGTGGCTTCCAACACATAAAGGAACAATCTAACAAAATTACAATATAACAAAAATTTTAAACATCAGTATAAATGAATTATCCAAGAAGAAAAAGGGAAAAAAGAAAAATGGAAAAAATCAGATATTAACTGGAGGGAAGGCTTGCGTAAACATCCAAGTTTTCAGTTGTTTTTTTAAAAAGATGCCCAGCAGAGACCAAAAGGAGCCACAAGAGCCCATTTCCTTCCACCCATAGAAATCAATATTGTAACACAACCCATTTGTTCCTGCCCCTGCTGAAAAAAGATACACCACAGCACTCTTCAATTAAAGTCTGTGGAACACCCAGGGGATCCCTGCTCAATGACTCTATAGTTGTGAGTAGGGACAAATGTCACAGTCTGTCACATCAAAAGTTTGGAGTAATTATGGAAGTAAGTTAGGAAAGTTTTGGATTTGCAGAAAACTTTGCGATAGTGCATATGTTGCTAATCTTTCGTTGACACATAATTTGGAACTTTAAATACTGCTGTGGGCCTATATTTCTGATGGGTTTGATAAGGAAAGGCTGCTACACAGACATCCATACTGTGCTGATGATGAACCAGTGCTGAATGTAAAAGAGGAACATACACCCTGGATGCTGAACCTCTCCTTGAATACTGACTCAAGGGTAGATAATTGTTTAGTACAGTCCTATACAGTGGTGCCTCGCTTAACGAGTGCACCGTTTAACGAAGAATCTGTATAGCGATCCCTTTTTGGGGATCGCTATACGGATCTGCCCCAATCGCCGCACTCGCTTTGCGACAATTGGGGCGTCCGGCGGCCATTTTGGAGCCGCCGATCAGCTGATCGGCGGCTCCAAAATGGCCGCTGGACGCGAAAACATCGCTGGAGGGGTAAGTTTGGACGCTTATTGGAACGCATTAAACTAAGTTTAATGCGTTCCAATAGGCTTTCCTTGCCCGTACAGCGATGTTTTTGCATAGCGAAGGTTAATCCGGAACGGATGAACCTCGCTATACGGGGCACCACTGTATTAGAAAAAGCTTTAAGCACCCACTATAGTATGTTGCAGTGCTCCAGAGTCATCTTTTGTTAAAGTATCCACACAGAATTAGACCTATGATGGAGACACACTGTGGCCTTGTCACCTGAATAGTTCTAAACAAACTTCACGTTTCCGCCACTTATTGTGCACAATTTTTTAAAAAACAAAAATATGCAAAGAAATAATTTTTCTTTTGCCAGATGGTCACTTGTTTTTCCAATGTAATGTGTTTGGTCTGGTTTTTTTAAGCCCCATTTCTCTCTCTCTCTTTTTTTGGTAAGTTATGACACAGAGAAGTAGGGGCAGTATCCTCTGACTGCTGATAGGTAGGCCCCATTTGAGAAAAGCAGGAAATCGAAGAAACATTCAGTTCTTTAAAAACCTCTGGTTTATGAATGCGGGATATTATGCTTTTGTGCCCCCAATTAAAAAAAAAAAACAGAAAATGGCCCAATATTGCTGCACAATATCATGCCTGTGTTGCCAGCAAGAAAAAGGATGCCAAGCTTTACATAGCAAAGGGCAGCCTGAATGTTGACAACACCAAATGGCAGCAGTCAAGATGGGCTACAGGACAGTGACACCACACAAGAGAAAATCCTGGAAGCTGACTCCCTTTTTCATCACTTCTCACCCAAACACAAAGCAATTGTCAGGGCTATTTTTCAACAGGTGTGAAGGGCAGTGAGCAGAAGAGGGTATCCTGTAGACCCCTGGTTCTTAACCTTGGGTTACTCAGGAGTTTTGGACTGCAACTCCCAGAAGCCTTCACCACCAACTGTGCTGGCTGGGGTTTCTGGGAGTTGCAGTTCAAAAACATCCGAGTAACAAAGGTTAAGAACCACTGCTGTAGACCATCTTGACTGCTGCCATTGGTATTGTCAACATTCATATCACCTTTGTGATATGAAGCAGAATGGGAAGCACTGCTCAGTTGAGAAGAAAAAGAACTAAAAATTTGAAAATGGTGGTAAAATCTTGTCCCATGTTAATTAAATCCAAATAGAAGGTCTGAGATAACCTGGACTGCCAGAAAGACAAACAGATGGATCCTAGATCAAATCAAGCCTGAAGTATTTCTGGGGGCAAAAATGTTGAAACTGAGGCTGTCCTACTTTGGGTACATTATAAGAAGACAAGATTCTCTGGAAAAGACAATAATGCTGGGAAAGGTGGAAAGCAGCAGGAAAAGAGGAAGACCAAATATGAGATGGATTGAAGGAGCCCATAGGCTTGGCCTTACAGGAGCTGAGCAGTTGAGGATAGGACAATTTGGAAATCACTCATTCCTAAGCTCACCATAAGTCAGGAGCAATTTAACAGCACATAATATTGCCAACAACAACGAGGTTCTTGTCTGATTTTCACTACTTTGGATCTGATTAAAGCACAATTTGTGAAGTGTGTATACAGCCGTTTCCTGAAAATAAAATTTCCAAAGTTATTTCTCCTTGTTCTGTGGAAGATTCAACTGTGAAAGTTGAAATCTATGTCTCAGTCATTATGTGTGGCGACCAAATGTTCATTAATTTTGCTTCAGGTATATAATGCAAATTAAGCTATTGATGCTGTAGTAGACATATGTGATAGTTTGCATATGTTTGCCACATTGGCTTTTTACATGGAAATGTACTCTGTTGAAAGAAACACAACAATATAGAAATCCTTAAATTTTTCAACCAAAGCACACTGTTCAC
This sequence comes from Pogona vitticeps, assembly GCF_051106095.1. NCBI lineage: Eukaryota > Metazoa > Chordata > Lepidosauria > Squamata > Agamidae > Pogona > Pogona vitticeps. The sequence continues at coordinate 250,830,044 of NC_135784.1, read as the reverse complement.
CTACAGGCTTCTCTTTCCCTTCCTGATAGCAAGGATTTATTGTGTCTTTCGTTGTTCCCCGAAACCATTCACAATAAATCTACTCATTGACCACAACTAATTCACATTAGATTTAGGCTGCATTTATTTATTTCTTTGTAAAATTGACCTTTTGTTTGAATGGGCACTTTTCCTCTTTCTATTTGAGACACACGCCAGGGAATGCAATCAGGAGATTCCTATTGATTGTTCTAAAGCAATTTCGTGCTGGTCATGGTTTTACTGGATTTGCAATCATTCTGAAGAGAGGTGTTATTGACTAAAGCTAGTAATTACCACACTCACATCACAGCCTGTGGTGTGCTCCTTGTCTAGGTTGCTACAGAGAGACACCTTCTTTTTCTAATCAGAGCCTAGGTTAGCACTGAATAATAGAAACAGGATCCTCCAGAGTTTTTTCAGGTAGGAGGCTTACCTTTAACATGATGCTTGCTTCTGATTTTTTTTTAACCATACATGCCCAGCTTTATCTTTGCCTTTCTCCTTATTCTTCTTCAAAAAAGTACTAGAGGTAGCTGGTACACTGAGTGGATTCTCACCTCAGGAGGCAAGGCTGATAAGCACTGAAAAGTTCAACCAAAAATAAAATAAAATTAAAAAAACTGGCAGGAAATGCTGAAGCATGCCCATCTTTAGGCCCCAGTCCTTATTTTTGAGTAAAAATCCTTTAAAAAGTAAGGTGTAGTCTGACCCTAGGGAGCTAGCAAAAGATTGGTGCTTTTTGCCTTGTTTGTAAATTATGAAGAATGAGAATGGTCCAATTTTTCAGATCACATAAAAGTATCCATTTTGGTAAAAAAATAAAACAGACCTCAAAAAGCTTCAGAAGGATCTCCTTCCACACTTATATCAAAGTAAAGAACATAAAATGATTCACATTGGGGTAAAAACTATTGGTAAATGTTGGTTATTGCTTTAGGCCAAAAGTATGATGTAGAAAATCACAACACAGGAAAAAAAAAAAACAGAGAGATCAGCTCAGTCTCATTATTCCCCTGCATCAGTTTTCCCCACACAAACTATTACTTTGTGTGATAAAATCACTCTAGAAGCATTTAAGGTAGGAAAAGGTATCTTTACTTACAGTTATGATTTATAGCTACAATCAGAAGAATTGGAGATACCTTCAGGCTTGTTGTTGGTTAGATGTCAGGGAGAAAAAGGCTATCAATGACAAAGAGAAGCAAGCAAACAAATAGGAAGAGATGTCAGGGGCTTGCCTCAAATGTCAAAGGTGGGGAAAGAACTTCATCAATTAAATTAGTAGCAAAAGACAATCATATTAGGCTGTGAAACCCCCTTCCACTCATACCCAGCCTGTGTGGTAACTTTGCTTCGGGGGGGGGGAGAATTAATTGACAGTAAGGCTAGTAATGACTGGTTTTAGGTTTCAATGCTACATGGGCTCCAGGAACAATGGAAATATATCACTATGAATTGCTGGAAAGCTAGAGTTGGAAAAGGCCATTGTTATCACATCCCTGTTTGTCGGTTTCTTAGAAGCACCTGAATGGCCACTGTGGGAATAAAATTTTTAGCTGCATGGACCTTTAGTGTGATCACAGCTAGCTAGATATGTGACTTCGGGATCCCCACAAAAGTGAGAAGATCCGGTCACACCCACATCCACAACAGTAAATTAAGAAGGTAGACGCTACTCCTGTGGAATATTAACCTGGTTTTAAAGTCTAAAGGGCTATTCCTGAGTGTCATAGGGTTATCATCAGAAATGCTACTAGATGTATTCTTCCACTGCTAAATCTTTTCTCCTGTTTCCATCTGTGACAGCAATTTAGGGCAATCTCTCTTCTTCCTACGTAGGGGGAGTGAGTGACAGAGGACAACTATAACATCTTCCTAAAATATTTTCCATTTTTTCTGGCACATATTTCTGCAAAAGAGAGAGAGGGAGGGAGAGAGAGAGAGATTATGACTACACTTGTTTTGAAGCTGAAAAAAGCAAATAGACAATACTAATTAGTCTGAGAGCAGCAGATCAATAACTGAGAGTTCATTGGGAATAAAAGATGAATGATCTATTCTAATGTATCCTAGCTCTATTTTTCTTAAAATAGAATACTAGTATGCACTTTCCCTTTGCATTTGATACACATGCAACACACTCTGGTATACAATTCTGATTATGCTAAATCAATGACATGCCCTTCTGTTGTCTTTGGGATGTCACAAGGAGAAAATCTTATATTGCTTTTAAAGTATACTAATCCCTACATACCATAGATACTGTTTAGAGACTTTGGTCTAGAAAAAAGTCAAGAATTTCTACTTATGTATGTGTGCAAATATATAATCATAACCACCACCATCATCTTAGAACTGCAGAACTGGAAGGGACCCTATGGATCATCAAGTCCAACCCTTGTCAAGGAGGCATATTGATGAATCAAGCTCCCCACCTCTGGCTCACAGCCAGATGTCTAAACCACCGAGCTATAAGGCATATATATATGTCTGTTCGTCTGTCTATGTAATAGACTTCCGGTGTCTGTTTATTTAATTGCCTGTCTGGTGATCAGATATCAGCCTTGTTAATCTGGTTTTCTTCAACAGTGCCAAATAATTAACTCCTTGAAAGAGTCTCTTTGTCTGTGACCTAAATACATCTATGTAATTGAGGAAAAAGAGTCAAAGCCCAATCAGGTCTGGTCAGAACATTCTCTCTTGGATTTGAAATGGATTTTTACAGGACAGCCAGATCTCTCTCTCTCTCTCTCTCTCTCTCTCTCTCTCTCTCTCTCTCTCTCTCTCTAGCTGCAAAATATTGTACTTGGAAGCAACCATAACTTGTATATAATGTACGGAATTATGGAAACACACATTTAATTCTATACATACATATATAATGTGCATAAACTGCCAAAATAATAATGTTGGCTATTATCTAAATGTTTAAAATAAGCCCATCCTTCTCTATGAAAGTAAAGAGGCCTTCTTTAACTCAGTGGGCAACATCCTGTAGTCATAAAGTTGTGAGAAGGAGCCTCATGATGTCATCATCTGGTGCCAGTAATATTTAATTCAAATAAATGGAAAGCTTCCTCTTCCCCTATTTCAGGTTCGAGGTCTCCCCAAGGTCTCTTTTGCCCTGGGGAAATCTTGGGGAGCCTCAGGATAGCATGGGAGAGGGTAGCCTTTCATAGTTAAAAAATTATGCTGAATGGTCACTCAATTACAGTGGTCATCTGGTGATTTTTTATTTTACTATTAAATATTTTCCCTATCCTGAGGCTCTCCATGGTTTCCTCGTGGCAAAAGGGAGCCCAATGGAGCCCTGGAACTTGGAACAGGGGAATTGCAGAGGAGAATCGGAGGATCATGGACACAGATTTAAATTCATGTTGATGATTTACGTTCACGTTGATATATACAGTGATGCCTCGCTTAATGACGTTAATTCATTCCAGCGAAATCGCTGTAGAGTGAAAACGTCATAAAGCGAAAGTAAAAATAAAAAATAAAAAAACACATTGAAACACATTAAAACTTGGTTAATGCGTTCCAATGGGCTAAAAACTCACCGTCCAGTGAAGATCCTCCATACGGCGGCCATTTTCGGTGCCTGTATAGCGAGGAATCTGTCCCTAAGTACAGCGGGGAACCATTTTGAGCACCCGGTGGCCATTTTGAAAACCCAACGATCAGCTGTTTTGATTGTCGTAATGTGAAGAATCGGTTCCCGAAGCAGGGATCCAATCTTCGCAAAGCGAAAAAACCCCATTTAAAACATCATTGTAAGCCGGATTCGTCATATTGCGGGGCAATCATTAAGCAGGGCACGACTGTATACCGCCCCATAGCGCTTCAAGCACTCTCTGGGTGGTTTACAAGTTAATTATGCAGGCTACACATTGCCCCCCCCCCCAGCAAGCTGGGTACTTATTTTACTGACCTCGGAAGAATAGAAGGCTGAATCAACCTTAAGCTGGCTACCTGGGATTGGACCCCAGGTCGTGAGCACAGTTTTGGCTGTAGTGCAGCAGTTTAACCACTGTGCCACGAGACTCTTTGTGGCTCAGTACTGAGCAGAATATGATAGATTGTTTATTTAGCTCATAAAATAAACAATACATCATGGATTTCTTTCATGTCCTGGCCAAACATTACTTAAAAACCAGTTCCAGGGTCCCTTCCTTCCTATTTCATGGAGCTCCCTGCGTGCATTGCTGAGGAAAGCAGTGGAGCAATGGAACATGGCATGTGCTCTGAATATTTCTTGAATGATTGCTGCTGAAGACAAAATATTGAGCATTATCTAGTTTGACACAGGCTATTCTTGCATTCACTTGTTGTGTCAGTTAAAATGAAAGATGAAAGCACAATGACATCATCTTTTTGCAGGTACACAGTGCCCCTGTACATGCATTGCCTAACACCCCTGTTCAGTAATGCACAGCCTTATGCATCTGAGTGACATGAAAATAACACTACACTTGTTGGTGATCAGACGTTTAGGGAAACAAGAATGTTATTTACAGGCCAGAGCATTGACAGGAGTATGCAGAGGGGCTTCATAATGAGTCTGGATAACAAGGACTTTACTCAAGTACTCAACATTTGGATAACAAGTTTACTGTAGTGACATCCTGTATCACATCTCAGACACTTATAGAAAGAATTCCTCCCCTCCCGGCCCTGGATTCATCCAAGCAAACATCTATTTGTAAATGCTGTTATATGCCATACGCTGTAATGAGTGCTTATAGGCCTATCATAGGTTGAACATGAAGATGTGCTCATGTCATTAAAAACTCAACTAGGCAGAAAGCTCGGAATGGAGCCGTTGACAAAGGGAGAGCAGAGAGCTTTGTGGCTTATCCTTAATTAGGTGTTGGCACTGGTTCTTGTCAAGTGAAGGGAGGGGGAGCGTGTGCTGAAGCACCCGGGTGCAAACACACAACACAACTCAGGCAGCTGGAAGGGATACAAAGTGCTTTCAAGCTGGCATTGAACGGGATTTAGGTAAGCACTCAAGGTTACAAAAATAAGGAAAAAAAAAGAAGAGATGATAGCAATGGAAGCTTGGGACGGATTGCAGCGGAGTGTGCCTTTATTACAGCTTATCAGTCTCTAGCCAGCAACAAACCAACTTTCCTAGTGCATTTCTCCTCTTGGTGTTCCCGATTAAAGGTCAGAGGAAGTCAGATTTATACATTCTTTGCCTCTCTGTGCAGTGCACATCCTGCTTCATTGGTATGCAAAGGGTGAGATCTTCCGCTCCTTGAATACAAAGGCCTTCCCCCGCTTGCTTGTCAAAGAGCTTCTGTTTTCCCCAAAACAATTATTTGTTTGAAGAGGTTACAAAACAATGCAATATTAAAAGGTCGCCATAATGTAGCATAAATACATGCGCGGCAATACCCCAGACCTGATTCCTTTATGTCTGTTCAGTGCAATTTTCTTACACATTCTGTTGACATTGTGAAAAGGCTAATATGTGGGTTTTATTAAGAGGCTTTGTACATATATAATGTACAAAGACTGTGGGGTTTCACAGTGCCTATCATCTGTGCCCATTCAGATTACCAGATGGCAGTTCTTATTATAGAGAAAAGTGGAGATAAAAGGTATGAGTGTGGGTGGGTGCAATACAGCTCTAGCCATAGATTTAAACATATTCTTCCAATAGAAAGGGATAAGAGAAATGACGCTACATATCACAGCTTACGTTACTCATTTACTTAGGCAGAAAACAGCATATGTTCTGCCGTGAAACCATAAAGCTTAGGAGGAAGAAAAATATGATTGCAACAAAATATATCAATGTGATATGTTTCACATGAAATATATGCTAAATGAAAGAACCTTTCAGCAATGAAAGCTGACATTTATGATATTATTCATACAGCAAGCCTGAATGTTATGTGGAACACAATTTATATTCCACAACCATGTCTGTCTTTTGGGTTTTTATCCAATTATACCGTAGAAATTACTTGTAGTTTGCTTGTAAAACAAGTTTTTATTTTTTGTTTTTTTAAATGATGGCTTAATATTTTCAATCAGCTTGTAACTTCCATTGACTAAAAAGGAAACAGGTCGGTTTTTTGTTTGCATTTGGAATTCAGACATGTATAGGGAATCTTTTTTTATACAGCCATGATTGAGACGTTCGTTGATCCATTGTGAAGCTTGGTCAAATGCAGTCTCTTTTGCTGCATGAAAACTGTGCAGAGATGAAGAAGTAACTGAGATACTATTTATTTATTTATTTATTTATTTATTTATTTATTTATTTATTTATTTATTTATTTATTTATTTATTTGACCTGGAAACATTCAATTACTTTTAGAATGTGGTGTCAACATCAGTTGATAAGCACTCTGAAGCATATTTTTGTTCAGTATAAACTCTCTTCCCCCCCTTCCCTTCCCCCTTTCCAACAGCAGAGGAGAGAGAGAGAAAGAGAGAGAGAGAGAGAGAGAGAGAGATTCAAGGCAGCTTGTCTGGGCTCCAGCTCATTCTGCCTCCAGCACTGAAGCGTTGGCAGCCGGCCAACCAATCTCCATTTCCCAATGCAGCTCTGATTCCATCTGCTCCAGTAGTGCAATATATTCCACTTCAGGTCAAAAGCAGGGAGCCAACAGTATTAACATTACACTAATCTGTAAAGACATTTTCACTAGCCTAGATAGGCTAATGTTACACACAGCTTTAAAAGCTTCGGGGATAAGGAAAAGCAGTAATTGTTGGAGAAATACACAGTATGTAGAGTGGGGCTGTTGATGACGCAGTAGAAGCTGCCGAAGAATGGACTGAGCAGGGGGAGGGGGAAGCACAGAGTATTAACTTCTTGTGCAATTAAATTTTAAAATATTCATATCGGTCAAATGGAAAGGAGAAATGGCATCAATTTGTCTCTAAATCTGCTAAAAAGGAGGAATAGTTCAGTATTATTTTCAGCAGGAAAAGTGGAATTGAAAGTCGAAAGACAGTGATAAACAAGTTAACACAGCCATTGTTTCCACAAAGGCAGGTCCTGCTACGCATTTTGCAGATAAAGTGGCCTTATCAGTTGCCTCTGAAATATGACATCTGCTATATTTGGAAATTTACAAGGATTCTCATAAAGCACTACAGCAATACATTCCAAACTGGTTAATACATAGGATAGAAATTCAATATCTGCAATAAAAAACTGACCTTTTATTATCTGGCTCTCTCAGCTCATCTCCTTACAAAATAGTTTAAAATTCATGTCTTTAGGCATATCAGATAAAATCACAAACTACATTTCTGAAAACACAAATATATAAAAATTCAATTTCAGCTGCCTGGATTTTTCCCTCATCCTTAAAGCAGGGGACGGCAAGGGAAACAATGACAACAAATTACCTATATGAGGACTCATATTGTTAAATATTTAGTTGTGGGGGGTGTTTGTTTTTGTGTGGTTTGATTCAAATGTTGCAAATGAATGGAATTATTTAAGCAATAATACAGTTTTGTTCCTATGAGATATATAATGTTTTGGAATTGAAGATTAAAGCCACTTCAAAGCATCCACCACCAAGACATGTTGAACTATCTTAAAGCACAACAATGGTTTATATTTATGCCCACCAGTTAGGTTACCTCATTGTCTTCTTAAATGTGTGCATGTTTGTGGGTCAGAAAGAGGGGGCGGGGGAGGAAGAGAGAAGAGATTGTAATAATAAAAAAGGTTTTTACAAAAATGTGTCCCCCAAAGATCAAGATGTCTATTCAGTTAATGTGAATGCAAAATATTCTTATATACAAAATGGAAATCTATTTCTTCACTAGTTGTGTAAGTGAAGCATTTCAAGAAACATGTGTGTAAAGTCATACATATTGTTTCAATTCAGATCAAGAGAAAGATGCTTTTCAAGGTTTTGATCTGAGTGGAAAGGTCTGTAGTAAGTTCAGATAAAGTACATTGACTCCCATCCATTCAGCCTTTCCAAATGCTTTATGTTCTGATCACGGTACTAAGCATCTGTCCCTGACAGGCAGACTGCTCAGTCTAGCAGATAACAAATGTGGTTTGATAGCCGTTGGGCCTGGCCATTCCGCATATACTAGAAGTGATAGTATTCCATTCCTCTGATTATACAGGCCGCCAGAAAGTGCTCACAAAGCTGTAATTGCCTCAGTTATGGAACATCTTCACCTGTTATCCACAGCTAAGTTGAATCATTGGAAATTGGAGCCGTGGCTGTTTTCATGCCAGCTTAATTTGAGCCAATACTGCTGTTCACTTAACACAGATGAATAGGTGTGTAGGATGAGACTTTAAACAGAGATGACACCCCAATGAATATTTGCTAGCAAGTGTGCTGCAGGAAGCCAGCTTGAAGAGCAGGCAATTGTTAAAACCTAAAGGGGAGGGGAAGAAGGAATTGAAAAGAGAAAAGACTGAAGTTCTTCCATGTGTATCCAGGTAATGTCTAAATGGGTGGCAGCTTTTCCCCAGCTAATGGTTTCAGTCTTCAACGTGTTACAGCAATTGAGACTAGATTGGAATGCATAGGAAGTTATACCTTGGCCACAAAACCACCCTACTGAAAATCCCCTCCTTTTTTCTCACAAATTAAACCCAAGGAGAATGAAAGATGCAAAGTGAGGACTGTATATTCACAGTGGTGTGAGAAATATTACACTGCATCAAACCTGGTCATCAAATTCACTTCTTAGGGAGTCGGACAAGGCACTAAAATTTAATCGTCTTCTTTCATTTTCACTGCAGTGTGCTGTGCAATGAGTATAAATTACAATGTTCTGCTTACTTTTGACTAAATAACAGATGCTTCAGCATTTGATTTAGGAGTGATATGTGCTTCACATACAAAACAAGATTTTCAAATACAATTTATCGTATGGGAGATAGTGCTTCAGCAGAAAATAACTTCTCCGATAAGTCATTCTTTTTTCCTGATGGATGATTGTGTCTTGGATATGTGCTTCAGATGGTAGGATTTGCCTCAAGACACAAGTCAGGGCAGGCCTGGCCAATAGCAAAGGATGGGGAAAGTGGAGAGTAGCTTATGTGGTATGGCTTTCGGAACAGAAAGCACCATGCTGGTCTGCCACTTGGGCTCCAAAAGAGGTGAAACTGAATCCCAGTCAGACACATATAACATGGAGGGTTGGCAAATCTGATTCAGAGTTGACTCTTTACACTATTTCAGTCTATTTTAATTCTTGTTTTGCTGAGTTAAATGGTTCACTGTGGGTATGTGCATGGCACCATGGCTGCTCAGTATGGAGCAGTAGGAAATTCCCTTCCCCAGTGACAACCTGATGTGAAGGTTTTTAACTTTCTGCCCTTGTTTCAGTTCCTATTGCCAGGTCAGCACCTTCTTATTCTTTGAGATTTCAGGGCCCAAGCCAGGGACTAAGGGTGGACTCTTAGGTTGTTTTCAGAGTAGGCTTGTGTTATCACAGGAGGAAAGTCCTGGGAAAACAATAGCAAAATACTATATTTATATGTGAGTGAGATAGACAGTGTAGATTTCTTGTACTCCCACCTAAATGAATACACTTTTGAGTGATAGCTTCTCAAGAGGTTTACAGAGAAAAGCCTTCAACATGAAAGGGGATGCTATCTCCTCAGGGGACGTTACATTTTGTGGCAACAGGCCAAAGTTAATGCTTACTGTTGTTTCTGACCATTAAAGTTTCCTAGCAAAAGGAATGGGCCACAACAACTTTCTCTTCTTCCTTGAAGAAACAGGTAGAACATTAATTGCACAAAAGTGCAATTAAGAGCCTTGTAGGAGTTCATCCGACACTGTTTGGAAGAAATTCTTTGATCTTTTCTCATTTCTCTAGTTCTTGCTTATATAAGATTTTCTGTCTGCCCAGATGTATCTCCTAGCTAGCTGCATTTCTCCAGAATACTTCAGAGAGTACTGAAGTACTGTAGTATCACCTCAAGATGTTTTGCACCTGAAACAGAACATTAAATGGTGCTTCTCCTTCCCTCACTCAAGCCATTCAGTCTTTCCCTTCCATTGCTTTGTTTTCCTCTCAGCTTCAGATAGCTTTGGTGAAAATGGAGAACTGATGAGGGCTGATGAGGGCTGCCAAGGCATGACTCTGTCAAACTCAGTGCCTCAGCCAGGTTCTTGTGACTCCTTTAGCCCTTCACCATTGCCTCCACTCTTGCTGCAACTGCAACACACCATGAGATTAATCCACAGCTGGGGTGATGAATGTAATCTTGCTTTCTTTGCCTACACCTACACCTTAGTTGTATTATCATCCTGGATTACTTTCTGCAAGTCTATCCTTTTTCCGTTACTCCTTCCACCTGCCCGAGAATGTGTCCTTAGGATATTAGAAGTTTGACCAAGGATAAATATAGCCTTTTGTGAAGAACTGGGCCTCTGAGATAAATTAGTCCTAGATATTTCACCATCACTACCACCGAGATGACAACATTTAGGATTTTAAATTGCACAATCTTTGGTGCTTTACCAGACAGAGCTAATGACTCTTTCAGCAAGCATAGTAGACTGCAGTAGAACTTCAGTAACAGGGTGGGGAACAGTACAATATTTTTGTTATAGAATCAGTTGTCAGTGAGGTGGCAGATGGAATAATAAGCTGGTAGCTTGCTGACTAAGTGAGTTGCTCAGGATCTAGTAAACTTTTCATTTTCTATCAGTGTTTTCCAGAAGGGTGCCAAGTTTTGAAACACAGCTCAATGAACTCTGCAACCTCTCACAAAGGAGGCATAGAATCTCTTTGCAGCTATAAATTCATTTTGAAGGTCCTCGAAAACACAGTAGCAGCATCCATTCTGATGTGGAAGAAGACTATTAACTACCTAATTATTTAGCAGTACTACATGGTTTATTTAATTAATTTGTCAGGTGCTTGAAATTCCAGTGCTGACACATGCAGTTAATCTAGCTTGGTTTTTTCCCCCATCATTTTGCCCATTTTATAGAAAAATATTTACAGTATCATACTGGTTGCAAAATTGTTGGTTTTACGCAAGCTAACTTCTAATTGAGCCAATAGGGTGCTGAATCTGTTTGAAATAGATTGCCGTGTTATAATTTAGCACAATGTGAGTTGTCTGTATTAAAAAATGTTCTTGCAAATGTGGAAACCAAAGTCTTATAAACATATATCACCTTCTTGAAAGGCTTTTTTCTCCTGTGGTTCTTGTTCTTGTGTGCAGGAACAAGACAAGTGAGGATTTACATGCCAAAGTGGCAGTCGTACCAAGTCTTAATATTAGGATGGCGTTTTTCATATAATCACTCCTATTTCAGCTTGCATGACGTCTTGTAATGTCTATAATTTATGAGCAGTTACAATGTTCATAAGCTACTCCATGATATGGAAAATTAAAAAAAAACATATCTTAAGGAGATTCAAAATATTGCAACTAGGCTTTATCTATACTGGCATTCTTCTTCCATGGTGGCCAAATTAAGAACTGGAGCACATGACAAGAACTCAGAAAGTACATTTTGCTTCCAAAGGTGATGGACAAAGTGTTCCCTTGCCTGCATTCCATGTATAGATTCTTCTAGAACTGGCAACTAAAGCCTGGACTCCCATTCATTGAATAGGGTCTGTCTTCTGTGATTCTATATTTCAGGACATATTATGATGGGCTCAAGTTAGAGGACGCCAGATATCAGTTGAATATCAGAACATACGTCCTAACTGTTAAAGCAGTACGACAGTGGAAACAATTACCTCAAGAGGTATTCAAGAGAAATGTAGACTACCATTTGTCAGATCAACTTTGATTTGGATTCCTGCACTGAGCAGGGAGCCGGACTTGATGACCTTTTAGGACCCTCCCAACTCCATTATTTTATGATTATATTCTAGACCAGGATCCTGTTCAGTCATACCGTTTGTGCAACAGTCTTTGTTGTACAAGTGACTGCCCTTTTGGTTTAAACATATGATCTCCAAGACCTCTGCTTCCGCACCAGCAAGCCAGAAGCCAGAGCAGAGCTATATCAGCAGAGTCTTATTCTCTGACAGCATTTTGAAGGATTCTTTATATTTTATGGGTAAAACAAGCATAGTCAATCACAATGTCCTTGTTTTAGGAAGGTAAAAGAAGGAGGAAATGTAGCACATATTACTTGGGGAAAGAGGGGAAGCCAAGCTATGCAATAGGCTAAAAGATAATTGCAGAATGTTAATGCATCATTTTTGAATGTACCATTAATATTGATATTTTGTGTTATGAAATAATCCCTGAAGCTTAAATCAATGATAGTTAACATATGAACTGCATTGTCTACTCATTGCCTTCTCCGCCTGCTTAGTTTCTGGTGTTGCTCTTCTGGTTCTTTAGCTTACTGTTCACTGTCTGAGATTGGGCTCCAGCTGTCATTTCCACCTGTTCAATGTTGTCCTCTAAGAGTCTCTGCATATGTAGGATACAATCCCACCCAGATCCCATTACATTCAAATCCTTACCAATCTGGAGCAGCATCTCTGGTGTTTAAAAGATGTTTTTCAGCAAGCATGCCCTGAAACCCCAACTTAGGGTTTTTGTTAACTTTCTCCTAGACATCAAGACAGTGTTTAGTATTTAACCATGCCACTTACTAGAACATTTCTGTGTATATGCGAGTTTGTGTGTTTGTGTTTTTTACAGTCAGTGATCAAAGTGTTACTGCTGACTTTTCTGCCTTCCCCAGTCAGGTGTCCTCCAGATGTTTTGGACTACGAGTTTCATAATTCTTAACCATTGCCCACTGTGGATGGAAAAGTGTTGTATTCCAAAATATCAGTTTGGGAAAGCTGTTTTAGCCAATCCACAGGTGGAAAGGAGGCCATGTTTCTCTCCCATTGTGATAAGCTCATAATGTAAGTACACTACTTTTCACTTGCACTTATAAGGTGGTCCCCTAATCATCCACTGAATGAAACACAAGAAATATATTTCTTCTTCTACATTAGTGTTGCTGGTTGGATGGAAGATAGATAACAACAATATAGGGAAAATAAGGGATACAATCTATTTAGAGAAGCTTGATAGAAGAATTCAGTGATGCATTTAGCAATGTATTCAGAGCCTAGAGATACTGAGTTAAAAAATAAGAATATTCCCTGAAATGTGTTACAGTGCATGTGCAACAAAGGAATAAATATCTTGCTTTCAGCATGTCAACCTCTAACATCATCATCGTCACCATTATGCTTGTTATAACCGTTATTGTGATAAAGACGAACATTTATTTGTTATTATACAATTCGATTCTTGGGAGGCATTTTGATCTGATTTAAAATATCATTCTGTTCATTTTTAAAAGGATTGATAAAGTAATGTGTCACATGATGTCATGATTAATAGCCAAAATAGCGCAGGGAGACAACAAGTAATGCTAACAAATATTGTCTTAAAACAGAGGGGGGGGGGGAACCTAAAAATAAGAAGTTGCTTTTCAAATTATTTTTCAAAGCTCGGAATAATAGTCCTTCCCTTCCTAGAATAGTTCCTGGAATTGGTGTGTTTGTTTGTTTGTTTTTTGCTTAAAACAATGAGGTATTTACAAGCTCTTTCCCAGTGACATTTGTGTGACTCAATGACTGGCTGGGCTCATCCCAGAACCTTAGGGAGAGGCTGCCCTGCTCTCCTCAAGCATGCACTTATAGTCTCCTCCTTGGGGACCACAACAGAATGGCTGCTCATGTCTAATCCCTAAGATGGCCAGTCATTGAATGGATGCCGTGTTGGACACATTCTTTCTTTCTGCTCATGCTTCATTATGGCCTCGCCAACGCTAAATTCTGATTACCATTCTGTTGCCTGTTCTCACCATGTCATGGGGATCCTTCCATGAAACCTTCATGGTCTGTATGAATGTTGGTTGTGCTTCGTTCTTCTTGGTGCCTGGCTCTTTGACAAGCATCACTTGCTGGTGATGATTTTAGGCAAGAACATGAGGTTGTCCTGTCAACACGCAACTGGCACTGAAAGACACCCCCACTCCCAGAGTATCTAACCACATCAAATGAAATACATTAGTTCCCCATTTCTTGTGTGCATCCTAGGCATGGAGCCATCAGCGGTGCAGGCATTTCAATTTAAACACTAAGCAGCTAAAGCTTTCACATCTCCCATTGGAATATGAAGCTCACAAGATGCTTATTGTTTAGAAACTCTGAAAAGCAATTGTTCCTTGTTTTTCATTTTAAGACAGCATTCATGTATGGCAGCTAAGGAGAGCAGAATATATAATAAGAGGTGGGAGATTTCAGTCTCTGCTGCTCCATACCATACAATGTGATTTTCTTGTGGTTTCATTTGCCTCCTGTTTTCCCAAACGGAAAGTGAAATTAGGTTTCTAATTTGCCATGACAACTCTTTTGTATGAATAAGAGGAATAAAATAAACATTTTCTCTCAGATTTGCAATCCAAGTGAGGGAAAATAAATGTCAATAAATGCAGTTGGGAGAGCCTGCTCAAAGCAGTTGTTGCCACCAGCTAAAAGGATAAAAATGGAACTAGGTTAGGCGCTCTAGAGGGAAACTGTAGAAATGACTTGTAACTAAGAGGATGTGACCCTCTGCATAATTCATAATCATTAGTCTAAGTGACACTTCTGCAGCATATGCACCAATGCCTTCCAATACAGCAGGTTGGAGTCTAAATGGCCCACTCAGCAGCAGTCACTCGGTGATCATGTTTCTCGAAAAGGCAACTCTGAATGCTGCATCTGCCTGATGAGTGTATGTGTCCTTTTTACAGAATAAAGAGGCTGGTTCAGATTCACCGTGTGTGCAATTTAAGGGTTGTTCAAGTGATGCCTTAAAACTGCATAAAAGCAACTCAGCTGTGCCATAAAGATGGCCTTGCTTGCTATACTGGGCTGTGCATACATCTGCATGATTTCTCACAGCTAATTCAAATTTAATGCATTGATAATTCCTCTCCAGTAGAAATTGCTCAGCAGTAATCTGAAGGTTAGCCAGTGATATTCGGGCTCCAATAACACTTCCAAAGAAGCATAAAGCAGGAGGTCGGATTATAATGGGCAGAATTAGAAGGCTCAGACCGGCATTTTTCTATGCTCTTTGCAACCTTATCGTTAGCAGCGGCTTAATGCTATCAATGTAATAAGAATGCATAAGAAAGGATCTTTATTTAGAGTTTACACAGAATGCCAAGCAAACAACGGTAGGCTTGTTTTAATGAAGGGAATGGAGACAGAAATGCAGCTGAGTTGGGCAAGACACAAAAAAGGGGGGAAAGAACACACGTTAACCTGTTTGAAGTATTTACAAACACTCCAGAGTCTGTATATGATTCCTTGATTAATAATAATATTATAATAATCTTAGAACTGAGAGCTTGAAGGGACCCTATGGATCACTGAGGCCAGCCCTCATCAGAGAGGCACAGTGGGGAATTGAACTCTTTAGCCAGATACCTCAACCACTGAGCTATCCATTTATTAATCACAGTGTGAAGACAAGGATTTTAAGATATATCTCCAATCTAAGGTGTCATTTTTGGTAATTTTAAGTGTTGTGAGCAATTGCTGTGTATTTTGTGATCTGTGCAAAACCTTTATGGTAGGCTGGCCATGTGTCCTATTTTTTTTTTTAAGATAAGATTTTTCTTTTTGAATGTGTCCTTTCATTAAAAGCCCCAGATGTTCTTTGACTACAACTACCAGAAGCACTCCTCACTGCTTACGTGGCCTAAGGAATTCTGTGAATCATAGTCCAAGAATCTCTGGCGCTGCAAGTTCGATTCATGCATAAGAACAGCACTGTTTCACATCTCCCACAATGCCCTCTACCTAATATTAGTTTGGGGCAACGTGTTGATGACTGTGACCAAATGTGAAGGAGAGACATAATCTCAGGAGGTTTAATATACTTTAAAAACTGCCCAGCATGTTTTAGCCAAATCAATCTGTGGCCACCTTCAGGGGCTATTCAAAAGAAGCAAGGAGGGACAATGCATCGATTATCATCATAATGCATTCAGAGGACATTTTGCTAGACACATTAAAATTATTTATACAATGCATGTAACCATCTAAGCTATCATTTTCATTATTTTCTGCAATACAACATTTATAAGGCAATCCAAAAGCTGACTGCCTAAAAGAGAGAGGGAGTATGTGCAAATTGTAGAACACTTCTCAGAAAATGTGCCAAGAAGGTTTGGCTCAACATTAGCAACCATTCTTTAGCGTTCAGCACCTCCCTGTATTTCCCAACCACCATATTTGGGAAAGGAGCAGTGTGGATACATTTTGCATCTCCTAAAGATGCTAGTAATAAAGCTCGTTTGCTTATAGCATATATGAATGAGGCAAGCATCGTGTCCTGATTCAGGAAATAGGTGGGGCTAGTATTGTGCCAACATTTGTTGTTCAGTTCTCCAAAAATGTCATTTCTTTATGAAAGATGTTTTGATTTTTTTGGTGTCATTTCCAGGGCCCTTCAGAATTTTTAAGTATTTTTGAGATTACTGTAAGATTATATGGCAGCCAAGGGTGCACTTTCTCTCTTTCTTCTACACATCTCTTCATGACTCTGCAGTTTCAACAGCTACACTCGCTTCCTGGAGTGAAAATGCCTTATGCTGTCTTCTAAGCCTTAACTGAAGTGTGGGAAGTTCTGGGGAAGCTGCCATAGAAACAATGTTCAGTAAAAGACAAGACACCTATATTTGTCCTCTGTCACCTCATAGGTAATCACAAGAACCCACAGCTTCACCCATAAAGTTGTTTCTAAAATGTTCTCCTTGTATATTTATTTCAAAAGGAACCTTTTTTTCCCTTTTTTGTCCAGTTAAATGAGAATAGTAAAAAATGAGGAAAAGATATTTTCACACAGAATTAAGAATGAATAAATAGTTCAAATAATTGCCTCACCAAAACTGTTATACGTGTTCCAGGTAATATCATTAATACAGTGGTGCCTCGCAAGACAATGTTAATTTGTTCTGCAAAAATCGCTGTCTTGTAAAAACATCGCCTTGTGAAATGCGGTTCCCCATTGGAATGCATTGAAATCCATTTAATGCGTTCCAATGGGGGGAAATCCGTCATCTTGTGAAAATCACCCATAGAGAAAACATTTTGCGAAGCACGGACCCAGCTGTCAAAATCGGTGTCTTGCAAAAAAAGTCCCTAAAAAAAAGTTTTGTGAAGTGCGGACTCAGCTGTCAAAATTGTCATCTTGCAAAAAACGCCCTCCCCCCAAAACCTCGTCTTGCGAGGCACAGACCGAAACATCATCTAGCGAAAATCGCCCATAGGGAAAACCATTTTGTGAAGTGCTATACCAATCGCGAAAATCCATCCTCTTGCGAATTAACCGTTTTGTGAGGTAATAGTCTAGCGAGGCACCACTGTAGTTTTTGTTAAGATCCTAAACCATTGGGCAGGTAAAGGTAAAGGTTCTCCTTGACATTTAGTCCAGTTGTGTTCTACTCTAGGGGGCAGTGCTCATCCCCATTTCAAAGTCATGGAGCCAGCGTTTGTACATAGACAGTTTCTGTGGTCACATGGCCAGCACGACTAGACACGGAATGCTGTTACCTTCCCACCATTGTGGTACCTATTTATCTACTAACATTTTTACATGCTTTTGAACTGCTAGGTTGGCAGAAGCTGAGACAAGTGATGGGAGCTCACTCCATCACATGGATTCGATCTTATGACTGCTGGTCTTCCGACCTTGCAGCACAGAGGCTTCAGTGGTTTTAACCCGCAGTACCATCACATCCTGGAGAAACCATTGGCAGCTAATGTTAAATTAATTTGTATGGAATGAGAAGTAACCTAGTTTGTGAATGAGAACAATGAATAATAAGTCATAATATAGGAGCTGAGATGTTTCTAATTTAAAGGTTTATTTTTCATTTAAATGTTTGTTGGCATTTAGGTTGACAGAAGACAGAATACAACAGGTTCAGAGACATCCTTTGTGACATAAAACTGAACTGGCATGGTTGATATTCCCCAGAATGTCCAAAACATCTGTGGAATGTTTGCAAACTCTGGTTACTACATCTACACTGGAAATCAGGTAAAGAGAGTGGTACAGAATATCTTCAGTTTGATAATATAGGGTATTATTATTATATTTGGTATTTTTAATGGTTTTAATATTTTTCTAAAGTTTTAATATTGTTGTACGCCACTCAGAGACCACTGGTAATGGCACAGCTAAAAAACCTTATAAATAAATAAATATCATCTTCAACATTCATAAGTTATCACTTCTCATTTTCAGAGTTGCTTGGAGCTCTTGATTGGATAATATGATGAAAATGTAATTTATATAGATGGAGGGATTTTTGCTGGAAAGAAAAGTCTTGATCACTTGATCCTACAAATTCAGTGCTAGTGGATATCTCTTAACATGCACCATATATGTGAAAAAGTTGCCTTCTGCATTATAATTGATGGGGAAACATGCTCATGCAAAGTTATGGATCAATGTTTGTCTCCCTCCTCCCCACTCACATTCCAACATTGCTATTAGTAAATGATTATTAAATATTCATTTTTTCTCTCTCTCAGTGTTATCTTTCAGTTCCCCAGTTGACTTTATTAGGGAGAAAAATACAATGGTCAAAAATATGTGAAGGTCTTTTGTATAAATAAGAACCTCTTTGGTTCCAAAGCCAAAAAGAATCTCTCTGCACCTGTTTCATTTTCTTCCACAGGTTGCCTCTAAGATCATCTGGTCCATTTACAAATCTAATCTTAATTACATGTCAGGCACACCATGTTGGTGGGAAAAGAGATGTTTTGTTGAAGGACCTATGGATGTCAGGGATAACTTCTTACCTTTAGTAAGTTTAAAAGGAAAGCTAATTTTTTTAAAAAAAATACTAAAACCCTTTATGGCAGTTGCTCCATAGAGTCAATTATAATGCAGTGAGCTTTCCAACAGACTTATTTTTCACACTCTGAGGGGACAGATAATATGATGAACAAACATCTCCACGGTGAGGGAGAGCTATTTCCCCCTCTTTCTTTTTGGTTAGGCTGGGGAAAGAAGTGTGCCCAAAGAACAAAAGAAAGAGGGAAACATCCTTTTTTTTTATTCATATGTATCACTCTAATAAGGTTTGTTGATGTATGTTGTTATTATGCATCATTATCTTATGTTCTGGGAACAAGATGAAAATATGGTATAAAGATGATGATGATACTATACAAAAAAGGTTGATATGGTATTAGTGTTTTGCTGATAAGTATTTGTACTTGGTGACAGTGCCTTTAAACTCATGTTAGGCTATATGCTGTCAAGTTGACTTATAACAACCCTAATAGGGCTTTCAAGCTAAGGAGTGATTTTACCAGTTCCACACTTTCAGTGACCTTCAATGGCAAAATTTAGGTTCGACTTGCAGCTGGAGAATCGACCTACAGACCAGAAAAAAAAACCCAAAATGGAACAAAAATGGCCGGTTACGGATTAATCGGTTTTCAATGTATTTTAGGTCATGGAGCATCCACCTATAGACTTTTCGACCTGCAGCCACTGTCCCAATATGAATTAATTCCGTAAGTCGAGGGTCCACTATATCTCTCTGTCTAGAGACCAAGGAAAGCATTCCAAGTCACTGGGATTTCAGATGGGATTTCATATACCCTCTATATGTCTGACTATTCTCTTTCAAGTGTCTTAAAAATAGCAACCCTCCTCTTTTGTTTTTTTTAACTATATCATTTATGACATGCTCAAAGAGTAGTTCACTCTGCTCACCAGGCCAGATCACTTGAATTATCATCCAGGCTTTAAGCATAGGAAAGTAAAGAGAGATAGGTAGGCTGAGGCTTGACAAGCAGGAGAACAGGCACTTGGCTTGCACTCAAGTAAATGCACCCCACGTCAGGGATTCTTATTCATTCCCAGCTTTACTAAGAGTGTGCAGTGGCACCGATCAAAGATGGACAACCCTTTGCCAGTGGTTTGCCCTGCAGAGCTGGCTATTGGAATGGATGTTACTTTCTGTCACCCAGGGCCCAAGCTGGACATTATAAATAGCTTATGAATGAAAGAGAAAGTGAATTCTTCAAGTGCTGAAGACCTCTGATGGTCACTGCTGGAGCTTTTCATTTTTCCTGTTGTTGGCAAAATAGCTTGTTTTGTTTCAAATTTCTTCACTGGGAACTAAGGACAGATTTGATTTAACAGATGTAATTGCTTAGTCGTGACAGCCTGCCTGAATCTGCCAGAACTCTAGCAGATTTCCTTTCAGTATATGAATCCATGTTTGTTTGTTTATTTATTTATTTATTTATTTATTTATTTATTTATTTATTTATTTATTTAATTTATACCCCGCCTATCTGGCCCACCGGACCACTCTAGGCAGCTTCCAAATACAGTGGTGCCTCGCTTAACGAGCACCCCGTTTCACGATAAATCCGCATACCGATGCGGATTTTGCGATCGCTTTTGTGATCGCATTATGATGTTGACTATGCCCAATTTTCTATGATGTTGACTATAGCCCAATTTTCCCCCAGCTGAGTGGCGGGAGCTTTGAAGCCCCGCCGCTCAGCTGGGGGAAAATGCTGGCAGTGGCCTCAGAAGGACTCTTCCGAAGCCACCGCCTGCATTCCCCTTCGGAAAGGGCATTTCCCCCCAGCTCAGCGGGAGCCCCGCCGCTCAGCTGGGGGAAAATGTCGGCGCTGGCCTCGGAAGGACCCCGGAGCCACCACTGACATTTGCCTTCCAAGCTCTCAAAGGGCCCCCCTCCGACATTGGAGAAAGCCCTTTGAGAGCTCGGAAGGCTCTCAGTGGCGGCGGGGGCAGGGTAGGGGGTCCCGAAGGCTTCCAAACCTTTGCCTGGAAGCCTTTGGGACACCCCCACTGCAGCCGCCGCCGCTGCTTGAAGCCGCCCCGGGCCGCCTACCCCAGCCGTGCTCGGACTTCCAGGCGTCCGAGCACGGCTGGGGTAGGCGGTGCGGGGCAGCTGCCGGCGGCGGGGACAGGGTGGGGGGTGTCCCGAACGCTTCCAGGCCTTTGCCTGGAAGCCTTCGGGACACCCCCCCACCCTGCAGCCGCCGCCGCCGCTTGAGCCCACCGCCCAGCTGGGGGGAAAGGCCGGCCGGCGCTTGGGAAGGAGAGTGGAGGTGGTCCCCGCAGTCCTTCCCAAGAGCCCGCCGCCCAGCTGGGGGGAAAGGCCGGCAGGCGCTTGGGAAGGAGAGTGGAGGAGGTCCCCGCACTCCTTCCTGAGAGCCCGCCGCCCAGCTGGGGGGAAAGGCCGGCCGGCGCTTGGGAAGGAGAGTGGAGGAGGTCCCCGCACTCCTTCCCGAGAGCCCGCCACCCAGCTGATAAGCAGTTCCAAAATGGCCGCCCGTTTTGCGCCTCGCTTACCGAGGCAGCGAAAATGGCAGCCCTATGGAGGATCTTCACTGAACGGTGAGTTTTTGCCCCATAGGAACGAATTAAACAGGGTTTAATTCGTTCCTATGGGATTTTTTGTTCTGTTCAGCGATGTTTCCGTATAGCGATGTTAATCCTGGAACAGATTAACGTCGCTATGCAGGGCACCACTGTATAAAATCAAATAATAAAACACAGACAAATACATAATAATCAAACAAGAACAGCAGTAAAAATAAAAAGGAAAAGTAGGAAAAAGGAGGGAAGGCCTGAATAAACAGCCATGTTTTTAATTGGGTTTAGCAATGACATAACTCAGGGTTGGCAACATGGGGCCATCCACATGTAATTGAACTGCCTTTTAGTGACATCAAAGAATGGAAAGATATATTTTTGTAAACTATAGCCACACTGGCTTGGATATTCTGGGATGTATAGTCTAAATTAATGGTTCCAACCTTGGGTCCCCTTGGACTGAAACTCCTCAAAGCCTTCACCACTAGCTGTGCTGGCCAGGATCTCTGGGAGTTGCTGTCCAAGAACATCTGGGGAAGCACTGGTTTAAATAGCAAAAATGTCAAGCTTTAATTGGAACTTGTCGGTATTACGAGTATACACCTTAAGCACTGGAGTTTCCTCCTTCCATCCATTTCCAGAGTAAGCGTGTGGGAAATCAATAGCCAACTTGCAGGAAAGGTACATCATTTCCACCTGATCTTCCACACACCCAACATTATCTGCTTTATAATGCTAGAGAATTTAACTCAAGTCACGCTGTACAAACATGTTTTTAAAATCCAGAGAGATTTTAAAAATTAATGCTGATCCTCAGCAAGATAACTTCCAGAAAATTGCCAGATAAATAAGATTTATAAGCTTCTGTTTCCTTCTTGAGAATGGTTTTGTACAATGGAACAATCAGTTCATTTCAGGTGAGGTAAAATTCTATGCCATTATTTATTTATTTTAAAAAGCTGTTGAGCTGACCTCTCAAGAGGGTGGTGGAAGTACTAGACTATTTACTGAAATGAACTGTGGGACCAAAAAAGAAATTACCCTTTCCTTAGCTGATATTTATTCTGTATGTGCAATTTGGTTATAGCAGGCATGCTTGTCTGTTTGCATTAGTAGTGTTAGCTGCTTATGCCTGTGGTGAGGGGCTGACAGGATTTAGGCCTGATCAGGAAAGGGAGCAGGGCCAATGTAGCTTTTGGTGTTATGGCAAAATACTTGAGTCATTAGAAATATTTGTGCGTAATTTGTATCTCCCCAGTGACAGTTCCTGGAGCCTTGTTTATCGACCTTGGGTTGCTGTGGCGTTTAAGCACCTTCCATTTTAGCTCCTGAACTGCTCTGCACTGATTAACTGAAGGCAATATAACCATGTCACTTATATAGAAACTGCCACCAAGGCATCTAAGCTATAAATGAGACTGGAAAAGAACATGAACTGGAGTGTCACATTTTTTAACCGGGTGTAATCATTTGTCAGCAATATCCTGTAGCCATTTCAAGTAAAAATTAAAGGTTTATGGCTCTCAAAATTTACTGGATTTTATGTTAATCCTGTCAAACTGCAAATAGCTTGTTTGTATAAACTGCACCAATTAACATGATCTCCATCCTCAGTTAGAGGCACTGTGTAAGTATTGCTAGGCTGCATGTCAACAGCATTATCAGTGTTTTCTGCAATGTATCAGGTGCACAGTTATACATTGACATGGCAGGCTTTGTGCTGACTGACTTGCATGAGGCATTGCATGAGTGATTTTTCACTTACAGATTTAGTTCCACTGGGGATGTTCTGATACCCTGTCCAGAAGACAGCAGCAGTATACTTACGTGTTTTTTTAAAATTATGATTTGCCAATTTATATCCCACTACATGCTTAAAAATATAACAGCAGCTAGCAACAATTAAACTACATAGAACTCAGAGAAACAAATAGGAAATTAAGGCATGAGAGTAATGCACTTGGATTAGTGAGATTTACATACGATCATGGGAAGCTGCCTTATACTGTTCTATGCAGCCCAGTATTGTCTGGCCTAGATTGGTCCATCTAAGCCAGTGCTTATCAACTTTGTATCCCCAGATGTTCTTGGACTACAACTCCCAGAAATCCTGGCCAGCACAGCTAGTGGTGAAGGCTTCTGGGAATTTTAGTCCAAGAACAATTGGGGACTCAAGGTTGGTAACCATTGATCAAATCCAATATTGTCATCACTGACTGGCAGTGGTCTTTCAGGCAGGATTCTGTCAGGATCCTTCCTAGAAATACCAAGGATTGAATCTGGACATTTTGCAAGCAAAGCAGATATTGTACCACTGACCTGCAGCCCTTCTCTGAGTGTTCGCTAATCATTGCAAAATTGTGGTGATCTCCCAAAAATGGTGTAACAAATGCTCACACATTTTCCCATGCCCCTGAAAGACATCTCAGCACATCAAGACACCACATCAAACAATAGTGACCTGCTACAAGGTTGTTTGCTTCTGCTCAAAAGTAACAAAACTTGTGTGTTTTTGTCAGTTTTTGGAGCAAGGGGATTTTTGCATTAAGCCTTGCATTTTGCACAAAATGTGTATTTTGCATATAATACATACAAACATGTATTATACACACAATTTTAAATAAATCCATTTCTACACAAGTGTTTGTGCAAAAGGTAATTTAAAAAAAAATTTAAAAATTCAAATTAAAAAAAATCCTTAATTTCAAGAATGCACAAACTTGTGCAATCTGATCGAGAACAGATAAAGCTTTTGAAAGCTGCAAGAATGAAATCAGTAAATATTTATATCTCTAACTCCATTTAGCAGTAATTTGTTGGGTCTGATTGAGATGGGGTTAGCAATGGGATTTAGGCTCAAAAGTTTAAGAGCTGTAACTCCAAGCCTCTAACAGTACCCAGTTTCCTTACAACATGAGCTGGGAAAAATTTACCATTCTCCAAATGTTCATCAGAAGAATCCCAACAACCAAACTGAGCACATCTCTCTAGGGTCCACCTACGTCCTTCACAAGCGCCATGATGTGAAATCTCACCAAATACCAGACAATACTGAACAGATGAAGCTGCATTATCCATATAAAACTACTGGTCTGCATAGCTCAGTACTCTTGTATCTGGTGATCAGTGGGTCTCTAGGGCCTTTAGCAGAGAGGCATTCCAGATTAGTAGTTATCTGACCTTTCAATGCTTTTGGATGCACTGATGCCAGAGGGCTGCTCTTATTCCACCAGGCCTGCCCCAACCCCACCACTTTGGAGGCTTTTGTTGCCAACTTATACATGGAAGAAAAGAAGGCACTAAACACCTTCCAGGGGACCATTCCGACCCATTGGTTCAGGTATGTGGATGACACCTGGGTAAGGATCAAGATTCAGGAAGTACAGGCCTTCACAGACATAAACACAGTGGACCCAACTATCAAGTACACCAGGGAAGACATCAAAGACAACTAACTGGCTTTCCTGGACTGTGCAGTCATCATAGGATCTGATGGCAGCTTAGGAGTAGAAATCTACAGAAAACCTACACACGCTACCTGTGTTTTGACTCTTATCACCCATTCAGACACAAACTAGGTATCATCAGGATGTTAAACCACAGAGCAAGAAACATTCCCCACCTCCACAGAGACCGAGAAGAAGACAGACGGACATCTGAAGAAAGCCCTTAAGGCCTGTGGATATCAAACATGGGCCTTAAGGCGATGTCCTGACCCAGCAAGACAATGGAACAGCATGAGATCCAGAGCCAAAGGAAGAACCTCATCATTCCTTACATGGCGGGTGTGTCTGAAAAGCTCAAAAGGATTTTTGGTAAACACCACATACCCGTGCACTTCAAACCTGCAAACACACTAAGGCAGAGATTTGTCCACTCAAAAGACCAGAGAGCAAAACACAACAGGAGTAATATAGTATATGCAGTCCAAATCAAAGAGGAGTGTTTGGAGCAAAACAGAAGAATGGCCAGGAGGGGCAATGGCTCAGGACCACAATCAGCAGTGTTGGACACTCATTTGATGACCAAGATGTACTCATTTTGGACAAAGAAGACAGGTGGTTTGAGACAGGGGTCAGGGAGGCCATACATATGCATAAAGAAAATATCTCACTCAACAGGGGTGAAGGCCTTACGTACAACCTGTCTCCTATTTAATGTATTCGCGAAATTTTTTACAGCTGGGATCTAATGGTTGTTTTGGGTTTTTCGGGCTCTTTGGCCATGTTCTGAAGGTTGTTCTTCCTAACGTTTCGCCAGTCTCTGTGGCCAGCATCTTCAGAGGACAGCACTCTGTGCTCTGGTGTAGTTGGCCTGGGAGTGGAGTATTTGTCTCCTATTTGTCATGCTGCCCTTTCATCTGTGCCCAGAAAGATCAGGATCACACCCACCAGAAAGACCACTGTTAATGAAAAGGAGTGGAGAAGGACTGCAGAAGTGGGATTTTCATCCCCCTCCCCTGGTCCATAGTCCATCTAACGAACCTATTCTGATCAGGGGGAAGTGAAACCAAGGTGGTGGATCTATCAGGGATCTTTTACCAACTCTCCTCAGACTGAGGAAGCTACTTGGATGAGTAGCAAAATGTTTCAGCCTAATAAGAAAGAAGTCCAGTTGCCATGACTCAACTTCCAGATAACCCCACCTGGGTGACTGAGAATCTTCACAGATATTTTGGAGGCAGATAATACTGCTGGCTGAGCAAGAGTACTGGCGAGTGGAGACACAGGCCTCAAAGGGCTAAGCATTCTCTATTCATGGTTGTTGTGGGTTTTTCAGGCTCTTTGGCTGTGTTCTGAAGGTTGTTCTTCCTAACGTTCGCCAGTCTCTGTGGATGGCATCTTCAGAGGACAGGAGTAGCACTCTGTGCTCTGGTGCAGCTTGTTTGGGAGTTGAGTATTTATAGCTGTTGGATCAGCTTTTGTCCTTTTCAGGAGATGGGTGATTATGGTGATCAGTGTGTTTTTGTTGTGGGTGTATTGTTGTGATAAGGAGGAGAGATTATCTGTGACTGTGACTGATGAGTGTCATTAGCTGGTCCTTTGTGTGTAGTGATCACCAGTCCTTGTGGCTGGGCAGAGTTCATTGACCTTTTGCAGGCTATATTTTTCCAATACTGGGAGCCAAGTTTTGTTAAGCTTTAAACTTTCTTCTTTTTTGTTGAAGCTCTGCTGGTGTTTGTGGATTTCAGTGGCTTACCTGTGCAGTCTAATGTAATGATTGCTGGTGTTGCCCAGTATTTCAGTATTTTGAAATATAATTTCATGTCCAGCTTATTTTGGGGCATATTCAGCTACTATCATTTTTTCCGGTTGTTTTAGTCTGCAGTGTCTCTCATGTTCTTTGATTGGATTATACAGTGGTTCCTTGCATTACGACATTAATTTGCTCCAGCGAAATCGCTATAGAATGAAAACGTAGTAATGTGAAAATAAAAAGCCCATTGAAATGCATCGAAACCCCTTCAATGCGTTCCAATGGGCTGGAAACTCACCGTCCATCGAAGATCCTCCATAGGGTGGCCATTTTCGGTGCCAGCGAGGAATCCATCCCAGAAAACAGCGGTGAGCCATCCATTTTGAAACCGCCAATCAGATGTTCTAAAATTGTCGTTTTGCAAAGAATCGGTTCCCGAAGCAGGGAACCAATCATCACAAAGCAAAAAACCCCTATTCAGATCATCATTTTGCAGTTTCGTTGTAATGCGGGGCAATCGTAAAGCGGGGCACGATTGTATTAGTTTATTTGTGTTTTATTCCACATTTTATTGCCATTTTATTATATATTTATCTATTCATGAATTTTATTTGCGATTATTATTGGTTTTTTAACTGTTGAACTGATAATTATTTATATTTGTGAGCTGGTTGGGGAAGGCATTATTAGTGAAAAAGTAAAAAATAAATTCATTATGATGATAATGGAAGAAGATAGAGAATGAATTTTGCGGACTAATATATGTGCTCTACCACTGAATTATATCCTTTCACCAAATATGGATATTTAGGGCAAAATCCTAAATGCATGAAGGAGTTCATACAGTGAGAGTCTGCAGAGAACTCTCATCTCCAACTCTTTTCTTTGGGGTTTAAACATGAAGGTCTGTACAAGGCAACCTGTGTTGCTTTATAAAAAGAACATCTTCAGCTTTAAGAAGTGTAGTACATACACACAATTACCATTTTATCTCTCGATTCAGTGCCACATGCAAATCACAGCTAATCCTATTGCTAGGAATAGTTGCCATCTCAGGAACAAACTTAATGTATCATGAAAGTGCAGCAAATTGCTAAGTACATATTATTGTATTCATGGCTCTTTTTTTTCTGCTTTGTGTGCCTCAATAACTTATCTGACTTTAATCGAGGGACACAGAGTGTCTCAATGGGTTGAGGACATCATATACTGCTATGTCTCAGCCAGCAAGATGTCTTGGACCTCATACCAAAAAGTAGTAATTTTTAAAACGAATAATCACCCCCAATTAACCAATTTCTCATAACTTTTCAAGAACACGGGACTGGAAGTCTAAAAATACAGTCCTAGTCTCTTCTCGACGTGTATGTTTTACCTCTGTTCCAGCCTCATCCTAATGATCAAAAATCCTTTCCAATGTCAATATGATTCCCAGAATTAAATGACAACAGGCACCCCAGCCTGACATTTTATTTGAAATGGAAAAGGAAGGCAAATACCGTTTGGTTACACATTTGCCCCTCTTAGAGGAAATAAATGAAGAGAATGAATAAAGAAATGCAAACAGTGATCGCATCACATGCATGCAATACAGTGACACGTTGAGTTTTGCTTCATTTTTCTCATTAAATATATACTATTAAAAAGAGAGAGAAAACCTGCAGTAAAACAAGGAGCCAAACACAATTAAAGTTGTTCCACTTTTACACCATGGTGATATTTTTATCATTTCTACTGGGAGAGGATAGATTAATTATGTTTCATGTGCTTTGGTTTACAAGCACTTCGGTGGTTTCTGTTTGATGAAACAAATCAATGAGCATCCTGAAAACTGTGAACATCTTACAGCAGCTGAATACATTAATGCACCAGGAGTGTGTGTTGTTTGTGTATGCACACACACACACACTCACACACTCAGCTTGATAGACAATGGCCTTGCAAGCATCAGCTCAGGAGTAGAGTGTACCAAATGGATGATGTTATTGAAGTAGAGAGCAGTACAAGAGGAGCTGAGGGAGAAGTAATCTGGCATATTGCATGAGAAAATTACATTATTATCTGAAAGTAGATTGGTTTACTTGCCCTGCACTCACAAACCCCTTTCCCTTGATAATCATCTTCACACTCAACTGCACTTCATAGCTTGTTTACCATGTTGCAATGATATTTGCTCCCTAAGTTTATTTGATGTTGGCCATTTGAAAACATTATCATTTAAATTAGTTCCTGTAACTAATGAGCATATGTTTGTAAGTGAAAAGGTAAATGAAAATTTTAAACCTGTGCTGCTATTGTTAAAAATTCTGCAGCGTATAATCTATATGTTTTGGATACCACACAATGCAATTTAGAAACCAGATCTTGAATATATGAATATATTATAAAGGACAAAACTACAGAGTGTGGTAGAACTTGCTTTCTTGCCATATGTTGAGGCACTATGGAGACCTGCAGAAGGCAAAGTGTTTAGCTACACATCACTAATCATCTGTAGGTGCAAAATAAAAATAATTGCACAATCCAAGCAGAGGAACAATCTGGCACAGGTCAACTTTATATGTTCAAAGAGTCCCTTCAAAACAACAGAAGTGTTTATAAAATATATTAATATAACTAATAATCATACAAATAGATTCAGCTAAGTGGTGTGGTTAAACTGGGTATTTGCATATCTGGTGGTAATGGACCATAATTTTCTCAAAACGAGTTTGAAACTGATTATTTTATGCATTTTAAAGTCATTGCAATGCACCCCACCCCTAATTTTAATAGGTCATTGGACCTTGTTGAATCCTATTCTCTCCCATTAAAATCTAGAGCTCACCCTCAAAGTTGCCAAGGAAATTTAGGCAATAACACACCCATACAATGTGTCATAGCAACTAATCTGCATAGAAAGTATCACAATGATATTAAAACCTAGAGGTATTGGTGTGAACTACATGGTGCACAGCTACACAAATTACCTCCTCGTGTAATTGTGTAACACAGAGAGAATGTGGCCAGCATCTAAAAACAGAAATTCTGTTGTGTCGGATCAAGATTTAAGTGTGTGCAAATAGGGTGGTGAAAGCAGACATCTCCTACCCCTCCTTGTCACAGCAGTCTTTTCGATCCCTTGAAAATGCTACACAGAGTGTTGGGTGACCCTGTGGAATGAGGTGAGTTACAGTACGTTGTGGGACAGAGGGACAGAAAAAATCAAATACTGTATCAGCTATGGATAGGGCATTTCACCCACAAAAGGCAGAACTTGGATCCAACCCTTTCTCTTTTATAAAAGCATATTCCTTTTGCTTTTAAGGTTCTGTCAGTACTAGAGCAGTCTATAGGAGACCTAGATAAGGCAGAACTTAGGAAATCAGGGGACAATCAGATGGCTGGAAAGGCGTGTGTCTGATCACACCAGAAGGGGTCACTTTAATGAGTGAAATGTCCCTTAATACAGACCTCCCGCCCCCTGCTCATGCACTCACCCCTGCACAGATGATTTGCACATGCGTGTGCTCCAGCGCACCCATGCAAGTACTGCGCTGCCATTTGCGCACGAGCATGAGTGCACCCCATGTGAGCCCTGCACCACCATTTGCACATTTGTACAAGCACGAGCGTGCCCACACAAGTGGTGTGCCCCCATTTGTGCGTGCACTCGTTTGCACAAGAGTGTGCATGCTCATTCGCACATGTGCATGTGCATGTGTGCAGAGGGTGCCCTGCCTTCCCCAGCCGGTCCATGGGGTGAAAAAGGTTGGGGACCCCTGCCTTAACACAATCTTTCAGTCTGCCAGGGACAGATTGCACCAAGTGGTCCAAAATGTGATCTATTCCCTCATGTGAGCACACTCCTACCTTTAAAAAGTCATTAGTGACAATATTCAACCTCCAAATAGTTACTCCTAATGCAATGTGCACATGTCAACATTCAAAAATAGTACCTTTAGTTATGAAAACATCAGAGGGCAATAGATTACTTGTTCATGGTACAAAGTACAGCCAAGGGGCTATCCACACTGTGACATTTGGTGCAGTCTGGCCAGTGCTTAAAAGGTCCTTATCTTCAGTGCAATCTATTGTACCTCAATTACCCATCCGTGAAGGCAGAACAAAGAGCTATTTTGCATATCAATGAATTTTCCCATGTCCTAGCTATGTGCCAGAAAAATACAGGCTAGATCTTAAAAGGGAAGGATGAACTGTTTTAAATAGAAATCCAGGTGGACAAGGCATTTTTGTCATGCCAAGCACTGCTATCAGAGTACCATGTATCATCTATATGCTACTGTGGATAGACTCAATTTGGGTCTGAATAATATGTGATGTCTGAAGCAGATATTCCTCTGCTTCAGGCATCAGCCTCCAGTGCCAAGTAGTGGACCAGACACTTCTATATTATCCAATTATAAAAGATTCATTAAGACTGGAACACCACAGAGTTATCCTTCTTTACAGTGCAATGATAATGTAATTTAAAGCATATTCTGATTGGCTCTTTTGGTGGACGCTGGTGCTATCTAAATGGAATCAGTTGAGGTGGGGGGAGCGATACACCGTTTGTTTGTGATCTTTGTGTCCAAATGGGGTATCAGCCTCAAGGGACCTTATTTCTGGCTCTTGAATTGCAAGTCTGTGGAAAGCTGGAGTTTGGGAGAAAGGAAAGGAAGGTGGGTTCAAGTACAACTGGGAATGGCAGGCAGCAGAGGTGGAGAAAGGGAGAGGGAGGCAAGTCATGTGTGCAAGGGGAGAAAAAGCAGCTGATCCAGGGCCAAAAACAGGCAGAACAGACTTCTGCCCTTTACACTCCTTTTTGGCTACACTGAGTTTGGAACTTGGGGAGCGGACAGAGGGAAGGGGAGGGCAGAGAGAAGGAATATGGGGTGTGTGCAATCTCTCACTGTCCCCAATCTCACTAATGGAGACAAAAGAGAGGAATTTCCCCTTTTTGTACCTTGTACACAAACACACACACAGAGACAGAGAGAGAAAGAGGAGGAAGAGGAGGAGGAGGTGGCAGCAGGAATTGCTTGGAGGACACAAAGCAGATTAAAAAGGTCAGGGGGAAGTGAATTTCTTTACTTTCTTACTGTGTTCAGTTTCACTGTTGTCTGGAAGCAGCTTGTTTATTAAGCACTTCATGATACCATAGTTGTAGTTTTAGAAGAGGTAACTGTGTTAGTCTGTGTCACGCAAAGGTAAAAGAAAAAGAAGAAAAAAATAAAGAAGATAAAAACCCTGTGGCACTTTAAAGACTAAAATATAGTTGTTAGTCTTTAATGTATCATGATGTTTTTGTCTTCTTTATTTTATATTTTTCTTTTACCTTTGCCTGATGTTCGTGATGATACTGGAAACCAGAAAGAGCTTTGGGAGTCTTGACAGCTGGAAGGCTCGATTTTAGTCTGTTACCAGCCTGTGCCAAAAAAGCAGAAGCTCTGGTCAGGGGCTCAAAGAAGTGCAGAATAGGGTGCTCTGGGGGCAAATTAAAAGAAATGGACCTGCTCGTCTTGTGGACACTAGAAAAAAAGAGTGGACCAATTTGCCCCAGCAATGCACCACAGACAGAAACAAATGGCTATCTCGACATGCCCCTTGGAGAGCTTTACTTTTTGCAAAAAGAATATATTACAAGCAGCTAGTGAGTCGTAGGTAGTTATATCCAAGCTCTAGGATAGCCACGTGATAACAGAAGGTAACCACTTTAGTATTTTTATTGCAAATCAGGTACACCATTATACTTTTTAGAGAATTTATGCGATGTTTGTAGTTCAGTCTGAAGTTTAATTTCTTCCACAATATTTATGTCCATTAGTATTCTCAAAGTCATGACATACCTGCGTGTGTGCATGCGCGTGTGCACACGTGCTAAAAAAATGCAGACACCAGAACTAACTTTCTTGGAAACCTGAGTCCATTATATTGTTTCTAATTAAACACAGACTGTACAAAGAGTTTATTTGTCAAGCTCAGTAAGATTTCACAAAGACGCTTGCATTGATTTGTAGTGAAAGGCCAAATTCTAGCACTTATGTCTCATTAAAGGCAATAGAGCATGACGAGATCAAGATCTTTCTTGGCCTTCAGTAGAAAGACATTTTTTCAGACCCTTTTCAGTTGCCTTGTCCAGCAGCCATTCAGTCCTCATTTTACCTCTTCCTCCTCTTCCTCCACATCCCCTGCCTCTTTTCACGGCCATTTAAGAAATCTTTGAGAAATGTCTGGCCTTTTTAATTGAGCATGCATTTAAAATGGCTGTGTGTAGTTTTTAAAAACTATTTATTCTCTTCCTTTATGGACTGGAAATCTCACAGACGTTCACAGCATTTTTTTAAAAGCCTTTGATTATGATGTACACTTCTGCACTGTGCACAATTTTTTTGTCTTAGGTTAGATTCCCCCATTGCCATTTCTGAAAAAACAAAGCAGTAGATTTTGCGAAAGCCATTTATCTGTTCTCTTGTTTATTGCTTACTATGCTTTCACTGTGATTAAGTGAACAGAATGTTTAAAAAAGATCATCAAGCTCAATCCAGCTAAGAAAATGCCCTCATGTATGTATGTTACTACATACAAATCATTTGCCATATCAGGAACTGTGGGCCAACTGGACATACCTCCAAATACATGTTAAACTTTTATTCAGGAGGTGAAGTCATTCATACTGTATTTACTCCACAGCATTCAATGGGATACTCATTCAAATATGCATTCTCATCCACATTCTAGAGTAACTAATCTCTTTTTAAAGTTGATACTGCTGAATCAGGGCAAAGAATGCCAGCTGAAGGCCAAATTGTACAGTATTTTATTTATTTATTTATTTATTTATTTATTTATTTATTTATTTATTTATTTATTTAATTTTTACCCCGCCCCTCTAGACAACGTCTACACTACATTTCACTTCGATGAGCCAGGCAGACCTTTATGTCTGAGCAATCAGACTTGTAAATAAATCCCGCCAACCTAGCGGTTCGAAAGCATGCAAATGCGAGTAGATAAATAGGGACCACCTCGGTGGGAAGGTAAACAGTGTTCCGTGTCTAAATCACACTGGCCATGTGACCATGGAAAGATTGTCTTCGGACAAACGCTGGCTCTATGGCTTGAAGAGCGGGATGAGCGCCGCCCCCTAGAGTCGGACACGACTGGACAAAAATTGTCAAGGGGAACCTTTACCTTTACCACCCTCTACAAAACAAAAGAAGCCAATCTGCAAATGTTTTTAAGACTGGAAAAATCTCCTACTGTTACAGTCATGCATATTCTGTAGTTAATGAATGCCCTCTTCTGAGGCTGGGCTAACTGTAACATATAGTTTAGTCTTCACCTTATGCAGAGCTTAATGCAGAGATCAATTGCACATGTTAATGTATCTGTCCATTCCCTACCGCCAGCTTTCACTTCCATACCAATAGAACTGATCAGCATCCACTATTTGCTTTATGAACAACAAAGTCATCAGGGCTGGTGCATGATTTTTCCATATGCAGATTCCACTTGCTTGACAAGGATGCCAAAAGAGTATAGACAACAATGTGGAAATGTGGGTGAACCCCATTGTTGGCCCTATAGTTTTCAGTAGGATACACATATTTGCTTGCATTTTTTGGATCCATTTATTGGATCTCCAAGCTTTTAGATCTCCAAGCCCTGCAGAAAAACATTGTTTATAGTTAGAAGGGAAAGGTAAACAACAGAAGGAATTACAAATGAAGAGAAATAAGAAACACTCAGGCATTCAGGAATTAATCACATCATTGCACTTTGGGTATCAGATATCAAAGAGCAATAACCAAAAAGCAGTGCAGAAGTTTCATTCTCAAAAGCCTTTGACATTTCTTCCATAGTTTCAAACTGGGTAAGCATTCAGAATTATTTTGTTATGCTTAGAGGCTAAGAAAGTTAATTTTTTATATTCTTTCTTTTAAGAACTTTGGTGTTTTGGACAAGGTTGGTTTTTGTTTGTTTGTTTTTCTGTTTCAATGTGCCTCTTTTAGGTGATAATTGTCAGAATATAGAAATTTTATAGGCCTGAACATGTATAAGTGTTTCATTAACGAGCTGCCATTGTGCACAGATGTGAGAATGCTGAATCACTCTGGAGGTGATGAAATGTCTTGAAACCAGAAGAAGACCAGGTGCAAAGGATGAAGTCATCTGTCTTCTGATTGGACTAAAAATGCCATGTACATGTATATAAGTGGACTGTGTCTTTGTGTCTTTCTTTTTCTCCTCTACCACTTGCTGCCATGCATTATGCCCATTTGTACAATGAGTTCCTGCCATGCTGTTGAGATGCCTGCCTGTAAATATCTGTAAATACGTGTAAATACAACCATCTTGCAACAAAAGAACTTGTGTCTTCAATAACTCTATGTATTTCTACTGTCGCCAAATCCGTGACAGAGGTTGTGGGCCCAGCAACGTGTGCTGCGTTACTTTTGAATTCAAATATGATTTGGTTAATTTCTGCCTACAACCTAAGTTTTATTTTTAGATTATTTCTTATTTGAAACTTTTCATAGTTACAAGACTTTTGGATAGCATTCACATCAGCACCTTTTCACAAGCTTCAAGATGGATTTCTGTTTAAGCGTTTGTGCCTACAGTTTTTTCATATCTGTAAGACTTTGGTATTTTTGCAACAATTTAAAGTATTTGGGGGCATATGAAACATATACACTATGTAGATAAAGCTTATAGAATTAGTCAAGCCAAAGTTGCCTGGAATTATTGCAACAATGAAAAGTTGTATACCTTCATATTCAGAGGAATTTTGATATGATTGTCAATGATTGTTTGAGTTCATTCTGGAATTAACTTTTTTTTTCTTTCTTTTTCTTTGATAAATGACATCTGTGATGCCAGAAACTTCTAATTTTTCAATAGTGGTCTATAATTTCTATATGGCTCTTAGGGACATGTGCAGGCATCATCTTCCCTGACTGACAAAGGCTAGTAGTATTCATCACATGTATTTAGGCTTCAAAATATCTCAAACAAGGATGTGAATCTTGCAGTATCTTACTCTCAGTGAGAAAAATGAGAGAAGAATTGATTTTCCTTATTACAGCAATACCTCTGCATGGAGGGTGGGTTATTTGGGTTTTTTGTTTGTTTGTTTCTTGACAAATGTTTTGGTAGGAGTTCTCAGGGGACAATTAAATAGGCATATAGTTCACTATTTGCTTTTTGCATGGTATGATTTGTCCTATTTTCTAGTGACATGTATTTTAAATAAGAGCATCCATCCTATCCCTTTTGCAAGCTGTTCTGCTCCTTTCTAGCACAGTGCTAGGGCTACAGTTTATCTGGTGCAATCAGGATTATCTCGTCCCTGGTTATCCCATTCTGCAGTCTGTGTGGTTGCTTAATTCACTCCCAAATAGAGTTGTGTGTGGCATTCTCTTTGGTGTTAGCCCTGTGATGTATACAATGGGTTGTGACTATGGAAAGGATGGTGGAGAAACTCTCTCCTCTATTTTCCTCTTCTCATAATGTTTGCAAGTATTCTTCTAAGTGACACAATACTATTTCAGATATAAGGCAATATCCATGCTAGGTTGATACACTGCTGTAGCACTATGCCACTTACTAAATTAAACAACAACAAAAAAGGATAGTTGCCACAGCCTGTAGAATTACAGCCACAACAAAAAGCAGGGAAAGGAGAGGAGAAGGAACATCAGTAATCAAAGTGAGAAGAAAATGGAATAATCTGAAGTCCTGTCTGGATCCTTCTCATGGGAGAAGAAATGTTTCCTATTTGAATAAAAGAATTTCTCAAGTGTGAGATAAAACAGATCACACTGAAGATAATAATGTTTTAAATACTCAGTCCAAATTCTTCCATGTAGTTGCATCTTTGGTGTACTAAGACAAGGAAACTTCCCATTGCAACATTTACCACGTAACCCCTGCTTGTTTCCCCAAACATAGGGCTCACATTATGTCTTCTCACCAGCAGATTACACTTGGGACATTCCCCCTTTTTTATCACTGCCACCAGTGGATTGCCTTTATCCACAATAAATAATGAACTTTAGTCAGACACTTGTCAGGTTGCTGCCAACAGAACTTATTTATTGAATTGTATTAACTTTAATCAGAATCACAGACGTTATTTATTCAATGTATATAATCAACTCATTAAAATATCATATATCTTGCCACCTTCACCAGTTGCTCTGTCTATTTATTATTATTATTTCTTCCCACTATCTCCCCGACTCTCTCTCTCTCTCCCTGCCAGTTCTCCCAGCTTCTCTTCTGCCAAACCTCCTTCTCTTAGCTGACTCTGCCACTCCACTCCTCTCATAGGCTCGTGCAAAGGAGAACCAGACTGTGAGTGACAGGAGTGATGTGGGGCAACCGTCACACCCATAAATGATTCTTTCCCACTAGACAGTTGCAACATATTAGTAATAATACGTTTCCACATGATTAGCCCAGTTCTGACTGGCTCTCCAGTTTTCTATGGGGCTTTTCTGCTTTCACCCTTTGATTCTTGATTTCTTGAGCTTTCACAGAATTATTTCCCTCTAATTACGGTATACTCAAACTTAAAGAAGATTTAATTAAATCCTCACTTAAAAATGGATTTTAAGATTAGAAAACAGCTAAATGACATGAGGATATACAGTATGTATGGAATCTAAACAAAAATGACGTCCTCTGTGCTATGAGTGCCGTTTTATCAAATGTTTTCCAAGGGATTCATGAAATTGGTCAAGAAACCCTTAGAAAAGAAAATAATTGAAAAACCCATCAGAACATTATTTTTTGAGAAATACTGGTTCAAACTGACAAGGTACTGAGTAAAGAAATTACCACCTTGTGTTTCAGAAACAGAGGCAGTCCTCCTGGCTTATTCTTCTGTTCACAATCACCATCTCTGTGATATGCTCATTTACCCTTCAGTTTATGGAGGCCAGGAGCCAGGTAGCTTTGATGCAGTTCTGGCTGTTGGCAGAATGTCATATTGCCTGGGTAGCAGAGCTGAAACACTTGGCAGGCTGAACGTTTAGAGTGTGACAATGACATTGTATTCTTTTTAGTGACTGAGAGCCAAAGCACACGGTGCTACAGAGTGCAGCAGAGTGAGGAACACAACCAAACCAAACCTGCAGACCCGTACAACACAGTTGCCATCATTCACTCTCAGAGCACAACTTGTTATAGGAAGCATTCAATTCAGATGAGTGCATCTTAATCCATTTCTAATTGTACAAACAACATTCTCCTGTCTGGTTATGGAGTCAAACCATTTTTTAAAAATCAATTTAATAAACATAATCTTATTAAACAGTGCTTGTGTCAACTGCAGTCCTCTATCCTCAATTAACCCAAGAGATGATGCTGAATGAGAGAAATTAAAAATGCATTTGTAAGGCTAAAACTTTCTTTCAAGTTCAGAGGGATAGGTAATTTGTAAAATGTTATTCGTTTCCTCTTGGAATATTGAATACAACTTCATTTATTACATCTGTGCAATATCTGTGAATTCTAAAAGGAAAGAGATTGGCCGGTGATACAGTTTAGATGTTATGTGGGTAAGTGTATTTGTTGCCAAAATGTTCAGGAGCAACACCAGGAAAAATCAGCATGGGGGTGCAGAGGAATCACAAATACCATTATGAAGGAAGCAGAATTTTATTTTGTGCCATAGAAGAGCCAACGTAGCAGAGAGGAAATGAGTATCAGGTGAGGATTGAGGATACCATTGGGCCATGGAAACCCAATGGAAGGTGGCACTGGGAATACCACTCCTTTAATATTTCACTTACCTTGGAATTTCCACTACGGTCTTCATATGCTGGATTTGTCTTGATGCCATGTAGCTCACACATAGAAGGTCTTAATATATTGTAACTGAAAGCCAGGAGACCAAATTGAGTAAAGGGAAGTATGGTGAGGGACACATCCATTGCCCCTCACAGTCCCTTGGCTTCAGCCCACGGATTCCTTGGGCCACACAGTCCTTGGTGCTTGCTGTCACATACTGTACTCCTGCATTTTTTTCCCATTTGAGAAAAATGCATGTGTGTATTAGAATGGACATAAACCAAATTTAGTAGCAGGATATTGTAGGGAAAATTCAGGGGCAGATTCTAAGGTGGTCACTCTGCAAGTATCTTGAAAACAATGCAGTAATAACTAGACGCCAACACAGATTTGTCAAGAACAAATCCTGCCAGATTAATATTATCTCATTTTTTGATTGGGTAACTTTCCCGGTAGATGGTAAAAATGCTATAAATGTAAGATATCTTGATTTCAGCAAAGCTGTTCTTTTGCACTGATGCAAGTGAAATGTGACAATATGATAGATCTCAAAGAGGGGGCTGGATCTGTTAAATTTCAGAAAGCTAGCTTCAAGCATTTGTCTACTAGGCACTTCTAAGGTATGTTTTTTTGAGGGTGGGTGGGAGGGAGGGAGGAAGGAAAGCACCCAATCCAATTTGATTAGTGCTCCAGGCACAAATAGATTTGTAACTACTTTTTACTTTACTCACAAACTGAATCTCGCCATTCCACTTTGATCTGGATTACATATAGGCATGTGAAAAAGAAAGTACAACCTCTTTGAATTCCATGGTTTTACATATCAGAACATAATAAAAATCATCTGTTCATTAATAAGCCTGAAAATTAGGTAATACAACCTCAGAAGAAGAACAACACATGAAATACTACACTAATATTCAGTGCACAGTGATAATTGGTTGACCAACAGTCATGCATGTGAGTTGGGAGGAAGTTCTGCAAATATCTCAGTCACTGTAGGTCACTTTGCTATGGTTTCACAGGTTGAGGCAGCAGCAAATGGGGAGGACCAAGACTTGAACCAGTGCTCATAGGCATTCTTGTCCAGGTTGCCAAGCAAGGTGGGGTGAGAGAGTGCTATATCACTGGTAGAGCACATGCTATAAATGGAGATCAAGTCTATCTGACATCTTGAAGAGCCAATGCACCTCAGTGTGGACAATACTGTACTGGGCTAGATGGGGCAATGATCTCAGTGTAAGGCAGTTTCCTATTTTTCAAACTAAAAGAACATGGAGAGAGTCATTTTTGAAGGCCATAGTTCCCAGTACCTCCTCCGCCATGGCCATACTGCTGATTGTAGATGCTGAAGTCCAAAAAAGTGAGGTTTCCAAGCTCTGTTCCTAAGGTGGGTTTGCTCCACACCTGAAGAACAGGAACCCTTTGTTTGCAAGATGCCTTTCCTTAGCCTTCTTTGCTCTCATTACACAGCTTCTTTGGAGCTTGGGAGTTAAAGCACAACCAAATAGGTACATCGAAGATGTGGATCCATGTAGAGTTTGGCATGTGTCAACCTACTCATCTGATCATTCCACAATGCAGCACAACCCCTCTTTACGTGGGCTTATGCTCAAGTCATTATTTGACGGAGTTGGGGTCAAGCCTAGCTTGACATTCTCTTCTCCTAGAAAGTTAAGCACTGCCTAGGCTTGCACCATATTAGAAATATTTTTAAAGCACAGTGCAACATTACTTCTTAACTCTGAGAGCTTCTTTGAAAAAAGAGCCCCTTTAAAAAAGTAGTTAACATGAGGACCAGCTTGTGCTACACTGGAGAGAAAGGTGATCATACTTCCCTTTATCACGGCTTCAGGCGATCCAGCTTGTATAATGAAGCCAGTTACTTTATCCTTTTCCCCTTCCAGGGTAAACAACTGGCTAGAGTCTTGATTTTTAAATTGATGCTTCACACCCTAATAATTCTTCATTTTTAATTCTATCGTGGCCTGTTAGATGCCCAGTAATAAGAGGAAATGTAAGATAAACGGCTCTAATTACAGTGTCACGAAGGGAAACAATAAACATATTAAACTATGAAGGGATAATCGTTATCATGGCTTAAAGAAAAGATCAGGGTCTGCGGCAGACATTTCTAACAAGGTTCATTAACTGTCCTTACAGCTCTTGGAATATTTTAACTGTGGCAATTAACATAAAAATAGATTTAGCGACACCAGCTTCTCATTACTGTCAGCTTGTATTTGGGTTCATAAAACATAATTATAAATAAAATACATTTTCCTTCCTAATGCTTATTAAAAGGGGGATATTATACAGTTTCTCAGAGCTACTAATGATCAGCGCTTTAATTCAATATTGTAAATGACTGCATTCATGTGCACAAACATATACATACTAACTGCAAGTACTTTTCCTCATAGGATTACTCCATCACACCCTGTGATATCTTGTTTGGTTTTGCTATTTTCTCCCTCCCTCCCTCCGTCCCTCCCTTGCTTCCTCCTTTCCTTCTACATGGTTTTTCACACTGTGTGTGTATGTGGTGGGGAGATATGGATTGTGTTTGTGCTCTATAGTTTTATCCATCATATGATTGGGCACCTGAATTTTAATCCTAATAAAGTCAACAGCAGGTTTCCTTCATAGTTCCTATAAGAAGACCTATCCAGTTCAGTAAAATTAATGGAAGAATGTGAGTAGTTCATCTTCATATATTTGAGCCAGCTGTCTTTTCCCCTAT
This sequence comes from Pogona vitticeps, assembly GCF_051106095.1. NCBI lineage: Eukaryota > Metazoa > Chordata > Lepidosauria > Squamata > Agamidae > Pogona > Pogona vitticeps. Next base: position 250,788,926 of record NC_135784.1, on the reverse strand, counting down.
AGGAACATGGTACCTTCTTGATTGCATAAACTGACCATCTCCGATTAGTAAATGGACTGTGTAACTAAATTCACTTGTACTGCTTTGCAATAAACCAATGTTACCGACTTGCTGTTATCAGGCTTTCCCCCCAGTTCTCTCTAAATGTCATAGTACTTCTCCAACCTCACATAAAGAAATTTCCCTATTTTCCTTTTTCTTGTGTCTTCTCCAATTCATTTCTTTACCCCACAACCTTTTCACAACATTTCCTTGCCTCAAATGGCTTTCAAGCCCAGCACACAGATCAAAGTGCAAGCACTTCTGGGTTTTAGCATTAGAAACTGGAGCAGTATGAGTGTAAATACAGCCTGTGCCCTGATATAGCTCTTGGAAAGTTTAATTATACCAACTCTAAATGGAATATTTCTATGTCCATCAGCACTTTACTCTGGCATAATAGGACTGAATAAGCATTGTTGCTACATAATTCTCTTAGCCTCTTCAGCTTGGCATTTGAAAAAAAGATGGGAGAGTCTAATCATTATTTTTTTGGAAAATCAAAACATCTGATGAAAACTAAAATGTGTGTATTTATCTAAAAAATAAAACTGTGTATATATGTCTGTATGTAGGAATGTGAACTTTGCAACTCTTGCTCTTGGTAAGAAATCGAGGGGGAAAAGCTGTCTTTTCTCTTCACAGAAAGATTTCTTTGTATAAGAGGATTCTTTTCTCCTTTGCTGAAAAATCTTACATGAAACCTCATGTGATTTCTTAATGTTTCATCATGCTTTTTTTTCTAGAAGAAACAGCAATGTGTGCAGAATTATTACAATTCCTACACAAAATGGCATATTTCCTGAATTTCTTTTCCTGGAAACAGCATCAAGCTGCACAGAATTTGGCAGTTTCTTGTGGAAAAGAACAGACAGAAAAATGATTTTGGTGGGGATGGGTGAGTCTAATTTTTGCAGAAGCCAGGAAATCTTATTAATGTGGAGAAAGTCCCACTTGGGATTCTTATGGCATAGTGAGACTGGGAGAATAGCTAAAAATGAAATTTAAAGACAAAACAAAACTCCACTCTCTGTGTTCTTGTAAAGACACGCATCAGCTCTTGGAAAAGTTATTTTTTTTCTTAAGCAATTATTAGTGTTATAGTTCTGAGGCCCAAAATGTAGTTTCCATTATAGTAAAACAAAACTGGAAAAGTAACTCTTTACTCTTGAATGTACACACACATAATTATTTTCAATAGGTATCTGAATGCTATGAGTCATTGGCCTAGGGTATGAAACATATTCTGCTCCCATCCATGTCACAGTTGTTTCAAAGCCCTCAACAAAGCATGAGGCAATAGCTTGAAGCACTACACAAGCCAGCATTTGAACATGCAATATTTATTCTCTACATTTAGTGAGGACCACATCTGTACTGAACATACAACAATGACACTACAAAAAGGAGTTACATGTTCCCTTATTAAGCCATAAATATTATGTAATGGAGGTATATCTTATTGGGAAAAGGAGATAGTTACAAATGGCAAATTATTTGTAATTAGTTATCCCTATGCTCTTATCTCTATATGTATGATGTGTGACGTGAATATTTTGAGCACTTATAAATTGTTATTATAGTAACACTATTTCACCCTATTTCTGAATTAGCTTTAGCTGGATTTAGGCATTCAACATGACTGTGTCTTCAAATCATGTCCAGTAACCCAGGATGAGTGTATGTGGAAACCTTTTGAAGACTGTTGCAGAAAAACAAAGTTAGAAGAGGAATCCAACAGGGTGTCCTGGTGCCAACAGAACACATAATGCCCAAAAATCCTTTTAAAAAACAAAATAATGCTCTTGGTTTTTCTCACACTTCACGTTCCAGCTATATATCCAAATACTCCATATATCTGAAGCTAAGCACACTTGTATGTATAATGTAACACAAACAGCCATAAATAATGAGTGATGCATTCCCATCCTGTGTTAAATCCAAGATTCTCAAAACACTTTGTAGTCATTCATGTTTCTGTGTTCTCAAAACCCAGCTGAATCCCTCTTTAGGGAACAGTAAATTCAAGCACAGAATACAGAAATGATTTGTGAAGTGTCAAGCAATGAGTTAGAAGCCCATCCAGAAACACAAACGAGAATTTCTGATTTTCAGCCTTTCCATTAAGCCACCAGTTCTTTTCTCTGTCCCTAGCTTGAGGGGAACTTGGTCAAACAGGAATAAATAAAGTAAGCACATACTGTAGGAAAAGTGGGGGAAAGGAAGTGTGGGAAGGAAGTGTGGGAAGGAACAAAGGAAAGAACGAAGATAAGATCAATACTACGGCAGAATTATTCAAGAGTAAGTGGTACATTATTATCAAAGGTTTATCATATACCTTTGTCAGGGGTTTTGTAGGTTTCTAAAATCTCGAGGGGGTTCTCCATAAATAGATGTGTTGCAGGTGGCGGGATTGGCAAGGGAATGTAGCTGGTGCCCTCATCCCATTTAGTTTATATACAAAGAGAATGCTCCCACTTACAATTATATCAGTGCTACTTTTCCATGATTTTACTGTACTGATATAAGTTACATCATTACATTATATCAGTGCCATTTTTTTTCAGAATTCAAAAATATTCAGAATTTACTGAATGCTGCCATATTCAGATAGATCCAAACATATCCAAATTCAAATCTGATGGTTCTGCATTTCTGTAATAATATTTCCTAATATTTAGTCTCATTTACTCGTACAGATTAGAAAGCAAAAGGCTAGGTTTCTGCTTACTAGAGGAAGACGCGAAAGTGGAACCTATTCCCATGGTATCCTGGAGTGATTTCTTGAGAAATGAAACTTAATGATACTCTGGTCCCAATAGCAGTAGGGAGAGGGAACTTAGTGTCTCTTCATTGGGGTTGCCATGGGCTTCCCAAGGAAGGGGATCTGGGTGTGACAGCAAAAGTTTTAAATGATGTCTGTCTACACCAATGAAATCTAGAAGCAGGCACAGACAGAAATCTAGAAGCAGGCACAGACAGAAGAAGATATTATTTCACATTGGTTCTTTCCAATTGAAAATTGTGCATAGCTGTTTATAAATTATCTGAGCATTTGCTGTTAGGTCATGCTGTACTGCAAGCCTGCACTGCAACAGTTTTCTGTGTTCTTTTCTGAACTCTCAACTTACGCTTACATTCTCCATCTCTCATTGTACAGTGGTGCCCCGCATAGCGACGATAATCCGTTTTGAAAAAATGATCGCTATCCGGATTCGTCACTATGCAGGACTAAAAACCCCATAGGAACGCATTAAAACAGGTTTAATGCGTTCCTATGGGGGGAAAACTCACCGCTATGCGGAAATCCTCTATACGGCCACCATTTTTGCCATCCGGTATGCGAGGAAAGCGTGCGAAAATGCTGGGGGGGGGCATTTTTTCGGCGGCCATTTTTGAACCGCCGATCAGCTGTTTTTAAAACATTGCAATGCGAAGATCAGTAAGTGAAACGCTTACCGATCATCGTAATGCGATTTTTAGCCATTGAGAACATCGTTATGCGATCAAAAAAAAAGATAGCAAAAATGCATCGCTATGCAGATTCGTCATTAAACGGGGCGCTCGCTATGCAGGGCACCACTGTATATTGTTTACTTAATATAGTTAGGAATAAGATGTAGGATTATCAGACTCATTGCTAAAGAAATTATAAATCAACAAGGAATTGTTAGATTAGATTTAGGCCTCTTTGGGGTATATCAGGAAGAGAAATACAATTTTGTTATATATAGGCAGATATATTAAATTAATAGATTTTGAAGTCCAAATATGTGCATTTGTGATTTTCATTGGAAGAGTTTGTACTCTGTTGTAGCAGTATCCGATCCTCCTCTTCTTTGGGTAGAGTCTGCAGGCAGCATGAAATGTGGGTGTAGTAGAAGAAGTAGGCATTTGGGGAAGGCTTCAGGAATGCTTCCTGCACCCATCACAGTAGCTTCTACTAAGAGGAGGGTGAGAAGGAGAGGAAAAGGACAGCTTTCAACTGCTATTATGAACCTTCCCCCCCCAACAAAATCTGTCACCTAGCTGCGTTGTTCAGCACTGACACTATGAAAGAGGAGCAGGCAGCAGTAAAGGGCGTGTGTCTGCCAAGGGCTATTTTTGATACCATACTCACAGAGTAAATCCTAGGCATGTTTACTCAGAAGTAAGCCCCACTGAACTAATTCAGACTTAATTTTCAGTAAGAGCTGATAAGATCACAATGCAAATAACACTGTGCCTCTGAAAATATGATCAAGTAGCTGCTGTGTTCATATTGTCGAGTCCAGGGTTATCCCAAAACATTTTCAGAAGTGCTTCTGGTATGCAGTTGTGCAAATGGCGGAGTGCAAAATGCTTATGAAGGGCAAAGGCTTTTTGCAGTCTAAGCCCACTGAAGAATACAAACAGCCTATGCAGGTTTATACAAAGAAATGAGACAGATATTTGCTTCTGAACAGATTTGTCGCATTTGAGAGTTCATCGGCTTTTGCATCTAAAGAGTTAAGTGTGTATTTGTGAGGATGTCAATCATCATCAGTCAGTCAATCATGCAACTAATTCCTTTAGGGGTCACGGTTTCAACAAGGACAACAGTTGACAGCAGAGCTGACAGACCGAGGCCTACCACCTAGATAACAGTTTGTTAATACCAAGCCTTTCCTGCACAAACAGATGGTAGAGTCCATTCAGTATAAACTAATCCCTCAGGCAATTTTTGACATTCTAACCCAAACAGTTCCTGAATGAGGGACGGGGTAGATGGGAGGGAGGGAAATAAAGCTTCTTAGGTTTCACTGCTTGCTATTTTTCTTAATAATTGCCACATTTCACACTTAATCCAGATCCTGTGTTGACATATTTCAACATTAAAGGAGAGGGCTTCCCACGGTTATTTAAATACAGTATTTATCTGCACAGAGGCAACAAACTTAAAATGCATGAAAACAGACACACACACACACACACACACACACATTTTGCTTAGTGAAATGCCTTATTTGCTGCAGAAGAACAATGGTGATAATGGGAAGAATCAATGTAAGTTATCTGCCTTGAACTGTGCACAAAGCACCATAGGCACTGTTGTAAAATAAAAGTAACCGTGATAAATTCATTGGTTACAGTGGGACAATTTGTACTGCTCTGGAACTGAAACCTGCAAGTTGCAATTGCCTTTTTGAATAGCTTCAAAATAGTTTCCTTATTTTTTTACCTGCAACCTTCCCAGTAGCTGGGAATGGATTTCCCAAGGAACAACAAAATTGTTTTTTACTATCTTGTTATAGTACAAAGTATTGTCCTTTCACCTGATCTTGAATGATCAGTTAAGACACACTTGGGTTGTTTTTGTTTTGGTTTTCAAGAAGATCAGGTCTTGGCACAGATGCAAACATCCAGAATTAGTTACAGTGGTGCCTCGCTTAACGACGATAATCCGTTCCAAGAAAATCGCTGTTAAGCGAAAATATCGCAAAGCGAAATTAAAAACCCCATTGAAACGCATTGAAAACCATTCAGTGCCTTCCAATGGGGTAAAAACTCACTGTTCAGCGAAGATCCTCCATACGGCGGCCTTTTTCGGTGCTTGTATAGCGAGGAATCCATCCCTAAGCACAGCGGGAAGCCATTTTAAGCACCCGGTGGCCATTTTGAAAACCCGACAACCAGCTGTTTTTGATCGTCATAAAGCGAAAATCGGTTCCTGAAGCAGGGAACCGATCATTGCTAAGCGAAATTCCCCCATTTAGACCATTGTTATCGCAAAACATCATTGTAAAGCGGATTCGTCGTAATGCGGGGCTATCGTTAAGCGGGGCACGACTGTATTATGAATTGCTTGCCTTTATGGACCATTGTTGGGAGTGTGGCTAGCTGAAGGGTCACAATGAGCACCTGCCTTCTGAAATTTACCACTACACCAGCAATTCTCCATCAGTGTCATCCATTTTCAAGTGCTGATGTCCTTCCTGACAATCTGCATATTCACACCCTCAAAGACAGAAGGGAATATTGTTCTATAGTACCAAAATTATCAGACTTACTCCAGCTTCATATTTATCAGACAATTTCCTTATTGAATTTGGGAGCTGGACAAGGTTGCCCTCCTCTCTCAGGCTTTTAATGACAGCCAATGGGCAATTTCTCTTACAAAGTGTTTCACTTGCCAACTCAATCTTGGTTTTTATTGCTGCATTATTGGAGACTTTGCTGTTTTATGCTTTTTAAGGTGATGTGAAAGGTGGCAGGTGAACATATATAAACAATCACATACATGAATTCTACAATCATGAAAACATGTTAATTAGTCTGTTCAAATTTAGGAAATGGTGAATTTGTAATTTCAGAAATATCAGAATGTATCTGTTCAAACAATTTGTAATTTCAGAAGCAATTCATCCTCACAATCAGTTTTGTAAATATCTGGGGTTGCGGGATGATCTGGAACATTGATTACAGCTTTTAATTAATTGCAGCAATGTGACTCTTATTATTTTTAGATTGGCATTGGCTGAGTTTTATAAAACCCTATCATATACTACTCACAGCAGAGACACAGAGACACAGTCGTATTTCATAAATGTCATGTAAGGGCTGTAAAAAGATATCCCTAGAACCAAAAATGAATCTGTAAAAGGATTTGTATCATTTTGAGGCAGCAAGACTATAACATTAATGGATCTAAATCCATAATAGGATACAGTTTTCACATGCTTTTTCTTCTGTGGTACATTCTTACAACCAGGTACCAGTAAACTGTCAGCTTAAAAAAGCAAGACTTTTTATAATCTCCCAGCTTCACAAATGGTTTACAGTACTGAATTAATAGAATGAAGTATTTATGGCCATTATTCTGATCTTGAATTATATAAGCAGGCCTTCTGTTGTTCTTTTTTTAAAAAATCCAAATTCTCCAATAATAATCCATATTCTCTTCCAAGAGAACTGGAATTATGTGACCTGAACAAACTGTGCTTACGAAGCAAATTGTGGATATCTATATCCTGCTTGTACTAACCACGGAAGAGCAGTGAAATACGTATACACTGATATCTGTTTTGGAAATTTCATCAAATATTGCCAACCTTCTTTGACATGCACCTTCATTGCCCGGTCTGCTGACGAGGCTCTTTGGCAGCACAGGCCGCCATTATCCTGTTCCTGGGATAGTATGAGACATTGCAGTCTCACAAGAGTAACTTGAAAAGGGAGGGGGAAGGAGTAGTATATTTAAAGAAGCTTCCCACCTACCTTGGGTCTCTTCCTTTCGGACATCGAGGGAAGATGGAACGCTGAGGCTGTTCTTAATCCTTTCTGCATCACTCGGGTTTGGCAGTCTTGCTTGGACGGGGGGTTGCATTGGCGCCCCCCCCCCCCACATTTGCTTATGGTGCTCTGCCCCTGTTGCGGGCAATAGCACAAAGACAATTTCATTTAATTCTTTGTATTAATCAAGGAAGGAACTAGTCGACCGGAAGAGCATTGGGGGCAAGGGCGGTTGTTGGGGCCAGGCGAGCGCCCGCTCACCCACACATTCTTTGGGTGCTCAATTGTCTTGACGTGATGGTTAAAATGAATAATGAAATAAATAAGAGGGAAGAAAGAAGCTTGCTTGTAGGACGCAACGATAAGTTGAGCCGGGACTAGAACCAAGCGACAAAGGGCGCGCGCGCGCACGTGCACAGTTCCCCCCACCTTAGGAGATCATAGTGTTGCAAGAATAAATGATTTATTTAGAATCAAGTGCAAAACCAATTACTGATCCTGGGAGACCAGCATACTTAATGGGAGTTTACTAGGTTGATAAGGCTGTAATTTAATTTTGGGGTAGGAGTGCACAAAGTATTTTATATTTTTAACGGAAGGAGCTTAATTGGTCAAGAATTACAGTATTTTAGGACAGTATATTGAATACAGCGTCCAGTAGTTAGCTAATTAATTCTAGCAGTATAATTTTAATTACTTCATTTAGTTAATATGGACACAAATTGATTCTGAAGTGTCTGATTTAAAACTGGTTAATAATAATAATATTGATAATTAGATTACAGTGGTGCCTCGATTTATGACCATAATCCATTCCAGAACATGGGCGTAACTCGAAATGGTCGTAAGTCAAAGCACCATTTCCCATAGGAATGCATTGGAACGTTATTAATCTGTTCCAGAAGAAAAAAGATGCAATTTTAAACAATAATAATAAAAATAAAACACTACAAGCCCCATAGGAACACGTCGGGGCCAGAAAAAAAATTACCAAAACCAAAAAGACACAGCCAGCCCCATCGGAACACAATGGGGCTGGGAAAAAAACCCACAAAACAACCCCCCCAGACACACAGCCAGCCCTATCAGAACGCGATAGGGTTGGGGGAAAAAACACAAAACACCCCCCAACACACACACAGACACATAGCCAACCCCATCGGAATGCAATGGGGCTGGGAGAAAAACACACCAAAACACAAAAAACATCACAGCACAGAAATATAAACCCCCCCCATGCAAAACAAAGTAAATGTACTTACTCAGGAGCAGAAAGCAGCTCCAGGCAGTCTGAAGCCTCCTCTGACCACTCACTCTAAACATTTGGGGTAAAAGAGCTACAAAGAAGCAGCCTCTTCGCCTACCAATGATTAGCAAATTTGAATTCCCCGCCTTTTCCCCCTGCCTTTTTCCGGTTGCAACTCAAGGCTCTGGCCACAAGTCGAAGCAAAACTTTGTGGCTGGAGCTGGTTGCAACTCGAAATGGTTTGTAAGTCGAGGCACCACTGTAATTAAATTTAGATCTGGGGAGCAGAGAACTGGGGTTCCATAAAGTGCACTGGTGGGAAGCTTAGAGTGGCTTGAGGAGGTTTTTTTCATTTTGGCATTGCTAAGTAGTAATTACAGGGTAAGGTTGGCAACTAGGCAGATTAATAGACACACACACACACACACACACACACACACACATGTCTATATATATAGACATATATATATATATATGTCTCTATATATAAAAGATTGATTAAAATTAATTATTATTTAATTATATATAGGATGGTAAGGAGGAAATACCTAATTAGCGATAGTTATATAGCTGTGGTGGCTAGTGGTAATGTTACTGGGAGATTGGATTGGAGAGGCTGGAATGGCTTTTAGGAAGGGTCAAGGTAATAAAAGGCAAGTTGCCTGCAAAGAAGCATGTAGCCCCCCCAAGTTTCTCCTCCTCAATAATCTTCTGATGAGGAGGCGTGGCCCATATGGCATTAGCGCCATAAACAAACAAACAAACAAACAAACAAACAAACAACAAGAAATAATAATAATAACTCATCGCATAACTCATGACCTCTTTCTTTCTCCCTTACTGTTTTATGTTTTGTGTTTTTGCACTGTATTGTAGTGTTTTATGATTTAGAACTGTTATTTACATTTTTATTGTACTATTTTAAGATTGTTTGCCGCCTAGAGTGGTCCTCGTTTGACCAGATAGGCGGGATATTAAATAAATAAATAAATAAATAAATAAATAAATAAATAAATAAATAAATAAATAAATAAAGAAGAAGAAGAAGAAGAAGAAGAAGAAGAAGAAGAAGAAGAAGAAGAAGAAGAAGAAGAAGAAGAAGGCATTAGAAGCTGAGAGCAGTTCGAGATACCACATCACTCAGAGAGCCACAATCTCACTCCTTCAACAGTTATGCCTCAGTGCTGGAGCGAGGAGAAAGAGCAAAGTTACAATCCATCTGAAAGTGGGCAGTCAGCTGCTCAGAGGTAGAGCTGGCAGGATATTGGGGAGGAAGCCATTTGTGTGAAGGATCTCAAACTGTCTACAGTGGTGCCCCGCTTGACGATTACCTTGCTTTACGATGAAGTTTTTGCGAACATTTTTGCGATCGCAAAATGATGTTTTAAATGGGAAAAATTGCTTCACGATGATCAGTTCCCTGCTTTGGGAACCGATTTTTCGCTTTACGATGATCAGAAAACAGCTGATCGTTGGGTTTCAAAATGGCCACCCGTTGTTTAAAATGGTTCCCTGCTGTGCTTAGGATGGATTCCTCACATTACAGGCAGCAGAAAATGGCCACCCTATGGAGGATCTTCAAAGGACACTGAGGTATTTTGCCCATTGGAATGCATTGAGTGGTTTTCAATGCGTTTCAATGGCTTTTTCATTTCGCTTGATGAGGATTTCGCTTAACAGCGATTTGAACGGAACAAATTATCCTTGTCAAGTGAGGCACCACTGTATATCAGATATAGCACGTGAGTTTGAGGCTGCACCTAACATATTCACAATGTTCCCTGCCCAGCACACCAGCACCTCATGTGTTAGAGCTAGGGCACAAAGAGATATCAACAAGGACCCAGGAGGTGGCAAGAAGGCGAATAGAGGAGGGGGTTCTTTTAACTTAGGGGCCCAGTCCAATTCAGGTCTAAGCATTGGAGAATTGGTTGCTGGACTATTCACGGCATGCAGATGCACAGTATTTTGGGCTTTTATTTTCAAGGCTCTTATTATATTTATGGGGCCTTGCCAATGAGCTGTTCCATTTCCTGCACTGCATTTGAGTGGTTCAGTTCATTTTGGAATGGAAGTTCAGGGGCAGAATAGGTTATGAGAGTATTACCCTTTGTTTGGATGACTATCCTTTTGTGGTGGAAACTGTGACAAACCCAGACCTACTGGGATCTGCCACACGTTAACTAAGCTGCCACCAACCATTCCCTGTAAGAAGTCACACAGACCAGGGATGGATTTTCAAACAATAAAAAGAATAAGGTTTATTTAAATACACACAGGGAAAAATAAAACGATCAGGTGAATAAGATAAAGTAACGTGGCTTATTCTCACTCACACATACACACAGTTTGGTTCACACAGAACCCTTAACTTGAAGCACAGACCCTGAACCTATCAGTTCTGGCTAACCAACAGACACCTGAACCTATCAGGTTGGTACTCTGACACACAGCAGTACCCTGTCTGACACACAGACTCCCACACCAGCTTCTTCTTCCCAGCTGCTGCTTCGTCACATCCCAGCGTCTCACAGTCTGTCTCAGCATCTCCTCTTCACCACACAGGCATCACATATTTATACAGTACAGCCCCTCCTCCTGATGTCCCGCCTTCCACTCCCCATAGGATGGAACTTTCCCTCCAAACCCATGACAGACAGGTAACATCAGTGCTGTTATGTAACACCTCCCCTCTTTATAAGTTGTTTTGTAGGGGGAAAGCTAAGGTGCTTTTCACCAAAAAAACAACCTGTATAAAACATACAACAACAGTTATACATACCCTATAATACTTACATATACTTACACTCCAAGTTAAACATAGCAAATAGGCATTTCAAACATTTACCATATACAATACATCAATTTACCTTTATTAATACCAACCAAATTCAAAACCAGGTACATTTTAACTTTTTGTTTTCATTATATACATATAGTCCATGTTCTTTCGCCGTCTTCAGTCTTCAGGTCTTCTTGATAAGGCGTCAGCAACACAGTTCACTGACCCTCTGACCACCTTCACTTCAAAGTCATAGTCCTGTAAGTTCAAAGCCCACCTCATAAGTTTGCTATTGTGGGTTTTCATTGTCTTTAACCATTGCAATGGTGAATGGTCAGTACACAGAACAAAATGTCTTCCCCAGATGTAAGGCTTGGCCTTCTGGATCGCGTAGACTATGGCCAAACACTCCTTCTCCACGGTTGCCATATGTCTCTCACCTTTTTGAAGTTTCCTACTCAGGTAGGACACCGGATGTTGGTCACCATTCTCATCCTCCTGGCACAGAACTGCTCCTACCCCGCTGTTAGACGCATCGGTGTAGATGATGAACTCCCGGTCGAAGTCTGGAGCGCGCAGCACAGGATAGTTGATTAACGCCTCCTTCAACCTCTGGAACGCCGCCTCACAGTCGCTGGTCCACGGGATGCGGTCATCAGCCGTCTTCTTAGTCAGATCGGTCAGCGGAGCCGCAATCTCGCTAAACCTCGGGATGAACTTTCTGTAGTAGCCCACCAACCCAAGAAATGATTTGACTTTTTTCTTGGTGTTGGGTCTAGGCCAATCACGAACAGCTTCTATTTTGGCCTCCAGGGGTTTTATCATTCCTCCCCCTACCATGTGACCTAAGTATTTTATTTCTGGGCTACCCAGCTGACACTTGCTGGCCTTTACTGTTAGCCCTGCTGCACTTAACCTCTGCAGCACTAACTCCAGGTGTATCAGGTGATCTTCCCAGGTATTACTGAAGATCCCTATGTCGTCAATGTAGGCCACTGTAAAGTCACTGAGCCCTGCCAAGGTCTGGTCCATCAGCCTTTGGAATGTGGCTGGTGCATTTCTGAGACCAAAGCTCAGGACTCGAAACTCATAGAGACCAAAAGGGCTGCAAAAGGCAGTTTTTTCTTGATCCCTGGGATCAATTCTTAATTGCCAATATCCCTTTACCAGGTCCAATGATGAGATGAACCGACAACCCCCTATGGTTTCAATCAGGTTGTCTAGCCTGGGCATTGGGTAGGCATCAGGAGTGGTTACACGGTTTAATTTCCTGTAATCGACACAAAACCTAATGCTCCCATCAGGCTTGTCCACAAGGACTATCGGAGAGGACCAAGGACTAGAAGAGGGGACGATTATGTTCTCCCTCAGCATCTCGTCCAGCTCCTTCCGCACCTTGTCCCTATAGGGTCCCGTTACTCGGTATGGGGATACTGCCTGCGGGGGTGCATCCCCTGTGTGGATCCGATGCATCACTCCCTTCACTATCCCCGGCTTGTTGGAAAACACCTGTTGATATTTCCTAAGCAGCATTTTTAGTTCTTGCTGCTGGTCCTGGGTGAGTGCAGGACTGATCTTTACCTCCTCTGGGTTGTATTTTACTTCCCCTCTACCCTCCCAGAAGGGTAATTCAGCTTCCTCACTCTCAGCTGCTTTTATAGCAAATAGAACCCTCTGTTCCCCTCTGTAGTAGGGTTTTAGGGCATTCACATGAACCACCCTCCTTGCTTGGTTCTCCTCCTGCTCTATTAGGTAGTTCAGATCTGACATCTTGGAAATGACCCTATATGGTCCTGCCCATTTGAGCTGCAGCTTATTCTCTCTGCAGGGCCTAAGCCAAAGCACTTCCTCCCCTGGGTCAAAGTGCCTCTCTCTAGCTTTGTGGTCATACCATGTTTTCTGTCTGACCTTCTGAGCTTGCAGGTTTTCTGCTGCCAGCTCTAGATTTCTCCTTAGGTCATTCATCAAGGTGTCTATGTAAGTCACAACGTCTTGTGGGTCATCCTGGGTGATCTGCTCCCAATTTTGTTTGATCAAATCAAGGGGCCCTTTCACCCCTAAGTGTGCAGCAAACATGTCAGAGTGACCCCTTTGTAAGATCATGGGGCGATACCTTTCAGGTACCACCAGCTGACTTCTGATCCCATCTCCCCCTTTCGAGATATTCCTCAGAATTTCTCTATATAAAATCCCCTTTTTCTCCAGAAATCTCACTGGGGTTTCAGGTGTCAGCTGGGCGTCAGTCACCTGTTCAAAACACTTTTGGAGAGTGGCGTCTGCCTTTTGCTCCTGTCCAAATCTGCTGTCTGTGGTTAAGGTTTCCACCACAGCTTCTGAACTCCCCCCACCTGCTTCCGTCTCTGGCTCATCATTACCCCCCTGAACTGTCTCTGTGGTGGCTTGTGAGCGTGTAATCACTAGCACCCGTTTCACATGTTCAGCCAGGTCATTTCCCACGAGCACGGCTGCTGGCAGAGTAGATAAAATCGCTATCCGCCAATCTCCCCTCCAGCCTTGAAAGTTGACAGGTACCTCTGCTACTGGCAGAGAGATTATCTGCCCCTCAATCCCTGCCACCTTCATGCTCTCATTTGGGATTATAAACTCCCTAGGGATGATATCTGGATGGCATAGGGTTACTTGGGAACAAGTGTCCCGCAGCCCCCTATACTGACGGTCAAGTATTCCTACGTCCACCCCTGCTGTCTCAAACAACTGAGAATCTGTTTTTACCAGCAAGCAGCGCTTTACCTCCCCAAGAGGACCATTTTCCTCAGCCTGATCAGCAGAGGTAGCTGTTCCAGACTGAGTAGTCATGGCAACAGGCTCCCTCTGTGACAATGAGCTTTGCTCTTTCTGGACACAGAACACAGCTTTTGGCTTGGTCCCACTAGAATTCTGAGGCACCATTCCTTTTAGCTGCTTTAATTTCTCACACTCTGAGATCAGATGACCCTTTCCCTGACAGAAATAGCATTTTCTAGTGTATTTGGATTCTCTCTCCTCTTGTTTCGGTTTTCCCTCCAAATTCTGAGGGCTTGGTTTCATGCCTGAGGGCTTCCCTTCACCATGGGCCCCTCCCCCTTGCTGGCTTTTCCCTGGTCCCTGAGAGTACTTGCTGTAGGTTTCTTTGGGTTTACCTACAGATTTCCCCTCACCCAAGGGCTTTCTTATTTGGGAGATAAAATCCGCGATTTCTGCGGCTGCTGCCACAGATTTCGGTTTCCTTTCCCTCACCTGGAATTTCAATTCCCCCTGCAGGACTGAATAGAACTGTTCCAGGGCTATCAAGTCTTTAAGCTGCTCATAGGTCTCTATTCCCTCCTGCGATAGCCATTTCTCAAGCAGCCTCACCAATTGGGCCCCCACTTGGGTAAAAGTCTGCTCTGGCTTCTTGGTTAGGGACCTGAATCTTTGTCTCAGCTGCTCTGCATTTATCCCATGTCTGGCAAACACCAGTTTTTTAAACTCTGCAAAATCTTTCATCAGTTCCTCAGGCATCTCGGCATAAACCTCAGCCAGGCTACCACTGATTAAAGATCGCATGATGGTCATCTTCTCAGTTTCCCTCACTGAGAAGTCCACAAACGCTCTTTCCACTAAGGAAAAGAACACCTCAGGACAATCTCCCTTGTGGTACACAGGGAATTTCTTCAGGTCAGCTTTAGACAGTTGGCCTCCCTCAGAATCCCTATTATTATTATTGTTCTGGTTCATCAGTTCCAGTTTTCTTAATTCAAACGCCATTTTCTCTCTCTCCATTCTTTCTTCAAATTGCCGCTGTTTCTCTCTTTCCCTTTGCTCCATTTCCCTCACCCTCAGTTCATGCTGTTGGGCTAGGAGTATTTTCCTGAGTTCTGGGTCCTGCTCTCCTGTGCTGTCACCTTGCACTGAGCCAAATTCATCCTCAGAACCTTGGTCAATCTGGGGGTCTTTCACTTCACTCATTTCGGCCATCTGGCTTCGAGTCAAGGGCATAATCCCCCCTCAGAACAGGCTGCTTTAAAAAGTCAAGCCTCAAAATAAAACGACCACTTTTTTTTTTTCTTTTTGCCTCAGAACCAGCTCTCCCCAGAGATTGCTGCTGTTCTTCAGCACTAAATTGCAACAGTATCGAGTCAGAGCCTACCCCCCTCTGCTGGGCCTCTCAGCTGGCAAGCTAGCTCGCTGTTGCTACGCAGTTTTGCCTCAGCGTTTTCCCGCCAAAACTAGGCTGCCTCAGAGCACCTTAATCTAAGTCTCCCCAGTTGGCACGTTCTTCTACTAGCGCACCTCCCCGTGAGGTACACCTAGAAGATTACCTACGCGCCTCAGACTGTCCCTGACTAGACCCCCCTTGCTCTGGGCACACTTGCCAAGGCTTTGCTGGACCACTGGACAACTGGACCAGTCGTATCCCACCCGCTGGACACCAATCAATGTGACAAACCCAGACCTACTGGGATCTGCCACACGTTAACTAAGCTGCCACCAACCATTCCCTGTAAGAAGTCACACAGACCAGGGATGGATTTTCAAACAATAAAAAGAATAAGGTTTATTTAAATACACACAGGGAAAAATAAAACGATCAGGTGAATAAGATAAAGTAACGTGGCTTATTCTCACTCACACATACACACAGTTTGGTTCACACAGAACCCTTAACTTGAAGCACAGACCCTGAACCTATCAGTTCTGGCTAACCAACAGACACCTGAACCTATCAGGTTGGTACTCTGACACACAGCAGTACCCTGTCTGACACACAGACTCCCACACCAGCTTCTTCTTCCCAGCTGCTGCTTCGTCACATCCCAGCGTCTCACAGTCTGTCTCAGCATCTCCTCTTCACCACACAGGCATCACATATTTATACAGTACAGCCCCTCCTCCTGATGTCCCGCCTTCCACTCCCCATAGGATGGAACTTTCCCTCCAAACCCATGACAGACAGGTAACATCAGTGCTGTTATGTAACAGAAACAACACCGGTCACTGCTGATTTATATTGGACACCTTCCTAACAATAGCGCATGAGTTGGGGTTGATATTAGCTGGGGAAGAGACAGAAGGGCCAGCTGTGGCACTTACTTTCATGGGAATAGAATTAGTCAATAGGCAACAAGCCTCCAGGTTGCCAGGGGAGAAACTGGAAACCCTTAGGTTTCGGAAATGTCTACTTTTTCATCGAACCCAGGTTGCAAAGGGCATGCGTTTAGAATTACAAATTACCAGCTTAGCTGATGCACTATCATGCCAACAGACCGATCGGGTTAGGGAGTTAGATGCAGGAGCCCAGGAATTCCGAGAGGCTGTTCCCATGGAGGTTTGGCAAATCCGCATGTTGATGTAGATAGCGTGATAGCCTTGTACCCTGACTCGAGGATGCTAAACTGGTATTTTTCAGCAAACATAAGATTTCAGGAGTTTAGAAACCTAATGGTATGGGATCTGATTTGGCCGTTCCGGTGGAGCACTTGCATCAGTTTATAGTTTATTCACATAGGAAGGAACTGTTGATGGGATCCATAAGAGGCAAGTTGTCAACAATGACTTTCAGGCCCCGACTTGGGGATAGTAGGAGCATATCTCTTACTTAGGCATTAGGAAGCTGTTTGCAGGCTGGACTAAAGAAAGGAGTTGGGTCTAGGATACAGGGTACCCATATCCCTTGCATTGTAAAATTGATCATAAATGGCTTACTGTCTGTAGGGATGGGTACGAGGCAGTGTTCTTTAGGGCAGCATCACTGTAATGTAAGTTGATGCATTAAGGTTTCGTGAACTAGTACCTAGAGGAAAGAGTGACCTGACCAAGTTAGCACTACAGTAGCAGCACACTAGGCGAGAGGATACTATGGTCAGGTCGCACATTCATCAATCCAAGGTGACCAGCAAGGTGGAGGTGGCAATCTTATTCTAGCACCATGTTCTATAGTGGAGCTATGCCCAGTATGAGTGGAAGGTTCCTATTTGATAGTCTGGGGGCATTGACAGGATTACTTCCTTGTGTACTATGACGTTCTTCTTTAACAGAGTATCAATCATGGGTGATGATAGACATGGCATTGCATTAGGTGGGAATTTTAGGGTTGAAAGTCTGCTGCACATCCAACTGCAGCCACCCTAGTCTTCCATCCTGAAGATATTCAAAGGCTTGGAAGGTAGTCATTCAATAGCTTATTGTGAATATGTCAGAACACTCCCTCATGTCTGGGCAGGTACCTGGGTGTTTTTGTTTTGTTTTGTTTTGTTTTTGTTGTTTCAGGTCCAGTAGTGATGGCAAGGTGGCTACACTTTATGGTGATCAGCAGCATTTATGTTTTAATACACTTGGGAGGTAATGGCCGGGCCTGTATAGTTGAACGGCCTTGATCTTGATGCACTATGTGACCTCAGACAGATGAGGGAAAATGGCCCTGTTATGCCCATTTTATGGTCCACAACCATCCCGAGGCTTGCGTGGAGAACAGAATGCCGAGTTCAGCGAGCAGGTTAACACTGCGCGGAGGAGTGTTAACAGAAAAATACGCAGAGCTGGATGTAATGGCCGTGGATAGGTGAATGGTCACCAAGAGATTCACGCTTGGCCCGAGCTCTTTTGGAATGCCCAGTGCGTTAACACTGCATGGAAGTGTCTACAGTGATGTGTATCAGGCAGTGCTCAATGGCCTTGGATTGGTGAATGGTCACCAGAATCTGCATGGAAAGGCCTGAACTGTGCTGGCATGGCCAGTGGGTTAACACTGTGTGGAAGAGTGTTAACGGTGAAGTGCATCGGGCACTGTACACTCGTCTTTGATTGGTGAATCGTCACCGCGGAATGTGCATAACTTGACCGGAGAGCATTAAGGACATCCAGGGGGACCTGCCTATGAAGCCTTGGAGGCTTGTTGGCGGGCATGGGACTTAGTGTTGCTAGTCCCTATGCTGTGGTGGGTAGTGTGAATAAAACAGGTTTCGGTGAGTCCCCCTCACAACCACAGGTAATGTATAGCTCATCTGATCTCCCAGTGCTGTGGATCGCACAATTACAGTGCTTGGGGGAAAAGATCTGCTGGGGCCACTCCTGGACCAACAGTCAACAAGAAGGAGGGGACTTGAGGTCTGGGTGTGGTCAAATTTGGGCCAGCTGGGTTCTTGCTGTCTTCAGGACTGCGAGAGCTTGTGGCTTGGGACTCGCCCATAGTTTGGTAGGGGTCCATTGAGACCCCTCTGCAGAACCTGATTCTGTATTATGACAGGATCCCCCTTTTTCATGGAGGATAATTATGAATATTCAGTAAAGTGTGGCCCATGTTTATTCCATAACAGTTGTCTCGTGTCTTTATTCCAGGGTAAGGGAATAATGGAATTTGGGCTAGATCCATTTTCTTTCAGAAAAAAGAAAGCAAGCTGAAATGATGTTGAGTTCCACACTCATCATACATTCTGGCAGATAGGCATAATCTATGGCTCATTCAGAGTGCTGATAAATAAATTACTCTGCTTATTAGAAAATCATGGCATACATTTGCTGTTTCTAAGCTACTTTTGAAATCTGCCTATTCAAAACATGTAGAAATTGTATCCATTAAAGTTGTTTTGCAATGTGCAGATATCATCCTTTTACTTTTATGCTGAACAAATAAAATCCTCAATAGCAGCTGTATGCGAACTGTTTAGATGTGTTTAACTCTGCATTGAGTTTGGACAAGCAACTATTTGGACTGAGACTCAGAATAATAATAATAACCTTTGAATTGCAGAGCTAGAAGGGATCCCATGGATCATGGAGTCCAGCCCCTCTCAAGGAGGCACAATGGGGAATTGAACTCCCAATGTCTGGCTCCTAAGCCACTGAGCTATCCAGCAGTTCTGAATCCCCCTAGTCAGTTTTATTAGTGATCTTCCGGGCTGGAGGATTTAGAGAGTTCTAGACTACTGTAGTGGAGTGGGCAAAGGGAAGGACTAGGACTCAAAAGACCTGGAAATGAATCCCCACTCGGCCATGGAAACTCACAGGGAATTGTATGACACTGATTAAACAAACAAACAAACAAACAAACAAACAAACAAACAAACAAACAAACAAACACACACACACACACACACACACACACACACACACACACACACACACACACACACTACTATCTCTAAATATCTCATTTACCACACTCTTCATTTACCTTGAAAGATCTAGGAGTATGGCTGTAATTTGATCCTGACTTAGTAGCACATAACACAGAGAGACCAAAATGGCAAACAACAACAACAACAACTTAACCAAAGCTCTGAATCTACAGATTCAAAGGACACAACCTAATGAGAATTTCTGCTATGCATGCAACATGAAGAATTTTTGTATGACCACAGCCATAAGGGTCAAGGAGGAGGACCTAGAGGAGAATCTTTCTTTCTTTCTTTCTTTCTTTCTTTCTTTCTTTCTTTCTTTCTTTCTTTCTTTCTTTCTTTCTTTCTTTCTTTCTTTCTTTCTTTCTTTCTTTCTTTCTTTCTTTCTTTGAGGTACTCGAAAGCACAATCTGTACTAGATTAATTTTACTATACAAACGTGGAGAATGAAAATGCTTAAACCCCTGCAACAACTCTCTGGGGGTATGGCAGCTATTATCCCCTATTGAGTTGGTACTTACCATTCAGAGCCTGAACAATTCATACAGAAAAATAAACCATAACATTCCTGTTTGTTATTGCTTTAGCCAAGAGGCGCTGACATTAAACAGTTCTGCACCGCTGCTATAAATCAGCATGCTGCGGATGTTCCCAGCGTGAGACTGGAGCTCGTTGGTAACAGCACTCATCAAGGCAACCAGCTGCCAGAATTCTTCAAATTAAACTGTTATTACTGTAGTATTCATTAGTCAGTTACTGACTATTAAGATATTTTTATATCAAAGCCATTGACAGTGGATATTGCTTTTTAATATGCAAGTTATATATAAACATGATTAAGTGGTTCGTGCAGAATGGGTGGCTTCTGTTAGAGCTGGCAATCCCCTCCGAAGGGGCTTGGCTGCTGAAGACTCTGGCCTGCTCTCCAAAAATCAGTGTGCTGTTTTGGCCATGACTGATGGATCGTGCACCCAAAGACAGGTGCTTGCGTTTCAGCTGAGGTAGGTTCTCATTCTGTCATCCAGAAGGGGAGTAGGTGTTAATTTGAGCCCTGAATAAAGGTTTGGAGACTCAGTTGAAAAATAACCAAAGTCGTCACAGGGGTCTTTGGGGAGAGCAGTTGTTGTTGAGAATCAATGGCTGAGATCCTGCTCCATGAATTACACTGTGTAAAGCTGCTGATGACATCAGCCACACCAATTTTTCAGAAATAAAACATTTCTGTTTTTCCCCCAACTCAAAGGTCCTGAAATTCTGGTGGAATTCTTTTCACTGTGGGGAGCCATTGGGAGCCGTAAGATAGGAGGGGTAAGTCTTCAATTTCCAATAACTGCTGTCACTGAAATAAATTTACTGGTGATATAAAGAGAACCCTATTCCATGGTCCCCAATGGCTGCCCTACAATGAAAGGAATGCTGTGGGGTTCCTGGGATCTGTAGGGGGATTGGTAATTTTTTTCTTTCTGGAAAAATTCACCATGACTGATAACATCATTAGCTTTAAGTGACATAGCTGTGTGAACAGGATTTCAGCCACTGGATCCTTATGTCCAGCTTGAGCTCCTAGGGTTTGAAAACAGATGCTGAAGGAGGCAAGTATGGATACATACCTCTTTATTTAAAGCAGTTTCCAGCTGCCTAGTTGATGAAGAGATGTGCACTGCACATGTGTAGTACCATTCAGACAGTCAAAGAATGGTGCCTCACTAGACGATGATAATCCGTTCCACTGAAATCGCTGTTTAGCGAAATCATTGTCTAGTGAAAAGCATTTCCCCATTGGAATAAATTGAAACCTGTTTAATGCGTTCCAATGGGGAAGAATCGTCGTTGTCTAGCGAAGATCGGCCATAGGAAAGCTGCTTTGCGAACCGCCAATCAGCTGTTTAAATCACTGTCTTGCGAAGCTTAGGTCCCGAAAACACCTGTTTGTGAGCAGGGAGGGAGCTGTCAAAATCGTTGTCTAGTGAAAATCGGTTTGCGAAGCAGGGACCAAACATTCCCCCTTAGGAATCACTGTTTTGCGAATCGCTATAGTTATCGCAAAAAGCCAATGTCTAGAGAAAAAACTGTCATGCGGGGTAACTGTCTAGTGAGGCACCACTTTATGAGCAAGGAAAGATTCTAGCCTCAACCCCCCCCCCACCTGTTGCTATCTCTGCAGGGGAGAAGGACTGTCTGAAAAAGACAATTTGTGCTATATAAAGAGTCTCTTTGTGTGACTGGGAATCTCAAAACGTTAGGGTTCCTGATTGTGGGGAGAAGCTTAGACTATCTCCTCTTCACACTGTCCATCTGGTGGAGACAACAACAGGTAGGAAGTGTAGCTAGAACTCTTTCCCTGTCCATGTTTTCAAGTCAACCCTTTTAAAAACACCCAACTGTGGCTATTATCTTTTATATATACAGAGTACATCTCAAACTGTACAAGCAGGGCACCTGTGCAGTGAATTTGGATAAATCTCAAATTACTGACCAAATTGATCTCATTTGGCCTGATCTGTTATGAGGCCCAGATCAAAGCGGAATGGAGAGATTTAATTTGCAAACTCCAAAGCACAAACTGAACCAGAGAGGACAGGAATTGCTTTGGCCTTTTCCCCCTTGGCTTTTTTCCCCTTAAAGGTGCTGAATAGGCAAAGTCTTGAAGCTAGCTCTCTGAAATTTGTCATGTTTACTCCCTTCTTTAGGGTAGACTATATCTCCAGATTTCATGTACATCAGATAAAGAAGTTATAGCCATTTTGGTTTTCAAGTGGGAGGTTTTATATATTGATTCAGATCCAAAACACAAATTGCTCCCAACTGAATAATGAAAGTTTCCAATACCCTGAATTGGCCTCCAAATTGGATTGGGGGTTCTGTGCACAGTTCTGTTAGAAAGCCACTTTGTTCATAGCTTGAATGAGATGCACAACACATGTAATCCCACGAAGTCTCCATTTGGTGTTGCTATCAGGAGAAGGACCACGAATCCCCCACAAACATCTTAGTGTATGCATGTATGTATTCCCTACATTCATTACCTACAGAGATCTAGGACTGGGAGAGCAAAATGGTGGAGGTGAAAATCCTCATATAAAAAAATTTTATTTCCAAAGATTGACCCCCTTCCACACAACAATCCTGCTAAGAAAAGGCTATCCCAGGACTCAACATACTGCTCTGAATAATGGGACACAGAGAAGCCCTCTCTCCAGCAGATCTTAATGAAGTATATAGTGGAGAGGTTAAGGAGGATTACAATCAAGTAGCAAAGAATAGCCAGAGAGTTCCAGAAAAATATCTACTTCTGCTTCATTGACTATGCAAAAGCCTTTGACTGTGTAGACCACAGCAAACTATGGCAAGTCCTTAAAGAAATGGGAGTGCCTGACCACCTTATCTATCTCCTGAGAAATCTATATGTGGGACAGGAAGCAACAGTTAGAACTGCTTATGGAACAACTGATTGGTTCAAAATTGGGAAAAGAGTATGATAAGGCTGTATATTTCCCCCCTGCTTATTTAACATATGCAGAATACAGCATGTGAAAGGCAGGATTGGATGAATCCCAAAGTGGAATTAAGATTGCTGGAAGAAATATCAGCAACCTCAGATATGCAGATGATACCACCTTGATGGCAGAAAGTGAGGAGGAATTAAAGAACCTCTTAATGAGGGTGAAAGAGGAGAGTGCAAAAAACGGCCTGAAGCTGAACATAAAAAAAAAAAAACTAAGATCATGGCCACTGGTCCCATCACCTCCTGGGAAATAGAAGGGGAAGGTATGGAGGCAGTGACAGATTTTACTTTCTTGGGCTCCATGATTACTGCAGATGGAGACAGCAGCCACGAAATTCAAAGAGGCCTGCTTCTTGGGAGGAAAGCAATGACAAACCTTGACAGCATCTTAAAAAGCAGAGACATCACCTTGCCAACAAAAGTCTGAATAGTCAAAGCTACTGTATGGTTTTCCCTGTAGTGATGTATGGAAGTGAGAGCTGGACCATAAAGAAGGCTGACCGCCAAAGAATTGATGCTTTTGAATTGTGGTGATGAGGAGACTCTTGAGAGTCCCCTGGACTGCAAGGAGAACAAACCTATCAATTCTAAATTGCTCACTGGAAGGACAGATCCTGAAGCTGAGGCTTCAGTACTTTGGCCATCTCATGAGAAGACTCCTTGGAAAAGACCTTGATGTTGGACAGTGTCATTGAAGCAACCAACGTGAATTTGACATAGCTCCAGGAGGCTGTGGAAGACAGGAGGGCCTAGCATGTTATGGTCCATGGGGTTACGAAGAGTCGGACATGACTAAATGACAATGAGCAAAGAATTACAGGTACGGCCTTAGGAAGGCAAAAACTGCAAATGAGCTGAGGTTAGCTAGAGATGCTGAAAGCAACAAAAAAAGCACTCTTCAGGTATATACACAGGGGAAAAAAGAAAAGGAATAAAGGCTCCGCTAGCCAACGGGGCTGGGGAAATAATACTATACAACAAAGAAAAGGCAGAAATGCTCAATTCCTGCTTTAGCTCGGTCTTTTCTCAAAAGACTGACCATGACCCTCCAGGCAAATGTGAAGTACAAGTGGAGGGGATAGGATTGCAGTATGAGATTGATAAACAAACAGTCAACTAATACCTTCTTACTTTGAATGAGTTCAAATTTGCAGAGCTCAATTAATTGCATCCAAGAGTATTGAAGGAACTGGCTGAAAAACTCTCAGAACCACTGTCTTTTATTTTCTTGAAATCATGGAGGATGGGTGAAGTGCCAGAAGATTGGAGGTGGGCTATTGTTTTTCCTGTCCTCAAAAGGGGCAGAAAGAAAGACCGAGGGAACTACAGACCGGTCAGCCTGATATCAATCCCAAGGAAAACTCTGGAGCAGATTATAAAGCAGTCACTCTGTAAGCACCTTAAAACAATGCAGTAATAACTAGAAGCCAAAACAGATTTTCAAGAAGAAATCATGCCAGACTAATCTTACCTTGTTTTATGATTGGGTAACTTCCCTGGAAGATGCTTGGAATGCTGTTGGCATAAAATATCTTGATTACAACAGAGCTTTTGACAAACTGCCTCATGATATTCTGATTAGCAAACTAACTAGATATGGGGTTTAAGTAGAACAACTTACAAAATTGTACTCAGGGAGTATTTATCAATGGGTCCTTTTCAAACTGAGGGGAAGTAACAAAAGAGAAACCATAAGACTCAGTCCTGGGCTGGGTGCTCTTCAACATTTTTATTAATGACTTGGATAAGGGAGTGACAGGAATGCTTATCAGATTCGCCACAAAATTGGGTGGAATAGTCAACCCCTGGAAGATAGAAACAAAATACAAAAATATCTTGATAGGCTCAAGCACTGATTTGAAAACAAAAGAATGAAATTTAACAAGGATAAGTACAAAGGTCTACACCTAGGGGGAAAAATCCCAAACATTCAGTTACAAGATGGGGGATACTTGGCTCAGTATTAATACAAGTGAGAAGGATCTTGGAATTGTTGTAGATCACAAGCTGAATACAGTATGAGCCAACAGTGTGATGTGGCTGCGAAGGAAGGAAGGAAGGAAGGAAGGAAGGAAGGAAGGAAGGAAGGAAGGAAGGAAGGAAGGAAGGAAGGAAGGAAGGAAGGAAGGAAGGGTCAATCCCATTTTAGGCCGCATTAACAGAAGTATACTGTAGTCTCCATATCCCATGAAGTACAATTTACTATTTGGCGCTGGCTAGGCCAAAAAAAAGGGGTATGTTTAGCCTTGAGAAAAGAAGACAGAGAGAAGATATGATAGTGCTTTCCAAATACTTGAAACATTGTCATCTGGAAGAGGAGCAGGATCTGCTCTTGACCATCTCAGAGGACACATAATAATGGACCCAAGTTACAGGAAACCAGATTTCAGTTAAATGTCAGGAAAACATCCTTTTAGAGCAGTATGACAATGGACCAATTACCTCAAGAAGAGGTGAGTGCTCCAACGCTGCAGGCATTCAAGAAAAAATTAGACGACCATCTGTAGGATATACTTTGATTTGGATTCCTGCATTGTCCAAAGGATTGGATTCAATGGCCTTATAGGTCCCTTCCAACTATCTCATGATTCTACAGTATGCTGTACTCCCTCAAATATAGTATTTAGATCCCAAACCATTTAGACCTTTAAAAGTTATGCCTCTCTGACCAAGATGCACATTAATATCAGCAGAGCTAGTGTGGGAATGTCTGCTAATTGCATGTCTTAGGATGCTGTGATGTATCTCTTTTGCTTACATATATAAGGTTGAATAGACACTATAGTTCATGCTGTGAATCTACATTCTTCATTATAAGCAAGGGAGGAAGACAGATGGAGATGCATATTTGATAGCCACCCACTCTGAAACACACAGAGGCACACACAGCGAGGGGGGAAAAGGACACACATGGTGACTCGAGTACATCAAAGGTTGTCCTGTACCACTGAGATAAATAGCAGGCGGATGAGTTCAGGGAAGAAGTTGCTTCTGTGAGGACTATTCACTCAGTTACTGTTCTCAGGAGCAAAGAATGGGAAACTGTCAATAAAAGAGCAGCCTCCTTCCCCATCAAAATTTAGAGAAAACCCCAAATACAGCAAATAGAATATTGGCTGAGAGAAGCTCCCCCATGTTTATTAAAAAGTGGGGTGGAAGACATTTGATTTACAAAGGAGATTAAGTGGAGCCTCTGCTCTCAGGAGTGGAAATGTGAAATGAAGAAAACATAAATCTCAAAGACACCTGATTTCTAGAGCAAACAAGAAGGTATTCCTCTTTTGTATGTGAAACACTGTGAGACAACCAAGGAGTCCCATGAAATTGTGGCGAGATTGTCTCCAATGAGATCTGGGTGTAGGGAAATTTCAGTGAGAGAAGTAAAGACATTTTCCCCCTGTCCTCCTTGGAGAGGACAAGAAGTTGAGATATTTACTTCTCTATGCACATTCACACGCATGCTCAATCCCAAGAAAATCGGGACCCGGACTTACCCGCAGTGCCATGTTGATGGTGGCAGGGCGGCAGGGGTTGCTTCTCACAGCAGCCAGGTGGAAAATGGTGCCCACCATATGGGCCACATGAAAGGGATCTCGGGAAGGCTCATGATGTGTGCGGGCCAGCCCCGCACTGGATGGTGCAGCAGGCAGAGGCGTGGGCTCCCTGCTGGTGAACTGGAAAGGAAGGGTTTCCTCTTTGGTCCACCATCACAGCATAAGAAGGGGTGTGCCAAGGCCGAGAACCTCAGTCTTGCAAATGCGCTCTCCCCCAACTCACCCACCCTGGCATTAGCATTAGTCTGGGGCATAAGCAGATAGCTGGAGCATGTTTTGTTTCATGTTTTTTGTTTCTGGCACTTAGATTTTTTGTTTCACTTGTCACAACTTTAAGGCATTTTCAGGCATTGGGATAGATGCAAAGTGTTGTTTGGGCACCAGGCGGGGATTTACATGCCTGGGTGGGGGAGAAATCCCCATAGGTGAACCAGTGGAGGGGCCAGGATCAACCCCAGCTCGGGAGGGGAGAATTGCCTCTGCCCCTGGTTGGCAGTCGAGTCATGGAGTGACTTATGTCCACATAGTCTCCAGACAGAACTGCCACCTGAGTGGGGGGGGGGGGAAACAAGTGGGTCCACCAATGAGCTGGATTTGACCCAATGCCTGGCCAGAATAACTGCTGCTGTAATCAATAAAGTGGTGGCCGTGTTATCCCAATTATGGTGTGTGTGTCAGTCATTCATAAACCCAACTGGCTCAGCAATAGCCCATCAATATTTTAGAATGCAGCCGGCCTAATCTATCTGTCACCCTCTCCTTTCAATGCCTGGACACATAATGATTGCAGATGCAGAAGCCCACAGGTGCACTTAGGTCAGTTAGGGCAGCAGTCCCCAACCTTTTTGGGGCTGCGGACCAGCTGGGCGGCGAGCTCCATGTGCGGGGGGCATGTCATGCTCACGCAGGGGGCATGTCATACCCGCGATAGGCATGTCACACTCGTGTGGGGTGTGTGTCACACCTGTGGTGGGCATGTCACACTCGTGAGATGGGTATGTCTGTGGGGGGTGTCATGCGAGTGTGACACCACGAGCTCAACACCCCCATGCGAGCGTGACACACCCACCACAAGCATGACATACCCACCAAGGGCATGACACGCTCCCCGCGTGAGCATGACACCCCCCTGTGTGTGCGTGCGGGGGTGTGGATATCTGTATCCGTGGCCCAGTTCCGGCAAGCCCATGGACCAGGGGTTGATGAATCCTGAGTTAGGGTATACTCAGCAAATCACTGACACCTGCCCCAGTGGTTGAGGGGCTAAAACATTTCCTGCAGCAAAAGAAGGAAGCACCAAAGCAGAAAGAGATTGACAGCTGAAGCCTCAATGAAAGCCAAAGCATCTCATGGCAGCTCCAGTTGCTGATCCCTGGGGAGGGCTTGATCAGCCTTGCTAGACCCTACTTATTTCTCTTCCACTTGACTAAGCATGGGGGGGGACTGTCATGTTTTCGTGGGGGCGTGCCACACTTGCACAGGGGGCATGTCATGCTCGTGTGGGGGCATGTCACACTTGTACAGGGGGCATGTAGTGCCTGCGGTGAGTGTGTCACACTTGCACAGTGGGGGAGTGTCATGCGACTAAGCCCTCGCCCCCCATGCATGGAGCTCGCTCCCCCCAGCTGGTCTGCAACCCAAAAACAGTTGGGGACCGCTGCCCTAACTAACCTAAGAGCACCTGTGGGCTTCTGCATCTGCTCCTGTAACATGCAATATATATGCCCCTGCTTTGCCTAAGGTTCACACTTTCTCCCAGTCTTTAGAGATTGCTACACTATGTAGGAACCACATGACAGAATATGATCACCACCTGGATCAGCTTCTGTTGCCAGTGGCCTCCCCATATCACCATGGCATTCCTGTGTGCCTTTGTTGCAGAGCTTAGAAAGGTTATTCTTTTGGACCACATGCTGGCTAGGACTGATTAAACCCATTGAGATTCATAGAGTTACAGTCCAGAGAAGTAACTTTGTCAAGCTCTTCCTTGTCCTCCCTCAGAACAACCTTGGGTAGGCTGAAACAGACTGAGCAGCCTAAGGGCGCTCTGTGAGCTGGAGATCTGAATGAAGGGAAGAAACCGTTGTACAGCTCCATCACTCTCCAACAGTTCAGCCCGTGCACAATGCACACATAACTGGGAAAAGCTCTACTATTCTCATAAAACCTTTAAGAATATTCAAGAGCAGGGACACACGAGGGCAGGAAAAAAATGAAAGCAAAAAATCTTGGCTCTTTTTATGCAACTTGTGCTCTCTTTTTCTTCGTCTCATGTATGGTGAGAGGATCTCCTCTCCTTTTCAGAAAATTATATTACGCTTTCTTGGTACTGTTATTGTAAAAAAAAAAAGGGCAACAAAAAAGCAAGGGGAAAGATGTGAACAATTTTTTTTCTCCTTATGAAAGAAAAGAAACCTACTACTATGGCAACCCTCAACGGTGCTTTCTCAGAGTCCTCTGACGAAGGATAATGATGAATGACTTAACAAATAAAATGATTGGATGGATGGGGCACCAGCATAATTACACTGGGGTAACCCGGATTCAATGCTAGAAACTTTTAATTTAAACTCATCGGAAGTTTCCTGCCCCCACCTCTACCCATTCTACGGCTCCCTAGGGCTCCCTCTTGCACTGCGGAAGCCTTTGAGAACGTCAAGACATGGAGTGGGTTCAGGGAGCCTTTAGTAGTAAAACATTGCCCTGGGTCGCCATCAAGAACCATTGGTGAGAACTTTGTAGGTTCACTCCATCAACTAACTACAAGTCCACAATAATGGGAGCACTGTCAAACCCACATTGAACCATATTGCTCTCAAGAATATTATGGGCAATCTTTGGAAAAACCTCACTGAAATCAAGATACACAACCTTCACAATATTCCCTACCCTCTTAAGCATGTATCTCTATTCAAAACAACAACCACAGGCAAGAGTAGTTTGGCATGATTTGGTTTTGGAAAGCCCATGCCAACCCTTGGAGTGACAACCAGATACGAATGTTCATTTGTACTTAAATTTGCATTAGTATCACTCACTTGTTTGATCAGATCAGATACAATGGTTAAGAATACATGAATACATACAACAGGAGATATGTACAACACGAAAGTGATATGCTGACTTCTTGATTTGTGAAAATTACTTTGGGAGAGTTAATTTTTGGCCACCAAGATATAATGGCAGAGGTTATAAAAATACAGCATTATTTTACATATATACAATACATATGTTGGGGGTGGGGGGTCTGGGATCATGCAGATCCCCAAGTCTCTAAAGTTTGCCCATTCTGTGCTGTATTCTTTGTAGATGATACATGGTTTCCTCAATGTACAACAGGGGAGGGAAACATAAAGGTAATACAGATTTTTTAAAACAAGGAATGAAGAATGAAGTACATATTTTGTTTCTATTATATTGATTTGGTTATGTTTGGCAGTGCAATTGTATTATACCTTGGTGGCCGGAATTAACTGTCCCTATGTAGCTTTTGCAAGTTAAGAAGTAACATATCACTTTTCTCTGCACATCAGTTGCACAGCCTGGTCTGCAGTAGGAAATGCTTGTGGCAACTCACTGCTGGAAGTTATGCCAGTGGAGTACCACCTGTGCAAATATTCAAGACAGTTGCATCCAGTAATTAAAGAACTGCATTTCATTCAAGCTTCTTTTAAAAAGAAAGATAATATATGAATCTCAGTTCTATATGGAAATAAATTTGCTGATTCACAGACAAAAGGCAATATAATATTAATCAGAAAATTAGATAAAGATCACCATATGTGTCATTCAGCTGAGCCATGTCTTCATTAAAGCATGAGTATAAGGTGTTGACAACAATTTAAGGAACCAGACATAAGCTGATAACAGAAAAATAAATTTGCCAAGACAACATACCAGCACAATGAATAGAGTAGAATATATTAATTAATGGAAGTAACAGCTGTCTTGCTTTTTTAAAAAAAGATGTCTAGAAAGGGCTTGACAGATTAGAGTGGGTTAGAGTTAAACAGCATAGGTTTAAACTTAGGGTATAGTGCTTCTAGATCCAAGTAATTACGATTTTCTAACAGAAGTAAAGAAATTAGTGGCTAGAACATAAAGTAAGTTGTAATATAAGAACAGCTGCAAAGTTGGGATAACATTTATTAACTTAAAATTTCACAGTTATAATAGATCCTTTTGATAATCCTTTCCCCAACATTGAAATGAGCACACTAGCATAGACTGGTTTATTGATTTGGAACATAATAGAATAATACAATTTTGAGAAGTACAGGCAAACCATGGAAGGATGGATACACATTGTGAACCATTAATTTATTATTGTTGTTATTGCTGTATTATTATGAAGTTATTTGTCAGCATTGCTGATGCTTTTGGGGGATGGGGGTGAGGGAAGGATCAAAATGTCAAGCCTACCAAGTCCTAAAAATCTGTGGGAGAGATGACATGTTTGCAAAATCAGAATATTTTTGAATTTAAAAAGCAAATTAGCAGCTACTGGTGATCATTTTATATTGGTAACCAAAGACTTTGAAACAACCGCAGTTGTTGAAATTAATATGAGGAAGAAGATGAGCTGATTTTCCTTCCATGTTCTTTTAATTCTTTTCCTTAATGTTTGGTGCTTTGCAATTTTAGTCCTTAGTGTACTTTTCAGGTTGCTTATTGATGGAACTCCAACTTTATAAGGTATGATTTTCTCTGTTGCTCATTCAGAAGTACAACATATAGCTCATGAAAATCAACTGTTTTATCTGTGGTAACTTGCTTGCCAATACAGTATTGCAATTTGTTTTCTAAAATGGGAAGTGGCTTGAATTCATAATATGGGGGAAAAGATGTGAGTAATCCATAAGGTTTCATCAACTTCTGAAAAATGATCCTTGCCACTTGGTTATGCCTGCACATGTAATCCATTGATGCTAGCTTAGAGTATCCAGCTACAACATCATGAATTGTTTCTTTAGACTCATGAGAGCCTATATCACTTACACTTGCTTCATAATTATTTTCTGACAGTAGCTAGTGCTAATAATGTGGTCATGGATTGTGTGTATGAATCCCTCAGTTTCAGCCTGTAGATGGCCCAGTTTAAGCAACAGGTTTGATTGTTGCTTATCAACATTATCATCCAGGAGGTAACTGGAGTGCTGCCCATGTAACGGTTTTCAAGCTTGGTTGGTTCTCACTTGCAAGTTGTCATATTGTTGTTCTTTATCATTTTCCACTATCGCTTGATGAAGTGGAACCACGCTTTAAAGTCTGACTGTTTGACAAGTTTTAAAATTGGGCTGTTTGGCCTGTATAAAGATTCTTGAGGTCAACATGCCTGCTGATGCTTTGTGGGAAATAAAATACACACTTTGGGTACTGGCACCACTATTTTGACAGGAGGACTCGCGTTTTCCTATTTAAATCATGAAGATCACTTTATTTCCAGGTCACAGTTCCAGAATAATATGTCAATACTGGGATTGCCCAGGTATTAACAGCAGTATTTTTTTTTTTTTTGCATTCACTTCTATTGTATCACTTTTACTCTTTCAAAGTACTTTTTCCTGAACAATGAATTGTTCCTGATAGTTCATACTGCTATTTTCATGGATGCCTAGATATTTGTAGGTTTCTGTTCTTTTAAGCATAGAATACACTATCCATTAGTGGGCTCATTACTACTGCCCTCTGAGAATATGCCTCTTTTTAAGTGGATAGCAGCACATTTATCAACACCAAAGTTCATTCTGATATCTGTACTGTAAGACTCAGTGAAGTTTAAGAGACTATTCAATGCACTGGGAGATTTTGCAGACAACTTAACATTGTCAATATATATTACATGTACATTGATACATATGACCCAAGTCATATGCAGTAATGTGAAAAAGAAAGTACACCTTCTTTGAATTCAATAGTTTTATGTATCAAGACATAATAAAAAGCATCTGGTCCTTAGCAGATATGAAAATTAGGTAAATGTAACCTCAGATGAACAACAACACATGCCATATCAGGCAAAATCGAAAGAAACAAAACAAAACAAAAAGACAAAAATGTGTGGCACCTTAAAACGAACCATTATAATTAAATGTAAGCTTTTGTGGACATGTCCACTTTGTCAGACACGAAGAGGCAGAATGAAATGAAATGCATATGAAATATCTGATATTGATGTTTACTGATATTTGATATGCATTTCATTTCATTCTGCCTCTTCATGTCTGACAAAGTGGATGTGTCCATGAAAGCTTAGAGTAAAATATAATGGTTAGTCTTTAACATGCACATGTTTTCGTCTTTTTGTTTTGTTTCTTTTGATTTTGCCTGAGATGCTTACACAGACTAACATGGCTACCTCTTCCAAAACACATGACATATTACACCATGTCATGATACAAATAGTAATTTAATACTGAGAGATTGAAAGAAAAGAAAAATGCATTGTAATTGACTCTTCCCCCAGGCAAATAACATCAGCAGGACATTATAATACAATACACTCTGAAAGTATGGGAGACCATGATAGACATTGCCTGGGCAGGAAGAAGGGCTTCCTCTTCCTTTTGCACGGAACAGACGTGCAGGAGGGGGAGAAGAGAATACCTGTGGCAACCATTCCATTTCCTTGCAGGGCAGGGAAGAGGGAGGAAAGCCTCCTTCACCCTTTTCAGCCCAGAGGTTGAGGAGAAAGAAAAAGGGAGAGGGGAGAGGGAGAGGAGAGAAAGTGAGAAAGTACAGTGGTGCCTCGCTTAACGAGTGCCTCGCTCAACAATGAATTTGCATAACGATGGCCTTTGCTGGAAATTTTGCCGCCTCACCCAACGATGTTTCCTATGGGGGATTTTCGCATAACTATGTTTGGGACCTTGCTTCACTTAACAATGACAGTTTTAGGTTCCCTGTTTCGCTTAACGTTTTTTTTGACAGCCCTGTTTTCGCTATTTTAAAAATATTCTAAAATGTTTAAAAAATGTTTAAAATGCTTGGAATCGTTAGTGCACCTAATAAAACCTTTGTTAAAGTAATTTGGCTTCATTCTGAGTCTTTTTGAATTTTTGGTGATTTTTTTTTCACCATTGAAATGTATTGAATAGGCTCCTATTGGAATGGATTAACCGGTTTTCAATGCATTCCTATGGGAAATGGTGTTTCGCTTAATGATGTTTTCACATAACAATGTTTTTAATGGAACCAATTAACATCATTATGCGAGGCACCACTGTAATGGGGAGAGGGAGAGGGGATAAAGCGAGAAAGTAATGGAGGGAAAAAGAGGTTAAGGGCAGAAAGTGGATGGCAGAGGGAGAAAAAGAAAAGGAAAAAAGTCAGTCTACAGAGACTCACACAAACTTTCTCTCTCTCTCTCTCTCTCTCAAACACACACACACACACACACACACACACACACCCCTCAGTCTTGCCCCCTGCCTTGTTGACTCCCCCACCCCACCCACTGGAATGCAGCCCTCTATGTAAAAAAAGATCCCCACACATTGCTTCAACAGCTATACACCCAGGAAATAGACTTCCCGGAACCATGAGCATACTTGCTCCAGGGGTTAGAAACTGGGGCAGGGGGTTCTGGGAACTCTACTCGTGAAAAGGAATTTTTCCCAGCTCTGGCTTAAAAGCTGTGAGTAGGTGGCAGTAAGGAACTAGAGAACTAAACTTCAAGCGTTGTATGTTGGTGGGGAGAGGAATACTGCAGAGTTTGGTGCAGTTGCTGACTCTTTAGTATTCAGCTCAAAGAGTAATTTCGTCCTTTCCAGCAAACCATGATTATAAAATATGGAGGCGATTTTTTTTAAAAAAAAATCTTATAGTCTTGTTTTATTTGCCTTCCTTACAGCTTGAAAAATAATGTTCTCAACAGAAAAATAAATAAAGAACAGGGGAAAAAACCTCTTAATCCTATTTACTAAATCTGCCTTGGTTATAGAAACCCATTTTAATGCAAAAGAATTTCACCTTCTCTCCGTTTTGACACCAGAAAGGAAATTGAATGTTTCCTTTCCTTTCCAGATCTCATTGCATTCCATGCATGTTTATCTGTTAGACATGTTAAAACAAAGGATGTGTGTTGATTAAAAATAAATCACGCACTTTAAAGCTAAGATGAAAAGCCTGATAAATTTCTAGCTTTTTAAACGTGTCAGTAAGGTAGAGGACAGGCATACAACAAAATTTAAACCTAGGTCTTTAAGTTTAAGGCTGAAACTGTTCCCAAGGTTAACAAGAAAATAATCGTCTAGTTTGAATTTTAGGTTGTGGTTCATGAGCCAGAACATCCAAACTCTGCATATGAATGAGAAATGCAGGATGGAAAAGCACAAATTCTCTCAGTCTTTAAGAACTGAAGTTTTGGTGACACATGCTACCAGGAAAGCTTGCTGCCTTTCAGAGGCAGCTTTAATGACAAACACCAAACAGATGTTCTGAGTCTCCTTATGATCTAGTAAATAAAATGGAATGCATAAGCACACTTTATTGGCCTAGCTAATGTTACTGAAAGGTTATAGCCTTCTTTTTCCACATTTTTTCAGTATGTTAGGAGCCATGGAGGAGGCATTCTTCGTATAGAAATTAGAAAACTTTAACCAAGTTGATTTAAAAGCTCTTTTCAATTATTTGTTTTTCACTGGTTTTAATTACAAAACATAAGTTTTTCCATTCCAAGTTCACAATTACTCTATCAGAAGTACAGTTGTGCCTCGCACGATTGCCTCGCTTAACGAGGAAATCGCTGTACGATTAGTTTTTTGCAATCACTTTTGCGATTGCAAAACAATGGTTTAAATGGGTTTTTTTTTTCGTTTAACAATGATCAGTTCCCTGCTTCAGGAACCGATTTTCGCTTTACGACTGTTACATACAGCACTGATGTTACCTGTCTGTCATGGGTTTGGAGGGAAAGTTCCATCCTATGGGGAGTGGAAGGCGGGACATCAGGAGGAGGGGCTGTACTGTATATATATGTGGAGCGTGTGTGGTGAAGTTCAGAAGACGCTGGGATGTGACGAAGCAGCAGCTGGGAAGAAGAAGCTGGTGTGGGAGTCTGTGTGTCAGACAGGGTACTACTGTGTGTCAGAGTACCAACCTGATAGGTTCAGGTGTCTGTATGGTTAGCCAGAACTGATAGGTTCAGGGTCTGTGCTTCAAGTTAAGTGTTCTGTGTGAACCAAACTGTGTGTATGCATGAGTGAGACTAAGCCACGTTACTGTATCTTATTCACCTGATCATTTTATTTTCCCTGTGGGTTGTTTTAAATAAACCTTATTCTTTTATTTGTTGAAAATCCATCCCTGGTCTGTGTGACTTCTTATAGGGAATGGTTGGTGGCAGCTTAGTGAAACTGTGGTATATCCCAGTAGGTCTGGGTTTGTCACATTGATTGGTGTCCAGCGTGTGGGATACGACTGGTCCAGTTGTCCAGTGGTACAGCAAAGCCCTGGCAAGTGTGCCCAGAGCAAGGGGGGTCTAGTCAGGGACAATCTGAGAGCACGTAGGTAATCTTCTAGGTGTACTTCACGGGGAGGTGCGCTAGTAGAAGAACGTGTAACCTCAGATTGGGGACTAGATTAGGGAGCTCTGAGGCAGCCTGTTTTGGCGGGAAAAAAGCTGAGGCAAAACTGTGTAGTAGCAGTGATCTAGCTTGCCTGCTGCGAGGCCTAGCAGAGGGGGGTAGACTCTGGCTCGCAACTGTTGCAAGTTAGTGCTGAAGAACAGCAGCAATCTATAAGAAGGGTGGTTCTGAGGCAAAAGAGAAAAAAAAAGTGGTCGCTTTATTTTGAGGCTTGACTTTTGAAAGCAGCCTGTTCTGGGGGGGGGGATTATGCCCTTGACTCGAAGCCAAATGGCAGAAATGGGTGAAGTGAAAGACCCCCAGGTAGACCAAGGTTCTGAGGATGAATTTGGCTCAGTGCAGGGTGACAGCACGGGAGAACAGAACCCAGAACTCAGAAAATTACTCCTAGCCCAACAGCATGAACTGAGGATGAGGCAATTTGAAGTGGAGGAAAGATTAGAGAGAGAAAGAAGGGAGGAAAGGGAAAGGCAATTTGAAATGGAGGAAAGGGAAAGAGAGAAACAGAGACATTTTGAATTAGAGAGAGAGAGAATGGAAAAGGAGGAAAGGTTAGAGAGAGAGAAAATTGCTCTGGAAAAAGAAAGGATGGCGTTTGAATTAAGAAAATTGGAAATGATGAACCAGAACAATAATAACAATAGGGATTCTGAGGGAGGCCAATTGTCTAAAGCTGACCTGAAGAAATTCCCTGTGTACCACAAGGGAGATTGTCCTGAGGTGTTCTTTTCCCTAGTGGAAAGAGCGTTTGTGGACTTCTCAGTAAGGGAAACTGAGAAGATGACCATCATGCGATCTTTAATCAGTGGCAGCCTTGCTGAAGTTTATTCAGAGATGCCAGAGGAACTGATGAAAGATTTTGCAGAGTTTAAAAAACTGGTGTTTGCCAGACATGGGATAAATGCGGAACAGCTGAGGCAAAGATTCAGGTCAATCACCAAGAAACCAGAGCAGACTTTTACCCAAGTGGGGGCCCAATTGGTGAGGCTGCTAGAGAAATGGCTATCTCAGGAGGGGACAGAGACCTTTCAGCAGCTCAAAGACTTGATAGCGCTGGAACAGTTCTATTCAGTCCTGCATGGGGAACTGAAATTCCAGGTGAGGGAAAGGAAACCTAGGTCTGTGGCCGAAGCAGCAGAGATCGCAGATTTTATTTATCAAATAAGAAAACCCTTAGGTGCTGAGTGGAAATCTGTAGATAAACCCAGAGAAACCTACAGCAAGTACTCTCAGGGACCAGGGAAAAGCCAGCAAGGGGGAGGGGCCCATGGTGAAGGGAAGCCCTCAGACATGAAACCAAGACCTCAGATTTTGGAGGGAAAACCAAAACAAGATGAGAAAGACTCAAAATATAGCAGAAAATGTTATTTCTGTCAGGGAAAGGGCCATCTAATCTCAGAGTGTGAGAAATTAAAGCAGCTAAAAGGAATTGTGCCTCAGGATTCGAGTGGAACCAAGCCAAAAGCTGTGTTCTGTGTCCAGAAAGAGCAAAGCCCCTTGTCACTGAGGGAGCCTGTTGCCATGGCTACTCAATCTGGAACAGTTACATCTGCTGATCAGGCTGAGGAAAATGGTCCTCTTGCGGAGGTCAGGCGCTGCTTGCTCGTGAGAACAGATTCTCAGTTGTTTGAAACAGCAGGGGTGGACGTAGGAATACTTGACCATCAGTATCGGGGGTTGAGGGACACTTGTTCCCAGGTGACCCTGTGCCATCCAGATATAATTCCTAGGGAATATATGATCCCAAATGAGAGCATGAAGGTGGCAGGGATTGAGGGGCAGGTGATCTCACTGCCAGTAGCGGAGGTACCTGTGAACTTTCAAGGCTGGGGGGGAGTTTGGCGGCTAGCGATTTCATCGACTCTGCCAGCAGCCGTGCTCGTGGGAAATGACCTGGCTGAACATGTGAAATGGGTGCTAGTGATTACACGTTCACAAGCCACCACGGGGACAGTTCAGGGGGGTAATGATGAGCCAGAGACGGAAGCAGAGGGGAGTTCAGAAGCTGTGGTGGAAACCTTAACCACAGACAGCCGATTTGGTCAGGAGCAGAAGGCGGACGCCACTCTCCAAAAGTGTTTTGAACAGGTGACTGACGCCCAGCTAACACCTGAAACCCCAGTGAGATTTCTAGAGAAAAAGGGGATTTTGTATAGAGAGACCCTGAGGAATATCTCAAAAGGGGGAGATGGGATCCGAAGTCAGCTAGTAGTACCTGAAAAGTATCGCCCCATGATCTTACAAAGGAGGCACTCTGGCAGGTTTGCTGCGCACTTAGGAGTGAACAAAACACAGCAGAGAATCACACAGAATTTTTACTGGCCTGACATAGGGAAGCAGATCAGGGAGTTCTGTAAACAGTGTGATGTGTGTCAAAGGCAGGGGAATAGCTGCGACAGGACCAAAGCAAAGTTGTGCCCTTTGCCTGTGATTGACACTCCGTTCAAATGCATAGGGGTGGATATTGTGGGACCTTTGCCCAAGGCCACAAAGAGGGGGAACAGGTTCATTCTCACCATTGTGGACCATGCCACGAGGTACCCTGAAGCCATACCCTTGACTAACATTGAAACTAACACAGTGGCAGATGCCTTGGTGGGGTATATGTCCAGGATGGGATTTGCCTCAGAAATAATCACAGATTTGGGCGCATCGTTCACATCAAAGCTCATGAAACGGTTATGGCAAATCTGTGGAATTAAGCACAAGGAAACCACTGCCTATCACCCTGAAAGTAATGGGTTAACTGAGAAGTTCAATGGGACTCTAATGCGCATGATTAGGGCTTACTTGGCAGAGAATCCAAACAATTGGGACCAGAAGCTGCAATCCCTTTTGTTTGCTTATCGATCAGTGCCACAAGCCAGTACCGGGTTCAGTCCGTTTGAACTTTTATTTGGGAGAAGGGTGAAAGGGCCCCTTGATTTGATCAAACAAAATTGGGAGCAAATCACCCAGGATGACCCACAAGATGTTGTGACAGATACAGACTCTTTAAGGAATGACCTAAAGAGAAACCTAGAGCTGGCAGCAGAAAACCTGCAAGCTCAGAAGGTCAGACAGAAAACATGGTATGACCACAAAGCTAGAGAGAGGCACTTTAACCCAGGGGAGGGAGTGCTTTGGCCTAGGCCCTGCAAAGAGAACAAACTGCAGCTGGGTAACCCAGAAATAAAATACTTGGGTCACATAGTAGGGGGAGGAGTGATAAAACCCCTAGAGGCCAAAATAGAAGCCGTTCGTGATTGGCCTAGACCCAACACCAAGAAAAAAGTCAAATCATATCTTGGGTTGGTGGGCTACTACAGAAAGTTCATCCCGAGGTTTAGCGAGATTGCGGCTCCGCTGACCGATCTGACGAGGAAGAAGGCTGATGACCGCATCCCGTGGACCAGCAACTGTGAGGAGGCGTTCCGGAGGTTGAAGGAGGCGCTCATCAACTATCCAGTGCTGCGTGCTCCAGACTTCGACCGGGAGTTCATCATCTACACCGATGCGTCTAACAGCGGGGTAGGAGCGGTTCTTTGCCAGGAGGATGAGAATGGTGACCAGCATCCAGTGTCCTACCTGAGTAGGAGACTCCAGAAAGGTGAGAGACATCTGGCAACCATGGAGAAGGAGTGCCTGGCCATAGTCTACGCGATCCAGAAGGCCAAGCCTTACATCTGGGGAAGACATTTTATTCTGTGCACTGACCATTCACCACTGCAATGGTTAAAGACAATGAAAACCCACAATAGTAAACTTATGAGGTGGGCTTTAAATCTGCAAGACTATAACTTTGAAGTGAAGGTGGTCAGAGGGTCAGTGAACTGTGTTGCTGACGCCTTGTCAAGAAGACCTGGAGAATGAAGACGGCGAAAGAAACATGGACTATGTATATATTTTGATGACAAAAAGTCAAATGTGTCTGTTTATTAAACATGTTGGTGTGTATGAATAAAGGTAACTTGATGTATTGTTAATGGTAAATGTTTAAATGCCTAATAGAGTGTAAGTATAAGTAAGTATGGTATTGTATGTTATTATATGACTGTTTTTGTTTGTTTTGGGTCCAGGTTGTTTTTTGGTGAAAAGCACCTTAGCTTTCCCCCTACAAAACAACTTATAAAGAGGGGAGGTGTTACATACAGCACTGATGTTACCTGTCTGTCATGGGTTTGGAGGGAAAGTTCCATCCTATGGGGAGTGGAAGGCGGGACATCAGGAGGAGGGGCTGTACTGTATATATATGTGGAGCGTGTGTGGTGAAGTTCAGAAGACGCTGGGATGTGACGAAGCAGCAGCTGGGAAGAAGAAGCTGGTGTGGGAGTCTGTGTGTCAGACAGGGTACTACTGTGTGTCAGAGTACCAACCTGATAGGTTCAGGTGTCTGTATGGTTAGCCAGAACTGATAGGTTCAGGGTCTGTGCTTCAAGTTAAGTGTTCTGTGTGAACCAAACTGTGTGTATGCATGAGTGAGACTAAGCCACGTTACTGTATCTTATTCACCTGATCATTTTATTTTCCCTGTGGGTTGTTTTAAATAAACCTTATTCTTTTATTTGTTGAAAATCCATCCCTGGTCTGTGTGACTTCTTATAGGGAATGGTTGGTGGCAGCTTAGTGAAACTGTGGTATATCCCAGTAGGTCTGGGTTTGTCACAACGACGATCATCAAACAGCTGATCGTCAGGTTTCAAAATGGCCACTGGCTGAAGAAAATGGCCCCCCGCTGTTTTCTAGGATGGATTCCTCGCTTTACAGGCACTGAAAATGGCCGCCGTATGGAGGATCTTCGCTGGACGAGCAGGCATTGAACCCATTGGAACACATTGAATGGTTTTCAATGCGTTTCAATGGTTTTTTAAATTTCATTTGACAATGTTTTCGCTCTACAGCGATTTCGCTGGAACAAATTAACATTGTCAAGTGAGGCACCACTGTAATGCAAAGACACATTCAAAACAATTGTTTCTCATATGTGAGAGTGTTGCATTCAACAGCATTGGAAAAAGTTTGGTTCTGTCATGGTTTCAGTACAGCTTGGTTGGTTCTCACTTGTCAGAGGAGACTGACACTAAGCTTCCCTAGGACGGGAAGATGATAGCAAGATGCACTCCCCAAGAACTTGGAACTTCTAGGAAAGTGCCATCATGATTGGTGCAGAGGGAGTTCATGAAATCAGTTAACAGACACTGCGCAGCTTCTCTTTCTCTAATTCCTTCATCAAATTGCCGTACTAAAGAAAAAGATGAGAGGTATGATTTGAGGGTTGCAAAATGGATGTCACCATAACATTTGGGAATTCAGGAGGCTTATTGCACAGTAAGAACAAATCTGGAAAGCCTCCTTTGCCTCCCTCTTACAGCCCATGGTATCATCCCCAGGACATGGAAAATGTGACCTCAGGAACATTATGCCAATTTATCATGAAAATTATACAAGCAATTAGGTATGAAAAGGATATTCTTTGAATCCCATGTTCCTGTCAGTTTTGAATGTCTCAACAGGATGAAATATGCTGAGGAATTGGAAAGCCCCACAGAACTCCTTTCCTCTAGTCAAGAAAGAGACAAAGAATTTCCCTGCACCCCAAAATCTGTATAATTTGTACAAAATGTCTTTTTTGTCTTTTTCCTTGGAGATGCAACACATACACTAGATAAAGCATGAAAGGACTGGGTGCTTGTGAGAAAGAAGCGAAAAAACAAACCCTCATCCAGGGATTCAGATTCTTAAAGTAGCTAGCAGTCATCCTAGGTCTGGGCAATTTGGATGATTTTCATGACTTGCACAATTTGTTCATTCATGGAAATAAGCAAATAGCACAATTTCCTGCAAATTATAATTCCTGTCAATGTAAAAACTCTGATGTAAGCATCAGGACCTTCCTCAATATTCTAGCTGACAAGAAGGAGAATATTAGTGTTCCTCCTCCACCTCCTACAACGATGAGATTAGTGGGGGTCTTTATCCTTACAAGTAATTCAAGTGGTATTTATCTTGGTCTAATAAACACTAATCACATATTCATTTATTCTGCAATTATGATTTATTTGTTTATATGTACTCATATGTTTCTATTAAAATACCTCATTATCTTCCAAATGTTAATAATTCCTAGTTATTCCTGTACTTTTTAAAGATTTAGATCATTTCCCCCGTTTCCCTTATAGTGTGTAGCTGCTGTCATTGACCTCAGTATACTACATCATCTCTCCTGTTGCATGAGACTGATTTGCATAAATTGACAAGAGGAGAGGGGGAAATGCTAATCCTGCTTCATAAGAGAAATCTGTACTAGGACCTACAATCCTTTGACTTTCACTGCCCTCTGTGCTTTATAGCCGATGAAGAAAAAGAAGCTCCAATAATCTCCCCAGTTCCAGAAGAAAAATGATATTTCTAAGTAGGTGACTATTGTCTTGGCATTTATTTGGCATGTAGTAACTTCAACTTTCTTTCAATGATTATTTGTTTTCTTAAGGCTGGATATAATGACAGGCTTA
Source organism: Pogona vitticeps (assembly GCF_051106095.1). Classification (NCBI taxonomy): domain Eukaryota; kingdom Metazoa; phylum Chordata; class Lepidosauria; order Squamata; family Agamidae; genus Pogona; species Pogona vitticeps. The sequence continues at coordinate 250,746,375 of NC_135784.1, read as the reverse complement.
TTTTTGTGCCATTATTGTTTCCAATTATGTCACTTGCACGAAGATCTACAGCATTCTTAATTTTGTTTCAGTTCACAAAAACCATCAGCTCAAATGTTTCTGAAAGATTTATGGTATTAATATCCAGAGGATATTTTAAATCACATTTTGCCTTCACAAGCAAGGCCTACGGTTTGGATGGATGCAGAAAAATACATAACAGTGCATCTTGACTTTGAGAATGCTTATGATTCGCCTCCACCTCTATATTTAGAGGTACTTCAGCTTGGCTAGACTCTCTAAGCAGAGTATCCAGAGTGTTCTTATGCCCATTCTCATATCAATTCCATGGCTTTTCTCTTTATTAAGGCTAAAGCATGGAGAGTCAGCTTCTCAGACTACAATAGCTGAAAAGGGGGGAAATGCAACAAATAGAAACCCCAGCTGCTGGGAAGAAAAAGTAGTTTCCTGTTGTTGCAATACTTTCAACACGAGGGAGGGAGGGAGAAAGAAAGAGGGGGATGTTACGGCCTCCTTCTACCTCACAAAGGAAGGTCGCTACGTCACTCCACTGTTACTCTTCTGGTAGTCTGCCACCAACCATTCCCTGCAATAAGTATCTTCAGGCCGGAATGGATTTCAAACAAAATAACTAAAGTTTATTGATTGGTACATTAAGATTGGTATAACAAATAAATCAGGTAATCACATAAAGAAAGGCTCTAGCTCACACAGACTCCTATCTCCACACAATCTGATCACTATCTCATCTCAACACTCACAGATCCTGATCTGACCCTCACACACATACACACCCCTATATATCCCAGCTCCTCCCCCTGATGTCCCGCCTTCCGACCACCATTGGATGTTAACACTCCAGCCTAAACCTTGAAGGACAGGTGACATCATAGCTGTTTGTAACAGGGGAGACCCAAAACACTTGGCATTAGGAAAGAGGAGGAGGCAACCTCGTCTTTTGACACATCAGATGCCAAGAAAGAAATGAGACAAAACAGTGTGAATCTCTTGGTATTTATTATGGACAAAGTTCTATTTTTATGATAACACTGAAAACTGCTTGCAGCTTAAAAACTTCAAAAACATACAATAAATTGATCACACCTTGTCAAGTCGATTCAGACTTATGGTGACCCCTTTCCAAGGTTTTCTCGGTAGAAACTGCTCAGAAAGCAAACTCCCAATTTCTGGATCTGTGGCCAGATATCTAAATCATTAAACTATCCAGCCAGCACCCAAAACTTTAAAAGGTGCTATTTTTTAGAAAATTTCTGACAGATAAGAGAGGCTTCATTTTCACTTGTATCCCCATCTGTGCTAGAATGAGTTCTGACACTGTAGTAAAAGGTGCTACATAAAACTACAAAAGCGAGGTACTATCCAGAATCCTGTTGTGTTACATGATTCAGTGATGGGAGTTGTGCAAGTTTAACAGCCCCACCTCATAGTCCTCTAGTTGAGTTATGTGGCATGCAACTGGTCATACAATGGGGTATTGTGACTTCAAAAAACTATGCACATTCTATTTCACAATAAGCCTTTGACCATTGTTTTGGCTTCCCTTCTTTGACTCCTCCAGCAGCTGCCCACTTGGATGAGGAAGTGGTGACCACACCTCCCCACTGTTAGCCTCCCTAGGTTTTACGATCTTCATGGGCAAGCTCCAAGGATGATCCCAGAAGAAAGGAATGGTAAAGCCACTTCTGAGTAATTTCTACCAAGAAAATCCTGGAAAGGGTCACCATAAGTCAGAATTATGATTAAGGAGCCCTTTCTCTTGATTCCACAATCTATTGTAAAAGGATGTTCTATCCTAGTTCAAATTGGTAATTCAGGTGTTGAGTGATCAAAATTTTCTCTCCCTCCTAGCCCTCCCTATTCCCTCTCATTCTTTTTATTGCAACTTTCTCAGCTATTACATGGTTGCAGAAAACTTTGTCTGGTATGCTTTGTGTGAAAATTAATGTCTGCAAAGGTTACAATTATGAAATCATATGCCAGTGGTTCTGTTCAAAATAATAATTGAGGAGAGTGGCAGACACGGATGAGGCTGAAACTTGTTGTAACAGTTTAGATATGAGATTGAATATTTAGGCAATCCCACTTTAGACACTTACTCTGAAATGAGAATTATGTTACGCAAGCATAGATGATGACTTCTTCATGTGCACTGTTAGCTTCTCCAATCTTATAATAAACAAGGAGATGTAATAGGCATTCATGCAGACAGATGCCACTGTAAAGAGAGAAATAAAACTAAGGGGAAGAAAACAAAGATTCTTGATAAATGACAGATGTAACCATTGTTAATTATGGGAGACCAAAAATCAATGTACAAAAGACATTATTCTTTTCAAGTATCATATGACGCTCAAGTTTTGCTGTGAATGAAGTGCCTGCATCCCATTTCAAAAGGCATATGCTCATGTTTGCTTAAAACAAAGGGATGGTTGACTTAATGAATTATTTACAGGCATGCAATATGGCAATAGTATCATTAAGAACTCTCTTCTAAGATCTCCTCTGGCTACTCCTGGCAGGGTGTCAATTTGCTTGTTTTCATTATAGGTGATAGAGATTATGGAGCTATTTTCCAAAACGAGATTCTGCTTTCTACTTGTTTTAATGTCAGCAAAGTCAATACACGTGTGCAGCTGTGACGTTATCACATCAATTGTAAAGCCAATAATTTTCCAAAAGAGATTTAAATTCACTATATATATATATATACATATACATATACATATACATATACATATATATACATATACATATACATATACATATACATATATACATATACATATACATATATATATATATATATATATATATGAAATCCATAGAAATCCATAGAAATCCATATATATACATATATGAAATCCATAGATCAACTGAGAAGCACATTTTTAAATCTACAGGAGCAGAAAAGTTTGAGTAGAGATGTGGCTACAGTATACAGGTGTACAAAGAGCAGATGTACACCTTTGTATGCTAGGTTCCTTGAGCTCAATTGAGGAGGGGATATTTCATACCAAACTGTAAGCATCTGATATACAGTATAAGACTAAGTCTGAAAGGCTGGAGGGAGTAGAACAATGGTTTCCAACTTTCCAGAAGCCTTCACCATTAGCTGTGCTGACCATGGTTTCTGGCAGTTATCCAAGAACACCTCGGTTACCCAAGGCTGGGACCCACTAGAGGAGAAGATGGCTTAGTTAAGCCAAATTTGAAGAGACATTTATTTGGAAGTCTACAGTCATCTAGCAGTCATAGCAATCACAAGTTTCTATTGCAGCCAACCTCTCCTAATCAGCATTGTCAGTCTTAACATGAAGAGAAATGCAGACAAAAATGAGGCTGAAACTTGTGTAACAGTTTAGAAATGAGATCAACTGTTTAGGCAATCCCACATGACAGCAGATCCTCCTCTGGAAGACATTCCTGCATTCCAAGTATTTCTCTCCCCCCCCCCCTTCCTGGTGGTTGCAGCCTTGGAAAACCTGCCATTAAAATACAGGAACCACATTCTCTCTAAGACATTGGGCTAAAATGTCCAGGTGCTTCACCAAAACACACATGTAAATGTCAGTCCCTGCCCTTAGGAGATTACAGGTAAGGACTGTAGACAATATTTTTTTCCTAACAGTAGGAAAATTACTGAGTCTTTCTGAGGTGTGTTCATCTAGAGATGCTTTCTATGTGGAGTTATTTCAAAAGGGAGGCTTTATCCAAATTGGAATGGTGGGAATTCAGGCTTGAATGGTCTAGATCTGTGGGTTAGATTTGCTGTTCTTCCCTCCTGCCATCAAAAGTAGGCATGCTTTCTGCATGCGCAGATTGAATATTTGTACTAGTAGGTCTCTCCGTTATTCCACACAGATTGGGCACAAGCCTTGACATCCCTCAGCATGTGCTGAGGTTTACGTAACTTATTCTATGTACTGTATCTGTTTTGCCTGGAGATGTGGCTTTTGTGTGTTTGTGTGCTCAAGATGAGCAGCTTGAGGGATGGGTTTGCATACTTAATACACAAATGAGTTTATGATATAAAGGAAAGCTTTGGACTGTATTTAAGCAGTTGCCTGAGAAAGAGCTTCTGCATTTATTAAGGCAAGCAGGCAGGCTGGTGGAGGGGTGGGGTGAGGGAATGGAGAACATTCCATGCCTACTCTGTTCACAGTGGAAGTCATCTTCAAGTGCAGCAGTCTGTAGTTGCCATGATAAAGGCCACTTTTTGCTCCTGGAAGTCTCCAGCCAGAGCTGTACCATTTGTCACATCACTGGCATGCAGTGTATACAGTGGGAATGTAAAGACTTAAAGGTATAAGCTCATCTCAATTTCCTTCTAGAAACCAGAGAGAGAAAATGTGATTGTATTAATAAATGTATTTGCACTTCAAGATGTCTTCATGGAATTGAAGAATTTCCGACATAAAAAAGAGAGCGAAAAATAAATGAGTTGTTCGCTCAGATTAGGTCTGTGTCTCTGGAACACAGTGTGTTAGAATGTTAATTGAGTTTGACAGAAGCATGGATATAAAATGCATGATGCCACTCAACTTACCAGCAGTGAAACTGATTACCAATTATAATCATTCTATGCTTGGTGACAGCATACCAAGATGGAGATGTTGAATATTTCAGTTGGCAATATTATCTGAGTTGTTTAAAGTACTGACTACGTGCCCTGAAACCAATAGAGGTAATTGGTATGCATGTAAGAGCTGGCAGACTGAACACATCACTTATTTATAGACTCTTTTGATGTAACTCTGCGGAGGGAAAAAAAAGTTAATGAAACATGCTTCAAAGGCAAATTTACACTCTCCATTATATTATGACAAAGTACAAATGACTGTACCCAAATAACTGTTTTCTGGTGAATGGGGTTCCTTTGCATGCCCAATGAAAAGTCCAGAGGCAGTTCAGGCAAAGGGAGACAAGAGAACACATGGAGGCTATTATTCATTCCATTATTCATTTGCGCATGTTGTATGGCAGGTGGGAATATATGCTGCGGTGGGGAGGGGAGGAAGAGGGAACAGTGCACAATATTCCTTCCAGTTTGCTCCACAAATTGTTTTATGAGCCTCTCTGGACACATTCATCAGCAAACTTTGTGTCAACAACTGATAGGAAAGCTTGAACGGATCACAAAACAGGATGCAGGAAGTGACACCATGACCTTTGCTTCAAGGCAGCAAGCCAGCTAAATTAGTTTTAATTTAAAACCCTCTGCTACAAGAATGCCAAGATGCTTAACAGGAAAAAGTATATAAAAATCTTAACATAATATTTATAGAATTCCTTGTTTTGGCCGGAGCTGACTTTAAATCGGATGTGATCTTATTAGAATGCAATTTGGTTGCCGCAGAGAGAGGAGGACATGGTGGGCTGTTGCTAGCATCCTCAGAAAACATGTGAGGGTGAAAGGAAACAGCGATGCAGTTAGATAGCATTAGATTTGGGTCTGTGAGTGTAGTAGTGGTTTGGTCCCCCCTGTTAGAAAGTAAAGGCCTAAATGTAGTTGTAAGTCCCAACTACAACAGACCTTTTGAGCCAACCACTGAATGGTAAAAATATATAATCCATTGATTCAACAGCTCTCTTTTAGTTGGGACTATCACTTGCATTCAAGCCGATGTGCATTGTTTGGGCTTACTTTAAAATGTGTAAAGCCTGCCTTGTTGTATTCGGGGTCAATCCTGTTAATTCTGCTTAGTGAGGGTTTGGGTTTCAGCCACAAAGCTGAGCAAGGAAATTTAATTATAAAAATAAACACAAAGGCCATCCATAATTAAGTCATGATAGGATGGTTTGCTAGAACCCATAACATCCTACCACTTTTCAGTTGTGGATGAGTTCAACATATCATTACAGTCTTTCTCTCTAAAAGTCACTTTTCGATATCTGCTATAAACTCATTCTGATGGCGTGGCTCGAAGGAAAAGCTAGAATATTAGCAAGTTCAGATGAAACTCCAGTGCAGGAGGAGAATCCTTTATGGACCCAAAGTACCATCTTAACTGGGTGTGTCTCCACAGAATGCAGGCAGATGCATGAGATGCCACTTCATTAAATTTTATGCTAGTTAAGTCATGCATAGTGTGTACCCTGCAGAGTCCAGCACAGATAACTGAATTTGTTTCATATGATATTTTCACTTTAGAAGGAGAGAGCTGGAAGAGCCAGGAGCAATGTGAAGATACTGCAAAAGAAGCAGGAGAGAGTTTGAGCAAACTGAAAGAGGAAGGAGAGAATGCCATACACCGTGTTAGAGAAAGAATTCTGCAAATATATGTCCCAGCCTATGGGAAACATTCGATTTTGGATTACTGTTCATAGGATACCCCAACCAGTGGACGGTTCTTGGAGCTACAGTCCAGCAAGTCACCATTTTCCATCTCACAGGGAATTCTATTTTCTTCCTTGCAATACATTTGCACGATGGTACAGTATCTTGCATTCTTTTGTTACCAACAACGAAACATTGACATTTTATTAATATTGTTTATACATGCAATATTTCCCTGGGCATCAAAACGCTGTGATGGGATAAGCCAAATAAAATTATGCATCTAAGGCTTTGCCTCTATCCCACGTTTTCCTCAGCTTCTTTCCCGCTTTTCCTTCCATTTATGTTTGTAATCAAGTGACATCAACCGACTTTCCAACTTATGGGGATCCTGTGAATTAATGACTTCTGAAAGGTCCTATTGTTCACAGCCCTGTTAATGGCAAACTACGACCCATGGCTTCCTTTATCAGTTTGCATTAGCAAACACTGTTCTCATTTATTTATTTGCCCTTGACCAGGAGATGGCAAGGATAGGTAGGAAAGATGCAAAGTGACAGAACTGCCTATTTCATCCTCTTTGTCAAGTGCATGTTGTGTAGGAAAAAGGTGACCTATCTACCGTCTATAAAGGATACCTTAGATCAGTGATAAGGAAATGCATTCAGCCCAATGTCCGGACTTCCATCCTGGAAACTTTCAAGGTTTACATGCGAGCACTGAGTGTGGCCAGAGTCCAAAGTGGACATGTCCAGAGTTACCCCTCTCACACATATACACACATACCCACAACCTTCCTAACCCTCCAACCTCAGCTGAGAATGGTATTTTTAAAGCACCTGGTAGTGAGTTTTAACTGTATCTGTCTAGTGTGTACCATGTTGAGGATGGAAGTTGAGTCTTCTCAGCTCGTCTGTTCAAGAACACAAGAGAACTGATACATTCATTACAGCACCTTGCAAATAAAGGTTTGTAACTCCCCTTCTGAACAAAGATAAAGATAAGACATGCTGGGGGACATTGTGCTGCAAGCTAAAGAGGAACCTCAAAAGCTGCATGAGGCCTAAATGCTGGTAGTTACTCAACTCTGCTTTAAGTCACTGTCATTTTCCATTAGGCCAAGGCTTGTTAAAAACCACAGCCACTTAGCTTTGAAAAAAGGTGACAAACTCTGAAAGCTTGCTTCAGGTCTCTGTAAGTTCTCACACCAGGCACAAATCATGCAGAAGATACATCACTGTGTTTCCTATACTGAAAAGGACAAACATACCATTTATTTTCATTGTTTCCATATGGGAACAGTGATATTTTAGAACACTGAACAAAGCACATGTGGAAATACTGTTACTGGCATGAATGTAATTTGATTAAGTTCTCACTAAAACACAGAAACAGAAAATGCAAGGAAAGACACAAGAAGGAAACATGCATTCGGTGAGACATAAGTGTTATTATAAAGTATTACTACAAGTATTTTTTTCTCTTATTGTCTTGCTCTGCTTCATTATTAAGTTGTGGAAACAAGCTTTTCAGTTTATATGTACAGTGGTGCCTCGCATTACGATGTTAATTCGTTCCAGCGAAATCGCTGTAGAACGAAAACATCGTAAAGCGAAATTAAAAAGCCCATAGAAACGCATTAAAACCTGTTTATTATTTATTATTTATTTTATTTATTTTATTTATATCCCGCCTATCTAATCAACCAAGATTACTCTAGGCAGCTTACAACAATAAACAACAACATGCGTTCCGATGGGCTTAAAACTCACCATCCAGCGAAGATCCTCCATAGGGCGGCCATTTTCGCTGCCTGTCTTGCGAGGAATCCGTCCCTAAACACAGCGGGGAGCCCTTTTATTTACCCAGTGGCCATTTTGAAACCGCCGATCAGCTGTTGGAAAATCGTCATTTTGCGAAGAATCAGTTCCCAAAGCAGGGAACCGATCATCGCAAAGCGAAATTACCCCATAGGAAACATTGTTTTGCAATCACAAAAGCTATCACAAAAAGTTCATTGTAATGCGATTTCGTCGTTAAACGAAGCGATCGTAATGTGGGGCACCACTGTATCATCTTAGATATATGAGGCAAATGTGCCAATTTATAGACAAAAGAGGAAATACTGAGGCTGCTCTTCGCAGTTAATCTCCTAAAATATATTGAGCAGATTAAAATATATTGAGCAGATTAGAAAATCTGGGTGGGGTGGAGGAGGGAAACCATTACAAACATAATATGCAGCCCAGGACATAACCAGTGCAGGGCATCCACTAACCTATATACAATAGTAAAAGAAAGGTAAATGTATTTCAGATATTATATTTCCTTATTTTCTGTGATTAAATCTAAAATGTGCAGCTACAAGAAATTCAGGGTCAAGACTGATCTTTTTCTGTATGCTAGGCTGGCCCCCATGAAGGTCAATTAGATAGGGCCATATTTCCCCCCCTATGGGTTGGTTATTGAAAAACAAAAGTTACCGCCAAGGCTACAAGTTTAAATTGAAGGACAACAAGGGGGAGGAGCTGCTTAACCCTTTCCCTTCTGTCCAATATTCAATTTATATTCAATCCCATCAAGCTGCTTTTTCACCTGCAAGGAGAAAAAAAAATGCTGGGTACACGGGCGGAGTCCTAGACTGGCAATAACTGGTGATGGCCACAGAACACAGGAAGATGCCTCATACGGAATCATTGAGCTCAATATTGCCTGCAGCAACCGACAGAGGCTGTCCAGGACTTTAGGGAAGATTCTTCCCCCTGCTCCTATCTATAGATAGCAGGGACTGAACCTGCAAACCTGTGCTCTGCTCCTGAGTTATAACCTTTGTCCCACACCAAAAAGTATTGCCTCACCTGTACTCAAAGCAGAGACAACGTTCAAGGCCTTCATCTGGTCTAGGTGCAGTGAGCCCTCCGCAGATTGCAGCTACTGTTATGTTCATTGGAAGAGCCAGTTATTTCCTTTTATTAACTAGCAAACAACCAGCCAACATAACCTTTAATTTAGAAACTACGCTTCCTGTGGTTCTGCTACTTATCAGCGTGAGGCTGCCTGCCTCACAAAGTTATGCCAAATCTTCAAGCACCCCTCTGGCTACTCCCATTGATTTCAATGAAACCAGCATGAGTGAATTGTTTATTGAATAGACTTGCTTTTATTTAGATACAATTAGGAGCTATGAGTGGATTTGCTTGATTTTCAATTTTTCTGCATCACAGGAGCATCCAGCTCTACATAACATTATATGTGGATTTCGCAGAACCCTTATCCATTATCAGGTATTTGTTAAACTCTGGTATTAATCAGGGAAATGCTGCATTCTTTTGGCTTATAAATGTTCGTTCGTTCATTATCTGAAGATTTTATAACAGTTCAAGGTCTCTTTGCCCATTTTCTACATGTCAGAAAAGATTCTGAATTCTAGTTTAGTGCATAAAATAATCACACTAGTAATAATGGAAATGGTGTTAAATGATTCACAAAGAATGAATACATGTAGCACTCTTTACTTTAAAGAGCTGTCATGTGGGAGAAATGTTTCTGCTTTGGTCCACATTATTCAGTCAGAAGTCCAACAGGACTGAAAATCTTTAAAATCTTTAAAGAAAACCTCTCTTGTTATTTGTGAAGTCTTAATAATAATAATAATAATAATAATAATAATAATAATAATAATAATAATAATAATAATAATAAACAAAGCTAGTGCAAAAGTTTAAATAAATGGCTCAGTAATCTGTCATTTTCTTTCACTAATTACAGTTATTAAAGGAAGCTCATGGTGTTTTTATTGTGTTTTAAATGGGCACAGAAAATCGGAGTCTGATAATGACCTTTGTACATCATGCTGCAAATTGATTTTGATGACCTTTCTCTCTCTGGTAATGAGGCAGGCTCTATGCCTATTACACATCCGTCTCTGTGGTTGTCTAGTTTCATGGGCCTGAAAGACTTATCTCGCCTTTCCTTTGTCTTTGTGCTGCTGATTATTCAATTCAAGGCTTTCTTTTTCAGTGGTGAACCTAAACTGAAGGGGAATTATGTTTTGTATGAGGAGTTGTTGATTTTCTTCTGAATGCTTTTCCAGCCCAGCATTTGGTTTTTATTCTTGAATGTTCCTAAGTGTGAGGAAAATTGGCTTGATGTCAATATTTTATGACTGATTTTCTATCTCTTAATATACAAACACTTACCTTTTTCAGATTCTACCCCAAGATAGAAAAGTATTTGAAGGAAAGAAGGAAGGAATCAGTCAGTCAGTCAACGAGAGCACAGGCAGAAACTGGATTCTGTCTACATACCGTAGCTCTGATGCCATGAAAGAGGCAAACTTTGTTTCACCATGTGCAGGTTAAGCATATGTGTTGAAACTGAAGGTGCTTCATCCTACCTAATCCTCTGCTGTTCAAACTTTTGACAGTACCAGACCTGCAGTGAGTGGAATCTCATGAACTTGTGCTGGTGGTGGAAGTGCTCCTGTCAAGTGGTATTAAGAGGAAGACAGTTCTCCTCTCCCCTGCAGCCTCCATGATCCTTCACAATCTGCTTTGGGTGACTTGACAGACCCTCTAGAGTAAATTGCCAGCTGACATGTTGGGCTGGGGGAGGGGAAGGGCGGAGGAGAAGAAAGAGTTCAGTTGCCCTACAAAATGTGCAGAAGACCAGATATCATCTTAGCTGCATGTCTATGGGTCAAACTAAATGTTACAGAGAGCTTGTAGTTAGGAGCAACTGTCAGTTTGTATACACGATGAATACAAATCAATGAATTTTTAATGATTTTTGATTTGTTGATTCATTGGGTTATAAAACTGCCCTCCAGTCACCTAGAGATACCAAAATTGCAGGGAAGCTTCCTCTGACTCTTTTCCACAATCCCCCCCCTTCCCCCAGTTTGGTGAAGACTGGGTTTCAGATGTACAAGTTATATAGCCACAAAGAGCCCCCCCCCAAAAATTTTCCTCTAGACGCTTAGAGACACCAAAATCACAGAGAAGCTTCTACTGAGTCCCCCCTACAATCCCTCCAACTTTGGTGAAGACTGGGTTTCCCCAAGCCAGCTACTAAAGGGCACTTTTCTGGGGGAACCACTTTGTGGGTATATAACCTGGACGTCTGAAACCCAAACTTCACCAAACATGCAGGGCTTGTTGAGGAGAGTCAGTGGAAGCTTCCCTGTAGGGATTTAGTGTCTCTGGGTGCTTGGGGAGCCATTTTATAGGGTTTTAAACTAAAAAATGAATTGATAATTCGATCCATCAATTTGACAGAATCATTTTTTTTGTAAATTTGTTATTTGTGATTCACTGACCTTGATGAATCATGAATCAAAATGAATCACTGTTTTTCTGATTCTTGCCCACCTCTAGATAAAAGCTTCACTCCGTGGTGTGTAGGGCTGCCGGGTCAACAGCAGTCTAGTCCCTGAGATTTCACTAAAACTTGAGACCAAGTTGTGGAGCTTTGTGAGGTTATGGTGCAGAGCCTTGTGATGCCACAGAAGTGAGGCAGGCAAGGCTTGGGGGGGCAGAACTGCAGGTATAACTGGTTGTGAAAAGAGGCACAAGGGGAATCTAAGCAAATAAACCCAACATCTGTGTACAAATCAGCTTGCCAGGCAGTTTAGTAACCTAGAGATGGTGTGAAAGCCAAATTTTGGCAGCCAGAAAGATCATAAAAAGCACTCTGGTGCCCTGCAGGAAATAAGAGAGATGGGCACACAGGCTCTAAAACCATCTCTCATACACAAGAACAAAAGTTTATCTTCCCCAAGCGTCGCCATCCTGAGATTTGTCTTTTTTGCATGGAGACATGAGGAAGCAGCACAATTCCTTCAGACTTGGCAACTCTAATGGCAAATATTGGAACAGAAATGGGTCAGCAAGCATTTCTAAATTCCAGTCTGAAGATGTGGAAGTGTTTGACCTTGCTGTGACAAAAATGCTAACAGATATTCTGGGCTCTTTGTGATGAAAATGCCAATGGGCAATTTATTGGACACACTCTCTTTCTCTTTCTCGTTCTCGTTCTCTCTCTCTCTCTGGTGGTATTAAAAAACTTCAAACCAGGCTTTTGAGCTATTTTATTATATTGGATCCATGACCTTCCAGAGTTTATCAAGCAGAACATGTTACCTATTTGAGGACTACGAATTTTTAAAATGACAATTTGAAAGAGGTTGTCCTGCTTCTGCAGTCACTTCAGCGACTGATATTTGGGGAGAAGGGGAAAGGGTACTGAAAATGTTCCATTCTGACTAGTATGCAGATATGCAAAAATAGCACTAATCGAAAGGAGAGATAAAATATACCAAAATTCAGTCTTATACAGATCCATAGAGCTAAATAAAATAGTATTAGAAATAAAATATAATAAGCAGATATGTGAAAAGACACGGAATTCATTGGTATAACTAGGAATATACATTTATGGCCTATGTTCTTTCTCTTCTGGAAGGCTTCCATCACTCTTCGATTTCACACAATTCTTCCAAGCTTATTTGGAGTGAAAGTAACGAGTTCTATAAACAGGTACATTTCTGTGCCTGTATTGAACAGGCAGTAGGTTATATATCATACTGTATATTGTATGCTGGTGCATCTATTCCCTAAGAGTAGATTTCTGGCTAAAATACAAAAAAGAATTGCTTGCGAGAGTGATTTTGATAGCAGTGATTTTTTTCAGTGGAGCAAGACAAATATATAACATATACAGCCAATTTTATATCTGTCAGCACAAAATAGGCTAAAATGACTTGGCTTAGAAAATCTTCATTCATGTTATCTATTTATGTTCATGGACTATGGAAGCAAGTGGATGTGTCCTCTTTTACAATGACCAATGGTTTTAAGCGAATGCAGTAAAGCTAAAGCATGAAGAAGAAGACAGCTGTAACATATATAGTGAACTTTCTGTGCTGTGTCAGTGCACATTCATAATACAGCCACCCGCTAGACGAGCAAACAAATCCTTGTCTGTGTTAAGCTTCCCTCTTTTTCTGCTGCTCCATTTGATGAAAATTAATGAATCACCGTCTTGATCAGGGATGCTAGTTTTGTACTCCTTCAGAGGTTTTTGGACGAAAGTTCCCTTAAGCTGAAGCCGGCATAGCTAATGGAAAATGGTGATGGGGTTTGCAGTTCTGCATTATATGGAAGGCCATGGATTGTCCCCCTTTATGATATGGCATGTTTCCAAGATAGGAAGCTTCCTATCATGCAGTGGAAGGTTTTGTTTTGAATTACAGTTCAAAAAAGTAACTTCTCTAAGCTCTGTCTCAAAGCGCTTTCTCAATCTTCTCCAAATGGAGCAGAAGTAGAGGGAGGGAGGGAGGAGCAGGACAGGATTAACAGCTGGGAACAGTATCAGGATTGCTGGTGCACTTGTCTTGTCATTTCAGTGATGAACAAAGACTGAAAACATGACTTGCTTGAGCCCCCTTTTTATTATGACACTTTTATCCACAGTTGATACCAGAAATGGGACTTCATTGATCTATTATAAAGAAAGGCATGGTATGATTCATGTTATGGCAATTTTGACACAATTATCTTTCTGGACTTCTTATTATTTTCTCTTCTGAGAAAGGATGAGAAATGTTCATCACCAGGAGGGAAGTGGCATGGGCCAGCTGTACTCCAAGGCCATTAGGAATCACAATTCTTACAATTGCTTATGCCTTTTGGGAAAGGTTACCAGTTGGCTTTTGAATGCATTTGGTTCACCAACCATTTATTAGCCATGAAAATACATTCCACATCAATTTCGTTCTTTCCTTCTCACCAGTTGCTACAAAAAAGAGAACAAAAATTGAATACAGTACCTGCATATATTCTGTCTTGGTCTACTCCAAAGGCATACGTTCTGGCAATTTTAAACACCCAACCAACTAGGGTGGATTTGATTTAATTCCAACTTATTTAAATCACAATTTAATTTTTTTTAATTTAAAAAAATCATTTTGTTGACCATTTAAATTAAAACTCAATTTTTAAATTAAAACCATGATTTAAATCATCATTTTAAAAATCATTGACTTATTCCTTAAAATGCAACTTCAGGCCTTCTTCTTCTTTAAAAACACTTTATTCTTCTCAAAAATACATTTACAAGTTTATAAGTATTTAGGAAGTATGTTTTGAGGCAATTATTTTGGTGATCAACCCCAAATTTTAAAATCCAGAAAGGGCATTTCATCTTAATATATAGAAAAGGATAGGGCATCACCTTTCCTATTAACAAAGTGTTGAGAAGTACTAGCATAAAAATAATGTTCCGTTAAAGTTCTAACATCTCTGAAAATGTCCTCTGGTTTAAATGGGGTCCTATTATCTCATGGAAGTTTCTGATAATAAAACTTTGTTTACTGTTAGGTTTGAAAATAAAAGCATTTGGTATAATTCACAAAGTACCTGCCCATCCCCTGTGCCTCACTAGGTGGTTTTAAGTCAAAATGTTTTTTTGTGAGCTATTGGCAAGGATGCAGTGATCTCTTTTAAAAATAATAGATTACCTTATTTACATTGTGGAGAAATTAATCATGCTAGTTCTCACAGCAATGTAGTTGGCTTTTCTGTTATTCATCCTAGGGATATAAATCCCTACTTGTCTCCGGATGAAGAATTACAAAATTATTCTCTTTGGCCATGAGAGGGCAAGATATGTTGTCACATACTTGACAAGAAAAGTGAATATTTTTTGTGTGAGGCAAGCAAAATTGCACAAACCATGCTTTGATACAAATAAAGGAGCAACCTGTTTTAGACTGCTGTTGACAGTCAAATGTAATATATTTTTCAGTGACTCCATGATGCACAGCTAATGGTAAACCACCCAGCCCTTTCCACGGCCATCTGGACCATTCGGGTTCATCAGCTGACTTTCTAGAGCAACTGGGCTCACATTGTTTCCAAAGTGGTTGTGTGGTGTGTGTCTAAAGTGACTGGATGGTGGTGACATTGTGGATGAAGTTTGGCATTGCAGTGTGCAACAGGAAAAACCCTTCCTTCCTCTGCTCTGAACTTTTAAAAAAAATTAATTTGTCAAATTCAGTGCTATTTCAGATTAGCGCTGCACTTGCTTGAAGTATTATTTCAGTTCAGTGCTATGTCCCTTGGGGAAGGAACAACTGAAGATTGGCAGCTGAGAGCAGAGAATGAAATGAAGGCTGAGGAAGAGACTGTTTTCTACAGAAGTAAAGGTGAAAGCTGTCCTCCTTCCCCCCCTTTATATTCGTAAACAAATCAATCAGTAAGGGAAGGAGAGAGAAACATACACATGAGTGCACAGGAGTGTGTGCTTCCATTGCCTTTTTCTCCTCCTCCTTTCCCACTGTCTCCCTCTCCACTTATATCCCCTTTGGAATCATTTCCTCAAGATGGGGCAAAGACTGGTCAGCTCCTTGTCCAGTCTGGGTGGGACTAAGGAATCTCTCCCATCAATTTCCAGATGGGGATGGCAACTAGTGAGGGGAAAAAAAAGAGGGAATGCATTAGTGAGTCTATCTCTCCTCCCCTCATGACACACACATTGCTGCTGCTGCCATCTCTTCTTCCCCTTGGAATCATAATACTGCAGCTACCCTTCCCACCACATGCATTTTGACCCCAGAGGGTTTTTTCTCTCCAGCTCTGGTTCAACACCAAGAATACAGTGGTGCCCCGCATAGCGAGGTTAATCCGTTCCGGATAAACCGTTGCTATGGGGAAACATCGCTATACGGAACGGAAAACGCCATAGAAATGCAATAAACTTAGTTTAATGTGTTCCTATGGCTCTTAAACTCACAGTTCTGCGAAGTTTCTCCATAGCGGCACCATTTTTGTGCCCTCAGTGTATGACTATATTTTTGTCTAAAATCTTTAGAATAAAAATTGAGGGTCATCTTATACACGGACGTCAGCGTGGGGAGAACAAAAACAAGTGCAAGGGAAAGCAGGGATCAAAGTGATCCTGCAGGTCTTTGATCCCTTTCCCCCTAGACTTGCTAAGTCCCACTTAGATTTCTTAATTTTGGGTTAGAAAAGTGGGAGGTGTCTTATATATGGGGGTGTCTTATACACAGAAAAATATGGTATATTTTTACAATTAATTGATTTATGACTATCCCTGGACAAGACAATTCTTTTATACAGAAAGAAGCATCTCCTATCCCATCACCACTTATTGAGCAGCGGTGAATCTGGAGACAGGGAAAGTTGACGCAAAGAAAATAATTTAAAGATTAATGGGACACTAACTAGACATTTAAATACGTTTAAAATATACCTTATTGGAGGAAGCTTGGTATTAACTTGGCATTATAAACTTAAGAAATCTTAAATCATTATCAGATAAGCAGCAGTTTGGAGTTAATCTTGCTATGTTATGGCTAACTGAAGCTTTGGTGGAAAGCCCAGAACAGTGACCTTGAACACTCTATTGCTGTTTAAAGCTTGTAAACTTGTTTTAATTTCCTTTTTTTTCATGAATGGCTGGAACCTAGACAAATTAACCCTGCAAAGTCCAGCTATGTTAAAGTGGATTTTTTAACTGTACTTGGGGACTCAGTATATGTGGCCAAAGTGGATTTTTTGGAACCACTTATGGGGGCTTTATTTGGCTGGCATAGAGTTGTGGGAACTAGGCTATCAGGCCATGGATACAATCACTGAATTGGACTGCGAAATTTGGGGGTTTTGAACTTTGGTTCAGGCCTATTTGGTCAAAGTGGATCCTCTGAAACTGCTCCTGGGAACTGGGAGTGTTTGTGTTTGTTTAGCTGGCATAAACCTGTGGTAATTAGGCCATCAGGCCACTGATACAACCATTGAATTGGACTGTGGTAATTTGGGGTTTCAATTTTGGTTCACGTCTATTTGGTCAAAGGACTTTTCGAACTGCCTCTGGAGATTTGGAGTATCTGTCTGGCTGGCATCGATCTAGGCCATCAGGCCACGGATACAACCATCAGACTGGACTGTGATACTTGGGGGTTTATTTGAGGTTTATTTGAGCCAAGTGGATTTTTTTAAAATTGCTTTTGGGATCTTAGAGCACCTGATTGGCTGGCATAGATCTGCAGGAACTAGACTATCAAGGAGACACAATCAGTGATTGAATTAGACTAATTTTGGTTTGAATAATACTAATTGAACCAGATAGAATCTTTTCTCTCTTTTTTGGTATTTCTCTCTACTTTTCTCTCTTCTCCCCCCTGTTTTGATATCTTTGAACTAAGATAAACTATAGGTTTATATTATATAAATGAAGGAAGGCATTGGGGCATGGTAGTAATGTCTATATGAATGTAACAAAAATAATTACTAGACGGGGAGAAAGTCAGTTGGATAAAGAAAATATTGAGCATTAGCCAGATAATAACCCAGGGTGAGCTTACCAAATATATCCAAAACTTTTTAAAAAATCTTCTCTGCACTACTGTCAAGGGCCCCCTAATCCAACCCAACAAAGAAATATTGACACAATGTTACAGCAGGATAAATTTAAAAAAGATCTATATACAAACCTCCAGACAATACAGGAAACAGTATTGTACAGTAAAGAGATGAAAGCAATACAAGAGGAGATGAGAAGGCATCATGAAAAAATGGAAGGGAAAATTGATAGTATGAATGAACAGATTTGCAAGATGAACACACAACTGCAAGACATGCAACAAAAGACCATAAAAACAAACAAAGAATCATCAAACTATAAGATAACACAGAACAATCACAGAAGAAACTAAATGAACTTAGAGAAGAAAACCAAAAACTGTCTTAAACTAATAAAAACCTAGAAGATTTAATTGCAATTATTGAATTGAAGAGAGCTTCAAATACTTTCAGATTTCAAAACATACCTAAAGATAAGAAGGAAGATATATCAGATTTAATCATAACTATCTTGGCAGACCTATTGGGGATAGAAAAAGAAGAAATGGAAATGGAAATTGACCAAACATACAGAGCTAACTCAAGTCATGCAAGTAAACACCCAGAGAGGTTTTCATAAGATTTGTGAAATGGAGAACATGAGATAAGGTACTGAGAAGAACCAGAGAAAAGTGACTAAAACATTAACGGTCTTAATTCTCCAGAGAAAAGGAAAAAAACATTCTTGCGATTACAAAAAACAAAAATGGATATAATTTGCCTTCAAGAAACTCACATTAAAAAACAACACCATAAATATTTCGAATAACCAAAGACTAGGAAACTTTATTATTCAGCAGCACAACAAAAGAAAAGATTGGCAGCTTTATAAATCAAAGAAAACATGGACTCTAAACATATTTATTGAGATTAAGAAGGAAGAATCTTAATGGTAGAAATAACAATAAACACTAAAAAGATCTTGATGGTTGCAGTATATGCCCCTAACAACAAACAAGAATTTTTTAAAATCAGAAACTATATAATATAATGTTGGAAATGGAATATGAAAATATTTGCTTACTAGGAGACTTTAATGCAATAATTGATGAAAGATTGGATACAGAAGTGGGGAAAAAGGGGAAAAAAGAAAGGAAGAAATTCCTCAAAATTTTCTTCCAGATTATGGAAGAATCAGGCCTACAGGACACATGGAGAGAAAGGAACATTTTTTTAAAAATCACAATATACTTTTTGCTCCAACAGACATAAATCTTGGTCTAGAATTGATATGATTTTCCCCAGAACTGAGGGCAGGAATTCAAGAGGTAGAAATAGAAACAAGTATATGGGTGGACCACAATTCAATGAAGATACATTGGAAAGGTTAAAATAAAACTTTAAAATGGACTCTAAATAAAACTATACTGAAAGACAAGGAGTTTATAGAAAGAGCCATGAAACAAATGGAATTCTTTTTTAGATAAAATAGAAAAGAAGAGACCTCTCTCCAAACTATCTGGGACACAACCAAGGCTGTCTTTTAGGGAATAGCCACAACACATATGGCCAAGAAAAATAAAGAGACAACAATATATAAAACTAAAGAAAGAATATAAGAAAATGGGAATTGGAATTATGAAAAGATCTGCAGAAGGGAATATTTAAAAAAAACAAATGGAGTTATTAAAGCATAAAATAAATCTAATAGAGTCAGAAGAACTAGCACAACAAATTAAGAAAGCCAAACAATTTTTTTTGAAAATGCCAACAAACCAGGAAGATGGCTAGCAGAAAGACTGAGAAAAGAGAAACAAAAAAAGTGATAAATAAATTGCAGGATGAGAAAAGAGATTTACAATTCTCAATGAGAAAGTTAAAGGAATAATTAAAAAATATTATAAGAAACTGTATGATACACAAAAAAAATTCTCCAGAAAAAAAAATTACACAATATATTGAAAAAGCAAATTTACCAAAAATATCACAAGACATTAAAAATCTACTAAATAGGGAAATAACAATGATGGAATTGACCGAAGCTATCAAAATCAAACAAAAAATGATGAACTCCAGGACCAAATGGATTACCAGCAGAATTTTACAAACCTTTTCAGGACATCCTGTCTTTACCTATGAAAGAAGTTTGCAATGAAGTCTTAACAAAAGCCAAAATACCAAAACCATGGCTAGAGGCAAACATTACTCTAATACTAAAAGATGTGGCTCTAACACAAATAAAAAAACCTACAGTTCAATATCGCTCTTAAATGTGGATTACAAAATTTTTGCAGCAATTATGGCAGAAAGACTCAAAAATTCCTGATAGAATTTATACACCAAGTTCAAAATGGATTCCTATCAAAAAGACAGCTAAGACACAATCCAAGGATAATTTTGGATATACTGGAATATTACAAAATTAAACCAGGGAAACAAATGGCATTACTTTTCCTTGATGCTCAAAAAGCATTTGATAATGTCAGCTGGCAGTTTATGATACAGCAGTTGAACATAATGTACCTGGGAGAGAAGTTTAGAAATATAATTAAGACAATCTATAAGAATCAAACAGCGAAAATAATGATAAACAGTGAACGGACTGATGACATTAAGATTAAAAAAGGAACAAGACAAGGATGCCCTCTCTCCCCTCTGCTGTTTATATTGACCCTGAAAGTGCTCAATAGAAATGTGAGACAGGATCCGGAAATTAAAGGAGCAAAAATAAAAGGTGAAGACTACAAGCTACAAGCATGTGCAGACGATCTGGTATTTATCTTAGAAAATCCACTGGAATCAACACTGAAATTAATAGAAAAGATTGAGGAATATGGAGAACTATCAGGAATGAAAATCAACAAGGAAAAAAGGAAAGTTATCAGAAAAAAAATCTAACAGCAAAGCAAAAAACAGCAACTATTGGAAATGTCAAAGTTACAAATAATTTAAAAGGTTGAATATTTGGGAATATTCAGTATCTACACTCAAGATGTGCAACCACTAAAGACAACTATGTAAAATTACTTAAACAAATAAAAACAGACTTGGAAAAATGGAAGAATTTACTATTATCAATGTTAGGAAGGATAGCGACAATTAAAATGTGTATTTTACCAAAACTACTTTTTTTGTTCCAAACAGTATGAATTAAAATAGAAAAGACATACTTTGAAGATTTAAACACAATTATTTTAAAGATTTTTTTGCAAGGGAAGAAGGCAAGAATTAATCTGAAAATGCTACAAGAATCTAAAGAAAAAGGAGGATTCACACTACTAGACTGGGCTGGCATGGATTTTTATGGCATTGGAAAGCCAAAACCCATAGATACTTTCAAATCATTATATCAGAAATTTGCTACTGATAATATGGAAAAAGATTTAAAAAAGAGAAAATGTACCTAAAAATACCTAGGTGGCTTTCAGCTATGGAAACATTTGTGCATCTAAATCTCAGGAGCTTTGAGGAAATTTTATGCTATAAAGATATCCTAGATACAGAATGGAAATTAAAACCAAAACAAGAAGTTATTGCTCAGGGATTAGGCTTGTCATGGTGGCTATTAATGCAAATTCAATCTAGATATGATAAATATGCTTTTATAAAGAGCAAATACCTCTTGAACAAATATTGTTAACCTCAGAAGATAAACTAATGAAGAAACTATAAAAACTGCTTTTGAATTGGAAAATGGGAAATGAACAGGTGAAAGAAACAATGGTACAATGGGCTAAATTTTTTGGTCACAATACTGATATGGAGAAATGGCAGAAATTGTGGAACAGAAATTGTAAAATAACAATGGCAACTTTGTATAAAGAAAATCTTTATAAAATGTTTTATAGACGGCACTTACCACCTGCCAGAATTGCAAAAATGTTTCCAAATATGTCTAGTAAATGTTGGAAATGTGAACAAAAAGTAGCTATTATCATGTACGGTGGACATGTGAAAAAGCAAAAAAAAAAAAAAAAAAAAAGGACTAAAATGCACACATGCTTAAAAATGTATAGATTTTATTAGGTATTTTACTAGAGGACTTTGATAAACAATTGGTTTACCTAACACTGCATATTTTGACAGCAGGTAGGATTGTATTTGCATGACATTGGAAAAATGTAGAAATACCAACAGAAGAAGAGATAATTAAGAAGATTTTAGATTGGGTAGATTCATACTGAGACTGAGAGAGAAAGAAGATTCAGAATACTTTAATACATGGAATTTGTTCTACAAATGGCTAGAAGATTGGAGAAGGGATTAAATCACCAAGATGAAAAAATAGATAATTATAAGCAAACCCATGTAACACAATGTTTTACAAGCATGAATTGAATGTAGATATAGTAAAAAACTAATAAAATGTTATATATATATATATAAAAAGAGATAGGCAATTTATGGTCTTCCAGGTGTTGTTGGCTGCAGCAGCCATAGCCAATGAGAAATAATGATGGTGTCGGTACAATACAATTTGACACAATTTGCCCATTCTGTGCATCGAAAGGATGGTCATCCCCATCTATCTGACTTGGATAGTGTTGGAAGAACATCCATTTTCATCCATCAGATCCTTGTGTTATAAAAAATAAGCCACAACCCAGTATTGCTGCTGGAGTTGTTAAAAATACATCTTAACTAATTAAAGTGCATTTTTGAGTCTTTCATGTTCACTGAACATTTGTCTAATTGAAGAGGATGTTTGTAGAGTTTGCAATATTTATTAAGTGTACATTTTGCAGGTTTTATAACATGTGTTTAGGATATAATTGCATGCTAAAATTATTTTCTTTAGACTTACCATTTCCTGACCTTTCACTGTGTGCATAAGGCCTCAAAATGTAGTCCCCTCTTGGTATACATTATGTTAATCCTATTTAACTATAATTTAGTTGGTCAGCTAGGTTGGTCGAAATTCCCATTAACAGTAAATCCTTTAGACTAGTCATCAGTCTACCATAATTTACAGCCCAGCCTAAGCACATTTATTTGAAAATCCTATTTAAATCATGTTGGATGTGATGTATTTCCAGTAACTTTAAAGAAGACATGCTGATCTAGTTAATCTGACATAGCAATGGAGCTAAATTCCCCATTGCTATACATATAGACATTAAATCCAGGGATGGGTGAACTTGTCAGTTTTAATTTCTCCCACAACCAGTGCTTTTAAATCTTACTTTTTGTCAAATATCAAGTGTATGGGGGGGAAAGCCACAAATGTTGGTAAATCCTTTAGAATTTTATTTGGCTCTTAAAAAAACACACAACCTATCTACACAGATTAAATTCAATATGTGTATCCGCTGCCATGTTGATGTTGAAGATGAGGAATCTGTTAGGAAAAACTGATGACAATCTCAGTTCAGCACCACAGATATGGCTGAATTTGCAATTATATTTTGCGTAAAACCTGTTCAAGAGTTATCTGTCGATGGGTACCATTGGTACAGATGAACACTCTAGCCCCACCCCCTCTCATTATAGTATTATTGCTTTCCTACATGCAGAGTATCATTACTCTGAAAGGGAAAGCTCCATCTATCCAAGAGGACTCTCCACATAAGTTGGCAATCTGGAAAATCAGGTTATTGAGTGATGTGGAGGTAAAGTTTAAGGTAAAGTTTCCTGTAGATATAAACTTATGTTATCTGCATCCAGGAGG
Source organism: Pogona vitticeps (assembly GCF_051106095.1). Taxonomy (NCBI): domain Eukaryota; kingdom Metazoa; phylum Chordata; class Lepidosauria; order Squamata; family Agamidae; genus Pogona; species Pogona vitticeps. The sequence continues at coordinate 250,723,049 of NC_135784.1, read as the reverse complement.
CAGACATCTCTCTGTGTATCTGTGTGTGAATGTCCTGGAGCACCCTGTGGCTGGATGAGTGCACGCACAGAGATTTCATTTTGACATTCACAGTTCAATCCAATTGAGTGAAGAACTGAGTGTATCCCTAATGAATTCATTCTTCTAAGTCAGTGGTTCCCAATGTTGAGTCCCCAGATGTTCTAATGGACTAAAGTGTCCAGAGGCTTTCACCACTAGCTCTGCTGGCCAGGATTTTTGGGAGGTGTACTCCAAGAACATCTGGGGACCCAAGGTTGGGAAGCATTAGTCTAAGGTAATAGGGCATAACTAAAACAGTTCCAGATGATATGGTTGAAGGAAGGGACAAGTCAAACCCAGAAGCAACAATGGAGAATCTAAAGAGTCCAATATATAGTTGAAGTTTCTTGCTAGTGCTGAAGAAATCAAATCTTGAGCTACAGTTATGGAGGCTTGACCCTTACTGGGTACCTCTAGTCACATCAAGCTGAGGGATGACAAACAAATATGTGAAGTCCCTTTCCACTGATTTTGTCTTTTCATCCCTTCTGAGCATTTTCCACAGTATTACCTTTTGGAGATATGAGGCACGAGGAACAAATGTTCCGGAAATACATGCTGAGAGCCCACCTGAGTCCATGGTCTTTTTCTTTGGCTCTTGGTTCTTCGCAAATGAGCAAAAACATATGTTTGTGCCTGTTGTGACGGGAAAAAAAAAATATGACAGACTCCATTTTCTGACTTTCCCTCCCACAGTTTGGATTCTGACTCAGAATGTGGTTACACAAACAATAAGAACCACTTTTGAATTGGGTTTTGCATATTAAAAATTGATTTTAAAATCTCAATTACACGATACATGGCGAAACTCATATTTGTTTTGCTGCAAAGTGAGGGGTTTTTTTACGAGCCCCACAGCAGTTTTTTATTTTAACATGCTTGTGAAACTAATTCATTACAAATCATTTTGGTATATATGAATGCCCATGTCATCATAAATACTGAAAACGTGTCTTGGCAGTACTGCCAAAGAAGATTTTTTTCAACTGTAGTGGGCAGAAGGTGATCACTCAGTGGTAGGGACTGATCACCTTCAGGCAACGCTGCCCTTTGAACTTAATTAGCCACCTAGAGTGGTCGAAATGACTACATAGGCGGGGTATAAATACAATAAATAAATAAATAAAATAAAATAAATAATTATACCCAGTGGCAGGAACAACCATGGAAACAGCTGTTCCCCTACCCATAGCTGTTGTAGCCTGGGTAAGTGCCATAGAACCAGGGACAACGCTACCCCCTGTTCCTGCTAACATATTTCCCAAATGTGCTGCCAGCCAAGGCGAAATGGGAAGGACAGGCACTGTCTGGCTCCCTGTACCCCACAGCCAGGCACTCGCAGGCTGTGTTGTGTCAGGTGCAACAATACTCTCACCTGATATTATCCTGATTGATGCTGCTGCTGGTGCACTGGCCGGTCTGTCCTTGCTCTGCACCAGCTGTCTGCTCCTGGTTCCTCCATCCGCTTCCTTTTCTTCTGTCTGTGTGCCTGTGGATGTCCTTCGTGACTGGTTCCCTTGCTGGCTTGTTACCTGATGTTCACTCCTCCATATAGCTGGAGTGGCTGCCACTTATGAGGCACCTGAAGGGCTAGATTGCTCCCCTTCTACAATAGCAATACGAGACAACATAATGCCCCCCATCCTTTTAAGTTCTGACAGATAGATAGATAGATAGATAGATAGATAGATAGATAGATAGATAGATAGATAGATAGATAGATAGATAGATAGATAGATAGATAGATAGATAGATAGATAGATAGATAGATAGATAGATAGATAGATAGATAGATAGATAGATAGATAGATAGATAGATAGATAGATAGATATGTCAATGTATTTAAATTCCCACAGGGGCCATGGGGTAAGCTATATTCCACCACCCTTATTATTTTATTAGTTGATTTACAGTGGTGCCTCGACTTACAAACGTCCCTACTTATGACCATTTTGAGTTACGACCAGCTGCAATCACAAAATTTTGCTTCTACTTGCATCTGGAACTTCCACTTACAAACAGAAAAAGGCAGGGGGGAAAGGTGGGAAATTCAGATTTCTAACTTTAGGTAGCGATGAGGCTGCTTCTTTGTAGCTCTTTGGCCCCAGCAGTTAGAGAGTGTGCAATTGGAGAAGGCTGCCTGGTAAGGTAAGGTGTTGCCTTCTGCTTTTTAAAAACTATTCTGGGTGTTTTTGCAGTGTGGTTTTGGTCTGGGGGGTTATGTTTCTGTGCTGTGATGAGTACTGGGGGTTTGTTTTTCTGTTTTCCCCCATTTCCAATGGGACTTGGGGGGTTTGGTTGTTTTTTTGGTCCCCACCCCATTTCCGAAGGGTCTTGGGGGTTTGTTTGTTGGTGCTTTGCTTTCTCCCCATTTCTGATGTTCTTGCATGCTTCATTTGTTTTTTGCATTGCTCTTTCTCCATTTTTGATCTGTCTTGCATGCTTTGCTTTCTTTTCGCATTGCTCTTTTCCCATTTCTGATCTGTCTTGCATGCTTTATTTTCTTTTTGCATTGTTCTTTCCCCATTTCCGATTTGTCTTGCATGCTTCGCTTACTTTTTACATTGCTCTTTCCCCATTTCTGACCTGTCCTGCATGCTTTGTTGGCTTTTTGCATTGCTTTTCCCCCATTTCCATCTATCTTGCATGCTCTGCTTGCTTTCCCCCCCTTTCGGCTGGAAGGGATTAATCACATTTCCGATGGGTCTTGCAGTGATTTTTTTTCTTCAGCCAGAACGCTGGGAAATGGTGCTTCAACTTGCAACCATTTTGACTTATGCCCATCTTCCCGAATGGATTAAGTTTGTAAGTCAAGGCACCACTGTATTTTATTTCCTTATAAATCTTTCTTTCCTCTTTTTCTGTTTTGTTTTCTTTTTTAATCAAAATGAGCAACTGCAGCCCAATGGTTAAACTCCTATTGCTTCTGTTCCTTCCTTCTTCTTTTTTTTACAGGCCTGAGCAGAGTGGAGTGTATTAATGAGAATCCATAATGATCAGGTGTGTTAAAACTGAGTCAGGATGACTCAGCAGTGCTGATGCAACTCATGGATGATGCAACTCAGGGATGATGCAATGTGTGATCTGATTGGTTATGTATATGTATATATGTGTGAGTTGTACAGTCAATTGTATCTTCCTGCTTGAAGATCACTTCTACTTGTTACACTGCCAGAATGCTGTAAATACTGCTGTAAATACACGTTGCTGAAGGAAATGCTGCTGGACTGTGTGTGAGTTATTTCTGGACTGCGAATCACTCTACTAAAACCGCGATTTGTGCTAAGAAACGCTGACATAATTTATATAGTAAAATTGGACAAGGGCAGGTGCAGTGACGATTTGTATTTTGATGAAGTGTAATTTTGAACAATGCTTGGGGGACTTCAGCCTGGCTCCACTGTTGAAAGAATAGAGGATGCTGGTGCAGAATAGGTTGGACCACTAGAGAAATCCCCTACCTGTGCAAAGTTCAAACCTCTTTATCAATGTTCTGAAAAACATTTCATGTGCTGATCAGTGCTGAGGTTTGGGAATGGAAAGAGGAGAGAATCACAGAAAGAGCTGTCAAGGTTTGATGCTCCAAACTGCTTTTTATTTGCCCTAAGCGTGGTGGCACTGGAAAAGAAGCAGAAGGAGTAGAAAAGAATGACGAGTAACAATTAAAAGGGGAAAGGGTAAGCCTTTTTTTTTTTAGAAATAAATCGAAAACATCAGGACCATGTTGGACACATGATACCACACACAGACTCCCAGGAGAAACAGAACATATTTCAACTCTTTGAAGCTACATGAACATAGCTTTATAATTACGATATGTATGACTGTGGTTTTGAAGCAACAGAGAGCGGGAAAACACCACGGAATGAAAAGTAGCCTTGGAGGGTCTTTCATTCACCAGAAACAGATCAAGGAGAATGGTGCTGGGAGAGAGAGGAGGAGAGAGCCTTAGACAGCCCGAACTGGAGAATCCTCTGATGAGCTTAAATATACAGAGATGCTGGGGTTTTGTTGCTTGTGCATAAGGGATTTTTGATTTGGTTTCCCCTCCCTTTACAAAAAGGAATACAAAAGCACTTGGACATTAAAGGCAGTGGTAAGCTTTGAAGAAATGGTCTATGTTAACATCTTTTGTGCTTTTCTGTATGCCAAGTGAGTTTTAAATTTAAGTTGTTTTAATGGTTGTGAGAGATCTGCCTGTCTGGAAGCACAACACAACGTAGGCTAAGAATTTTTTGTCCTTTCCACCGGCCCACATGCCAGCTGCTGCCACTGTTGCTTCTGACTCCTTCCTTCCCAGCACTTCCTGTTCCTCTCTGCCAGCCCATTTTCTTCCTGGTGCCTTAGGGTTCTACAAAATTCTTCAACATTCCTCTCTTTCACATTCCTCTCTTCCATATTTAATATTATTTTTTGTAATTACTCCCATATCAGCTTTCAAGATAATACAACTTATTTTCAAGAAAGTACACATACGTAATTATGATTTAATCAAATAAATATTGTGCTAATAAGCAATAGCGCTTCGTAGTATGCCAACACAAAAATGTATAATCTAAAAGTCTGAAACCAAATTTTCAAATTTTCAACCAAAATTGTGCCCATACGGGGAGCTGCATGAGTACTTTCTGTAACTTGCCAACGGTCAGGCACACAAACAGAGGGTGCCTATGAGTGCACTGGGCAGCCGGTAAAGTTCCCCTCACAGCTTACAAAATTGCCCTTTTGTGATTCTGTATAAAAGGAGATTTGAGCTATTATTTCAAAAGCCTGAGTAGGTTCCAAATTAACCAATAAAAGCAGATGTAAACACCCAGAGCTTCAACCACTCTTTAAAGCCACACTAGAAGGGGACCAAATTAATTATTCTGTGGGAGAAATGTTTTTTTTTTTTTGCCTGTAGTGTCTATTACTTATGCATCCAGTTATATAAATCTCAGCAACTCTAGTATTCCACAAACACGAACATTTATTGATACAATCCAGACATGGCTAAAGTTCAACAATACATCTTGAAACTACAGTATAACAACTAATGGCCCCCAGAAGAAAACTAATTTTACTTTCAACAAAAGGCGCCGGGGGGGGGGAGCCTTGTAGTAGTTTTGCTTTCACATTTTCCCAGTAAGCATTTCCTATCATTTTCTTCAAAAACCGGACACCGTATTTCCCTTCTTTATGAAACACAAAGATCTGAATCCTAATATATATACACGTGTGTGTGTGTGTGTGTGTGTGTGTGTGTGTGTGTGTGTGTGTGTGTGTGTGTGTGTGTGTGTGTGTGTGTGTGTGTGTGTGTGTGTGTGTGTGTGTGTGTGTGTGTGTGTGTTACAATTCAGATCTTTGTGTTTCATAAAGAAGGGAAATATGGTGTCCGGTTTTTGAAGAATATATATATTCTTCTATATCTTCAATATATTGTTCAATAAAACATACATCACTTAATTTGAAAAATATGAAATAGAAAAATATTCTGATCAGCTGATGTGGTGGGTCCAGATGTTTATGTGCTTCGTTGTTTGTTTGTTTCATTTTTCTGCCACTGTTCTCAAAGTAAAAGGACCCAAGGGAGCTCCCAAGCTATTTTTAAAAAGCAACATCGAGAAACATGGTAAGTTATTACACTGAAAAAACAGTAATATTAAAACATCTGGTTAAACCCATTTAAAACACATAAAACAACAAAAATAATAACATGCAGCATTAAAAAAAAATCAAAGCTCTTTATTGCCCAATTTAGTAGTTAAAAGTCTGTCCAAAAGGGAAGGTCCTTATCTGTCTCCTGAATAGAAATCGGTGAATATTTCGCCCACCGTTAAAGATTATCTTCACCACCATTCTTCTTCAAAGGACTTAGTCCCTTAAGCATGCTAGCAAACTAAATATCTGCCTCCAGACATCACTTGTGAACAGATTCTTACCATGAGGTCAATCTCAAGACTCAGAGGTAGCCATCCTTATTAATATTGTGTTCAAGCTTGTCTAGAGGGTTATCTAGAGAGCTTTGCCAATCTGGTTGAATCGTTTATTATCACAATTTTTAAATGACCTGAGTTGAAATCGTAAATAGTGTCTCTTGAAACAGTACTTGCTGGATCAAGAGTTCCTACTTCACAGAAGCAAAATTGCTTGTGTATTTTGTCACAACTGCAGGCTGTAAGCCTATACAATATGTACTGAGCCACCTTAGAATCATAGAATACTGGAGTTGGAAGGGGCATACAAGGCCATCAAGCCCAGCCTCATGCTCAATGCAGGGATAAAAATCAAAATATACCGGACAGATTGTTTTCTGATTTTCTCTTGAATGGTTGCAGATGTATCCCACATTTTGTAACTGCTTGATTTTTTGTTTGGCTCTCCCCCCTCCCAGGTGTAGAACTTTGTACTTATCCCTGCTAAATGCTTAGCATAGGTTTAGACCAGGAAGCTGTTCAATTTTCTTTAATCATGCATGCATTACTGAGTAACTACTTCTTACTTTCCTTTTATATTCTTTAATAAAAATTAATAATTGTTGACCCTGGACTCAAATGGATTCCTGTACCACTCAAGGGAAAATATTCCTCCATGCTGCCCAAACCACTTGAATTACAAGTTTTTGGTTAACAGGAGGTAAGAGGGGAAGATGAATGGATGAATGATAGGCACAGGCTAGAATCTTAGATGACGGGCCCCTCTATGCCAGGACAAATAAACCATAGGTATAGGAATTTCAATCACCCTAATTTAGGTGATTAGAATGAAAGGTGACAATGGAGATAGAAAGGGAAGCCATGTTGTCGGTGGTCTTCCCGAGAGTTCACTGGGATGGAAATCCCACTGCTTCATAAGAACCAATAGTAAATCTTGTTTACTGAAATAGTATTGTGTTGGTGGCTTAATCTATTGTGCTGCACTCTTATCTAAAAGAATAGTATTTGGGAGGTGTTTTGGGTCCCCCGCCTTTCTATATATTTGGAGCTGACTCTTAAGGAGTAAGCCTTAATAACTAGCTTTTTACAATTGATCGTGACAATGTATTTGATACAAATGTCTGAGTAACAGCCAGCCATCTTCCAAATAGGAAAATCAGCTGGCATGATGTCAAGGGATTCATCTTCACTGCCTTGTATTCTAGTATGTTACAGATTCTCATTTTGAACTGACATTATACTCCACTCATCTCTATCAGTGTCAGAAGTTACTGCATCTTCTAGATGAAAAGTCTTCGTGTTTATCTTAAAATGTCAATTCCCCTACTCAGTCAATATTCACAGGCAGAGTCTCCTCTTTCTTTTCAGCCTACATGGAAAGGTATCTGGAATAAATGATGCATGTAGGACAGCTTGAATATAGGGCAGTAATCAAGGCTCTGAATCCTTTCGGTCACTTCCTTGGGTGATGTATTGGATATACAGTGGTGCCGCACTTAGTGATGTTAATCCGTGCAGGAAAAAGCATCGCTAAGTGATTTAATCACTAAGCAATTTTAAAAAGCCCATAGGAACGTATTAAAATGCGTTTAATACATTCCTATGGGCTAAAAACTTACCTTAAAGCGAAATTCCTCCATAGCGGTGGCCATTTTGGGTGCCTTTACAGCAAAGCAAAACAGAGGCAGCCATTTTGTTTTTGCGGTAGCCATTTTGGAACCGCCAATCAGCTGTTTAAAAAACTTCGCTTTGCCATGATCGCTCCCCCACGATCATCGCAAAGTGAATTTTAGCCATAGAGGACATCGCTAAGCAATCGCTCCAGCGATGGCCAAAAGTCCATCGCAAAGCAATTTCATCGCTCAGCAGAGCGATCGCTAAGCGAGGCACCGCTGTATTGCCAGAAAAAGCTCCTTACCTGAATTGTACAGGTGTGTGGAATCCCTGAGCCCATCCTGTTCCCAAATAAAGGACATACAGATTAGAGCTGACTAACCTTGCATTGTTTGGGAGACATTCTAACCTGCTGGATCCATGACAGTTTCTAGGCATTGCTAGATACCCATTGTTTTTTACATCCCACAAAAGGGGGGTGAGATAGCCATTACCTGGGGGGAGCTGCACACCACCCTAATTGTGATACTTATCCACTCAAAGCCTATAAAACACTATCCCTTCACAAACACACAAATATGTAATCCTAATATTTCAATGAGTTTGATACACTGGGAGGGGGGATACTACAGTGGCCATTTACCCCACAATTTGCATCAGATTGGGAAGTGATGAATTCAAATTACACAACATACACTGAAGCCCATTATGGAATTATCTTTTTTCAGCAGCTGATTGTTTTGTTGCACCTTCAGTAGTGGTTTAAATTTATTCTGATTTGACTGGCATCACTTTTGTCTGCTTTCTACCAGTGCAATTGCCTGATCTGAAGCAAGGGACAGTTGTTAGGATGCCTCGACTGTGTGCCCCTTGTCTCCAAACAATTGAAGTTTCATTTCAGTGCTGGAAGAGGCTTTCACTAGAGCACTTAAGACACCAATAAAAAAAGAGGGGGGAAGTGAAAATTGCCAATTAGCACAAGGCTTTTACTGTTGGAGCTGGGTTTGCAGTCTGCCTCTGCTCCTACTAACTCCTACAAATCCAGATGGCCACAGCAATTTCACCTGACTTCCACAAGTGTAAATCACAGCAGATCAACCTGTATTTTCCTGCTGTGTAGTCACATGCTTTGCTGAGTAAAAGAACAAAGACCAACAAGAACATCCCAGAATATCAAGAGCCTATCTAAACCATTACTCAATCTTTCTCCTTACTCTACAGGTCCACAAAATGGCTAGTGGACTGCCTGCAAGGGGGATACAGCTCTCTCTCTCTCTCTCTCTCTCTCTCTCTCTCTCTCTCTCTCTGTGTGTGTGTGTGTGTGTGTGTGTGCGTGCGTGCGTACATGTGCCTGTATACACACGCACACACACACATATGCACCACCATGGGCATGAATGAACAGCATCTCCTTTCTGTACTTCATAATCACCCCCAAGTTGTACAAATATAACCTTTTGCTTTCTTTTTACACATTCATAGAATCATAGAATACAGTAATTGATTTGGAAGGGGCCTATAAGACCATTGAGTCCAACCGCCTAGAGTGGTCGTAAGACCAGATAGGCGGGGTACAAATTAAATAAATAAATAAAATAAATAAACCCTCTCCTCAGTGCAGGAATTCAAATTGAAGCAGATCTGAGGGATGGTTGTCCAATTTTCTCTTGAATGCCTCCTCCCAAGGTAATTGGTTCCATTGCCATACTGGTCAACTCTCCATAGACAGTGGTTATTAACTAATTGTTATTAGTTGTGTGGTTATTAACATTGTGATACTAATGGCTGAACTCTGGGACGAACCATAGTGTGTTTTGGATGTTTATTTCTCAATATGTTTTGACATTTTGAGGTTCACCTAGACTAAATGGAAACTCATTTTCTGAATACTCAGAAGCTAATAATAAACACTGGTTTTCAAAAGCACTGGTTTGGTCTTAATCCAGCCTTGGAGGCTCCACACCCTATTCCAGACATTTCCACCTTTTGGAGTTAAGCAAAGCAGAATAGGCCCTGCTGCTGTGCCCAGTCACTAATCAGATATAACAAAGGACATTTCTAGCTGTGCATCTTTTCCTTTTCTCCATATCCACGGCATACGACACAAGGGGAAGTAAAGTTGGTGCTGACCAAGCTACACAGTGAGGGCTTTGTCAATTACACATCTTCCTTGATTAAGGGAGGCATAATGGGAATAAACCCCTCATAAGAAAGCCAACTTCAGGTACACTTCAGACTCACTTAATTGGCAGTCTACATTTTCTCATACAGGTCTTTGTTATCAGGGAGGGACTCTACTCGCTATCCAACAGTCTAGTGAAGTTTATTTTGATTTAGTGCCCAGGATGGTCTTCTGTCTTGTGTCCCCCAACCCAAACAATGATCTTCCCATTGAGATTTGACAAGCCCTTTGCTGAATGTTTCTACCATTTGACTAAAAGGCATTTCAGGTTGTTTACGCAATAATTTCCTTGATTGTTTTCCTCATTTTTAATTTTATATTTCTGGTTTTAATGATTTTTAAAATTTGTTTTCATAGTTTTGATATTTTTATTTTTTTAGCTGCTGCTTTATTTTATTTTACCTGTGTTTCTAGCACACCATTTTGAACGGTTGTATCAAATGCAAAGCGCCCTAAAAATGTTCTACGATACATAAAATAAAACACAGTTCCTTCACCTATAAGGTGACTTGCTTCAAAATACTTTTCATTGTCCAATTATGTGATGAAATCATTGTTTCGCCAAGAGCATGGTTTTCTGAATAGCTTTGATGAGGTGTTATGTTTTTGTTGTAGGAAGAGAAGAAATGACTTTATTATGGTAGAGTGATTTATCGGTGGTTTAAGAAATGTCAGGTTACTATAACCCGGAATACATCTGCATCACTAGAATAAGGAAACCAAACCAAAACAAAAGATTAATTATGCATAAAAGGACCATTTCTGAAATGCCTGCTGTTTGGCTCACTGTTGACATTCCAATCTCATTTCCATTTCCTTACTTTCCCTTTTAAAATGAGATGTGATTAGGTTTCAAAGGAGTTCCTCTTCAACATTTCCCATATGTGGCCCTCATGAAATCACACAGCATGCTTCAGAGCACATAGCCTCTGTGTGGGTATGTTTCATCAGGATTATACCCACATCAAATGCCTTTGAAATAGCTCACAAACATGAGAACAATTTATTAAGCAAGTGGGTAGAAAGTATTTTATAAGGGGTAATTATTACTTAGCTATCCATTTCATTGCAGGGGCTAAGAAGTGAGCAAACTTTTTCTCATTAACTCTTGCAACAGGGAGGCAGAAAGAGACATTCTCAAACACACATTTATGCATTTTATGCCTCCCTGCTAATGAATGGTTTGGCAAAATTGTTTAAAGGGCAAAATTGTGTGTGGCAATGTCAAGCACTGGTGGCACACATGTGCTTCTGCAGGTTTTCTTTTTTTTCCTTGGTGTTGTTCAAATTATGGGGTTACAAGGCCCAAATGAAACTAAGGCTATGTTCACACCAGCAAAATGTTTCCGAGTTACTCCTCATGAGCAAAGCTTTGCCCTTTTGAAGGGATTCAGATGGCGCAAGGCTATTATTGATTCTTTTGTTCCCGTTCCATGTTATCTCCACATCAAATCCAGCCCACTGGGAGGATACTACTGTACTTGTTCTGCAATTTATCACACAGTACAACCAGCATCCCATTGAGTGTGTGCTCCAAAACGATTCATTTCCTATGCATCTGGCATGTAGTCTCACCCACTGCAGTTCAACTCTCTTACTTTTTTAAATTAATTTTCAAGTAGGAATGTCAGCATTTTGGTATACTTCTGTCAAATATGGAGCCTCAGTTCCCCTACAGTCTTTTGACCTGCCACTGCAGTGTGCTGTGAGTTCTCCTCCACAGAGGATAACAAAGCATGGAAATAGTAAGAAGTGGCCCAGATCAGTACATGACCAAGGTATTTTGCCAACAAATTGATGTACCCACATATTGAAGGCCATTTTGCCAACAAATCAAATGTACCCACACACTAAAGGCCATTTTGCCAACAAATTGATGTACCCACACATATAAAAAGGGGGGCAGGTGAAGAGAAAGGCACGGGAAAGAGAGGGGATAAGTCCCATTTGAGGGATGTAGACAAATGTGCCACATCTAATTTACCCAAAAAATCAGAACGATTAAAAAAATGTATGAACCACAATCACAGGATATATGCAACATGACCAGGAGGCAGAAGATGTGAGAAAGAAGGGGAGGGACATTTCTCTAGTCTGACTGTGGCCTCAGAAGCTGAAACCTCTAATTGTACCCCCCATTTTAATGAAACCATCTTCTCCCAGGGATTGATCACAATAGGAAAAGTGACAAGGAGTTCTCCCACTCCCTCCCTGCCACCACTTGAGCACTACTTTTACAGACATTAAGAGGAAGACATGCTTCTTTAAACCCAGCCAAGGAGAGGTCATTCACAGGTTCTTAGCAGGGATACATTCACCTAAACACAGGTATCTTCTTCTTCTTCTTTGCTCTTATATTGCAAACACAAAATGTGAATTGGCTTCCAGAGTATCTGTAAATCTGCCCATTTGAAAGCAGGATTTCATTTTGTGGAAACAGCCGCCAGGCTTCCAACAACACAATTAGTGGCAGAGAGGGAAAAAAATGCACATTTTCTCAGTCCAAATGAAAAAAGGAAGCTTTTGTTTTTCAGCTCTCCAGAAGCAGGGAGGGAAAAAAGGGAGGGCAGAGAGAAATGAAAAGAATCAGCCCTTATTTATATAATGCAGAAGCATTACTGAAGCAGACCAGAACTGAGGCTTCTTTGTCATGAATTCCTAATTTGTTCATTTTACACCCTCACGGTAACTAGATCGAAAAGCAGCATCCAATGCCCAGAGCAGTTTGTCACCAGGGTGGGTTTTATTTCTCTCTCTTTTTTCTCCCCATCCCCCAGCATCTGAATGGAGGAAAGCTAGCTGTGTATTTCCAGCAGAATGTCTCTCGCTGGCAGCTCCTTGCTGAAGAATGAATACATGCTAGGAGTACAGACCATTTGTCTGCTGATTAATACAGGCCCTCGGGGATCTGCTGTTGGCTCTCATTTCACTCCTTTTTCTCTCACGGTGCAATCTTCCCCCCACTCTTCCATCTCCAAATCCCCTACCCCCCATTTCCTCTCAGCTTTGCAATAGCCCTGGTTCTCATCAACTGTGATGTGATTTAAATCTGTTTTACAACTCAAAAGGCTTAGTGTTGTCTGAAATGGGTTTTCTTGTCTTGAAGGTGAAGGTGTTCACATGAGCTCTCTCTCTCTCTCTCTCTCTCTCACACACACACACACACACACACAGAGAGAGAGAGAGAGGGAGAGAGAGAGAGAGAGAGAGAGAGAGAGAGAGAGAGAGAGAGAGAGAGAGAGAGAGAGCTTGCTGTTTTCATTTGGAATTCATCACTGCTCATAAAGGAGGCATTTGGTATTCACAAGAAGCGTGCATGAAATCACATAAAGAGCGCCACTGTAATTTAACGCCATTGCTAAAAAACACTGACGGGAGAGGGAACACTTAAAGCAAAATGTCACAATAGCAAAATGGATGGCACCTCGTTTGGTCTGTTGTGTGCAGAGCTTGATTTATAAGACATTGCTTCTCACGTTTGTAGAATTTCTTCAGTGAAAAGTGGAGAAATATTTTATGGCACTACATATGTAGCTCCATGATACAGTAGTCTCAAGGGGAGCACTGATCTATGTGCCATCAAATTACACACATTTTACGCACCTATTTGTCTCTGATATCTAATAAGAAACGTGTACTTACAGCAATAACCTTGCATTACTCATGCTTCTTCTCACAAGGTAGGGAGAGGATACCCTGAAAGAGGCATAGTCTAGGGATGGGAAGAGCAATCATATTTTCTTCTTCTTTTCTGTGATTCTCCATGTCTCACCATGCTGAGGCTCCAACCTCTCCAAGAGTCCCCTGTGCATCATCAAGATTTCCTAGCTTCCTGTAAAAATAACATCCTGGCTTCATTTCTCCCTCTCCCCACCATTTTGTTTGTTTGTTGTAGGAAATGTGAGCATTCTTTGAAGCTTAATGCCCTTTCTAATGAATGCCATTCTACCAAAATTGTACCAGTCCTGCACAGGTTGTGGTTTCTTCTGCCCTTTCCAGGTGAATCCTAGGCAGGAAAGATGCCACTCTGTGCAGGAATTTTAAGTTTCCCAGTCATTCCTCAGGGGAAGCCTCCAAGAAATCACACAAGACTTCCTGTAAAATTCATGGAGGATGGAAAAAAATCACAGCACAGAGAAATCTCAGAACAAGTAGAAAAGAGTGAGTGTGGTGTCTGGAGGGGAGCCTTTGTTTCAGACAGTAAGAGGCTGCAAGGTCCACTTCCCTGTCACAGTCACTTCGAAGTTGCCTCTCTTGTATTTTGAAGTGAAGAATCAACCAACATTCTTGTATGGTAGCTGGGCAACTCGTACATATGTGGCATATAATTTTATGGCACAAATTTGCTGATTTATGTGTGCATGGGTGAATTTTTTTTTAAAGGAAAATGCATGTTCTGCTTATAAAATAAGTCCTCCTTCCCCTTCTCCAGCCCCTCTTAATCAGGACTCAAATCTCACTTTAAGAATCCATATCACCATATGAATCAACAAATAATGACAGCAGAACATCTGGATGTGGTTTCATAAAGTTGCTAGACAGTGTCCTATTCAGCAAATTAGAAATGGAAAGGGGATCACATGTTTCTCTCCCCCCCCTTCTGCCTGTGGCAGACTTCTGGTTGCATGCCCAGTCTCATACTGGTTGTGAGATGGATCACATGACTGGGTATGTGACAGAGAGCCTGTTGAAACAGGGAAAATGTTCACAGGGTCGTCCTTCCATTTGACATTCACTGAATAGGATACTGTTCCCTGTCTTTCTCCCATCTGCTTGTCCTAGTGTTACTAACGTGAGGACAGGCAATCCGGTCACATATGGCTAATTTTACTACAGGACTTTGAGAAATAGTTCCATTTCTCCCATCTAGAAACAACCCTAGCTATTGATGAACAATAATCTCCTTAAGATTTTTAAGACTTCTTCTACACATGCTTTTTTGTTTATTTACATAATTTACATCCTGCTTCCCTCCCAAGCAGGACTCAAAGCAGTTTACAAAGAATTTTAAAAACACAAGTAATGGGGCAGTTACACTGCAGTAATGTACAGCCTGAAGAGGACAACTGAACATATGAATCCTTAAAAGTGCTACATGAAATTACTTTAAAACTATTTAAAAAGACATTTCTTAAAAAAAATTAAAAAGACAACTCATCCATTCAAAGCCCTCTCCAGCAGCAATTTAAATAGTTATTATAAAAATGAATGCTTTTGCCTACTGATGGAAGAATGTAGGGAGGAGGCGGGCTTTCTTCCTCATAGGAAAGTATTCCATAGCCCGGGAGCAGCCACTGAAAAAACCTTCTCTCATGTCTGCACTAAAAGCTCCTGTGAACCAAATGTGTTCTAGTCACAGTAGTAAGCATTTATATATCCAGCAGGCAGAGGGATCTCAAAGTAATATGTACTGCTCGGTCTATGTTTACTTCTTTTCTTTTCTCTTCTTTTTTGAAGCAGAGAACAGGTACTGCCATCACATTCCCTTTCCCTTCAGCTTATGTTGTTTTGAAGTATAAAGTGTGAGGTTCATATTTCTCTACTCCTTCCAACTCTTTGGCTGCAGCTTCCATGGGTTGGAGTTGGGCAGATGCAATCACTACCATATTACAGCCTTCATTTCCCCCAACAGCTGCTACATGTTGCCCCATAAAGTGTACTTTGGACCATAAATAAGATGGTGTACCAGCTATGTATAACCATCACACAGAGTCCTAACAAAAAGAAGAAGAAACCAGAGCACAGAGTGCTGTCCCCTGAAGATGCCGGCCACAGAGACTGGCGAAACGTTAGGAAGAACAACCTTCAGAACATGGCCAAAGAGCCCGAAAAACCCACAGGTAAAGGTAAAGGTAAAGGTTCCCCTTGACAATTTTTGTCCAGTCGTGTCCGACTCTAGGGGGCGGCGCTCATCCCGCTCTTCAAGCCATAGAACCAGCGTTTGTCCGAAGACAATCTTTCCGTGGTCACATGGCCAGTGTGATTTAGACACGGAACGCTGTTTACCTTCCCACCGAGATGGTACCTATTTATCTACTTGCATTTGCATGCTTTCAAACCGCTAGGTTGGCGGGAGCTGGGACAGGCGACGGGTGCTCATTCCGTCGCGTGGATTTGAACTTACGACTGCTGGTCTTCTAACCCTGCAGCACAGGCTTCTGCGGTTTAGCCCACAGCGCCACCACGTCCCAAAACCCACAACAACTATTAAATCCCAGCCGTGAAAGCCTTCACAAATAAAATGTTAACCCTTTGACCAGTGTTGATAATAACATTAATGAGCTATAAAAATGAGAAGTAATAAATACTCTTTAATGCACTTGTTAAAAATACAATTTAATCTTGACTCTAGAATGCTTCTTTAGTCCTGTTTTGAATATCTTTTTCTTCCCCCTCTACTCAGATCTTAAAGAATATCTCCTCAAAGAAAGGTTCAACAATTCAACAGATTTAGAATGTTGCAAAAACTTTGTCAAGCCGTGCCCTTCTCTTAACCACTCAAGAGAATATTAAAGTATTTTTGGAGCAGACATTAAGGTCAGGTTCATGAGAATGTGTAAAATATTCACTGCTTAATTTATGAGCCTAAACTCCATGGTGAATCATAGGTAGAAATGTTAAAGTAATTACCCAGGAAAGTCAACGTAATGAATGCAGAATATGTGAAGGCATTATTTCTCTAATCTTTTCTATTGGACAATGTATCATTTTTATTGTTCATTTACTTATGTAATGTAGTCCAGCTATGAATTATAATATCTAATATGCCTTTTTCTGTAGAATCACTCATTGTAGGTCTAGGACAAAGATAACATTTAAGGAGTGCATTTGAAGAATGAATTTGGTACTTGGCAATGCACACCCACCATATATTTCAGTAGATGAATTTCTGTCCACATTGAACATCAGTAGGCTCCGTACATAATCACAATCAGGATTTCAGAATATTTATTTCTTTATAATTAGCTTATTTATCTCCCATCATTCTCTAAATATCTTATTCTTGGCATGGCCACAGACAATACTGAGATAAAAACGAGGCAGCTACTTTAGATGGCAGATTTGGGCATCATTTGGATGCAGTAGGACAGACACTGGATTTATTATATTTTACTTCCCTTCCCTTCTCATTTCTATTTTAATCAACTTCAGATTGCTTATCATTATGATCTCCAGTACTCAGTTTTTAATTTTATTGCTTTTGCGGCATATTTAGGTGGCACCAGAGAGAGAGGAGGAATACCAATAGAGAAATCTGTCTTACTCTACTGATAAGCTAGGAGTGGCAGTACATCTTCAGCATGCTTTTTATCTTACCTGTTCACTAGAACTCAGAACAGGGTAAAAATGATACCATGAGCAAGTGGCTCAGCTCCTTAGCTGGTAAATTATTTGGTAGATTATGCCTCCATTGTGTCCAAGCCAACTGGCTAGACAGTTCAGTGGTTTAGGTATCTGGTTGTAGAGCCAGAGACTCATAGAACAGTGAAGTTGGAAGGGGCCTATAAGGCCATCACGTCCAACCCTCTGCTCAATGGAAGGAATACAAATCAAAGGACATCTACCAGGTGGTTGTCTACGTTTCTCTTAGAATGATTCCAGTGTCGGAGCACTCACCACCTCTTAACTGTCTTACTGCTCTAACAGTTAGAGGTTTTTCCAGATATTCAATCGAAATCTGGCTTCTGTAACTTAAGCCCATTGTTGCTTGTCCTGAATGCTGGGATGATCAAGAACAGATCCTGCCCCCTCCTCTATATGACAGAGGTTGGGAGTTCGATTCACCACTGTGCACCCAGAAGAGTGTGGCTTTGGAGGATCTGCACGGTTTCAGGGTCTCCCTAAAAGAAGAGAATGGTAAATCACTTCTGAGTATTCACTACCTGGAAAACCCAGAAAAGGGTCACCACATGTCAGAATTGACTTGACAACACATGATTATTATTATGATGATGTCAACACACCACTTTGTACTGTATACTTTCAAATCAGAGCTAAAGGCATACAGTACAAAGCGGTGAATCAACAAAAAAGACAGGCCACTTCCTCATAAGCTGCTTGGCACATTCTGCTAAAAGGAAACCACAAAACAAAACAAAAACCACACACACACAACAAAAACCATTTTTGCATTCCTCAAGGTGCCCTCTAAGGCCCACAAAGTAGAACAACAACAACATAATTTTGCATATATTTTTACTGTGAGGGAGGAGGGGGAGGCCTCTTTTTTTGTTAATGGAAGCCTCTTGGAGTGCTAGTTTTCACTTTGGGGGCCTGGAGAGGTCTCTCCCCCAAATAATACAAAACCAAACCAGAGGTATCTATCTAGACACTTCCTGTTCACACAGATTGCCATTTCGAGAGGTATCACATGGCAAGGTCTGGCAGCTAAAATTTGGTCCTCAGTCTTGCCAAGGTCACTCTCCCATGCCTTATAAGACTATTTAGAAGTGCCCCTTCACACATGTGCTGACCACATGAAAAAGAAACCTGAGCGCACCCATTGGTAGTCTCTTCAATATCAGGGGTCCTGGCATTTCCATGCTTCTGATCTTCATACTTTTTGTGAAAATCTGAAGAAGGAAGGCCATATGCATATAAGTGATTTCCTAGTGCAAATTGTTCTTCCGATCCCACAACTTTAGCTACTGTCAGCCATGGGAGAAACAACTAGTGCTTTCCCAAGAGACCCCTGAAGGTTCTAGAATTCATTGCCAAGGGAGGCTGCACTAGTCTGTTGTTGTCTTCTAATAGACAAAAACATTGATATGTCAACATATGTAGGCATCTCATGTGATTTGGAGCCCTGGACAGTTAGAGTTCTGAATAGGTTAGTGGGTTTATGTGGCATAGTGGGAATGCCAACATATTGAGCAATGGCCCTCCTATACATGGAGGGAAAATACTGGGTGGGGAAAAAACCACTAGGCTAATCTCTGCTCCCACTCATTGTAAGTAAGGTTAAGGTGGTGGTTGTACAATGCCTTTCATTTTGCTACTCACCCTTCAAAATTTGACAAATGTCAGCTACCTAGCTATAACCTAAAGGGGCATTTCTGATGGTCTGTAGAATCCCTGTCTGTCTACATTTCTTGCAAACATGCATACATTTAATAGCAAATTTACATCATGATGTTGTAATGTTGTGTATGTGAATTTTATTTCTATGCATTCTGCTTGCCCATTGTTTTTATTGTTTCATGTTGTAAGAGGGATGTGGTGGCACTGTGGGTTAAACCACAGAAGCCTCTGTGCTGCAAGGTCAGAAGACCAACAATTGTAAGACTGAGGTCCTGTCGTTTGTCCCAGCTCCTGCCAACCTAGCAGTTCGAAAGCATGCAAAAGCAAGTAGACAAATAGGAACCACCTCAGTGGGAAGGTAACGGTGTTCCATGCCTAGTTGCACTGGCCACGTGAGCACAGAAACTGCCTTCGGACAAACGCTGGCTCTATGGCTTGGAAACGGGGATGAGCACTGCGCCCTAGAGTCGGACACGACTGGATTAAATGTCAAGGGGAACCTTTACATTTACCTTCATGTTGTCAACCTCCCAGAGTGGCCTTCGGCTAGATGGGCGCTATATCAATCAATCAATCAAGTTATTCATAATACCATTGTCCAAATACAGTATTTGATTTTGTGATTACGTATATGTCTCCATCAGAGTCTTTTATCAGTAAAAGACTAAGTAAGGGATTAATCCTTAACAGATTTAAATGAAACCCAATATAAAGTTTCTGGTGATGGGCATGCCCATTATAATGTTCACTGTGTACAACCTAAAATTCAACCTGTGCTAACACTGATCTATTCTATTTACCATAATTTTATTTAATCAGTCAACGTGAGAAGGAAGGAAATAAGGATTTATACTGCAATCCAGTATGTGTAGAATCTGCTCAGAATCTACTATTAGGAAATAACTACCATGCGACAGTGGACTGAGAAGATTAAATGCCATATGCAGAACTTCTGAGTGAGAAGCAAGAGGGAAGAGAGGGAAGAGTTTAGCACTAAGGGAAGAACTAGGAGCTTCTGGATGTTGCTTTATGGGGTACCTCCCCGAGATGGGAAACATCCTATGCTCTGTTTATGTTGAGAACATTTAAGAATTCCTGCTTGTTGTTTGCAGTAAAGCTCAAAGCCTGCTGTCAAGCCCACACAGCACTCCTTGGAGATTGCATTTTATTGGTCTTTTATATTTTGTACCATACGAAGTATTTATGTGAAATGTGGTATATTATATAATGAAATATGAAATCCAGTATATTCAATATAATGTTCTACCTTTGAATCCTTCTGTCCTTCAAGATCTTGCTTGAGCAGGCAAAGTCTTGCCTTCCTACATATGAATATAGTGGGTTTTACGGCTGAATGCTAGATCAAGAACTGCCATCCATGACTTGCATGGCCATTGGTGGGCTGATTTGGCATGTATTACTGAACATAACAGAAACATAAGAAGAGCCCTGCTGGATCAGGCCAAGGGCCCATCTAGTCCAGCTTCATGTTTCTCACAGTGGCCCCATCAGATACCTCTGGGAGCACAGGAGACAACTAGGTACCTGTCTTCTGATACCACTCCCACTGAGATTTGTGTAAATGCACTGTTGAAGTCAGTTTGACCCAGATTTGTTCTAGGTACTCAGTTTAACACCAATCCAGTCTAAAGAGAGGGGAAATGAGATGTCATTGTTGATACGGATTCTATGACTTGCACAAGTCGATCTGCCTTGGCACCCATTCTGAGGGATTGTACCTAGTGGTGGGCTGAAGAGACTGAACAGGTATCCTGCTGGTGTATTGTCCACCACGCTGCTCAGCAGCTCCCCACTGCCCAGCAGTGTTTTCTTTTAAATTAAATGTTAAAATTGTTTTTAAGTATTTAAATTGTACTAGATTCTTTTAAATATGATTTTACTTATTGTAAATCTGTCATTTACTGATTGATCTGTAGGGTTAATTAGAAATGATTGCATAGATGAAATAATATATAAATGAATAAGTCCCTTTAATGTCAATAAGCCATTGTACCAGGTTAAGTAGTATGGAACTGCATTTCGCATTACTGATCTTGCTAGTAAATATTCCCCAAAGAATGAAATGTCACATTTCACAAATGCATAAAGTCCCTTCAAGCACACCTAAGACAAATGACCACTTAAAGAAATAGTTTAATGGTCCTTGTGTATGTCTTCAGAGAATAGGCCAGTTAAGAAACACCATTTGGATTTAATCATGCAATAATCATATGATCATGTTTTCATTGGACTGCATGGCATATGCAAGTTAAAAAATGCATTAGAGATGGGTTAACCCCACACACATACTTTATAGCATCACATTAAATTCAGTTGAATACCTAGTTGTGTTCCATACAGATCACATCTACTTGTACAAAGCTATACAGTGTGGAGTTGGTCAAATGAATGAATGGCTTTCTCATTACTTCACCCTATTCTGCTGTCTCTTTTTTCATGTCCTTTGTAATGTAATGGAGGACAGCTGTGGCAGTGAAGTGAATATTAACTAACCCCAGTGCCTCAGCAGATTGTGATTTTAATCCTTGCAAATACCACTAAAATCAAAATTTAATTACACTCAGCACAGCTCTGTTAATGCCTGAAAAATATTTAACAATTAGTGGTAGGCTTAATTAAGGAAGCTGCCTTTCACAAAGCAACCTGCAAAGTCTCCCCCTCCCCCGCCTCTGCTCTCCCTTCCCCTGCCTTTATCTCTCAGACTAATTAGTCTGATGTAAGCTTACAGCACTTCATTTACTGTAACTGAGTCTTGATGCTGAGCTGATCCAGTTTGTGGAGCTTAACCGTCTGTAATGGAAGGAGAAGTTGTAAAAAGGATGGTGGTTAACTGAGCACTGCTACTTAATAAAACAAAACCTTGAGAGTCAACCTCTAGATATAATCAGAGCCGTTTTCCTATACCTCAGTTACAGACCAAAGAATGAGCCTCAGGCGCAACAATGGCCATGTTTATGTTTCCAGTTAGTATCAGACAAATGCAAACACAGGTTGTCAGAACAATATTTATTCTTTCTGAAGCAAAACACAGTGTACCTGGAAATTAATAAGCAACTGAGTAGTTCTGAAAGGGGCTGAAAGGTGTGGCTTTTCTTTGCACATTAAGAAGAAACACAACCTGCAGAAGGGCATCTTCAGACAGTTGTTTATATTGTTATGAAAACAACCTTTAAACATACCCTTTCTTTCATTTTATAATAACATTTATTGTTTATGAGTCATTTCCGTATTACTTTGAGCATCTAAAAGAGCTGAACAGCACAACTCAATATAGAACTATTGAAAAAGAAGTCATATTGGACAGTGGTGTTTATTCACATGAGTGCAGAATTGCGGCCTAAGGACTAAAATTAATGTTGCTCCTATCTAAAAAAAGGTCCCATTTAAATGAAGTGTTCCTATTGTACCTCCTTAAATGCCGCAATGCCTCTGTTTTCAGAAGTTCGGGCTTCTCCATGTGGACAGCTGTAGAGACTCTGACATAAGGTTTGCCAGCGCTCAGGGTACTTGGCTGAAGTCTTAAGAAATTGCTCTGACTTTCCAGGCCTCCAGAAATTTCCATACCCACAGAGGTACCCCTTGCATTTATTCTGTATGCATTAGGAGTGTGGCCAATGCAATGCATTGATGGAAGAGGCAAGAAGGCCAGCAGAGAGAAAGATGTGGACAGAGCTTATGCACTTAGATCTGGGAATTTGGATTAGGACAACATTTAGATAGAGCTTGGAAAAGATACTTTTCTGGACTATAATTCCCAGCTTTGACATTACAGGAAATAATGTATCGTAAATATGTTATCTGCGCTCACTTCAGGTTGATTTATCACCAAATTCACATGTGCTATGAATCCCTACCAGAGGTAGCTGACCCATCATCGTTTGTGCGCCGCCAATTCCAGAAGCAGTCCAGCTGGCACTTCCCAACCTCCCTGTGTTGCTGACCATTCTGGCGAGGAGGCAGGGTGACGAGTTTCTCCATTCAGGTGCTGAGTGAACAGCAGTGCAGGGAGGCAGGGAAGCGCCGGCTGAGCTACTTCCGTGATTGGTGCAGCATGAACAATGATGGTCGCACATGCCACTCCATGAGTGGTAAGTGGACTAGCTGGTTATGGAGGTCCAAAGGACGTCGCCACCTGTGGTGTCGATATTTGTATTTGCCTCCCTGGAAGAGAAATACGAATATCCCATCTCTAATCCCTACTATTTAAAGCTACTAGCATCTTCTCCTCCCTGCTCCATTATATTACAAATTAAAGTGTCAACACCCATATAAGAATTAGGTTGAACTTTATGGCAAGTCAGTTAAAACATCGATCCTAGATGTGCGGGAAGATGCCAGCAGTTGTACTTTGAGACAACTATATCCCAACAAGAAATTCAAGAGTAGCAGAGGGTCATGTTTATGAAGACAATTCACCAACAAGGAACGGAGAGACCACTCCGTTTTGAAGCCAACACAGCTTTGAAGCCAACACAGCATTTTGATCTATAACTTCCAATGTTCATGTCTAACTCCCATTAACTCCTGCCAACCTGACTGAAGGTCAGGTATGGCAGTATTTGCAGTGTAGCTACAGTTCATCCTACCATTGCAGGGTGTGCATAGATACTTCCAAACCCATCCCAACATTTAAAAAAAATTGTATGGGAAGAGATTTAAACATGAAGAACCAAGTATAATTCATTCCGCGTAGCATTGATCACACTGACCCTAGGGTGTAATGGAAAGATCCTGCACCAAAGCTTCACCATAGGATCACCAAATCTTATATAGTCGTGCCTTGCTTTATGATTGCCCCGCATTATGGTGAAACCACATTACAACAATCTTTTTGCGATCGCAATTGCGATTGCAAAACGATGGTCTAAATGGGGTTTTTTTGCTTTGCGATGATCCGTTCCCTGCTTTGGGAACCAATTCTTTGCAAAACAACGATTTTAAAACAGCTGATTGGCGGTTTCAAAATGGCCGCCGGGTAAACAAAATGGCTCCCCACTGTTTTCTGGGACAGATTCCTCACAAGACAGGCAGCGAAAACGGCTGCCCTATGGAGGATCTTCGCTGGACGGTGAGTTTTGACCCCATTGGAATACATTGAATAAGTTTCAATGCATTTCAATGGGTTTTTCCCCCTGCTTTACGATGTTTTCGCTTAACGGCGATTTTCCTGGAACGGATTATCGCCGTTAAGCGTGGCACCCCTGTAATGCTGGATTTCTTTATATCACCTGCTCTCTTCCTCACTCAAGCTGTTTTTTTAACTGTATTTACAATACAGCGGATTTGCATTATGTAGTGGATTTGCTCTGTATTTTTTGGCATCTCTCTTCTTAGTAATATGTCTATGTTTAGACAGAAACCAACATAACGGTGTTGATTTGACATTTGTGAGAAAAAACACTTTAGCATTTTTCCTGAACAAAGACACAGATACTGTAGACTAGAGCCCAGATTGGGTCTTCACAAGGTAACAAGACTTCTGTTGTAGTTTCCTCACACTTTGCTCACTATATAAGCATGTTGCTACCACCAGTTTCATGCACTTCAGTACTGGGCCAAGTAATTTTTGACCCATGGCAATTCTCAATTACAAGCATTTTTACAAGCAGAAAAAATATATATGATTTCAAAGTGTAATACAGGTAAAAATTACTTTCAGTAGAAGGGTTTAGGATAGGTACTGTTTTTCATGAATTTTTAAAAATACATTAAAAGGTGAGGAAAGGAGAAGCTGCAGAGTAAGCTTAAAATGGTGGCAAAACCTGAAAATAAATTATATTTGTCAATTTTGAGTTGCCTAATGATTAAGTAGATTGCACAGTGATAAAAGGGTTGCATTGAGAAATCCATACTTAGGCATTCCCTTTGGAGTTTAAAATTAAATCTAGCTGCTCATGTGCTCGACAGATGTAATAACAGGTTTTGATTTGATGACTTTTGCAAAACATTAAGAAGTAATTAGGAAAGCTTCCAAACCTAGTCAGCAAATTAATAGGTCTAGGAAGTTCAAATTGGATTTGTACTATATTTTCTTGCCATCTTTGTTCTTGGCAAACAGCGTACATTTCTGGTCACCTTAAGAATTTGTGTTTTTTTTTTAAAAAAGCTTATGCTATAAACCTAATCTGACTGTGTTGTTGCTGCCTATACCAGAAATAGCAGCATTCTCCTGCTCTTTAGGAATTTGTGAGAACGGCTAAGAAAGTGCAACAGAGTACTGACCTGACAGGTTCCCAAACTAAGGGCACACAGAGAAGTTCCTGAATTGCCCTCTGCTGATTGGCATTTGAGCATTTCCAGATCTCTGGGGAAAATCCCATTCCTGTCAATGAAGAAAACACAAATGGATTTAACTTGGCATGGGGGTGAGGATAACATGGCACCATCCACTGTGAGGACATAGGAGTCAAGAGGACTTTATCTCTTCCCACAGACACCCTTGTAGTAATTGTGCAAAGGCCGGTAGGTATTGAGATTTGCACTACCACAAAGATGAAAAGAGACAGAGTGGGGGAGATGACGCATAGTGTATTACCGTATTTTCCTTTCCATAAGACGCACCAATTTTTTAGGAGAAGAAAACAGGAAAATATAATCTGTTTTCTTCGCTCCATAAGACACACAGACTTTCCACCCACCTGTTTTGTGGGAAAAAAGTGCGTCCTATGGTGCGAAAAATACGGTAATTCTGACCTAGCCAGTTAAAGCCCATACAAGAGGAATGCAGGCATTCATCCAGTCACACAAACACTCAGTCCTAGCTGTTTAGCAAGCTAACTAAACTCGATAAGAAAATAAATCAAACATATAAATCCTAGGTAACAGTGGTTTGATAACACATGCTCTACACCCACATGGAATTGTTAGCCAACTGACTGAAAGGGCATATATAGCATGTGGAGCCCTCCCTAATGCCTCTGTGGTTCAAGTGTCCAGTGGAAAGCTTTGGGTTTATTGGAGGGTTTACATGTCACTGGTCTTCTTCCTTTAGCATCAGCAGCTCGGTCTTTTTGATTTTCATTTCCTCAATTTAAAACACTGGGTGTTAAACATTGGGTGTTAAAAACCTTTTAACCCCAGGAATTTCAGCTGGAACATGAAGGATCCATGGGAGCATGGTTTTACTCCATAAGTAAACAATACCACTTTGCTCTGTCCCATGGTCATGTTTACTTCCTGCGAGAAAGGGAAATTTCCATATTTGTAACAGTTTTCAAGGATTCACTTTAAAAAAGTCAAGAGAGGTCAAGAGGCTCCATGCTACCCATCTAGCTAGCTTTCCATTGCCCCTATCAGCAAACACAGCATTGCTGCATTTGTTTGTTTGTTTGTTTGTTTGTTTGTTTGTTTGTTTGTTTGTTTACTTACTTACTACCCATATAGTGAAGAGCCACTACTCCGGGTGATTTACAACCATTAAAATCCCCACCTGCTCCACATACAAATGAACAAATAAAGTAAGAATAACAAAAAAGAAAAAAGTCCAGAGGCAACAGCAACCAAATAAATTATAAATGTGGTGGGTCTATCATAGGGAGAGAAAGTTCTTAAAGGCCTCCTTGAAGAACACAGTTTTAACCTGTGTTCTTCAAGGAAGGAGGGTGCTTGGTGTAAATCCACAGGCAACATGTTTCACAGCGTTGCAGCTACCCCTGAAAAGGCCCAGTTCCTGGTGGTCCACATAGATTCTATCTAAATAAACAACGACTTCTTAATTTGCTCCTGCTTCTCCTAATTATTGTTATATCCTGTCCCTTCACCAAGGGGTTCCTGTGGCTCAGCTGCTCTAGCCTTTTAAAACTTATTTTATGGTCATCATATCATACAGCCTTCATTTCTTCTAGTACGTAATGTTTGAGGGATTGTGTTTTCTTGTTCTTATAGCTGTGTGTGCTGCACACAGATTTCCAAACACTTCCAATGCCCAGATTCCCATTACTCCTAATTACAGATCCATTTTATTTCCTTGCCAGTGTATAGCTTGAATTAGTGGTAATGGGAATTATGTATGTGCAGTGATCTGAGAATAGACTCCAGAGTTACTGTGTAAATATTTTACCACTGACTGCATACTGCTGTCTAAGTAGCATGATACTGTATTCCGCTATATGCCAGTGTGTGTAAAGGTTCAGATGTACAATTAGACTGGGGCACACTGATCCAGCTCCTCTGTGACTAGGAACCCACTTTTCTCTTGGGTTTATGGAGCAAACTGGAGACAAGAAGGTATCCTATTCCACACTGAATCATGAACCGTTTGCATACTGTACATACGGTATCTTCCTTGCTGGACAGCCTTGCATTGCATAAAATGTTAAACTGCAGTTTCTAAGAAGGGGAATCTAGGCATCTATCTACATGTTAAAACAGAGGCAGAGTACCTGTTAAGCAAAATTTGTATTTCCTGTTGTTACAATGTTGTCTCTCTGGGTGTGCAAATCGTTCAAACTACATGCCTCAGAAATCAAATATGCAGACAAAGCTTCTCTTATATCCCAATGGCCGTTATAAAATGAAGGCAAGCTTTAAAAATGCAGATGGAGGCAAATGCAGGTGGAACTGGGGAGGAACTGTGTATATCCTCTCTCTCAAACACAGACACATGCTGGCAGGCAACAGGCATGCTTTCACACATACATACACAGTTCTTCCTCTTCCTGAGGCAAGGAGGCTGGCAGGAGTGGAATGGCTAGCAGTAGCCCAAGGTGGGTCAAGTCTGATTTTTTGGACCTAATGCACAAGCCACCACTGGATGAAGGGAAGAAGCAAGTATGCATAAACGCTGAAATCCCATTACACAAAAGGCATAACTTTGGGAGGTAAATTGCCATTAAGTTAAGAAATGCATGCTAAGTTTCACTTCTTGCTTTCAAGAATACACTATTTATGTCATCTAGCTGTGCTCTCAGGCAGCACAGCTTTTTTGGACTTCATTCATTTCTGAAGCCAAACACAAAGGGATAGAGGAGGGGAAAAAAACAGAAACATAGAAACAAGCTATCCATGCTCAATTCAGTAGAAATTAGATGGGCACAAACTGGTTCGGTGCACAGGTGATCCATGGTTTGGTGCCCAGTCCTATCTGGTGGGTGCCCACTCAGAGGCAGCACCCAAAGGAGGCGGGGCAGTAAAGCCAGGTCATTGCTTCTGGGTGGGCATCTATCAGAGGGGGTTGGGTGTCAAACTGCAGATCAGCTGTGTGGCTGGTAAACAAACTGCCCCAAACTGCTGAACCAGTGGTTCATGCCCATCTCTGGTAGAAATCCATGGGACTGAATAACTGTTGAGCCTTTTAAATGGGTAATGAATGGATATTTGATAGAATAGTTTCTTCTACTAGTTGAATATACTATGCAACGTACCTCTCCTCTGGAAAGGAACAATGGCTTAGTTCTGCATTTTCTTGATATTACTGTATTTTTCGCTCCATAAGACGCACCTCTCCATAAGACGCACCAAATTTTTAGGTGAAGAAAACAGGAAAAAATAATCTGAGAATTTCGCTCCATAAGACGCATACATTTCCCCCCAATGTTTTTTTGGAAAAAGTGCATCTTATGGTGCAAAAATACGGTATTTTTTCTAAATTCATCCTAGCTTATCATTTAACCAAGCTTTTGCCCCTAAATCAGAAGATAGTTCATAATGCAAAATAACTTGGATTCACGTGTAACGTGGAAACCAAATAATGTCTCTTTCCACAACATTTAACAATTGAATCTGGATGGAAGAATCACCTACCAGCCCAATAAAAGAGAGTGGAGCATCCATACAGTTATTAAATCTTTTCTTTACTGGAAAATTAGTGTCAAATTGCCTAAGCCCATAAACTATGTCAGCATGAGGCAGTCTCATTAATTTGATGGCTGAAGGTAGGCTTCTCAAACAGCAGGCTTTTTCATTCCTGGGTGTTTTTTTTTTTTAATTTTAATCAGCTAAAATAATGAGCTGGAGGTTGAGTTGCTTAACCAGGCCAAGGGAAGAAGAAAGCCGAATCATCTTAAAACACCAATCCTGGATTTAATAGCCTACAACAAAACACTAAGCAGGTCAGCTTCATGGTTCACCAATTCCTAAAAGCCCTGTCTGCTTCTCAGCAGCTTATCAGCGGTCAGTATATAAGAGCTTCCAAAGAGCTCTGATTTACAGCACCGGAGGAGATTGCAGTGGAAATGAAGGACAAGGGCTGTGGTGTGCCTTGCATCATTTTTCCTCCCCTCCCTCCAAAACCAAAACCAACATCTAGAAACCTCAGCAACTGATTCTGATCTACGGTGATAAAGATATTTTACATTTTGCATTGACATAAACGGGTCACAGCACCCAGAAAAGCTTAACGGACTACTCAGCAGCAATCTGGTTTGTTTTTTCTGGGTCAGTGTCTGGCATTATCTTGTTAAGCCCACTAATTGAACACACAACCATGTGGTACAAATGAGACAAATGCATTGAATGAGGAGAGAAGATATAGCTGTGGGGGAAGGAGGAAGGACCCTTAAGCTCCATTTGGGGATATGTGTTTGCTTCAGAGTTGTTTAATACAGTTTAGCAACACCTATGCTCATGCACTGGGGTGGGGAAATCAGTTATCAGCCATTCTGCAAATAACTGAGACGGAATTAAGAAATCTTATTTTTGTAAACTGCAGCCCTGATCCAGAAATCCCCAGATGCCCCAATTCATTCCTGTCCTTTTCTGTGGAAGCAGAATTGCTGTACAACAAATACACAGGGTGAGATCAGATGGCTGGAAAGGCGCTTGTCCCTTAAAGCGATCCTTCCACCTGGCAGAGAATCTCTTCCTGTTCAGCCAAAAAAAAAAAAAAAAAAGAGTAGTATTTCAACAGTTAGACCAAAAAGGTCAAGCTTGGGCATAGATCAGGGTCAGGATGGAGCACAATTCCCCTTATGTCAGGAAACAGATCAGGAAACAGATCATGCCAGACTGATCCTTGTTCTGTCCAAAATGTAATCTATTTTCCCATGTGATCCCACTCACAGTCAAATACGTTTTATGCAAATTACATGATGGGATAACTACCAGCAGCCCATAGGAGGCTCACTCCACCACCACATATGGGGAAGTGACCCCTGCTAAAGTTATAGGCTGCTCTTGGGGACTACTTGGTTGACTACAGAATTGTAGAGTTGAGCAGAGATCTCCAAGGTTCATGAAGTCCAAACCCTGGTGAAGCAGGAAATCCCCAGCCCATTGCTGATTGCAAAATGACTGTTGTTTTTCTTTTCATGCCATGAATATTATTCTAAGAGATCAATGTAGCTACCAGTTTTATGCAGTTGAACATTTGAGAGGTACAGCTTTGGTATCCTGATAGATAACCCTATGTTTCCTTTGTCTCAGTGTCATGAGTTCAGAATTTTGTAAAGTTCAGCAAGGTCAGGAAGTGCTTGTTTTTTTCCATTTCACTGCCTTTGTGAACATTACATTGTAAAATGAGATGGAAAGATCATGAGATATATCCCTACTGCCTGTGCCACTAACCAAATGGACTGTTTGTTGGAGAACACACACACACAGCAGTATAGGAGCAATGCTAACTTGTGGATTCAGCCCTAGAAACTCAGATTGATTGCCTTCCATCTTTGTAAAGGAGCTACATCTGCACTTCTTCCTAAGATGAAGAAGAGTTTGTTTAGTAGGGTAGGACACTTGTGATAGGAGGAAGGTGATAGAAGTCTTAATTCTAGGTGTCAGGAAAAATGGCTATCTCTGTCATAGGCAAGATGGAGGAATGAGATAGATATGTGAGGAGGAAGGAAATGATATCAGCAATTCTAAGAACAGCAATCTAAGATGAGATAAATGTCAGCATACATAAAAGACAGTCTGGGAAATCTGAGGAGGCCCTTTCTTTACTGTCGTCCATGCAAATATGTTCATCTTCTTGAGTGTAAGCTGAATTGCACCCAGTCACTTCCAACACTGTGCATACAACAGTCTGACATTGCACATAGGCTCTCTGATGGAGTAGATGATTTTGTTGTTGTTGTTGTTTGGCATATTTCTCCTTTCTCTTATCATCACCTTTCCTGTCATGCTGCTCCACTGTGTCCCACAGAACTTTGAAAAATGTTTTCAGTGGGGCTGCAATAAAAAGGTGGAGCTGAGGAGAAACACCTTTTTCTCCTTCCTCCAGTATGAGTAGAACTCTGCCCACAGTAAGTTTGTATTCAACCTCATTTAGGTAGTAGTGGCTATATTTTGTATGTGTGTGTGTGCATATACAAAAGCACAGAATCAGTATATATATGCAAGTGCACACATCCACACACACATGCACACCCATTTTTAAAAAGCCAAATTGCTCAATGTTGCTTCCTCAAAAAAAGATGTAAGTACAAAGAAATGTAACATCATTTCCAGTTACTCCACTACTCCACTGCAGACGCCTGAGATCACCACCAACCTAAATATAGCATAATTATTCTAGATGTACCTTTGGGTAATCAAGATGAAGTTCTGGTTGAAACTGCCTAGTAAGCACAAACCTGCCAGGCCAATGATTTAAACCCCCACTGAGCAAACCAGAAGTCCAGGCAGATCCCACTAAAGTGAATTATATATAATAACACTTGTATTTTCTTGGTGCTATCAGATGTGCCTTTTTATACAAATGCTCAGCTTATATGATAAAAAACAACCCAGCTTGGGTCTGTGTCAGTTCTTTTCAGCCTCCCTTTTTCTCTTTTTCTCTCTCAGCATATTTGCTATTAGCATAAGAAATGCTGCTTATGGCAGAGCTAGCCGTGCTTGAAATTTCTGAATTAATGGATTTGATTTCCTCTTGAGACAAACCATCAGCCTTGCAGTAATGGAAATAGATGTAGTTGGTAAAACAAATAAAAAGCTGGCATGCAGATAAAATGAGTTTTGGTTTAAAATAGTAATGTTGTAATTGAAGTGAACAATTACAGGGTTGCTGCTGCTAGGCACAAAAGAGAATACCATGACAGTGAAGTAATGTTGTTGTTAAGTGTGTAGCCATTTCATGAACATGCAAAGCTGCAGATGTCATTCGCTGTACAAAAGAGGTGGGGGTGGGTGGGCCAGAGTGGCTTCGGGTCTCCATTTCAGCTGCTTGACAGCACCACCTTTATATTTTTGAAAAAATCAATATTCAGTTTTAAGAACAAAAATAGAAAACCAGAATAAAAAAAATACAGAACAAAACAAACATGTTTTTTTTAAGTGATAGTAACATACAAAGGGAAATGCACTGCCTCTTTTTAAAGGATTTGGTCACATTGACACATTGGTACGAACTTTTGGTACTCCAGACTCTTGGATTACAACTCCCAGAATCCCCAGCATGTATTGTCAATGATAAAGGATTGTGGAAGAGGCCATCCAAAACACCTGGAGCGCCAAAAGATCACCACCTCAAAAGGCTGAATGTCTGGCTCAGTTGTTATACAGGGCCTGTGCAATAATGCAAGACTAAGTGATGTCACGAAGAGTCGGACACGACTAAATGACTAAACGACGACGAAGTGATGCTAAACGCATCCACATCTGAATAGTGGTTTCTACTCCTTCATTGGCAGGTATGTTTTTCAGCCAGAGCAGTACACAAAGCATTTTAGAACCAGGCTTTGAATGATAGTTACTAGTTGCTTCATTTTGGAGGAATTTCTGCTTTGGCACTACTAATAGAAATGTGATGGAGTTCTTTCAGAACCTGAAAAAGGTCAGAGAAGGGGATTTTTGTTTTTGTTTTGTTCTGTTTTGTTTCTGGCTTTATTTACTGCAACTCTTGCTGCTGAAGACTTCCCACATTTAATGGCCACAATTCATGCTCGATTCTGAAGCCTGCATCTCCCAGATGTAACTGTGAAAGATAGTTTTTGCATCAGTAGTGAATAGGTTTGACAATGCCAGTTCAGATCTTATGGTAAACAACTGTCTTTTTATTGCAAATAGAGATGGGGACAAATAAAAAAATGGCAATTCGTTTTAATCCGTTATTTGTCAAGCTTAACGGATCAACAAATACGAATATATGAATATTCTTCAATGAATTGACAAATCAATCTGTTTATTTGTCTGCACTTTAAATGGCTATAACACTGGCCTCCAATGATCTACATATACCATATTTGCAGGAAAGCTTCCTCCAACGCTTCTATACAACTTCAGAAAGTTTGGTGAACATTGGATCACGGACTCCTGAGGTATATATTCACAAAGGAGACCCCCAAGGAAAGCTCCTCCCAGGTACTTAGAGACTCCAGAATCACAACAGAACTTCCCATGTCTTTCCCCAACATGCCTGCCAACTTTGGTGAAGATTGGATATTGGACATCCGAGTTATTCACCCCAGGAGAGTTTACCACACGGCACAGAAGCCCATTCTGCCTACCAGATGCCAATCATCTGATCAGAAGCTGATAGGCAGTCACCCCACACACACACACAGCCAGCTGCTGTGACAGCCTACTCCACACCCCCTTCCTTTCCCTACCTTAGCCCCCACTCCCACCGACACCCCCTTACTTTAATAGCTGCTGCCAGGTCTCCATCATGCCTTCGCAGCCATGAAGGGAGACTCGATGCCCTTTGCAAAGATGGCAGCTGCAGCTTCCCTACCCTAAATGAAGCCACAGCCACCATCTTTACAAAGGGCATTCAGTCTCCATTTTTACATGCATGGCTCCGAGCCAGAAGACCTTGGCAGCAGCCTTTAAGGTAAGAGGGGGTCGGTGGGGGTTGGGTTGAGTAGCCTAAGATAGGGAAAGTAGGGAGTAGGGTAAGCTGTGGTATTGGGTGGCTGTGTGGGGTGGCGGCTGCCTTTCTGGTAGGTAGAATGGTGTTTTGGGGTGTTTTTTTAAATACAAAGGATGAATAAAAATGGGTAAATATTCATACCCTCGTACTCATGTGTGTCTCTGGAACCCACAAATACGGATCAACGAATATTTAACGAATCGGCTATATTCGTCAGAAAAACCAATCCGTTTTTATATTCGTCCCCATCTCTAATTGCAAGTCATTACAGTCACAGTTGGTACACTAGTTTTAATTTTGCAAATGCCTTCCTGGCCACTGCTATAACCTGGGCATCTAGGCTCAGAGTAATGCCTTGTTGCGGTGCTTTGCTTTGTTGTAAAACCAGACCTACGATGTAGGCATTCTGCATCAGTTTTGGGAGGCAAGTGAGAGCTACTGGGCAACAAGGGAAAAGATTATTATTATTTTTTTGAGGGCACAGGAGGCCTTTGAATGCACTTTCATGAATGGAGCTGGCATATATGCTTAGGGAGGGCAGATTCATGCTTTTCCAGTAGCATTTTTTTTTGCATCATCTACATTTTGACAACCTGAGTCAAAGCCTCATTTGCCTTGACTTAATTACAACTCAGGAATGAAAGTGGGAACAAGTATGGTACACATGGAAAAACATACTAGCTGAAATCCAGTAGTGAGTCACAACTTGAGTAGGCCCACTGAATCAATAGAACTTTCATAGGTGTCAGCTCAGCAAATCCTCACTGACGCAGTGGGCATACTCTAGTTGTGATTTACTACTGGGTTTCAGCCATTCTCTGTACTTGGGAGAGAGCCAGGTTCAAAAACAGGGCCAGCTACAGTGGACCCTCTACTTAAGGAATTAATCCGTATTGGAATGGTGGCTGCAAGTCGAAAAGTCTGTAAGTCGAATCTCCATTGACCTACAATGCACTGAAAACCAATTAATCCCATAACCAGTGGTTTTTATTCTATTTTTATTCCATTTTGGTTTTTTTCTGGTCTGTAAGTCAATTCTTTGGCTGCAAGTCGAATCTAAATTTTGCAGCCAGAGAAGTCTGTAACTCGAAAAGTCTGTAAGTCGAGCCGTCTGTAAGTCGAGGGTCCACTGTATATGATTTGCAGAAGACGGCAGCAATGCACACATTGGGTGTTTTAACGTCTGCTCCATTCATATCAGAGGGTTAGAGAGCTACAAAAAAGTAATGCATATATTTCTTTATCTCCCACTTTGGCATATAAATAAGGCAGATTATTCCCAGCACTTACCATGGTGGATTTCTGCACACTTTTTCATCTGCATCAGATATCTGCAGGTAGATGAACTTACCATAACCAGTTGGCATGCCTATATGGTAGAAAGTACTATGCTTACATATGTCACTTCATTACTACATCTCTCATTGAGCTTGTAGTGCTTTCTTCAGATGATCCCACTTAAATAAATACATTGATATGGTACACAGGCAGAATGCTGAACTTTAAAGCATTTTGGCCACTTTCTTTGCTCATCACCAAAATTCATTAAAATAAATTAGCACCAGAGCACATCTCTCTTGTTCATATCTCTAAGGTGTTTACTACCTTATATTTACTTTTTAAAATAAATGTTTTGAATCAGATGAGTATGTGTCATGATTTACATATACACTTAAATCTACAGAGGACAATAAATGCCTGACAGAAAGAATTAGGTTCTCCCTCCCTTATGGTTTCCCTGACATGGTGGCGGGTGACACATAAATGTTCTTCTCCCTGTCCCCCAATTTGAGAGAGTAATAAAAATCTCATTATCTCTGAATAGGCAGCAATTTTGTTATCTAATCTTTTTACCAAAAGGTTACTTAATTAATCAGAAACAAATCCTGATTATTATTTCAATAGAATTAGAAAGACAAATTGCCAGACTCGAGCTAAATAGGGCAGGCCTGTGGTTTAACCCATCTCATTTACATAGAAGTACAATGACTGTCAGCCTGAGAGCAAACAGCCCCAGGAACATAAACCAGCAGATGGTTTTCTCTGGTAGCTAGCCTTTCCTCTTCTCTAATGCCTGTGATCCCATTACCTCCCCGAATCTGTTACCAGGGTAACTGTTAAATTGCTGTGAAAGGCATGGTAATAAAGTAACCTGTCACACTGGCAATAAAAGCAGCAGAATTTTCCTGTTCACTGAACTTCTCAGCTCATCAATACTCACTTTATAGCGAAATTCACCAGTACATATGGGTCAGCAGTGAGGATTGTTCTATAAGCTTATTGAAAAGGAAACGAAAGTTCATGTAAACACGGGAAAGATATAATTAAAAAGCTGGGCCTTGGGATGCACAAAAGGTTCATCCTTTACTATCTATCAGTGGAGCCAGGAAGCAATTGCTAGGTACATCAAATGTTCCTTTTAAAAAGAGCGCATAACCTCCCGTCAAGAAAGAAAATAATAATTCAATAAGCATTACCTTTTTTTGTTGTTAACAGGCAAAAGAAACAAGCTGAGAAATAAGGAATGAAAATAGATCATCAACAGTAACAACAGTGACAAAAAGA
The DNA here is from genome assembly GCF_051106095.1 of Pogona vitticeps. Taxonomy (NCBI): domain Eukaryota; kingdom Metazoa; phylum Chordata; class Lepidosauria; order Squamata; family Agamidae; genus Pogona; species Pogona vitticeps. The sequence continues at coordinate 250,686,924 of NC_135784.1, read as the reverse complement.
AGATAGCTAAGAAAAAATTTTCAACTAACCACTCTATCACATTTTAATTTTTTTTAAAGGCAACTGTTCAACCCACTTTTTTCCTGTGACTTAAGATGAAAGAGGGAATGGTGATTTTTTTTATTTACTCCTATTTTGAATCTCTGTCATTTTGTCTCATTCCCCACTCTTTGGGTGGCACTGAAAAATCTAGCCCATTTTAGCATTGCTCTGAGATTGATTTTCATCTATTTATTTTCCCAGTTATTTGTGGGTTATGTGTACTTAGAAGTATGATGTATTCTTGATAAAATATTTAATATAGTTTAGGATCTCTGTTTAACTTTATCTACAGCAGGCTTAACTGAGGTGAAAAACAAGGCAAGGCAATCACAGCATCTAAATTCTAAGCCACATAAAACATCCTAACAACAACAATTTATATATATTGCACTCTGCACCAAGGTGTATTCAAATAAAATCAATAATGTACAAACACGCAGCATATTTAACCACAACCATAGTATTATGCGTATATATGTGTATATATAGTAATGAAGTATTACACTTCGGAATCCTTTGGGTTTGATAAACACTCAAGATTGTATTGGTTCCTTTTTTTTCTAGAAGCTTCCATACAATTTTATACCAAGAAGACCTCCCCTTGTTATCAGTCCTGAAGAAAATGTAGGTGTCCAGCTCATTGAAATGGTGTTCCTCAACCTACAATGACTAGATTTAAAAAAAAACATGCTTTACAACCATACTAATGTACTTCTTGCATCTAAAACATACTTTTACAACCACTGTGACCCACACTGTAAACTAGTGTATTTATATCACCAGATACTACAGCAAGAAAGAAGACATGGAGGAAGGGATAGAGCAAAAGAAACACTCATCAAGCAATCAACACAGAGGAAGTATGAGGCAGAGGTGAGAAGACAGCAGAGAGTTCGCTCACAAAGTACAAACATTCTCCAGGAACCAGAATGCTCTCTGACTTTAGGTTCCTTCCCTTCCCACTTATTCCATGGAGACACCAGTACTGAGAATTACGTACCCCTAAGGGGCTCTTCTTTAGTTACCTTAATCAATCAATAAATCAATGACTAGTTAGGACAGCTATATAACACTTCCAGTATCAGAGGCAGAAGGTCCTCTGTATATCCATGGCTTGGAACATGAGAGGAACAGCACTGTTGTACTCATGGACTGTTTCCAGAATTCCCAAAGGCAACCAGCTGGCCATGGTGTGAACCAAATATTGGACTACACAGACCTTTAGAGTAGTTCAGTGCAGCTCTTCTTATGTTTTACATTCTTATTTTTAAATTCCCCACATCTGCTTTCCAGATGATTGATGCTAGTTGAGAAAGCAATTGCATGTGATGTGAATGCTTTCTAACTTTATGGGACTTTTTAGTCTGCCTTAAGGGAATCCAGGCTGCCCTTTGCAAAGATAGCAGCTGCAGCTTCCCTACCCTGAATGAAGCCACAGCTTCCATCTTTGCAAAGGGCAGACAGTCTCCCTTGGTGGCTGCAAAGGCCTGATGGAGACCTGGCAGCAGCTATTAAAGTAAGGGGGTGTCAGTGGGAGTGGGGGCTAAGTTAGGGAAAGGAAGGGGGTGTGGTGTAGACTGTCACAGGGGCTGTGTGTGTGTGTGTGGTGACTGCCTATCAGCTTCTGATCAGCTGATTGGCAGCCAGTAGGCAGAATGGGCTTCTGTGCCATGTGGTAATCTCTCCTGGGGTGAATAACTTGGATGTCCGATATCCAATCTTCACCAAAGTTGGCATGGGGGTGTGGGGGGTCCTCTCAAGAGTCTGAGTGAGCCTTCCAGGACCCTTGTGACACTCCCCCCACCCCCCACAGGGCCAGCGCGGGCGAAATCGCCACCTTCTGGGACTCTTTTGAGGCTTGGGAAGCTTCAGAAGAGTCCCTGAAGGTGGCGATTTCGCCCCCTCTGACCCCTGGGAGGCAGATTGAGTCTCTAAAGGGGTCCTGGAACACACCCTAGGATGCTTTAGATACTCACCCTGACCCCCTGGGGTCAGAGGGGACAAAATCACCACCTTCAGGGACTCTTCTGAAGCTTTCCAAGCCTCAAAAGTCTCCCAGAAGGTGGCGATTTCACGCCCTCTGGGGGAGAGCCTTGCAAGGGTCCTGGAAGGCTCACTCGGACCCTTGCGAGGCTCCCCCACCCCCACGGGGCCAGCGGGGGCAAAATCACCAGCTTCTAGGACCTTTTATGAGGCCTGAAAGGCTCAGAAAAGGTCTTAGAAGCTGGCAGTTTCACCCCCGCTGGCGGTGGGGGAACCCTTGAAAGAGTCCTGGAAGGCTAACTCGGACCCTTGCGAGGCTCCCCCCACCCACCCCCACAGGGCCAGTGGGGGCGGAATCGCCAGCTTCTAGGACCTTTTCTGAGCCTTTCAAGCCTCAGAAAAGGTCTTAGAAGCTGGTGATTTCGCCCCCGCTGTCCCAGCGGGGTAGGGGTGGGGGGAGCCTTGCAAGGGTCCTGGAATGCTCACTCAAATCCTTGCAAGGCTCCCCCCACAGGGCCAGTGGGGGCAAAATAGCTAGCTTTGTTCCATAAGACGCGCAGACATTCCCACCACTTTTTTTTGGGGGGGGGAGTGCATCTTATGGAGCAAAAAATACGGTACCTGGGGGAGCTTTCCTGGGGGGTCCCCTTTGTGACTATATACCTCAGGAGTCCGTGATCCAATGTTCACCAAACTTTCAGAAGTTGTATAGACACATTGGAGGAAGCTTTCCTGCAAATTTGGTATCTGTAGATCATTGGAGGCCAGTGTTATAGCTATTTTTCAATTCATCAAAAAATATTCATATATTCGTATTCATTGATCCATTACCCTTGACAAATAACGGATCAAAATGACTTTTTAAATCTTGAACTAGAGATGTAAAATTTCCAAAAATTTCCATTCTTTAAAAAAAGTTTTGTTTTTTTAAAGAGATTTTATATCTTTAGAGACAACTTAAATACATAAAGTCTCAGAAGTCTTCCATTAAGGTCTTCACATATAGTTTGAATGCCATGTCATAGACATATTATTTATCATTGTAAATGAACATATTCCACACTCCATCCCCCCACCCCGAATTTTTCTGAAAAACAAAACAAAACAAAAAACAGCTTTGGGGGAAAATGGGAAAAAATTCTGTTCCAATTGCCCCTGGCCTTCCCATCTCTACCTTGAACAGAATGTTCAAAAGGAACCCAGAAAGTTAAAACAAACAAACAAACAAAACCTGATTTCAAGAAATACTGACTGATTTATTCTAGTCAAAGCCAATCTTTCACTAAATTTAAAACTTTTTTATCTCCTTCTTCCTCAATATATATCGAAAGCATTTGATTTCATTCTCTTCCACCACGCTCTAAGCTATTATTTTACACTGTTTTTGAAGGAGAATTTTATTGTGATTTTCTAAACCATTTAGTTGGAATCAGCTATCAAAGCATACTGAACTCAAATAACAAAAATGACTGGCAATTATTATATGTGTTGTTTGCATTTGACATGTCCTTCAAAGACTTTCCTGATGTTCCCACCCAGAGGTGCACATTATTTTCTGAAAAAGTAGTGTTAGAAGAACATTTGAGGAGGGCCATCTTTTTCCACGTGAGGTGAAATCAACAGATGCTTGCTATCAGAAAATGAAATCATGAATATATTGGTGAAAATTAAAGCTATGGCAGGATTTGGCCTATACTGTATTACTTTTTTCTTATTTGTTGATTATGTTTCTTTGTTCTTCGAACAAAGGTAGAAATATTGTGTTTTTCTCCTGTTGAATTAAAATACGAATTAAAATGGCTCTAGAATGTTGCATTGCTATAGGACACTGAGTATATTTTTCTATTAGAGTATCAAGGGTTAGGAACTTTTGACTCCCCAGATATTGTTCAATTGCGGCTCCCATCATTCCTGAATATTAATTGTGCTGTCTAGGGCTGATGGGAGCTATTATAGTCTAATTATACCTGGAAGGACATACTGGGTCTACACTGGCTGGCAGACACTCTCCTGGGTTTCAGAGCAGAGTTCTGTCGCCCAACCTGGACACGACAGACTGAATACAGAACATTTTGCATGCAGATAATTCGCTCTGCCCCTCCCCATCCTGATAAGCTGCTGAAAATACTATACCAAAGCCCATTCTGTTCTTTTAAAAAAGTACATGATAAATGCACTGACAAAACCTGCAGCCTTTGGCAAAAGCTTATGGAGGCTTTTCTTGTATGTTTCAAATTCCCACAGGTGTTCAGGTAAAGGAGGACTGGTCCATATAGACTTGATCCAAAAGCAATTTAATCATAGGAGAAATGTTACATTTTGTTTCAGAGTACTTAAGCAGCTTTATTTGTGCCAAAGTTTTCTAGTCCTTAATCAAGGTAAATTTAATTGGGTCTTCATCTTAGGAAGGATAAAAAAAACTGGAGTGTTTGCAACAAGATTTGGAGAGGAAGTACATGAAACCTGACATGTATTTTAGTTTGGATACATGGGTTTCTTCAGATAAGTGTTTCAAGACAACGCACGGATTAACAAAGAGGGCTTTTCACTGATGTTCTTTCTGTAGCAGAACTGAGCCAGGCTGGAGAAATAAAAAATATGCACTAAATTATTTATTTTTATTTTTTTGGTTGAGATATTTCAGCAAGGAATACGTATGCACAGCCCGAAGAGTCTTCACTTCCAGACAAGAGCAAGACAAAGAACACAATTTTCTCCCTCAGTGAAGGCTACATAATTTGCTGAAATTGTATCTGCACAAAATTGGGATCCTTTCCCTTTGTGAAGCAATGCAAACACACACATGGCAAATACAGAATGGCTGGCTTATTCTTTAAGAAGATCAAACATCATTTTTGATACTTCAGATCCTTGAAAGTCAATACAGCAAAGAAGCAACTGTCACAATTTTGCCCATCTGTATTGCATTAAAGTGTTATTTGCACAGTTTGACTCTGGTGCAAATTAAACAAAAGTATGCAATCTTGTTCTTCTCCCTTATTCAGAGCACCACAAAAAATATCTTACCCTCTTGCCTGGTGAAAATAGTAATTTTGTTGTTCCTTGATCCTGGATATAAGAAAAAGACAAATGAATTGTTACTTTCCTAAGCTAGGCTGGGAATAATATGCCTTGATATGAGACTGTGGGTCTGGAGTAATAGGAATGAATGTCTGGTTCATGTTTGTGTAATTTAGTACAGATGAAGACATAAATAGACACAAGTATGTTCATTCATATCTTCCTTTCTTTATTTTCAGCATAGAAACTGAGATGACTAAGGCAAAAATCCTGTACAGTGGGAACAAAATGTCACTGAACTCATCAAGACTTACTTCATTTTTATTTTCATTGGCCAGAATCCTATTGGTGTCCAGATAAGATTTGTATAATTCAACACGGTGTTAGGGTGCATCCCAGTTATGTGCCTGATCATGTGCCCAATTGTACTGTCCATAAACTGCACATAAACACCGATAGGATTCTGGCCAGTGTGTTGTTAGTGGGTGCATTATAATGTATTTTTAATTTGTTGTGAGGTGTTCTGGTGCATGAGTGCTAAATTTTGTTGTAAATTTCTAGATTAATCCATCAATTAATAATTCAATCAATCATGTATATTCTATATTAAAATTACAAATACTTTTAAAAATTACAGGCTACTGAAGTTTTTTGCATTGGACCTTCAGTTGCTGGTGTCCGAGAACGGCCTGGGTAGGCGGCACGGGGAGGCTACCGGCATCGGAGACAGGCTGGGAGGTGGACCGGGGAGCTTGAAGCCTCTCCGCGCCGCCTACCCCGGCCATTCTTGGACTTCCAGAAGTCCGAGAAAGGCCTGGGTAAGCAGCGCGGGGAGGCTTCAAGCTTCCCGATCCACCCTCCAGCCTGTCCCCGCCGCTTAAAGCCTCCTTGCGCTGCCTAGCCTGGCCGTTCTCGGACACCTAGGTGTCCGAGAATGGCCTGGGTAGGCGGCGCGGGGAGGCTACCGGCATCGGAGACAGGCTGGGGGGTGGACCGGGGAGCTTGAAGCCTCTCCGTGCCGCCTACCCCGGCCATTCTCAGACTTCCAGAAGTCCGAGAACGGCCTGAGTAAGCAGCGCGGGGAGGCTTCAAGCTTCCCAATCCACCCTCCAGCCTGTCCCCGCCGCTTAAAGCCTCCTTGCGCTGCCTAGCCCGGCCGTTCTCGGACACCTAGCGATTTTTCCCCATAGGCAAGATCATTGTGCGATCGCAAAAGCGATGGCAAAAAAGCCATCGCTATGCGATTTTTTCATTAAATGGGGCGCTCGTTAAGCGAGGCACCACTGTATATAAATTTCTTTTAAACTGTAAAATGGAGGATGAACAAGTCAAAGAAACAATTGCTCAATGTGCAAAATGTTTTAGATATATTGACTGAAAAATAGCAAAAACTGTTTTCTAGAAACTATAAAATAACAATGGCAACACCTTATAAACAGAATTTATACAAAATTTTTTATAGATGGCATTTACCACCCAATAGATTAGCTAAAATGTATTCTAATCATTCAATTAAATGCTGGAAATGTCATTAAAAAACTGGAACTTATTATCACCTTTGGTGGACCTGTGAAAAAGCAAAAATATTGGACAAAAATACAAATATGGCTAGTTAAAATAGTAAATAAAAATGTAGATTTTAAGCCAGAATTCTTTTTGTTCAACATAATACCAGAAAGCTTCGATAAACAAAATGTATACTTAACACTGCATATTTTGACACCCACAAGGATTATATTTGCACAATATTGGAAGAATGAAGAAACACCTACAGATCAAGAAATAGATATTGGACTGAGCAGAAATGGAGGGACTGACACTGAAAATCAAAGGAAAGGAAGATGCAGAATATTATCAAACATGGAAACTGTTTTATCACTGGCTAGAAGCATGTTGTATAGATTAAAAGCTTAATATGTATTGTAGTTGCATTAACAAATGATTATAAGCTAAACCCAGATGACATAATGTTAAGGAGACAATAATAGGCTTTGTTGTTGTTATCGTTGTTGTTGTTGAAGAAGAAAATATTTTAAAAAGAAATTAGAATATGCTGTTTTATACAAATTAAAGCCTCTTTTGTCCTCCTTCTAAGAGACACATGTCCTCTTTTTTGATAATGTGTAAGTGCCCCCTTTGTCCCTGTATAGAGTAAAAAATCGATAGATATCAAGAAGATCAAAAGAAAGCGAAACACAAGCTCTGTTCACACTTTTGTATCAAAATATTACTTAAACTATTAGCAGAGGTTTTAGAAGAAGTAGCTGTGTTAGTCTGTCTAAGCATATCAGGCAAAATTCAAAGAAACAAAGCAGAACAAAACAAAACAAAAAGACAAAAGTTTGTGGCACCTTAAAGATTATTTTAATGTGAGCTTTCGTAGATCAAGTCCACTTCTTCAGACATATGGAAAAAGTGAAACACAGAATGAAATAGAGAAACCACAAGTAAAACATTCAAGATATTCATTGGCTTTCAGAATCCTGGGTGTGTCTAGAGGAAACAGGATAATTTCCCTCCTTCCTAACTTTCACCATGTGGAGAGCTAAATTTGGAAAGGACAGCACTCTTGATCGATGGGGGCTTTCCATATGATCAGAAATGGCATGGGGATACTTCACATGTAGTGACTGCTCTCCTTTTTAGATTTAGCTCTTTATAAGTGAGAACCAGGACTGAAAGAGACAAGTCTAGTCTGCTCTTTCTGCTCACAGGGTATAATTCACTCTTTCATTGAATGGCTGGGGTCACCATGGGGGATGAATGTGCTACTAAAAAGAGCAAGCTGGACCACCCATCTGTAAGCAACTCAGGGATAAGTGTATTATTCCCCCCTCCCACACATACACATTTCACCTATTAAAGGAACATGTAAACTATCTAGCATACATACCAATTCTTAGAACTTGATATTTACTTTTCCTTTGCAGAAGTAGGTTTGTAATAATAATGACACACCAGCAGAATACAAACACAAAGCAGGCAGAAGTGCAACCAATTGTAGTTACAGTAATTATTTCAATAAATATTCATGCAAACTTTCTTACAGTGTTTGCCTAGTTTTACTGAGATACACAGAGCAGAAATTTAGAGTGGTTAAAAGTTTATGGCATAATTAATATGCAACAGATTTTCATCTGGTCTAAGAGCTAATATAGATTTCGGTTGAGGTCATAAAACATTTTTTGGCTAAAAACTACTCAACGCAGAAATATTTTTAACTATTTAGGTACTGCATTGTCTTAATTTTCATGTCATTTTCCACTTAAGATATGCAGAGAACAGTGTATGCAACATAGTTGTATAATTTCTGCCTGTTGTTTTTTCAAACACTATTGAATTATGCACAGTGAGAAAGAGAGGAATTAACTAGAAAAAAATCCTTATATTTGAAATTCAAAAACTCAGCAGGCTAGTTCCAGATTTAATCTAATGTAGAGTAACAGCTTGCATTTTGTTCAGTGGATTTTCTCCAAGTGGGTCTATTTCAGAATGCTGGCTGAACTGTGGGTATAACTAAGACTTGATCCAAACCAATTTTTACCACTGTAAAATATAGGCAGCCATAGTAATATAAATCAATGCACAACAGAATATTTTGCATAAGAATACTTTAATAGGAAGAGCTACTGTAAACACACCAGTCACGTAAAACATCAGCCAACACCCTGACAGTTCGTAACCCCACTGGTAAATCTTGTTGCACATTGGATCCTTAGATATAAGGTGTTTAAGACAAATGGCACTTCTTTTAAAAAAATCCATAGTAGCTGAAAGTTCACTAAAAGAAATTTTAGAAAGGACATGTTTCGGGGGTTAATTTGTGCCTGCTTGTCACACGAAGAAGAGCTACCCATTTTTTGGTTTACAAACTGACTTGTCTTGTATTTTCTCAGTACAGTATCAACTACAATTTCTGGTCACAGCCTGAAGATCAAATATGAAATTTAATCTTTGCCCTGTTGATACTCATAAACTACTCAAGCATCAGTCTCACACTCTGAGATGGCTCTACAACCCTTGATTCAATTAGACTACCATTAATGGGGAGCATATATTAATCTCCTTCCAAACAAAAGGAAAGCATGAAAGCATTATCAAACATTCTGGAAACACTATCATAATACAGTATAATAGGAAGTGTTACAATTGTACTATTCAAACAAGGTTGTGGGTGGGTGCTAATTTGTATATGTTAAATATCACACACATTCACGGAAATTATAGTATTACCACAATTTGTTGTTTAGTCGTTAAGTCGTGTTCGACTCTTTGTGACGCCATGGACCAGAGCACACCAGGCCCTCCTGTCTTCCACTGCCTCCCGGAGTTGGGTCAAAACCATGTTGATTGATGACACTGTCCAACCATCTCTGTTGTCCCCTTCTCCTTTTGCCCTCACACTTTCTCAACATCAGGGTCTTTTCCAGGGAGTCTTCTCTTCTCATAAGATGGCCAAAGTATTGGAGCCTCAGCTTCAGGATCTATCCTTCCAGTGAGCACTCAGGGTTGATTTCCTTCAAAATGGATAGGTTTGTTCTCTTTGCAATCCAGGGGACTCTCAAGAGTCTCCTCCAGCACCACAATTCAAAGGCATCAGTTCTTCAGCGGTCAGCCTTCCTTATGGTCCAGCTCTCGCTTCCATACATCGCAACTGGAAAAACCACAGCTTTGACTATGCGGACCTTTGTCGGCAACGTGATGTCTCTGCTTTTTAAGATGCTATCTATTCCTCTCAAGAAGCAGGCATCTTTTAATTTCGTGGCTGCTGTCACCATCTGCAGTGATCATGGAGCCCAGGAAAGTAAAATCTGTCACTGCCTCCATATCTTCCCCTTGTATTTGCCAGGAGATGATGGGACCAGTGTCCATGATCTTAGTTTTTTTGATGTTGAGCTTCAAACCATTTTTGGTGCTCTCCTCTTTCACCCGCCTTACAAGGTTCTTTAATTCCTCCTCACTTTCTGCCACCAGAGTGGTATCATCTGCGTATCTGAGGTTGTTGATATTTCTTCCGTCAATCTTAATTCCGGTTTGGGATTCCTCCAGTCCGGCTTTTCACATGATGTATTCTGCATATAAGTTAAATAAGCCGGGGGACAATATACAGCCTTGTTGTACTCCTTTCCCAATTTGGAACCAATCAGTTGTTCCATATCCAGTTCTAACTGTTGCTTCCTGTCCCACATACAGTAGTACCTCGATTTAAGAACTTAATCTGTATTGGGACTGCGTTCTTAAGTCGAAACGTTCTTAAGTCAAAGCACTATTTCCCATAGGAATGCATCAAAAACTATTTAACCCGTATCTGCTGTTTTTCGTTCTTAAGTCAAGATGCTGTTCTTAAGTCGTTCCCATAGGAACTAATGCAAAGCCGGTTAATCCGTATCTACCACTAGGGGGTGAATTTTTTTTTGTTTTTTAATGTTTTTTTCTTTTGACCTAAGGTGAACTTAGGTCAAAAAAAGGGCAGGAAAGGTTTTTTTCTCTCTTTTTTGGTTCTTAAGTCGATGCTCCGTTCTCAAGTCGAAGCAACTTTTTGCGAACTGAGCCATTCTTAATTCGAATTGTTGTTATGTTGGGACGTTCTCAAGTCGAGGTAGCACTGTAAAGATTTTTCAGGAGATAGAGAAGCTGGTCAGGCATTCCCATTTCTTGCCATAGTTTGTTGTGATCCACACAGTCAAAGGCTTTTCCGTAGTCAATGAAGCAGAAGTAGATGTTTTTATGGAACTCTCTGGCTTTCTCCATAATCCAGCCCATGTTAGCATTTTGGTCTCTAGTTCTTCTGCCCTTTCGAAATCCAGCTTGTAATTCTGGGAGTTCTCGGTCCACATACTGCTAAAGCCTACCTTGTAGGATATTGAGGATAACCTTGCTAACGTGTGAAATGAGTGCACGTGAGTATTACCTCAATACTTCTAGCTTATTTTGATGTAGGAATGGATAAATCTGTCTTTCCTTTCTTTTTAAAGATATTCAGTGTACATTTTTAAAGCTCAGAATTATTCTTCCCATTTCCATATCAATTTTTTAATGCGCACAAATATGTGCTTCTTTAATATACACAAATATGTGCTTTTTCAATCTGCAATTTTGGGATACAAGATATACAAATCTTTTTTTCTGACATATGATTTTTGTACATAATTTCCTTGTATTTACAAGAGAGCAGGTCATCCAGCCCGTATTCAGACACAGATTCAATCCTAATGGAGGTTCATTCTAGCTATCGAAAAGTAAAATGGAAGAAAAATCTAGAACACAGCTGGCCTAATTATATAGCACTCCCCATTTTACCATGCATAGTTGTGAAATGTTGGCTCAGTTGGATGGATGGAAAATATACAGAGTCAGTTATGATCAGTCTGAGACCTCCTCAGGGGCTCAGTGATTGGAATTCCCAAGGGAGCTTTTTGTTTTCATTGGAGCATCAGCTGTCAATCTTCTACTTTTGTGTGTCCCTCTTTCACTAGAGTATTAGGTTCTTTTTCCATTGATTTGCAAGTGACACCAAGTATTCTTTTTTTTCAAATGTTAGTATTTTTAACCCCCTCCCTCCCAACACTGAAGCAAAGTTTAGTGATTTGTAGGAGCACAACCAGAGGCTTCTTCTGCTGTCCTGTGGCTGACCCAGAAACACACACACACACACACACACACATCCCTGCTCCATTCCATTTGGACACTTTTTTTTTCCTGAAGCTGGGACACATCCCTATTCATCCATGGGGGATGTGTGTAAATATCTTTCCATGTCACCTAGTCACTTTAAAGGTTAGTTCAAACACTTCCAATTAACCCAGAAATGGATGGATGGATGGATGGATGGATGGATGGATGGATGGATCAATGAATGAATCAATGAATGAATCAATGAATGAATCAATGAATGAATCAATGAATGAAGAAAAAACATCTAAAACTAGTGTATTATGATCAAATCAGAGTTTGGAAAATGTATTATTTTGGATTACAAGTCACTGAGTCTGTCTCCCCCAGTATGGCTATCAACCATGTTAGAGGGGGGCCTTTGGCAGTTTTACTTCAAAAAAGTAAGTTTTCCAAGCTTGCCAGGATCTTTTTTTGAGCCGTAATCCAAACAGTAAGTTATTCAAGCTCTGATCATACTGCCTAGATGCCCCCCACAAACCCTACGCCCCATTGTAAGCAACTGGATAGGTTACCCAGGAAATGACACATAGCTGTCCTGTTTCCTCTCCCACAGAATGAGTAGCAATAAAAATGGAGGGTGTGTTATTTATATGCTTCATTTGATGGTGTATTTGAGTTTAACTGAAGCATATCTGACTCAAAGAGCAAGGCTTTTCTTAATGCTGAATATTTCAAATGGACTTGCTTAAATGCAAATGCCAAAAGTCAGCTGAAGTAGGGGCAGTTATAGAAGAAACAAATCATATATTTTTATATCAGTAAGTTATTATATCTATGGCAGCAGAGAAAATTAAAACTAAAATATTTATGCCTGATAACACTATACATTCCTCAGTACTTTGAATTGACTTGAAGATGTATACCACACATTGTGATGTGAAACAAATAATTATATAAAGGGAAATGTGTTTCTGTCTTAATAACTACATTTTATTTCTACTATCAAAATTAACCTATGCAGTGCCAGTTCACTTTTATTGGAAAGGTTACTCATATAAGCAGAATAGTTCTTCACAAGAGCAGGGATGTAAGTTTATTTTCCACACATTTAAGCTTCACTTGAACTGCCACAAAATGTCTTATTACTTAGTTAGATAGTTGTATATTTATTTGCATTTCAATGTAATTTGACTTCATTTTTGGGGGGGTTCCCCATTTCTACCCTTGTGTATAAAACATATATTTGCAGAACTGAGGAGAATGCTTGTTGCATCTCAAAAGCGGGAAAGAGCAGTGCTTGGAAAACATACTTTTCTTTACTGCATCTCCCAGAATTCATCATCCAGTACAGGAACTGGCCACAGTGGGTGGGGTACTGTGACTGTTGTGATCCCCTGACCATGTTAGTCAGGGAATTCTCTGAGTTCTGATCTAAAACGTTTAATTTGAATATTCTTGACCAAGGGTATCCATAGGAATTGGAGTGAGGGGAAAGAGATCCACAATAGTATAGTAAAATAATTCATGCTTACAGCACACATCACAATACAGCAGCCAAAATCCTATTGCTTAGAATACTAAATCGCAGACTCAATGAATCAAAGGGGATTTGCTGAGTCAACTTCTCCATAAATCCTATTGTTTCAAATAGGCCTGCTCAAGTCGTGACTTACTTTAGTACAGTAAGTTGCAGTTAGAGTAGTCCCATCTATATCAGTTCAATGCACAGAGGAGATGACTCACCAAATCCTCATAGATTCAGTGAGCCTACTTTAGAGTGATTTACTACACTAAGCAACAAGATTTTGGCCAATGTCTATTTAAAAAGGTATTAAACAAATTAATTTAGATTTCTGGGAGAAAGATCCTGTACCCCCCCCCACGCCCCACCGGCAGACATCCATGCTCTGGAGTCAACTACACACTAGTTGTTGCCATAATAAATGTCTTAGTTTCTAAACTGTGAGGAGACTCATTGTTGGTTTTACTGTCACACACACACAAAAATTCTAGTGTCCACTTTGGAATATAGTGCAAATATTTTAGCAGTATTTCAATATAGAGATAGCTGTCAATTGTAACAGCTACCAGAGTATAACCTCCTACATAGCCTAGGCAGAATAAATTACATCCTTTGTGCTTTCTTGAGATATTTCTTCAATATATATGATGTGAACATCCATCTGCTAATTTAGCAGCAGCAGCAAAGCACACACCAAGCCTTAGTAGATTATGTAATATTCATGACTAGGGGAAGGATTTCTATGCCATGTCACATTTCTCTGCAATCTACATTTGAACCCATAAGCAAGTTTAAACATGTATGTGAGTAACCGAGTAACCCAGCCTTTTTCACCAGATTACTCATAAACATCTTCAGACCCACCCACAAGCTTAAACATAGGATGCAGAAAAAATATGACATGTCATAGAAATCCTTATGAGAAATATCGAAGTGCTTAGGTGTTCTTTAAAGGAAAGAAGGGGAACCAATGGGATGTAATGGAGAGAGAGATAAACTAGGATGCAGTAAACCCACTTGATTCCCACTTGACCGTGAAAACTTACCGGAGAGCAATGGTAGAACCCCTTTAAGAATCTATCTCACAAACCCTATCAGTGTCACTATACCTTAGGTGTGATTTAACAGGACATAATAACTAAAGAAAAGGAGAGAGAAGTAGCTTTGGTATCTGGAAAAGTATTATCCACAAAGAAAGTTCTGCAGTAGCATAGCTTTTCGAATACATTTTGCTGTCTAAAGCAGAGCAACAAATCATACTTCTCTCAAAGATCATGGCATTCCTGGTTGGCCAAGTTATTTTGACACCTAAGGTGTGCCACCACCATTTGTGTAAGCCAATATATAATCACAATACATTAAATAACTGTCTGTTTTCTACCATTTACTGATACTCCATACAGTATCTGCTGCACTCTAATGGTATGGCCAGCTCCGTGTAATAGCAAAAGCTGACTATGTTACCATCCCTGTTACACCTCTTCGTGAAAGAGATTAGTACAAATGATTTCTGTTAGAATCCATGACCATGCTTGCTGCAAACACTGCATCTGTACCATTAGAGTAAAAAAGCAGGTATATTAGCTTCCCCTAAATAAAACCGAGACAATAAAATAATACAAAAAAATAAAATAAAGAAGAATAATACTTTTTTAAAAAAAGAAGAAATGCCACAGAAATGAGTTATGCGCACAATTTTTAGCCCTTGCTATCTGTGGTAAATTGATTGCCTCCTCTTTTTGCCTAAGTACTGACCAAGAGTAAGTAGCTGGCTAGAGAGCTCACGGAGTTTGATCACCTGGCTGTGGAGCCAGAGGTTGGGAGTTCAGTTCCCCAATATGCCTCCTGAGAGGACCTTGAGCAAGCTACACAAGTCCCAGAGCATGCCCAGAAGAAAGGAATAATAAACCACTTCTGAGTATTGTATAACTAGAAAACCCTGAGAAGGATCATCATAAGGTGGTATCAACTTGATGGCACACTGATGGTCATGATGATGATGTAAGCATGTGCTGTGTTGGGTATGCAGAGAAGACAGTATATCTAAGCAATGGTGTAGTAGAACCAGGGTTTGCAGTGTTGAAGAGCCGGGACTTTCTGAGTAGCGGCGACTGCCACATCATCTGCCATCCGTCCTCATAGCCTTCCCTTTGGGTTTAGTGGCGATGTTTGCAGGAGCTGGAACAGAAGCTGGTTTTCCCGCGAACAGTAGATTGTTGCAAGAAGTCTCGGTTGTAATGTAAAGTGCTTTGGGGCAGTTTGGTACTGAATGAGCAAAAAAGAGAACCATTCACTTTACAAAAGGCCTGTGCCTCATTTGTTGATATGAACTGATCCAGGCAGATGCATTTTGGATTCTTCAGAGTGGAGATGTGGACTCTAGTACCAAAACTCACTGTTAAGTCAGACTTAATTCATATCGGTGACTTGACTCAGACTCAACTCTTTTTTTCCCAATGACTTGGACTCAACTAACAACTCAGGACCCACCACCCCCTAGCTTGTTTCTCGGGGCGGAGGGAGTTGTTTTCAACATGGATTCAGACTCGGGGCTTGGTACCAAAGGCTTGGACTTGAGACTTCAATCCAAAGACTTGCCAGGATCCCTGCTCCAGAGCGTCATGGCAAGCAGTTGTGTTTTCAGATTTACCACTGTATCTGAGGCTGTGTATTCTAAACTGCCTAGGAATCCGAGGGGAGAGAATGTGTTTGCCTCATTTTGTAACCTAGAAACATCTTTTAAAGGCAGAAAAAGGCAAACCCAGTGGGTCCTGAAACTAATTAAGATTCGTGCTGGCAAAAATTCTCAGTTTCAGAGCTTGGGATGCTGCTGTGTGAAAGAGGAATGTTCAAAAGGCACTGCACTGTGTTTTCCCTATTTTCGGTGGCATGATTTATTCTGACTACTTTAAATTATTCATTTTCTTTAAGCAATCAATATTAATAATGTGATTTGCTCCTTGGCATTTTTAGTCACACTTCTGTTTAACTGACTGTAAATAAAGGTCACTAGGAGGTTTCCCGCTGCTGTTCTGAAGGTCCTTGCCTAATTAATTCCCCACACTTCTTTTCCCTTACTAGTCTGATTAGCTGTTGCAATCAAGCTTTGCAATTAGAGATCTCCCCACTCTTGAGATCTGCTCACCACAGTTCAGCACAAAAACATGCATTTGGACAATACTGGGGCCTCCCCAGAAGAAATGAAATTCATTTCTTTTATGTCTGTTGTTCACAGAGAACATTAGAGATCAGATTAAGTTGATTGGCAGGGCATAACCACAGTTCAGCCATTTCTTAGCTATCACCACCTTTGACCTTAAGCCCTTATTCATACCGTAACTACTAGGGGTATATACAGCCACAACAACATTCACTTCAAATCCCTATTGACCAAAATGGGGAAAAAAAGCCCAATTCCCTTGTGAGTCCTTCAGATGCCTCCTAATTAAATTTCCCTTTCAATCTGAATCTTCAGGCAGAAATATAAATCTGTGTGTCTTCTAATTAAATTGTGTCTTCTATTGACTTTAATTAAAAACCAACAAAAAGGTATTCTTTTTTCTGTGTCAGAACTGCACGAAATTTGCAAGTATCATAGGAATTATGCCTACCAAATTACAGAAAAATAAATGTTGGGCTATTTATACTACACATCCTTTCATTTTGATTTAAAAAAAAGAAAAGAAACAAACTGCCAGTCACTTTTCTATTTCTTGACATGATCTGATGAAACCTGAAGAAACAGTTTGAGGAGGACCAAGCCTGCTATATTTTAAGAAAATATCCGGGTTCATTGGCAAGAAACATGAAAAATAATATTCAGAAAATTAAGTGTTGGAGCGGGTTGTGGCTGGGCAACTCCAGGCGCTGCTGGATGAAACTGATTTTCTAGATCCATTTCAATCGGGTTTCAGGCCGGGTTTTGGTACAGAGACTGCCTTGGTCGCCCTGTATGATGACCTTTGCCGGGAGAGAGACAGGGGGAGTGTGACCCTGTTGATACTCCTGGACCTCTCAGCGGCTTTCGACACCATCGACCATGGTGTCCTTCTGGATAGGCTGGCTGGGTTGGGAGTTGGGGGCACTGTTTTACGGTGGTTCCGCTCCTTCCTGGCTGACCGTGTCCAGAGGGTGGTGCTGGGGGACAGTTGCTCTGCCCCATGGCATTCATGTCATGGGGTTCCTCAGGGCTCGATACTGTCCCCCATGCTGTTTAACATCTACATGAAACCGCTGGGAGAGGTCATCAGGAGGTTTGGGCTGAGGAGTCAGCAATATGCTGACGACACTCAGCTCTACCTTTCGTTTTCCACCAATCCAGGTGAGGCGGTTTCTGTGCTGAACTCGTGTCTGGACCTGATAATGGACTGGATGAGGGTCAATAAATTGAAACTCAGTCCAGACAAGATGGAAGTGCTGTTAGTGGGTGCTTCGCCAGACAGGCTGGAGGGCCATCTCCCTGCCCTGAATGGGGTTACACTCCCCCTAAGGGACAGTGTCCGCAGCTTGGGGGTGCTCCTGGACCCTAGTCTAACACTGGAAGCCCAGGTGGACTTGGTGGCCAGGGACGCCTTCCTCCAGCTGCAGAAACTATACCAGCTACGGCCCTACCTGGACGAGCGGAGTCTCATGACAGTTACACATGCACTGGTAACATCCCGTATAGATTACTGCAATGCGCTTTACGTGGGGCTGCCTTTGAAGACGGTCCGGCGACTGCAGCTGGTCCAGAATCGAGCGGCGTGGCTGGTGAGTGGTGTGGCCGCCAGGGAACATATCAAGCCGATTCTGTATAAGTTACATTGGCTACCAGTTGCTGCCCGGGCCCAATTCAAAGTGCTTGTTTTGACATATAAAGCCCTAAACGGTTTGGGCCCTGGATACCTGAAGGACCGCCTCCTTCCATATGAGCCTACCCGGCAGTTAAGATCTAGCCAGGGGGCCCTTTTGAAAGAGCCGTCCCTCAAGGAGGTAAGAGGGACGGCTTGTAGACAAAGGGCCTTTTCGGCAGCTGCCCCCAGACTATGGAATGCCCTCCCGACTGAGATTCGTCTGGCACCGACACTGATGACATTTCGGCGCCAGGTCAAAACCTTCCTGTTCCAGAAGGCTTTTAACTGAAATAATATTAGCTGTGGGTCCGATGGCAATTTTATATATATTTTAATTGTATTTTAATTGCTACATAACTTTATTGTATTTTAAATGCTGTAAGCCGCCCAGAGACCTTTGGGTAGTGTGGGCGGCATATAAATAAAATAAATAAATAAATACATAAATAAGTGATAGGGATATGGAATTGTGACATATGGAAAACAAATTTAGGACTTTTGCTTTCTGCTAAATTCACACTCTCAATATTAAGACAATGACGGAGTGGTCCTGGATTCTTCTGTTCCAAATTAGGACATACCTTTCCTTTCTCCACCACAGTTAAGCATCAGATAATTCAGAATGAGATAGACCCCAGTGTATAGATAGTGTGTTGTGTCTTGAATACCGTACAGAAATAAAGGAACTGTAGGTTTGAGCTGGGCTGAGACTGAGACATGGAGAAAGAACTAAATTGACTTAAGAGTTCTTTAAAAGTAACTGCATTTTGAGTTCTTTAAATGAAACCAAGGGTTCAAGTTTTCTCTGGTGAACTGACAAGTAACAGTGGATTTGCTATTAGAGTACCAAAGCTGTCTGTTTCCACCAATGTTCAACCTGGATACATGTAAATCAGACTTGAATCTCCAGTCGTCTTTCCTTTTGAAACAACAGCTAATTGCTGGAGCCTGAATCTTCTCATGTAAATGGAGCAAACAAAACAATTCTCCTACTGGGCTTCTTTCCATAAATGGACAATGAAAGAGACCCATGTAGCTTTGCAGAGTAGTTCTGGAGAACCATCCAAATATGTGAACCCAATGGGAATAAAAGGAGGCTAGTCGGTCTCTCCCCTGGATTGGCTGCCTGTGAGTTCATAGAGCAGGGCAATTACATGCTCCAAGGAATCAGAGTGAAATAATGGATAGTGTTGTTGCTCAGTGGTAATGTACATAATGTGCTTACAGAGGATCCCAAGTCCTGTCCTCCTCTGGTAGAGTTTCTGAAATCTTTGAGAGTGGCTGTCACTGAGTATAGACCAGTGATCTGCAGCCTGGTGACCTTTAGAACTATTTTACATACTTAAAACCCAGAAACCATGCACAGTGGTTAGATATTAATGGAGTTTAGTCCAAACTGAAAGCAGCTACAAGGGACAAGGTTGTCTACCCCTCGTATAGACAATGCTGACCTAGACAGACCAACACTCAAGTTTCTATAACTCAGCTTTCTGTGACCCTGCACACAGAAAAGTCTGTTCTTTGTATGCCCCTGCTTTTCTTTGTGTGCTGATTTGTTCATGGATGTTAGACTCACTGTAACACAAGTAGAAATGGAAGTTAAGTCAGATGTCAATGTCACTAAACTGGGTTACACCCAAAAATTTTAGCATTCTGAAAATGTTCTCACCAACAGAACTACCACAGAAACTAGCAGATATGTCAGCCAATACAGTCTTTCCTGAGTGACATACTCCAGCTAAGAAGGTTCTCAATGCAATAGGTTCCCATGACAAATTGGATGAGAAGATGTCACTCGATTTTGATTACTGGATATACTTTTTCAATGAGAACTCCATGAACTACCACCAACCATCAGGTGCAAAAGGTAGAAACCTATTTGGCATGGAGTGTTCCTGATCTGTACCGCAGATCTTCAGAAATAAATAGGATCAGATGGTACTTGCACATCCCTACTTTGGTGTTATCCTTTTTCATTACTATGCTCTAAAATCTCACCTTACAAGTACCTACCTGTTCTAGATATATACCACAGATTTCCCCAGTTAAGGAAGGAAAGGGAAAGACTTTAGGCTTGGATATTTTTTTAACTGAGTGTATTGAGTCTTCTGGTTCCACAACAGAAATTGTTCCATCTGTTAGGTCAAAAGGAATTTCCTTCAGTTCTACTGGGTGAAGAGGGAGGTGGTGCAGTTACAGTTCAGAAACTGGGCCCTCAGTCTCCTCACAGAAAAATAAATCTGAAGGAAAAGCCTCTATGGTTTTGAAATGGAATTCAGCTCCCTGTCTTCTCATACAAATGTGCAATCTTGATTAACCCCCAAAGCATTCATTTCTACAGTTTGATTTTGGATAACAAAGGTAGTTCTGGCGTTGCTATTGTTATAAAGGTGGGAGTCAGAAATCCTTGCCAATATACTTCAGTTTATTTAGAGTTCTACCAGCAGATTCAGATTTGCCTTCTGCCTCCTACTACAGTGGACCCTCTACTTATGGAATTAATCCATATTGGAACGGTGACTGCAGGTCGAAAAGTCTGTAGGTCAAGTCTCCATTGACCTACAATGCATTGAAAACCGATTAATCCGTAATCAGCTGTTTTTGTTCCGTTTTTGTTCCATTTTGATTTTTTTCTTGGTCTGTAGGTCAATTCTCCGGCTGCAAGTCGAACCTAAATTTTGTGGCCAGAGAAGTCTGTAGCTCAAAAAGTCTGTAAGTCGAGCCATCTGTAAGTCGAGGGTCCACTGTAGTCTACGTAGACTTCTGTCATGGACTCTATCTTCCTTCGGAAAGAATTATAATGCTCTCTAAATTCATGTATTCTTCTCTCTCCTTAGGGTGTTTCCCACATTTTACAACTTCCTCTTCGCTATATTTGCCCCAAATCTGTTTCTCCCAAATACTGTCCTGCCATCCTTGTGTTTGAATTTTTGCCTTTTCCATGGGTCTTTCCAATTCTTCATCCCACCCCCTGGATGCTTCCCCCCCCCTTTTTTTGCAAGCAGTATCAGTCTTCACCCTTTAGCTTTGTCATGGCCCCATATTGTCTATAGACATTGGGATGGCTGTGTGTCTTAATTTATAGAAGGTTGTTCTCTCTTTCAAGGCCTTCTGTATTAGTCCAGTTTAACAACAAAACACCATAAGATAGGAAAGCAGGGGTGCTGAAGTTGTAAATGAATCACCTGATCATAGACCTTGTCACTACGATGAGAAATACTCTACCACTATTTAAAGCATAGTAATTATTACTTAAATTTGCAGCAAGGATAAAAACAGCATATGTAAATTTCAGTCAAACCTTTGTTTTCTTCTTAGGAGGCAGAGGAAGAAAATGCAGCAAAGAAATCTGACAACTGTGAATGTTTTGCTCTACAAGATTAGAACCTTGGACAGGCTTAACAGAATGTTAAATCCCAACAAATAAAAACATTTGAACAGGAGCATATTTGCCCTGTATTTTACTATCACTTCAGTGCCCTTCTCTGTATTTACAATTTTTCTCCAGTATGCTTTTCTATTAAGGTAATAACAGGGTAAAGAAAGAGACAGGGAAATGGCATTCTATTATCTTCAATTGTTACTTCACTGTGCAGGAAAACATTACAGGCCTCAAAATCTTTACCACCACTACCTAACTGACTCTTGTTCTGACAGCAGCAAGCCAAAGCATGCTTGCCCTGAACAAGCAGATTTCTCTTTCCTTTCTGTTCCAGCAAGTGTATTCATTTAATCTCACAAGGGATCTGACAGCTTTTCCTAGCTCTTAAAGCAATTCTTTAGCACTCATTGAAAAGTGCTCTAAGCCAAGGAAAGAATGCTGACTGGTGCTTACATGCAAAGACATGCCATGGGCTACATGAGCGCCTAGTACAACCATCTATTTTATAGATTCTGTTGCTCAGCATAAAAGCTGGAAGCAAATAGATGAGTACCTGGGAATCACTCTCTTGGTAACGATAAAGTAATCATTTATTCCATTGATGAACAGTGGGATGCCATGGATACAAAGAGATTGATGCAGTCAAATGGTATCTAATTACTCTCTCTCTCTCTCTCTCTCTCTCTCTCTTTCTCTCTCTCGTTAACCAGAGAGAGAGAGAGAGAGAGAGAGAGAGAGAGAGAGAGAGAGAGAGAGAGATTTCAGTATATTTATTTTTCCTTCTCCTCACACCTATTCACCAACACTCTTACCTTCACACTTTTTTTTTACTTCAGCTATACTTGTGTCAAGATATCATATCCTTTGATAAGCAGCCCAAACCACATGAGATCCACTGAACATCTGTGGTGATAGGGGTAAGTTCTCTGTCACTTGTGTAGCCTTGGACAAGTTCCCCAGTCCCAGAGTGCCCAAAGAAAAAGGAAGTAGTAAACTACCTCTATTTTAAGCCCAGAAAATGCTGGGTGGGTTGACATCAATTGGAAATGATTTGATGATGCGTAATTATTATTCAGAACATACATGATAAGTGTTATGAATTTTTGAATGCAACATTCATTTCAGGTGAATGTTTCTGGTGAGGGCTAAACTAGATGGAAAACCAGGAAATGCATGTCCTGGATGACCTTTTGAAAAACAAAACATTGATGTAGATTAAATGAGGGACAGCGTGAGGAAATAGTTAAAGTATTGAGTATTAAAGTATATCTTGTGTTCTTTTATTGTTTTGTGTTTTATTGGAAGCCGCCTAGAGTTAATCGTATAGACCAGATGGGTGGGATACAAATCAAATCAAATCAAATCAAATCAAATCAAATCAAATCAATCAATCAATCAATCAATCAATCAATCAATCAATCAATCAATCAATAGAACTTCAACTCCGGAGACTTGGGTTCAAATTCTCACTCAACCATGGACCTCATGAGGTGATCACAAACCAATCTCTTTCAGCATGATGCACCTCATAGGGCTGTTGTGAGGTAAGTCTGAGAGGAGGAAAACCATGTATGCTGCCCTCAGCTGGGAGGAACAATGGGACATAAACATAATAAGAACCAGCTCACAAGTAAGTAAATACTCAGAAGTGGTGAAGGGTGGCAGCCCAACACTTTCCAACCTGAGGGGACAGACTCGCTCCGCCTAACAATAGGGCAGGCTCTAAGTGACAGAGAGAGCTAGTTGACAGATCTTTCACCTCAGCTGTTTTTCTGATTAAAATCGCTCCTCCTGCTGCTTTCCTAACTATGAGGTAAAGAGACATGGAGACTACGGAACCACCCTCCTCTGAAAAGTAAAGGACTTTGAGGAGGGCAATTTTGTAGGGCGAGAGGGAAAAAATGGCCCATTGGGAATGCATTAAACATCCCCTCTACCTGCTGCTAGTTCAACCACATTCTGCTTTCTAGCCATCAGGATACCTGCCACTTTGACTTTCACACCAGGCCTATAATTGTCTCTTAACTATGTGCCACACATTCTGGCTACAGGTCCTGGCTGCTACCCCTTCTGTGCTCATAGAGATCTGACTTCTCTCAGAATGCACTGAGAAGCAACTGGCTGCCTTTCAAAGAATATGAGCCCAAGCTCTTTACAAGTATCCTTTGGTGTGCAATATCACTGCAGTGTATTTCCACTGGGGAGGCTGAAGGGAGTGAACTGGCTTCCAGCAAGTACTTTTAGCATAAAAGCCGTGCACTGTCATGACCGTTACTTAATTAAGGTAGCCAGGAAGACCAGAGACCTGAAAGATTCTGTATGAAGTAAAACTTGTTGGATTTAATCTGTAAAATGCTGGCAATAAACCTTTTAAAAGTTTGAGTGCCTGAATGCTTGGCACACCAATAGAATTTTACAATGTTATAAAATAAAATCATTAAATCGTTCAATATTTATATTCAGTGCAGCGCACACCGGGGTTTTCATCTGCCTCAGAGCTCTGATCAAAACCTCTGTATTTGCCATTCCCCAGATTTCTGATTAGATGCAGAGTATGCCTGCAGGATGGGAAGGAGTGATTTAATCATGGTATGGAAATGGATAGTTATAGCTTTGAAAAGGTGACAAGACCATTTTCACCAGGATCTACCTGCCTTACTGTACCTGTGCATCAAATCTCATGGCATCCCATTCCTTCAGATGAGAAATAAAATCTATTTTGATGAAAAGGCAAGGTACACCTCCCCTTCATAGCAGTAAAGTTACTGATTTTTTTGCCCATCACAAGTAAGCCTCTGGCAACTTTGCTGTAATGACCTTCAGCAGTGCCCAAACAAGATTTTAAGGAAATCAAAGAGCGATGGGCATGAACTGGCACGATGGGGGATTCATGATGGTGCACATGAACCATGAACCATACTGATTTTTTTTTTATTAAAAAAACTACTTCATGATTTGTTCAGTTTGGACCCATCTCTAAATGAAAGGGGCTTCCTGTGTAGCTCAGCTACTTAGAAAACCCCTTTCCCACCCAGCACCCAACTTCTTGGGCCGCAGCAGCGACCTTACTTGCTCCAGGCCTCCTCCTCTCTTTGGCTGCTTCTGTATTGCCCACCTTAGTAGGACAGTAGGCTGTCTGGGTCCTACCTCCCGCCCTAGTGCTTCATGTGAAGTTTAGGGTGTTGTGAGAAGAGTAATTCTTTGAGGGTTCCCTACATGTGGCCCAATGAGAAGCAAAACTCCTTACCTGCACAGCAGCAGAGGAGGCCTAGAGCGAATAAAGTAGGTGCTGGGGCCCATGAAGGGGGGCTTGTGGGGAAGGAGAATGAGGCAAAATGAAATGCCAATAAGCAAAAAGTTCTGCGTTTCATTTCACTTTGTGAAAGTATGATTTGCTGAACCATCCTTAAAACAAACCATGAACTGGCCCAGTTCATGGGGTTTGGGTTTTGTTTTTGTTTTTGTTTTTTGGTTCATGGTTTATTTTGTGCCCATCTCTAAAATTAAGTGTAGGCATCCTTCAGTCTCAAAAGACTATGGTAACATGCTCTGTATGGAGGACTTGGAACAGCATCTAGTGTGGCTGAGAAGGCCATTTCGAGAGTGACAATCCCTTCCACACTGAAGACAAATACAGTCTGTCCCCTGTCCAGCTCCCTGATTTTGCTGCTTTCAGGACTGCCTCTTTGCCTCGGCCTGCTGGACAAGTGCCTCTTCAAATTGAGAGAGGCCATGCTACACCACCTGCCTTCAGGCTGAATGCTCAGATGTCAAAATTTCCCATCTGTTGAGGTCCATTCCTAAGGCCTTCAGATCCCACTTGCAGATATCCTTGTATCGCAGCTGTGGTCTCCCTCTGGGACGGTTTCCCTGCACTAATTCTCCATACAGGAGATCTTTTGGAATCCAGCCATCAGCCATTCTCACAACATGCCCAAACCAATGTAGACCTCGCTGTTTCAGTACTGTATACATGCTAAAAATGCAGCTTGTTCTAGGACTACTCTATTTGGAACTTTGTCCTGCCAGGTGATACCAAAAATGCATCAGAGATGATGCATATGGAACGTGTTCAACTTCCTCTCCTGCTGTGCACAAAGGCTCCAGGACTCACTGCACTACAGGAGTGTGCTCAGGACACAGGCTCTGTAGACCTGGATCTTGATATATGCCATCAGATTCTTTTTTTCTTTTTATTTAATTTTTTACTTTTAAACTAGGGATAAGGTAAGGAATACAGAAGGTAGAGGGGAATATGGGGGGAAAGGGGGAGAACACAAAATATACTATCATTCAATCTGTTCATTCTGCAATATCAAGTCAACTTTCCACCTTTCTACAATTTGATTGCCCTCCAGGTTTAAATTTACAGTTACATCTTACTTTAAATCTATATTATTCAAGCACTATCTGGTGACTCAAACCATTTATATAATAAATCCCATCGTTCAGTTGCCTTTTGTATTGAACAGTCTTTCAATACTTCTGATAAACACTTCAGCTTCTTATTAAGCCATACTCTCTTTGTGAGTCTAGAGAATATGGTAACTGCTTTGCCAATGCATTTATCCAGCTTGACTTCTAGAGAGAGGGTGTCAGAGATTGTCAAGCCAGGGTACACGAAATCATGAACAACCTCCAATTCTTGTGCAGAGATCATAATAGAGGGAGATGACTCCACACCCTGGCCCATGACTTGTGTTTTCTTGTGTTTTCTTCAGGCTGATTGTTAGTCCAAAGTCTTGGCAGGCCTTGCTAAAAAGATTCATGAGTTGTTGGAGGTCTTCAGTGGAATGGGCAACAACAGCTGCATCATCAGTGAAGAGGAAGCATGCATTTCAGCTGGACTTTGGTCTTCACTCTCAATCTAGAGAGATTAAAGAGCTTTCCATCTGATCTAGTCCAGAGATAGATACCTTCTGTTGCTGTTTCAAAAGCATGCTTCAGCATGACAGCAAAAAAATATCCCAAACAGAGTCGGCATGAGGACACAGCCCTGTTTCACTCCACTTCAGATGTAAAAGGGGTCTGATGTTAAGCCATCAAAAACTAGACTGCCCTTCATTTCCTCATGAAAGGACCTGATAATGTTAAGAAGTCGAGGTGGACATCCAATTTTGGGAAGGATTTTAAAAAGGCCGTCCCTGCTAACCAAGTCAAAGGCCTTTGTGAGATCTATGAAGGCGACAAAGAGTGGCTGTTGTTGTTCCCTGCATTTCTCCTGCAGCTGTCTGAGGGAAAATACGATGTCGGTGGTGGATCTATTAGTTCAAAATCTCCTGGCAGTCTCTTGGACTTTGCTATGAGCAACTCAAAGAACCTGCAAGTTGTATTTGCTAGGACAGGCTTTGCATGCTTCTAGAGCTCTCCTCTTTTCCTCGATGGCTGGCATCAACTCCTCTGAATAGATGTAAAGCAGTCTGGCGTTTGTCTTTTTTGGCTTCTTGCCAAATGTGGACAAGGAGGTGTTATAAACAGCATTCTCGAAATGTTCCCATCATTCAGGTGCATTTGCGCCAGCTGAGCCTGGAAGAGTTTTGTCAAGCACTTGAGCAAATTCCTCCAATTTTTCTCTGATCATGAGTCTTGCTGTTGTCAATACATGGGCTTCCTTCCTTTTTTTGTGTGATACAGTCTCTTTATTCACAGTTTTACTCTGCTACACACCAGGGAGTGATCAGCATCGCAATCAGCACCCTGATAACTGTGTGTGATCGTAATACTAGGAAGGCTAGTGTGTCCAATGAGGATCAAATCGAGCTGATGCCAATGCTTCGATCTTGGATGTCTCCAAGAGACTCTGTGTCAAAGCTTCATATTAAAGAATGTGTTGCTGACACAAGGACCACAATAACAGCGGGACTCCAGCAAGCATTGACCATTTTGTTCATCTTCCCAATGCCAAAGCAGCCTAGATAAGTGGGCCAAGAACTGTGATCAGTGCCAACTCTCACATTAAAGTCTCCAAGAATAAACAGGGGCTCTCTCTCCCGGATTTTTTTGATAGTAGCTGCCAGATTGTCATAGAATTTGTCTTTGACTTCTGCTGTAGACAACAGTGTTGGTGCATATGCACGAATAAGGGTGTCCAGCCCTGCTGATGAATGGAGCTGCAGAGACAGGATTCTTTCACTCCCTGCAATAGGTGGAACAATGGATCTCAGCAGAGTATTCTATCCCCAAAGCCAACATGATATTCCCTGGTCTCATTCAATGGCTTTCCCTGCCAGAAGAATCTGCGAGCATCCCCCTGCCTCAAGAATCCTAGGAGCTATAATATATGGAAGGCACTGAAAACCCTCTTCTTACAAATCCCAGTAACCTTTATATAATTGCAATTTCTAGGTTTTCTTGGATTTTAGATTCAGAGTCAGACACAATGTTCACATGGCTCCTTTCAAGCCGTGAGAAGACTTCAAACATATGTTTCCACTTTTAAATGTTCACACCCTCCTATCACATCTGACCTTGAGGCTGCTACAGGAGAGAAAAGTGTTTCAGCCAGAGACATATGTATTACACTAGAGCAAATCATTCTGCAAGCCAGTTCTAAAAATGGAGGTGGGCCAAAGAAAAAAAATTATAACTTTGAAATTGGACTTTGGAACAGCATCATATTTACCAGAGATATAGAAGACAGTCTGCTTTTCGTCAGTGCTAAATTTGGGGAAGTTTTGGCAAAGGGTTTTCAAATCATGATTTTTTTAAAACTAAAACTGTTTTCCCTTCTGTGCAGAAACAAGTGACCCTAAACATCCTCAAATTTAAAACAGCTCCTATAAATTGGGGGGGGGGGAATTCCTGCTTATCTTGAAAGAGAATGGTTGATCCCACCTGGTAATTTCTAAAAAATTGGAAAGAATCCAGGGCCTGAAATGTTGATCCTCAAAAAAGGCCTTTCAAAACAGAAGAACTACCACTTTGTTAGTGGAGCAGGTGTACCAGCTAGAGTGTTCTGAAGTAGACACAATGTTGCAGCTTTGTAGCCTGGGAAGGGAGATGTTTGAATGGCAATGAAATAAACAGTTAAAAGGTAAGTAATGGAGTGTCAGTCCTCTTGAAAGGGAATATATTTCAAATATTCCCTTTCTAGAGGACTGAAACTCCATTACAACACCAACTGGCATACAATTTTAAAGGCACATTTAAAGAATTTCTGCATTACAAAAGCATAGAACAGTTGTTTGTTCCTGCCCTGACTGCTTCTAGTAAAAATTTTCTCAGGATTTCTGAGACCAGGCTCCTGGCACAAGTCTTCAAAGGGGAAATCAGCTCCAGATCTGGGGCAATCTGAACTTTTAAAATAGTCAGTCAGGATGCAAATAGCTGTTTCTCAAGAGGAGAACTTTTAAACTCCTTCCTGGCCAAACAGGGATTTGTTCTGGCAAAGGGATTGTGTCTGGTTGTAAAAATATTTTAAAAGGTATTTTAAAAAGAATAGAGAACAACTATTCAGAAGGTTACTCATATAAGATGTAAAATTACTGTTTTTTTTGCTTTGTGACTGGAGATGGTCTTACTCAGTGTAAACTATGGTGCCTATATGATAGTACAGTCTCAGCCATTCCTCCTGTCTTGTCATTGTACAATTGCCTGGTAATTAAGGGGAAAAAACCCTCCAAATATGTTATGTGCCATCAAAATACTTCTGATGTGTGGTGACTACATGAGTTAATGACCTTCAAAATGCAGTATCATTAACAGCTCTACTCAGATCTTGCAAACCAACAACATCCCTTGTTAGGTTGCTCAATCTTCCTGCTGCCCCCCTTCCTAGAAATATTTTACAGTATTTTTCCAGTAAATTCTGGTCAAGTTTTACAAACTAACAGCTTATTGAGACAATTTGTCTCATATTAGGTCTTCCTCTCTTCCTATGAGCTCCCCTCGCCCCCCTTTCCCAGCTATGTTATCTTTTCTGGGCAGTTCTGTGTTTTCATTATTTCCACATGGTAAGACAGCTTCCATTTACTCATTTTTGCTTGAGTAAGAGTTCAGACTTGATTGAGTTCAGAGATCTGCATCTGCAACACTGAAATTTTTTTTATTACAATGGGGGGCAATACGTTCCAGCAGCTTTAAAAATGTTCAAGGCTAAATCAATTAACCAATTATTCGATGGTGAGCAATTAGAACCCTACTCTGTCTTTACAGCATTGGAAAGGGTCCAGACAAGATTTCCAAGAGTGATTCTGCAGGTACAGTGGACCCTCCACTTACGGAATTAATCCGTATTGGAACGGTGGCTGCAGGTCGAAAAGTCTGTAGGTCGAGTCTCCATTGACCTACAATGCATTGAAAAACGATTAATCCCGTAACCGGCCATTTTTGTTCCATTTTTGTTCCATTTTGGGTTTTTTCTGGTCTGTAGGTTGATTCTCCGGCTGCAAGTCGAACCTAAATTTTGCAGCCAGAGAAGTCTGTAACTCGTAAAGTCTGTAAGTCAAGCCGTCTGTAAGTCGAGGGTCCACTGTATCACATGGGGTTCCTAATGCAGCTCTATGGCTGGAGGTAGGATTCCTGAAAGTTGAAACAAAGATTTGGCTAACTATCTTTAGCTTCTGGCTGAAACTAATTTTTTCTTCCCAAGAGGTTTGACCTCTCTAATATTACAGGAGAATTATCAGTCAAATTGGACGGAAGTTCTACTAGCCAAGTTTAGAACTTATGGATTTTCGGAGGGCAATATAATATATTTGGGATATGATGCTACAAACCTAAGTCTGAAACAACATATCATGGAGGTGGAGAGACAACATGACATAGGTGCAATATCGAATAGTATTTCTTTGGATAAAGTGCTACTGCGTTTTAAACCAGCTAACTACCTTTACTCACGGTTAATACCCAAATATTGTAGAGCCTTTACCCTTGCTCGACTAAATGCAATACCATCGGCTGTACAATAAGGGGAGTATAAGAAAATTCCATACTCCCAACGTAAATGTTCTTGTAATTTGGATGCAATAGAAACAGTCATGCATGTTCTTCTGTCCTGTCCTTATTATTTTGATATTCAGAGGAATTTTATTGAATGTCATCTAAAATTACTTCCTGAGCCCTCTGAGGCTTTTTACACGCTTTTATTGCTGTCTGGATGCAATATAGATATCTGGTACAATGTGGCAAAATTTCTTGCAGCTGTAGTTAAAATCTGTGAAAGAAAGGTTTTAAAAATTACTTGATTTTAGTTATTAGAGGGAACCTGAAAGGGAGACTAAGGTAGTATAATGTATTACTTTGTTAGAATGCTTTTAACTTAGTATATGTTTTTATATGTGTGTTTTGCTGTTTTTGTACATTTAGTTGTATGTTTGGATAGTGGTCTATGACCGTATTAAACATTCTGACTTGATTTGATTGATCATCCACTTTTGTGCCTTTCTGGCTATCTATAGCATCCGTTAAGGCTCTCCTCCAGCACCACAATTCAAATGAGTTTTATTCATTCATTCATTCATTCATTCATTCATTCATTCATTCATTCATTCATTCATTTATTTATTTATTTATTTATTTATTTATTTATTTAATTAATTAATTAATTAATTAATTAATTAATCAATTAATTAATCAATCAATCAATTAATTAATTAATTAATTAATTAATTTATATCCCGCCTATCTGAATCACACAGGACCCCTCTAGGCAGCTTACAACAACAACAATTTACAATAAAATTAATACAATTTTAAGATAGAGGAAAGGCAAGAACGAAGTGAAATGGAGACTAGGGCAAAGGAAAAATGGGGAAGGTCAGGAATTGGCTGTGAGGAAGGCCTGCCGGAACATCAGTGTTTTTAATTGTTTTTTAAAAATACCCAGTGAGGGGGTGGCCCGAATGTCAGGGGGAAGATTATTCCAGAGGCGAGGCGCCACCGCCGAGAAGGCCCGATTTCTTGTCTTTTCTTTCCTGGCCTCCCTTGGCGTTAGGCTCCTCAGCCTCACCTCCTGACTCGTGCGAGTGACACGGGTAGAACTTGGTGGAAGTAGGCGTTCCGCCAAGTAACGAGGCCCTAAGCCGTTTAGGGCTTTATAAGTAAGCATCAACACTTTGAAGTCGATGCGGAATCGGATGGGCAGCCAATGCAGTGCGACCAGAGTGGGTGAAATATGTTGGAATTTTTTCACGCCACTGATAAGTCTGGCCGCAGCATTCTGCACCACCTGTAGTTTCCGCAGCAGCCTCAAAGGCAGCCCCACGTAGAGCGCATTACAGTGGTCTAATCTTGAGATTACAAGCGCATGTACTAAGGTAGTGAGGGCTCCCACATCAAGATAGGACCACAGCTGGGCTATCCGCCTAAAGTGGTAAAAGGCGGTTCAGACCACGGACGCCACCTGGGATTCCATGGTGAGTGCCGGGTCCAGATGGATCCCCAAGCTGCGGACCCCATCCTTGGCAGGGAGGGTCACCCCCCCAAAGGAGAGGGAGTTTCCCAGACCTCCCACTGTGGGGACACCCACCCTCAGCACCTCCGTCTTGTCCAGGTTCAGCCTCAGCCTGTTCTCCTGCATCCATTTCAGTACGGCCTCCAGGCAGCGCTGGAGGCACAAAACGGCATCTCCTGCGGTAGGCGGAAAGGAGATGTAGAGCTGAGTATCATCAGCGTACTGATGACACCGAGCTCCACACCCCCGAATGACCCCTCCCAGCGGCCTCATGTAGATGTTAAACAGCATTGGGGAGATAATCGACCCCTGTGGAGCCCCACAATTGAGACTCCACGGGGCCGAGAAGTTCTCCCCAAGCTGTACTCTCTGGGGACGGTCCTCCAGGAAGGAACGGAGCCAGGCCAAGGCAAGGCCCACAATTCCCAACTCGGAGAGCCTCCCCAGGAGGATACCATGGTCAATGGTATCGAAGGCCGCTGAGATATCGAGGAGGACCAACAGAGACAATTTGCCCCTGTCAGCCTCCCTCAATAGGTCATTGCACAGGGCGACCAATGCCGTTTCTGTACCACAGCGCGGCCTGAACCCCGACTGAAATGGATCCAGGGCATCTGTTTCGTCCAGGAGCGCTTGCAGCTGATCGGCCACCACCCTCTCGACCACCTTGCTTAAGAAAGAAACGTTGGCGACGGGTCTATAATTGCCAATTTCATCCGCCGCCAAACTTGGTTTCTTCCTGATGGGCCTAATGAGAGTCTCCTTGAGGGCAGATGGAAATCTACCCTCAAGGAAAGACCCATTAATTATTACAGTGGCCCATTCCGTTGTTGTAGGCCTGGCCGCTTTGATTAGCCAGGCCGGGCAAGGGTCAAGGGAGGAGGTGGTGGCACGACAGCGGTCAAGCGCCCTGGCGACAGTGTCAGGCGTGACAGACTAAAAGGAATCAAAAATCACCGGGCAAGACGGAGCGCTGGACATCTCAGCTCGACTCACTGTATTCAAAAAAGGAGACAGGTCCCGGCGGATGTCCCTGTTTTTCTTCACTGTCTTTCTTTCACAAAGTATGCATGATTTTGACCTTGGTTTCCAATGATAATCTTTGCTAATGCCCAGCTCTTCCTCTTTTTTTAAAAAAATTCAAAAGGTAAGGAGACATCTTTTGGAAAACATGCATACAACATGTTCATAGAGCTTTCGATCTGATATAGGTTTCCTTCTTTGAGTTGGCTAACTCAAAGAAAGGGTTTGAAAATTGGAAGATAGCTTTCTAGTCTGCATTCTGCAGAGTGGGCATGGCAACGTTAGTTTACCTGAGAGATTAAAGGGTGTGTGTATGTTTCTCTATTGCACGTGTTGAATTACCATTCACATTTGTTGAAAAACAGCCTTGACAATTGTTTTGTGTTTGGAAAGGAGACAGTTTCTGGGATTTCCCCTTGCTTGGTGTCACTTTGTGAATGGTTTAGAACCAGGTAGTGTTTCTTGTTAAAATACCTTAAAGCAAATACAGGCTGGTTCAGTCCATTATCCAGGCGGTTCACACCAAATTGGCAGAATGGAATGCCCGCCTCTTGCTTAGCCCTTGAGTAGAGAAGGGGAGTTCCAGTCATTAATTGCCAATTCAGTTAGAGAATTCTGGGAATTATTTTGAAATACGTTACCAGAAAAATATGAAGGTCCTCTTTCCATCTATCATTTTTTGCCAGCAGCCATTCCATTAAGCAGTAGCGGAGGGAGGGAGGGCTGTCCCACCATCTCTGTTGAGAAGCTAGTTCTATCAGTCCCTGTTTACAGCAGTCATCATAGCACCAGCCATGTTCAACTGTCTAGGGACCAGTTCTTCCTCTCCTTGGCGTTTTTTCTATTCCAGCTGGCTATTACAGGAACTTTAAACTTAAAAACATATTAAAGCTTAGTTTTCTCCTCTTCCCTCCCAAGTTCTTTTCCTTTTATGTTATTTATTAGAGACCAGGAGCTTGTGTTGTTACTGATCATTTTAAGTTGCAATGAGAGCCTTTATTTTTCTTCAAAAGGGGTGGTCCTCCAAATAAATAAATAAAACTTTAATGTTTGTGCTGCTATGCCTGCCTGAGGCCTGGTTGCAATATAATACAAATAACGATAGACGACTTATGATGTTTCATGCACAGCATGATGAGCACCTAGTTGCTGACAGAGGAAAACCACAACTCTAGGTTGATATTAGGAAAGCTATGTAGTAGCTGTAGTATGCATGCTACAAAAATTGCAACCTACAGTATACACAATATTTTTTCAGTGCTGAAACTCTAGTGGTGACAGAAAGAGAGCTGAAGGCATCCAGGCACAAATGAAACATATATTCCAATAAACTCTAAGCATAATCAGACATAAATTTGCTTAAGAATAGACTATGAGGCTCCAATGAAGCAAAGCATTTGCTTTTATGTGTTATTTAAGACTCCAAGGAGTCTCATTCACATCTATAAAACTGCTTGCTTTTCAAGAACTGCAAATGAAAACAGCAGAAAAGACAGGAGAAGACATTAGAATATCTATTTTGCTGAATTGTTTTGGCAAGTATATTCAGTTTTAGCTACTTATACTTTATTTTACGATAACAAGTCACATCATGTTGAACATTGGGTCAAAACTCACTTTACAAGCTGGTGTAGTTTAAAAAATCTTTACAGAAAACTTAGAACTGGGAGGCACAAGCAGTTGTTTGTGGCTTATAGTCTAGTTCTATCTAGTTCTTCAGAGTAAATTCTAACTCTGGGGTACATTATGCAACCAATAAAATGGCAAAGATTTCTGGTTTTCAGTTTATTTTATTTTATTTCTAACCCACATTTTTCCTTGTAGACGAACAATCTGTATGTCAAAACACACACAGAGATAGGTAGACATTTCGGTTATCTATCAACAACTACCGCTTCCTGGGAGGAAGTGATTTGGGGGGACACAGGCATCAAGAGAGAGAAAAAGTGGGTTTTGAAGGATAGTATGTGTGGAGTTAAACTCCACCCACAGAACAAACAAGAACAAAAAATAATCCAAGTATTGAGGGAGAAGCAAAAAGGTGAGGGAGGAAAAAGTGATATGTTGTGAGAGAGGGACAATATTGTCTGCACGTTAGTGCAGTTTCTGGTATGATTCATGTCTGAAGGGGAACACAGAAGGGCAGAAAATAACCCTATGTGGAACAGCTCCAAATTAGGCTGCTGGGCTGTTGAAAAGAAACTGGCTTGAATGGAAAAGGAGTGTTTTCATGTGTGTTGAAGGACGGCATTCTCAGTTCTGATAATGAAAAACAAAACAAAACACATTCCTGTGGGCCTTATGCTGAAGGGCTGCTTGTTTCTCCAGTATTCTGTTTGAACTGAGTGCGCCCTCATTTCTTACCCAATCCAGTTGGTGCACTTTGAGGTTCTAGTTTTTACTAAAAAAATTAAATTAAATAAATCCCAAAAGCCTGAAACTGCCCAACCTTGTTTTCCACTTCATTAGACAGCAGGGTATTGAAAGAGACAGCCTACTTTGTTTGCTTTTTAATTAATAACACTTTTCTATTCTGTTTGATGCTGCTGGGATTTCTGTTGAATGTTACTTCCCAGAAGGATGTTCTTCAGCACTAATTTCATATATAACCTTTTTGTAGTGAATTCACTTAAGAGAAAAGAGGATTGCTGCTGGTGCAATTGCTGGCAAGGATTCATCGTACCTAGTTTTTAAATAATAGAGAAGCTTGAATGATACTGTGCTCAGTCCCTGTTGCCACGTGGCCTTTATCTATTTAAAATGGCAATGTTCATCTCAGAAAGTGGAATTGTAACATACAGTTAAGCACTCCTGATCAGAAGTGATCTGAAATCAAACATTAGTGTCTTAATCCAAATTCAGGAATGTTAGATCAAGATATACCTTTTTTTGGTACATCAACTCCCAGCTCCATCCCAGGCCCCAGACATCATGGCCTTTGACTGCACTGACCTGGGGGGTGAATGGGATCTGTAGTCCAAAAAATATTTTTCCAAATTCTGAACCCTGAGGAGGAAGATGGCAAAATCCATGGAGAGGCTCTTTTGTGTGGACTTCTCTGGAAGTGGCTAAAGCTGCAGAGTCAGGGCTTCAACTACTCCTATTCAGCACTATTTTACTGGGAAGGCATCCTATGCTAAATCTGTTAACAACAACGGTGAAGCTGTTTTGCATCTTTATTTCCTTTTTGAAAAGGAGATTTATGAAGCACTTGCCTGTGACTAAAACAAGGAAACAGTGCAATAATGCATACTATTTAAGATTATCAATGGATTTAAGTGTGTTTACACAGTCTGAATCCCATTTTCATAATGTATAATGAAGTTTGGTCAGAAACAAATTAATGGAATACTGTATTTATGTTGTATAGGTTCCAGTATCAAAAGTAGCCAAGATTTAGACATTATGAAACACAACACTTCTGCAAATGCTAAATTTTTATTACCATTTGAGATTTTTCCACTACCAATTCACCAAACTGCAAATCTCTCTTCTTAAGTCAAGCACTGCTTATGCTCTTTGCTAGGGGGTGGCTATGTATCTCCATTCAGCAATTATAATAACCTGCCCTCCTTTCATTCTGATGGCAACCCAGAGATTTCTACAAATAAGCTATGTGGCTGGAAACAGACTTTGAGATGAGAGGAATATCTCATCTAAAGAAAGAAAGCAGGCCTCTCAATAAACAGATTATGTAGAGACACACACATTCAAAGTAGATATAATTAATAACATTTGTTATAACCACTAGAGATAGTGGCTGGTCCCTTCTTCGCCTAATACTTATACTTAAAACAATCAAAATAACATAGAATACAATACATGGAAAGAAATATCTTGTACTGTAATTAGATTGAGGTGCGGGAAAAAGTATGAGATGTAAGGCTGAGGGGTTGTTGATTACACCACTCATATAAAAAGCAGTCTGATGAGCAGAAAAAGGCAGGAGAGGAAAACGCTGGGAAACTCAGTGGTGACCCATACATAGACTATCTATCACACTCGGAAAGCTAAATGTGAAATTAATGTGAAAAAGGTGTACTTCTTTCCCCTACTGTCAGGACTCCTTTGACTGCTCCTTCTCCTGTTTTGACTCAGAAGTGATTTTTACTTATAGGTGTGGAGAAAGGTTTAATGAAGTCCGACAAATTATGTTACATTCCATTGATATCTCTAACAATACTGGTAAGGGAAGAGGGCCACAGATTTGGGTATTGTTGAGCAATTAAGGAAGGACTCCAGCTGATCCTCAAATTACTAGTTCTGTTGCTGTCTTTCTCTTACTTTCTCCCTCACACACACAACCTTTCAACTTAGGCATGTCTATAAAGCTCAATGGGAGCTCAACTGGAATGTAGTCCATAAAATAATATTCCTAAACTCTGACTCAATAATTAATCACCACCACAGAGAAAAGGAATTTTAAAAAAGAGGGTTCTTTCAAACAAAGAGCACTGGGGGAAGGCTCTCCAAAGACGTTGAGACATGAGTAGTTTATGCAGAGAGAAGGAATCCTTTAGGCACCATGGTCCAAAGTGATTTGGGATTTTGTAGGTGGGTAGAGTTACAGAGGAGAAGGGGACGACCGAGGATGAGATGGCTGGACAGTGCCTGCGAAGCAACCAACATGAATTTGACACAACTCCGGGGGGCAGTGGAGGATAGGAGGGCCTGGCGTGCTCTGGTCCATGGGGTCACGAAGAGTTGGACACGACTAAACGACTAAACGAAACGAGAGTTACATCAGTATGTAGATTTGCAGTGCCATTTTGGAATATCCTCAGAAAGTGACAGGATACCTACACTTCCTTCAAACAAATAGGAAAATCATTAAAAAATATTTTGCATCTTGGCACTGGAGTGGTACATTTCTATCTAATACAGTACTAGTTAATAATTATGTACCATGAAGTCATTTCTGATTTATGGCCACTCTCTTAACTTCAGCTGGCCCACGTTCACATAGTTGGCAGGACAAATAACTCCATAACTCTACGCAAACTCTCAGATAGCTCTTCTCTCAACAGTCGCAGTAGGGATTTCAGCTCTGAGCCATTCAGTCAAACCATCCAATTCACTGAGCGATATCACCCCCAATTTAGCCACAATAGAGCTATGAGGATCCTCCCCATCATACCCAGCTCTCATTTCTCTCAATTTTCTGTGTGTAGCCTCTGGAAGTCATTATTTTGTTTATACATATTCTGAAAACAATAAAACCCCTTTTCAGTGTAGCAATTACGCAGTCTATTGACAGCGCTGTAGTAATGTACTGCACAAAGATGCTGCATTGTTCACTTATTCATGTTCTGAAGACACACAGTGAGATTCAGAGATTTTTTGCATTTCAAATAGCTTCTTACAAAAGCAAGCATCTCATTTTAGATTGCATTAATATGTTAATGCTATGAGTGATCAACGCTATGTGCTTTGGAATGCTAAGAAAAGGTAAAACCTTGCAATAAAAATAAAATAGATCAAATTAACCTTCATTTAATGAATGATCATCTTCTTTTCCCCTCCTAAGCATATAGAAAAATGCACAGACTCTGTCTATGCCCCAGTACATGATTATATGCAATAAACCCTTGCCTTATCAAACTGATGCTTTTGAGAAGACTGTCAGTAATAACTATACCGAGATATATCCCTTACAAAAGCTTGCAGTTCTCCTAGGTTTGCTCTTATAAATGATTTATTTCTATCATAAACCGTTATCCATCTCATGGTTCTCTGACATTACAATGCTGTTGTATTCAGCACACAGCGGGGTGGGTGATGGTTTTTCTTCTTGGTAAATATGAAGATTGACAGGCAGGTGACACTGCTAATGAAAAAGCTATGACCAGCGACATAACATTTCTTTCAGGTGAGCTGCTACTGTGAGCAGTGCAATTGCAACCTTTTAGACCGAAACCCCCACTATGCAGTATTCGTCAGACAAGTATATGCCTCACCAAGTTGCTTCAGATGATTACCAAGTAGCTAGAAAAAAATATGTTTGGAAAAAAAACATAGAGATGAATATTTATCTTCAGAAGGTTTAAGCAATCTCCTCTTGCTATCAAGGGATATAATATGCTTGTTGGGAATACTATTGTTTTGTTGAGCAAGCTAAGAGAATCATACACAAGAATGTCTTCAGGAATTGTTCCGGCAGGGAGTAAAGCAGCACTGTGCTACCAGTAAGTGTACTGGTGCATAATGGTTACCAGACACACAGGAGGAGGAGGAAAAAAAGAATCAGATTCAGGAGAGAGGAGCACCTTCCTTACTCTTCCTACAGATACCCATTATTGTACATTACCTATCTAAAGATAAAGTTGGGATCAGAACTGTAATAACAACATATCTCAAATGAAAGTTTATGCACAATGCCTTGGTGTCAGATTTCAGACAGTGAACGTCTCTAATCCGAGATCTGCCACTTTGCATAACACCACGCACACAGATGAGACTATATAAATAAATGAATAATTATTCTTACTGTTAACAGTGCATCATGACATCCATCTTAACCATGTGTTTATTTCCCAGTACTACATCCTTTTATTGCCCAGCTTTCCGTTCTCAAGGGATTTTCATGACAAAACCAATGAAGAGAAATGGATTTCCTTTGCAACTTGGGGTCAAAGGTAAAGAGCTCGCTCTCAGCTGCCTTGCTACAGGAATTAAAATAGAGTAATGAATTTGTGGTGTGCCGTGTGACTTCGTGTTAGA
The DNA here is from genome assembly GCF_051106095.1 of Pogona vitticeps. NCBI lineage: Eukaryota > Metazoa > Chordata > Lepidosauria > Squamata > Agamidae > Pogona > Pogona vitticeps. The sequence goes on along the minus strand of NC_135784.1, from coordinate 250,647,391 downwards.
CCTTGACCTTAATATCACATTTAACTGAGAACAATCATAGGTCACAAATTAGAAGGTTTAAGCAATCTTCTGGTGTTATCAAGGGAACCCCTTTTAATCTGATTCTATTTAATGTGAGGGTCAAAATTTCTAAGAGAGAAATTGTCACCTTAGTTACAGCTATGATGAAGGCATTCACGGTCCTCTCCTTAATGTAGTTGGAACTTGATTGAAATCCAGCTACATTGGCTTAATTTGGTTGTTCATTGAGATTGGGGGTTTGGCTGGCAGCATTTGAAGGACTTTTGGGTTACGTCTTTTAAACAGAGAATACATGACTTCCCCATATAATACCAATGCTGGCTGTGGCCAAGAAAATTATTCATCCACCAAGAGGAATTCACAGAAACACAAAAATCTAGTATCTTATTTGGAACAGAAGGACAATCACATAAGAGGGCCCTCCATCCCATATCAAGTTATGCAACAGGTTATGTGAGTGCACAAAAAGGTTCCTGCTAAAGCACAGTTGCCTTTCTGTAATTGTGTAATTAAACTGGATGTCAGACACTGAACAAGTCAAAATATTTTAAAATAAGGGACATTTTTTAAACTTTCAAAATTTAAATGAATTTTATTACCTTCTTTAACAAAATAGCAAGGCTTCCACGGTTAATCAACCAAGGTAAATGTTCCCCTTGACATTTAGTCCAGTTGACTCTAGGGCGTGGTGCTCATCCCCATCTCCAAGCCGTAGAGCCAGCTTTTGTCCGTAGGCAGTTTCTGTTGTCACGTGGCCAGCGCGACTTAGACACAGAACGCCGTTACCTTCCCACCAAGGTGGCATCTATTTATCTATTTGCATTTACATGCTTTCGAACTGCTTGTTTGGCAGGAGCTGGGAGAAGCGACGGGAGCTCACTACGTTGTGTGGATTCAATCTTATGACTGCTGGTCTTCTGACCTCACAGCACAGAGTCTTCTGCGGTTTAACCCATAGCACCACCACGTCCCTGAACCAACCAAAGCACCTATTTATTTTTGCCCCCAGAAAAAATTCTTGTTCTTCTTGTATTCCACTCCATTGCACTCTTGTCTCTACCTGACTGTTACACTTCTTTTACTGATCTTTACATTTTTTTCCATACACATGCACTTCCAATTCTAGATTTACAGACTTAAATTTTGGCTTTTTACTTTACAATTAGGAAAGAGCCAAGTTAGCCAGGTAAAAGAGAGAGGGGGAGAGATGGAGCAACCCCTCAGGGAGGACTTCTGACAGGACCCCCTCCCTAGGACATCTGCAAACCCCAATGTGAAGGTTTGGGACAGGAACCCCTCAGAAATGGCCCCTTGCACATGTTGCCAGAGACATCAGAACTTGAAATAAGGGAATATGACTTGACTCCGATGTTTAGACTTGGTGAAACCCCACATTCTAATTACTTTTTGAGGCAAGCCATTAACTCATTTGTTGCACCATTATGCAAGGAGGAGATTTTGAACTTTACTGTTGACGTCAATAGTTTTTGGGATTTTCCCAATATAAATGTTGATGTTTTGGAACCGATCAATCAGCTTTTGTTATTAAAGCAGAGGCTACTGAATCACAGTTTGCCTGAGATGACAGAACCCTCATAAATAGTTGCAAAAGAAATTAGAAAGGCAAGTAGATTGGTCATGAAAATTCAACAATAGAAAAAACAAGATGCCAACACTGAACAAAGGAGGATAATAGCTAAATAACTTGTGATGTCCGTCTCTAAACCAATCATGTGAAATGCGGAGGAGCTCATATAAGTAGTGTTCACCTTGCTATGACCTCAGGATGACCAATGGTCTTGCAAACTTGCATCTCCATATGAGATAAATGGATGGCCACAGAAACATTAAAAACTTGTTAAAATTTATAATTGTAGTTTTAATTGCAAGACAAAGCTAGATTTGATCTTACACATAGTGTTTAATTCTAATACAGCAGTTATCTCCCCAAGTGTTATGTTCACTTTCATAAATTAAAACTTCACAGTGTTTCAGATTGGACAGGAAATGTTAATGGTCTTACCACCTGCATTCATCAGCGAAAAACAGAGTGGCTTTCATCAGCACTGTCAAGCCTTATAGTATTTTATCTTAATCATAGCATGTTCACCTTAAAGAAAAGTTTATTGTAATTTCCTTTAAAATACTTTAATTCTTTAAAAAGAGAATGCCAGTTAATTATGCCGCAATTGCTTTTTATCATTTTAAAGCTGCCTTAATTCCAGCTTTTCTCACACGTTCCTTCTCCCTGTTTGTAAATCTAGTGACTGGATACACTTGCCCAATTCAAGAAGATTCTCCATTGTCTGAATATGAAGGTGTTGACAAATGAGCCATTGATAGGACTAAGTTAGAAACAAGGACATGCATTTTCTTGCCAGGCTTTCAAGGAGAGAACATTGTGTGATGGACCTTTAATTATGATGTGTAGTTATGATATGGTTGGATCAGAAACAAGAACAGACAATTAGGTAGAACACCACATATGGAATATGAGCTGGTTTTACATATTGGCAAAACAGTGACTCATCCAACAAGTGAATACTTTGCAAAGAAAATAATGAGGTACACAAAAGAAAACCTGTTATATAAATCATGTGCCTGATGATGTTTGGGTCCATAGACACTATTTGTCACGTTTAATAGTTCTCTAATATCTGAATAAAGGAACCAGAGCCTCAGTTGCTCTAATAGTAATTGCTCAATTTGTCCAGAAAAAAATATATTAAATGTATTTGTGAAAGCTTTCACGGCCAGGATCTAATGGTTGTTGTGGGTTTTTTGGGCTCTTTGGCCATGTTCTGAAGGTTGTTCTTCCTAACGGTTCACCAGTCTCTGTGGCTGGCAACTTCAGAGGACAGCACAGAGTTATATTAAATCATTTATCAAGAAGATATTGCAGCAGCGCTAGGAACACTCACAGTGCTTTTTATCTAGAAACGAAATATGGGTCCTTCATCAAAAAAACATGCCAATTCAATTTTATTTCACATGCATAAAAAGGTAAAGGTTCCCCTTGACAAATTGTCCAGTCGTGTCCGACTCTAGGGCGCAATGCTCATCCCTGTTTCCAAACCATGGAGCCAGAACTTGGCCGTAGATAGTTTCCGTGGTCATGTGGCCAGCGTGACTAGACACGGAATGCCGTTACCTTCCCACCATGGTGGTAACTATTAATTTTTACATGCTTTCTAACTGCTAGGTTGGCAGGAGTTGGGTCAAGCAACGGGAGCTCACTCCGTCTCATGGATTCGAACTGCTGATCTTACGACCTTGCAACCCAGAGGCTTTGCAGTTTAATCATGTCCCCTCATTCAAGGCATATAATAGGAAAAAAATTATTCAGTTACTGCATAGCTATGACTGACTTTCAACCAGTCTTGAAACCCTCTTGTGCATCATCAGGCTGCATATAGGTAGGTGGCAACCAGGTTTGCTAGACCCACCGCATCTCATTCTCTCAGGATGAAGGGCCAAAACAAGGGTGAGGAGCAGGAGCTTCAGAGGCCTTGTGATGTCACAGGAGCTCAGTTTTGCAAACAGAGATAGAGCAGACAGAGGTGAGAGAAACATCTAAACTTCTGGGAATTTTGACAGTAAAGAGTTTGGTTAGAAAAGCCAGGAGTCCATGTAAAGCTGTGATAACCAGGTAGTATGGCAATCCAGAACAAGGACAACAATTGTTTTTGGTAATTTGGCAGGCAGCAAAAGGCCAGGATATTGCTGTGATTTCTGTTAAGGCCTTCTAATTCCTATTAAGGCTGCACTCTACATTCCTTATCTTTAACACACATGGCACCTAAGGAGTTTTTCAAGGGCCTGTGCTCCTGCCAGGGCTTGTGGAAGGTCCATCATCAGCCCATAGGGATTTTTCCCCAGCTCCCAAGCCATTGCTGCTTATATAGCAAGAAGTCTCATGAATTACAACACCAGAACTCCACTCCCTGCCTTATTTCAAGTGGGATGATAAGCCCAAGTACATGCACCCAGTACTGTGCAGTTCCAAGGCATATGCAGACACCTTTACTCTGATCCTATTAGTAGTGCAGTTCAAAGTATTTGGTATCACCACCACCCAAAAAGAATACCTATTACTTCACCTCTTTCATAGGTAGGAATAGGTGTGGGAAGTCGACTACTAGCCCCAAGTTTCTCATGAAACTGGGGTTTGAGCTATAAAAGGTTGAGACAGACTTCATTGTGTACATCCTTCAGTTCTGAATCTGAAGTGACCCACCCCTTTTAAAAATGGTGATGCCCCCAGCATGCTAAGCTCTACAATAGAAAGAAGACATTAAAGAGCTCTGCCATGTCCCTATTGCCCTTCATGACCTTGCCAATAAGCAAGCTTGACACAATGATTGGATTGAGAATATATTAAAAGTCATAACCATCCACTCCAGTGCTCCTGCTCATGAGGTGATTATTTTATTAAGCACTATCTATAATAATTCTCTAGCTTCAGTGTAGCAAGCGTATTGCTTCCTCAAGCAGCTGCACAATTACACGGACACTTAAGATCGCCGCTGTTTTCCATTTCACTTGCACTAAATTACTTTGTCACTACTGCATGAGTCGGAAAAGCACAGAAAATGTGGCTTCCATAATGGGAAGCTTGTATATGCAAAATGCTGCATGTCCTTAGAGCAGCCAAGCACCTTTGCACAAGGTACTGGGGCCCATCCAAATGGACTCCTGTTTCCCAGTAGAGTTATCATCAACTTGTCCCCTTTAGTACTTTGTCCATCTGTATTCTTTTAAAGGGCATTCAGATTTTAAAATGAGAAGTGCTATAAAATATTATTAGATACCTTTATATATTTCTTTATTTCCAATAATTATATCCTTCCTTCCCTCTAAAATTAGAATTTAAGGTGCTTAACAATAAATACACATCCCACAATAATATTAGAGAATAAAAATATGAAAAGTCTCATCAAATGAAAACATATCTCCTCAAATATACTTTTTTGTATAAAAACATCAATAAGAAGGGGGAATGAACGCACAGCAGGTTAAAAACTGCTTTAGCAATACATCAGCTTAGACACCCAAAGACCACCCAAATAAGAAGTTCTTGTCTACTAATGGAAAGAAAACTGAGAGGAAACTAACTTGGTTTTCCCTTCAGGGTGGTTTGGAGCTTAGAGTCAATTTGACTAAGATATTCAGCTCCATAGTTAGAAATGGAGATGCCCGAATCATTAAAAAAAAACTGTTTGGCTTACCCTAAGATTTGAAATCGGAGTGCCTTATCTATCTCCTCAGAAATCTATATGTGGGACAGGAAGCAACAGTTAGAACTGGACATGGAGCAACTGATTGGTTCAAAATTGGGAAAGGAATGCGACAAGGCTGTATATTGTCCCCCGGCTTATTTAACTTATATGCAGAATACATCATGTGAAAGGCAGGACTGTAGGAATCCCAAGCCGGAATTAAGATTGCCGGAAGAAATATCAACAGCCTCAGATATGCAGATGATACCACTCTGATGGCAGAAAGTGTGGAGGAATTAAAGAACCTCTTAATGAGGGTGAAAGAGGAGAGCGCCAAAAATGATTTGAAGCTCAACATCAAACAAACTAAGATCATGGCCACCGGCCCCATCACCTCCTGGCAATTAGAAGGGGAAGATATGGAGGCAGTGACAGATTTTACTTTCTTGGGCTCCATGATCACTGCAGATGGTGACAACAGCCACGAAATTAAAAGATGCCTGCTTCTTGGGAGGAAAGCGATGACAAACCTAGACAGCATCTTAAAAAGCAGAGACATCACCTTGCTGACAAAGGTCCGCATAGTCAAAGTTATGGTTTTTCCAGTAGTGATATATGGAAGTGAGAGCTGGACCATAAAGAAGGCTGATTGCCGAAGAATTGATGCTTTTGAATTGTGGTGCTGGAGGAGACTCTTGAGAGTCCCCTGGACTGCAAAGAGAACAAACCTATCCATTTTGAAGGAAATCAACCCTGAGTGCTCACTGGAAGGACAGATCCTGAAACTGAGGTTCCAATAATTTGGCCATCTCAGAAGAAGACTCCCTGGAAGAGACCCTGATGTTGGGAAAGTGTGAAGGCAAGAGGAAAAGGGGCGACAGAGGCCAAGATGGTTGGACAGAGTCATCGAAGCTACCAACATGAATTTGACCAAACTCTAGGAGGCAGTGGAAAACAGGAAGGCCTGGTGTGCTCTGGTCCATAGGGTCACGAAGAGTCAGACACAATGACTAAACAACAACAAGATTTGAGATATACTGTATCTGTTCTACCACCTCAATATTTTGCAGGTTGGCTTCCTTTGTTTTGTGATTCGTCATCAGGAGGTAAACATGGGCTTTGTTTGTAGGTCTGCATAGTGAGACATAAATGTCTGAGGGATCCCATCACTGAAGGACTAACTTACTATCAGCTTCTGATTTCAGGCCAACTTATATTCATCTCAGCATAACTGTTACTACACTTTGGGGATAGATAAAGGTTGCTCCTGGAGGTTCCTACAAAATGCATTTTAAAATAACCATCTTCTTTGAACCTGCAAATGTGTCTTGAAATATGACATACTGCATGGCTGATACGAGTATCTTAAGATGTTATCTTCAGAAGTCTATCACTATGTAATGTGTCCCTTTCATTTTTTTTTTAAAAAATACTTTCTTTACATTACTTTTCAGGCACTTTCTGCTACTTTTCCAAAATCCAGCAGCAGAAGAGAGAATGACAAGTGGTTTGTATGGGGCTGCTGGGGCTGAATCAGTTAAAGTGGAGCCTTAGGGAGTCTGGGAGGTGACATCAAAAGAGGTGAGGCTAAGGGAATCAGCAGAGGCTAAGCCAATTGCATTTACTGTCCTACCCACCATCCTCAGTTGAAACATCCTAAGGTCATGCACACTATACATTTGCCATATATGGAGTAACAATTTCTTATCTTGTTCCAGTGTCCTGTCCCATTCAGTTTCACATTGCATTGTGCTCGTGATGCAAATCCCAAGGCTTCGAAGAGGGTTTGAACAGACTGGCTGGTACAGCTAACCTTGCAGCTTTGAAGATGATGCTCACAATAGGTTTTGAGAAATCAGCAAAACTGAGACTCTTCAGCGATGACTAACAACTAAACAAAAGGGACAAATTTAATTAGGAAAAACTAATTAAGTAACATATTGTTATTACAAAACAGGTTTAGGAATTCCAGCTGTAGATGTAAGACAGTATGCTGGCACAATTGGATAGTACTTCTTGAACAAGAGATTTGACCTCAAAGCTTTCAAAGCTGTAGCTTGAACTGTCCTTGGTAATCTCAAATAGCTATATTCAAATGTAAGAAAAGGTTTGTTTTTCCTCTTCCCTAGCTTGCTGTTGTATCTCCATTATTGTTTTTCTACCCAACTGCTGTGATGCCTGCCTCCTTGACTCAGGAACATGCATAGAGCAGCACAGAAAATGGCCAACAGCCAGTTCTTGTGATCATCTCTCTAAATACTTGGGGTGAAATTACTAAAATCATTGTTGATTCTTAACAGCATCTTAGAATCCCACTCACTTGCTTCCCCTGTCACTGATCAGGAGGCAGGAGGCAGCATGTCATTTGAACTTAGAAGAAAATGTTTACTTTACAGGGAGATTATCTGGATATAATGGTTGTTGTGGGTTTTTCGGTCTTTGGCCATGTTCTGAAGGTTGTTCTTCCTAACGTTTCGCCAGTCTCTGTGGCCAGCATCTTCAGAGGACAGCACTCTGTGCTCTAGCGTAGTTGGCTTGGGAGTGCAGTATTTATGGCTGCACTGCGCTAGTCTGTGACTCTTCAAATGTTGGCTAGAGACAGCCATAAATACTGCACTCCCAAGCCAACTACACCAGAGCACAGAGTGCTGTCTTCTGAAGATGCCGGCCACAGAGACTGGCGAAACATTAGGAAGAACAACCTTCAGAACATGGCCAAAGACCGAAAAACCCACAACAACCACTAGATCCCGGCCGTGAAAGCCTTTGTGAATACATTATCTGGATACTTTGGGAAAATACAAAGTATTTTCCACCACATTCCAACAGTCATTATTATTCATGTGTAAAGGAGTGGTGGCCACTTGGGGCATGGTCAGACAAACATAGGGCAAACACCAAGATGTCCTACTGTTCCATTAGTGCAATATTCAACACTGGGAAATGTCCAGAAATAGTGGCAGCCATTTTGTGTCATGCTTAGAGGCCAAACTGAAGTTATAGGTCATTTTGTGGCTGCTAAGGCAGCAGTACATTTCCTGGATACTGAAAAGAATGAGAACATGCACTTTATCCAGCAGTTTTCTCTGCTTTTATTGATTTTCATCTGGGGAATATTTTGGAGACATGGCTCATCCTGAGGTGAGGCAGTACCTTATTGGGCCTATTTGACCAGTCTCCACTGGTGTTTTATTAGAAGCTGTTCCCCTGGCCTCTTCCCTGGAGCTGTTGCGGTAATTAAGGTGCTTTGAGGGAAGTGATATTTCAGTTATTATCTCCCAGGGAATTAACTGGAAGATGGAAATACATTAGTCTGAGGAAGTGTTTCTTGGCAACTCAGACCTTTGGCAGATTTGCTTAAAAAAGGGAAACTCTTGTCTTCAAACTTTTGTGTGAACATGTTGTTTGCTTGATATAATTTGAAAAACAACTGTGAAACACAAGTTGTCCACAACCAAGATACATAATGTGACAAAAGCAAGTCAGCATTTTGAGCAATTCAGTAAATGAAATCCAGCTGTTGTATGAAATTTAGCCATCAAAACTGCCCCAAACCCACCATAAATACGATGTATTTGGTTTCAACCACTGCAAACATACAAACGGCCTAAAATTAACAGGAAACACCAGACTAAGACTTCTAAAACATTCTGCTAAATATACACTAGAAGATTAAAATACAAGTAGTCTTCACATAAGGAAAACTTTATGTCACTGTTTCTAGTAGGAACTGCAGCTATTCAGTGAAACATACCATATTTTTCCATGTATAAGACACCTCTCCACTTTTCTAACCCAGAATTTCTTTCTTCGGAAGAAAGTGGAGGGTGACAGCAGGAATCATCAAAGCGATTCATCAAAGCGATTCCTGCTTTCCTCCCCCACTTTCTTCTGAACTTTCTTTCCGTTAGAAAGTGGAGGGGTAAAGCAGGAATCAAAGCACTTTGATGATTCCTGTTTTCCCCTCAAGTTCCTTGCAAGAAAGTGCTTTTCCCCTCCACTTTCCTCGCAAGAAAGTGCTTTCCCCCCCACTTTTTTCGCAAAAAGTGGAGGGGGAAAGCAGGGATCAAAGTGCTTTGATGACTCATGCTTTCCCCCTCCACTGACTTGCAAAGATTACCCTAAATTTTTAATCGAAATATTTTAGAGAAAAGTATTGTTTTATACATGGAAAAATACGGTGCATATTCTTGAAGAAAGAGGTTAAGGAACCAGTTTTGTTATAAAAGTTTTAAACCCAATATCTCTTCAACATCACCATTTTTGTTATTTTCTCACTGAGAGTTCTCCAGTCACCTGATAGCACCTATTGAAAATGCCCCATTCCATGCACCATGTCTGAACTGCAACTCAGAGTGAAAGGTACCCCTTTGGGGCCACTCATTATTTTTAGAGATTCCTCTCTCAATTTTACCACTGTAAACATTACTGCTACTGAACTAAAGGTAAGTATTTGGGGGGGGGGACGCCACCTACAATACATCCTTTGGCAGCATGGGAAGAATGCAGCATTGTCTGTTTATCACAATAATATTTGGAGTTGCAGTGGACCAGGTTCTGGTACTGGACAGAGCTTTTTAGTGGTAGGTTGTGTTGCAATTAAAGCAGCTTGGGTTTCCTTCTCTTCAAGAAAAAGTGCTTTCTTCCGTTTTGATGGAATCCTTTGGAACTGTGTCAGAACCATAGACAGCTTGTGACTGGTGCAGGAGGGTACCCCTCAAATTTGGGGGTGGAGCACCCCCATCCTGGTCCATGAGCTACCCCTAGCTAGAATTTTCCAGACAAAAACTACTCTGAACCTAGATATCTTGCAGAATTTACACACACACACACACACACACACACACACACACACACACACACACACACACACACCAAGCACCATTCAGTCAGAAATTAGAGCATAATAAACATCTACCATTTTTTAATTAACTATTTCTAATAGTCACCAGATCTCAGGTCCAAACTACAGGTTACACTAATTGTTTGCACACACACCCTTTTAAAAAGAATGAAGTAAACTGCATCTGAAGGGGCTAGAGGTAAAAATTAAGATATTGGCACAGGTTATGGGGGGTTAAGTCTGTTTTTCAGGATGGACGTTTCCGCTAGATCCAGGATCATATTAACCCATGGCCAGGCCCCTAGGCTTTCAGGTATTTTGGTTCCCTTCTGGAATCTCGGTCTTTCACCCTGTGACAGCTGACAGCTGGATCCTGGTCCATTGATGGGGCCCCAGTCCCTGTGGGGCCCCTACGCTTCAGCTAGTCAACCTTATGAATAATAGGCCTGTTGCATTCACTCTTGTGATCCCTGCTTTTCTTTTTGTCACAAAGGCTCATGTCACGTTTTCCTCTTGCTGCCACCAGTGGATTACCTCAATCCACAATATAAATGACATCTGTCAGGACACTTGTCTTGTGAACACAAACAGAACTTATTTATTGAAGTGAAGCAGATTGAATAATAACAGAAGTCCTTCAGATACACAAGCAAATCATTAACAGTTCTCTCAGTACATACTTCTTTTCTCTTGCTATATCATTACTACCTTCTTTACCTATTTTCTTAACCAGTTTTATTTGTTTCCTCTCTCTCTGACTAACCAGCCCTTATCTCCCTGACTCCTTCTTCTGCCAAACCTCATGTAGCTGCTGACTCCGCCCCTCCAGTCCTCTCATAGGCTCGTGCAAACCAACTCATGAATATGAATGGCATGAGTGACGTGGCGCGATCGTCATAAGGCCCTGGTTAGAACTAGTCTTTGTGGTGTTCAGCTCTGCTCTCACCTGTCTGTCACAGCTGGGCAGGGGAACCTCAGCCAATGAGAGGACGGAGGGTGGTGCAGAAGTGGGAGGAGCTGAGTTATATAAGGTGTGTGTGAGGAGTTTGGAGGGAAGAGAGTTTGAGAGATGAGTGATTAAAGAGATTGATTGAGAGTGAGAAAGTGCCTGTCGGTGAGGGAAAAGTCTGTGTGAGCTAGTGTCTTAAAGCAGTGATTGACTAATTGATTTTACACCTGTGATTTACCCTTTTTATTTCTTGTAATCAATAAACCTTTTACAGTATTTGTTTGAAAGAAACCCTTGTCCTTTTGATTTAAAGGATAGGTTGGTGGCAGCAAGTTTTTGGTGAGGGGTAGTGGGCACTCTTATAGGCCTGGATGAGTAAGGGCTTGAGAGTGGCCTGCTACAGTCTTAAATAGAAATATCAGGCAATCAGTGTTTACTCTGTGGAATCAGATCATCCTGCTACATAAAGATGCAACTTTGCCAAGGAAATGCTCAACTTTCTCCACAGACTCTTTCAAGCATCACAAGATGGTATGCTTAGTTTTCCAAAATGGCAAAAATAAGCTGCAAAGGTGTTACTCTGGAGTTTGATATGGAAAAGCTTTTGTAGAGTTAGAAGGATTAAAAACAGCTGTTCAGAAGACAAAGCAATCTCATTATGGAAAGAAAATTGCTGGGGGGGGGCAATGTGTAACCTGCATAATTAACTTGTAAACCGCCCAGAGAGTGCTTGAAGCACTATGGGGCGGTATATAAGCAGCACGCTTTGCTTTAAAATATAGGAAAATATCTTACATAATCTTCTGAGACAAAATCTACGATGCACTGTACATACGGCACAATTTATTTTCCGGTACAATGGGACTCTGTGCACTCTTTCTCTGCCTTTGAAGAGTCATGCTTTTGCTTCATAGATACAAATCTCCAAGATGTTACTGAGAAAATATTGTTGAATCCATGTTGGTTCAAATATTGTTGAAACTCATTTTCCTGATTATCAAACTCTCTCAGAATAGCACAATAATGCACAAGGAATGTTGTCCTTCAAAAGGAGAATTTGTTGTTTCTTTCTTATTAATCTTTATTTGCTGCAGGTCAGTAAACTTAACTATATTTGATGAAGATGATGAATTAAGTATTTGCCTGCATCTTTTCCTCTTCCTTTTTTCTATTTCTATTTCTTTATTTTTTCTTTCTCTTTTCTCCTTTTGCCTTAAGTTATTGGCACATTTGAAGTTATGTCCTCACTTAACAGACCAAAAATGTGATTCAAAGGATCTTTATTAATGTTTTGCCTCAGGTGCTGAGCACAGATTTGTGATTTAACAGCTCCATACAAATAGATATGAATATAGCTTGTTCAAGGCATTTGTTCAGCTTGTTGGCATGTGTAAAATTATAAATGGATTGAGGGGATTTGGTTAGCTAGCTGATTTTCTTTATTTTTTAAGTAGTAAGTAGGCTTAGGAGTACATAGTCGGGTGCATGGGTGTGTGTGTGTGTGTGTGTGTGTGTGTGTGTGTGTGTGTGTGTGTGGCGTACTAGGGATGTACATTGCCTGCGCGACCTTGTCTGTACTCTTCCAGTTGGCCACTCTTAAGTAGGCCAGGAAAACATCAACAACAAGTTGAGCTTTCTTGGTGGTGGCATCTATGTGCTGGAACCAACTCCTTGATAGGTTGCATTTGCCCCCTCCCTGCCTACCTTTAAGAGGCTGCTGAAGATGGTGCTCTTTAGAGAGGCACTTGATGGCAACCTTGTATGATTTTTTTGCCACGGTGGGCCATTATGAAATGCTTTCATAATGCCTGTCATTACAAAATGCTTTCTGCTTTTAGTTTGATAAGTCTATCTGTTCTCTTATGACGGTTTGACTTACTGTATTTTTTGCACCATAAGACTCACTTTTTCCCCACAAAACAGGGATGTGGAAAGTCTGTGCGTCTTATGGAGCTAAGAAAACAGATTATATTTTCCTGTTTTCTTCTCCTAAAAAATTGGTGCGTCTTATGGAAAGGTGCGTCTTATGGAGCGAAAAATACGGTATTTTCTATTCATTTATTATTTGCTTTCTGTTTGTAAACCACCCAGAATAGTGCATTGCACTAATGGGGACAGTATATAAATAAATGAAACAAGTGAAATAACAATAAAAAAAAAACAATAAAAGACACAGTATTCTGCTTTTCTCCATGCAAAGACATGCACCTTCTCAAATGTAAGATGAGTCACCTCCAGTCACCTCCAATATTCCTTAGTTTTTCTTTATCTTTCCCCAGTTCTAACTGTAGCACTGAGTGTCAGATCTCACATGAGGGATTTATGGGAGTGTCAATCCACCTTCTAAACATCTCTGGGCTATTCACTTTGCTTTGTGGTCACCCTCAGAATGTACAAACACCTCTTCATATTTATACATTTGTCAAAAGACAATGACTATTCCTAGAGCATACAATTACTCAGCAATTGATTCCCCTTCTGTCATAATCTAAATTAAATTATAATTTCAAAATGATCACAAAGCAAGTAGAAATGTTGTTTTATGTTACTGTATTACATGATGACAGAGAGTAACACCTAGCAACGATCCAGTTGTCAGCAATCTGTTATCGCAGACTGTGGCATCATAATATCTGTTTCCTGGATGAAGAGAAAACTGAGGTGAGAATCCTATGAATGCGTAAGGAGGCGTCACTTTGTGGGGCTGCCTCTGGATAACCAGCCTTCAATTGCACTCAGTGTCCAAAGTGGGCTGATTTCAAAGCAGGAAGGGCTGGAGAGGAATTGTTAAAATAGTGAGAATTATGTTTGCTTAAAAACAAGTGGGATAATCCTCATCCCACTCTTCTTTGTGTACAGATGGCTCTGCACAAAAATTAATGCACACACACACATAAATCAAAGTAAAATTTATTTTATTTATTCTAAAGAAAGGAGTGCTGTCTTAAATGTGTTTACCTGGAAGTAAATTATGCTAAATTCAATTGGGCTTATTCACTAGTAATTTAGTATTGCAACCTGAATAAAGATTATGAATGTTGATTTCACTACAGAAAAGAAGCTGCATCGAGAATGGGCAGGAGAGAGACTATACACCAGCGACACGCTTTCAGTCAATTTTTTTAATAGATCATCTAATAATTAGACTCGTATAATTCTGGACTAGGTAATTAGAATTTTAATATCCTGGAAATGCCCTGGAAGAGTTCAGTGAATACGGGTTACTTTGTTCCTTATTCCGTCATAAGATATCCCAAATGGGTCTCTTTGCTTTTTAGGGCCAAGGCATACTAGCAAAGTAGAGGGATTGTAGCAGAAGAAAGACAGAGAATGCAGGGTTGTCCAGTTGAAATTGTTGTTATATGGGCCCACTTAGTCAATGTATGTTCTACCAAGATTATTTCTCAGCATTTTTTCTACTGAGAGGAAAGTACCTCAGGTACTTTTAGCCACAAAATTTCATGGCATAATAAACCAGTTAGTGGTCTATGGGGACTTTCCTATACAATAGTTTTATTGTAAAAGAAATGCATCATCTTATTTAGTTGTTCTATAGCATTCAAATATATTCTTTCCCACCAGCTAGTATTTACGACCAAACTGCTTAGAGGTCTGGCGACGAGCACAGATATTTAAAACTTAACAAAAATGAGCATGCTGCCAATTTAAAGAACTTGGCTGGTGGCAGTACTACCCAGGAACTACCATGGGCTTTCCTGGTGGCAGTGGTAAACAGCTAAGAAGCTACATTTTCAAATTTCCTACAGTTCCTAGGAATACCAAAGAAAAAATGAGAGAAGCCACTGCTGGTCATCTAAACCAGCTCACAAGTCACAAGAGAGACATTAGCAATGGTGGGCCTTGCTGGACACTGGGAACCACCTGCGGCTGCCATATCCTTGATGGCAAAGCTGCCTGTTATCCACCTAGACTTCAGTTTTGGCTGAGACTCCTATCAACCCTGGACTTCAACACATAGGAAGGAACACTGTCAATCTCCCAAAATGAGAGCCATGTGCACAAGGTCCAGTGGAGACATTTCCTCCCCTTTGGTAGCCAATCATTATTTTTCCTGGCAGGCTCCTGGATCTTGAAAATGTGTCGGCACCTGTGTGTCCACAGAACAGTGCAATTCCTCCCTTCCGTATGGAGTGAATCAATACAAAACCATCCGCCAGCCTCACAATGAAAAACTCTAAAAAAGAGAGAGGCTGTGTCAGATTTTTGGCAAAGGCATCTTAGAAGACATAAAAACAAGTTTAAACACTATCATTTATGCATAATTCCTTCTTGGCATCTTTCCTCGCGTGCCACAATTTGCAGCCAGAAACCACTTATTTCTCCTCTCCTGACTCTAGAAATAGTCCAGCTTTAAGTGGGTATAATTCTACCCTAGAAGAGAAGCAGTCTTGTCAGGGCTTGTGTCTGTGTGTGTGTGTGTGTGTGTGTGTGCGTGCGTGCGTGCGTGCGTGCGTGCGTGTGCGTGTGTGTGTGCGCGCATGCATACATTTGAAACATCAAGGCTTCCATTTATTGCACAGCTGCATTGCTTCCAAAAGCTGGGGCTGAGCCAAAGTTCTGTACCCACAGCTAGCTGTCGGGAATGATAAACACACAGCTGCCTGTAGAAAGGGCCACAAGCATAATAGATAGCCATGTCTCAACTAGACTCTGTCTGAGCCTCCACAAACGATTAATCTGCCATAAAGCACTGAAAAACATGTGCAGAAATGGTGAGCCATTCCACAATGGCGGGCAAGGAGGGGAGAGCAAGAAGCTGTAAATATTTTCCAAAGGTATGAGCCGGGGTCTGATTTACAGCTGTTAAGCCCTCTTGTTGCAAATAGTTCATAAAGCCTATGACCTAAGTACTTGCCCACGGGGCCACAATAACATTTATCTAGTATAAATTAATGTGTTTCAACCACTAATTCAATTTGGCTAGCTAATTCGTATGGTTTTGGCACAGACTGACCTCTGCAACAAAGTCGAGTTCTTACAGGGATGACTCACTGTTCTGGCTGTGTTTTGTTTCAGTCTCGTAAGTGATGTTTGAACAAAGAGCCCCATTGGTTGAGCAGCCGTAAAACTCTATCTTGAGAAAAGGTTGGGATCAGCACTAATTGAAACTTCCTTTTCAGAGGTGACTGATCAAAACCAGCTGTGGATGTCAAGCAGAAATGTATTTAGATTTATATTACATTAGAAATCCAACAAGACCAGGGCTTTGCAGCTGAAATACTCATATTCAGCATGGATATATTGCTTCTAGTTAACAAGAAATATAGACATGCAAAACCCATTGGAAATCTCCTATTTATGTCTTTATCTTTTTATTGCTTAAGTTTAGGTATTGTGGATCTTAACGAATCCA
This sequence comes from Pogona vitticeps, assembly GCF_051106095.1. Classification (NCBI taxonomy): domain Eukaryota; kingdom Metazoa; phylum Chordata; class Lepidosauria; order Squamata; family Agamidae; genus Pogona; species Pogona vitticeps. The sequence goes on along the minus strand of NC_135784.1, from coordinate 250,630,985 downwards.
AGTAAATTCATAACTGAGGCATGAATGAACCAGGAGACAATGACCTGATGCTGTGTACAGGTAATGTGAAATTTTGGACTCAGTATGGGGGCTCCCCTCTTAATGTTGATGTACTGCTGCTCCTTAGGCAGCAATGACTATTGCTGTATTTTCTTTCAAGTACTGTATTTGAGGTCTAGTGCATTTGGGAGCTCTCCTCCTCCTCCCTTTGCTGAATGGGACTCTAGATTTCTGTCCCAAAGAAGAAGAATATCACTTACTCTGGAAAGCTGCAGCTTTACCTATTAAATTTCTGTGGTTAGCAACAATGTGGGAATTGGCTGAAAAGTTAAATATAGCAAGTCTTTTGAAATGAGAAGAAATATGCCAGGGAAATGAAAAACTAATGCTATTTTTCTCCAATGAACTGTTCTTTATTATTTCATACATTTGGTAATGTTATGTTACACTTTTTTTTACATCTTGCACCTGAGAATGTGAGCTTGTTAAACAATGTTTTATAGATGGCAGGAGGGAAACTTGTCTCCACTTTAATAGCCAGTCCTGATGACATTTACTTGAGCAACCAATTAGTTCAGGGAAATGCACTTCCACTTTAGGATTCTTCTTCTTCATTTATATCAGAAGGAGAACCACCAATTCAGCAGTTTGTGCCAGTTTGTTTTTCATCCGAACAGCTGTTCAGCGCTCCCCAGCCCTGCCTTCTTGGCTTCCCTGCCCCGCCTCCTTTGGGTGCTTCCTCTGAGTGGGCACCTGCTAGAGGAGGCAGGGCTGTGAACCACCAAACATCTATTTGGTCAAAGAACAAAACAACCTTGCCCACCTGTAGTCAGAAACAATCAGCCAACAGGGTGCTGTTGCTGCCTGGAGGATGGCATGCTGTCGTTTTAATTCCAAATTACTGTGACCTTTCCTAGAGTTCTCCAGATAGAAAATACTTCAAAGTGTTTTAGGAGAGCCCCTTGTTTTGGTGAAATGTGAAAGTGAAAAAGGAAAGTGCCAAAGCAGAGCTGCAGTTGAACATGAGGAAGACCAAAATAATTACAGAAGAACTGCACAACTTAAACACTGACAATGAAGACATTGAAACAGATGCTTTGTATACCTATGTTCAGTTATTAATCCAAATGAAGACTGCAGCCAAGAAATCAGAAGACTGAGACACGGAAGGACAGCAACGAAGGAATTAGAAAAGATCATCAAATCTGAGGATGTTTTCCCTGGAGCCAAAGGCCATGATCGTCCACATTATTGTATTTCCAATCACCATGTGTAAAAAATGGGCAATAAAAAAAACTGTCAGGGAAAAAATGTGATGCTGGAGGAGAGCTTTGTGGATACACTTGACTGCCAGAAAGATGAATAGGTGGGTCTTAGTTTGACATCAAACCTGAACTATATCTGGAGGCTAAAATGTTGAAACTGAAGTTGTCCTATTTTAGGGACATAATGAAAAGACGGGATTCTCTGGAAAAGGCAGTAATGCTGGGAAAGGTTAACAGCAGCAAGAAAACAGGACAACCAAATATGAGATGGGTTAACTCCCTAAATGAACCCACAGGAATGAGTCTGCTGAGCAGACCTGTTGAGGGCAGGACATTCAAAAATTGCTCACTCATGGGGTTGCTGTAAATCAGGGGTGGCTTGACCACACATAACAACAGTAACCTCTTGTTGGCACTTCGGGACTATGCAGCTTGTTCATATAGCTTTTCTCAGGAGGCATTGTGGGGAATCAAACTCCTGACCCCTAATCCACAGCCAGATGCTCATGGCATTTATATTATGCCAAGTTCTTCACTTTGGTAGATTTTCCTTCAAGCCCCACAGACTTTTTAAAACCTGCTTTTGAACTGTTTTGTGTCATTGAAAAGAAAAGGGAGCTGACAGTCAGAAGTGATACAAGCTAAAGAGTGCTCGGCTTTCTAGTTCTTTGTGAAAGGGTGTTTGAAGTGAAATTGTTCCTCGTTTTAAAATGGCCAGAAATTTTAGTATTCTATTACTTCGCTTGCTGCTGCTCTCCTTTGTAACAAAAGAAGGAAAGAGGAACAGTGTATTCTTTTCCAATCAGATTTAATACAGAACTGGAGGCCAAACTTGCCAATACAGATTACATGCTGTTAAACACTGAAAGTGCATTAGTGCTCCAGTGAAACAATGCCCTTCAGGCTTCATGCATGAACAATCCAACTTGTAAATGAAGTCCATGTTTACCTCCAAATGACTAATGGCAAAGCAAAGAAAGCTCATGCTATGACAACCAGATGTTTTCCAGCACCTTACAAATTCCTGCTTCTAGTGGGTGCCATCTCTTATCATTTAATTTGACATTAATATTAAAAGAGAAACTCATGAGTGGAAGAATTATTACTTGGATGTGGTTAAGGAGGAGAAAATAAAAGGACGGGTTGTCAGATATTTTTAGGATTTAGAAAGATTTGATATATTACTGTTGATTACGGTTGGGTAGAAAACGTGTCGTGTTCACATATTCATGCAGATCAGAATAATTTGCACTTCCTGAACCAACATAGGAAGCAATACACAGGTATCCTTCAATATAATCAGGCATTCTATGGAAATCTAAATTCAAGCTAAATTCCCTTTGATTTCTAAGGAGAGGTTTTGAACATCTTAAGTTTGTTTTGATTCTAATATTCTACCAGTGTACTTTTCATGGTCTTGATGATGTTCATGAGTCATACTCGTAAATTTTGATGGTATCCGGAGTCGACATGTGTTTTAGAAGTACCATTTTATTTCTTCTAAATATCTTGAGTTAGTTTTCCCTTCACTGTTTTAATGCTTTCATTTAAAAATGATGCTTAGAAAATATAAAACCGAACCTGAAATTGCAAGTGTGATTTGGCTTCCACTGTAGTTAAATATTCATTTCATAGAAGCTGATTGTCAACAAAATATATCCATTTAATTCTTATCTGCAATGAAGGCAACATTTAATCTTTATGGAGGAAAAGGCAGGGGAAGGTGGAAGAGATTTGGAGAGTGAGGAGCCTTACTGTTTAGTGGTATAACATATTTCCCCCCCCCCCTGAATTCCCTCCACCTTCACTTCAGGAATCTATTTGAAGTTTAGACAGTGCCAGACAGATGAAGTCATAGGCACTGGTACAGGTGGTGGAGAGGGAAAGGGGACCTTTGAAATATAATCAATAGTTCCTGCATGATTCAACAAGGGGGAGCCTACAGAGGAAACATAGCTCCTCTGTTTCACAAACTATCTCCAGCACACTTCATCTCGTCTTGCGCCTTAACTCTAAAATGTGACCCGCTTGACTATGGTACATCTTTCTCAACAAGTCTAATTTAGTGACTATCAAAACACATGTATTATTTTTAAAAAGCCAGTTGTCTATATATCTAGGAAATAACTGGGATAAACACTAGTTGATATAGACACCCCCTATTGTTTTCTTACGCATTATACTTGCCATTTAAGAAAAAAAATGTGCTGTTCTGATGCTTTGGCTGCTTATTATTTTTATCTGTCATTCTGTACCTGGGTTCCAGCCTGCTATCTTGTTCCATCTCAACAATCTTGCCAACCTGCACTTTTAAAATGTCTCTACTTTTTTCTTCAACTTCCTGACCTTTACAGTCCATTTCCTCCTTTTCATTCCTCTGTCCTCTTCAACAGACTTAGTGGCTTAAAAGCTACCTTAATGTCATGGTTGCACTGGCCCTTGAAGCCTTGAAGCTACCTTGGTGATAATGCTGACTGTCTTTTACCATGTCATCTTTTCTACCTTTAATCAGAATGTTTACTTACTCCTCCTCCAAGTCCTGCTCTGCCACATCATGTTATGGAGGTGACCCTGGCATGTCTGAAAGTGAGGTGTTAGCTCTGGCAGGTTCTGCCAAGCTGGTAAGGCTTTCTGTACAGCCCCAGTGGCAGACAGTGTATCTGCTGGTTGAGAACAGAGAAGCTGGTCACTAGAAGCTTGATCATTAGGTGATGAGCTGGCCAATGCAACTGTGAATAAAGTGATAAGAGAAAATAGTTCTGATGTGCAGCAATGGTTCAACTGTGTCATAATATGTTATATGTTGCCATGCTGGAAATGATTAAAACTGATCTTAGTAGGGCTTTCAAGGTAAGTCAGATATTTAAGGAATACTGTAGTTTTACCAATTCCACCCATTTCCAAGGAGTTTCCATTGGGTGAGCAGGGATTTGAACCTAGGACTCTTGAGTCCTAGTCCGTCTGTCTATCCACTACACCCCACTGGGACAGACAACTGAAACAGATTAAATAAAGGGTCTTCAAGGCATATTTATTCAGCTGTTCACATCTGATTTGGGCTGGCTTAAGTAATTTCAATTTTGTGATAAAGTATATTTTATTTGATTGTTTTCCATTGTGTTTCAATAATTTTTAATAGTTGCTTGTTTCTGTGAACAAAGCCTGGAGGTACTAGCTGAAAATACCTAGTTGCTTTTAATTCAGTCAGAGGCAGCGTAACCAGGGCACTGCTTTTGAGTAGGTGCCCACCGAAGGGGCCGGGCACCAACCTATAGATCAGCTGTGCAGCCAGGAAAGGAACCATTTCTAGTTATAAGTATGTATCCTTGTTAATGGATGCAGGAGGACTATCACACAGTTCAGCTGCTGGCTTATGCTTTGCCTTATGCATCTTCTTTGTGCTCTGTTGTGTGTACTGAGGCAGAGACATGACAAAAGTGGATTTTGTACCATAGACCAGTGACTTGTAGGTGTGTTTTGAGGTTAATAAAAATGTAATATGTTACACTGGTGCCCCACATGACAATGATAATCCGTCCCATAGAATTTGCTGTTTAGCAAAATCATCGTCATGCAAAAACCATTTTCCCATTGGAATGCATTGAAACCCGTTTAATGCGTTCCAATGGGTAAAATACCTTGTCGTTTTGCGAAGCGCGCCCATAGGGCAGCCATTTTGTGAAGCACCAATCAGCTGTAAAAATGGCTGTCCTGCGAAGCATGGGTCCGGAAAACACAGGGCAGCCATTTTGTGAAGTCACCGATCAGCTGTAGAAATCGTTGTCTTGTGTACAAACGGCTCGCGAAGCACCGACCAAATCATTGTCAAGCGAAAATCGCCCATTAGAATGACTGTTTTGCAAATTGCTATAGCGATCGCAAAAAGTCATCGTTATGCGGATTTGTCATTTAGTGGGGTTGTTGTCTAGCGAGGTACCATTGTACTTATTTATTATTATTATTATTAAAATCAGGCTTACTTTCTTTAAAAATTGTTGGGTTATAGCCAATTGGCTTCTTTTAGCTGATCTGCCTAGCAGATGCTTGCATGAGCAGTATGGGAGGAGAGTGCTTCTGGGCCCTTTTCCTTTTCCCTACAACCATCCATGCCCTCTCCCAGATTATTCTGAAGGATCCAGCTTGTCGAACCTCTTGTAGACTTTGGGGCTGCAGGAGGCTGAAAGGAAGAGAATCATCACAAAGTGTACCCTCATCAAAGGATCAAAAGACCCATCTGTCAATGGACGGCATCAATTGCACAAAGCAACGGAACAATTCTAAATGTTGGTTTCAGTAAAACCACTTGAGACTTTTGCTCTCAGCCATTTAAACCACTCCATAATGAACAAGTAGTCATGACCATATCAAATGAGAGGGTGTCCCTCACAGTAAGGAACCGTATCATTTCTTTCAGGGAAGTCTGGATGCAATTAGTTCTGATGTCAGTATTCTGCTGTTCTCTCATATATTCATCAGGCCTCCAACCCACTGCATAAAAAGTCTACTTCACATTTTGCTCACAAAGACCCACCCCTCAAGTGTAATGTCATTTTTTAAAAAAAAAATCTGATTTTTAAAAAAGGGGGAAATAAAATCCTTTCCAGAAATTGTCTCTGCCCTTGATGAGACTTTAGATTTATGGGTAGGGTTAACTGCCACAATCCAGCCTTGTCATAATTAGCATTTGATTTAAGGAGGGTGGGGGGAACCTTTCATTTGAAATAGCACATTACATTATTATTATGCACAAAGCAATGTCTTGCTAATTATAGCTCCTGACATTATACCCCACAAAAATGCAGAAGCAGATGTGTACAGCACTTCCCATTGCCACACTTCAAAATGCTGAAAGAAGAATGTTAGGAAGGCTTCAAATAAATGTTCAAACACAGATACATAAATAATTCCTTAAGAATCTCTCTATTGTGCTGCTACAGTGTTTAGCCCTAATGGCGTTTGTGTCAAGACTACAGATGATAAACAAGTTTGCTACTATATCACACGGAGATTCACCCTGGATGATGAGTATGTAAGAATAAAGTCTGTGGGAGAAAAGGAATAATAATGCACACGTCCACCTGAAATGTTATACAATGCTTTTATCACTCCACCTGGTTTCAAAGATTAAACGTTCATATGTTAATGAAGTCAGCATAGCCAATAGATAGCATTCAATATGTTGAATCTCAATCAAATCCAATGCTCATAAACAGGAATGCCATTTTTTTCTAGAATCACCCCTACTTCCCCCACTGTGATACTTCTGTTCACATGATTATTTGCTCTTTGCCTCTCAAGTACCTCCTGTTGCTGGTGGGAATTTTTGTAAACAGTAATGTGAGGAGAAGAGATTTTTATTGGGTTCACTGATGAGGAATCAAATACAGGACAGCAGAGGTCTGTCCTCACAGAAAACGGCAGCTATCAGTATCAACAATATCCAGACAGACGCGGGCATCTGTTCTGCTAAGCCTTTGATTGCTTGTAAATTGTCATTACTACAGTAAATGCCTGTGACTGAAGCCTGTGGATATCTTTAGTGCTACAGTTGTCAGCTCTACTTAAAATAATACTGACTTACAGCAACATGGTTCAGAGATCTTAAATGAGGAAATCAGTCCTGTGTGGAAAATAAGGTGCAATGGCATATAGCCTCTTCTGGCGATTCTTGATGGTAGGCATGGACTGAATTGGGAGTATTTGTACAATTTCAGGATAATTACGGGGTGAAGCAATTGGCTTCCCTTCACCTCCCAGGGTGGAATGACACTACAGTGGATCCTTTGTATCTCAATTGGTTTTTTTTTAAAAAAAAAAAACTGATAGGAAAAAGGAGGAAATGAAAGTAATACAACAGACCAGTGGTTCTCAACCTTGGATCCCTAAATGTTCTAAAACTCCCAGAAGCTTTCACCACTATCTATACTGGCTAGAATTTCTGAGAGTTGAAGACCCAAGGTTGGGAACCACTGTGACAGACTTAGTTGCTGGTGATTGGCAGCTGTACCACTATTAAGCTCAAGATCTCTTCCAGAAACTCCAAATGCCAAAGTGCTATAGAAAGCCCAGGCTGACATCATTGTATGCACTATATATATCCCCTTACAGGTACTTTGGCAGCCATCTTGTATGGCTGTAGAGGTGTGGGGCTATTTAACTAGCTTGTTTGCATTCTGGAATATTCCTTTTCTTTGTCCTCTCACACAGATTAGTTTACAAAATGTTAAATATATCTACACTATCAGACACTTATAGTCTACTGCATCCCTCTACCACTCTATTCATAGCTGTTCTGTTTCTCTCCCATTCCCTGAAGTATCATTAATGGAGATCCAGAAATGTACAGAAAATTTCACAGACCCATGGACAAAGAGGGTCAGAATCTATTCTAAAAGGCAGGTCAGCCCTGATCAATATGCCCTTCATTCTGGTAGAGAGAGTTTCCGTAGCCTTCTGCACCACCCTACTGGATATCATGTGACATTCAGATAAGTTTATGGTATACATACTTTGTCTCCAAATTTGCCCAAACACTCATGAGCTAAATACTGTATGTTTGTTTACTGGAGAGAGAAAGAGAGAGTAATGAAGTGTACATAGGGAAGGACGTTGGTTATTCCCTGTTTGCTGTTTCATCAGAGCCATCACATAAAGAATAGCCCCAACATGTGAGCAAATATTATTGATGGTCACTGTGAACACCAAAACTCACTATGTGATGGTCCTAGCTCCTCTTGCAAGTTATACTAAATGATATGGCTGAGGGGCCAGGAGAGAAGATTGCTGACATGGGGAGTTTAAATGCATGAAAAAGCTAATGTATACATTATTTGTTATGTGTATTGCTGAACGCAGAGACACTTCTGAAGGATCTTTGTTTTTGATGCTTAACGATTATATATCTTTGTAACCTTTGATAAAAGAGTTGAAATCAATAAAATTTCTTTTTTTGAAAAAGGTTAGCTCCATAAATAATTCCATCTAAAATTTTGGCTGAATACCTGTTGCTTAGCATAGTAAGTTGCAACAAGAGAATGCTTGTAGAATCAGTGGGGTTTTGATGAATCAACTCCTCTGTAAGTTCTGTTGATTCAGTGGGCCTACTGTAGATATGACTTACCACGCTGAACAACAGGATTTCCACCACTGAAAAACAGGCAAATATAAAATAATCGTATCTATTGAATTGGCTTTAAGTCTTTAAGGTCTTTAAGTCTTTAAAATGTTTTTGTTTCTATTGTTGTTACCAAAACAGACTGACACAGTTGCCACTCTGTAAATTTTGTGTCATTGTGGCTTAGTGCCCCTATCCATTCTTATGTCACACCCCCATCTGAGAAAAATCTGGATAGGCTGTACCTTAAGATCACTGTGAAATCACTTTGCTGTCTTTCAAATCAAACATTTCACTATATATCCTACACATTTGTTAATCACAAAACACGTGGTCTTTTCTGTAATGATACCATTCTTATGGATTTGCCTTCAGGTGGGAGGGGGGCACCCGGCAAATCAAGTTAACAGATATTTAAGGAAAGCCGGAGTACTGATGTGCTTCTTGATAGATATCTTTCCTTGTTACTAGGTTAATTAAAAGTTACTTGCAATTAATTATTTTTTCCAGTGCCAATGCATCAACTCCATTGCGTTGTGATTGTAACTTCACAGAGGATAACCTTGCCAGTTTTGCAATTTAGTGGTGACATTTAGTTACTCATATAGTTATGTGGGGTAGCTTCATATCATGGTGGTAGAAGAAGAATGGCATTTGGTTGAAATGTTGGCTTTTGTCTCTTCAGGGTATTGTGGGTATTGAGACAGCAAGGAGGGGAGTACCTTTCATATCACAAGTCAGTAGCTTGTAGCTTCAGATTGATTCAAAATAATTTTGAATCTCAGCTGAAACAAATCTGACATAGGGGCTATATGAAGGTAGTCTGAAGGAGGTTTCTAGGAGGGACTAAATCTCGGTGGTAGAGCACATGCTTCCCTCATGAAGGTGCCAGTTTCAAGTCCTGTCACTTCTATGTAGGAAAGAATATTGCCCACAATTTTGAAAAAGTCCTGTCAGCCTAAGGTGACTACACTGGGCTAAGTGGACCAAAGGGCTTATGCAGTGTAAGATAGCTCTCTCTATGGACTCTTCTTGCTGCATGTTTGTCATGTTTTAATGCCATTTTAATTGATTTATAGTATTTAACTTTTCATACTGTTATCCTTTTTATCTTGCCGTCAGTAACCTGCAAGGAATAGGGGCTTTAAATGTGAGTTATCAATTATAGTAAAGAAAGACTGGGTTATAAAGCATCTTGGACACTGTGCAGCCCTGCAGAAACAGAACAAACACTCCAGCAGCAAAGAAATTGTCCTTCACAGCAGTGGACTTTTTCTTTTCTAGTCGGTTTCATAGTTCAGAATAGTCTCGCTCTTTTTTCTCTCCTATAGTGATAAGACAACCTCTCCTCTACAGTGAGCGGCTAAGTGGTTTTAGCTGTCAGCTCAAGAAACTCTGGGTCACACAAGAGTAAAAATGCTTGCAAAGAAGAAGAAAAATACTCTAGCTTAATAGATCCAGAGATTCAGCCCCAGGGCAAACCTCCATGGTAATTTTATAAATCATTTCCACAACAGCATAATTGTAGAGGGATCTGTGCCAGAGATGCTTGTCATGGCCTACTTTTCCATACTTTCCTCTCTCAGGCCTAGGGCATGCAGCTATCGACTTCATCTAATTTAGACTTTGTAATGAATCATGCCACTCTTTATGAAATTTTCGATCCACAAAATAACACAGCAGGATTAGAATCGAGGCATAACGAAACTTTGCTGTAATTCACTTGCCAATCTACTTATTGCCTAGCTGTACATACTAACACATTTCCTACAATTTTAGTACAATGAGTATCCTAATATCATTTGTGCTCTCAAGGGGTGATGGTGTCTGAAATGGTCATTTTACATTCCCTTTGAGTTTTTCTATCATATAGCAGCGGCGTAGTGTGGGTTGCTAGCACCTGGGGCAAGGCAAGTATTGCACGCCCTTGAGGTCACCTTGGGAAGCAGCAGGGGAGGGGGCTTGGTGCCCACCAAGTTGCCTCCCCACACCACCCCTCCATGTGGCCTGCCCATCTGCTTTGTTACACCATACACCATGGAGCGAGCAAGGCAGTCACAGCCAAAAAGAGGGGAGGAGAGGCTCATTTGTTTTCTCACCCACTGGATGGCTCTGAAATGTTGCACCCTTAAGAATTTTGTGCCCAGCGCAACCGCCCCTGTGGCCCTACCCATGCTATGCCACTGTATATTAGATTAGGCAGAAGACTAGTTAAATGCCTTGTTACATTTGGAATACTGAGAATGTTGATTTGGCCTGAAAATAGCCCTAACAAATATGACCATTGCTGTACTTGTTAGTACCACATGTTTAGAAAACTCAGCCACACTCATATTATGACAAACTGTACATGTTAAGGGCAGTCATGCAAGCAGGTCTCTCAGTTTGCCAGCTGCCTGTTGTGCGACCAGGAATGTGTGATCATGTACACAATAAACTGCACAACTAGAGGAACACCAGATATGTGATGACCAACCACAAATTGCCTCCAACCACTAGAACAACTGTACATAAACAAACAGGCTTCTGGCCTCAATGGTTTGGTCAATGATATTATCTAGATCATAGAAGTCAATCTAGAGCCTCGTTGAACTGCAGTACTTCAGTCAAGATTCTGCTCATGACCTGAGTTCTGTATTGATGGGCTCATGTAGCTGGCTCAAGGTTAGTTCTGAGGTCAGTAAATTGATGGTTGTTGTGGGTTTTTCGGGCTCTTTGGCCGTCTTCTGAAGGTTGTTCTTCCCAATGTTTCACCAGTCTCTGTGGCTGGCATCTTCAGAGGACAGCACTCTGTGCTCTGGTGTAGTTGGCTTGGGAGTGCAGTATTTATGGCTGTGAGATAGGCTTTTGTCTTTTTCTGTAGATGGGTGATTAGTGTGTCTTGTTGAGTACTCAATTTATTGAGTACTCAGCTCACTGCAGAGGTAATGTGTAGCCTGCATAATTAAACTATAAACCACTCAGAAAGTGAATTAAGCACTATGGGGCAGTATATAAGCAGCACAGAGTGTTTGCTTTGCTTTGAATGTATAACTTAGTTTGATCACCTTCGCAGTCCCAAACCCATTTACTATTAAACAGGATTTTTTTCCTGCACAGTAAGTCATATCCTACAGACAGACAGACAGATAGACAATTAATATATGTATGGCAGGTGTGGAAGGATTTGAGTAGCCTTTCCTACAGATGATTTTAAAAAGCTAACAGATTTATTTGGCACATTAATAAAATGGTACAAAACACAATATTAGAATAAAACTGTAACAATAAGCTTTGCAGGAGAGGAGTGAAGGAGAGAGTGAAGTATGAGTCCATTTTCAAATACAATGCATACTGAAAACCAGCAGTAGGACTGCAAAAGGAATTATCCCATTACCCTGGAATAAGACACGAGACAACTGTTATGGAATATACATGGGCTGCACTTTATTGAATATTCATGTTTATCCCCAAAGGGGGAAAAAGTGGGGCATTTTGCAGAGGGGTCTCAACAGATCCCTACCAAACTATAGGCAAGTCCTGAGCCCCAAGATCTCGCAGTCGTGAAGACAAGAACTCTGCTGGCCCAAATGTGACCATACCCAGACCTCAAGGCCCCTCCTTGTTCTACCATGCATTTTGATAGGTTTCTGTCACCAAAGGGAGCTACCACTGCTGTTGGTGAATTCCAGCGGCAGAGGTGATGGCAGCAAAATTGTCAATGGATGCTGGAAAAATACAATCTGGCATGCTTCTTTTTCAACACTAGGTGTCTGTGGAAAGTAAGCTCTGTATCTGCCACCAAGCTTTGAGGGGCTTCCTCACTCACACCTTACAGTTTTTAAGACTTCCTTCCTTACTCTTCCTTTTCCTCCCTCTTCTGTTTTCTGTTCTCCAAAGACAAATGTGTGGAGATATAGCTCCATACTATATATGCAAAATAACAAAGCCATGTATTTTATAAGTCAATATTTTTTGTTTCTTTTAACCAAGCAGCATCCAGACTGATCTTTTTTTCTTCTTCCTCTTCCAAGGGAAAGGAATGAGACTGAACAGATTTTTCCATACTTTTCTCTGGACTAAAAGGAAATAACTAAATTCCAGTCCTTTTAACAACAGTAAGACACTGTGAGCCCCACTGGCCTCAGCAGGGTGGCTTGACTACATTTTTCCATCTTGAGTTCCCTGAACTCTGGACACAAAGGTTGTAACAGAACAGTTAATGGGGGAAAGGTTAGCATTCGACAACTTCACTTATTTCTTCACAGTTCTCTTCACTGGGGTTGACTCACAAACTGCCGTCTCATGTCCCTCAGTTCACTTCAGAGAGAGATAGAGATTTTTCTCTAGCAACCTCAATTCTATTCACTGGAGTTGGGGTGGCTGGTGTAGCTGAGGCTCCTAGTCAACAATGAGGGGCAGTATGACTGGGAGTCTATTGTGGGTGGTCCTTGACTAGTTGATGCCCTTGCCTCCACCCAGTGCTGGCATTCTGGCTCCCTCTTTCTCTGCCAGCATCAGAGCTAAGTGGTGGAGATGCTCATGTTTCTCCCCCTCTCCTTATTGGACCCTAAGCTGGACAAGGATCTCTCATGAAGGGTCCCCTTTATTAATTTTGTCCCACTCCCTCATGTGACTCTTCTGCCCAGTAAGCTCCCAAGAAACTCTCTGAGGCACCTCCCCAGTCCTCTTCTTCCAATGCTTCTCCTTCTGCTCTTTCAGGGCCAGTAATGGGCCTTCAGCTCTGTTCAGTTTGGCACAAATGCTCTTTGCAGGTCCTTCTTGATGATGGGTCTGCCTTTCCATGTGGCAAAGGCTCTTTTATATCTCCCATCCCCTTTCATCTAGGAGTTTTGTCACATCAGACAATCTGATGCCTGAACATCTCCTTAAGAGCCCTACAGAGCTTTATAGACCTCTAGGGAAAACTCAGAAGCCTGTGTTTGTAACAGTTGGCATTTATTTAAGAAAAAAACAGTTAATTCCATAATGAAATCAGACAGTCATTTCAAACTTCATGAATATAAGGATATAAGTCTTTACGGTGTTGAAATGGTTCCAGGCAACATCAGCTTGTCGAGTTCTACACATTTTATTCATCTACATTGCTTTTATTTTCCATGAGCACAAAAAAATCCTAAATATTCTAAAGCAGGCTTGTCCAACCTGCGGCCCCAGGGCTGCATGCGGCCCAGGTCAGCTCGTAATGTGGCCCAGTGCAATTTTTTTTATTTTTAAAGAAATTCCAAAGTTTCAAGTTACACTGTAGGCGCTTGCGGCCGGAATGTGGCCGGGGCATGTCACACCAGTAGAGGGGGAGAGAGGGAAGGGAGGAAGGAGTGGGAGGGGGCAGGGGGGGCTGCGTAACTAGATTGCACCATCCCTGTCAATAGGCGGACCCCCTCCCGGCCCCATAAAGCCACCGGAGTCAAAGCTGGCAGCCTCTGCTGTCTAAGATCACAGCTGCCGGTAAGCGCGCTTGGAGCAGGGCTGCGGAGGAAGGCTAGGGCTGCCCCCCATGCAGCCCAAACCAAATGTATGTGCGGCCCAAACCAAATTTTCATCTTCTAATGTGGCCCAGGGAAAGTGAAAGGTTGGACTCCCCTGTTCTAAAGGCTTATTGCTGTGGAAAACTGTAGGCACAAATACCTAAAAAATATGAAAACTAAACTTAAGTTGCAGGCAAATACTTAAGTCAGAATTCAGTCCAAAATACGTTAGTATAAAAAGTACAATAAAATTCCAAAAAGAATGTTTAAATTACATTCTAAACATACAAGAGCTTATAACTTAAAAAGGCACAGTTAAAAAGCTGGGAATATATACTGTATATTAAAATATTAAAGTTCTTCAAAGTAAGAATATATTTCAGAAAATGACTTTCTTAGCTGCTGGGTAAATTAAGAACACACACAGAAAATAATTCTAAATGTTCACCCAGCCAAACCAGTTTGAATCTATTGTGGGAAATCCATGTGGTCCTAGTCTGCTGCCACTGTTGCTGCTACATGATTGTTGTTGGTATCCAGTGTATTGTATTGCCTTGCAATATGATGCTCCTTCCCTGATTATCTTTCCTGGCCATTGTTTATACCTTTATCTCCCCTTCATCCACTATCAACAATCCTTTTTGCTGGGTCTGGAGGTACAGGGGACTGATGCACCTATAGAAATTTTATAATACGAATTTCTATTGTTCCTGTACATCCTGTAACTACAAGGGTTTGCAACTCAGAATCTGGCAAATTGGCATTACAATGCTAAACATTATTGTTGTGACTAAGATTCTCAAAGCATGGAAGAATAAAGGCTTGTGAAATAAAGGATTTGGTACACTGAAATACTGTAAAACCAGAGTATAGTAGCTACAAAAAGTGCTAGTTATAAGACCTGCAAATGCCACCTATCTGTCAGGTTAACATTTTGCAACATTTTACTTATTTCAATTCACTAGGGCGTGTGGCTAGCTTTTTCCATGGAATTCAAACTACATTGGTGAGATAAACTGGGCTTCATACTGCCTCAGGAAAGGGTCCTGTGAGCCTCGTCCTATCTTCATATAAATGCCCTGAGCACTAAGCTTTGTATCTCTGTATTCCATGACTGACTGCTTTTAGCAAAAGGACAAAGTGGGAATACTTTTCTCTGTCTTACCCACTTAGTCTAAAAACCCATTGTGTTTCACTCCTCATGCTCAGCTCAGAGTGAGGCATGTTTTCTCCCTTTTTGGTTTTCCTCTGAGCAAGCCAGCTGCCTTGTAGAGCAGCAGGGTTTATTTTTCCTGGCTCAGATACAAACCTCGAGTTATTAATATGGGAGAGAGTTCTGCTAGCTGACAATTTAAGATAAAGCAAATTGGAAGTGACATAAAAGAGCGTGTGGGTGTTAATGTGCGTCAGGAAGGTCCTTTTTCTGACATCCTGAAAGGTCTTGCCTGTATGGCCGACACTTACAACCTTTATTAGTGACCCTGTGTTATTAAAGACTAGGCACTCCCATTGATTTGTAAAAGTGACAGGTGCAGCATGAGATTGTAAATTAGCAACAGGAAGCCAACTCTCTACGGATTTTCAAGTATGAGTCTTCCCATGTTTCCCAACTCCCTCCCAGTGATTTGTGAACATCTCTTTGCCAAGCCGCTTGTGCAAAAGCTCTTAAACATTTAACTCATGTAAATCTGCCACACTTCTGTGAACACAACCGACTCTCCAGTTCTCCTGAAAACCAGGCTTTTGGGTGGGAGAGCAATTGCTTTCTCAAATACTTTGCTCTGTTCCACATCAGGTGAACAGACAAATCCGCATTCAAGCCAGAAATGGTGGGTTTTATTTAGAATATTTTAAATCTTGCGTATAGGAAAAAATGTTTGCACTTGTGAAGATTAAAGGTCTAGCTTTGTTGCCAGACAAAATTCTCTTTTTGCAGTGTACGTATAGAGCAAATGGAAGCTGTACAAGTTTCTATATATTCTTGGCACTGATACCAGTGAGTGTAAATAAAATGTTAGCACAGTAAATGAGCAACACTGCTTGGATCACTTATTCTTCATTCCGTCTGTAACACTGGTTTGCTACATTGAAGGATGGTAATCATTCATGGCTGAATCCAAGGTGAATTTGCCTTGGGTGAGCTGGGGTATGTGACTCATCAATTTGACTTGCAATCTTTTCTGAATACAAAATAATCCTGGTTGATGCACTGTGGTGGTTGGCGGGGGAGGGGAGGGGACTAGGATAGAGGAAGGCAAGAAATGTAGCCTGAATTGTTGAAAGATTTTCTTCAACGTTGACACTAGTTGGGTGGATGGGATTTGAGCACCAGGCATGAAAATGCCTTTGGCTGGGCCTGTATCCATATTACCTTCTCCTTTTCTTCATCATCTCATTGTTTTTTAAACGAGGGAGTTGATGTAACTTAATACACAGTGTGGTGAAAAATCCATCTTCCTTCATGCAAATGCCATCTAAGGACTTTCCTGTTAGCTTCAGTAGCACATGAAGCAAATCATTTACTAGCTGAATTGTCAGTGGTTTCTAAGCCAGAGTTTCAGCAGCCTGGATACTGACTTATTATTACAAAGTTATACTTTGATGTCAAAGTTGAAGTCATATTATGTATAGGACAGAGGGGCTGCTTTTCAAACAAATAAACCCCAACAATTCTGTGTGTCACATAAACTGGTACATAGCACTATTTTGTGTGGGGGCGTTTGTGTGCTTGTGCAATTTATACTAATGGTTCCTAATGTTTGCATATGGCCACTCATATGTTCCAACCTCCACCCCAAAATAAAATCTGTAAATGTTATCTTATTACAGTTCATATGTAATCCAAAACACAGCTAAGTAACCAACATGGAGTCCCTGAGGATCTATGGTATTTTTTTAACATAGCGTATACATAAGACTTGCATGTACATAAATATTTTAAGGCCACATATTATTTAAATTATGCAATTGTTGCTTGAAAAAGAAATTCCACAACAAATGTAAAGGTGGAAAAGTGATAATCCTATATGACTCTGACTGTATCTTTTATTCTAAATCATTTACGGTATGTGTGAACTGTTGTTCCCATTTTTGTGAGAGAAAGTGCTTTCCTGAGAACTTGTGAGGTAGATAGTCAACATTACACCAAAAATGAAAAGTCTAGTTTTAGTTGCTAAGCCAAGTCCCTGCTCCTCCCTCCCTCCCTCCCTTCTTTCCTTCCTTCCTTCTTCCTAGTTTTCCTTTTCGAACTGACTCGCAAACATTATTTTCTTCAGTCTTCACTCCAATGAGAAACCTCAGACAAGTGGCTCCACTCAACACTGTGAGAGTCTTACATCATCCTGATTTCTACAAAAAGATCACAGTGTTGCCATTCTTTTCTTTGGCCTTCATAGAACACATAACTTCCCCTTTAAAGCAATTGTGTTTGATCTCCAAGACCTCAGTTGAGTCTATACAGTTTCTTTTTGTTGTCTTCAAATATGTTTCTAAAGTCTCAAACACTCTCCACACAACCAAGCTGAGTTTTACTTTACCGTCATAATGTTCATTAATGTTTGCCTCTTATGTGCTTTACTTAAATAAGCAATCCATAAGCATATCCTTGTATTGTGGGAATTTTACTTATTCAGGGAAAGAAAAACATCATTGGAAGAAAAAGGAATATATTTCAAGGTACTATGGCTCTATCACTAATACATTCACACTGGAGCCCATAGCTAATCAGAGATTCCAGTCTCTGATGAGCATCTCCAATGATTCATACATTTAATTTTGTTCTATATTTCACAAGCATTAAAATGAATTGTTTTAACCCCATTATCCATGCACTTGTTCTCAAGCTACTCAACTCGTCTGCACCCCACCCTTCACCCCCTTTTAAAAGTCCAAAATTGACTGTTTCTATGGAAACTGGCACAGATGTAACATCTGCTGTTCACAAGAAAGGGGAAGAAGAGGGAAATGGATCAAAAAGTGTCACTTTCATTATGCAAAATTACATAGCTCTGTATGAATCACATGCTGTGAAAAGGGCCCTTTGTGAACACGAAAGTTAGAAAGGTCACTCTCGCATAGGAGAAAATATTTCTTAAGTTTATAAATGAAGCTTCTTGAAAGCCTTGCATGGAAAAAGAGGTTTTTAACTTCGGAGATTTCCCTAAATCTATCAAGAGTGAGTCTTTCCTTTTGTTTATTCTCCATGTCTGCTAAGTTATTCCTTTTAAAAAGTCAAGGATATCCTTCACGAAAATTATTTTATTTTCCTTTCCATTTCTAACTGAAAGTTGAAAGTAACCCTGTCCACCAAATACTTTTTCTTGGATGCAATTCTTGTGCATGGCTTCTGTAGGAGCTGCAGAATGAAAAGAGTGGATGTGGATTTTGCTAGTAAAGTTAATATTGTGTAAGAGTGACACAACCTCCACCGCCAGCATTCCAAGGGCACTCCACTTTCCACATGAAGCTGGAAGCTTGAAGTGGAAGGTGGAAAGAGACAGGAATCAATATATTACTTAGTTGCCAACTGCTGGTTCCATTTTATAAAAATGCCATTATGTGATATTTTCTTGTTTGATCCTAATTCACAAGAATACGTTGAGACGTAAGTTAATTAGGCCTATTAAGTTTCCATTGTATTTTTACACCTCTCTTTTATGTCTCTTTGCATTCTTTGCTTTGTTACCAGTCCAGAAACTGTCTCTTACAGTGAACTGAGTAGGAGCTTGCTCCATCTATATAGTAAATCACAAAGAAAATACACAGCAACATAGTCAGAAGGTTGGCCACCTCCTTGTTCTTACCGCTTGCTTGGGTTCTGTTGGGACTTTCAGATGAATGCTGAGAAATCAATACCGACACTTGTCAGTTGCTAGGTACAGTATCCGTAAGAAAGACAGTTTTGATTTGGAAGATTTATTGTACATTTACAAGATATTTCTGTAAGTTTTCTTGTAGACTTTTAACAAAAGAAGTCTATGACTTCTGAAAACCTTTCTCCATCTTATAAAGTGATGTCCAAACTTACTGTGTGGGTAACAAAATAATGTGCAATGTTGCTCTTGACAACCTCCTTTTATTTCTCAATTCTCTTTCCTGTTTCACCTACAAATATTTATAGCCACAACGTTAACAAATATACTTCACATAATCTTTCTGTTGAAAAACACAAAGACCTTCATAGGCTTTGATTAAGCTTCCAGGAAAACAGGAAAATAGAGATGCTTCTAGGACACAGTGGCACAGCAAAAATTCAGAATGTTTATAAAATATTATTGGAGGCAAAGGATCAACTCTAATACCATATTCACACCATGCTTTAAACATTATGCGAATAGGATGTGGAAGAAAAGATAAGTACAGGAGTTTGGAAACATATATGGGATATAATAATACTGACATCTACGTCTGTAAGGATAAAGGACAGTTTGTATAATTTAGTTTGGACAGGGTATTTAACTCCAGTGAATTTAAATCAAAATCAGTTACTCCAAGTTCTTTTGGAGAGGGTATCAGAAAATAGGTACTTATTTTCATATGTGGTGGGAATGTGAGAATATATTGAAATTTTGGCAATTAGTTTTGAAGAAGATAAATGAAAGAACTAAATTAAATTTAGAGGTATGCCCTAAAATACCACTTTTATCAATATTTGCTAGGGAGCAATATAATTGAACAACTAAAGAATTAATTTCCAATTTATTCACAGTGGCAAGATCAATTATAGCTGAAAAATGAAGTATGAACTCAAGTTAAATAAATGGTATAGAGAGGTTTGTGATATCGCTATTAATGATAAATTAACATGTAATATTAAATAAAGGAGTTTATAAGCAAGGAAATTTTATAGATATATGGGGAGAATTTATTAATTTTGTTTTCTAAAGAGAAATTGATGTGTATCTTTGCAAGAGTCAATGAAATTTTGGAAGGGGAATAGGGTTCCAAAGAAGAAGGTTAAAAATGTTTATATCTCCACAAAGCAATAATGACTTGGAGTGACTTTTAGTGGAAGTGAAAGTACCAAAGCAGGACTGCAGTTGAATGTTAAGAAGACAAAAATTATGACTTACAGAAGAACTATGCAACTTTAATGTAGACAATGAAGAAATCAGAATAGTTAGTTTTGTATACCTTAATTCAATCATCAATCGAACTGGAAGCTGCAGCCAAAAAATGAGAAGAAGACTGAGACTTGGAAGGGCAGCAATTAAGAAAGTAGAAAAGATCATCAAGTGTAAGGATGTGGCACTGGAGATGAAGATCATCCACACTCTTGTACTTCCAGTCACCATGATGGGTGTGAGAGCTGGACAATAAAGAAAGCTGATGGGGGATGGGTGGGAATGATTCATCTGAAATATGGGGGAGGGCTTTGTGGATACTCTGGGCTGCCAGAAAGATTAACAAGTTGGTTCTAGAGAAAATCAAGCCTGAAATACCTCTAGAGGCAAAAATAATAAAATTGAGGCTGCCCTGTTTTGGACACATCATGAGAAGGCAGGGTTCTCTGGAAAAAAACAATAATGCTGGAAAATCTTGAAGGCAGCAAATATGAGATGGATTGACTCCCTAACGCAGTGGTGTCGAACTGTGGCCCTCCAGATGTTCTTGGACTTCAACTCCCAGAAGCCTTCACCACCACCTCTGCTGGCCAGGATTTCTGGGAGTTGAAGGCCAAGAACATCTGGAGGGCCACAGTTCGACACCACTGCGGCCTAACGGAAGCCACAGGCTTAAATTTACAAGAGCTGAGCATGGCTCTTGAGGACAGGGCATTTTAGAAATCTCTCATTCCTAGAGTTGCCATAAATTAGAGGCAACTTGATGGAATGGCATAACAACATTCTTTTATGAAGAAAGATGTTCCAGATACTCACAGGTATTGCCTTCTATACATGTATAGTGAGGGGGACCCTTCCTGTATTATGGATATCCCTCACCCCAGACCCTTTCCTGTTCCTCTGTTGTTATTTTCACTCATTTCCTAAGTTCTGGAGTGTGGTGCATAAGGCAACGGTCTGCAAGAGGTCTTCTTGTGAGGAAGAAAACTACTCCACAACTACCACGATGGATTTCCTCTTCATGGCTGGATGTAAGAGAGGTGGAAAATGTCTTCCTTGAGAATGGTATGCATGAAACGTAATGAAAAGAAACACAGTGGCATAAAACATGGGCGTGTAAAGCATTAATATTCATTTTAGCTGGTCTCATGAAGTGTGCATGGAGACTAGTGATTATCCTTGAAGATATTAAAGCACATCTCCCTACTTAAAAAAAATGAAAGTGAAAGCTTATGACTAAACTGTCATTGCCTGGCTATGGAGTAATGCAAAACAAGCACAGCAGAGTCAAACACTGGTATTTACTATGTTAATATTAAATAAACGTAAATAAATATTTCAGTTTCTTTTATTGTCTTATGGCTCCTTTCACACGGCACAGCTAAAATGTAGAACTCTCCTACAGGAAGTAACATATGTTTCTTCCAAATCCATTTTCCTCTCTCTTATTCCTGTCAGTCAGTGTTATTCCTACCATTTTTCTGATAAGCCGTTAGATCTCTTACTTCTAAAGCAAAAGGCATCTCATGGCCACTGTTTCAATTAAAGTTCAGAAGACAGATTTATGGTAACTGATTCAGTATTCTTCTTCACTTTGTACCAGGGAGCAGCCAAGTGAGAAATGTATGACTTGAAATTTGATATGGAAGTCAGGAAAATAGGGAGCAGTTAAAAAGAAGATAATGTTGTTGCTGCCAAGGTTTGGATCCAGTAATTAATCATTATACAGCCACTTTTACATGGCATGTCTAGTTCCATGTGAATACATATTAAACAGATGAGACGTTGATTGCTGGGAGCTGGTTGTATCTCTCTGCTGCATTCTAATATTTTTAATTATAATTGTTGCATTCTATTAAAATGGACAAACAGGACATTTCTAGTAATAACGACAACAATGACAACAATAATAATGGAGAACACAACATAAAGGCTCAATATAAGAAACAACAATTTGAAAATAAATTAAACAGAAGGAAAAATCTACATGGACAACGTCTGAGAAATATTGATGTAAACCATCATCATAATTCAACATGGGCATGCCTAAAACTGGGGATCCTTAAAAAAGAAACTTAAGGCTTGATTTTTGCTGCACAAGAACAAACACTCGAAACCAATGTGATGAAAGCTAAGGTCCAAGGAATTAGTGCAAGAGCAAATGTTGATTCTGCCAAGAATTATATGTGAATATCCAAAGATTACACAAACAGATTACAAAGTTAGACGTGATAGAGTGGCAAAATTATGCAAAAAGATATATAAAAAACCCTGGGAACATCAGGTAGGTTTCGGAAAATGAGGAAGTCAAGATCTTGTGGGATTTCTGGATCCAAACAGACAGACACATTGAGCATAACACAGCAGACATAGTAGTAACAGAACGAAGAAATGTCCAGGGCAGGCCAGAGTTGAAAATAAAGAATTGGAAAAACTAACGAAGTACAGAGACCTGGCAATCGAAACATCTCACCTCTGGAAGAAACACACTTCAGTGGTCCCCCATAGTCATTGGGACTTTGGGAACAATATCAAAAAATTTCACACCATACTATAAGCAGTTACAGATCTCAGAAATAACACCATCAGAGCTACAAAAAAAATGGCAATATTAGGAATAGCATACATACTGTGCCGATATTTAACAGATACGGTTTGGTTTGAAACCTTTATCTGTTATATTATACCAGTCAATGTTTTCATAATTCATAAACACTGTGCCTGGTGTTTTTGAATAACAATGAAAATAATTATACACCATCATATTGATTGCAACTTATGGCCACCTTTTCCAGGGTTTCCTAGGCATGGAGTACTTAAGATAGTTTACCACTCCCTTCTTCTGGGGATGGTCTGGGACTGGGCAGCTTGCTACACAGGCTGGTTCCTCTCCCAAGAGACGCACGGGAATCCAACTCCTTACTTCTGGTTCTGCAGCCAGGTAACCAGGTCACTGAGCTACCTGGCCAGCTAAATCTCATCAAATAACATAATACTAGAACTGCATTATGTTACTTGTTTGTCTTTGGCAACCCTTTGTGGAACCTTGCTGAACACCACTTGAGTTTGTTGCATGAAGAAATATTTTCCAGACTTTTCTGGTTTATCCAAACCATCTAAGAATCTTGTACCCTATACTAGGGTTGTATTTCAGTTACATTTGGGAATATAGAATGTTTGCATTAGCTAGACTAGAGAAGACTAAGAGTGCTAGACCAAATTGGGGTTTAATATTAATTTGATTCGTATCATCTCAGCATACTTTAATTACATTTCATTCACATTGTCTCAGCATACTTTAATTGCCCTTTGGCATTTTATTAACATATTTCCTTAGTCTTGGTCAGAAGGTGCTGAAGGGGGCTCCAGGAGAACTTTTGGCCATCTTTGCACACATCTGATTGTATTTTGAGGTTTTAAATTAATTGTGTCTTTGTAAAGACCTTGGAACCCAATTTTGTGGGGAAAGGGTAATATAAAAATGTTAAAATAAAATACATCAGTCTCAGCTGGGAAATGGACCATATCGACACTTGCTTCCTACAGGCCAAGCTTCAAGTTAGTATTGAGTTTTCTTGAAGAGCCCCGCTTTGGGTTCCTCTACAGATCAAGTAAGATGTGACATGGGGTATCTGTGTTCTAATCTAAAAATGTTGTATTGGTTTTTACATCAAAGCAGCTGCAAGGAACTATGGTATTACTCAAATATTGTTTTGATGGAGAAAGCAATATTGACCTCTCTCCTTTCTGCACGATTCCCCCAGTCTTAATGTTCTCCATAACATTTCAATAGGAAACTACAGAGCATAAAAATATAGACACAGTACAGGAACCCATTGCTACAAGCATGGTGAGGGGTTACTGTGACAGACCAGGGCACTGGAGACCTGAGCTCAGATCTCCACTTGACCATGGAAGATCACAGGGGAGGGGTGGAACCAGTAAAAACACTCCTTAGATATCTCACTTACCTTGAAAGCCCTATCAAAGTTGTAATAAGTCAATTCAAACTTGATTGTGCATACTGTCACACAGAAATCATAGATATAATCTCTCCAGATCTAATAGCAGTCAAGGTGGGAGAAATTTAAACCAATTTTTTTAAAGGGTGGGGAGTTGGCTTCTTCGCAAGAACCACTGCTCCAGTTAAATCAGATTCCCACAATTGCTTTTGTTCTAAGGATGATCAAGCCGGAAGATCCAGCCATAGATGTCATCTGATTTTCTCCGAATTCTGCTGATAAATGTCGAATAATAGATTTACCTTTCTGCTTCCACTAATTAGTTCCGCATTCCAGGCACTTGCTAGTCTGTTCCCTTGACAAAGAAAAGCTCACAAAGAATTGGCAGGTTTGGTCTGTAGTTCTAAGCTAATCTCAAGTACTCCACCACAGACACACATTTTAAAGCTGCACATCCATCTGAAAAATTCAAACAAAGTTTTGCCACACAGTCCAAAATGATTAGGCACACCCTCATCACATATATGTTAGGCTACTCTCCTGTGTTACCATACAGGGTGCAGAAGATAACTGCAATATGTCATTCATATGGGTTCCAAATTCAGTTTAGCTCCTGTGACAACAACTACAGTATTTCCTAGGAGTTTAGTTCCAGTGGTGATGTGCTACCAATAATCCTCTTGGATTATTACTGGTCCCATTTTTGAAGACTCAGTTCAATTTGTACTGCCCGATTCAGGTTTTATATTATTCAAGTCTTTGCAAATGTGCAGTTTGCTTATTGTCACACTGCTTGAAGGTTTGAGTAGCCTAAATTGACCATATGCCCGTTTATAGCACAATCCTACATCCATCAATTCCAGATTAAGTTACACAGAGCTGAGTGTGACTTACTTGCTAGCAAACAGAGACAGAATTGCAGCCCAGTGTCATGTGGAAAAAGGATACACACAGTAACAATGCTAACTGAGCAATATGTTGCTACTGGTACTATCTAACACTGCTAGACTCTGCAAAAATTAAGAATACCATAGGCTACTTCATCAGGTTTACATTCTAAAAACACATTAACTGATAGTTCAGTTTCACATTCTCTTACATACAATTATTTTCTAAAACCTCAAGTCATTTTTTACAAAGTTATAAGGGTTTTTTCCCCAAATTCTGGGAAGTCTTTATCAGAAACGAATCAAGTGATTTTCTCCATCGTCTACATTCAAATCAACATCTGTCTATTTATTTATTCAATTTTTCTCCCTTTTCTTTGCCAGAAAGGTTCCTACAACAGCACACGCAATACAGCCGCCCAGAGTGGTAGAATATACCAGATGGGCGGGATATAAATCAAACAAACAAACAAACAAACAAACAAACAAACAAACAAATAAATACAAGTTATAGAAACTAAACCAAGAGAACATAATGGGAACAAACAAGAGAATGGTGAGGAAAGTAGAAAAAAGCATATAGATGGAGGAATATACATGCTATCCATTTCATGCTGATGGTGACTGGTGGGGAAAGAGATCTGATGAACCTTCAGCTAGGTTGGTGGAATGGCCCAGCTTCCCTTCCCATCTCATTTCCTTCTCTTGAAACTTTCTGGAATGGGTAGTGGTGGTGATAGATGTGGGGAGGGGACTTCATGGTAGTAATCATTCTGCAGAGCTGGTGGAATGGTCCTGTCCTATCTCACTTCTCTGTATTGCAGCTAGGGTTGCCAGGTGTTCAGGTAATGAATATGTTTCTCCAGTTCTCTAGCTAGGGACAAAAATCTTAGGGCAAGTGGAGGAAGTTTGTTTTGTGTGAGAGAGGTACCTTGAAAGAGTGGGCACCCATTTCTACCCATTCCCAGCCAGCACCAGGGCTCCCTGGTGTTTGTACGTCTTTTGAACTTGTTTCCCTCCCAATCTCTGCCTGCCTGCCCCATGACATCCCAAGGAATCTCCCATGACACCACAAGCATCTTCCGCTTGTTGCCAGTTTTGACTCTGCTCACCTGGACAGATTAGCTGTAGCCTTTTTGGACTGATTGGTAGTGACAACTGAAGGAGCCATGTGTTTTCCCCTCATTCCAATTTCACTTTCTCCTACATTTAAAAAAATCTTATCATCTCTCAATGAATTTATAAAGTAATTTATGGATTTTGGAAAGTTCTTATTTTTTTAAAAAAAACGTGTATCAGATGAAACTCATATGCACATTTCCCTTGATGACTCGTTTAAAAGCCAGGGGAAAAGAGTATAAATGAGAATCAGTTGAAGGAAAGTGCACAACACCCACATACAGACAGATCCAAAATGTCCTTTTGATGTCTCATAAGAGCCATTTCTTTCTAACTTAACATACGTATGTAACTAAGTCTTCCTTCTCTAAATAACATCAAAGATTTGCAGATGTCTTACGATCTGCAGCACAGAGCGCCTCTGTTTTGTACCATTGGGAGCTGGATGTCATTGGGAGACTTTTGAGCTATAGCATCCTGATTGTCGAATATCTTTACTTTGGAGGCCCAGCTGGCACTGGCCTCATTTTACCAATAAGTTAAAATGTGGCTGCTTCAACTAGCCATTTTGGCAGCTGGGACAAAGGCCTCCCATAGACTCCATGGTGAGGAACGGTGCAAGTGTCCATGAAAAAAGAGGAAAGGAAAGTGGTGTCCCCCTGGAAGAAAGAAAATTTAGGCCTTCAAAAAAAAAAGTGGACGAATTGAAACAGAAGATGTTACTTGCCAATAGATTCACCTTTCAATTTCAATGTATTTTGGTACATTTGTTCCACCCTAGATACAGCCCTGCCTATTATTATTCATGAGGTTCCCCTCCCCCCAGTATTTTAGATTGTTAATTCTATTCTACTATTGACTTGGTTGCACTGTTTTCTATTGCTTTAAGTACTCAAAGCTGTTTAACCTTTTTAAAATTGTTTTAAAGGTAAAGGTAAAGGTTCCCCTTGACAATTTCTGTCCAGTCGTGTTCGACTCTAGGGGGCGGTGCTCATCCCTGTTTCCAAGCCATAGAGCCAGCGTTTGTCCGAAGACAATCTTCCGTGGTCACATGGCCAGTGCGACTTAGACACGGAACGCTGTTACCTTCCCATCAAGGTGGTCCCTATTTATCTACCCGTATTTGCATGCTTTTGAACCACTAGGTTGGTGGGAGCTGGGACAAGCGATGGGTGCTCACTCCATCACGTGGATTTGATCTTACAGCTCAAGATCTACAGACCTTACAGCACAGAGGCTTCTGCGGTTTAACCGGCACCACATCCCTATTGTCTTAAGTTGTGCTAAAACCTGAATTTTTTAGGAACTGGACAGGATAGAAATAATTAGATGATAAAACAAATGGTCAAAAGGAGCAGATTCCATCCAACACAAAAAGATTGTGTGTGTGTGTGTGTGTGTGTGTGTGTGTGTGTGTGTGTGTGTGTGTGTGTGTGTGTGTGTGTGTGTGTGTGTGTGTGTGTGTGTGTGTGTGTGTGTGTGTGTGTTTCATAGCAAACCTAAATTGCCAAGCTAGGCACTAAGTAAAAAAAGAGAAAACTTTGTTCCAGCTGCAGGGCAGATACTTATTACAGGAGAAATTTCTATAAGTACAAGCAAAGTTGCCAAGGCAGGACTATTTCAAAGTGCATCCACCTTAGCCTAGAGCTCTCAGCATTCACTGACTCCCACTAATTGATCAGTTTTAAAAGTTCAAAGTAAAAGCCAACAACCCAGCACTACAGCAGATGGCTTCAGGTTGCTGGAGCTTTCATGCTGAACCCTCTACTGCCAAAAATAATCATGCAGTTGATATCTGGATTTTATTTCAGAGACAGATTAGTCGGAGGCCACTTTCCAGTACTTTTGGTCTCATGAATTGCCCAGCACACTTCACATCGAGCATTCTGAAATATGAGTGGAACCACGGCATCATTTGGCCAAGGTTTTAGTGTTTCCTGAATCTATCGAGACAATGGAGATGATGGTATAATAGCTGATTTGTCTGCTCAACATTTACTTTCTCATTTCCTGCGAAAGGAGGCAGAGAACAGCTCTAAGCAGAGGGCGTTACAGTAGTCTGTTTTAGAGATCACCACTCCATGAACCACTGTTGTTAAGGCATTTCTAATCCAGGTCAGGGCACAGCTGTGCAGTCAACCAAAGTTGATAAAAGGCATTCTTAGCTTCAGCAGATATTTGTTCCTCCATAGAGAGAGCTGGATTCAAGAATGCCCCCAAGCTGCAAATCCAGTCCTTCAGTAGGAGTGTTACCCCATCAAGGCCAAATAAATATCCCTTCCAATCTCTGTTATATCTGGATTCCGTTTCAGTTTATCCAGTCCATTATGGCCCTCATCCAGTCCATTATCAACACCAGGCAGTGCTCCAGGACCCGCACAATATCACCTACAGATGATGAGAAGGAGAGATGGAGCTGTGTGTTATCTGCATATTGATGACAACAACCTTCAGTTCTCCATATGACTTCTCCCATCAGCTCCATATAGATATTAAAAAGGATTTCTGGGAGTTGTACTCCAAGAACCACTGTTTTAGAGTACAGAGCATATGCAGAGGTACCTATATACCTATATACTTCTTGGTATACACACATGGAATCTATTCACATGGGATCCTGAATGTATGAATTCAGCATAGGACCTATGGCCATGTTCAACACACACACATACACTCATTCTCTACTTCATCCACGCTTCATAGACGATTTACTGAATGAGGGCATAGAAATGCCATTATTTATTTAATGCTTACAACCATGATTTTCATGAGAATAGTAAACTGTAGTAAACCATAGCTTCCTTCTAGGCTACTTCTGTATTCTTCAAAACATGGCTCTATGCTGTGGATGACTCAAAGTCAGTTCTCTTTATCTCTTTTTGCTTTGTCCCAAAACTGACTTTCCACTTGCTGTTTGTGCTATGAAAATGTTTTGATTTTTGTGTGTCAAATGTGCACTCCCAGAGGTTGCCAGGTTTCAAGCCGAAAGATAAAGCTTTGCTCTTTATGTTGCCTTGCAGCAGAGCAGTAATACATCCCACACACTGTGTTTAAATCCTTGGTTTTATGAAAGTACGAATAATTTCTACTTTGTGGTTCTTTTGACATTCAAGTGGTGTTTCCTGAGGGAATGAACCAGCCAGCAGAACATTTTCTCAGCTTCTCAAGGTTTCACAAACTATACACAGCTCTCAGAGAAAATTGCTGGTGGTGTAGAAAAGGGGTGAAAAGACTGAAATTGCTAGAAAGAAGCAGAGTTCATTTGATACTGCTGGCTGCAATAAAGACACCATGTATTTATGAAAATAATGGCTTGAGTGTTGTGATCCATAAACAAAGCAAAATCTATACCCACAGTAATTGGTTGAATGCAAAATTAAATGCTGTACTCCCAATGAGAAGCTGTGAGTTGGTTTTCCAATAAAAGGAAACAGCAAATAAAGAAAAATTACAGAGTCCATTTTAAATAATTACAGCTGAAATGTACTGGCCACCATTTGAATCCTGGGATACACATGCATAAATGAAAACTAGGACTTTTGGCCCCAACGTGAAGAGCGCCAAATTTTTACTATATAAGCTATTAGAATTTTGTACTGTAACGGTTTTAAAGTCTAGTAATTTTTGAGTGAAGTTAAGCATGATTGCATTTCTGATGGGGACACACAATATTTCCCACCTCACAATTGCCCTGCTATTGTAAAAACCAGAGAAACAAAATAGTTAGGTTCTTCTAGCCTAGCGCCTTCCTACCTACAGGAGGATTCACCCATATCACTCCCAGTTACATTCTGAAATAATACAGCCTAGAGGAGGTTGTGCCATAATGATACAGTGGGGTCTTGACGTAAGAACGGCTTGAGTTAAGAACATTTGACTTAAGAACCACTCTCATAGGAAAATATTGACTTGACTTACATACTTAGATTTGAGTTAAGAACGGGAAAAAAACCACGTGGGAGGCAGGGAAAGTGCAAAATGTGAACTTTCAGTTAACTGTTGGCCAGTGAAAAGGGTGCCTGTCTGCTTCCTCACTCCTCCCAGCGTTTAGAGAGTGGATTGGGAGACAGTCTTCAGACTGCCTGGTACTGTACTGCCTGGACTGTATTTTCCCTGCCTTCCCTGAACCTTTCTTGACCTAAGAAAAAAAGAAACAAAATATCCCCCTCTAGTGGTCAAAGGCGGAATAGCAGCTTCCCATAAGTTTCTATGGACGGAAAAGAGCAGATACGGATCAAATGGTTTTCAATGCATTCCTATGGGAAATGCAGATTTGACCTGAGAACTTTTTGACTTGAGAACCGCCTTCCAATACGGATTAAGTTCTCAAGTCAAGACCCCACTGTACTTCTGAGCCTGTTACTCAGCTCCAAACGAGGGCAATCTGGCACCCTAAGAAAATGCTTTTCAGACAATAACTATGGAAATCCTTCCCTTGAAAGTCACCAGAGCCCAAGTCTGTCTTTTGGAAAGATCTCCTCATTATACTTCCTTTTAATTAGGGATGCGATTCAGTTAAATAAACTTTAGGTGGGTAGGAAGCTTCACTGGAATGCCCTAAAAAGCTTTAAAATTGTTATTTTTCACCTAGCAGACTTAACTCCAAAGGCCCATATTTGTCTGTCTTGACAAATAGATTTGAAATGTTTTTGCTGCAACAACAACTACTCTATAGTCAGCGTCCTATCTCTGGTTCCCAATAGAATAGATCCATTGTTTTAATGAGATTTCCATAAATGTTGATATAGATGTTCAGCACTTGATTCAGCAGGTCTACTCTTAGAAGATACAAGTGATAAGATTCTGGCCCATAAATAAAACAAGTAGTCCCTCAGGATAATTTTTGGGCAATTTGTTAATAACTTGTGCAATATTTTAATTCAGGAGCAATTATGTAATATTTTGTTGATGGCCAAACAATGGCTAAAGCAAGTTCAAAGCAAAACGTTCATATTATTAACTAATCTCAGCACAGAGATGGCAAAGTTGCAATTACATTTTACTGACAGGGCCAGCGGTTTAATATTTAACATTAAGCTGTTGAAAGGGTCAGAAAGTAATGTGTAGAGAGAAAATATTTGTATATAAATGCTTTCTGTGGGTGTGACATGATTCAATATAAATACTTTTTTTCTCTGCTTGGTTCTTCTTTTATCTCAATTCAGGCCATAACCCAGCAGTTTGAGTTTATCTTGGCTGTAAAATGCTACAGTAATTTATACGCTCCCTCACTCAATGCTCCTTAGAGGCAGAAGCAGCTGTCTCGCCAGCAGTTTAAAGAAAGAACTGTAATGAGCACTTGAGTGTACAGAGGAAAAGAAGCCAACCATCATACAAGATCATCTGTTTTCAGCTATCTTAGCTAGCCACCATCACATTCAAATGGCTTGCCTACAACTTGAAATGTCAGCACAAATATTTTCCTTCTGCCTTTGTCTATGTCTGCCCGTATTACAGATTAAGGCATCACAAACAGACACTTTTCTCATTCAATTTCTCTTCCAGCTTGGGTTCAATATGACACAGTACTCAGCCCTAACATTCACATGTATTACTGCTCTCAAGGATGGAAAGTAGGAGGGGCCCATCTCTCAAGATGGGGAGTGAGTAGTCCTAGCACCTTTGGAACAAAAGGAAGGAAGGAAGGAAGGAAGGAAGGAAGGAAGGAAGGAAGGAAGGAAGGAAGGAAGGAAGGAAGGAAGGAAGGAAGGAAGGAAGGAAGGAAGGAAGGAAGGAAGGAAGGAAGGAAGGAAGGAAGGATTGACGTTCTAATGCAACAATGGAGTCAGTGCCCCAAAACGCAGCTCGAATACTGGGAAAAAATTGGAAGAGACCTCTCTACCTAATCTTCATTTCTTCAAGAATAAATTAAAAATATTTTCCTTCAAAGGAAGTGACTAGTAAGAGGGTTCTTATCCTTTCTGAATAGGACATTTTCAGCTAAAAAGAACAGTGGTGCTTATATGTGTCATAGAGGCCCCTACTGTGCCATAGGATTGGCTACATCTCCATCGTGAGCCACTCTAATGATGACAGAAGCACTAGGTCATGAACATCCAGCTATATAGTTTTTGCCTCTGGCTCCATCTCTTCAGGCAGCAGAGGTAGCATTGGCATGGGAAGGACCTCTGGATCCAAGCCTATAGAACTGATAGGGATGGAAAAATCAGTTCGCCCAATGTGCCACATTGCCTTCTTTTTAAGGTGCACAGATGTTTATTTATATATTTATGAATGCCATCTCCGCAAACACACCTGCTTTGTACACAATGTACAGAATATATTCACTTTTTTGTCAAGAGAAACATTTTTGTATGTGCTTTTGAGCTACAAAGAACACCATAAAATACAGAGAAGTGCTCAATCCAAAGGGCAGACACTTTTCGATTGGCATATAAGTCTGGAAAGTGGGAATTGGGTGAGTTTGGTTTTGAAATGTGGATCAAAACAAAGTGCTCCTGTTCCACAGCCCTAGGGACTGGAACATCTGACACAGCTTGAGTGATAAAAAAAAAGCTCTTTGCCACTCCATTTTATCGTCATAAGAACCCTACAAGGTAGACCAGGCTGAGAAAGGGTGGCTGGCCCAAGGTCATACAAATGAAATCAAGGGATGGGAACCATGGTCCCAAGCCATTACAGTGGTGCCTCAACTTACAAACGTCCCTACTTAAGACCATTTCGAGTTACGACCAGCTCCGACTGCAAAATTTTGCTTCTACTTGTGTCCGGAGCTTCCACTTACGAACAGAAAAAGGCGGGGAATTCAAATTTCTAACTGTAGGTGGTGAAGAGGCTGCTTCTTTGTAGCTCTTTTGCCCCAGCAGTTAGAGAGTGTGCAACTGGAGGAGGCTTGGGACTGCCTGGCTTCTGCTTCTGAGTGAGTGTGTATGTGTGTGTATGTTTGCAGGGAGGCTCCAGGCTGCCTGGTAAGGTAAGGTGCTTTTTTCTGCTTTTTAAAAACTGTTCTGGGTGTTTTTGTAGTGTGCATTTGAGCTGGTGGGGGTTATGTTTCTGTGCTGTGATGGGTCTTGGGGGGTTTGTTCATTCCCTTTCCCCACAATTCCGATGGGTCTTTGGGTTTTTGTTGCTTTTTGGAGTGTTTTTTTCCATTTCCGATGGGTCTTGGGGTTTGGTTGCTTTTTGGGTTCAC
Source organism: Pogona vitticeps (assembly GCF_051106095.1). Classification (NCBI taxonomy): domain Eukaryota; kingdom Metazoa; phylum Chordata; class Lepidosauria; order Squamata; family Agamidae; genus Pogona; species Pogona vitticeps. The sequence continues at coordinate 250,597,955 of NC_135784.1, read as the reverse complement.
CCCCCATTTCCGATGGGTGTTGAGGGGGTTGTTTGTTTCTTGGCTTTTTTCCACCCCATTTCCGATGGGTCTTGGGGTTTTTTGTTGCTTTTTGGGTGGGTTCCCCATTTCAGATGGGTCCTGCATGCTTCCCTTGCTTTTTCCTTTGTTCTCTGTGGATTTCCGATCTGCTGTGTTTGTTTTCTGTGCATTTCCAATGGATCTTGCATACTTGATTGCTTCTCTTTCCCGCCCACTCTTCAGCTGAAAGGGATTAATCACATTTCAAATGAGTCTTGCAGTGGTGTGTGTGTGTGTGTGTGTGTGTGTGTGTGTGTGTGTGTGTGTGTGTGTGTGTGTGTGTGTGTGTGTGTGTGTGTGTGTGTGTGAGAGAGAGAGAGAGAGAGAGAGAGAGAGAGAGAGAGAGATTTTTTCCCCCTTTGGCTGGAACGGATTAATTGCATTTCAATGCATTCCTATGGGAAATGGTGCTTCGACTTACGACCATTTTGAGTTACGTCCATCTTCTGGAACGGTCATAAGTCAAGGCACCACTCTACTCTAACTTTAGCTCCATTGCACAACACTGGGCTTGTATAACAGTATAGGCTGTTAGTAATGCAGTGATCAATTGCAGTGGGTCTTAGATTCTACAGAAAATTTCTTGTTAAATTGTTCTAGGATGCTTGAGAGGTTCCACTGTCCAAATACATCCCAATGTAAATTTTAGACTACAAACTAATAACATATCTCTATTTGTCCAATCCTGTAGGGATGTTTTCTTTTTGTTGTTTGTTGTTCTTTTTTTAAGCAGGTTTCAAATCAAAGCCTTGCAAATATATGAGACTCTTTCCCAGGGATGCTCAAATATGCCAAATCAGAAAGACCTATTTTCAGTGCAAGAATCTAGTTCTCCCACATGTCTCTTCAACATCCCATAACCTCTAATTTACTTGATAAGGTTCAGAAGGACACAAATGAAATAATTTGTTGATCAAGGCAGTGTTCCAATAAAACCCAAAACTGAAATGTCAGAAAAACAGACAGCAGACTGTTAACCCTCCTCAGAGATGCTGAACCTGATTACATTCCATGCAAATCAGACTTCACTGCTGATTCTGACACATCAATCTGTCTTGCCTGAGCTGTCATGGCCATGAAAAGCTCATTTACTGTAAACATTAAGATGACTATATTTTATAAAAATAGAAGTTTGGGGAGTAATCCTGTGGGAAAGGAAGCAGATAGACTGACCACTGTGATATATCTATATCTATTCTCTCTCACACACACACACATACAGACACAGAGAAAGACACACGCAGAGAGAGACAGAGAGAAACAGAGCAGCGCATTCACTGGGGAAAAACATCATGTTAGACCAGCTCTGAGGCATATCTTACTTAATGAATACCCACAAATTTTCTTGACCTTAATGAAAAAGAGTGTCTCAACACACTGAGGCTGTCAAAAGGTTGGACTCTTACTGTCAGATTTTTCCCTGTATAAGAGTTAAAAGAACTAAATGGTACATTTTGAAGGAAAATGTGCATTTTGCACAAAATACGAGATGGGTGTGAGGGGGTGTGCACTGAAAAACCATCCTGCAATTCTTCTTTGCAAAAGGACCAAAATCAGAAAAAAATGAACAAAAACCTTTGTGAGCAAACCTGGAGGGCAGAAAATTTTTAAAATACTGATAACCTTTGGATCTTTTCATTTTCACCTGTGAGAATGAACTAAGCAAAGATTTATATCCCTATTCTTCCTCCATGTTGTGAGTGTGAAGGCCAGAGATGAGAGGCTGGCATCTTCTCCCATTGCCATATCCTTAGTCCAGACCATTTCACTCTTCTGTGAGGTTGGAGATCTGGCCTGCTGTGGGGGAGGGGACACTCAGTGACTGGGATGGGTCAGGAATGAGACCAGCTTTCCTCGTGTGAGGTTAGAACACTATCAGTTACCTCACAGCAGAATTTCCAATCTGTCCTATGATGGCTTGGATGGTGACCAAATACCACAGGAAAGTTTAAAGCCTTAAGGATCTATCTCTCCAGGCATTTCATATAATATATATGTACATACAATTAATGCTGTATGCACGTCCATGCTTAATACTGTAAACAGGGCTGGAATGTTGCACACAGTGTTGCAGTACACACAGCCCCAAGACTCCGCATTCCTCTGTTCAGTTGAACTACTATTTAAAAAGGCTTCAATCTATGGCTCTGTCCTTGTTTTGAAATTAAGTCCAAAATTCAATATTAGAGACCATGTTAGGGTGATATCTTTATTATTCCAACCCTCCAAAAGAGGCTTCTCTGGTGGTTGTCTCCTGCTTCTGCCAGAACTGGAACAGCATGGGAATAAGATCTACAGTGGTGCCCCACATGACGATGATAATCCATTCCATAGAAATTGCTGTTTAGCGAAATCATTGTCATGCGAAAACCATTTCCCGATTGGAATGCACTGAAACCTGTTTAATGCGTTCCAATGGGGAAAATACCTCGTCGTTTTGCGAAGATCGCCCATAGGGCAGCCATTTTGCGAAGCGCTGATCAGCTGTAAAAATGGCTGTCCTGTGAAGCATGGGTCCTGAAAACATAGGGCAGCCGTTTTGCAAAGCCACCGATCAGCTGCAGAAATCATCATCTTGCAAATAAATGGGCTGCGAACCACGGGCCAAATCACTGTCAAGCAAAAATCGCCCATTGGAATGACTGTTTTGCGAATCGCTATAGCAATCACAAAAAGTTATCGTTATGCGGATTTGTCATTTAGCGGGGGCGTCATCTAGCAAGGTACTGCTGTACTTCATTTTTCTCTTTCCTTTCCTCATTCTTTCTTTCTTTAAGTTGAACTACTAAAGATAACATCTCAATATGAATTTTGTACTCCTTAACACAGCTGCCCCTGCATTCCACATGACTTGACCAATAACCAATCTAGCCAACCGCTCAGGGGGGGATTGGGGCAAAACAAGCTCCTCCTTTCCCTGAAGACCTTCCCTGCCAAGCTTAGCCCAGTCCAAAAGTCCACTACTGCTTACCCTTTGCTTTAGGAAGGCAAATGAGAAGGCATCTCTAGGTCATGAATCAATTATCTCTCTGTCCTTTGTAAAGGGAAAATTTATATTAATATTATTTATATTAATATTAAAATTTATGTTATTAAGAACTGCTCTCATTTTTATCCCACATTAGAAATTAAGAGCATATATTTAAGCAGTGTGTCTTTTGAATATCATAACTTTTTAAGCCTTTTTAAGTTACTTTATAGAAGATATTGTTGTTTGTAACTCACAGTTATCCATTTTAGATTGAATACTGTATTGTTTAGATATATGGACAAAGATTTTACATGAAGACAGTAGATTTGGAAATATATACTCATCTATTTTTATATATTTGCTTGCTTGCTAAATAAATAAATATTAGAAAGGAAGATTTCCTTCTGGACATCCAGTTCATTAGGAAATAGAGAAATCAAAGGGATATCCAGAAAAAAGGAACAGAGACAGTATTAAAAGGATGCTAAACCTTCTGAGACTGTAAATCACATCCTTGCCAGCTGTGTATATACACAGGTCTATAAGTCACTAATTGGGAGTCTGTTCATAGCAGGAGCCCTATGAAGCTATTCAGACATTTCCTTTTAAGATTTCTGACATATCTAAAACCAGTTTGCTGTTTTCCGGTCCCACTGGAATACCAGTGCATTCTGATTTAGCAGCTGTGTTAGGGTTCAAAGGTTAAATGTACAGTTCCTGTACATCCTGATGCCACTGAGCGTCTCCGTGTTTCCCCCCTCCCAGGAATAGGGGCAACCTACAGACAACTGGAATATATCATTTTTTGCTTTTCAGCATAATCGTTCATTAAAAAAAAAAAAGAGTCCCTGTACGGTGCACTGAGTAATGAATATTAGATGAATGATACATAAATGAGCTGCAGAATTCCTCCAAAAAAAGAAATTGGGACACCTAATTCCAGGGGATTTATATTCCATTCTTTTAAAAAATAATAATGTTATAGACAGAATATTCTGTAAACCAGGTGTCGAAAAAATAGCTTCCCCACTTGCGTGCAATAATCTCCTTACTATTCCTGTTAATGGCAGTAAAATTTGATACTTTCATCTTGGCAGTAGTCCTCAGTTCTGCTGCTCCTCCATGCCTCCATGGGTAGTTTTAGTGGACAATCTCACTTGGTTCTCCATCCCCCAAGTGTGTCTTGGCTGCAATGGAAGTTCTTACAGCAGAAGAATCCAGAGGTTCTTCTTCATCTGGTATTATTAACCTTCAGCCCTTTAGGTTTTTCCTCTGGACATAAGACTTCTTTCGATGCTACTGCCATGGTGACTTCATATAGGTTGGAGCACTGGTGTTGTTGATAGCTTTAGTGGATCACTAGAAGCTATCTTTCAACTCTTCAGGAGTCTTCATCAGACTGGACGTTACAGAGCTGGGGGTGGTGCAGAAGAAATGTAAAAGTTCCAAAATCTATAGCCAGATGGGTAGGCTAATTTTTGCTTGTTTAAAGCAAGTTCCAAAAAAGGACTGCAGAAGAAATTCATAGGTGTTGGGTTTCAGATTTTGCCTCTGATGATGCGGATTAAACTACCCCTCCCAAACTTCTTAAACAAACAACAAGAAGTTTAGGAGGAGCTGTCTAATCCATACTGCCAAAAGTAAGATCTAAAACCTACCATCAGTAATCTCATTCCGCAATACCCCTTTTAAACTTCCTTTAAACAAGGATACCTACATTTCTGGCCATGAATTTTGGAACTTTCGTATTTTTTTTTGCACTACCAGCAGTTCTGTAATGCCAGGATGGATGGAGACTCCTGTGAAGTCAACAATATTTTTGTGGTCTAATAAAGACATCGCCGCCCTTCGCTTGAGATTGTGTACAAGGGCCACATGGCTTTTTCTCTTCCTCTCTCTCTTATTGAGGACGTCAGGATTGATCGTATCAGCAGCTCCTTCCACTGCTGAGCTTCTCTTTGTCTGGGCTGGCACGATAGTTTTTGAAGCAAAGAATATAGAAATTTTGGCAACATTCACATTTTAGCCCTCCAACCTCCTACCTGGGGTACACAATTCTCTAAATGTTAAAACTAGGGAGGCTTCAGCACAGATAAGAGTGATGGAACCGACTGCTCCTTACCCATCAAAACCAGGGTCATATATTTAATGTAAAAAAAACCCCTTTACATTGTTTTTTCTTGTGGGTTTTATTTTATGTTGAAAGAAAGCTTAAGAAATTACTGGCTGTAATTCCATGGACAAAGATACTGAAAGAGAATGGAGTTAAGGAGAGATGGGAATTTCTTAAAAGGGCGATGCTAAAGGCACAATCTAAAACTGTTCCAATAAGAAGGAATATGGGAGATGTCTAAAGAAACCTGAATTGTTGATTAAAGAACTTTCACTTGAGCTAAGTGCTAAAAACATGTACAAGAAATGGAAAAATGAGGAATACAGGGAAATAACCAGTATATATAGGGGGAAGGTAAGAAAAGCAAAAGTGCAGAATGAACTCAGGCTTGATAGACAGATTAAAAAAAATAAAAGGCACTTTTTTAGTTACAGTATGTCCACAGCAAAGGAAAAACAAGGAAATGATACCGTCGCTGCGTGGAGAAGATGGCCAGCTACTAACAGAAGACAGGGAAAAAGCTGAACTTCTCAACACCTTCTTTGCTATCGTCGTTGTTTAGTCATTTAGTCATTTCTGACTCTTCGTGACCCCATGGACCAGAGCACGCCAGGCCCTCCTATCTTCCGCTGCCTCCCGGAGTTGTGTCAAATTCATTCTGGTAGCTTTGATGACACTGTCCAACCATCTCATCCTCTGATGTCCCCTTCTCCTCTTGCCTTCACACTTTCCTAACATCAAGGTCTTTTCCAAGGAGTCTTCTCTTCTCAAGAGATGGCCAAAGTACTGGAGCCTCAGCTTCAGGATCTGTCCTTCCAGTGAGCACTCAGGATTGATTTCCTTCAGAATGGATAGGTTTGTTCTCCTTGCAGTCCAGGGGACTCTCAAGAGCCTCCTCCAGCACCACAATTCAAAAGCATCAATTCTTCAGCGGTCAGCTTTCTTTATGATCCAGCTCTCACTTTCATACATCACTACAGGGAAAACCATAGCTTTGACTATGTGGACTTTTGTTGGCAAGGTGATGTCTCTACTTTTTAGGATGCTGTCAAGGTTTGTCATTGTTTTCCTCCCAAGAAGCAGACATCTTTTAATTTTGTGGCTGCTGTCTCCATCTGCAGTGATCATGGAGCCCAAGAAAGTAAAATCTGTCACCGCCTCCATCTCTTCCCCTTCTATTTCCCAGGAGGTTATGGGACCAGTGGCCATGATCTTAGTTTTTTTGATGTTCAGCTTCAGGCCGTTTTTTGCACTCTCCTCTTTCACCTCATTACAAGGTTCCTTAATTCCTCCTCACTTTCTGCCATCAGAGTGGTATCATCTGCATATCGGAGGTTGTTGATATTTCTTCCAGCAATTTTAATTCCGGCTTGGGATTCCTCCAGTCAAGCCTTTCGCATGATGTATTCTGCATATAAGTTGAATAAGCAGGGGGACAATATACAGCCTTGTCGTACTCCTTTCCCAATTTTGAAACAATCAGTTGTTCCATATCCAGTACTAACTGTTGCTTCCTGTCCCACATATAGGTTTCTCAGGAGATAGATAAGGTGGTGGGGTACTCCCATTTCTTTAAGGACTTGCCATAGTTTGCTGTGGTCCACACAGTCAAAGGCTTTTGTATAGTTAATGAAGCAGAAGTATTTATTTGTTTGTTTGTTTGTTTGTTTGTTTATTCTATTTATACCCCGCCTATCTGGTTATTTTGACTGCTCTAGTAGATGTTTTTCTGGAACTCTCTGGCTTTCTCTATAATCCAGCGCATGTTTGCAGTTTGGTCTCTAGTTCCTCTGCCCCTTCGGAATCCAGTACTTCTGGGAGCTCATGGTCCACATACTGCTGAAGCCTACCTTATAGGATTTTGAGCATAACCTTGCTAGCGTGTGAAATGAGTGCAATTGTACGGTTGTTGGAGCATTCCTTGGCACTGCCCTTCTTTGGTATTGGGACGTAGACTGATCTTTTCCAGTCCTCTGGCCACTGTTGAGTTTTCCAAACTTGCTGGCATATTTAATGTAGCACCTTAACAGCGTCATCTTTTAAGATTTTAAATATTTTCAACTGGAATGCCATCACCTCCACTGGCCTCATTGTTAGCCAAGCTTTCTAAGGCCCACTTGACTTCGCTCTCCAGAATGTCTGGCTCTAGGTCAGCAACCACATTATCTGGGTTGTCTAGGATATCCAAATCTTTCTGGTATAATTCCTCTGTGTATTCTTGCCACCTCTCCTTGATGTCTTCTGCTTCTGTTAGGTCCCTCCCATTTTTGCCTTTTATCATGTCCATCTTTGCACAAAATGTTCCTCTAATATCTCCAGTTTTCCTGAACAGATCTCTGGTTTTTACTTTTCTATTATTTTCCTCTATTTCTTTACATTGTTCATTTAAGAAGGCCCTCTTGTGTCTCCTTGCTATTCTTTGGAAGTCTGCATTCAATTTTCTGTAACTTTCCCTATCTCCCTTGCATTTTGTTTCCTTTCTCCTCTCTGCTATTTCTAAGGCCTCTTTGGACAGCCACTTTGCTTTCTTGCATTTCCTTTTCTTTGGGATGGTTTTTGTTGCTGCCTCCTGTACAATGTTACGAGCCTCTATCCAAAGTTCTTCAGGCACTCTGTCCACCAAATCTAGTTCCTTAAATCTGTTCTTCACTTCCACTGTGTATTCATAAGGGATGTGGTTTAGACTATACCTGACTAGCCCAGTGGTTTTTCCTACTTTCTTCAGTTTAAGCTTACATTTTGCTATGAGAAGCTGATAATCAGAGCCACAATCAGCTCCAGGTCTTGTTTTTGCTGACTGTATTGAGCTTCTCCATCTTTGGCTGCAGAGAATATAATCAATCTGATTTCGGTACTGCCCATCTGGTGATTTCCATGTGTAGAGTCGCCTCTTGTGTTGCTGGAAGACAGTGTTTGTGATGACCAGCTTGTTCTCTTGGCAAAACTCTATTAGCCTTTGCCCTGCTTCATTTTGAACTCCGAGGCCAAACTTCCCTGTTGTTCCTTTTATCTCTTGACTCCCTACCTTAGCATTCCAATCCCCTAGAATGAGAAGAACATCTTTCTTTGGTGTCAGTTCTAGAAGGTGTGGTAAATCTTCATAAAATTGGTCAGTTTCAGTCTCCTCAGCAATGGTGGTTGGTGCATAAACTTGGATTACTGTGATGTTGAAAGGTCTGCCTTGGATTTGTATTGACATCATTCTATCATTTTTGAGATTATATCCCATTACAGCTTTTCCCACTCTTTTGTTGAATATGAAGGCTACTCCATTCCTTCTGCGGGATTCTTGCCCACAATAGTAGATATGATAATAATCTGAATTGAATTCGCCCATTCCTGTCCATTTTAGTTCACTGACACCCAGGGTATCAATGTTTATTCTTGCCATCTCCTGTTTGACCACCTCCAGCTTCCCAAGGTTCATAGATCTTACATTCCAGGTTCCTATGCCGTATTTTTCTTTCCAGCATCGGACTTTCCTTTCACTTCCAGGCACGTCCACAGCTGAGCGTCCTTTCAGCTTTGGCCCATCCACTTCATCAGCTCTGGAGCTACTTGTACTTGTTCTCCACTCTTCCTCAGTAGCATGTTGGACGCCTTCCGACCTGAAGGTCCCATTTTCCAGCGTCATATCTTTTAGCCTTTTGTTTCTGATCATGGGACATTCTCGGCAGAGATACTGGAGTGGCTTGCCAGTTCCTCCTCCAGGTGGATTGCGTTTAGTCGGAACTCTCCACTATGACCTGTCCGTCTTGGGTGTCCCTGCACGGCATAGTCCATAGCTTCCCTGAGTTACTCAAGCCCCTTTGCCACAACAAGGCAGCAATTTGTGAAGGGGTTTCTTTGCAATAGTTTTCTCCAAAAAAGAAAATAGTGCTCAACCTGAAGGACAAAGAGCAGGTGACGTAGTGGGGGAAATGCATCACAGAATAGGTAGAGAAGTAGTACAGGAATACCTGGCTAATCTAAATGAATTCAAGTCTCCAGGGCCAGACGAATTACATCCAAGGATATTAAAAGAACTGGCAGAACTAATTTCAGAACCATTGGCAATAATATTTGAGAATTCTTGGAGAACAGGAGAAGCCCCCATAGACTGGAGGAGGGCAAATGTTGTCCCCATCTTCAAAAAGGGGAAAAAGAGAAGATCCAAATAATTATCACCCAGTGAGCCTGACATCAATTCCCAGAAAAATTCTAGAGCAAATCATTAAACACACAGTTTATTAGTACTTAGAAAGCAATGCTGTCATCACTAAAAGTTAACATGGGTTTCTCAAAAACAAGTCATGCCAGACTAATATGATCTCTCTTTTTGATAGAGTTACAGGCTTGATAGAGGAAGGAAATGCTGTAGATGTAGCATATTTTGATTTCAGTAAGGCCTTTGACAAAGTTCCCCGTGATATTCTCGCAAGGAAGCTAGTAAAACGTGGGCTACACAGTACTACTGTTCAGTGGATTTGTAATTGGTTGGCTGACCAAACTCAAAGGATGCTCACCAATGGCTTCTCTTCATCCTGGAGAGAGGTAACTAGTGGGGTGCCTCAGGGTTGTGTTCTGGGTCCCATGTTATTCAACATATTTTTCAATGACTTGGATGAAGGAATAGAGAGTATGTTGATTAAATTTGCAGGGGTTGCTAATTCCCCAGAGGACAGGATTAAAATTCAAAATGACCTACAGATTAGAGTCCTGGGCCAACACTAACAAAATGAATTTCAACAGGGAGAAATGTAAGGTCCAACATCTAGGCAGAAAAAATGAACTGCACAGATATAGGATGGAAGACTCCTGGCTAGACAACAGTACCCATGAAAGGGATCTAGGAGTCTTGGTAGACCACAAACTGAACATGAGTGAGCAGTGTGATGCAGCTGCCAAGAAAGCCAATGCAATTCTTGGTTGAATCAATAGGAGTATAATATCTAAGTCAAGGGAAGTTATAGTAACACTATATTCTGCTTTGGTCAGACCTCACCTGGAGTATTGTGTCCAGTTCTGGGCACCTCAATTCAAGAAGGATGCTGACAACCTGGAATTGTCCAGAAGAGGGCCACCAAAATGGTCAAAGGTCTGGAAGCCATGTCCTATGAAGAGTGGCTTAAGGAGCTGGGAATGTTTAGCTTTACAAAAAGAAGGTTAAAAGGGGACATGATAGCCATGTTTAAATATTTGAAGGGATGTCATGTCGAGGAAGGGACAGGTTTGTTTTCCACGGCTCAAGACACTAGGACAAGGAGCAACGGTTTCAAAGTACAAGAAACGAGATGCCACCTGAATCTCAGGAAGAACCTCTTGACAGTCAGAGCTGGTCAGCGGTGGAATATGCTGCCTCAGAGTGTGGTGGAGTCTCCTTCTTTGGAGGTTTTTATGCAGACACTGGATGGCCATCTGTCAGGAGTGCTTTGATGGAGTTCCTGCATGGCAGAGGGTTGGACTCGATGGCCCCTGTGGTCTTTTCCAACTCTGTGATTCTATGATTCTATGAAACAGAGGCAACAAAAAAACAGGAACACAGAAAGCAAACTACGAATATCAAGACTACAGAGAAGGAACAAAGAAACTGATTGGAATTCTAAATATATAAGGGACATACTTGCGGAAAAGCTAGAATAATCAATCTAATGAAAAGCTCAGTCTGTTCTTGTGGAAAAAAAATGAAGGAACTGTCAAATGAAAGAAAAAGATGCCATGAAGCATAGTAGCACTAAACCATTCCATTTTCTGTTGAAAAGACTTGAGCAGACACAGATTCTTAAATACAGTTAAGCACTTATAAGCAGGCTGAAACAATTAAGTGTTTTGCAAAATGTCTAAGTTTACAATCCAGCTGAATGAAGCTGTCAGATATAAGAAGGAAAGAAACTAATTCTTCAGTCCTTGATATTGCATTAGTAAAGGCAGCTTAAGAAAAAGCTAGGATCTTATTAATATTAGTTTAATCACTATAGAATATGCTAATATTTGGAGTGTTTCTTTGTGAACTTATGTGACATTTTCCCATATGGAAGTCTATCTTGATTCCTCTGCTGTTTAGTTTAATAAATCCTTGTTAAGCAGTTAAACATAATAAACCCTTCCTCGAGGTGCAATTTTCACCGCAATTCGATAAAAATAAGCCATAGACATGCACAATCTCTCCTTTCATAGCGTCCGTGAACAGGTTTGTTTAATAATAAAACAAAGGAGCCTAGAGAGGTCAGAAACATGGTCAGGAAGTAACAAAATGAGCCCTCCAATCCAGGGAGAAAAATGCTAGCTAATATGCCTGGGGAAATGTAATGTAAAACAAAGATCAATTCCATAAAAATGAAACATTTGCAGAGCAATAATGCTGAAATACACTTAAGTCCCTGATCTCTCTGTAAAACCACCTGCAAACAGCACTTTGCTCTGCTCTAGCAACCAAGGGGAGAGGTTATGGCTGTAACCCCTAAAAAAAGAAAAGAATAGAAAAAGCAACAGAATCAATGGCAACTGGGAACAGGATGGAAAGTCATCAGTACAGAAATGTTCTGCAGATGCAGGGGCAATTCATACCTATTAAAAATAGACACAAATCTCCTGCCACAGCTAGGATTTCTTGGGAATCCCACTCCTCTCCACTGCCCTGCCATGATTTCTGCCATGGCCAGTTGTACCCACCACAGCAAACCATTCAAGCAGCTTATGGGTCAAAATGAGTATGTAGAAGTTCCATTGGGAGTTCTTAGGGAGGTGCATTTCTCTCTGGCTTAACAAGCAAACATACACATGCTCACTCCTCCGCCAACCACAAACACTTGCTTTATTGTCTGGGATCCTGTTACACCAGTGCAACACAATTGGCACACATCTCAGTAATGAACTGCTACCAGTTAAGAAGTTGGCAACTCAGTACGCAACAGCAAATGTTATTTGGATAGTAATGTCAAGTATGACGTGGCCTTCCTGTTAGGTGGTGTCTTGTACCACTTGGCATTAGCATTCTGATAGCTGAAAATAAATTGTTTTAGCTATTTTTAACAATAAAGCAATGTATGACTTTTTAAACATCATAACAATATTATTTGGGGGATCTTGAGATGGTAAATGTAACTAACTGCTCTGAAAAGTAACTTCCCAGTTCAGCACAAGGACAATGTTTTCATTGCATGGGTTTAGAGAGCAAAGGTAAACATGATGAACGTACAGATTTGTTACAATTAATGGATGGCTTTCTCCCAGCCATTCAGCTCTAATTAGGTACAGTACATGAGTGACTGAACCAGCTTGCAGTGCCTTTACTCCCTCTGGCATCCGCCACTAGTGCTGGACCTTATGAGAGACAGCAGCAGCAGCAGCAGCACAGAGATAAACCTTGCTTATTAACTGTTTGGTTAATTGATTGATTGATTAACTTGATTGATGGAATTCACATTCTACCCCAAAACAAAGGCACTCGAGTTAACTCGGCAGCCATTCAGTGGTGGGATGATTTCCTAAGAAATTAGCCATTTCTTGGACAATGACTCATTATTTTCATGTGTTGTACCAACACAGAGAAAGGGGAGAGCCTTCAAGAGACCAGCCTCCTCTGTCTCTGCTTCTGTCATTCTCCTCTGCAGAAATAGTAACAAACCTTAAGCAAAGATTTTTTGCTGTCCATTAATGTTCTCCATGTGGGTCATGACCCTGATTTTCCAGGGTTCCAATTCATGCAGAGAGCCCTGACGGTCATCAGAGATGGACCTGCTTCATATTTATCATCCGCCACACATGCCAGGGCAATGGAGAGGATAACAGAGGGACAGGGCTGAGGTTATCTCCTTCTCACTCAATGATCCAGTGCAAGGAAATAACAAGCATATAGGGCTCAGCTATGGACCAAAGATTCTGTGTCAAGATTGATTGATTGAATCAATCTTGGGGATAGCTGGGATAGTTCTGAGGTTTGGGAATGAGGCTTGTGACCCATTTCTTCCCACGGGGGGGGGGGGCTTTTGTATCTGCCATCTGACAAAAACATTATGCTTGATCTTAGAGAGAAGGGCAAGAAGTAATTTGAACACAGCATCAGCAGGATGTAGGGAAGTCCAGGTCTGTGGGATGGCCTTTTCTCCCCTTTGGATCCTTGGCAAAGCAGGAGACTGTTGACTGCAGTTAAGCATAGGAAGGTGGAGTGGGAAATTTCAATGCGAATCCCCCTCCTCTTTGTTGCACTCTTGTATGTTGCCATTAAGAGGCTTTAGCTGGGAGGGACATTTCTGGATCAGGGTGAATGTCAATCAATCTGGTAGCAGCCAATTGTTTTCTCTCTGAATCAGAATTTTTAAGAGTTCCAAACTTCTCTAGTCTGGAATTCTTTTCCCGACTTTTTTTCAGTTAAAAGCCAGAAGACAAAGTTGTGTAGTCAGTTAGAATCTGTCATGTAATCAGCATGAAGTTAGTTAATCAGTTAAGCTCTGTTCATGTAGCCAGTTAATATTTTTTTCTACAAAGCACTGTTTGTTTTGATCTATGAAGAACTGTGAGCAAAATAGAACTTTTTAAAAATTCCTTTCTCTTATCAGTGTTCCAAAGTGAGTTACAGTATTGAGACAGTAAGTGTCAATTGAGAACTAACCAACAGGGGGGGGGGGGGTGTGTTCTGTGGGGAAACTTGAAGCTAATCCTGTTCTGTAGGTCCCTAAGGTTTCTCCACTGCATAACTAGAGGTTTGTTAAGTCACTAAATTTCCACACTCTGCCAAATAGCAGGAGACGTTTGGTGGAAAAGCCTATGTTTTGCCTGCAATCAGTCACTAACGTACATTTGAATAAAAAAACATACTTGTAACCATGGAAGTATTCTTCCCTTCAGTGGAGACACAATAGGATAAACAAGCTCCTGGTGGACTCAGTATAAAGCCTCTCTCTAACTGGTCCTATCACTTGTCATTTGACTATTTAAGCTACAGATACTGAGATTTTAACTTGAGACTTTATTTTCACAAACCATGTGTTATAGAACACATTCCTTCCCATTCTTGACTCCATGGGCTCTGTTATATCAATTCAACCTTCCCCCCCCCCTTGCTAGTAACACTCCATAAATAACAATCTGAATGGGAAAAGTGCTACTCTTATGACACAGGAAAAAATTGTGAAGAAATCACAGTGGAGGAGAGGTAGATTGATCTAAAGAAAATCTTGAGACCCCAAAAGTCTGAAGAAGCAAAATGAGGGAAAGCAAAAGACACTGGCTTGTTGGAAACGTCTTTGAATTCTTTTAATCCCCAAGGTCAATTTAAAGGGAAATGATCTGACTGTTTGGCATCTGCTAGTGATTGGAGGCACATAAAAAATCATTGTGTGATTTCCAGCTCAAGCAGTGCATAGCGCACACACTGCTGTTATGAAAGCAAATACAGCAATTTCTCAATTGACCTCAAATGACTAATAAACCCTGTGATGATTCTAACATATGGGATCCTGAAACAAAGTGGAATCAAACACACACACACACACACACACACACACACACACACATTTTTAACTTTGAAAAAGAGGGCCTAATTTATGGCCAGGGCTGGATTTGGCCAAAGATGCGCAATCCCCACAACATCTTTAACATTTAGTCTCCCATACAGAAAACATGGGAAAAGTGGCATTTAAAGTCGTAACATGTGGTGTCCTTTTCACATTTGACCTTCTGTTGCAAATCGGAAACCAAGAACAGTCTTGGAGGGATTGTTTATGTATTGACTCTGCACAACGGGAGCCCAAGTATAATGTAGCTGGGAAATGAGACATCGGGTTGTAGCAGCTCTTTGTGCACAGCCCTGCAAATCATCCCATTAAGGCTTGCAATATGTTCTGAACAAGGGCTAGATCGTGAAGGAACAAAGTAAGAGAGCAAGCGAGCAAGAAAAGAAAGCAATATAAACAGACAAAGGTATGGTTGCCCAAGTTGCTGCAAGGTTAATGAAAAGATTTCTTTCTCAAAACAATAACAACAAAAAGCAGCAATGAGATAAGCAGGGTGTTTTACTTAGGACCAACTCCTCCAGGAACATGGTCTCCACTTGCATTCCTTTGCCATGACATATTTGCCTCTCTCTTTTTGGCGTCTCTGGTTACGAGGTTAGCAAACAATAGTCTTCAATTATTGTTGGGCTGCAAAAGATCTGTTCCTTGGAGGATAAACAAACAACGAGAAGAACAGGTATGCATTTCTAAGGTTCATATGTGAGAGGTCCCACTATGCACTCAAGTGCATTCTTTTTGAGAATGCCAATAAGGTGGAGAAAATAAGAAGTGGTTGCTATTTTGAAACTGGGTTGAAAACCCACAGACTTCGTGCCAATTTCATTACTTTTCACGTGTACAGAGAATGATCCTCCCAAGCCTTTTGATGGTGATAGTAGAACCACTCCTCATCCCCCAACAGGTTGGCTTTAAGCCTAGGAACAACTCAATATCTGGTGGAACTCCTCCTTCCAGTGAGATCTGCCCATCGCACAAGTTCTTCCCAGGCTGGATGGTTGAGAACCTTGACCCTGAGAGAGGCCCAGAAAGACCAAAAACAGGTTTTTCTCAGTGGTTGCTCTCTTTCTCTAGAATAATCTCCTGCCCAAAATCTGCCTGGCCCCTTCACTGGGAATTTTCAGACAGTCCTTGAAAACATGGCTCTTCAGACAGGCCTCCTCAGAGCTTATAACACCATAACACTGTGATTGCTTTAGTGTTCATATGATCAGTTCCACCACCTTGTCTTTAAATTACTTTTAATCATTTTAGTTAATTTTATGTTATTTTGTATATGTGTACTGATGTTAAATTTGATTTACTTTTGCTATTACATTTATTGTTTATGTTTACTGTTTTTAAATTGCTGTCTCTTATGTTATTGTGCTGTAAACCCCCCAGAGTCGCCTTGGCAGCCAGATGGGCAGTAAAAAAGTCAAACAAACAAACAAACAAACAAACAAACAAATAAATAAATAAATAAATCAAACAAACAAACAAACAAACAAACAATGCATTGAAATCTATTTAATGCATTCCACTGGAAAAATTGTCATCTTGTGAAAATCGTCCATAGAAAACATAGTCTTGCGGAACACAGTTCCCCATTGGAATGCATTGAAATCTATTTAATGTGTTCCAATGTGGAAAAATCGTTGTCTTGCGAAAATTGTCCATAGGAAACTATCATCTTGCGAAGTGCCACAGTGATGCAAAAACTAGTTGTCTTGCGGATTAATCATCCCATGAGGCAATCGTCTTGCAAGGCACCACTGTATTCACCAAGTGATATGGTAAAAACTTTATAATCTAATCAAGGACTATAAACTAAATAAACAGCGACTCTTTTGCAAAATCATTGATTTTTCCTTAATTTTAACAGAAGAAGAATCAAAAGAATGACCTATATTTGGATAGCGTATTGACTCCTGTTTTGCTTAACTTCTAACCCAATGATCAACCATTTCCTGAGGGCATGAGAAATTTTATTTATGCTGATGATCTCAAACTTGCTGCTCAGCCAGATAGTTTTCAAATATTACAACATTTCTTAACAGGTAGGATAGAAGAATTTGGTACCTGTTGTGATGGAAATCAACTTAAACCCAAACCTGCTAAGACTCAGATATGTGCTTTTCACCTAATAAACTAGCAGGCATCTTGGAAACTTCAGGTTACTTGGGAGGGGCATCCAACTAGATCACTGACTTGCCCCCAGAGATCTTGGTGGTCCTTTGGATTGGATGCTGAGTATCATGCTGAGTATAATATAACCAGAGAACAAGTCATTGGATTTTAGTAGTTCTTTGTACATAGTCCTGTAAAGCAGTGGCCCCCAACCTTGGGCCTCCAGATGTTCTTGTACTACAATTTCCAGAATTCCACCTCTGCTGGCCAGGATTTCTAGGAGTTGAAGTCCAAGAACATCTGGAGGCCCAAGGTTGGGGACCCCTGCTGTAAAACATCACATATAGACATGTGATACAAGAAATACTTCCAAAACACAAAGTAAAAGGTCTCATCTAGGAACAATGTTCTTTGAAAGCTGTCAGGAACCAGTTGAGGTACACAACCACAAAGAACTACAGCCTCTGCCCTATGCTAGTCTGTGCACAAGTATGCTGGTCCCGTGTGGCATAGTTCAGCTCATGCAAAACAGATAAATATAGCACTCAATAATAACTGGAAAAGCATAACCAGATTTCTGAATTGATAAAATCAATTGTCCAGCAAGCAATGCAATCAATACATGGAGTTAACAGTGAAAGAATCCTCTCTTCAGCTACCACCCCAGCCCTTCAAAATTAAAATGAAAAAAAGTACGTGTTTTGAAAAAAAAAAGTCTGTGAATCTTCAAGAATGACAGTACTACAGTCTCGAAAGAACAAACAACCCACCTCTTAAAATTAATGGAACCCCAGGAAATTTGGTCCCTGGTCATGCAAGAACTGGATTACTTGGGCATCACTTAAAAGGTTAAGGACTGGAGCTAGCAAAACTAAGGTGAACCTAAGAAAATGAAGTTTTCACACTGACACAGTCCTTTGCAAGTATGGAGAAAAGCAGGAAGCTTTACACCAATGTCAATATACTCTTATGTCCTTCAATGTGCACCATGGAAGGCTTGGTGCTAACTGTCCCCAGTTTTTTTGATGATGCATGCTACTGGGGGAAAATTAATTATACTGTGGTGCTTCTGACACAAACAAATAAAGAGCTGCAATGTACTTAGAGTAATGGGTTAGGAGGATAATCAGATCTAAGCCAAGCTGTTAGGCAGAGAAAGGCAGCTGCCTTGAACAACAGACATAGTGGAGCCAGGAAAAAATAGAGAAGGACTGGAGGAAAGAAGTATATATATCAAGTGACCTGCCCTGCCCGGCATCATCTAAACTACCATATTTTTCCATGTATTAGACACCCCCATGTATAAGACGCCTCCACTTTTCTAATCCAAAATTAAGAAATCTTAAGTGGGGCTTAGCAAGTGTAGGGGGAAAGGGATCAAAGCGCTGCAGGATCGCTTTGATCCCTGCTTTCCCCTCCACTTGTTTTTGTTCTCTCCTCTCATTTTTTAGTCTAAAAATTTTAGACAAAAGTATAGTCTTATACATGGAAAAATATGGTAATCTCTTCTTTGCTCCTGGTCACAAGAGAACTGGGTAACTTGGATGTCACCTAATAAGCTAAGGACCGGAGTTGACAGAACAAACATATTCTATGTCCTTCAACAACTACTGTGGAAGACTTGACTTCTGGTATGAATGAAAAAACAAAAGACCAAAGAAAGAAGTTGCACGCCGCTCTCTGATCAGCCAAAGGATCTAGAATGTGCTGATGCTTGGCAGGAGAAGAACAGGAAAGGAATGGAGATGTAGGACTTGGGATAAGGCAAATTAGGCACTACCTAAGGAAGTCAAATGCATTCTAGCAAGCAATGTTAAGAAACAAATTTAAAAATCAACCAAGACACAGTACTAAAAAAGATCATTCTTCAGCAGTGGTTTTCAGCCTTTGGCCCTCCAGATGTTTTGGTTCTCAGATTCCAGAAGCCTCAGCCAATATAGTCAGTGTTCAAAGATTTTGGGATATGAAATATCTGAGGGACCAAAGACTGGGAATCATTGTTCTACACAGCATGGGCATCCTATGCAAAACAGCAATTATTTAGATTCCAATTGCTGGTTCAGAGTCTATGAGACCAGAGGTAAGCACCGTGCTGCCTACAGAGTGCATAACACCCCAAGGGTTTTATCCCTCCCCAAATGAAAAAAAAAGTATAAAGTTGTGGGCCCTTCCTTTTCACATATTTTTAATGTCAAAACAACAAAAAACAGCCATTTTCCCATGCAGCCTGTGGTGAGGGCTGGGATCAAACCTTTGGCTCCCAAGCTAACTGAGACAACTGACCTCGTTTTAAACCAAGTTAGCCCCAGAGCTAAAGGCCCAGAAGAAGAATTACACTGTTTTCCCAACTCAGTCTGACAAAGCCAAATATACATAACAAAAGCAAGCAAACACATGGTGGTGAAATTGAAGGACATTGCAGGTTGCTCTGGTGACAGGAATAGCTTCTTCTTGTGATGGGAATTCATATTTTTAATAGATCCCAATTCGATTTCAACCACTGTGTTTTCCAGACTGGGCTGTTGCTGACTATGAAGTCTTTGATGTACAACATATTAAAAAGAAAAAAGAATGTAAAGGTACTTCTGTGTGTCCTGCCAGTGATTCAAAAGATTCTGACCATGTTAAACAATGTTGATAACAGAGACACAGAAACACACACACATACATAAAAGAATATATGTACTCTTTATCTGAGCATCCATATTTCTCAAGCATGGGCTAGTTGCTTTGTGCTCTCCAACCTTCTGTTTAGAATATATAAATGTGTAATTTCCAGTACTCCAGCAGAGTGCTGATTTCTCAAGACCTCTTTTACTGACTCTTGGGATGGGATTGTCAATTCTTCTCTTACAGACTGAATGAGCCTGGCAAAAGCTTGGGCTAAGAGCAACAGCCATAATAAAAAAAGGATTTGTGATGTTAATTTTTATGTTGCATTGAATTCAAACGCCTGCTGCATTATTTTGCATAGACTCCAAGCAGCTATTCTAGCCTTTGGCAGTACTCAGAACTATTCCCTCACTTCTTCACAGGGCTTTGTTTCCTACAGATCTGCTGACAACATCTTTACAAATGTCTCCAAAGGAAACAAAACAGCAAGGCTGAAAAGTTCAAAATCCTTTCCAACTAAACTTCCAATTCCATGCCGAAATGGCGTGCGGGGAGACAATCTGCTGAAGTCTGACACATGTGTGCAAGTGTCAAAGAGAGAGATAAGAGTGTTTACATATGTGTATGGGCCTGGTGGGAGGAGCGCAGCCTTCACCCTGAGACTGGGTCCTACAACTAAGTGTAAAATATGTCCACCAAAGGAGGCGTGGTGACTCACCAGGGAGGTTAAGAAGACTTCTTTGGTTCCTCTCAAAAGAACAGAAAAGTGAAATAGAATATAATAAAATAGAAAGCAGAGAACCTGACTAACTGAACTGGGTAAAAAAAAAGAAGAAAGAGCTGTTGGCTGGATTAGATTGGCAGGAATTTCTAATTTAAATGTGTTTAAGGAAAATGACAAGTTATCGACGTCAGCATCACTGGGTACCTGCTGAGCTCTTTATCACTGTGGTGTCTCACAGCCCCTTACTTCTCCTTCTCATTTTCACTTCCTCTTTTCCTTCTTTTTTCAAATTTCGAAGTGGTAACAAAGAAGAGAAGGTCAGAGAAAGAGCAGCCTCCCTTACATGCCCAGTCTTGTCTTTTCTGGCAGTAAGGAGGACCAGGTCTAGAAAGATGGGGCAAGCAAATGGGCAGTGATGACAGTGGTGACTATGGGAAGGAGGTGACTCCACTCAGGGAATGGGGACTAACTTTGAGCATCAACACCATTAAGGAATGAAACAGTGACTGTTTCATAACTGGATCAATTCTTAGGCTGACGATGCCTGGGGGGAACTTGGGAGATGGAGGAGGTAGATAAGGCAATCTTGGCTTCCTGGCAGTTAAGAGTCAGCCTGGAAAGTGAATAAGACTAACGCAGGCAAGATGTAGTGAGCTATCAGCCTTATATAGGGCTATCAGCCAGAGGTTTGCACTGTCATAAAGGAGTCTATATTTTGGAAGGCATCAAGACAATGTTGACGTCTGAATTAGAGGCATGAAAAGCAGCAGCAGGTAAGAGGCAATGTGGAAAAGTGGAGGTGTCATTGCCCAAATTCATGTCTCTGAATTTTTCTGGATTGCCAGTTTTTGGGTGATCAACTGGCATGGTGTCTGAACTGAGCTTATGTTTCTTAATGGTTGTTTCAATTAATCAAAGTGTTGACTCAACAATACATAAAGTTAAAGGATGAAGTTACCACCTGACTTGCGAATAAAGAAGAAATGTAGTAGGAGTTGTTCAGGTAAAGTGTTAACATGCTGTCTGGCAAAGAAGGCTATAGGTGTAAACCTTCAGTACAATTAATTTAGATAGGGAATGATAAGAGAACACCTGGTATTTCACAGTCTTGGCACATTGCCATCACATCTTATTAATGGGTGGCAATTCTCTTTTTTTCCTCCGCATAACTTTTTAAAAAAAGAGAGATGAAAGCATGCAGTTCTAAAATATATTTGCTGCAAAGAAAAAAAGGTGCTTCACATGACTACAAATGAACTATATTAAATCAAATTTTAATTAAGCATGCTTTTATCTCAAAACAGAATGGAAAGCCTTTAAACTCAAGTAGGAAATATTAGTTTGTGGTTACCTTGGTTTTTTTGTTGTTGTTTAAATCGATTTGATAACAGCAGGAACTTAATCATGGCAGAGACAACAATGTCATGAACAGAAGCTATACAGTGGAGATGAGCGGAGGTCCCCTCACCCATCACTTTGATCAGAAGCGACCTGGAGAGGCAGGGCATCTATAATCAGGACCATGGCAATCCTTTTTTAAATTATTTAATTAATTGTATTTATAACTCTCCATTGAACCCAACAAAGCGACTCAAAGCAGCTTACAAAACAGTTTAAAAGACAAACACAACTAAAATATATAAATTAAAATATTAACTTAAAATACTAAAAAGCATTTAAACACATAACATATTCAAACAACAAGTGAATAAAGCAATCTTAGTCATAGTATCATAGAATCATAGAAAAATTAAGTTGGAAGGAGCTTGTAAGGCCATCAAGTCCAGCCCCCTGCTTAATGCAGGAATCCAAATCAAAGCAGATCTGACAGATGATTGTCCGATTTTCTCTTGAATGCCTCCAGTGTTGGAGCTCTCATCACCTCCCTGAGGTCATTGGTTCCATTGCTGTAATGCTCTAACAGTCAGGAAGTGCTTCCTGACATTCAACCTAAATCTGGTTTCCTGTAATTTGAGCCCATTAGCAATTTGAATACATGCCCTGCACTCTGGGATGATTGAAACCAGATCCTGCCCCTCCTCCTTTTCTAGTATTTGAAAAGTGCTATCATATCAACCCTCAGTCTACTGTTCGCACAGCTAAACATGCCCAGTTCTTTCAGTTTTTCTTCATAGGGCTTGGTTTCCAGTCCTTGATCATCCCTGTTGCCCTCCTGAACAATTTATATCCTTTAATTGCTGTATTCCAGTCATGGAAGTCATCCTACCAAGTTTCAGTTATCCCGATCAAGTCATATTTACCTTCTTGAACTAAGAATTCCAGTTCTTCTTGTTTGTTTCCCATATTTCTGGCATTATATGTAGACACTGGACATTGCGTGATTTGTGGCCTGCTTTCCTTTGCACATTTTTATGAATATTATTATTGATCCCCATTAGAAAACTTCTTACTGTGCATGAGACTTCACCTATCTTTAGGTCTGATCTTGTGTCTCCTCCCCAGTTCCAATTCCATTTAAAGCCCTCCTGATGAAGTTCTTCAAGCTTTGGTCAAATACGTTCTCCTTAGAGACAAAGTCCTCAGACGCGCCTGACCGGTGGTCTCTGCTTTGACAGTGAAGCCCCTCAACACCATGAACTGAGTGATGGAACTCTAGAGTCACCAGCTAGCTCAGGAAGAGAGTTTGTTGAGCAGCTCAATGGGCAATACCCCAACAGAATCCTATTCTGTCCTAAGCACCCACCTTTAGCTATATACACTCAAATCCAACAGACTAACAGGGCACCTGGCAGCAGGGGGGCTGAAATAATGATAGATCACTACAATTCCACCTCCCACCCCGTGGTCCCACCTGCTGCTGCACAGAGAACCCTGGTATGCAGGGTCAGCATTCTCATCTGAGATGAAATCTTGGGTAGTTGTTTTCCCAGGGATTTGCCTGGTATTTAGCAGCAATCCAAGCAGAGGATTAGTGAGAACCAGCCATTGGTGCTCAAATCTTTAGAGAGCAGTTGATCAAGGAGTACCCAGTGCAACCATTCGATATCACTTGGCTCCACAATTAGATGTGCTGAATTTGCCCCCTCAGTTTCTGTGCCTACAAATGTAGTGGAGATTTTCAAAAGGCTATCTGAACACAGCTAAAACACAGTCGAATATGTCACACATTGCTTGTGGAATTTTACTTATCCATATACATTACTGAAACAGCGACGTCTATGTTGACTTGGCCATGTCTTGAGAATGGCTGATGGTTGGATTCCAAAAGATCTCCTGTATGGAGAATTAGTGCAGGCAAAGCGCCCCAGAGGGAGACCACTGCTGCGATACAAGGACATCTGCAAGCGGGATCTGAAGGCCTTAGGAATGGACCTCAACAGATGGGAAACCTTGACATCTAAGCATTCAGCCTGGAGGCAGGCGTTGCATCACGGCTTCTCCCAATTTGAAGAGACTCTTGTCCAGCAGGCCAAGGCAAAAAGGAAGTCACAAAAGCAGCAAAATCAGGGAGCTGGACAGGGGACAGATTGTATTTTTCTTCAGTGTGGAAGGGATTGTCACTCTCGAATCAGCCTCCTCAGCCACACTAGATGCTGTTCCAGGTCTTCCATACAGAGCACGTTACCATAGTCTCTCAAGACTGAAGGATGCCTAAGCACACAGTGTATTTTTGATCAGAGGAATATTTATTGATGCACACCAAAGAGACAGTTTTCTAAGAAACCTTTTGAAATGTGCATATCTAGTGTGTTACAATTGCCCATGTATTTCTGAATGGAAATATTTCTGTATTTCTTTAACATTCTGCATTGTGAAAATGCAGAGGAGGCTTTACATATTACATGTGGAAAGAAACTATTTTCAGGCCTAGTGGTCGATTTGGGTGAGTGCCAAAAAATCAGGAAGGGTCTCTGACTCCCAATTGTTTTATAGTCACTACAACCTTCCCCTCTCTGAGCAAAAGCAAAAGAACAATTGGTGGGGGGGGGGGAGGAGTCAGGAGTGACTATTGTATATGAAATAGATCATGAGCTTGGTTCTGGTACTTATTACACATCCCTGGTGTAGCATGTACTCAAAAGCACTCTGTTACTTAATTCATGGTTTACGTATGTTTCCATGACCCTGTTTTGTCCCTGCAGAGCTCAGGGTTTCAGTGAAAACCAAGGTAGACCACTCTGTCTGCCCTCCCTGGCCACAGCACTTTGGCATTTTTGTAACCAAACCATCTTCAATACAACCCATCCAACTAAACTTATTTCCCATATGACTAAATCAAGTTTTGGCTTTGGTTCACAATACCGTAGACTAGGCTGTCTGTGATACAGAACCAAGGTTGGCAACAAGTTTAATCCCTTTGCAGGGGCTGGATTTTTACTGTTATAGTTTTCCCTGGGAAATGATGAACGGGCAATGGGAGCAAGGAATGGAGAGAGAAAAGGAAGCCAGCTGTAATATACTGTGAGAGTCAGGAAAAATAACTACCAAAGGAGTTATTAGGAAAGGGCAGAGTTTGATAAGAGTTTGGTGGGAAGTAGCATAATTTGTTTAGCGGTATTCAAAGAGGACTCGTATTACTCTTATTAGCTAAAGACGGTCCATGGGGACTGAGCACTAGGGTTCTCAAGGAGTAGATCAATTACAGTACTCTGCTGAAAGTAGTGATTTGTGCCTGGCTTTGCCTACTTCATAAATGCAGAGGACTAGACAAGAATCACAAGGAAGAAAGGGGATTCCTGAGAATATGACTAGGCAACTGTATTTGTTTTGGGCAGTTCCTTCCTATGGACAACAAAATGCTATAGATGTCTGGCAAGTGGATGCATGCCTTTTTGTACAGAAAAGGAAAGGAATTATGAAGAAACTGAATGTTGACCTATTCATATTTCCAGACAATGGCTTGCTCCCAGTGGCTATTGTCTAAGATCAGGGAAAGCCAAAGTGTCTCTTGAAGCCTATTCTGAATGATATATTGGTGTGAGTATGTCTATTGTGTTGCATGAATGGAAACTCAGACCCCAGTTGAAGTGTTTAACAGCTTTCATTCACAGCCCCAAATCAAGTTAGTCCCATATCTTATATCGCCATGGGAAGCAGGACTCTGGACTAATTAGACTTCTCTTCTCATCTAGCAAGGCTCTTCTTATGTTCTCATCTGATACTCCAGGGGAATGTGTACCCCTTCAATTCTTGTTGTTTTAGGAATTCAGCTCTGTGATGTTCACCCCTCGTGCCCCTGCCTGACTTTCCAAACACAGAGCACAGAAAGGCAAACCAATACTCCTTTTCACCCGCTGCCACCAGTTGATCACTAAATCAACATTAATTATGGAAGGATGAAGATGAAGGTCCAGACTTCACTGTCTTTTAAATAAAACTAGTTTACTGATTACGGGTGTTTGATTATTAATCATAGGTAACTTCTACAGGTTTATTTATAGTCTCAATTTTCTATTTGTTATAACATTTCTGAGTCACTCTTCACTCTAATCACACCTCAGATCTCCCAAATGCAACACTCTATCTCTCCACTCTGATCTCTCCTCTCTCTCTCACTCTCTCACTCTGACTCCACCTCTTTATTATATATCTCTTGGCTCTGCCTCTTAGCAGCATTAGCCTGCAACGTAAATATTCATGTCTACTTAACATGATAAGGGTGAACACTACAAGCTCCCATCAGCCTTAGCCAAAATTGCACAATGATAAATTTAGACATGCAGCCTGCTGCACCGGAGCACATCAAAAATTGAGAACTGGGTCTTGTGTAAAGTTACTGACTCTTAACTGCCCATTCAAGACCAAACCATCTTCAAATACTTTGGCAGTACAAGAGGGCCAGCTTACAACAATATACTGTTCCTGGGAAAACCCATGTTTTTCTCAACTACTGAAAGGAACACAGCTGTGCCCAAAGGAAACAGGAAACCCGGGAGGGAGAAAATGACACCATAGTTCATATCCTCAGAAAGCCCCAGGTTTCAATATTGTGAGCCCTTTAGTACTCCATTGCCAAACCATGTAAGTCAAGGATGAAGGACAGTGGAAGTTGCCCTTCTGTGACATCCAGACAGCCACTTGTTCCCTGTTCCTGCCATTCAGAGATGCCCGATCCTGTCCTCATAGACCTAGTTTTGTCCCTCTGTTTCTCTTTCTCTTTGCACTTCCTTTCTGTCAGATTTTCCTCCTCTCTGGAACCTTGCACAGTCCAAGCAGTTTGGTAACTATCTGCCATTTCTGGTTTTCGTATCCCTGACTGGCTTTAATTTATTGCATGAGCCCCTGATACTAAAAACGGGGTCGACTTCTCACAAAAAGCACACTTGCTTTACTATGGTATCTACACAAAGTTGGGATTACATGTCAGTAGATCTACACATTTCCCGCCCTTGCTTAACTTTGATATGGGCTGCCAGAGACTGTAAATTTAATGAGAGCACCTGCTGCCCTCTTGCTAGTTAATTCACAGTGATTTGCCTCAGCTGAAGAGTTTTTTAAAAATCCACTGTTCTTCAGTAATAAATTACCAGCCTGTATTATAGCCTAAAGGGTCTTTGATTCATGTAATATTACATTTACACTAAGCACTCCTGGCAGTGGGAACATTTAGCTTCTGAGTTAAGGAGGGGGTCTGTTTAGTTGGGAAGGAGAGTGGTTGGTGAGATTAAAATAAAATGAGAAGATCAATTGCCTGAATGCTGACTGCCAAAGGGAGGGTTTTGTCCTCGACCTCACAGGCCTGAAGCAATTATTTTCACAATATCAAAGGCCCCACCAATACAGATTTGACTACATCAAGTGACAGAGTACAATATGAGGCCATTAAAGGTTGTGTTTTCCCCCCAAGAGAGCAAATAATGGTTACCCTGTAATTTGCTGATTTTGTTTTTGAAAATTGAGGTGGCACATTGCCATATACTGTATACTATATAAAATGAAGCATAAGTTTACTTAATTTTATTTTTATTTTAAAAAAACACTGTGTTTTTTTTATATATGTGTATAGCAGTTTGCCTTTAAGGTATCACAGCATTTGTGTCTTCTTTTTTTAAATTTTCTTTTGGTTTTACCTGCTACACACAGATAGTCTTCTTCTTTTTTTAAAAAAAAAGGAGAGAGTTAAGCAATAAATCAAATCATATAATAAGACAACGTTTAAATAAAGAAATTGACATGAAAAATTATGAATGAGTATTAAGAAAGATGGGATGTGGGTACCACATGGAGTCAGAGGAGACCTGGCTGCCACCACTATAATGGTTAGCGACATGATCACTGTGGTGAAGGAACTCTGTAGTAATTAATGTGGATGGTGTTTCTCTGGGTTATGAGGTTTTTTTCTGCTTGATTTGCTTCACAAACTTAAAGAGAAGTAACAAACAGTCTGGTGGCACCACAGAGACTAACAAATGTATGAGTCTCCCAACGAGGACCTATTTATTACAACATAGTAATAAATTGGTGCTTGTTATAGCCTTCATGGGCATTATTTAAAGAAAAATAGCAGCACTGAAAGGATGAACAAAAGCTGGTTCATTCTTTTGATTTGAGCCAGGCTTCCCCTAGGAGTGGCTCACGTTCCAAGCCAGAGGGTGGAGCAAGCATTTTTCCACAACAGACTGATCTTACAGGTCTTGCTATAGCTACAATTCCCTACCTCTCCTAAGAACTCAAGCTCCTGTGAGCCCTAGCTGGAAATGGGGAGATCAGTTTATCTCTGGACTGTCCCATTGAATTTCTAAGTGTGTATTTTTCAAAATGCAAACAAATGCACAAAAGAATTGAAATGAGCTATTCAAAGCAAAAAAAAAAAAAAAAGGTAGTTTGAGGTATGCCTTACAGGGGAAAAACAAATTTTTTCACAGATAATATTCATTATATGAAGGATTATGGTTTATGTAGTACTATCAGGAGAAATACCATTAATCCATTAATTGTACAATCTTTCCCACCAAAGAGGTTGATTAATTGGTCAGAAAAAGAGGGAGAGCATGTAAGCTACCTAGCAGGTAAATGTCTGACAGTCACTTCCTCCCAGGTGATCATGCATTTGACTGCATGCTGAATTGTATACGTTCCCAACATTCTGAGCAGTTGAAACCATATCTTCTACCTAGAGCAGTGGTTCTTAACGTGGGCAATAATGCCCCCCAGGGGGCGATTTCATTTTTCAGGGGGGCAGTAGAACGAAAAGGGGCAGTGTGGGGGCGCTGGAGCAGAAGGGGACGGTAGGGGGGCGCTGGAGCAAGCCAAACCTGTGAAGATGGCTGCAGCCTTTTTACAGTGTGCATGAATATATATTTTCCTCCAATCTTAATTTAGTTTTTAGAGTTTTTGTCTTGAAATTTTTAGTTCCTGCATTGCGGTTTGTTTTTATGCCCTTTTTATATTTCTTTTTGCGTCTTAAAATTCGCTTACAACTAAATAATTAAATGTTACTTTTTGGGAGCATTTCATTTTCTTGGAATTGAATTTTGTTTTCAGCAGTCATTGGATTTAATAAATAAATAAATAAATAAATAAATAAATAAATAAATAAATAAATAAATAAATAAATAAATAAGATATCATCAGGAGGGGGGCGATGATAACTTCTTCAATGGCTCAAGGGGGCGTTTCTTTCAAAAAGGTTAAGAACCACTGACCTAGAGCACCACAGGTGTGTTTACAAGGGGGCACCCCTGGCCCAGGAGTGATGCAATGTGATGACATATCTACCTTCCTGGTGCCGTTTGTTGTGTCATTTTAAATGTGCGCATGGAAAAAGGAGCTGAGTTTTCTCTCTTCCCGGAATGACTGTTACCTTAGAAAATAAATATGGAGTTTTGTTTTAAGATTGCCCTCTGACCATCTCACAATACAGTCCGTTTTCAAAGCACTAGTGTTGAAGTGTCATTTCTGAACAGCCAGAGTCCTGTTCATGCAGTTGGCCAAAAGTAATACACATTTCTCCCCTTCCTGTTGGCTCCCCTTTACATGACTGACCCTGTGCTAGCTACAAAATTGGTTATGCAACCAGTCATTCTAAGGGGACCCGGCAGGAGGAGAAAAATCTGCTGTGTGATTGCCCTTACACGCATGTTATGAGTGACAGAGTGTGGCAGTGTGTGTCTGGGTTCCAGAAAGAGCAGCACCCCAGTCCTGAGAAGAAGATGGAGAAATCGCAAGGGAAGATGGGATTGTGTGCCTAATACAGAGTTTCCAAAGAAGATGCAAGCTGCAAACAGAGACAGTTCCGCTATTAATAAGAGGTTGCTGTGTGGGCAAAGGTTTGGACAAGAGGGAAGTGAACTGGAGCAAGAAGTCCAAATATAACTAAAACTGGAGAAAGCAAGCTTAAGAAAGAGGAAGCAGCCCAGCTGAAGCCAAGTCTGTGGCAGATGGAACAAACTGAACAGGTGAAAAGAAGCATTCCTGCATGACAACAGACTGTACCTGCCCAGGAAGCCAGTGCTTGTGCCAGGCCAGGTTTAGCCCATTAGCACAGCCCCACAAGGAAAAGACCTATAAGAAGGATGACCCAGGAAGAGACAGGTGGGCTTCGGAAGAGTGCTGGAACAACCCTCACCACCCTTTCTGAGGAGGGATCACGCCCAGAGAAAGGCCTTCTGGATGAGTATCTTGTGTGAATGGGAAGTATGAAAGAGAGACCTCTTAGTACCTTTTGTCTTATATCCTATGTCTTATGTCTCATCAATAAATGTTACCTGAATGGTGCTTAACCCAAAATTGTTGGTGTGTGGTCTTCTTGACAATAGTCTGGCTAGGTTCTCTCTCTCCTCTCATGGTCCCTCTCCCCAGGATATAAAGAACAAGAACCCATTTGGGGTAACACACATGGTTTTCTTCCAACTGAATTTGGTCAACATGTTTGTGACCCAAGATTTGCTCCTGCATTGCAAAATTTAACAGAGTGTTAAATCTAGAGAGCAACCATTTCCCAATCTTACAATCTAAAAGATAGCAAATATATTTATTTTGGGGACATCAGTTCAAAGGGATCAATCAGTTCCTCCCCCGCCCCGCAATATGCATCACATTAATTCCTTGAGGATCCGAGCCTTAGCTACTTCTTTATCCACTTTATCTAGCTGGCTTGGCTCTGGCAGTGCAACTCATACAATGCATTATAGGTGCAATATACAAATTTCACAAGACTTAGGAATGTTTTCATCACAATATTAACAAGGTACACACAGAGTAAGTAAATATTTATGACATTTGAAATTCATGGTTTGCTCTAGAGTAGGGATGCAAATTGTTTCTCCTCACCTCTGACAAAACATATTTTCTGGTGCATTCACTGAAAGTACAGTGGGGTCTTGACTTAAGAACGGCTTGAGTTAAGAACATTTTGACTTAAGAACCGCTCTCATAGGAAAATACTGACTTGACTTACATACTTAGATTTGAGTTAAGAACTGAAAAAAACCACGTGGGAGGCAGGGAAAGTGCAAAATTTGAACTTTCAGTTAACTGTTGGCCAGTGAAAAGGGTGCCTGTCTGCTTCCTCACTCCTCCCAACGTTTGGAGAGTGGATTGGGAGACAGTCTTCAGACTGCCTGGTACTGTACTGCCTGGACTGTATTTTCCCTGCCTTCCCTGAACCTTTCTTGACCTAAGAAAAAAAGAAACAAAATATCCCCCTCTAGTGGTCGAAGGCAGAATAGCAGCTTCCCATTAGTTTCTATGGACGGAAAAGAGCAGATACGGATCAAATGGTTCTCAATGCATTCCAATGGGAAATGCAGATTTAACCTGAGAACTTTTTGACTTGAGAACCGCCTTCCAATACGGATTAAGTTCTCAAGTCAAGACCCCACTGTATTTGCATTTGAAAGAATACTTTTTCCAAGAATAAACAAACAAACAAACAAACAAACAAACAAACATATGAATGAATGAATGAATGAATGAATGAATGAATGAATAAGCATTAACCAAACCTACAGTAGTTTCTGCTTCGTTGCACTGGCTTAAATTAAGTATTGGGTGGGTACTTTGCATCTTTTCCAGCAATCTACCTCTCTTCCTGTGCTTGCTCTCTCTCTCGCTGTCGAATTTGCTTCCAAAGGAAAATGTCAGTTTGTGTGGAGATGTTTTGCATGCACTGTGGAGAACTGATTGGAAAAATCCTGTTCCTTGTTCAGTTCTTTTACTGGAAGTAAGAATTGCAGAGGCTAGAAATTTCTTGAAATGCTGTCTCGACAAATAATTCTGTGCTTTCCCCCAACATCTCTACATTATATGTAAATCATCTCCAGAAAAAAAAACCCACTCTGGTTAGTGTTATCATTCCTATACCATTTGCAATTATCAGCTGATATTAAGAAATGGCTAACACAGTAGCTTCCTTAAAACAACTTACCAAATTCAAAGCAGAATTATATATTTCACATTTTAAATCTTCCATACTGCTCTGTTTTAAATCTGCTTTTTAAAATCTTCCACAAGACCGCAGACTTAGCATGTGTCCTATTATGCTGAGGGGGAAATGGCAGCATCTATTTCCAAAAAGTGTGATGAGGGAGAATATTTGAAGAAAGTTGTATAAAGTGGTCTCTTTTTTTAAGGAGGAAGGATGAGAAAAAGGGACATCTCAGGAAAAGCACATTAGTTAGGCATTATTGTAATATACTGCGGTTTTTTCCTGTGAGATGTAGAGCAGCAGCCCATCTTCTGAGTGGGGAAAGGACGGGGGGGGTCATTTTGCAATGACAGACTTATGACAAGTGTCAACCATAAAAATTAAAACATTTCAGCTGCTGATTTTTATTGGCGAATAAGTATTAGGAGTGCCAAAGACTGTGGTAAACACTTCCTATTTCAATCTGCTCAATCAAACATCTCCCAATTAATTTTATTAGTGTTTTATAAGTAATTTACTTTGAATAACCTATAACCATGATTTGTTATTGTCAGGTCTTAAGTGGAATTGTAAAGCTTAATAATTATTTGTTTAAATAATGGAATCATTGGTGTACTGATGATAGTCCAATGCAGTAAAGATTTATTATCTTTAATAATAGGATTAAACAAAATCATAACTGAATATAGATCTCAAGAGAATCTTTTAGCTGCTGTAGGTGAAGTGGAAATAATGTTACTAATTAAAGCAGCATAGTGGTTGCTGTAAGGACAGCTGCACATGTGGATGATATAATACCCCATCACCACTCCTAAATCAACTCTACTGGATTTAATTTTCAACCTTAGTAATAATCTCAAATGCTACCTTTTAGGCTCATAGCTTCCAATGCCAAAGAACCATAGAACAATAGAGTCAGAAGGGCCACTGAGTCCAACTTCCTGCCAAGTGCAAGAATCCAAATCAACGTAGATCTGACAGATGGTCGTCTGATTTTCTCCTGAATACCTCCAGCATTGGACCACTCACCACCATGCAAAGTAATTGGTTCCATTGTTGGAATCTCTAACATTTAAGAAATTTTCCTGCTATTTAGACAAAATCTGGTTTCCTGTAACTTGAGTTCATTATTATGTATCATGGCATACATCGAGATGGTCAAGGGTTGAGAACACATCCTGCCCCTCCTCTGTATGACTACCTTTCAAGTATTTGAGAAGTGCTGATATCTTCCCTCAGTCTTCTTTTCTCAAGACTAAACATGTCCGGTTCTTTCAGTCTTTCCTCATAGGACTTGGTTTTCATGTCCCCTGATCATCCTTGTTGCCTTACCAATCACAGATCATGAAGAACAGAAGGCTAAAAAGAGAGGCATGGTCTGCCCAAGTCGCTCTTTTTTCCTGAGGCAAATGACAAGAGAGTGCTTCTGCCCCATGTCCATGAGCAGATGCCAACTGGACTGGCAGCTTTTACCTCAGCAGTGATGACGTGGCGGTTTAGAATGTGTGGGATATATCTTATAGCAGTTACAGTATTGTCCTCCAAAAAAGGATAAATATTTAGGGGGCTTAGGGTAAATAGACAAGGAAGTTCCACTCTCTTACTTAGGAACTTTCCACCTGAAGCAGTTTCCTCTTGTGGGGCTGGCCCTGAAGTACACCATAACGATGGAGTAAGTGTAAAATGCAATGGTTGGCAAAGCTCTCCTCCACTTGAAGCAGATTCCTGCTTGGCTATTTCCAACTTTGTAGGGAAACAGCCAACCATCATGCACTCTGCCATCCACACTTGCCTCTTTTCCCTCAGCAGAGATGAGTGCTCCTCCTCCTCTTCGCTGTCACTACAACAAGTCATCAACTTTCCTTGCAGAAGCATCATCTACTCAAACCATGGTGTGTGTTTTCAAGCTGATAATCCATTTTGCAAAGAAGGTGGCTGTGCCATTGCATCAATGCCATTACTGTGGTACAAAGATGACACATCTTATTTTATTTAGAAAATTGTAAAGGTTCACTTTAAAAAAGTAATATTTTCAAAAAGTAATGGTTATTTCACCCCCCAATGTCTCCTAGCAACTCGAGCTGAGCACACAACATAGTTCACTCACTCTTTAAAAAACAGAAAGAAAAACCAGAAATATTATACCTTTGGCATACATACGCAATGCATAGGCACATTTACATATTTATAACAATAGTCACCCAAGGTATGAAACCAATGGGCCTAAAACAGATGTGACATACAGCTCCGTATAACTTTCCTTCTGGCTCCACAAAAGAGGAAATAAAAGCAGCATTTGGAAACTAAGAAACTATAGAAAATGGCCATTTAACCCATTTTTAAATCCATGTTTAACTCATTTGTTTCTCTGCATGAAATAATCTTCAACTATTCTTTCACTGTACAATTTTTTTTTCAACAGCCATCAGATGTTTTGCTTTGCTTTTTAGGAAAATAATTCAGGGAAAATGTAAAATGCACCCCCCCCCCCTACATGCAACATTTAATCCCAGCCTCAGCAAGCAGTAAATACAGATGCCTTGAAATCTCACAAGCCCTGATATATGGGCTCAGAACACCCACCTCCCCTCCCAAATGGTGCTACTATTGTGTACCTGGGAAATTTCCCCTTAAATAAAATTATGAGTAAAATTGTTCAGTGGCAGTAGTTCATCTGCATTTTTGAGATAAAGTAACATAAGAGAGAGCACGTCTAATAACAGAAGTTCTGTGCCATTGGAGAAAGACTCCAGATTGATTAAATTCATGAAAATGGGAACAGGCAACCTCCCATCACACTGAGTATATCTTTCTTTCATTAAGGCTCACTTATATCCTTGAGACACCTTCAGTGTCTTTCAACTGTCCTCTCAGTGCTCCAGAGCGTGGAGCGAGGTCTTGAACTCCAGACAATGAATGAGATACGCCATGCTAGGAGTAATTAGTTTATTGACGTCACTTTAGCTTTCAGATCACATTTAACTGAGCTGCTACTCCTCGAAACAGTAGGTCATTTGTAGCACATTATGCAAATGCAAAGACTAATCTTTTGCATTATACATAAGGACTTGCATTAGCTAATTTATCAGCCTACACAGGAGCTATGAATGCCCATTTTTATTAAGCTCTTCATTAAGTCAAAATTGTAGCTGAAGTAATGTGTGCTACTGTTATATATGTCATGAGTAGTATAGGAAAGGGAGAGAGGGAGAGAGAGAGAGGCTGGGGGATTTACAGTATACTGTGTGTATTGTTTCCAAATACTATTACTTGCCATGTTGGAAAAACAGTTGGGTTGTTTCTCACAGCTCAAATGTGTGGTCTCACTAGATTCTGGGGAAGTTATTTCTTTTGGACTACAGTTTCCAGATTCTCTGGAAGCTGTGGTTCTTGGAGCCATAGTCCAAAACAATAATATTCCTAGTTCTGGGTGTAATTGAAATGGTCAGCCCTGACAGACAAATAACTGGCATCTTAAAATATAACTTCCCTCCACACACAGACAAAGTACTCATATGTATATAAGAAATACAACAAACCTCATGACCATTTCTCTGGAGTCTGTATAAGGATCCCGTAAACAACTTTCCTCACAAATGCCCTGCAACAGAGCCAACGACCTGGCCTATGAACTGCAGCAGGCCTACTTCAGAACAGGCAGAGACAATTCCACATGAATGATACAGTGCACCCCTTCCCTTCCTGGCTCACTTACCTGCATAAAGAGAAGTTGTACAGTAGAGGCTGGGAAGCATGTTCAGTATTTTATCAGCCACTCAGCACATTGTTGTAGATACCTTCTAAACTGGATACAACCAACAGATACGTTAATAGTGCCTTAATTGTGGAAGCAACCAATTTGCAGTGGCTAAGGACAATGGAACCAAGGCAGAATCCCCCAAGAGCCACACCAGAAAACCACCACTTTTCTGGTGTGAGTAGGATGGCTTTGTTTTGGTCTGTTTTCGCTACGTGTGATCACTGAAAATGGACCAAAAAAGCAAGACTTCCTCTAATTTGACAATATTGTGAAGTGGCTTAACAAGACAGCCATTTATGACAGCCACTATTGGCAAATTCCTTCCTCACCTTCATGGAGGGACTGAGGAAGTATTTTTTTTAAGTGTGTGTTAGGGTAACCAATATTTGCTCCACCATGTTAAGAGAGAGAGAGAGAGAGAGAGAGAATTTTCCCCAGAAGCTTTTCTTTGCTTTTCTTTTAAAGGACGAGTTAGAGTCTGGCTGAGCTGTGCTTTATTTTTTAAAGTGGTGCAGTGAATATTTGCTATCCTATGACACTTCTTAATAAAAGAAAAATCACTTCTATGGCCCCTCCACAGAGCTGAGGAAGTTATTAATTTGCCAGTATCACAAAGTAGCTTAAACAGGGTCCTAAGAATCTGATTCAGCCCATTCCTTTCACATCGTGTAGACCAGCCCTTAAACACAAACCATGTGTGCTACTTGCCTAATTGAATCGTACAATAACTATAGCATTTTGAATGCGTTCTGCTGCTGAAGCAGTGCAGTCTTGCCTGGGTGCAAGCTGGTGTATTAATCCTTATGGCAAGAATAGGATGGGAAATATGTAGTGCTGCTTCACTAGCTACAACTTTCTCTGTCACCTCAGCATTCATCAAGAATCTGTATAAGTCTGCTGAACCCTCTCAGTTGTATCCCCATGGTTGATTGGATAGTGAGTAGCACATCAGTCTAAACAACTTGTTGTGTAGGGAATTAGAGATAAGATACCAAAATCAGTTGTTTTTTAATGGAAGGAGAGGGACTACCTTCTTTCCAGGCCTTCCCTAGCCTAATTTTTCCTCTCAGTTAGCTGTTTGCACTATGGAAAACTAGAAAAGCACAGTCCTGCCATGATGATATTCAAGGGGCGGAAAATAAGAAAAGTAGCTCCTGGACAGGCATTCCTCTTTGATTTTTCTGAGGGCTTCCAAGTGAACAAGGGGGTGCTGGATCTGACAGATTCTCAGACTGGCCTGCCCACCTTTCCCCAAACCCTCACTGCCCTGCACAGTCACCCAGTATTGACTGCAGTTAAAGCCAGCTTGACTTATGTCAGAAAATGGGGGTAGGGGGAAAATGTTTCAAAACAAAAAATTCTGCCTTCTGGGGGGGACCCTCTTTTCCTAGAAAAGCATCCACCTACCCAGTTCAAAGGGAGATTTAAAATTATATTTCATTCATAAGGATATCTTATAAAGCCTGAAACAAAGATTTAGCTCTCTCCACTTGGTTAAAAGGAAATCAGTTTCTCAAACACTACAATTTGAACCACATGATAAGCTTTCAAGTAAGCTTTCATATTTCCCCCCCCCACATAGCCCAGAGAAATCAAAGAATCTTTATTAAAATTTCCTGAAAATTTATTTCTTACTTAACTGAAAGCACATCCTATGTAACAGTTAGTATACCTAAATAATTCATACATGACGCTTAGTACATTGTGTCTATGTAAGTAACTACATTCCTTAATCAAGCAGCATGGTATTTCCTATGGGATCAATATAGTTAACAATGGGAAAGAATTATTGAATCAAAGCGACATTCAGTATAACTTTTAAATTCACCAATGCAATTGTACTGAAAATTCACAGTATACTAGTATGGTGTGGAATTCTGCAATACAAGGACATTTGATAATTGTGACAAATATCGCTGGGAAACAGCATGGCAGTTGATACTCTAGACCTGGTTAAACGAAACAACTCACCATTGTTTTCTGGTGGTTACACACACACACCAAGTACAACGTTTGGGCAAGTGAAGTGGTGCCGTGAAAGTTCCTGCAGGTAATGAGATTGGTTGAAAGTATGTCAATGAATGGACTGAGAATGATGTAGGACAACTGATACAAAGGGGTATAAGCATCTCCAGAGGTTTTTTTTAAATTTCTGGTCAAAATTGCACAGCACAGTGTGCTTATATTTACCATGTGCTGTCAAATCAATTCTGCCCTTTCCAGGCTTTTCCAGCTAGAGTGTTCTCAAACGTAGTTTGCCATTCTCTTATTTTCTGTCCTCAAGAAGAAAACTGGGCTGCAGAAGAGCTTCCTGAGAACTTATTTACAGAATTCTACTTCTGGGTTTTTAATTTTGAGGGCTGTGGGGTGGGGGAGCTACCTCCCATCTGAGAGGACAGCTGGTACTCCTACAGGCTACCAGAAGCAGAACATGATGACATTTTGGAGAGCCCCAGGTGAAAGCTGATGTACCTGGACATGTTGGAAGTAGTGCCAGCGAGCACACTTCCATGTGCTCCACACAATTTTGTGCCCACACATACTCTATGGACAGGGCTTCTGCTAAGGTGTCATTTTGGATCCAAGAATATAGCAACCACCCTCCCACCCTTGAAATCAGAGTATTGGAAAAGCATATTAGTGGGATTGCAGACAATAATTACTTATTTATTTGCAATTAAATATTTATGGCATTTCCCCATCAAAAAGCCTCTGTAAGCAACTCAGAAGACAGACAGAATGTTTTAAAATGCGAGTCATCTCAGTTTTCCAAGCCTGGAGATAGATTATACACGCAAACACTCATTTCCAAAACTACTTCAGTTTTCATTCAGCAGGACAATTCTTAGTAGCCTTTTCCATGAATTTTAAAAGTTTGCTAAGAAAAACCAGAATCTGAAACAGTTATCACACATATATTTATTCAGTATTTTTACACAGTTACTACTTTACTAAGAGGCTCTGATACAGCATTCAACTAGCCAAGCTTGTTTAAAGCTCATACCCAAACACAGGGTATAGTCATGTTGTTTTCATTAGTTTTGGGGTTTGCAAAAGATGTGGGGATTCCTGATGCATCTGAAATGATATTATTTCCAATGAAGAAAGAAACTCCCTGCACACAAATGGATCCTTGCATAACTACCTGCCTGCCTTGTACCCCGTACGGGGCTGCACACCAAGCCTTCTGTGGCGGACAGCCCACACATCACTCCTGTCAGTCATTTTACAGCTCTACTGCAGGAGCCTATGACAAGACAGGAGGGGTGGAGTCAACAGAACTGGGAGTGCCAGAGAGGCAGTTAGAGAAACAGAGGGAGAGTTAGGGAAAATATGGTGAAGCGTTTAGCCAGTTAGAGAGAAGACTGTGAAGTGATTAGACAAGATATTAGACAGTTGGTTTGTAAGAGAATATT
Organism: Pogona vitticeps; assembly: GCF_051106095.1. Classification (NCBI taxonomy): domain Eukaryota; kingdom Metazoa; phylum Chordata; class Lepidosauria; order Squamata; family Agamidae; genus Pogona; species Pogona vitticeps. The sequence goes on along the minus strand of NC_135784.1, from coordinate 250,559,369 downwards.
AAAGAGTTAAAAGGAATTAGAAGTACAAAGACTGGCAGAATATACTGAGATCTTGATTAAAGCAAATGAATACAAGCAGTCGTACATGTAATCAAATCCACGTTTAATGAATGAATGATAATATAACATCCATGATTTTTTTTCTGTGATTCACTTATTTATCCTTAAATAAACTTGGTTTTATTTGGCAGCAAGGGTGTGAGAGGCAAAACACACAGGGGTCACTGGGGGTATGCAAAAACTTCTGACTGTAATGTTAGAATTATAGTGGTGCCTCGCAATACGATGTTAATTCGTTCTGTGAAAAATGACGTCTTGTGAAAACATCGTATTGTGAAACGCGGTTCCCCATTGGAATGCATTGAAATCTAATTAATGCATTACAATGGGGAAAAACCGTCTTGCGAAAATCGTCCATAGAAAACATCATCTTGCAAAGCGCCACAGCGATCACAAAAACCAATCGTATTGCAGATTAATCATCCTGCGAGGCACTGTAAGTGAGTTAAAGTAAGAAAGAAATCCTTCTTGGGATAAATGGAGCAGGTGTTCCCTTCTTTTAATACAACTCCCAGAAATCCTGGCCATCCCAGTGAGAAGTGAAGGCTTCTGGGATTTTAGTCCAGGAATACCTGGGGACCACTATTCTAATAAAATGAGACTTCCATGATGAGGGGGCCTATCCTGTTGGCAGAACAGCAACTGTGGAACTAGAACCCAGCATGAGTACAAGAAATACAGGTGACATTTTTCCTTCCCTTCATGCAGAAGTTCAGCATGCTAATGAAAGCTGAGTCATGGCAACTGGACTTCTTTTTTATTAGGTTGAAACATTTCAGCTACTACTCATCCAAGTAACTTGTTCAGACTAAAGAAGCTTCTTCAGACTGAGGAAGCTACCATATTTTTCTGTGTATAAAATGACACTTTTTCTTGCGGCTGCTGTCTCTGCTGCTGGTTGTGGGCTCAGTGATCATGCAGTCCTTTGACCGCTGCTTTCCCCTTCCTTTTGCTAAGCCCCATGGCTGGGGAAATTTTCTAATTTGGGGTTAGAAAAGGGTGGTGGTGGTCATCTTATATATCATGTCATCTTATGAACGGAAAAATACAGTACTGTACTTGGATGAGTAGTAAAACATTTCAACCTAATAAGAAAGAAGTCCAGTTGCCATGATTCAACTTCCAGTTAACCTCACCTGGATGACTGAGAATCTTCACAGTTACTACCTGCTAAAGTAAACAGATCTACAGGAAGGCAAGCAAACTGCTTTACCCCAACCCCTCTGGGCTGATGCTGACAAGGGAGAAGTGAGGAAAAAGGCAGCATTTTAATATTTCTTCCCTGATCCTCTTTTATAAACTGCCCCTTTCCACTGATTCTAGTAGGAGTGAATTGGGAGTGAACAGATCCATAGCAGTTTCAGGGCTGCTGAAGATCTGTTGATGTGTTGCAGAGCATATTTGAAGAACTAAGAAGGAAGTTGGTCCTACAGGTCCACAATGTCTCTCAAGCTGTCTCAAGTACAGCTCCTTTCTGCCTTCTAGAACATCAGAGGTCCGATGTAAAAAAAATCGTATGTGGAAATTTCCATATCAAGATTTCAAGAGTAGTTCTTGCCTCTGATGGTGGACCCCCAGAGGGGAAGACTAATATATTCTACAGTCTCTGGGATATTCTCTCAGCATCCAGGAACTGAGAAAACAGGAAAGAATTTACACTCCCTCCCTCTCTTATTTGCATTGTACAATGTATTTCAATTGAAGATGAGTAGAAAAAGGACAAAGCAAACAGACATGTCGTATTCTGCGTACAAATGTACAAGAGTCCAGAACTGTGCCCAGTGGAGAAGGAAGGAACTAAAGGTTGTCAGATTCCTTTCTGACTTCAGTGTCCAACTGGTGGTTCATTAAAAAGTAATAATAACTCACTACCATTATGCTTAATAAATGACAAGAAATCATGTACGTGTTAAATAGATAAACACTACATTGCTAGTAAAACAGATTGTGCAAACAGTTCAAGGAGCTGGCCCGATGCCCACATTTACTGAAGAATGTTTATTAAATTATTAAAATTTATGGGCTGATAACATGCTTATATAATTTATTGCAGCTGTAAAGCCTTTCTAAGTTTTGGAAAAACAATAAAGTTGATTTAATAATCCTTTAATCTTATACTCAACTTCCTCCGGAATTTTCTTCAACGACACCTCATAAATAACAATTTTTCCTACATTAGAGGAACCCTAAAACAAACACTCCAGGAGATTTCGTCAGATTCGTTTATTTTGTTGAGTTAACCAGGAAGCACAACACGCTCAGAAATGGCCCTTACAAATTAAGCCTGGAATGTTATTAAAGAAAAAAAAGAAAAAAATCCATCTGGTAGTGATAACACTCAACACCTCTCATCAATGATGCTGGATAATGATTCTAAGAAGAAAATCAGACAAAATGTATGTGCGGTGTGTGAGTGCACACAGAGTTATTTCAGCTGTGTAAAAACAAATGTTTTATTTTAAAAATCCCAAATGATATCAATATGAAAATTATTACTATACAGAATATGCACTATAGGCAATGAATTAGTACAAATTACCTTAACACAAAGCTTATCGCTATCTGATACAAATCAACAGTAAATGTGCACATTTATTGGATACCTTCCTAGAACTGCTCCAATGTTGGAGTCTCTGAAATATCCAAAGTCCTGCTGGGCTTGCACTGAGAAGAAAGAAGAAGAGCGCTCCCTCCCTCCTTCCTCTCTTCGATTCTTCCTTCTCTTTAAGCCCAGGGAGAATTTTCCAACACCCTTGGACCCACTCACTCTGCCCTAAGGCATGATGTGACCCACTTCCAAGAAGAAGGAGGAGATAAAGGCTATGCTTCGAAAACACACAAAAGACCAGCTAATGACACCCATCAACCACAGGAACAGATAATCTCTTCTCCTTAGCACAACAATACACCCACAACAATACACACTAATCACCCATCTACAGAAAAAGTCAAAGGCCTATCTCACAGCCATAAATACTGCACTCCCAAACCCAACTACACCAGAGCACAGAGTGCTGTCCTCTGAAGATGCCGGCCACAGAGACTGGCGAAACGTTAGGAAGAGCAACCTTCAGAACATGGCCAAAGAGCCCGAAAAACCCACAACAACCGTCAAATAAATAATCCTTTTGTGGAAAAAAGAAAGTGTTGCAGAGTTTTGAATTTTTGGTTGAAAAGTTCTAGCTGTTCGGCAGAAGTGCAGGGAGCTACAGAGCAGATTTAGCATCAAGTGCCCCCACAGTAGATCACCCCCTCTTGCTCTCATCAACTGGCACTTATAATCTCAATAACTTACTCTGAGACACTGGAAAGAGAAAGAATTTTTTAAAAGTTTCAGTTACAGTTGAACAGATCAAAACAGTACACTGTATAAAACAGTACTGTTTTGCAGTAATAGGCCTCGACAGACTCACTGCTGACTGCTTCTGCAGAGTCTCAGACAACATTCGCATAACTGCACTAACTGCCAGCAGACTAAAATGGGGGAGCAGAGAGACAGAAAGGTGTGGCTCTCTTTGAAATCAAAGGCAGGGGAGGAGCAATTGGTTACTGCTGTATTGAGAGTCGCTCCGGCCCAGAAAGGCCATTCCCAACCAAATCTCCTAAAGCAGTCGTTCCCAACTTTGGGTCTCCAGATGTTCTTGGACTACAACTCCCAGAAATCCTAGTCAGCGTTACAAAGTTGAAATAATTCCAACACAAAGTTCTTCTACAAACACTTCTAATGTTAAGTTTTACCTCTGAGAAGCTGTTGGATAATTTCTCAATCTCCTGAAGAAATTTACTGATGTTATTTCCCCAGTTTCTTTTGCCAAAAACAAGGTGGAGAATTGCGAAAGGTCATTTGTGCACAACTCGGACAGTAACCGGTGGACTCTATATAAAAAATATGTTAAAGATCAGGATCCCAGTGAAATAGAAATGCTCAGTTTCATTTCTGCTGCAGTTCTCCCGATGGAAAATGCTTCTCCTTTTCTATTGTTTATGTTACAAAGGATGTCAATGTTGGAAAGGCAAAACTAGGAGATGGCCATTCGAGGAAAGTTCAGTGGAATGAAAATATGGCCAGTGGGAAATGAACGATGGGAGGAGCAGGATGCATCCCAGGCCAGTAACCTTAAATTTTAATAACTCTGAATGCCACATTGGCTCCAAAAAGAGTGCAAATTGGTTACACACTGTGAACTTTTCTCATTCATGCACAATTGTGCATGGGTGTGTTTCACTGAAATGTTTAAATGCATAGGTAACCCCCTATTCCTGAAAAGAGAACAAGATATAAAGCCTAATTTATAGTAAGTAGCTAAATTGTTTATCATGAATGTTAAGTTATTTACCAAGAGTACCTACAGTTCTCCAAGTGCCAACACTTTTGGAAACAAAATGGTGCTATTCACAAACAAGAGGATGGTTTCAGCAGGCTCAAGGAAACTGCAAGAGTTATAAAAGTACAAAAACAAAAGGGGGAGGAATAAAGACCCCAAAGCCCATGTGTGCTCAATTGGCATGAAATACTGAATGTTAATGGCACATGGAAAACCAGCAGTGGAATGGAATGGATTAGAATCAAATGGAATGGCTAGCACCATAAACAGGAGAACTTCACATTTATTTGCTTGTTTATTTGAGGATCCCACATGTACGTGCATAATATGCGTACAGAGAGAGATTTTAAATAATCAAAGCTGAAAATATTCCAGTCTTCATTCTAATATTTTTTTACTGATATTCCCATCTGAGTTCCGATGGGGGAAATAAATCTGAAAGAGATGGCAAAAGTACTAGTTGTAATCATTACCACACGTAATGAATGAGACTTTCCAGGTTTTGTCCAATATAAGCAAATGTGCATACTCAGTCTGGATGGCATAAATCAACTTCATTGGGCATAAACATCCAGGTCATTGTAGTCTTCAGCAAGCAAGAAACCTATCAACATTCAGGTAATGTTTTACTTTTTTCCCCCATTTAGAAATGTTCCATGTTTTTATTATCTGTATTAAGGACAGATGTGTTTTGTTAGTGTTACAGTTACCATTTTTCAAATGTATCACTGACATTTTATATGCTATGCCCCAAGGGTCTTCCTAACCAGAAATAAACAAACTGTCTCCTTTAAGAGGAATCTGAGGATCAAATGTATGCCAAAGATAAAGTGTTTATTTAAAAAGAACACAATTTTAATTGAACAAACAAGAGCATTTTGCTTTTTTGTTCATACCTTTTTAAAAACACTTTTCACATATTCATTAGAATTTTTAATTAATTTTTACTGCATTAATTTCCCCCAGAGATAGTGAGTGAAATAATTTCCTGGGATGTGGTTAAATTATTCCTATAGCCTTCCAAGCAGCTGAAACAAAAATGTAACATTTGGTACTATAAAAATCTCCACTGTTTTGACCAACATTGCAGGTTGTCATGGAAGTGAAGATTTTCAGAGCAGATTAGTCAGTCAGAGGGGTTTCCCAACCCATATGGCTTCTTACCTGAAGATCTATCAATTCAGAGAAGGGCTGCCTGGCATAAATCCTCCTAGACTTTCAGATTTAGATACAGAAGTTTCTATGACTGAACCTTGTCACTTATTGCACTTTTTCCTTCCTCCCTCTCCAGGTGAGTGGAAAAAGTCTCCTTGATGACAGCAAGAGCAAATACCAGGGAAGCCTATGAAGTCTCTTTGGAAAACCTAACTCTCCAGGCCTGGACTGGTGCCATGGATAATATGCCATTGCCAACAGCATGCAGCTGGAACTACACAATTGCAATAAACTGTTATCCTTAGACATCTTTAGTTGCAGCATTTTTTTCCCCTATTACAGTGGGGTCTTGACTTGAGAACTTAATCCGTATTGGAAGGCGGTTCTCAAGTCAAAAAGTTCTCAGGTCAAATCTGCATTTCCCATAGGAATGCATGGAAAACCATTTGATCCGTACCTGCTCTTTTCCGTCCATAGAAACTAATGGGAAGCTGCTATTCCGCCTTCGACCACTAGAGGGGATTATTTTGTTTCTTTTTTTCTTAGGTCAAGAAAGGTTCAGGGAAGGCAGGGTCCAGGCAGTACCAGGCAGTCTGAAGACTGTCTCCCAATCCACTCTCTAAACGCTGGGAGGAGAGAGGAAGCAGACAGGCACCCTTTTCACTGGCCAACAGATAACTGAAAGTTCACATTTTGCACTTTCCCTGCCTCCCACGTGGGTTTTTTTCAGTTCTTAACTCAAATCTAAGTACTTAAGTCAAGTCAATATTTTCCTACGAGAGCGGTTCTTAAGTCAAAATGTTCTTAACTCGAGCCGTTCTTAAGTCAAGACCCCACTGTATTTCATCCAATATACCGCAGTATGAGTGGGTGTGTATTCTGTTGCCATGGGCATATTGGAGGCTGGGTGCACCATCACATGGAAGGAGTATTGTACCTTGCTTCTTAAAAAGGTGTTTACATGCAGCTTGCAACATGCTTTTTAAAATATAGGCTTAAAATAGTCATTGGTCCTCTACGTGTGCACATAGAGGCACAAAGTGAAAAAGATAGAAAGACACAACAGCAGTCAACGGGGTACAAGGTGTAGTGGCAAAAAAGGAGAGGTGGAAAAGCACTAAACAACCCACACAAAGACACTACAAAACAATACAACAGATAAGCCATGCTTTCAAAAAGGTATAAAAAAGCAACAGATAGTGATGGAATAAAGCATTTTAGTAAATGCTCTTTCATGCTTGAATTCTACTTGCCCATATTGCTAGGTGAAGAGAGATTAATGAAACACTGACAGTGAAATTCCATGGCCTACTGAATGTTAGATGATGCCAAAGATGATCATGTTAACTCATGGTCAAGTTAGCCCTCTTGGCTACAAGAAACAACACCCTGGGTTATACCTTCTGTTAAACGGTTTCTAATTTTGATACAGCCAGAACCTATGTGTTTGAGATTGTGTGAGGGAAACTGCAGGGTAGGGGTGGCATGTGGATTGAAGCAGAGGGCACCTCATGACAAAATGTCAAAGGGAGACACTTCCTTTGCCGTAATCATGAGTCCCCTTACTAGCCACACTCACTCATTGCCCAATGCATTTACATGGCTGTCCCACTGTTCTTCATCTGTTGAAAACAGCAACTCTTCAAATGTTACTTTTGAGGCCACATCTCTCAGAATACACAAGGCAGTGGTTGAGGACTCTGGAATTTACAATCCCTCAAAGCTTTACTATTGAAAAGGGAATGTCTGAAACAGATAAGCAGGGGCTATAGCACGAACTGTATGGACTAAACGTGATGGCACTGCACATCCTTTTAGAGACCAGAATATTCCTGTATGGTCTACTGTCCCTAAACTTGGAAAAAATCACTTTCTGAACTATTATTCCCTCTGGCTGTTGTGGGTTTTTCGGGCTCTTTGGCCGTGTTCATAAGGTTGTTCTTCCTAACGTTTCGCCAGTTTCTGTGGCCAGCATCTTCAGAGGACAGCACTCTATTATTCCCTCTGTTCATGGACCTTTCCAGAGCTACTGGCCATGCTGGCAAGAAAAACCTGGGACTAATGGTCCCTAAAAGAAACATTTTGACGCTTTGGTTTGTCTTCATTGAGGATGAAAGAACTGCCATCAGCATGCTGAGAGCATCAAGGAGCTTATGGCATTTTCCCTGTTTGCTCTAAGTTACAGAAACAAATGTCTTTGTCCAACATCCTGTGACATGTCCCACTTGTATGGCGCTCTTCACTATCTCTCACTTGCTGTTACTGAAGCTGGAGATCACCTTACTGAAATACATGGGCTAGGTGTGGATAATTTTCCACACAAGCTTAGTAGAAGCCTATGCAATAGACCACTGCACTGTGCTTGAACTGCTCTCCAAGCAGGTGGGCTTTCACAAAAAATTATTGAATCTTTTTGTATTTCTATCGTATGATTTACTGTATGTTGTGAAATGCCCAGAATGTAATAAAGTTAATGGGGCAGTATAATAGGGAAAAGGAAAGAGAGAGAGAGAAGGATGATGCCCATAAAACACATTGCACATCTTGGAATCTCATAAGTATGGAGAGCAACTACAAGTATGCTCACGTATTTCTCACTGTCTTGTTCTCAAACACATGTGGAAAGAGTTGGGAGCTTTATGGAACCTTCAAGTTTAGGCAACCTAAATTAGCCAAATCTTTTTATTGAAACTTCCGAATGAGCTAAAAGCAGAATTTGAACCTAAAGATCACAGAATCCTCCACCTAGCATAGCCACTGGTTCTGGAAAGATGTATGGGCAGATGCACAACAGTGTAACTCCCTTAGTCATTGCTGTGCTGTTTGAAGTACTCTATAACTGACAGAGTTAAACCCTGAAAGAAGAAGAGAGGGGTGATGGCTCAGTGGGACAATTAATATTTTGTAGCATATGCAGGTAGGGTGTAAAAAGAATTCTGCCTGAAGCCCTGGACAGTCTCGCTGTTGAGAGCTGATGATACTGGGCTAGAGGGACTGATGGTCTAAGTCAATATAAGATAGCTTCCTATGTTCCTTAATTGGCCTTCTCGGCCACACTAGATGCTGTTCCAAGACCTCTGTTCAGAGCATGTTACCATAGTCTCTTGAGACTAAAGGATGCCTGCATGTATGTGTGTTCCTGAGTATGGAAAAGTCATGCTATTACACTACATGTCCCAGATGCCAATGCCTATGTTGGGTGGGGGATTTGAGGCATCGCTGTCCAAAGGAATATGTTTCCTGTACTCTGGTTTCCAATAAGCAAGAAATGCTGTGCTAGAGACAAAGCAGTAAGCCTTATCATGAAAAGCATATTTCAGCGGTGTATTTGTTGCTATTGAGACAGAGTTTCAGCCCTGGATGAGGAGGGAGAATCAATATTAATCTGCCCATACTTGTAATGGAAGGATGTGGTCACATAAAGTATTGCTTGAGAGTGCCAGGCTCAAGTTGGAGACCAAAGACAGATTCCTGTATGTTTGCTATGGAAACAACAGACCATAACATTGTATTTGATATGGAAAAATCAATCACACTGTTGCTAGCTAGAAACCATTCAACTCTGAGACAAGAATATAAAGTACCTCAAGCAGTTGTTAAACAGAAGAGGTTTCATGATTATTTAATCACTTTAGAGGTCAAACCAATTAAAATATCATCTGTCAATACTTCCCTCTTAAGATTTGTTTGCTCTGGGAATGAATGTTTTTGTGGTTATCTATTGTTCTTGATTTAAATGGTGATGTTGCAGAGTAATAAAATATCAAAGCAAAACCAGTGCTGGCATGAAATACAATATGGTTTTTCCAAGCAGAAATAACTTACTTATTTCATTTTATTTCAGAGATTAATAAGGTAGCTCTTCTAAAGTGACGTACAAAATTAAAACCATAAAGACCCATAACAAAGCATCGATAAAACAATAACCATAAACTATAGAATGTTACAATTAAGCCCATTTCTCATATGCACAGTGACTTTCAGAAAAGTCTCTCAATTATATGCCACACAGGGGTAGATTAGATATAAGTCTATATATGAAGGTCTCTCATGACAGAACTTCGTGGTCAATATTAACCGAAACAGAGGTCCAGGAACAGGGGGGCACTCTTAGAAAAATATATTCCTTGTCCCCATTAGCCTAATTGTTTTGATAATGGTAACACAACCAAGGTCTGCAGTAGTTACTTCACAGTCTGGGTAGCTTGGTATGTTTGAAAACTGTCCATTGAGCAGTACCATAGCTATTGGCTTTGCTCGGGTCATCTGAGTTTAGCACATGTGGCAAAAGGAAGGACTGCATTTAGTCTCCTAAACATTCATAGTTTAGCAATACCCACGGCGACCATAAGGAATGTGTGTGTGTGTGTGTGCATATTGTCTGTTGCAATGAAAACCCAAATCACACACTACCCTAAGTTTTACTTCAAAACACATTTGTTGAGGCTTCTAAATTCTTAATCAGAGTATAAAAATAGTGAACTTTGTTATTTTTTTAACAGATTAATTCCATTTTCAACTGTATCCTAGATCGTATCTAGTGAAAACCCTATACACTATATACTTACAAATAACTACCAGAGTCACAAATACTCCTTATGCACAGCATTAAATGATCTATTTCTGTAAAATGGAAGATGTAGCAGGTGCTTGCAGTGCAAAATGCCTTCTTTAAATGTGTCACAAAATTTCTTTCCTGATTTTTTCTTCTAATAATGCTCACTTTTAAATACAGTGGTGCCTCGCTAGACAGTTACCCTGCATGACAGTTTTTTCACTAGACATTGACTTTTTGTGATCGCTATAGTGCTTCACAAAACAGTGATTCCTATGGGGGAATTTCGCTGGACAATGTTTGGTCCCTGTTTCGCAAACCGATTTTCGCTAGACAACAATTTGCTTTTCGCTAGACAATTATTTTGCTAGACAGCGATTTCAGTGAAATGGATTATCATTGTCTAGCGAGGCACCACTGTACAGAACTAGAAAACAGTTACATGGGACAAAATGCAGCCTGCTTGGGTATGCTTCTAATGCTCATTTTATGCTCCTTGGAATTAATCAGTTGTAGGAAATGGTACGACAATAGCAGACCTTACGATGCTGAATGTTTTACAACTAAGCTGTTTCTTTCCAGCCATCATCTGCCACCGTGACCGAACAACTGATGGTCAGCACTGTTTTTGTCAGATTTGGACAAGAGAATCAATAAAATGACACAGGAACAGCTCAGTGGGAACAGATACCAGTCATGCTACTGGCCTTCCGGGACCCACAAAAGCATGGGGCTGCTTTTCCATGTTAATTTCTCTTCAGCACTCTTGGGGTTATCACCTTCTTTGGCCCCTCTTAATTAAAAACTGCCTCTCGTTAAAACTCCCTGGCAGACTTTTTCCTCCTGTCAGCCCATTTTGCTGGCTGCTGAGAGAAGAAATTAAAAGAGGGAGGAAGTTCAGTGAACCTTGTAAAGAAACATTGCCTACATCCTATGTTTTTATCTTTGATTTCTATGGGAAACACACTTTATTTCTTCTTTTTTTCAATTCACATTTACTGATGACCACGGCCGCTTTTGAAATATGTTGAATAACTATGATGTCTGTACAAATACATGTCATTGTTCTGAATGCTTCTCCAGCAACTTCTGATTCCCTGAGATTTCAGGACTTGAACCTGAAACTAAGGAGCAAGTCACTGTGGTATCATAAGAGTCAAGCCCCCCGCATAACAGTTATTAAATATGTGTGCATATGTATGTGAGACAAACAGGCAATATTGATTTATTGCACTCCCTTCTATATATATATTTAATCAAGTATGTTGGTATTTTATGTGGCACGTTTCTCACAAAACTCAGACCTGAGACAGCTTAAATGATAGTTAAAACAATAGGAGTAAATTTCACTGGAGTTATAAAGAGATAACCAGTGTAGCATAGAGGACAGAATGACAGATGGCAATTCAGGAGCCCTGGAATTGAATCCCTGCTTGGCTATGGAAACTCTCTGGGGTGTTGAACTGGTAAAACCACTCCTTAAATAGGTGCCTTGAAAACCCCATTAGCGTTGATATATGTTTGTTACAATTTTATTTATTTTATTTATTTATTTACAGTATTTTTTAGCCACACCATTACCAGTGGCTTCTGATGGCACATAATGTAAAATTTAAAATATTAAAAGAGAATTAAACTCATTCTATTTTTAAAGTACAGTTAAATTGAAAACACTTCAAAATCACTTAAAATACCAGCCTTACTTCGACTTAAAAAGAAAGCAAAAGAACTACCACACCGGTCAGAATCTAGTGATCTGAGGCTATTAATTGCTAAAGGCCAGGCTAAATAAAAAGGTTTCTTTTTCCCTGATGATAAAAGTACAACAAGGAGGATGAAAAAAAACCTAAACTCTTTTGGCAAAGACCATCTCACAATAATAACTATGCAAATGTTTGACAAAAAGAACTATTTGAATGGTTGAAGGTGAAGGTGTTTGCTTTTCACTGTATCTAAACAAGAGTTAGGTGACCACATGCCAGAGATTCTTCAACTTTGGATTTCTTACATTGGCAGGGGTTTGGACAAGATGAATCACATGAACCTGTTGATCTATACATTTCTGCATGAGACTATGAGACCGGGAACCCTAGTTGATGTTTTTAGAAAAGAAAGATGTTTAGAAATGTACCAAACTTTAAAGAAAGGTTTTTCAACACCACAGTGTTTAGGCTTGGTTGTTGTGCTTGTTAAGTGCCTTCAAGTCGCTTCTTATAGAGACCCTATGAATGACCAGTCTCCAAAATGTCCTAGTCCTCAACAGCCCTGCTCAACTTTTGCAAACTCATGCCTGAGGCTTCCTTTAGAGAATCAATCCATCTCCTCTTTAGTCTTCCTAGTTTCCTCTTGCCTTCAACCTTTCCGAGCATTATCGTCTTTTCCAGAGAATTTTGCCTTCTCATAATGAGGCCAAAGTATGATAGCCTCAATTTTTTTTCCTCCAGAGATATTTCAAGCTTGATTGGTCTAGGATTGTTGGGGTTCAGGCAATGAGCAGGCTGATGGGCTTTGTGGTGATAGGATAGCAAAGAGTCTCTTAGCAATAGATAGAAGAAGTCAGCCACACACACAGATGGATGTCTGCCAACAGTACTCCTGGTGGGCGACTCAGCAAGGAAGCAGAATGAGAAGTCTTCTCCATCTGTGATGTTCTCTCCCTCTGCCACCAGGAGACTGTCCTTTTATTAACATTACAAGGTCACAGGTAGTGACAGCATTACAGATAGTAGACAGGGTCCAGATAGGACAATGGTTACATTAGGGTTGGTCTGGATAAAGGCAATTAATCAAGCCCTCTGATTGGCCTAAGGAAAGGCTTCTATGCCAAGCTCTCTATGATAATGAGAAGGAGGGAGAATGATGGCAGCTCCTTCCCTCAGAAGCAGCCACAGGATGCTAGGAGAGTTTTCCCTCACTAGAACACCCATGTGGCTTAGCAACCTCAGGAATGGTACCCCCACATAGGATTTTTTTTTCTCTGCAGAGTATCTGCAGAGCTCTCCTCCAGTGTACTGTATTTCAAATGAAACTTTTTTTCTGTTCGCTTTCTTAACAGCAGCAATAAAACTAAATTAATGTCTAAGTGTGTTTTGCGTGGGATATTATTTCTTCCATATGCTTGAATTTATGCCCTGATATACTTTACTTTTTGAGATGTCGGCCTTTGGATAGACTGACTGCACAGTGGTACAAAACTGTTCATTACCTCAAATTAAACATAATTTACTTTTGCAGTAAGGAAGGTCTCAGATACAATGCTGCTTTCTTTATAAAGCAACACTTTTAAATGATTTATAGTACTGCACAGGCGTGGAAAATATGTGGAATGATGTACATGTAATGGCCACATGGATTTTACCAGAAAGTGTTTTGAATAGGTGCTGACACAAAGCTAGCTGTTTTCTAAAAATTCATGTGACTTTCCATTATGCTGTCCTTATATACTTATATATATAATGTCCAAGCTGCTTTCTAGTTGTCACCCTTAATACCATTCAAATAAGGCAGAAAGTACCATAACTTAGTAATGAATATTTTGGCATGGAAGGTCTTTTGCAGTTAAAATACAACAAGGGTTTCAACATGGTCAATTGGAGAGAATAAAAAGCATTTCCCTGTCCTGCGTTTTTGAACAAAATGTGCTTAACAGTTTCTGCTTTCTGGTTAAGCATCATGGGCAGCTGCATACAGTAATTGCTGGCAGAATTTAATCTGATGGAATTAATGATGTAGAAGGCATTTGTATTTTAGACAGAAATTTTCAGTATTTCTTAGTATGAATGCTACTGATGTGATTGTGTCTATGAATAAACAAAAGCCCAAGTTTAGGAAATAATTTATCATAGGGCATGATCACACAGATGTTTGTCCCAGGTTGAGTCAAAATTATCTATTCTACAACCTGGCGTTTACATTGCTGTGTCTATCCACACAGACATATTTAATTATCCCAGGAAGGTGTCATTTGTCAAGATTACCCTAGGTCAGAGAGACCACAGTAACCAATCAGCCACACTACCCTAATTTTCCTTATGCGGGTAAAATCCAAGAGGGTTAAAAGAGCAATACTTCAAGGGCAATTTCAACAGTTACAGAATAATTAAAGAACTGTGGAACAAAAGTTAGCAGTCAAAAAGTCTGAGGCAAGAACAATTCTAGTTCAGTCCCACAAGAAAATATGATAGCTAGCTAACATGCATTAATATTACATCCTGACATAGCTTCAGCATAATTCCAGAGCACATACAGAGTGCAAGTCATGTGAGCAGCAGATGAGCATAGCATTTTCCTGAGATAACTAAGCTAAACTAATAAGCTTTTCTCCCCATTTGTATGCCCAAATTCCAGTTTCCAGTCCCTTCCAGAAAATCTACCAATCAAGCCTTGACTTTCTTTGAACATTCTCAAAGAAAATAGTAACTTCTTCCCTTTCCCGCATCCAGCTAATTGACTCCTGTTACAGAATGACTCTGTACCAAGGACAGAGCTTAGTCTGGCTTTCAAGTTTCCATTCCCATAAAGATGGCACAGCTGGTTGCTGCCTTCCAAATAACAGTGGCACTTTCTCCCCATTCACCCAGTCAGCACATCATAAGCATGATTTTCTAGAATAGCAACAAAAACCATGATTCCCTTTTTCCCACCAGTCTCTTGACATGCTCCAAGTATCCATATGTCACATAGCACCACATCCCCTCACCCTTCTCTGTCACTGTCATCACTGTCTATCCCACTTCTTTAGCATTCTGTTTCCCCTTTTACAATGTTTAGCAAGTGAAATATTAATAACCTGACAAGCTATGGTATGCATTTAAATTAGTGTTGTTTCAGTTTAGCACTATAGCATTAAATATAGGTGTGTGTGTGTTTTCAAAATACAATTTACAAATTTCATTGAAGTTGTAGTCCTTTTCAGTGTGAGCACAAGGCAGTCAAAAGGAGTAAAATTTACTCCCATACCGTGCCCCACAGTTCAGCTCATCAGAGAGGTAACTGGGAATACCCAGTGTGGCTATTCCACCCGAACACATACCATAACCCGCTGGCATAATTTTTATAAAGGAATTATGTGCACCACTTAATGCGATTTTGATCATCATGATTCCCAACCTGACTTCTTTGTAGAATACAGTAAACACATAAGGGTCCAAAATGAGCAAAAATTAATACAAGACCCTATCTTATTTTGAGGGAAACAGGGCAACTTGGTTTACACAATGATATTGAATGTACAGTCATGCCTACGACAAAAACGCATTACAATGACGTTTTTGCAATCGCTTTTGCAATCGCAAAACAATGGTCTGAATAGGCTTTTTTCGCTTTGCCATGATCGGTTCCCTGCTTCGGGAACCGATTCTTAACAAAATGACGATTTTCCTACAGCTGATCGGTGGTTTCAAAATGGCTGCCGGGTAAATAAAATGGCTCCCCGCTGTTTTCTGGGATGGATTCCTCGCAAGACAGCCACCAAAAATGGCCGTCCTATGGAGGATCTTTGATGGACAGTGAGTTTTTAGCCCATTGGAACGCATTAAATCGGTTTTAATGTGTTTCAATGGGTTTTTATTTTCGCATTACAATGTTTTCATTCTACAGCGATTTTGCTGGAATAAATTAACGTCGTAATGTGAGGCACCACTGTATTACTCACCACCAGTAAAACATCTCTAACTTGATGAACTACCAAAGATCTCAGGAAAATACTACACATCTGTAATCCATGTTGGTGATTATATTGTACTGAGTTTAAAGTAGTGATGCCTCTGAGAAGATGAGTTGGTACCACTGCCATACATGTTCTAGATCAGTAGTTCCCAACCTTGAATGACCTAGGTGTTAGACTGCAATTCCCAGAAGCCTCCGCCAAGCTGTGTTGGCCAGGGTTTCTGGGACTTGTAGTCCAAGAACACCTGTGTTACCCAAGGCAAAACAGCCTCCCCCATCTTGCTTTCATCATGTCACTTTCACACGATGAAAGCAAAAACTGAGGGGGTGGGACTAGCGTGCTTCTTTATTGCACGCCAAAGACACACATGTTATTAGCTAAAGTGGGACAAAGGAGGCAAGAAAGCAAGACCAGGAGGGAACTATAGACTGTTGTGATGTGGAGTAGAAGAAAGGAAGAACGTGTGAGTAAATTGACACATAGGGCATGGTTTATGCTTGTAGGAAGGAAATGGGAAGCCAAATGGGAGAACCAAGAGGGTATGGGACTGTTAAGTCTAAACATTAAGTGTAATTATTGAATTGTTGGCTTCTGCTTTATGTGCTTGCTACTAAAACATATGTGAAAAATTCCATACCTGAAGCACTGCATGTATAATCCATGATTATGCCAGAAATAAAAAAATAAAAAAGTATCATAGACAAACATCAAGTGTTTCCTAAAGCAATCATGTGCTTGATAATTGTGTTATTCTGCTGTTTGGTGACAGATAAGCAAACACGTCAGCGGTTACTAATAGACAAAACATATCTCCTCTCATATATATCTTTTTTTAAGGCATGATACATAGTTTATTGTGGTTAAATGTGTGGCAGTGATTTAGTGGGAAAGGGAAAAGCTCCTAATGTTTGGTATGAGGTTCCGCCCTCCCCTTCTTTCTTTCTTAAGTAAAATAAGACAATGCAGTTTCCTTGTCCTCATGACAACTAACTCCTTTGTCTAATTTCCATTTGTTTCTGTGGCAGCTAAAACACCTTGAAATTACCTTCTCCAGCATGGAAGAGTGATTTTCCCCTTTCTCTAACTGTCATAGTGATTAGAATTTTAATTAGTTAAATGGAGAGAGCGCAGAGGGAGGAAAATCATTGGGGGGGGTGAGCGGGAGGCACATGAAAGATTCACAATTGCAAAGGAGACAAAGAGACATTTTCTCCAGCCTGGGTGTTGTATCAGCAAGTCCATATACCGCTGGCCTCCTAGCTGCCGCTGCCACTGCCCCTACTGGCGTAGGTCCATTTAGGGGCCTGAGGAAACACACTTATCAATGCCCAGTGATAAGCCAGGGCAGGTTGATCATGGGTTTTGTTTGGTTTGGGTTTGAAAGACCAAAAAAACAGTTTCATTGCAACAATCCAGAGCTCCCCAAAAAGGGAAAGGGGATGGAGGATCTGCAAGCTGTAATCCAAAAAAGAACAGAAGGAAGGAAGGAAGGAAGGAAGGAAGGAAGGAAGGAAGGAAGGAAGGAAGGAAGGAAGGAAGGAAGGAAGGAAGACAGACTTTTTTTGGATCTGGCACATCTACTGCAAACTTCCCCTCCCCCACTTCTGCAGACTAGGAATCACAGTAAAGAATCTGTCTGCCATTCAAATGTGTTGAACTACAAATTCCCATCCAGTAGGTCATTGCTGGTGAGCAAGAGTGGGAGGTCTAACCTAGCTACCTCAGCATAGTCTCCTGGATCACAATTGTAATTCTGTCTGCTCTTTCAATCTGTTATGCTGAAAATGAAGTGGATTCTTCTTAGGCCTAGAGAATGGGTTGTGCCATATGCTTTCCCCCTGTCCTTTAATATCTTTTAAGTGCCTCTGCAGCTTCTCTGATCTCCTGCTCTCCTTTTTCAGTTTCAGTGTCTGCTGTATTCTTTACCCAGCCAGCAAAAAAAAAGTACACTTGTTTCCGCCCCCAGTAAGAAGTAAGAGGCTTTTTTGGTTTCTTTACTTACTATGATGAGTAGCACAGCACTGAGTACTCATTGCGAGATGTTGAAATAAAATATATTTATGTAGGCTACACTTTACTCTTCTAAAGTATTCTCTATTTTCTCAATCATAATGCTTTTTATCTCTCCTGGCCCTCACATTCTTTCCACTGGTGAGAGGGGATTAATATAATAATTACATGCTGCCAAGTCACTTGTGACTTATCACAACCCTTCCCAGGGATGTCTAGGTAAAAAGTGCTCAGAAGTACCATTCCTTATTTTGAAGGCATCCTGGGACTGTACAGTTTGCCCAAGGCTGTACCAGCTGGCTGGTACATGAGGCCCAGTGGGGAATAGAACTCTCAAGCTCTGGCTATCTAACTCATTCAACTGTCCAGTTAGCAAAGGAATGGATTAACAGGTGCTATTTACCCGTATTTTTCGCTCCATAAGACGCACCTTTCCATAAGACGCACCAATTTTTTAGGAGAAGAAAACAAGAAAATATAATCTGTTTTCTTCGCTCCATAAGACGCACAGACTTTCCACCCCCCTGTTTTGTGGGGGGAAAGTGTGTCTTATGGTGCGAAAAATACGGTAGCTCCCTTCAAAATACCTGCTATCCAGTTGGCCTGATAGTGCATAGCCCGCACTGAGCAATTATGGAAGCTGTAGTCCATTTTTGAAGGGCCACAATTCTCTACCCTTTGTATATGTATATCTTCGTGACTGAGATAAGGACTTCCTTACATTTCTGGAATAAAGGACAATCTAGTAATTTTAATGTTTGTTTACTAAAAATGTACAGTTTCACATGATTTGTCTCTATTTAGCCTCTTCCATACATTCCAAATGGACAAAAGAAAGATACATGGGTAGAACCAGTAAGCACTGTTCCATGATTAGACTATATTCAGTTCCTATACCTGTACTAAGGGTAGCTGTCTTATTTATTAGTTCACTTAGTCCACCTTTGGTCTGAACTCTGACTTCAGACCCCCACTAAGGTGCCGCCATCGTTGCCCATGCCATGGGGGAGCAGGCCGGGTAGGTGGGACTCGTCAGCCTTGGGAGGCAGCTCATCTAGGAGAAGGAAAACTCTGATTTCAAACCTCCACTGCCTTGTGGCTATATCCATTGATGGAAACGACTTCAGGAGTCAACCTTGAGGCAAAATCCGGAGCCAAAGTCCTGGAGGCAGTTCGTGTCATTCTGGCAACTCCTGCGACATCGCTGGAACCAGTTGTATTGGCTCTTGTCTTTCCATTGGACTATTTCAGTGATGTGGAGAGGGGGATTTGCTGCTTGGATAACAGCCTATCCTCCATATTATTTTCCGTGGAGAGGACACTCCAGCTTCGCATACGTCGAAACACTAGACGCTGTTCCAAGTCCTCCATACAGAGCACATTACGATAGCCTCTCGAGACTGAAGGATGCCTATGTAGCCCACCTTTCTCTCAATTCAGAAACTGTGACCCAAGGCAGTTTTCACAATTGCAAGGAAAAAAAATCTGATCCATCTACTGGGAAAAGGTGGGATGGATAACTGTCTTCTGACAGAGCAACCCATTTGGCCTATTGCTCTGATGTTGGTCTTACTGCCTTCCCAGTAAATAGATCAGATCTGTCACTTTTAATTTCCCATAGACCCTGAAGCAATGCTATACCAAAGCACTGTGGGAAGCAGCCTAGTGAAATTGACCAGGTCAAAGGTGCTGGGTCCTTTTTGACATAGCCCTACACAGCAACTAAAATATTGTCTGAAATTTTCATATGGTTATTCCTCTGGTCTGCAACTAAAAGACTCCCTCCTGTTCTTTGGAGAATCTTTGTCCATTTCTTTGCATACATTCCTTTAGAGTAACAAGCAGATTTTCTTGACCTTTTCTTTCAGAATAAAACACTTGACATAGTTGTAATTCATGAAAAATCAATCTATAGAAAGTGTGTTCAAGTGATTACAGGTGAATTTTTGATCTAAATAAAGGTGAAAATGAGGTCATAGAGAAAAATCCATGTTACAATGAAAATAAAATTAGAGAGCAAAGTTCAAAGAACAACTGAACACAAGTTCTAAATAGTAGTAGTAAGGTAATGATTACAGCTCAGTTCAACAGTAGTCTGTCATGAAGAGTTATAAAATATTCAGTTCTTTAAAAAGCCTCCAGTTTGTGAATGTAGGATATTGTGCTCCTATATCCATTATTCAAAATGCTAGGAAATAGCCTAACATTGCTGCACAGTATTGGGTCTGTGTTGCCAACAGGAAAAAAGGATGTTACGCTTTATATAGCAAAGGGCAGCCTGAATGTTGACAACACCAATGGCAGCAGTCAAGATGGTCTACAGGATACCCTCTTGTGCTCACTACATTCACAAAAAGATATCAGTCAGGGAACCCCCCCCCCCAAAAAAATCCTTTTTTTATCAGTTAATGACTTCTCACCCAAACACAAAGCAATTGTCAGGGCTGTTTTTCAACAAGTTATCTAGGTATCCACTAGGAGCCACAAAGTAATCAAAAAGCCAAAAAGCCCTGACAATTCTCTTTTATCTTAAGTAACCACCCATAATAAGTTAAAAAATAGCCCTGAAAGTAGATGTAAGTGAGGGTGAGTGGTGGACCGGACAGCTGTGGAAGGGGTGGGCAAAGGAGTGATTGGGGGGGAAAGGGTGGTCCTGTACCTCCCAAAATTGCAGTGTATCTGTAAATTCCAGAGCAGTAAAAAAAAAAAAGATTGGGCTCAGCTTTCAAGTCTTCCAAAACTCTTCTTCAGACATAGATGTCAGGGAGGAGGAGCTTCGTCTTGGTGAAGCTAGCAGCTCTCGGGAATAGCTCCCGGGGAAAGCTAGAACCACTTCGGTCTGGGACCCTCCCAGAAACGGGGGGCCAAGGAAGAGTCAGGAGAGACCCTTCTGCAGCAGCTGGTGAGCCACAGAAGTTAGAAGATTGGGCAGCAACTCGATTTTTCTTTCTTCTGGAAATTCACAGCAGCACAGACGAAGACGGGCGCCATTTTTGGCAACTAGCCAAAGACAGCTCCGTTCGCCGAGAATAAGAAAACAGAAGCACGGTGAAAGTATACATCAAAGTAAGTGGAAGCCCTTGTTCTATGAAAAACCTCATTAAATAAAGAACAAGTGATTGTGTACAAAGTTATGACCAAATGAGATAAGGATCGGCATTCCTAGCATACCAGCTTACCAAGCTGAAGGTTGAGTCATCTCTAAAGGAACAGCCAGGCAGAAATAGCCCGTGTCTCCATTAAAGGAGGAAAAATAACTCTTGAAGAATCAACTGACAGGCTTTGAAAAAATAAATTCTGTTGCAAGCTGTTCACTTTGGACCCCTTTTCCTCTTTGGATATATATTTTTAGACTGTGTGGGATTCTGCTTTCCGTGGATAATATATTTGCCGGGATTCTGATTGCTGGACCTCTTTTTTCGGGGGAGGAGAAGGAAGCCTCTGGAAGTAAAAGGAAGAAACGGACTGTGAGCTGTGAACTGGGGGCTATGTGGTTTGAACTGAACTGGGATCTTGACAAATGACATTCTAATAATAGAGTATTGCCGGGTGAAGGTTAAAACAAACTTGGAGAAGAGAAAAGAAGGGAAAAGAAGAAGCATATCAGCGACGTGTAAAAGGACTGAACTATAAAGACACTTGAGAGATTTATGTTTTAGATTCCATCTCTTACTTGAATGTACCTCCTATCTTATTGCTAATATGGTATAGTTGCAAGGTGAAATATTAGAAATATTGGATGTGTATTGGGGTAAAGGGGAGAGGGAATTTTAAGTGAAAATACTGGAAACAGAAAATGGAACCTCCCCCTGCGAAAATTACAGATCGGTGGCTAGACTGGAAAACTTCTTTTCAGATGTCACTGTTGCAAAAATTCATGCAGGTAAATTATTATATTGACCAGATGGAAGACGTGATTGGAGGCTCTAGGGGAGGGAAGGTAGCGGAGGTTAAATTACACCAAAAAGAGATCTCAGAACCGGCTGTATTGATGAAGATATCAGATAATATACAAGGGATGGAGGACCACCCAGTAAGCGATGTAGCGATAGCAGATAAGGAAACTGAGGTTGAAAAGCAAACTTTGAATGATATTGTTTCCCCTTTTAAAATATGGAAGAAAAAAGAGTCACAGAAACAAAACAAGCACAGGGAGGAAAGGGGAGGGGAGAGCAGAATTTATATTATTTTGGGTCTGCTGAGTGTATTCTCAAGAAAAAAGGAGGGTGAAAGAGGGGATATATTTCACAATTGGCCTTGGTGTTCTGATGCTGTGGGAATAACATAGATTTAAGCTGCATTACACGTATAAGTTGAAAGTTAAAGAGGTTAATACATAGACAAAATAGTTAGAAGAAGAAGAAGAAAAAGAAGACGAAAGATGAACCTTTATTGGAACATGAATAGATTAGATGTTTATGTACTTGATATGAAAGATTGAATGATTATGCATTTGATGTTTTCTTATTCTCAAAACCCTTTTTCCATCCCCCCCACTGCCCTTTGCCTTTTGTATTCCTTCCCCATTACCCAATAGTTTTGAAAATAAAATTAAAAAATAAAAAAAAGACATAGATGTCAGAAAGTTTCAGGACTTGAGGAGAAGCAAAAAGTCAACAATTAGGCAAGATGTTCTTGGAGATGAATCTGCAGTCTTCATCATACCTTGCCATCAATCTTCTTTCAAGAACAATGGTCATTACCTCTCATCAAGATTTTGGGGGTGGGGGATTCTGCTTTCTCCTTTTTCTCCAGTCTTCCAAAATTTTATAGCCTATAAGTTTAAAAGAGGGTTCTGGAGGACTTGAAGTCTCATATCACAAAAAAAAAAAAAAGCATTATTCAGATACGTGCAAAAGCTCAGCTACTCAATGGGGATGGGGAAATCATGGCAAATAAAAAGGCAGAAGTGCTTGATCCTGACTTCAACTTGGTCTTTCCCCAAAGGTAGTTGATTCTGGAGAAATCAGTGCAAAGAGATTGGATTGCTGTGGATCGATTATATGTTAAACATGGATCATGCTATTCAACACCCTCCTCCCCCCAAAAAGTAACTCTGAACAACCCTAATCTGGACTAGAAACATTATCTGGTTTTTATCTAAATCCCTCCTCCAGTGTATGAATGGGGGTGTCCATTGAGGCCACCCCCCCCTTTAAGAAAATATATATTGGGAAGGCTGTGCATTTTTCAATAAATCCAGATGGGAGGAAGTTTAAATATTCCCCACCCATTAACACGGCTCCCCGATCCAGATTAAGGTAGTAGGTGCACAGTTACTCTAGATGTGACAGGTTAGTGGCACACCTATGACTACATTAAGCCTTCACTCATGTAAACCGGTTCCAGGGACTGTTGTGTCTGGAGAAATGATTTCATATGTTGAGTACAGTATTGCCTCCATATTTGAACTGCAGCCCTGAAAGCCTTTCACTGAAATGTCAACTTGACTGTGAACTCACTAAGAAACCTTTGGTTCATGGATGGATGCTTGATTGATTCTGTAGGCTGCATTTCTTACCACTGGGAACCCATGACAGCTCACAATCGATTAAAACAATCCAACAAACACAATTAAAAACAGTGTAAGATATTGTATGAGAAAACAAACAACTAGGTTAAAAACCACAGTTTAAAAATACTTGAAAGTATACCCACCTAAGTTCAGTATATACAGCATCTCTTCATGTCTACTTACATTAAATCCTACCCAAAAGGCCTGCTGTCAGGAGGACATGAAGGAGGGGCCCAATCTGGCATTCAGGAGAGTGCAATCTGAGAGCAGCCACTAAAAAAAGCCATCTCTGGACTCTTCGCCTGAAACCTGTTGGGGTGAGACTGACAACTCGAACATGGTAATTGAAGGGCATAACTTATTCAGAAAGGAAGACATATGAGATATGTACACCTGTGAGGAAATCTACGATTTGGAGCATGGAATGCTGATACAGTGCATTTGGGTACAAATCAAAAGAAGCAGAAACGGTGACACCATTGAAGGGTCTGGTGCAGGCTGGGATGTTTCCTTCCTGAATTAGATTACAAAACATTCAAGGAGGAGAGATGTAGGAGTAATGGGCGACTCCAACTACCCTGGTATCTGTTGAAGGTCAGATTCAGTCAAGATTGTAAAGCGGAACAAATTCTTCCGTTGCCTTGCTAATGATATCACCTTTCAGAAGGTGAAAGAATCTACTTATTGCAACTTTAACAGGATTTTCAAAGTATCTGTGAAATGTTCATGAAGTGCTTTGCCATTCCCACACCTCAGTAAGTTTCCACAGTTGAGAGGATATCTGAACTGCATTGCCGTTCTTTCATTCCTTCATTTGATTTATATACTGCCCCATTAGTGCAAGCACTACACTGGGCAGTTTCCAAGATTAAAATGTACAGCCCTCAACACACACATCCCAAAAACACGTCCAAAAGCAATGAGAGATACAACAGTCAGTCAGTAAATCATAAATACAAATAACCCTATAAAATCTATAATTAATTAAAAATTGATGATGATAATCATAATCATAGAACAGGAGAGCTGAAAGGGACCCTATAGATCATGGACTCCAGCCCCTTTCAAGGAGACAGTGGTGGGAAGAAACTCCCAAACTTTGGCTCTGGGGCCAGATACCTGACCTAGATGGTATCCAGGAGAATCAGTTATTAAAGGCAACTTTAAATAATTCTGTCTTCACTAGCATTCTAAACATCTGGAAGAAAGGAGCCTAGCGTATCTCTGATGGCATTTTGTTCCAGAGGCTAGGGGCCACAATCAAAGTCTTTTCAGGCTTGTCTAACGCTCGTCCACTACATCATGCTGGCTCTTCGGATGTGATACTTTGGAATAATTTCTGTACCTTCTTGATAAAAAGTCTGCTTTAATGGAAAACATGATCAAAACAAAAACAAACCCAGAATAAAACCCACGTGAATTATGCTGTAAAGACATATGTAAAAAGAGCAGCCAGAACCAGGTAACAGAAAATATCAAAGGAAAACCAGCATACTGGGGATACCAAATATTAAAAGAGAGTCATCACAGTATAGTACATTCTTGTATAAACAAATGCTGGATAGGCTTGACAAAATAGATCAATAAGACCAAGGGTCTAAAGGAACCAATTTTTAAAATAATGTTAAATATTCATATTATTATGTCTTCTGTCCAAACTGAAAAAACAACAACACGACGACCTTGTACTAAAAGCATACAGGTTATTTGTCTCTACAGTAATTAAAAAATTAAATATAATGTTTCACAGTTTGTAGTTATATAATATTTTATAGGATTCTTCATACTTCACATGAAGCATCAGTAATTCTTATATCAATCCTGGAAGGTAGGTTAGGATTTATATCATACCTTATCATGGGTTTGGTAGGTCAAAATGGCAGAATTTTGAATTAACATGGCTAATAATGGCACTTGCCATACCCTGCAGTCTTCCCTGTTCACTATTCATTTATCTGCAGTAGCTGATAGCAAAGTGTGGGGTGCATTTTTCCAGAAACAATATAATATTATGAGCTATCCTTACACTGATGCCAATTAGTGGCTTGGTCTTGAATGGCAAGTGATTTAGT
Organism: Pogona vitticeps; assembly: GCF_051106095.1. Lineage (NCBI taxonomy): Eukaryota > Metazoa > Chordata > Lepidosauria > Squamata > Agamidae > Pogona > Pogona vitticeps. The sequence continues at coordinate 250,534,009 of NC_135784.1, read as the reverse complement.
TGCAGATGGCTATTGGAATCCATGAACTTTTTTTGAAAAGGCATGCTCTTGATGGAGATGTAAACTGCTCAGTTGTTTTGTTGATATGGCAAATTGCTGCCCTAGTTGTAGCTATGGGGACTATAATGAACAGTGATTACACCTCAAACGTATCACTGTACCATAGATTATACCCATCTTTTAGATGGAGACAGAGACAAAAAGAGAGGGCTGCCTAAATTGTTCCTGACACAAGCAATTTTGCCACCCAGAGCCTTCCTAGTATACAGCTCTAGTTCATAACTGCATAACACTAGCTAATCGTGAGATGAAATGAGAAATTAACCAGCCAGTACTATTTGCAACTTTTTTTGTTCACCTTAAAAAGGACAAGCACGTGCAGTGTTTTAGAACACATACATGCAAAGACTGAATTTGTGGTGATTTGTTCTGCTGTTTTGAAAACTCGTACTTCATACACAGAAGTAACTTCAGAGGTTTCACTTCTCTTAAAGTATGAGAAAGAGGTGACCACAAAAAGTCACTTGAATAAAATTGCAATCACTAGTTTAAACAGTTCCAGCATTTTAATTCAAGCCCTCCAGCAGTTTTCTAACGTTACCATCATCCAATTTTCTTGCAAAAACAATGTCTCACTCTGTAGCTGAATACCAAGCAAACATAACAGCATGAACAATATTGGCTGCAAAGATTTTGTAAATGACCTCTTGACTTGCACATCTTCACTTAAAGATTTAACGTAAAGCAAGAACTCAAACATCAAAGAAGAGTGAATGTGGGGGGGGGGAATGCAGATGAAGTATAGCACAAAACAGAATTGTATCTGTTCAGTTTGGTGGGCAGAATGACATATAACCCAGCTGAAGTATTTTTCTACTAGAGAGGATAACATATTAATAATAGCAGCACCAGCAACAACAACAATGAAGTTTGCAAACCCAGTTGTAAGGTCAGATGCAATGGTCAGAGCAGTTTCTTTCACTGTTCTAATTTGTATTTTTATTTATTTCCTCTATATACTGCCTTCTCATCAAAGGAGTTCAATGTGCCGTATACTGTTCTCCCCTGCACAACAACCCTGAGGGATTTTCCTCACAAGCAAAACAAATGGACAGAGTTCCTATTCCAGTCCTCTGAAGATACCAGCCACAGAGACTGGCGAAACGTCAGGAAGAACAACCTTCAGAACATGGCCAAAGAGCCTGAAAAACCCACAACAACCATTAGATCCCGGCCGTGAAAGCCTTCGTGAATACATTAAAGTAAAGTGTTCTGCTTATATACCATCCCATAGAACTTCAAGCACTCTCTGGGCAATTTAAAATGTAATTATACAGGCTAAAAATCCCTCCCCCGGAGAGCTCAGTTTACTGACCTTGGAAGGATGGAGGGCTGAGTGAACCCTGAGACCAGGCTCCTGACACAAGTTTTCAAAGCAGAACACAGCTCCAACTCTGGGGTCATCTGAACTTTTGAACCTGTCAATCAAAACCCAACTAATTTTTTACTCCTCCCTGGGCAAACTGGGTTTCATGCTTGCAAAGGTACTATGTCTCTCTGTCTGTTAAAATACTGTATTTTAAAAGATATATAAAAAAGAACACAGAACAAACATTCAAAAGCTCACTCATTTAAGTTATGACATTACTGTTTTTTTTTTCTTTCTGGCTGGGGATGGCCTTACTCAATGTTAGCAGAATTTTGATACATACCCTATATCCTGTCAGAGTCTTAGCCATTCCACTCATCTTGTCACTATACAATTGTTGAGGAATTTTTAAAAAACCCTCCTGTCATGAGTTCTGCCGAAGAAGATCTGGAATCTGAGGGGTTAATTACAGCTGAAGAGAATGCTGGCCAATTAGAATTGCAGGCAGCTGAATCAACACCAGATTCTTCTCCCCCAGTAGCCAGGGTAAGGGAGAAGCTTCGGCAAGGACTCATGACACGAAGATCCGAAGCCTGCATGAATGCTTCCCATAGGAACATCAGGTCGACCAGTCCTGAGTATTAGCAGGATGAAGTGTTTAGATGGCTGCTGTTATAAAATCTGCACCCAGAGGCTTGCAAGTTTGTGGAAGCAACAAGTCAAATACTTTGGCTTGCATCCACACTCCTGCTTATCCTGGACCTTGTTCTCTGGACCCCTGGCTTTGGACTCTGACTGCTGACTATGGTTTGTGTTTTGGCTTTGGCGTTTTGGTATCTGCTTTGCATCTTCTGGACTTCTGATATTGGACTGGTTTATTGGACTGTTGCCTGTTGAAACCCTCTGGGAACGTGACACCTCCAAAGATATTATGTGCCATTAAATCACTTTTATATGTGATTAATTGCCTCACAAATGTCATATTATTAACAGCTCTTCTCAGATCTTGCAAACCAACAGTATCTCATGTTAGGTTGCTCTTTCTTCCTACTCCCCTGACTCCTAGAAATATTGTCTTTTCCAGTAGGTTCTGCTGAGGTATTGCAAACTAACAGCTGTGGATTACTTTCTTGAGACTACTGGCAGAAAGGGATCACAGCCAGCAATCACAGTACAGTTCATGTGCTCATCTTCTAAGATCCTCTAGCATCTGGTGAAAGAAGTTTCTATTTGAACTTCTGTGGAGTGTCTGTTTAAAACTTCCATTACAAAAAGCCAAGAAATTCAGTTCTTCAAAAAAAAGCCCCTCTGATTTATGAATATGGGATATTGTGCATCTGTATCCACAATTCAAAATGCCAGGAAATGGTCCAAAATTGTGACTAAATATCATTCCCGTGTTGCCAGTAGGAAAAAAAGAAAAACAGCCCTGACATTTGCTTTCGGTTTAGGTGAGAAGCAGTTAACTGACCAAAAAAAAAAAAAAAAAAAAAAAAAAAAGGAATCGACATCTGGGATTTTCCTTTGCATGGTATCACTTTGTAAATGGTAGTGAGCACAAGAGGGCATCCTGTAGACCATCTTGACTATTGCCATTGGCGTTGTCAACATTCATACTGCCCTTTGATATTTAAAGTGTAGCATCCTTCTTCAGGCTGACTACCATTTGCTATGTAAAGCTTGGCATCCTTTTTCCCACCGGCAGTATGAGCATGATATTGTGCAGCAATATTCGGCCATTTTCTGGCATTTTTACTCAGGGGCACAGAATCACTATATACCATATTCATAAAATGGAGGGTTATCTGAAAAATTGAATTACATCACGATTCATGAAGGTTTGTCTTTGAAATATGGGTGATAATTTCTTTGACTTTCATTATTCATACTGATAGTAAGAAAAACTGGGGGAGGAATAGTGGTTAGAATGTGGGGGCTGGTATTTAGGAGTTTGAGGATCAAGGGCTCCCTCAGCCATGAAACTTTCAGGGTGGCCTTCAACCAATCACATTCTCCCAACCTAAACTACCTCATGCTTAGAAAGCACTTATGACAATGGAGTGGTGAGAAAAAGAACTGTAAGTACAGTGGACCCTCTACTTACTGAATTAATCCGTATTGGAATGGTGGCTGCAGGTCGAAAAGTCTGTAGGTCAAGGCTCCATTGACCTACAATGCATTGAAAACCGATTAATCTGTAACCGTCCATTTTTGTTCTATTTTGGGTTTCTTCTAGTCTGTAGGTTGATTCTCTGGCTGCAAGTCGAACTTAAATTTTGTGGCCAGAGAAGTCTGTAACTTGAGAAGTCTGTAAGTTGAGCCCTCTGTAAGTCGAGGGTCCACTGTATTGGAAAGGCAGGACTTTGAACTCAGTATTGGACAGGCAGGATGAATTGTAACAAACCAGACAACAGCCTGATTGAATTCCCCAGTTGACTGTACTGCCCAATAAGTGGTCGTAAATTTTTCATTATCTCCTACCATATAAGACACACTTTGAAGATAAGATTGTACACAAATTTGTGTATTGAAATGCTAATTGCTAAATAATTAATTATAGACTTTTATCTGAGTCAAATTGGAGCATCCAACAATTAAAGAAACAGAAGGCCACAAATCTCTTTTGCTCTCAATAGCATCATCCTCGCAGCCTTCCCTCGAAAATGTGATATTGTCTCTTCGGTCTAAAACATTGTTTCATGTATTCTGCAAAACTGTTAATGTTTTCCATATTCTGTTGATGGAAAGGAATTCAGGAGATTCTCTGCCAGGTAAGAATAAACTCCAAACGCTCTTTGAAGCTCCATCTCTTTCTCCTATTCTTGCTTTAGCATTGTGCCTCTCTCTCTCTCTCTCTCTCTTTCTCTCTCACTCACACACACTCGTTTTCTCTCAAAAGCAGTTTTGCAACTTGTTTTATGAAAAACATTTCTCCACAGTGCCATTCAAGTGATAACAGCCAGATGTTCCAGGCTTTGTGTGTATGTCTCAGCAGGGAAAGGAAGGGGCTTCCTGCACAGCCTGGAAAAAGCTACAGTGCAATATGTTTTTAGTTTAGATGTTTGAAATAGGCTGTCCATTTCTCAAATCAACTGAAAGCTTGTTTGAAGAATTGCTGTCAGTTCTCTGCACTTCACTTTTTTCTCCTGCTGTTGCTGGCTCACTTGGGATTCCATGCAAATTGAGTGCCTGAGGGATCTATTCTGAACTTTCTAAAGAAAACATAACACAAGTATTGTGGCTGGGTTATGAACTTAACGGCTGCAAAGGAAAACGTGTAACAACACAGCCCCTAATGACATTCAAATCATGTTCGTGGGGGTTTGCAAGTGTCAGATGTTTTTCATTTCTCAGCTCAGGAAAGAGATATTCTCCTGCACTGATTTTGCAATGTTGAGCAGCTATGTAAACGCTGAAGCTTCCAGGCATGCTGTCAGTGGGTATCATCCAAGAAGACAAATATCTCACTAGGCAGAGATGAGTGGATTTAAACTCCTAGGCTCTGGGCAAATTTTTAAAAGGATTTGCTCAGAACAAAAATCGTACTGAACTATACTGCGTGTTGTGTTTCTCTGTATTATGAGGCACTCTTCAAGTGTACATAGAAAGATCACTGTGAACATTGCATGCAAATCACCTCCCTTCTGCTCAGCCCAAGTTCATTAGGCTAATTCACAGCTGCCAAGCAACAGCAGCTTGGCAAATGTGAACTGACATGCCCATATCTCCTTCACTAGCTTAAACACAAGACTTGCCTCACTCCATATTGCCCCTACACCCAGAGTCTCTCCATATGCCCCTTTTGGCATACGGCTGGCCACCATGACAGATAGTTTGCTTATGTTGACATTATATTATGCTGATATCCAGTGAGCCCATGCCACATGCTGTTCAGTATGGGCTAGCTTGTTCTATATCAAGGAAAGAGAACCTCTAGCTCAGAAGTCTAAAGGGGCCCATAGAAGTTACCATCTGGTCCCCAGAACATCTTTTGCCCTTATCTTCAATCAAATTGTTAAAAATCAGTGACAATAAACATATTAAAGCCCACAAAAGTGCAGACAGGAGAGGCTTTGTGTGCCTGAAAGCTCTTCCACAGGGGCAAACTGGTAATATTTTCATAAGTCTTCATCTACAGTGGTGCCTCACATAACGAGCACACCGTTTAACGACGAATCCACATAGCGATCTATTTTTTGGGATCGCTAAAGCGATCGTATTGCAATGTTTCAATAGCCTAAACATGGCATTGTGATGATCTGTAAGTGTTTTGCTTACCGATCTTCACATTGCGATGTTTGCGGAACAGCTGATCGGCGGTTCCAAAAGGGCCGGCAGGTGCCCAAAATGGCCACCGCAACCCTTTTTGCGCGATTTCCTCGCTTACCGAGGTGACGAAAATGGCAGCGCTATGGAGGATCTTCGCAGAACGGTGAGTTTTTGCCCCATAGGAACGCATTAAACAAAGTTTAATGCATTTCTATGGGGTCCCCCCCCCGCATTGCGATGTTTCCGGATAGCGACTATTAATCCGGAACGGATTAACGTTGCTATGCGGGGCACCACTGTACTTTACTTCGGGCCCATCCAGTGCCCTAAACCCAATCAAGTGCTGGCATGCAGGTGTGGTGGCCTTTCCCAAGTTGGAACTCAATTGCTAGATGAAAAAGTTTCCCCACTCCTATTCTTAACCACTTAAACTTCTTGAAAGACCCACAAAAAGATGATTTGTGCTAAGTTCTCCATACGGTATTGGCATTCACCCAAATAGCCACAACACAGCTGAAAATCAGTTGACTGAAATTATGACTGTGAAAACTAAGCTCAGTTTTGTTTATGAATGGTTCCCCAAGTACTCCTTTTGATAAAGTGTGCAATGTATTGCAAAGGTCTACTAACCATTTTTAGAAATAATTAAGAAATAAACTTCAGCAAAAGGGAGGGACAGAGACTGGTCCCTCAAAACAGGTGTTTAAAAACTATTCTTTAGCAGTCTGATTTCATGAAGTCACAGTGAATTCACATCATTGCTATTGGGCCTATCTTTTTTTCAAATATGTAATCATATTTTCAGACTAAAATCAGAATCAGCAGTGTCCGTTACTGTGTATTCTAGGCACAAATTCTATGGAAATGATTTGTACCTAGTATATTTCAGATAGACACCATATAAATATTAAGTACTAGGAGAATGAAGACTGAACTGAATTGGACCTCTTTGAAGAGATTCAAGACTTACATGATATAAAGCATGTATCCTCCAAATCTAGCTAACTAGACCTCCATCCCTTAAGAAATGTTACAGGGGTCTTAACTTACAGGGATTACTTCTGATGTTTGACATTTCCTTGAGAACCATCAACAATTTTTTTAAAAGGTAGATATATGAATACTTTTTAAATCCTCCAGACTTTAAAGATTCCCCCGGTAAAAAGAAACTCCTCAGCTCATATTTTGAATTACAAAGGGATTCATTTTCTCAGAAGGGAAAGCTCTGTTTGCAGATCTCTTCCAGTTCTGCCAAGCAATAGAAGTTATAGACTTTATAAAAATATCTAGATTATTTGTAGGTTTCCACCAATTCATCAGGAATCTGGCAGATTTAATCAGCTGTTCTGCTAATTCCATATAATTCTGTCAAGAAATAAAAATGAATCCAATTTGTTAGCCCCATCTAGCATGGGCCCACTACAATCACTAAATCCATTGGACTTTGGTACTTCAATACTTAAGTACCACAACATCTACAGTTGTTGGATTTAGGCCATTCTTGTTTCCCCTGTTGCCTCCAAAATTCTTATTTCCCCTGTTGCCTCCAAAATTGTAAATAAAAAAATTAGAATTTCCAAAGTGAGATTGGGTTTCTGTACTGAGTCAGAAGGATGTCCTCTATTTGAAATTCAAGTTTTGATTTCCAATTCCTGGCTATTATTAATCTGACTGCTGTTAATACATTGGTAATCAACTCTCTAGTCATCATATCATATTCCACATTTACAAATATTGATAACAAAGCTATCTCAGGATTAAATTCTATATCCCTTTCACATATATCAGTTAATTCCTTAAAGATTAATTTCCAAAATTGTATTTTTTTTTACATTCCCATCACATATGAAAGTATGTACCAATTTCCTTCTCACATTTCCAACAGATATTCAGATAATTAGAATTAATTTTATTCAGTTTTATCGGTGTCAAATACCATCTTAAACTTAGTTTTAAAAAATTATTTTATTTTCACCGACATAAATCATAAAACCCTCATTTTCCATATCTTCATCCATTCTTCACCATTTATTCTTTTTCCTAAATCTTGTTCCCACACTAACTTCAATCCTTCATTCTTACCTACAGTACGAATCCTTACTAAACAAACATGGCACTGGCCAATAAAACAGTTTTACACTTGACTTACATTTCCTTGACTTAGTATAAAATAGCTGTAACGTGGCTGAGCCACTCTGAGGTCACCTCCTACTCAGGCCTCTCAGAATGCCCACCACGCTACTACACACTCTGGCTGCCACCAACCTTTCCTTTAAATGAAAAGGACAAGGGTTTCTTTCAAAAACAAAACTGGTTTATTGAGTACAAAATAAAATAAGTAAATCACAGTAAGATAATCAAGGTGTAAATCACTTTCTGGTTTAAATCAATCACATAGACTTTCCCTCACTGACACTCAGGCACGCAGGCCTCTAACAAATTCTCCAGATCTCACTCTCTAACTCTATCAATCTACCACACACACACCTTCACCCCCCTTTTTATACCAGCTCCTCCCCTTCAGTTCCACCCTCCGTCACACCATTGGCTGATGATTCACTGCCCAGCTGTGACGGAAAGGTGAGGTCATGGCTACCCGTTACAATAGCCAATGCTAATAATCCATGAAATAAGGAAGGTAGGAACCAAATCTCTTATATCTCAGGTTTCCCAGAATGACAGTTGAACAAATACATAGATAAATGGACTATGTATACTTCATTAATGGGATGATAGTTGGTCATTATACAAACCGTCATAGTAAAATGGACTTTATGAAACTGCACTGATATACTTGGACATGTGTCCATCAACCCGTGAACTACAGAAAGCCAATCAAACGTTATATCTGGTTTTACAGATGAGCCTTGTATGTCCAGCTCAGTGGTTAAGAGAAATACAGTACTAGAAAAGCAGACAGCTCAGCCCTGTTCAGGAGTCAAAATACCTACTTCTTCAACATGCTTAGAGGGAGTGCCTAGCTCCATCTTTTCCATTCTACTTTCTTTACATGATGTCTAAGGAAAGTGAAGAGAAGGGTCCAATTTGCATGTAGCTCAACACACAAACAGGACTTCTTGTTCACATGAACAGCCTACAAGCAAGCAATGACTTCCTCTCCAGTCACCACATGAAAAAAGCAAGGGAGGTGCTCTCTACTACACGCGCTGAGGAAACTGTGTTCTAATGTCTGAATATGGCCAGTTCATCATCCCAGTCACCTTTGGAAAGTAAAAAAGATCCCCAGACAACACAGAACTAAGTTGAATGAGGAGTAAAGGAGGGAATACTATACGTTTCCATGATATAGCTACTCTGAAATGTCATATGGCCTGAATTATAACTGCCTTTAAAAATTATTATTAGCAGAAAAGCTTTCTGGTATTTAACTATTTTCTTTCCCATTGAAATGAAACAATGTGTTTTTAAAATAAGATTTAGCTGGTTTAGCTTCCCAGTCAGATTAATGACATGCAATAATGCATTAATCTTGGAAGACCAGGAGATCTAGTTAAGAATGGGTGGAGTGATTTAGAATTTCATCCCTTCCCTTCAATGAATGTGAAACGCCAACTAATTGGCTGTTTCAAAGCTGTTCACAGGAAACTTCATGCTTTATTCAGGTTTTCCCAATACTGTCATTGCAGGGAGTTAAAGTCTCACTACATTTTATATCCTCTTACTGTGAGCAATTGGAGAGAAGACAGCTTATATGTGGAGTAAATGGAAAAATGACATGTCGTTTTTACTGATTTATTTAAGCCACAGTATATTATTTAAAACATCTTGTTTGGAATAATTTACAAAGAGAGATGGAACTCAGATGTCTCAATAACAATGACATCTAAACATTTCTGGAATACGAGATGTGTAGGAAAGGCTTAAAAAGCACTAAGAGAAGCAATATGTCCATAAAATGTAGCACTGCAGGCCCCTTTTTTGGGAAAGGATTGTGAAATGGATTTCCTGCATCAGCAAACTCTGTAGATGAAAACAAACAAAAGTGACAGTGTTCACAATTTCTTTTTCTTTCTAGTGTATCTGTAGATGCTTTGCCAAGAGAGAAGCAGGTGATTGTGTGATGTATGACACTGCACAATACTGCACATCTTCCTTTAAAGTGGAAGTGTGCAAGGGTGTTGCTATTTTAAAGAAGGCAATTTCAATCTGTAACATAGCAGCCAACCATGACCTGTCTCTAAACCTTTCTGCTCCTGCCTGGTCCTGTCCAGCTGCCACATGCTCTTGTTAAAGTAACACTTTGGGGTGTGATCAGGCACATACCTTTTCAGTCAACTGATCACACCTAGTTTATTATAACCTCTATAATCTATATCAGGGATCTCAAACATGTGGCCCGGGGGCCAATTGCGGCCCGCAGGAAGATAATTTGTGTCCCCCACCTTAATATGAAAGTTTAAGGAGTGGGAGCAACAGCAGCGGCACCTACTTGGCGCGGGGATTCCTCCCCGCCTCATAGGGGCTGGGTCCCGCCTGTCCCCCAAAGCACCCACATGTCCAGAAGGGGGCGCTCTCCCTGCCCGGCAGTCTTCTTCCTCAGGGGTCTGGCGCCACTGGGGCTTCTGCTTTTAGGTCTCTCTCCCCCCCCACTCTTCGCGAGTCATCTGGAGAGGCTGCTGCTGCTGTCGTCTCGTCCTCTCTGCGCTTCTCCTTCCCCCCCGCCTGGCGCTCCTCCGATCCATGCCCAGACGTGCAGCAGGACGGGGTGCTGCTGACAGAACAGCCTTCTCGTGTGCACTACCCTCCCCCCCCGGTCTCGCTGAGCCACACTGGGCAAGACCACGGCATCTTGTCAGAGTGGGAGTCAAAAAGCCCCAGGAAGCTCCATTAGCCCTTGGTTACAGGGGAGAGATTCCTCTGCTGATGGGGCCAGCCTTGCAGAAGGGGCGCATGCAGCTGCTAGGGGTGTGTGAATCTGTGGGCATTTAAACTCCAGTGGTTTACTGCCACCTCCTCCACGGAACCAGGGTGCCTTGTCTTCCTGCAGCATCCCTCGATTGTCCCCAACCTGCGTCTAAAGAGGGCACACTTCTTATGTGGAGAATGGTAACATGGGGGCAAGAGCAGACCACAGGTGGAAATCTTGCTCTCTTTGGGTTGTCGTCCTTGCTTGTTCGCCGCACTCATTTTACTTCTGGCTCAAAACATGCCGGTGGGAACCCTTACAAAAGCAAATTTCCTGGAAGGAGGAGGACTTGTGCTCTTCCCTCCCACACCCCTTTCCTGTTTCTGCTCATGGCCAGGCGAGCAACGCACAAGCTGAGCTGTTGCCAAAGACAGCTGCCTTTTCTCTTCTGCCTTGCCTCTGTCCTCGGTTTTTGAATGCTCGCCCAGATATAGTGTGTCTGAACAGGGAGGCTCTGTCCGCTGACTGTGGCTTTTGGCACACTTTCCCTCGGCAAGCTGGCCTGATCCGCTGGAGAGGTGCCCCCTCTGCATCAAAGGAAGCAGCTCCTGCATCGGCGGCTGCCGGTCGTCCTGAGCGGGCGACGGAGCCGCTTCCTTGGGTCAACCCCGTTTGTCCTGCTGCAGGGCAGGGCTCTCACCGGAGGGTGCTGGAGGCAGGAGGAGGAGAAGGAGGAGGAGGAGGAGGAGGAGGAGGAAGGAGGATAAACGACGGCCAGTCAACAGACAGAGCCTCCCTGTTCAGACACAAAAAGCTTTAACAAAGCTTTTCTTGTGGAAAACCTGATGCGGCCCAGCCTCACCCAGACTCTGCCTCCAGCAGCCTTCAGGTAAATTGAGTTTGAGACCCCTGGTCTATATGTAGTGCCATAGAGTTGGAAGGCACCTGATAAGACAGAGCTATAAGAGTTGGGTGCCAGAAGACATCCAACACCCACAGTTCTTATTGTCAAGATATATCTCTAATGATCTACCAGAATTAAACCTCCTGTAACTTTAGCCCATTAAACCTAAACCTTTTATCTGGGGCATCAGAGAACAAGTCTTTACACAGCTTTTCTGTAGCTGAAGAACTAACCAGACAGAGCATTGCCAGATCAGCAGCTTCTGGTTCTCTGAAATCTCAGGGCCAAAACCTGAGACTCCAGACAAGCTGTGTTGTCACATGGGCAACCCTTTTGATGTCACAGTGCCGGATCATTGTGAGGGGAGCCACTTTGGTGCTGAGCCAATGAGCCCTGGTGTCAGCTGGGTCAAGGTGGGTACCCTGGCTTTAAAATCTCTTCACATACAAAATCTAAATTCCCGCCTCCTCTATGCCACTCAACCTAAGATATGTCTTCCTACCTGAAGACCCAAAATCAAAAATCAATTTTGCCAAGGTTCTAGGTAGCACCCGGATGCCTGGCAAACCTAATAATGCACTAAAGGTAAGAGGAAAAGCACGTGTTTTAAGGCATCAGACTGTAGTTCTCTTACAAGCATGTCCATTAGACATTTACCACTGAAAGCAATAACAGTCTATGCTCTTTTGAAGTGGTAATTATAGAATAACAGATCGCTGCAACATCCTGCTTGATTTTCCGCTATACTTTCTGATCAGTCTAATGTTAAATTCATCAATAATTTTCCTCAAAAATGAAAGATGAAATGGTGTTCATCCCCATAAATAGGAATTATTATTTACAGTATATGCAGAATGGCTGCTCATTTTTCAAAGAAGTGAAGCTTCTAAAAGAACGTACCGACAGAGAAAACAGGCCTGTACTTTTGAACTCTGATTGACCTACATGTGCGTGCTGACACAATGTAATTATGATGAACAGCACTCGGAAAGCTTCCTCTGGCAATGCAGTTTTCCCATATATCTGTGCAATACCAATGGCAAAAATGCTCTGCTTTGAGTAAAAGAGTAATAACCATTATTATAATGTTGTTAATCTGCCATTAAAATCAATAACTGTTTTATTATTTATTAAGCAAGCAATGCCCAGATTAAGCCTGCCGTGTGCTATAAATTTACTAACCTGTCACTTCATACAGTATGATTTTACAGTATTGCTCTACGTCTACATAACATTCAAATATGGAATATTGGCACATGTGTGATTTATAACAAATAAGGGGAGGATGAATTTTGGCTTGGCCGTTCTGTTATTTGACTTAGATCAGAGTAAAATCAATGTGATTCATAATGTATCTGTGCCACAGAAGCCTGGGTGAAGAAACCTCCTGAGGCAAAAGAACGATGCTTTCCTTATCCTTTTCTCTTCTTTTCTTTTTTTTGTCAGAACATGAGTTATTGAGGGGGGCTGAAGGTAAAAAGTGCTCAGGATTGTTCTTGGCACTTGGTTAATGATTTTTAAAAACCTTTTTTTTAAAAAATATATATACTTTCCCCAGCAAACACTTCAATATCCCTTTCTGAAAATTCCCTTCTGTTGACTACATTGTGAGAAAATTAACCATAGCAGCTCATGTCTAGCCTAGGATTGCACTGGATTTATGAGGGAGTGAGAAAAATGAAGAGGCTTTGAACATACATTTGTCTAGACTACCTCTAATACACCCAGTTTTGATTGGGATTCTGGCGTTGAGCAGGGGGTTGGACGTGATGGCCTTTTAGCAACCTTCCAACTCAACTATTCTATGATTCTATTACTCGGAATTCTTGACTCATTGTTTGGAAGTCTGATAGGTTGAAAGTCAAATGCAGAACTCTTACATGCCTTTATACCACACTGTGCATCCATTTGAGGTATTTTTGTACTATCTGTAAAGCACGGCATTTTTCAACAGCACATTTAAAAGCCTAGTGAGAGATATGTGTAATGCCTACATAAAATGTAGTATTCCAATTTTTTAGTCTGAGTGAAAAATATTTCATTTGTAATGACTTTTCAGAAACCACAGGAATGCATGCTGTTGAAGGCAGAGTGGAACAGAATATGCTAAGCTTGTTTGCAGAATAGGCAAAGTTTATAAATCATACTTAGCTCAAATAAATTGTATCTTAAGAAGAGAGTCATCATTTCTGTGAATGAGACTGCTGCATAACTTCATTGAATCAGTGAACAAAATGGCTGACAAATTAAGGAAATACCAATTGCAATGTGCCATTTCAGAACCTTTAGAAATATAATTTTCAGCTGTAATCATTATTGCAGGGTGAAAATAAAATATGTTACATGAAATTTCATGAGGGAACCTGAAGAAATGAATTCTTATAAAACTGGTCCAGAGGTAGAGATAGAGGCTGTAAACATACTTGGCTAAATTCCATTTTGGAATATAATGCCCACACTCCTTCATCCAGCAAGGATATTGGGAGTTGCAGTCCAAAAATAGAAACTTTATCAAGCTCTGGAAAACTCTAGAAACAATCTGGGGTTCACTGATTAGGGATGGATTGAAGAAGAAAAAACTCAATTCCCAACATAAATCAGTATTTATTCATTCATTTATTTGCATTCTTTCAGTGTGTTAGCAGCTCATCTCTTTTCCTCCTTTATTCACCAACAGTTTCTCTTTATTTCTTTGTTTATTTTATTGGACAAAGATTGGCCCCTAAAAGAAAAACCTCCCTGTATGCTGAGAGGTGACATATTCTATAGCATTCATATGCATGCACACATACAGTATAGTTATAGGGAATAACATAATTCACTTTATCCCCTGTAGGTTAGGGTGAATGATACAACTGGCCTTCACATGTTTTCCCCTTTTCTACTACTTTAATAACATTTTATTACTGTTTCATTTCTTTTAGAGAGAACACATTGATGCTATTGAATGCCTACATTGCCTTTCTTTTGAATTAGGTGCAGTATAGTATCTGCCCAGCAATGTTTAGTTTTAGAACTTCATGATCCCTATAGATCATCAAGTCCAAGCCCTGTCGAGAAGGCACAGTGGAGAAGCCATCTCCCAAACTCTGGCTCTGCAGATACCTAAACCACTGAGCTATCCAGCAGTTTTGTTGTGCTAATTTTTCACACACATGGCAACCACCGAAATTTGATTTTAAAGTGAAAAAGGCAAAGATAGAAATTTACAGGAGTTTTCATAGTGATGAGTTCTTAGCTGGCAGGTTTACCACCAAACAAATAAACAAGAGAAGCTAAGAATGCCATCAGCAGCAGCACATGGTAGGTCTAGCTTTGCCCCAAGTATCATATCTTTAGTAAGTCATTGAAGGGGAAGCCAAGATATTCCTGTTCAGATATCTGTGCTTAATGCACAGATATTGGGAACAAAGGAAAATTACCTCCTGTATGGTAGCAACTAGCGCCTTGTTCTTTATCTGCACATGTCAGTGAGTATTACCTGCAAAAGGTTTGGTTCTCAAAGGCATTAACTACAGATTAAACCATTCACGAAAGGAAAGACATATCATGCAAAACTATTTATGGATATTGAATTTAAGATAATTTATTCTTCTGAAGTTCAAAAAGACATTTTACTTAAAATTCCTAGAATGATCAACATCTAGTCTCTCACTTAGAGATGGGAAATGGTGGGGAAGGGTTAATATATGGAGTTAATCATTTAAAAACTGAAACCCATTCCTTAAATATCACACCCTGAAAGATGTATTAGGGTCACTATTAGCTGGTTCCAACTTGACAGCACAAAACATACACACATATTTTCGGTAAACATATGAAGTACATTGTGCCGTGCCACATCATTCAAGTTAAGTGATTGTATGGTACATACAAGGCGTGCGCTTCTGACAGCCCACATTTAAAGCCAAAACCCCGCCCCCTCAGACCATGCGGTCAGGGAGAACAAAGGTCAGACTAGAAGAAAAAACTCACCAAATAAAATGTCCTCTCAAACACAGCTCATCTCTTGCCTCAGCTCCTCCAGAGACAAGCCCATCCAATACAACAAAAATAAAAGGCGTTTGTACAAAGCATTCCATATTGTTCTGAAAAATGCTCCAACATGTTTTTCCAGCTATTTTCCACCCACTGTTTCCTACAAGTACTTCAGAAAGAGAGTGTATTTTTTTGCCTTTTTCTGCATAGCATAAATATTTTGTGGTGCCTACAATGTCAGAACATTACAGAGAGAAGTCCTTCTTGAACAACTACTTGGTAACTTCAACTCTCTGTGTGTGTGTGTGTGTGTGTTTTTATACACAAGTGAAAATTTAAAATTTTAATTAGTTTGAGCTAAAATTAAAAAGTATTTTTTCTTAACAAAGCCAAACAGAACACGCATACAGCTGCTGCTGCTTTGCTTTTCATTATCCATTTTTCACAGATAAACCTGAAACTTCAGATTGTAACATATGATACTTATTTTTATTAAGCAGCTACAAGCATTATGACCCACATCTGAAACTGCAAGATATGATGTTCCTATGACTGCCAGACTCCAGTCCGCTGAATAATAAATACCAGATCTTTGATTTTAATGGTGACAGATGTCAAATATGCATACCATGTGGGGAAATAATGCCATATTCAGCAAACTGGATCAACATAAATGTTTTTCTGTAAGTGAATATGAATGACTAACCACATAGATGATGCTCCAGAAAAGAGAAACATCTTAGGGGCGTTCCAGCTATTCTTAATCTGCAGTTCTGGACTGCATCAGTCCAGCCACCATAGCCAATGGTGAGGGGTTATAAGACTGAACTACAGCAGAAAGAGACCCAGAGGACCATGGTTGTCCAGCCCTGCTCTAAACGATAGTGGACAAAACAACAGGTTCAGACACATCGCAAGGATGAGAACGTCAGCCAAATATGAGGAAGGCCCTATTGGTAGTATGAGCTATTCAGTATGGAATAGATTGCCAGAGAAGTGATAACATGTTCTTCATTAAAAGTTTTTGAACAGATGCCTACCTAAGAGGGATGTTGCAGCATTGGAATTACATCATTGTCTAGAGAGCTGTTTAGATATCCTTTGGGGTCACTTTATTGATAGTGATTTAAAATGATCTCGTATATTTTAGCGGGGAATCTTATTACATATGCTCCTAGGAATGTGTGTCTAGTATACATCTTTTTCCTCATGCTTTGTCATTCCAGATCTAGAGAAATGTACAGTGGTGTTTCCCTTTACGATTGCCCCGCATTATGATGAATCCGCTTTACGACGATCTTTTTGCGATCGCAACTGCGATTGCAAAACGATGGTTTAAATGGGGTAATTTCGCCTTGCGATGATCGGTTCACGGCTTCGGGAACCAATTCTTCACAAAATGATGATTTTTAAACAGCTGATCATTGGTTTAAAAATGGCCACCAGGTAACTAAAATGGCTTCCCGCTGTGTTTAGGAACGGATTCCTCGCTATACAGGCAGCGAAAATGGCCGCTGTATGGAGGATCTTCGCTGGACAGTGAGTTTTAAGGCCATTGGAATGCATTGAAAGGTTTTCAATGCGTTTCAATGGGGTTTTTATTTTTGCTTTACGATGTTTTCGCTTAACGGCGATTTTCCTGGAATGGATTATCGCCGTTAAGCGAGGCACCACTGTACCATGTTTTCTTCTGCTTGGATGTTGAACTCCCTGCATTTATGTCATGTTACATTCACTTTAATTCAACAAATTCATTTTTCCTGACTCATTCCAACCCCACCCCTTAGAACTTTATATTCCAGCTGTTCTAGCCCTTCATATGTCTCTCAAAATGAAACAAGCACTTTACTACACATCCTCATAGTTGGTGCTCCAGAGCAATGGCTCCCAACTTTGGGTCCTCAGATTTTCTTGGGCTACAACTCCCAGAGACTTTGGCCAGCACAGCTAGTGCTGAAGGTTTCTGGGAGTTTTAGTCCAAGAACATCTGGGGGCCCAAGATTGGGAATCACTGCTCTAGAGCAACACATGATAATTCTTGAGGATACTCACATTCTGTTTTGTACTCATCTGTAAGGTTGTTTTAGATTTCATGAGATAATTCAGCAGTCTCCAGGTCAGCATTAGAAATACCATCAAGGGTGAATAGTGAAAAGTAACATAGTTTAGCCAGTTGTCACTCCAGTGTATCATGAGAAACAGAAAATAATTTTTACTGTGCAGTCCTGTAGATATCTACTCATCCTTCAGTTTTCAGTGACATTCCCTCCTAAGTATAGATGCATAGGATTGTACTTTTATTTACTTTATTTTTGTGCTATTATATTCTTTTACAGCCTTTTATCCTTCAACCAATAGTACAGTTCTTTTTTCAGTTCCGTTATGTCCTTGGGGTTATGATACAGAAGTCAACAGTTGACTTCTACTGATGGAGCAGCAGCATCCTGCAGAACTGGGAGGGGGGCGGCCCCTTCTCCCTGCTTAAGTACAGAACAACTCATGTCTTAAATAAGTAATGAAAGAGTTTATCCTGTATGTGAATTTCGTTGTATGTGTATATACTTACAATGACAATAAATTATTATTATTATTGGCCCAAAGGAGGTCACAGTGTGAGGACTGGCTGTAATTTCTTGATGGGCGGGTAACAAAGGTCCCATGTTTGGTTTGTACCAAAACATCTTGCAAGTTCTGTGCAGAATAAAGATGTGTTTAGTCTAGTCTTGTTTGTGAACCCTAATATGGTACAAAAAGAACAACAAACAGCTTCAGAGGACTGTTGAGACACATATTTCCTCACCCTCCATGAAGCTGCCTAAAACATCAGAGCCTCAAGGGAATATACGAGCCCAGGCCTCCATGGACCCTGTCCCTCCAAGTCCCCGGGCTATTGGCGGGTCTGGGATTTGAAGGAAAATACTTTTACATAGACATTATGTTATTTTTCATAATACCTGTTTGTCCTGTTTTGTTTTTTTTAAATTACGAATTCATGTGGGTTCTTTGCAGAAAGGCAAAAATAGAACCAGAGGCTAGAGAATTGAACTGGGATTCAGGAATAACCCTCCACTTCACACATCCTTACATGTGAGGATAAGGGATTACAAAATTATTATCCTCACTCCTCAAGATGAAGAGTCATTTTCTGAGCTCTTAGTAAGAGAAAAGAATGAGAACAGGAGCCCTTTTCCCACAAATCAGGCAAAATTGTGCAAATAACACTTTAATGTGAATAATGCTTTAACACAGATGAAATATTCATGCAAAGAATCTTGTTGAGCTTGAAAATTATTCACTGAGGTATTTCATTGGTTGAAATTTGTTGCTTAGCATAGTAAGTCACAATCTGAGTAGGCCCATTCATCAGTGGCGATTTGGTGAGTCAACTCTAGAAGTTCATTTGATTCAAAGTACCTGTCCTCATTGCAACTTACTTTGCTAAGCATTTGGATTTCAGCTACTGAGTCATGATAGTCTAACAAATAATTTAGTGAGTATACTTTAACACCCATGTTTAGGAAACCTGGGTTCAAATCTGAGCAAATTGGATTAAAAATAATATATATGAATAAATATAAATGCATTAATGAAGCAAATAAATTATTGCATTTTGCCACCTGCCAAGTAAACCAAGCTCAGTCTATGCATGCAGACGTTTCAGCTCCCACCTTCCTCTTCATCCCCCTTTCAAGGTAAAACACATCTCCTTGCAAGAAAATATCATTTTCCACAGTGCTTAGGTTCACATCTACTGTACTAAATTTCCCCACTATTCTGGTAATATATTCACATGAAAAAAGTAAAAGGGCAAAGAAGATAATGTATGCAAAAAGATATTCATACTGTAGAATGGGTCATTGTTTCCTCAAATATCTAAAGCTCAGAAAAGTTACCTTTTTTGTACTATAATCCAAGAAACACCCAATAAGCATGCTGGGGGAGGGGGTTCTGTGAGTTCCAGAAAACTGAACACATACAAAAGCAGTATTTCCAAGCTCCAAAACTATTTATTTATTTATTTATTTATTTATTTATTCATTCATTCATTCATTCATTCATTCATTCATTCATTCATTCATTCATTCATTCATTCATTCATTCCATTTAAACCCCGCCTATCTGGTCATTGTGATCACAATATAACATATTGGCTGAAATCCTGTTGCTTAGAGTAGTAAGTTACAGCTAGAGTAAGCCCACTGAGTCAGTAGGGGATCTGGTGAGTCACTTCCTCTGAAAGTTCCATTGATTCAGCTCATCTACTCTAGGTGTCACATACACTAAGCAACAGGATTTGGGTTGTTAAATTTTGTAAACCGCATCATTGTAGAAGGCAGGAAGAGAAACACATAGCCATCACAGGGAGTAAAAGATGGAGCGGCCTCAGAGCTGCATTTGCACTCAGTAATTGTGAAGCATTCACTGTTGTCAGAATTAAGCACTGAAATGCAAGAGAGTTCAGAAAGCAGACAAATGATTGCCTCATGGAAGGCAGGGAAAGCAAAGGAAAAGCCTTTGGGCCAAATAACAGCACTAAATCATGTCTGCTCTCTATGACCAATAAGGTAGAAATCAATGTAAGGGTTCAGCAGCAATTTACTGATGCCGAAATGGAGACTTCTAGAAAGGCTTTCTTTCCCCTGTGAAATACAGATGAAGGCAGTATTTTATTCCTTCTTTCCAAGTAAGCCTGATCTTTTTATTGAAAAATCTCATATATTTCTTGCAAGACAGGAGGATGTAAGTGCAGGAGGGCACAATGTTTTCTGATCCCAGTTTGAACATAGTGGCTGAAATCCAGTAGTCAGTCAGATCTAGAATAAGTCCATTGAATCCATGGGATTTGGTGACATATGTACATTCCATTGATTCAGTGGGCCTACTATAGTTGAGGTTTACTACTGGATTTCAGCCACAGTACCTTGCAAGACATCAACATCTTCAAGTATCAGCTTCCCATTGAGAGAGAGAGAGAGAGAGAGAGAGAGAGAGAGAGAGAATAGTGGTTTTCTTTCAGCATAACAACACTGTGTGAAGAGACTGGGAAATTTTGGAAAACATGGATTGGGGGACCATTTTGGAAAGTTCAGGTTTTGTTCTGGGTGCCTGGAGATGACTGAATGAAAGCAGGGAGGCAGTTTTTGCCCACAAAGGAATGGAAACACACTTGTGTTTTATATGTTTGGCTAAAACATAAAGGTCCTGTTGGCTTATTCCCTGGTACTGTGATAATTGGGAATGGCTTCAGCTGTGTTAAAGAAACAGGAGCAAAAACTGCTTTTGTTTTCAAGAAAATTCAAGGGAATTCGAAGCCTGATCAGTGGACCATGTTGAAAAGTCTGAAAACTGATGATAAGATATATAAATATATATCTTAGAAAGATTTAAAGTCATCTCTTTAAATATATATATTTAAAGAGTTGAGAAGTTACTTTAGTTGGCTTAGTTATCTCTCAGGAGATGCTATGCTCAATTGCTTTCCTGCTGTCATATAAGGGATGCATTTTGTGCTTTCTCTGGGACTATGCTGAATCTACGCTTGTGTGTAAGTGCTAGTTAGTTTAGTTAGCTTTCCTATTTTATGAAATGTTTGCTCTGTATTGCTTCTGCCTTAGATTTTTATTGCCTATTTGCTGCAGAATACTTCTGATGCTCTTACAGTGGCATACTGCTTCTTATAAAAGTTAATAAAAGTTTGTTCAACAATCACAACCCCCTTGTCCTAATTGGTGGTTTTGAACCAGTCAGAAATTCAATCAGCTTCCAGTCTTTGTATTCTGATGAAGACAGAAAGCTACTGGTCCTTTGGAAGGTACATAAAAATGCAGCATGGTCACAGTATGTCAAAGGGAGATATGCAGATGACCTCCCATTGTCTAGCTGAATGTTGTCCCTAGAGAGGTGTTCATGGTACTTATAACCATCCTATAGCAGAGGCAGATTTGAGGAAAGAAAAACTGTCATGTAGTGAGTGGCATGAAGTTCTTCTCTGAACAAGTCAGCATAGTGATAGGATAAGCTACTTTTCAAGGAGTGAGTTTATAACTGAAGGATACATCATGCACTCTTTCTATCCTTATGGCTCCCACTATGTTAGTAATATGACAACCATGAAATAGAGTCTAGATGCATTTTATACAGCAGATTTCCAATTTGATACACCCCTTTACTTTTAAAACCAGTGTGAATATGGACATGGCTGCTTTCTCTCCCAGCAGGCTTATTCTGGACTTGCTGCAAAGCCCACCTGGTTCCTGTATAGCATACTATTTCCAAGAGCTGAAGAACTAAGCATAGCCAACTGCAAATGTAGTTCCAAGGTCACCAAGAATGAATGACCTCCCCATCATTTAAAAAAGATGCGTTATGTGGAAATTTTTGTTGTTGTTGTTTAGTCGTTAAGTCGTGTCTGACTCTTTGTGACCCCATGGACCAGAGCAATCCAGGCCCTCCTGTCTTCCACTGCCTCCCGGAGCTGGGTCAAATTCATTTTGGTAACTTCAATGACACTGTCCATCCATCTCGTCCTCTGCCATCCCTTTCTCCTCTTGCCTTCACACTTTCCTAACATCAGGGTCTTTTCCAAGGAGTCTTCTCTTCTCTTGAGATGGCCAAAGTATTGGAGCCTCAGCTTCAGGATCTGTCCTTCCAGTGAGCACTCAGGTTTGATTTCCTTCAAAAGGGATAGGTTTGTTCTCTTTGCAGTCCAGGGGACACTCAAGAGCCTCCTGCAGCACTGCAATTCAAAAGCATCAATTCTTTGGCGGTCAGCTTTCTTTATGGTCCAGCTCTCACTTCCATACATCGCTACTAGAAAAACCATAACTTTGACTATGCGGGCCTTTGTCAGCAAGGTGATATCTCTGCTTTTTAAGATGCTGTTGAGGTTTGTCATCACTTTCCTCCTAAGAAGCAGGTGTCTTTTAATTTTGTGGCTGCTGTTACCATCTGCAGTGATCATGGAGCCCAAGAAAGTAAAATCTGTCACTGCCTCCATCTCTTCCCCTTCTATTTGCCAGGAGGTGATGGCACCAGTGGCAGTGATCTTAGTTTTTTTGATGTTGAATGTGGAAAATTACATTGCAAGAATAATCATGTGACTGCAATACAAAAGTAGGAAATAAAGCAAAACCAAACATAATCTGAGAATTAAGCCTCAGAAATTAGAAATGGAGAGCATGTCATAGAACTCTGGGAAGCCAGCAATTTGTTTATCAAAAATACATACTTTAGACAGAGAGATAATTGTACTTAGGGATATCATCAGAAGCCCAGTATGGAAATCAAATAATTTAAAGCAAGAAGGTCTATTCACAACTTTAAGAACAAGTGACAATGACTAAATGAGGCTATTGTACTTGGGAAATATTCAGTTCTTTAAAAAACCCTCTGGATTATGAATGTAGGGTATCATGCTTCTGCAGCCACAGTTCAAAATGCCGTGAACTGACCCAATGGAGTTGCACAATATCATGCCCATGTTGCCAGCAGGGAAAACTATGCCACGCTTTACATACCAAAGGGCAACCTGAATGGTGCCAACACAAGATGGTCTACAGGACACCCTCTTGTACTCATTACCATTCACCAAGCAAGGAAAACCCCCAGAAGCTGACTCCTTTTTTCATTAGTTAACCACTTCTCACCCAAAAACAAAGCAATTATCAGGGCTGTTTTTCAACTAGTTATCTATGCATCAATTGCTTGGGGCCACAAAATCATTTTTTTAAAAAAGCTGAACAATCCTTAAAATTTGGCACAGAGCAAGAGCAGTGCACCTGATCCAAAGTCCAGTTTCAACTAGTCTGGAAGCAACTTGATGACACATAACAGCAACTAGAAACAGGAGGAATTTCTCTTTCTACTTCATATCTTATTCAGTCTTCATTGCAAGCGAGCAAGCCTGAGGGTTTTGGAGGCAGGCAAAATCTTTTCATCGTAGGCTGCCTCACACCAAGTCATATGTAGCTCAGTACTGACTGACTGGCAGCAGTTCTCCAGAGTTTTCATCCACGGGTTTTTCCTAATCTCACCTGAAAATGTCTGTATATGTAGCAGAAGTTTCACTTCTTATTTTCTCCCATAACTCGGTTGAAATGTGTTGGCATGGAGAACAAGTTTATATATTTATTTATATATTTTTATACTGTTTTGTTTTATTTTGTAAGCCGCCCCGAGTAGACATGGTCTAGAGGGGCGGGGTAAAAATCCAATAAATAAATAAATAAATAAATAAGTTCTGTTCAAATGGAAAGCCAGATCAATATTTATGGGTCATTACTCCAATTTGAAATTTAAACTGGGAACATGGAGAAGCAAATAGGAAAAGCAAAAGCGAGGCATCAGAGTGAACGTACTGTACAGGCAAGGAACAGGACAAAGTTTGGCAGCTCCAGAGATATACTACTGTCACTGTTTTACATTAAGCAAAGTGAGTAAGAAGCTACTGATGTAGGCTAAACGTTTCATAGACTTGAGAAATGGCACAGCCTAATAAATGATTTTTGAAGGATGATTTCCTATAATCTTAAACATAGTGTCATTCCACTTGTTGTTATCATGTGCCATCAAGTTGTCTCTGATTTATGGTGACACTATGAATGAGTGATCTCAAAAACGGCCTATCCTCAGTAGCCCTGCTTACCTATTGCAAACTCAGACCTGTCATCATTCCTTTAGGGAGTCAGCCCATCTTGTATTGGGTCTTCTTTTTTTCCTTCTGCCTCCCACCTTTCTCAGTATTTGACTTTTCCAGAGAATCCTGCCTTCTTATGATGTGCCCAAAGTAGGACAGCCTCAGAATCAACATTTTGCCTCTTGATTTCAAAAGCATATATTTGCACGAGTCTAGTAATCAGTTTTGAGCATCATCCAGCATTTAAGCAAAATTTGAGATTCAACCACATGAGCAGATGCCAAAGCATTTCATAGCTTTAGGTAAACATTCTTTAATCTTTGGGAAAGCCTATTCTGTAACTGCTGAAAATACCTAATATTGTTACAGCGTGACATTATTACACTTCTTATAGTTTTCAGATTAGCATAATTTGTTTTGTGATTGGTCATTGTGAGGTATACACAGGCTTCATTTCAAGTATGATTGCTCAGTCACGAAGATCTGCATGAATCATAGCTTGAGAACACTAGTCACATCGCAGGAACTATAATAGATTCAATCTTCTAACGATAAGCTATTTGTAATGCTTAATTTGGCCCTAGAGGTTTCTGAAGAGACATTCATTTGAAATCACCACAACCTTGCTGAAAACAGGCACATAGTCCTGCTGAGAAAGCATCTTCACCATTTCACTCCTCAGTTAATCACCAGAAGAAAAATGTGCAAAACACAGAAGAGGATGGGAGTAAATGTTTCTGGGGGAAAAGCCCTTATCCAGTTTTTCTGAATACGACTGAATATTTCCTCTTTCTTATTCCGTTATACTTCATTCTACATTTTAACCACTTTGATATCACTGACTGTATTCTGGCCACCTGAACCATTTTTCTTATTCATTGAGGGCTCTGCTGGTATTCCAGCAGGATTTATGAAGTACTTACAGTACCACAGGGAAGCTTCCGATATCTTCAAGACTGTACACATTCAGTCTATTAACTCCCACGTGCCTAAAAGCTTACCTCCGGCAGCAGCTTTTTCCATCCATAGCCACTGAAATGTCCTTATACTGAGGGGAAAAGTTGTCCGGGTCAATTCCTTCCCTGTTGCAATAATTTAATAGTGTCGCTAAATCAGTTTTTGAAAGAACACGAAGTAACTCAATAAAAATGCTTAACTATAGTCTGTCCCTTTTCCTCTTTAAAATAAATGTCATTGCAGGGAAAAGATCGCTGTGTCCTACAGTAATAAAATCTACAGCCATATATTTTTGTCAGTTTCTAAGACAGGAGGCAGGGGGATAGAAATATCTCTCTTCTCTGATAGAATTTAACAATAAGGCAAGTCCTTCTTTTGGAGGAAACCAAAACACTGAAGGTAGGTTAAAAGAGAACTTTTTTAAAAAAAGTCAGCCAAATGAAGCAAAGTATTTTGGTTGCTGGGATTCTTTGTTTGGGAAGGGAATTGGAGCAAGCGGCCTTTCAATTGAGCAAGCAAAATGAAAAAAACTAATCAAGCTTCCAGAATTTGTATTTTCTACTTGTGCCTTGCACAAACAGCAAAGCAAAACGTGCTGCTCCATAGCACTTAAAACACTCTGGACTGTTTACAATTTAATTATTCAGGATACACATTGCCCACCCGCCCTCTGAGACGCTTCTTACATGATAAGCAAGAGGTGGGTCGAGCCACTGTTCTCTGTGGCTTGACTGTTTTAACACAAGGCTACATCCCAATCTTTTCAACATGTCGCTCCCTATCTCATATTTCTGAATCAAAATAAGACTAAGAAAACACATGTGTTCAAGCCTGGAAGTGTTACTTTCTGGACTGAACACACACACACGAGCACACTATACAACCAGTTCTCTAACCACCACGGCTAGTGACTGGCTAGAGAATTTGAGAAACCATGTTTCAACAACTGTGCTTTCCCACCCTTACAGTATGATGACTGAGAAAGTGCTTTCCTACCCTTGCAATATGATGATTTAAAACATGCCCAGAGCAAAACCATTTCAAACTACAGTATCTTAATTCACTCATATTTGGCCTGGGTGTCTTCTCTCACACTTTCAGGCATGTTCACAGGGTTGGTTTATGTTTAAGGGAAAATGGGGCAGCGGGAGTCAGGGGATCAGGTATTCATAATGCGAAGAGTTTTCCAGGAATTAAGCCATTTCAGGAATGACCTTCTCCTCCTCCTCCTCCTTCTGAAGTCTTTGATAGGTGTTTCTTAATTTTTGTTGATTTCTTGAACCTTCTCTGTTTGTGTTACTTAGGTAGGTTAAACATGTCTGTACTCCACCCTATATTTAAAAAAATGCTGCAGCTGATGATGTCACCAGCTTTACTCAGCATAAGTTCCACTACTGGATATAAGCCTATGGATATCTAATTGGGTATGATTTAACACAGTGAGGCAAACTTTTGAATCTACATGCCACTCTCAAGTCACCCACAGAATGGTGTTATAGGAAAAACTGCAAAATAATATTACCCAAAGGTTAGACTCTTAACAATCATACATAGTTGAGTGCAGCACAAGTTCATGCTGGAGATGAGTCGTACATTGTGAACAGTGCCTTATGTTGCATACTATCTGTAAGGAAAGAGTATAAAATTGGATTTATGATTCTCTTCATAAATGCATTCATAATTGTGATCAAATATGCTTGGCATGAGAACTTGCTTTACACTCATATCGAAGGAAAAATAAATCATTAATCTAATGTGATTTCCATGTCTCTCTTTTTCTCTCTCTGCCTCTCTCTCTGTAGAGTCATAGCCAAAAGGTAATTGATTTGCAGTTTTAACCTCTTTATTGTTTTATGAATAATTACCCAGAAATAACGCAATTTCCTTTTTTCTAGACAACATAATTGCAGAAAACCCAACTAGACCTAGAATTTCTAATCAATATTTTGATAGGTCTTTAAGATTAAGTATTCTTTTGGCAAAAGTAAAAATAAAGGTCTATGCTTAGAAAAATGTACACCCACCAGTGACTGGTACAATACAATTAATGATCAATTGGTTAGAGACAATTTTGCTAACAAATGTCATTTCCTCTTGTGATTTCCACATTTGCTTTACATTAATGCAAATGATGTAAAATTAATAGCAGGAGCAGCCATTAAAAGTGACAGGCTCTCTTTCCCCCCCAATTTCCTTAGGATTTCATTTGTTTAATTGTATAGAACGCATAGAAATAAGACAATTTCAGTTTCAAGATAAGCATATGTCTGTGTACAATATGCTTCTTTTGTAAACCTTTCAGATCTGTGCATGTGACTGAACCAGTTTTTCACCTGTTATAATGTGCACGGCAATTCTAGAATGTAGAGATTCCTGATCAGGGATTGGGTCCACTTCTGATCAGAGACTGGCACCAGTCTGGAACATGCAGAAACCAGACATACTCACTTTTAAACACCCTGAGTTTACTAAATATCTCACACAGAGGCCAACTATAGGGAAAACTTCCCTATTTTGATAAGATTTAGGGATCTATGGAACTAGATATTAACCTGTCCACACAGTGAAAGAATCCCTTTACTATTTCAGTACAGTACTGAAAGTCCCATGTAGAGTTTTCTAATCTCAGTCCATATATCTTTTACTGCAGTGTGCACTTATATTGCAGATTTTTCAGGCAACACACATTTGTGCTGCCAGTAATATTTGGCAGCAGGTGCAAGGGACTTCACATCAGGAGATGTATGTGCTATGGTAGGGGATGGCAAGAGATGCTGGTCGCAACATCTGGATCAAGGATTTCCAAACCTGGTCCCCCAGATGTGTTTAGACTAAAACTGGGTTAGCAAAGAGCAGCCTCTCATCTCCCTGCCCTCTATTAATAATAATGGCATGCCATCAAGTCAACTGTGACTTATGCTGATCCTTTTCAGGGTTTTCCAGGTTGAGGATACTCAGAAGGAGTCTACCATTTCCTTCTTCTGTGGCCTCTTGGGGTTGTGCAGCTTGGCCAAGACCACACAGGCTGGCTGTTCTCCCCGGAGGCACAATGGAGAACTGAACTCTCAACTTCTGATATCTAACTCCCATTGAGCTATCAAACCAGTCTAACCCCTATATCTTCATTAAAATAAAATTCTTTCACATTCAAAATCCCTCTCAACCCCTCTACATAAGACATATTTGCCAGGTTTTTAGGGGGGTACCCATGAATTCTTCTGGGATGAGGGGGGGCAGATATTTCAAAGCAGAAAGTGACTGCTGGTGGTTTCCACTTCTTAAAAACGACATCTCCTGGGTATAATACAGCTGAGAGGGATGGGAAGAAGCTGACAAAATTGCCCCCCAGACACACTACAGAGCAACTAAAAAAAACTAGTGATATGGACCACTGGGGGGCATCCAGTCCTCCAATGTCCAGGTGTGGGCCCCTGGATGTTGCTTACTCCTGAACTACAACTTCCAGGAGCCCTGATCATCAGCTACTCCGTCGAGAGTGAAAACCACAGATCTAAGTAGAGTCAGAAAAGAGCTCACATCATGGGCACACAATGAAATAATGGAGAGCCAAAGCAGAGAAAAATGAGGGGGGGAGGGGGAAACTGGTATTCTCATTTAAATTTCCATCGATTGATCTACTCACATTCCATTGTTGTTGTTTTTTTTTAAAAAAATCATCTTGTTATTGTGCAGTTGAGCTGGAATTAATCTAGCTCACATATTTCACCCACATTTTAACTATTGTGTCTTTATGCATAAAACCTGAAACTGCTGCATTTATTTCCCAGGAAAAAGCATTGATTTCTTGATACCTCATATGTTTCTCTCCAGACGGTTCAGATGGCAGTTCCCATAGTGTCTTATCATTACCATTGGCTATGCCCCTAAAGGAGTAGGATTCAAAACATTGGAAGGCTGGAGAGAAAGGTTTCCTATCCATGTTCAAGCTGAAGATGCAAACATTAGACCAGGGAACACAGAGAGACTGACTCTGGGAAATGACAGATTTAAAAACTGAAATAAGCCATTTAAATCTGTGGACAGATTTACAGTCATCACACAATCCCATAAAATTGGTATTGCACACACTTTTTCTGCAACCCCAATTTTTATGTTGCAGAAAACGATTCCAGAATTATAAAAGAAAAAGAGCCACATGTGAGCTGCCTAGAATAACAGTGGCAAGGGCACCTAATGTAATGCCTAGATAGATAAACCTCAGGGCAGAAAGGAGAAATTACTTTGGATTGCATCTGCTCAAGAGTGCTTGAACTGAAGCAATACATTCAATTGGTAATTTGCAATGTTCACATTTTATTTAGGAACACTGTTTGCAGTCATGAGGCATTCCTCTCACATATACATTAAATTAATGTCAAATTCACAAAAGCAGAGTAAATTATTCTTTGTATAATTTTCCAGCTTGACCTGAAGCCAAGGTTTAAGTAACAAGTTTTCCTGCATACTGCAGCTTACTTTCCCGGCTTTCTCTTGCTAATGGGATCAGGGACCTCTACCTACAAGGTGTGTGAATTGTCACTTAGGTAATGTATTTCTTGGAAATGTTCTAACACAGACCTTTAAATCCTTTACACTTCTACACAGTGCAGTACCATGCCCATGAAAAAAATAGGCAAAATAAGGATATTTGGGGGAATACAAAAGGCTCTCCTACACAACAGATTTTCACAGTGTTTTTATACTAATTAACAGTTTTTTCTCCTTTGTGTTTTTGCTTCAGCAGATTTTTTCCCTCACTTTTTTCTGTGATCTCAGCTAATTCATGTTCTTATAAGGGACGTGATGATGTCACATTATCATACAATCCTCAAATGTGGTCAACTGATGGCATCATGAAGACGAAATTAAGCCCATGACTGTTATAGATAGACTATATTTGTGCAGAAAGAAATGAGACCCTCCTTATGATTGTGGCAATCTTATCAACAAGATGGAAAGCATTTTCAGTATCCCCTAAGAGAGAGAATCTTTGTCTAGTTGTGCTGTGCCGCAATGATTTCACCAAGACATGGCAAAATAATAAAGGAGATATCTGCTTACTAGGCATGTAAAAAAATAGCATCATTGCAAGACTGCCCAGTGAGGAATTCTCCACCTCTTCAAGATTTCCTGTCCTTGGTATTAAAGTAAGACACTTGGCCTCCCCCACATTCATCATTAGGTCAGTATTTGGTGCACAAAGTTTGATAAACTATATGTATAAGAAAAATAGATTTGTGTCTCCATGCAAGATGTGTTCCAGCTTGCACAAGACTGAAGACTGAGACAACTCACCTAAGACAAGTCGACCAACTGCTCATTCACTTCCCCTTCCTTGCTTGCTGGTAAAAGAGGCATTGGGGTTGAATATACCATTGAAGGTGTGATGGCTACCTTCTCAGAAAATCTTAACTAATCTGTATTTTGTCTTCCCTTTGAGTAGCAATGTCTATGACATCCATTGGGCTACGTGTTGTAGCAATTTCATGAGCATTGCTGGTGGTTATGGCCCTTAATTAATCAATTAATTTCAAATGTTTCTATATCACCCTACTCAGTGCCAGGCACTACTCTAAGCGGTTTACAATCAAAAGAAGAAGAAAATTAACTCATAATTCCACCCCACAAACCGCTTGAGTCCCCTCATGAGCTTCTCCCATATTGGGAGAAAGGCAGCATATAAATAAAACCAACAAACAAATTAGATTAAATGGCATAAAGTAATGGCATGATCAGTAGCAGAAAAGGCAGCTTAATCTGAAATTAATTTTCTCCATATTTTCTACATAGCACATACATACCTTGTTGTGCTTTATCTCTACTTGCACAAAAAACTCCCAGCAACACACACAAATGTTCTCAGGTTTTTGTTTTGTTTTTTTTCCAGAATCCTCACATCTCAAAAAATCACACGGGGAAGAATAATTTCTTGCTTGGCTCACAAGAGCAATATGGAAGAGGATTTACATCTTTACCACGTAGCCATTTTGACAATGTTCATTCATACAACTTGAGAACATTTTCCTGCCCCTTTACGGGATGTGGAAACAGATAATCCATTTGGGCTGGACATTGTTTCTATGCTCTGTTGCAGCTTAGGTACTGAGGAAGTAAAGGAAACCTCACTTTCCTTGCAGGGAGGACTGGGCTCCGTCTGGTGAGACTCATGCTCAGACCTAGGGTATTCAGTAACCTTTCTCATTTCTGCCCCCTCAGCTCTGCATTCATTGCCTGTAAGAGTCCAGTCTTTTTAACTTCCCTAGTACTGCAGTGAGGAGGCAGAAACAGTGAAGTCTGTGGTCTAATACTATTATAGACAAAAGCACTGACTTATACAATTGGACCTGGCCTTATGCAACCAGATCTGTCCCTGCTGATATCTGTATCCTCTCAAACGCAACAGCAGATATATGGTAAGAGGGGCATGTCGAGCCACACACAGCCAGTGGTCCTGTCAGCACTCCTGGACACCTACCTGTTACTAGAGTAGAACTCCGTACTGCAACCCCTCCACAACTGATAAACCTATAACGGGACCAGATCTTACCCATGTTCCTCTTAAACCTGGCTTGGCCCTTGAACTGCTAATGCCAATCTAGAGGCGTCGGTTGTTTCCCTCAGTCTGGGATGGAAGGGATGAATCAAATGGATTTTGTGGATCCGTATCCTAATCCAGGAAGAGTTGCCTAATTCCATATATTCTTCCAGTCAGCTATCATTCCCTCCCTTTGCCC
Organism: Pogona vitticeps; assembly: GCF_051106095.1. Classification (NCBI taxonomy): domain Eukaryota; kingdom Metazoa; phylum Chordata; class Lepidosauria; order Squamata; family Agamidae; genus Pogona; species Pogona vitticeps. The sequence continues at coordinate 250,502,296 of NC_135784.1, read as the reverse complement.
CATTCCATCAGAATCCGGTGACAAGTGTGTGTGTGTGTGTGTGTGTATGTGTGTGTGTGTGTGTGTGTGTGTGTGTGTGTGTGTGTGTGAGAGAGAGAGAGAGAGAGAGAGAGAGAGAGAAAGAGAGAGACTGTGTCCAACTTTAAATGAAGTCACATTCATTCCATTTTATGTTTTCTACATTCCATTATAGAAAACATAAAAACTACAAGGAACAAGAGATTTCTTAATTGAAAACAAAGGGGGTGGTTTAAACAGAAATGGAATAGAATCAATACTTGTTTAAAATGCCCCCCCCCACACACACACACCCCTGTTTTGGCCCTTCAGTTTGCTCAATTTCCAAGCTGAAATGTTGTGCTGCAGAAATACGGAAAGCAAAGCTCACAATTGCCATTCAGAAGCTCTTGCAAGGCAATCAAGTGAAGCAGCAGTAAATGCACCCAAGGCGTATGATGGTCAAATTATTTCTTTCTGTGTCTTGGACGCATCTAAGTAAATGGTGTTAAGGCTGAGCTCGGGCAGCTTGTACAAATGCTGCTGAAATCTCTTGCAAGGACCTCCTGAAATCTCATGCATCATGAGACTGCTTTAGACACAGAGGTCTATCTACCGCCCTAGGCTGCAAACTGCTACAAAATTGAGTAACGTATCTTTTTTACTTTGTGCTAGCATATCAGCCAAAACCAAAATAAAAATTTAAAAAAAATAAAGAAGAGAACAATATTGTGGCACCTTAAAGGCTCATTGCTATATTTTAATGTGAACTTTTGTGGACAAGTCTGCTTCCTCATGAGATGGCAGCTTCACAATGAGGAGCAAAACTATCAGAAAACATAAAGGACATCTGGTTATCTGCTGGTAACATTAGCGCTTTGCACATTTATAAGTGGCAAATTAGCTTGCTTTTGTCGGGTGATTGGTCATCAGAAAGTAAACACTGTGCTTTGTTTGCCTATTGACTGTGGTAAGGCAACAGCTGCGTAGTATGGATCCCTGGAACAATAATATTTTTAGGACATTCCTGTTGAGAAGTTGCCATCTGGTCTGTTTCTGCCCTTAGGAAACAAAAACTATGCAGGCGTTCAACAGCCAGCCCTATTAGAATCCTGTACCTGTATCTCTATCACATCCAGTCTTGCCTTTCTGTGGTACAATATGGGATATCACTATATGGCAGTAAATCATCAATTTTTCACTTTATTGAATTTTTGTCAGCATGGACAATGCCTTTCGGGTTGCTTGTCTAGAACCTTCCATGACCAAAGGTCTACAATCAAGCAGGTCAGCTTCTCTGTTAAATTACCGAATGGCTTGTAGGTGCAGAATGCAGATCTCTGCCTCCTTTCATAAGCAATAGGACTTAACGACACATGTGGTTCACCAGATGTGGGTTTGGGAGTGAAAGCCTACGACTGTTGCTGAGCTTTGTGTGTATCAACTAGAAGAGGCCCATTTGAATCAATTAAGATATGGAGGAACGTACTCACCAAATCCACATTGATTAAATGGGCTTACTTTGGTTCAATGTAGTGGACTCAGCAACAGGATTTTTGCCTCTGTATGTGTCTATTTTGTCCATAACGTGTCTTTTTTGCTCTGCTTGTTGCTTTATAAACCATAACATAACTTTCAAGTAAACTGAATAGGCCATCATTTCTGTAATTTTCTTGAAGCCATTTTAAATTCACTGTTTCTAAAGAAATAATATAATAAGCCCAATGTGTTATCCTTCTGTCCCATTGCTGAATAAGTGAGTATTCAGGGTGACAGAGATAAATGAGATTAACTTGGAGGTTGCTGGGTTTTTTCACCCCTTTTCTTTGCTTGACAGCACTTTCCCACAACATATGTTCAGTGCTCTCAAGGTTATTACAAAGTACATGGACTAATCAGGTACAGCGATTCACAAACAATGACTGCAACCCACACTGGGACTTTGGTGTTAAAAAGAGCATCGCAACCATTTGTAAGCATAGGCAGATAATGCATTTATCATTCTGAATGTTTTCAGAAAACAGCAATTTTGTAGTCTGCCATTTAGAGTTTTTAAAAAACAACATGCCTTGCAGTGTGATAAAAGGTTAAAAAAAGCACCACAATGAAGCCCAAATATTGACAGAATCAGGAAAGAGCGTATTTTTAAAAATGTGACTGATTTTCACACACACACACACACACACACACACACACACACACACACACACACACACACACACACACACACACACACACACACACACACACACACACACACACACACACACACACACACACACACACACACACACACACACACACACCAGCAAGGTCAATATGATTTGACATAATGCCAATAGCATCTTCCTGGACTGAAAATACTATTAAAACCAAAGAACCTATTTACCAAATTCCACATCTTTCTGTAAAGTTTAAGAGAAACAAATTTCAGGTGGTAGGGAGCAAGGGAGCCTCTCTTTTTTTTGGGGCGGGGTATTGTGAATGAGGTAGACACTAGCAAAAGTTAGCTGACGTAATTTTATTCATATGTTACTACAATAAATAGCATCTGTGCGGGTGATCCCAAATGGGACCATGATGTGGTCTGAATCTGCACTGGATGTGTCTATTGCTGCAATTTTAAAAAATTAAAACAAAACTTATAATGGCTAGTCATGCCCTTCATATTTCATTCATTTCAGTCTACAGTGATGCCTTGCTTAACGACGTTAATTCGTTCCAGCAAAATCGCTGTAGAGCAAAAACGTAAAGCGAAATTTAAAAACCCATTGAAACGCATTAAAAACCATTCAATGCTTTCCAATGGGCTAAAAACTCACCGTCCAGCGAAGATCCTCCATATGGCAGCCATTTTCGGTGCCTGTATAGCGAGGAATCCATCCCTAAGCACATCCATTTTAAGCACCTGGTGGCCATTTTGAACACCCAACAATCAGCTGTTTTGATCGTCGTAATGCAAAGAATTGGTTCCCGAAGCAGGGAACCGATCTTCGCAAAGCGAAAAAAACCTATTTAAAACATCATTTTGCGATTGCAACTGCAATTGCAAAAACATTGTCGTGAAGCGGATTTGTCGTAATGCGAGGTAATCATTAAGCAGGGCACGACTGTATAGTTGGGCTGCTTCCTCCTGTCCACCTCTATGCATGCTCTCTTGCGTGAGGAAAGACTCATGTTGTTTTTTTCTTCATAACTACATAAATTGTTTATTTAAAGTATTTATATCCCACTTTTCTCTTTAAAAGGATCCAAGGCAGCTTACATCATTAAAAAGAGACAATATTAAAAGCTAAAAACAATAAATTTTAACACTATCAAAAAAATAATTTAATAAATATATTAAAAACAGTAAACAAAATCAATACTAAAAACTCATTTAAAAGCAGCAAGGCACAACAATCCCATTTTAAAAACCCTTCTCAGACAGCCAGTTGCTAAGGGAAAGACTGCCTAAACAGAAAGGGAGATGTGGTCTTTGAGATAGCTTAGACTCAAGCTGTGTAGGGATTTTTTAGATTAAACCAGCACTTTAAATTTTGCCCAGAAATGGACCAGTGGAGCTGCTCTAACAGGGGGGCTGTGATCCATATGACTAGCACTAGTTAACAATCTGGCTGTAGCATTTTGGACTGACTGACGTTTCTGAACACCTTCCAAAAGCAGCCCCACATCAATTGTATTAATCTAGCTGGGATGTAACTAAGGCATGTCTCCAATTATTTGAGCCTGCCAGGATAATCTACAGAAGATTTGAAAGTCACTATATTAGAACAGAATCATTACAAATCAAGAATACAAAGGGAAACAGCTGAGATAAAATGTATACATAGGATGGACACCCATATAAATGGATTGAATATAACCTAGGTTTCTTAAGTCATTACCAAAGGTAATACTCATGCTTTTTATCTACTGCCACTGTTATTTTCTTCAAATTATCAGGCGCATTTCTCATCAAGAGGCTCAAAGACAAAAACTGTGAATATTACCTTCATTAACGCACATGGTTCCTCTATTATCTTTTTTTTTTTGCTTTTATACACTGTCCCCCTCTTGAGTGTTTAACAATCTTCACCCCCCACCTCTTCTCCCCCCCCTTCATTTTTCTCATGCCTATTATCTGTTTTCTGTCTCCTGGAAGAATATTTCAACCTAACACCAAACATAGGCCATAAATCACTGCATGTGAGATGTAATCACACATCGAAGACTCTTAGAGCCAATGAATATTTAGTATGTTTTACTTGTGTAACTGGTATTTCATCCAGCATTTCATTTTTTTCCCATATGTCTGATGAAGTGGACTTGTCCATGAAAACTCACATTAAAATATAATAGTCTTTAAGATGCCACATGTTTTTGTCTTTTCCTTTGCTTTGCTTTGTTTCTTTGGATTTTGCCTGATATACTAAGGCATGTATCACTGTGGCCAGGTCAAACTTCTCCATAAAGAGGTGCAGCTAGCACACTAGTTTTAACTACCCAAAGACACTCCTGGCCACCACCTAAACCTGGTCATCTAGGCTCAGAGACAAACCCAGGAGCACGCTCAGGCTACACACCTGTGTATTCAGGAGGAGTGTAACCCTACCCAGCACCAGCTTGATCCCTGTTCCTTAATCTGCCTTTTGACTGATCAGAAGCACCTTTTGTCTTATTCGGATTAAGTTTCAGTTTATTCACCTTTATCCAGTCCAGACACCAAACTAGAACTGAAACAGCCTTCTCAGATTTAAATGGAAAGAAGAGATAGAGGTGTGTGACATCCACATACATGTGGCCAGATGCCAAGGCTGAGGCAGGGAGAGGTATTTTAAAGCTGCTGATTTGTTTTGGATGAGAGACAGAGGAAGAGAAAGGGCAACACACGAAGAAAATACAAACAACACCTCCTCTCTCTCTTCTCTTGCTTTCCTAGTGATCCTGAATTGGGGTCACATGCTGTTTCAGATGCCCAGACACCTCCATCTTTTCCTGTTTCAACAATCTCTCTAAGGATGCCAATCTACAGAAATTTCTTGATGACACTTGATGTGATAGACTACAAATCCCATCCCAACTCCAATCAGATTGGGAAAGCAGAGCTGTAATTCAAGGCATCTGGGAAGAAAGTGCCAATTCTGCCTTATTTATTTAATTGTTTAACTATTTATTAGCAAGAATTTGCCTCTTGAGAGAACTGGTGAGCATTTTCAATTATTTTACAATGACTGTTGCAATAACAAGAATACAGACAAATTGGTAATTCCATACAATAGCATGTTACTTTTGTAGATTAGTAATGGTAATTTTGATTACCTTCTTGGCCCAAAAGCAGTGAGCAACTTAATGAGTTATATTCTGAGCTCTGATCTTCCCCCAAAGTTCAATGTAATATGTCTTCCTATTATGTCCAAACAAGGAAATCATAGTCCAGTCTCTATAAACCTTTCACTTGATCCTGGTTTGAAAACCATTCTTTTTAATCCTTAAACCACAGTTGAAATGCAACAGGAGATCATAGTTTACAAAACTTCAGAATTGTTTAATTAAAGGAAGTGAGGGGAAGGAGGAGGGCAAGAAGAAAGAAGGAAGTAGGTACAATGCCAGTTCTAACAAACCATGGTTTATTTGACCAAGATAGTTAAGTCTGAACTTATGTGCAAGAAAGTCAAGACAGAACACAACTGTCTCATCTTTTTAAAAGCTTTCAATGGCTGCATAGCATCAAGGATATACCAGGTCTGACGTTTCATTTCAGATAGTTAATGATGTTTTTACCTAGGCAGTCACTCACCAGTGGGTTTTCCAGCAAGGTCTTCATAAATAATGTGGTTTCTCTTTTTATTTTACAATCTGACAAAATGAAAATTGAGAAGCAATATATCAGATATAGCTCTTACACTTTGCTGAGTCATTCAGAAAGATTAAGGTAGTGTCTCCTGACACAGCTCTAGACTTTTAAAAATGACATCCAATACACACCACTGTTTCCTTCAGTTCTTATGCTGTTAGTGAGTTAGAAGCACATCATAACTTCAAAAGCATATAGTTAGTAAGTGTCATTGATCTGAATTTACTCCAAATATATTCCTAATGATCGTTTGTTTGCTTGCTGGCTTCATTCATTTTCAGCTAAGGAAACATTTCCAATTTATTTAAATATGTACACTGTCAATTCTCAGCCTGAATGAAAACCTGGCTCCTTTTTAGTTGTTTATGACAGAGTACCATGTCATAATGTAAGCTGGGCAACCGAATACCAACCAAATTAAGAGACTTGAATTCAAAGGAATATGCAGTATCTTGTGCTACTATTTTCTTTTTTTTTTTAAAGCAGGAATTTCATTTCATCCTTATTTTCTCCACCAGAGCCCATAATATAAAGTTCACATAAGAGCCCAAGCTTGCGGGGGGGGGGGGAAACGACCCTTCGAATCAAACTGATTTTCTTGCCAACCTAGCTCTTATTTCCTTGCAGTTACCTGTGAAAAATTGAAAGGAAAACGCTCCTGATAATAAAGAACAAACACAAGCTTTTTGATCTTTATGTTTTACAGCTCAGTGTTCCCTGGCATACTATACCTTAATGCACTTTCACAAATGGAAAAAGCAACCACGATAATCTTTTACAGTCTATTTTCACGTTGTTGTTTTTTACCCTAGAATATCATCCAGTTCTGTAGTACCAATTACTCTTCCTGGGAGTGGAAAGGAGTTGGCAATAAACACTTGGGTACAAGCATTTAAATCCATCAGTGCTGACATTTTAATGGTATCTTTCTCCATTTCTGCTTATGCCAGCGTTTCTATTCCCCTGCCAGTCCGCGGCAAAAGAGACGCTCCCCGTAAAATGTCTTAATGTTTAAGGTTGTTACAAAGTGGCAAGGACATTTCATTTTGCTCTCTCCGATGAACTGATCCACTCCTCTTAACAGCTTACTGAAATAGGACGGGATGGTGAATAGGATAACTTTACTTGGTTTAGGCTTTCACCAAGCCTTAAACGTGCATTCTCTCAAAGGATGCAACCTCCAACAGAACAGCAAGACCATTCATATCATATGCCATTTTCTTGTGCCAAGAAATGATAACAAACTACTTTCCTAGCATCCTGAGGGTGTGATCACACAAGGAAACAGATCACATTTGGGATTGCTTGCAGAGTGGTCTGGTGCAATCTATTTTCCAACGATTAAATGATGTACAAGGGACAACAGTCCAGCCTTGACTCTGACCCATGGCCAAACTGGACCTTTTTGGTCCAGCTGTAGAGCTGCTATTTGGGGAGCTGGATTGGAGGGATTCCCCCTGCTGACAGGAAGGTCACTTTAAGGGAATCCCTCCCTACAGACAATCCTATTTCAGTGTGGCCAAAGATCCCCTTTTCCTGCTGTCTGATTGCACCCTGAGACAAATAACTTATCTTCCCATAGTCACTGTGGTGGTGCTAGGTGCATGGGGAGGAAGCCTTACAGTGCCCCCCCTCTTCCTCCATCCCTCCCTGGTTGCATATCCTTAGGTGTAACCTTTCCACTTATAGCTTTTCCACTGCTATGTCAGACCAAAAACTGGGAATAAAACTGAACTCTGACTATCATGACCAGATGCAAAGCAGACCTTGACTAGAGGAAAATTGAGAAAAGACCTTACAAAATAGGAGAATATTGCAATGGAGAAGCGGTAGCTCTGAAAGCACTAAAGAGCAGAAGAAAGCCCCCTGGAATGGTTAGTCAGCTCATAGAAGAAGGTGTTCTTTGACTCTCCCCTGTGACAAAGTAGAGCTTCTAAGTCCATGAACAAAGATGTACAATGGGTTCGAAGCTCTGTCATCCAGCAGAAAGTGGGCAGAGCTGAGAAAGTCCAGAGACCTGAACATGAACAAGTTGAAGTTTTTCATAGTTGAGCAATGTTAAGATGATGTGGCTCTGAGCATCATCCTTTCACTGTACAGGTTTGGATGTCTTCAGCCTGTCATTATATCTAACTTCTTTAAAATGATTGTCCAGGCTTTAAAAGCTGACTGATACAGTGGTGCCTCGATTTATGAACTTAATCCATTCCAGAAGATGGTCGTAACTCGAATTGGTTGTAAGTCGAAGCACCATGTCCCATAGGAATGCATTGAAACCCCATTAATCCATTCTGGCCGGGGGAATCACCAAAAATGCACAAAACACTGCAGACCCCATCGGAATGCACTGGAGCCAGAAAAAAAATACCAAAACCCAAAACAACACTGCAAGCCCCATCAGAATGCATTTGGGCCGGGGGGAAACACACACCAAAAAACAAAACAACACTGCAAGCCCCATTAGAATGTGTTTGGGCCAGGGGGAAACAACACACCAAAAAACAAAACAACACTGTAAGCCCCATCAGAATGCGTTTAGGCCGGGGGGAAACACACACCAAAAAACAAAACAACACTGCAAGCCCCATCAGAATGCATTTGGGCCGGGGGGAAACAACACACCAAAAAACAAAACAACACTGCAAGCCCTATCAGAATGCATTCAGGCCGGAAAAAACAACACACCAAAAAACAAAACAACACTGCAAGCCCCATCAGAATGTGTTTGGGCCGGGGGAAAACACACACCAAAAAACAAAACAACACTGCAAGCCCCATCAGAATGTGTTTGGGCCGGGGGAAAACACACACCAAAAAACAAAAGAACACTGTAAGCCCCATCAGAATGCGTTCGGGCTGAAAAAAACACACACCAAAAAACAAAAAAAATACATTACAGCACAGAAATATAACCCCCCCAGCCCAAACCCACACAGTAAAACCCTGTATGTACTCACTCAGAAGCAGGAAGCAGCACCAGGCAGTCCGAAGCCTCTCTGCAAAGGCACACACTCTAACCGTTGGGGGAAAAGAGCTACAAAGACGCAGGCTCTTCGCTGACCAATGGTTAGCAATTTAAATTCCCCGCCTTTCCCCCCACCTTTGTTCTGATTGTAACTCAAAGCTCCGGTCACAAGTCAAAGCAAAATTTTGCGGCCGGAGCTGATTGTAACTCGAAATGGTCATAAGTTGGGATGCTCGTAAGTCGAGGCACCACTGTATATCTCCAAAGGACCCTATTGTTATGAAGAGGTAGCTGTGTTAGTCTTTGCTAGCATATCAGGCAAAAACAAAACAAATGTATATATACACAAATATATATACACACACATAGACATATGCATATATAAAAGACAAAAACACCCTAAAGATTAACTTCTGCATTTTAATGCGAGCTTTCATAGGGCTTTCCATGTCTGAAGAAGTGATGATGATGAAATGATTTTTATTTAAATTCTACTGCTTTTTGAGCAAACCTGTTTCTTACTAAGCAATACTTTCATAAGCAGCTATACCAGTAGATCGCAGGCTTTGTGTGCAGATGGTTCCAGAGTCGATCTCCAGCATCTCCTGGCACGGTTGCAAAAACTCCTGTCTGATATTCTGGAGAACCACTGCCAGAGAGTGTCCACAACGAGAACGCAGAAGGATCAACGGTGTGACTCAGGATACAACATTTTTCACATTCCTAACAAGAAGGCCCCTCAGAAAGTCACAACTTGCAAGTGCAAATAATATAGAACTGTGGGAAAATGAAGACATTTCATCTACATTTATTCAGGTAAATGGGTTTCCCCCTATTCTGTATTTGACTAGAAGCAAATTAAGCAAAGAGTTCTGGATTTTCCTTTGGAGTCAAGTATATATTTGAAGAAAGTCTCTCATGAGAACCAAGAAAAGGATGAATAGTGTATGCAGTAACTAGAGGTGTACAGTTGCAGTGGGCCTGTGAAATTAATTAGACCACAAACATTTTCACCCTGTTGACTAATTAAAATGTTCACTGATGTGTCCATGCAGCTTATTATGACAGGGTTGGAGAAAGGCCTTTCCTTCCCTCCCCTTTCCTACTTTCAAGATGCCCCTTCATTAAAATGTCTTCTCTAAATATGTTAGTACAGACGTGTGACAGAAACAGTCCCTACCGTAGAGTTCTTCCTTGCATTTAACAAACTAGACCTGTTGTGGTTTTCCTGTCTTTGAATCTATTACTGTGGTGGTATTCTTGAATTTTAAATTAGGGAAGAGGACAGAGCCTTTTATATTTATTAAAGACAGTGAATTCCTTTGACTCTTTCACATTCCCTTCTAACATGCTATTAGCACTCAATAGGGAATTCAGTGGTACTCAGATGTGATTAGATTGCAAAAGCTGAACTCAACCAAAGAACATAGTCAGAACAGCTGCCGGCTAAGAAGTGACCCAAGAAAGACATGGGGTTATGGTTTGATGTGTTTATGTTACAAGGGATTTGAAAGGAAAGGCTTAGAACTAAAGAACTAAGGAGAAAATGTACTTAAAGAATGCTACTGTTGCTTATCTTAAATGCTTGTTTGTTAAAAGCTATTCAGATCCCATTTTAAATTTCCCTCAGAGTTTATGAGAACAAAGAAATGCCATTATTGAAGAGTTATTCACTATGAACCATTGTCAAATTAATATTTTTTTTCCCTTAATGGTAATATCTACATCATTAAAACTTAAAACATTTTTATTTGCAAGTGCAAATGCCAGTTCCATGTTTGTTATTTTCAATATTATTTCACAATCAACCGTGAACGCAATAATAAAATCCTGTACAAAACCAGATTAATGACCACTTTGTACAACATGCAAAATAAGGCAAAATAAGCTGCCATACATTTTGGGTCAGAGTGCATGGTGATTATGAAGGTTTAAGCATGTTGGCCAGTTTTGAGTTTCAAAGCAAATCAACCTGATGCAAAATTCCTCAAATAATGTGCACATCAGAATGGGATTGTCCTTTATATTTTGCACAACCCCAAATTTGAAATACAATTCAGAAACTATAACAAAATGTGTGCTGAAATGTGTACTTCAGGGGGAAAGCTATATTTAGAAATGTATAGCACAAGAGTAAATTTGGAAACATTTGTTTTCTAAGAAATGCACTCAAAATCTGTCTCTAAACATATTTAAATACAAACATATCTTTAAATATCACACCATTCTAGTGATGGAATTTCCAAACTGCGGATGGAAACTTAACATTGAAGCCGTAGATTATCTGGATAAACTTTGATAAGTATGAGAAAACTTTTCAGCCTTATTTAACACAATGGCTGAAATCCTGTAGTACATTGCAACTAGAGCTAGCCATTGAATCAGTGGGGATTTGATGAGTCAACTCCTCCATAAATGCTAATGATTCAATGGGCCTTCTCTAGTTGGATTTCAGCCAATATGTGTGCATTGCCTTCTTTCTGAATCCATATGCTCTTTTACAAGAAATAGGCAAAAAGTTGGCCTTTTCAGTAGGTAGGATGAGGAAGCAGCCTCAGGCACGGGGGGGGGGTAGGAAAGGAGGCAACTCCATCCCATCCCCACAACCTTCTCATCCTGCTTGCTCCTTTCACATTCTAACTGGCTTTCACATTCTAACAGCCCACACATAGAGTTCGGGATAGTGTTTTCAGCCAGACACTGCTGGCCCCAGCTATCAGATGATGCTTGCATTCCCCCGAACCTTCTTTCATCCAGCTTCATGGAGCTTCAATATCCCCAGAAGAAAAAAGAGCAGGGCCATTATCTTCTGCAAGGAAGGAGAAGAAGATGTAAAACAGCACCAAACACAGATCTTCCTTTTGACAGTGAGTGAGCTGCTCCCCTCTGCTTGCCTCTTTTTTCAGCTGGCTAGAAGAGATGAGAAAAAGGTGGAGCATCCTAGTAAGGTAAAGGTAAAGGTTCCCCTTGACAATTTTTTGTCCAGTCGTGTTCGACTCTAGGGGGCAGTGCTCATCCCTGTTTCCAAGCCATAGAGCCAGCGTTTGTCCAGAGACAATCTTCCGTGGTCACATGGCCAGTGCAACTTAGACACGGAACGCTGTTACCTTCCCACCGAGGTGGTCCCTATTTATCTACTTGCATTTGCATGCTTTCGAACCGCTAGGTTGGCGGGAGCTGGGACAAGCGATGGGAGCTCACTCCGTCGCATGGATTTGATCTTACGGCTGCTGGTCTTCTGACCCTGCAGCACAGGCTTCTGCGGTTTAGCCCACAGCACCACCATGTCCCTCGGAGCATCCTAGTGGTATATGGCAAAACAGTCAGGAGAGAGTCTCATTCATCTGCATGAGTTGTAACAGAACTGTAAGCCTGCCATCAAGCTGCAACAAAAATGGTGCATCCGCTTGCCAATTCTGCTATCACCTCTATAGTTATCCCTATACAATAGCACCCATGCTTCTTCCCTGATCTGTCAGCAATTTACTTAAAGAGATACACTTTAAAAACTTCTGGGACAGTCCACTGAAGTGAGTACATCTTGTCTCTCCTCCCAGCAGTTTTTAACTATGTTTTTCTAATTTAGTGCTATATCAGATAAGCATTACAGTTTTCGTGTTTGTTATAGCAATTTAGTGCTATGTCACTTGCAAAATACTTTGTTAAAGAGGTGAATAATAGGGTGGTGTTAATGACAGAGGAAGGTGGGTTGGTGGAATCTATTTCCTTGCTTTTTTTCTGCTGCTGTTCCTTAGCAGGACCAAAAAGTATATCTATTTTAAAGCTAGCAATGAAAGTACTATTTTGTTATTTCACCTCTTTTTGTTTGTTGTGGGATCATGCTATTGTGTATTGATGGTCATTCACTTACTATGAAACTGTTCTGCTATTTCTTCAACAGATATGCATGCTTGTTTGTGGCTTCCTCTGTTGCTCAGTTATGGACTGCTTCAAACATAAAGAACAATTTTGGAAAGATGGCATACAACAACCACCTGACTAAAACAGAGGACTCCCAAGTGTGGGGTGACAAAGGTATGAGGATAAGTGGTACATTTAGTTGTAAGATACAGGAACACTGGTTGATGGATAGGCCGATAGGATTAGAGAGGACTATTACAGTACATTTACTGAACATATGCTTAATCCCTTGCAGAAGGTCTGGGCTTCATCTTTCATGATTCTTTTAGAGAAGTTCTTATTAGATATTGCCCAAGCAATCTGAGAATGGACCCTTACAAGGACCATGACAGACCAAGGATAAAGAGGACCCACCCTTCTCCAGAGGAAAGGGTTCAGAAGCAGACTGTGAAGCAAACCCGGTCCTAAGTAATCAAGAGTAATGTTACTTGAAGAGGCAGAGCAGAATAGCCGTATCTAGGATCCTCTCAGATGTAGCTCAATGAGTTGAGTACATGGTTGAGGAGCCAGAGATTGGGAGTTGACTCTCCACCACAACCCAGGAGAAGAGTCAGCCTGTGTAGTCTTGGGAAAGCTGCATAGTCCCAGACTGTCCCACAAAGAAGGGAATGGTAGACTTCTTCTGAGTACTGTATACCCAGAAAATGCTGAAAAGATTTACCATAAGTAGAAATCAATTTGACAGCACACAATTATTATAGCGAGATTAACCCACCTGAAGATGGCGACCCGATAGCAGATGTGTGTTTTTCCTCCTGCTGGGTCGACTTTTCCCTTTGCTTTTTGGTCTCTTGCCTTTTGCTTTCTCTGTTTTTTCTTTGTTACTTGCCTCCCTCCTTGATGCAGCTGCTATCACCAGCGAGAAAGAACAACAACATTGGATAAAAGAATAACAACGTCGTTGCAGCTGTTGCCCTTGAGGAAAACAGGCAGACAGCGTTGAAGCTGGTCCCACCCTCATGGGCAAGAAAAAGAAAAGACAGCGTCCCTCCAGTGGTTCTCCTAGCAAGGCTCCAAAACAACAGAAGCTGGACCAATGGACCGAACTACTTCCAGTAAGTGATTTTAACAGCCACTCTGCTTCTAAAAACTCTGCCTTGATGGTGAATGATAAGGGGGAAGAGAGTGATACTTGCTCAACCCTAGCTAACCTCCCTTCTTCTGAAAATGGCCAGCTCTTTACCAAACGCTCCCTCCCAACAACCGCAGCTTCGGTGGGAAACCCTAAACAAACCCATCAAATGCTGTGTAAGAATGCTGAAGTGGATTTTGAACAATTCCTGTCCCTCTTGGGAGAACACAGCATTATCTCTGGCAGGACAGTTATGTCTATTTTCCACCGGCTTAAAGAAATATCATCCCAAATTGAAACCCTCCAGAAGCAAATGAAGCAAAGTGTCCTGCAAAATGCTTCGGGAACTCTTCACTGTCTAGATCCATGCAACAGCCGAAACAGAGAGAAGCCTTCTTCGGTTGACTCACCTGACAAAGGGAATGAAGAACATAAGTTAAAACTCGAAACACCGAGCTACTTTTCTGCTTGCTCGCAACGTTTCCAACCCAATCAAATAGTCCTTGAAATTCAAAATGCACTAGCTAACAAGGACAAATGGCTTAACAAACGATGTGCCCTTATTTCTTTAAGTAAACTTCTTCGTATAGAGACCAGCCAAGTAGATCTGGACAAAATAGAATGGCTTCCTGGATCTCCTAACTCAGAAAGAATCCACCTCACCTTCTTTACAAATACACTACCTTTAATGCTCTTGCGCATGGGGAGGTTTCTAGAAAATTTTCAAATAAGAACTAAAAGAGTCTTTGCAACCACAGGGTTAAAACCCCTGCTTACAGGGGAAAAAAAATCCTTGGTAAGCCTCCCTTTTTCCCGAGCTGCTCAAAATATCTCTTGGCCAGCTTCCCAGACTTCCGATAAGCCTTCTGCAATTAACTCACAAACTAATCAGGTGAATCCCCACAGTCACATCCTCACTGAAAAAGAGCAGTCTGCCCTACAGAGTTTGACTCTCAGCCTAGAGAAATCCTTAAACAACATCAGAGGCTCCTCGCTCAAAAGAGGCATGCAAGGAAACTCTGATACGCTACGGAATATTGGCCCAGTAAACCCCCAGGAGTTCCTGATGGAGATCGAGAATTTCCTGGGAACTGACCAAGATCAAGTGGCTGACCCTAGACACCAAGACGATCGAAGGGCTGCCCCTACAGCTGTTCTACCACCTGGCCACGATGATTTTTTTGACCTCTTAACGAACTCTCATAACAAACCTCAGCCGGAAGCAGAGATCATTTCAGTAATGGATCAAGCTAGGACATCTGATTTTAGCCTGACAAACTCCCTTCAAAACTCTGCAAGTTTTGACCCAAGCTCAGGAAAGGCAAATCTCCCAGCCTCTAAACCTACCTCAAAAGACTCATTCCTGCAGCTTGAGTCTGTTGGGGCTGATGCAGCCATTGTAACGAATACTCAGGCTCCGCCCCAACATATGTGTCTTACAATTTCTAACGCCGATCCCATTGCAGTCCCTCCTAGCGAACCCAGCAGAACTACAGTGAGCCCTCTGACAACGGATTCTAATGTTGCTCTGCATCAAACCAGAGACTCTACTAGTTTTCTCGTGGGTCACAATTCCGACCTTGAGGTGATTGCTAATGGTTGCGCCCCATCCCAGTCCAACAACCTTCTAGACCTACTTACTGAACCTGATTGACTGGTCAACCCCCTTTCATACTCCTCCTCCACTTCACCTATCAAGCTAATCTCTTGGAACCTCTCAGGATGGAGGAGTAAGTCCAAGGACAAAGACTTCCTGAACTACCTTCGATCCTTCGATGTCGTGCTCTTCCAAGAAACCTGGGTGTTAACGCAAATCAACGTCGAAGGGTTCAACTCTTATTGTTCTCCAGCCCTAAAAACTAACAATAGAGGCCGCCCACAAGCCGGTCTAGCAAGTCTGGTGGCCTCGCATTTAATTTCTGAAGCTGTCAATCTACTGTCGGACTTTCCTTGTTCAATTCAAGCCACAAAACTCACCATTGCTAAAACAACGCTAATCATACTTAATATATATATCCCTCCATCTCCCAATTCCGCCTCTCTTCATCACCATTGGTCACACTTAACTTCTCTTATGGAGGACCTGGAAAGAAAATTTCCCTCCTCAGAAATTATTCTGGCAGGAGACTTCAATGCAAGGGTTGGTAACGATGCCTTGTTGTTCCACAAGGCTCTTGATGTTGACCACGACACCTTTTTACCACCTCCTTACTCACAAAGCCGACATTCAAAAGACAAATTACTAAACCGTGCTGGCATTTGCTTAACAAAATTCTGTTTTCAGTTTAACAGAATATGGCTTAATGGGTCAACGAACTTCGCCAATTCCGGTGATTTCACTTTCCTGTCACCCAGAGGCTGCAGCGTAATCGACTATATAGTGATCTCTTCTTCTTTTCTGCCATACGTTTATGACTTTGCAGTGGGCGACCGTACAGATAGCGACCACGTCCCTTTAACAATGAAAATTAAGCTTCATTACCAGCCTAGCTCTCTTTTAGCCAAACAATTCCCTGCTGAATCTACCGAGGCCCTATGCAAAATCCATTGGAACGAGGCCTCAATCCAAATATTTTCTAACCTAATCAAATCCCACACCATGCTAGAACTTCGGCTACACTGTACTTCATCTGACGAACCCCCCGAATTTATTAAAAGATACGAGGCTATACTGCTCCACATAGTTGATTCCTTGATCCAGAGTCCAAGATCTCAAAGGAACCTAAGAACGCCTTATAGTTCTCCCTGGACAGACAAGGGGTGCCGTGAACTGAAACGTCTCACCCGTGACACTTACCGCCAATACCGGGACTCCAATGACAGATCTCTACTTCTAAGATACTTTGACCTCAAAAAACAACTCCAACAACTTATCCAGAAAAAGAAAGAAGACCTTTCATTTTCCCAGTGGGAACAGTTATATCAAGCCACAATTTATAATAAACCTAAACTTTTCTGGTCTATAGTATCTGGGTCTTCTCATAAAGCTGATCCAGAGGCTTCCACAGTTTCATCACTGGAGTGGCTTCGACACTTCTCAGCCTTGTTCTTTGAAAGACAAACTGATGTTCCAAACTTTTTAGATCCCCCATTGACCGCCTTACCCAACTGGCCCTTGACCACACCAGACGAAGTCCGTGAGTTAATTTCCCAACTCAAAAATGGAAAAGCCCCTGGCCCCGATGTCATCTCAGCTGAAATGCTAAAGCATGACTCGGACTTCTGGGCCCCCCTTCTTGCTTCCACCTTTTCAATGGCTGACCAAACTGGCTTAATGCCAGAAGCATGGACGAATGCCATTATAACTCCCATCTTCAAGAAGGGAGACCGCTCACTCCCCTCCAACTATAGGCCAATTAGTCTCTTGTCCATCATCGGGAAACTCTATGCAAAGCATCTAATGGCCAAACCTGCCTCCTGGATGGCACAGTCCAAAATCCTTGGGCCTGAACAAATTGGGTTCACTAAAGGGAAGTCAACTACAGACCACTGTCTAGTTCTCTATCATCTGGCCAACAAATATTCACAGAAGCCCAATTGTAAACTCTACACTGCTTTCCTGGATCTGAAGGGAGCCTTTGATTCTATTGACAGAGATCTCCTCTGGTCTAAACTATACAATCTGAACATTGACCAAAGACTGCTCTTCCTCATCAAAAGATTGCATACTTCTACAACTTGCCAAGTCAAGTGTTCCCCCGCTGGAAAACTAACATTAAAGATCCCGGTTAATAAAGGCGTTAAACAGGGCTGCATCCTAGCGCCCGCTTTATTTAACCTGTTTCTCAACGATATGGCCCCTTTCCTGGCTGAAATAGATGCTCACTCTCCTAAAATCGGCTCCCTACAAGTCTCTCTGCTCCTCTACGCGGATGATGCTGTTCTAATTTCCCGCACCCGTGTGGGTTTGAAACGCCTACTCACTAGGTGCCTCGAATATCTTAACCAAAACAAGCTTCTACTAAACTGCGAAAAATCAAAAATTCTTGTTTTCTCCAAATCCTGGCGACCCTTAAAATGGGTAATCAATGGAAACACAATAGAACAGGTTAAGCATTTCAAATACCTTGGTATCAACTTTCAATATAACTTATTTTGGACACAACACCGTAATTCTGTTACAAATCTAGCCACTTCCAGCACCCTTGCAGTCTCCCGGTTTTTCTACAATACTGGCAACCAATTCATCCCTGCAGCCATAAAGGTTTTTAACGCTAAAGTTCAGGCCCAAATTCTATACGGTTGCCCTATATGGATCAGCTCATTCGACCATTCTATTGAGTGTATCCAGTCAAAATTTCTTCGCAAAATATTAGGGCTGCCTAATTGCGTCCCATACGCTGCTCTTTGCCTGGAAACCGGACAGACTTCAATCGAATCTAGAGCCTGGTTGATTACCTTCAAATACTGGCTGAGACTTCATAACGACCCTGATCCAAATAGTCTCATTTTTCAACTACTTCAAGATTCACCCTCCTCCAACTGGCTTGCCATCATCGAGAAAAAAATTAGTGCTTTGGGTCTATGCTTGGACTCCTTCTATATGCTGTCTGCCTCTGAAACGTTTCAAATAATTAAACAAAGAGTCCTGGACATTGAGCAACAAAACCTTTACAATGCGGCTAACAAGACTTGTTCACCAGTGAAATTGTCTCTTCCTTGCAAATTTGGACATATAGCTTCATACCTCTCTGCACTAAGTAACCCCCAGCACCGGAGGGCGTTCTCATTGGCCCGGTTTAATGTGATGCCATCTGCAGTCCTGACGGGCAGATTTTTAAGGACCCCCCACGCAGATAGGCTTTGTTCATGCAAACAAAACTGTATCGATTCAATTTCCCATATCCTATTAGGGTGTCCCAAGTATACTGCCCCTCGTATCCAACTTTTAGAACCAATTTTAAAAAACAAATCAGGCCTCTCTGAAGCTGACAAAGTTTATTTTATGTTGAGTGACTCTTTACAGGATGTATCTGCGAGTGTAGCATCCTTTCTACACTATGTTACAATCCTGTGTAACAAAGACCAGCAAACTGTACTCCTCTTTTAACTTTCCTTTTATACGTTGTCTTGTCTATGCCAATAAAGGTCTGATTGATTGATTGATTATTATAGCTGACTGGATAGCTCAGTGAATTGGGCCTCTAGCTATGGAGCCAGAAGTTAGGAATTTGTAATTATTTTTCTAAGAGGAGAAAAATAAGAGGTTAGAAAATTCAGCAGAGAAAGTCTGCTGCTAGCAGTCTTTGAAATCATAGAGCTGTGTTGTGGGAGAATGGGGGTTGGCAGTGTCTATTAAACCATTGTTTGTAACAGATCTTTACAACATTATCTTGAGCCCACACCTCCCTTGACTGTGCTGGCAACTGATCAAATTCCTCTCACTACCTGAAGTTGACCCAACACATATGACAGGGCAGAACTTTTCTCTTTTGAAAAACTTAGTTTTCTTCCTAAACCATGCTCCTTCACAAAACGTTCAGAACCTGTTGAACCACTCTGTGTGCTTCTGACCTTGGGCTCCTTCCTCAGGTGCCTCACTGTCAATTCATCTAGCTCTGTGTGCTACTGCAAGCGCTTGAGACTTGCAGATACCAGAGCTGGCATCTGCCCCCTAAGGGTAGGACCAGTTAGGTCCAAGAAATAAAAAAAAATTTTGAAACTGGAAGATTTCAGTGTAAAAAATGATTGATCTAGACAGCCAAGGTAAAACACACACACACACACAAAACAAGTAAAACACAGCAGCCTGTGTTTTATGTGATCACCATTTATGTGGAGTCAAAGGACTACCAATAGGCTCTATTAGAATATAAACAAGATACTAGAAGACAAGATGCTAGCTGGAAACATTCTATGGGTAATTTTTGACTTTTCTAATCTTTGTAGTAAAGTAGGTCATTTTAAAAAAAAACTAATGTATTTCCCCACCCCTCACCCTTCTTTCCAATTTGTATGCTATCCTGAGCCAGAGAACCTGATCAGAATGGAAATCTTTTTTTAAAATAATAATCTTTCTCCATTAAAATGGATTTTCTAAGCATAATGTTATTCTTTGGTATCAGGCACGTTTTACTCTACTTGTTAAAAACCTGCTTTGTAGCTACTACAGTAAAGAAAAGCCAAGTGTGTCTGTTTTTGACTGGCCATGCGTCTACCACACTCTGCTACAGATGGCCTGTCAAATCTATCAAGCCTTGATTGGAATAGATTACTGAGTTGATGGAGCCCTGGGATTATGGCCATCTTTCTGCAGGCAGCTCTGTAATCATGATGAGAGGCTATTGTTGCCTGGGAGCTCAAAAAACGACAAACGGTGCTGCACTGGGAGGATCAACAAAAGCTTTGGGTAATGCAGAAGGGATTGAAAAACAATAGTGTCGGCTGCATGTCTGTTTAAGCCCTGAGAACATGAGCAAGGGAGATTCAACGCATTCAGTGTACGTGAGTGAAGGAGGAATTTTGTTTATTATAAACATATTTAAGCTAGTGACTGAAGGGGAAAGCTTCAGCATAAAATAAACGGTTGAGTTCTGTCCTCGGTGACATTTATCCATCACCACTCAGTTTAGTGGAGACGGGTGGAGGTGTCAATAAAATGTAACCTTGTGTACTTTTTCTTGATATTAGTAGTAGCAGTAGAAGCAGTATTAACATTATTAGTATTAATAGCCAGAATCCTATTGATGATTTATATGCATGTAAGTTAAGTTGCATAACTCATTATGGCAAATTGCTGCTAACAAGACACTGGTTGTGCTGTGAAGATTGCACCCAACTATGCAAATGGCATGTGCCCAGCAGTAGGATCAGCAACTTGTTGGAGAGGGTTTTGCACATCCTGGATCCTGGCCATTGTTATTAGCTTTGGTGGCTGTGAATAGGCATCCTTCAGTCTCAAGAGACTATGATAACATGCTCTGTACAGAGGACTTGGAACAGTGTCTAGTGTTTCGATGCTGTATGCAAAGCTGGAGTGTCCTCTCCAGGGCACGAAGCCTGGGTAAAATAATATGGAGGATAGGCTGTTACCCAAGCAGCAGATCCCCCCTCTCCACATTGCTGAAATAATCCAATGGAGAGGCAATAGTCAATACAACTGGTTCCAGCGACGTCGCAGGAGTTGCCAGAATGACACAAACTGCCTCCAGGACTCCGGCTCCAGATTTTGCCTTAAGGTTGGCTCCTGAAGCCTTTTCCATCAGTGGATATAGCCACAAGGCAGTGGAGGTTTGAAGTCAGAGTTTTCCTTCTCCTAGATGGGCTGCCTCCCAAGACTGACGAGTCCCACCTACCCAGCCCTTTGGGGTACCCTGCCCTTTGACATCTCTGCTCACCACTGTGTCTCAGGACCTCATGGCGCAACAGTAGAGCATCTGACTCCAGATCAGAAGGCTGTATGTTCAAATTACGTTGGGGTCAGTAACTTTGGTGGCTAGGCACTGTTCATACAGAATTGCAGAATCATTGAAAATTGAGCTGCACATTCCTTACCACCAAAGTGATCTATTTCTTATTTTGTGTTTCCCCATGGGGGAAACCATAAGTGAAAGAATCTCTGAACACTCTTTTATCTTGAAGAGAGATCTCAACAAAGTCTTATTGTTTGTTTTTTTAGGATAAGAAGGCCCCAGAGTATTGTGAAAAGAATTCCTTCTCCCCCCACCCCCACTGCTTTTCCTGCAAATCCTGCTAGCAGTCTCCTAAGTTTCTCTACAAAGTTTGATGTTAACTTTGAAGGAATACTTTAACAAATAAGAACAAAAGTGCCTAAGCTTCATATCATCCTCAAGAGAGCCAGGCGGTAGGGAAAGGAGCAATGGCTTTTTCTTTCTTTCTTTCTTTCTTTCTTTCTTTCTTTCTTTCTTTCTTTCTTTCTTTCTTTCTTTCTTTCTTTCTTTCTTTCTTTCTTTCTTTCTTTCTTTCTTTCTTTTCTTTTCTTTTCTTTTCTTTTTCTTTCTTTCTTTTCTTTTCTTTTCCTTTTTTTTGCATTTTCTGTGGAAGGCTTGTAAGTCCTGCAGCTTTATAATAAAATTAAGTTTACTTTTCTTACCAGGATTTTTTAGCTCAGATGTTAAATGTACACCTCAACACACCTACCCCATGGTGGGTCCATGCTATAAGAGTGAGGAATTTTCTCTCGTTCCCCAGTTCCTATCTTCTTAAATATTTGAGCGGAATTATCTTGCTGTAACATCATGCCACTAACTCCACTGCCACCACTTCGAAACCAGAGACTGAACAGGTTGGGGAGATTAAATGTAGGGAGAAGAGAAGGCAAAGGACTTCAAAGATGGGCTAGGGGGACAGAAAGGCATTGTAATATCCAGAGAGGTGGCAAAATATTCCTGCCGAGAGGATTATTTCAGACTGCCACAAAGCTTTCCTTGCACCTACTGCAGAAGACATGGGCTGTTTGGTTTTGTGTCTCCCTCATGTTCGGGTTTTGGTTTGTTTGTTTTTGTTTTGTCTGTAGGGGTCTTCTTTCTCCTCCCCTTCCTTCAGCTCTCTGTGAGTGACATGTTATAGTTTAAATCCTTCTTTGAGACAGGGGCAGCAATTCAGTTTTTCTGCTGGCGCTTCTCTTTTTGTACCCTGTTTCCCTGAAAATAAGACCTAACCTGAAAATATGCCCTAGCATGATTTTTCAGGATGCTCGTAATATAAGCCCTAACCCAAAAATAAGCCCCAGTTAAGTGAAATCCCACCCTCCACCATTGTGCAGTAACCAGAAGAAGATGACATGACTGTCTTTGAATAGATTGTTGTACATGAAAAAAAAAATCATCCCCTGAAAATAAGCCCCAAAGGGTTTTTTTTGGAGCAAAAATTAATATAAGACCCTATCTTATTTTCGTGGAAACACAGTAAAAAAATCTTCCCAATCATCCTTTCCCAGAAGTAGAGGCTTCTATCTCCCCAAAAGGGCCTGCTTCTCACACGTACACGTTAACTGCAATATCCCACTCTGAAAGGTCAAGAAAGAAATTGTTTAACATGGGCTACCACACATATAAGGTGACCTGTGACCACCACCCCCAAGAAAACACTTTGCAGCTTCCTTAGGGGTCATGACACCCTGGTTGGGAAACACTGCTCTAGCAGCATGTTGTTTCTGGATACTGGCCTAAAAGCCCCCTTTTGAATAGAGACCAACATTTGTTTTATAAACAGGCATTTAATAGCACAATTTACTTGGAAACAAGTCCCAATGGAATAAATGGGAGTTGCTCCTAGGCAGCTTAAGAGTTTATAGACTGGAAACACAAGTGTTCGTATTGCCAATTCCATAATCTTTGTTCAACCATTTATATCCACATCAGAATTTTGAAAAAGAGAATTTCTAAAACTAAAATGAAATTGATGACAATATTTCTAAGGAGAACAAAGGGACATGAGAAATTACTACCTTTTTCTTTAGATACTATTCCTTCTATAATTCTTTAAGCCTATGGAAAAAAAATCAAATATTGGTAATTGCTGCTTCTCTCTTGTTTCTTTCTTCCTGCTCCACAATTCTAATAACATGCATTATACTTTCTTTATTATATGTACCTTTCATTTCAATCAAAGCCTTTAATCCTCCTCTTTTTAGATAAAATGCCACAGCCATACCACAGTAGGTTAAGAATGATTGACAAGTGCATATAATTACGGTTTCAATACTAAAGTATGTTTTACAGTGGGTTTTTTTTTTAAATGCTCATCCTTGAAAATAAAAAAGCTATGCCCTTTCTGTGGGATAAAAGGATCATATCAAATTGCTTCATTTCTTTTGCAGAATGAAATAAAAGACTTTTAAAAACAAAGAACATTTCCCTAAAGGCTGCTGAAGGAAGCCTTTTTCAATAGATAATAGCACAGCAATGAAGAAATCAAACAAAAGCAAACAATAGATTTTGGGAAATGTTCCTCTTTTTAACCTCACTTATCATCTGCTAGTCCACAGGAGGCGAAAGACCAGAAATGTCATTTTGCTATTCTGATTCTCATCTTCTTCATTCATAATAATTTAAAGCTATCTATAATACTTTATCTGGTTCTGCTTTTATTTTATTCTTATTAGAATGCTCCAAAATGGAGAATTCAACAGGAGAGAGAGAGAGAGAGAGAGAGAGAGAGAGAGAGAGAGATCTTATTCTAAACCAAATAGCAAGTTCATGTGTCACAGTCAAATGGTATGGGTGTGTGTGGGGGGTGTAAGCATGTTGAGGGAGGGTAACTGTGTGTGTGTGTGTGTGAGAGAGAGAGAGAGAGAGAGAGAGAGAGAGAGAGAGGCTGCAGTTCTGAGTCACACCAATATGAAATTGCACTTTAATAACAAATATAGTTTGGCGAATTGCCATTATCACCTTCATATTGCGCTGATGTCAGAATTTTTAGTAAAATGTCTCTGCCTCTAAAGTAAGATGTTATGATACTGAATAAAAAAAATGTTATCAGACTACCTGAGTTCCTGTGGGCCATCCACAAGGATATGATCCACAGCAAATGCGTGTGTGTATCCAATACCTTTGCTAGTTTTCTTTCTCTTTGGCAGCAATGTTTACTCTGACCATCACACTACCCCCCAGTTCCAAGTGCAGATTGCTTGGCTTTCATAAGAGATCTGCTTCAGGGCCGGCTGCCACTAGCACATGTCAACAAATCCATTGGCACATCTTTCAAGAGTTGGCTGGCACAAGCAATTTAGGTATAAAAATCACTTCAGTTCATGCCCTGGATCTGAATCAAGCTAAATTCACTATGCTTCACTAAATATGTCTATTCTGCTTCTATCTGACCCTCATACAAATCGGTCTTAATCAGGCCAATTTGGTTTGTAAACTGAGCTACAGTCAAAGCCAGTACACATCCCTGGTGTCATAGCCCATTCCATTGTTTGTCTGAGAATGGTACATGAAAAGACAATAGGGGAACATAGCCCCAAAGGCGATTTCAAGTTTCACTTTACCTTCTTCAAGCGGACCTTTGGGTAGTGTGGGCGGCAAATAAATAAATAAATAAATAAATAAATAAATAAATAAATAAATAAATAAATAAATAAACAAACTACCCACTCTGAAGAAAAAGTATTACAAAGCGTGCTGCTTATATATCAGCGCATAGTGCTTAAAGCACTCTGTGAGCTGTTTACAATTTAATTATGCTGGTACAGTACACATTGCCCGCCCTCCAGTGAACTAGGTACTCATTTTATCAACCTTGGAAGAATGGAAGGCTGAGTGAACCTTGTGAGTGCAGTTTTGGCTGCAGTACAGCAATTTAACCACTGTGCCACAAGGCTCTCTATACCTTTAATCAAAGAATGGGCTAAAGCAGCCAGCCAGCCTTTCCCAGATGTCAGGAAACAATCAGATAGGACAAGGTTTATGGGCCTTTTCTCCTAAAGGACTCTGCCCTCTGACTGAATTTGAATGGTAATCTCAGAAAAGGGGATCTATTTGTGCTCAAGCAACCACCAATAGAATCCAGTTTCAGATCTTTGCTCCATGTGGAAAAGTCAGAAACTAAGGAGGCAGTTTGGTACATACATGGACATTGACATATGGACAACACACACTATTCCCCAGCCCTTACACATCTTTACATACCTCTTTCATCATAATGCCTAAATAGGTGGTTATGTGTGTGATATGTGCCTTCAAGTCCTGCCTGATCCATAGCAATTGTAATAGGGTTTTCAAGGTAAGTGAGATATTTCAGGTGTAGTTTTACTGGTGTTACTCCCCATTACATCATTTTGAAAGCTCTGATAAATCCACCCCTTCTGAAATCAGGGATTGTTATACAGGAAAATGAGACAATAACTATTCAAGGCACAGTATCACAGCCTGTTTGCGATCAGAGCACTTGGGCGCAATGCTGGTCGATGGCTACTTCACACGGTCTAGAAGGCTCAGTCCAATCAGTGCAGCGATGATTGCACAAAGCCACCAACAGACCTTTCTTGTCAGATGTGGCCTAGATGCTGGGAATCTGGTATCTTAAGGCACCCAAATTATTGCCACTTTAGCTATACAGGGTTGTGTTGGGTATATCTCTTTTAATCAGACACTGTATTTGTTTGCATTCCATTAAAGCCATATGGTAACAACTCTAAAACCTATGCCACCGATATATACTTTATTTAGACCTATTAAAACAGTGATTAAAATCAATGGTGGTCCAATTATTTACTGAGGGCAAGACTATCAATATTCTATAGTAGTACAAGAAATTGCCCTCTTTTGCTTTATTTCATGCTATATTATTGCATTTGCTACCTTCCAACTCAGGTTCTCTGAAGACACATGTCATTACTATAGAAGGGTTCTTCTAATGGTTAAGTGGCATATGGCATAAGAAAGGGAGCAGACATCATCAATAAGTCTTCAGGGGTAAGGGTGTGTTATGTTACTTTTTATTCACGATAGTGTTCCAGAGCTTTTTACGGTGCAATAGAATTTTTCCCTGTCTCAGTGCTACACAGCAGGTAGTGTGCTAGGCATGAAATAAAGGGGTGGAAGATAAAGTGCCACTTTTTCACATCACTCAAACATCCCTCTTTCAGTCCTTTTGGTTCATAGCTTTAGGAAGGGAAAACATTTTGAGTTCAGTATTGGGCTTCCATATGGAGGGAGCTTCCAATATGAGGAGGCAGGATGTTATACAAGGGCCTAACTGTGGAAGAGAAGTAACGCTTGTCATGCCATTTTCCCCATATATGATTAATTAATTTCTTTAACAAAAAGAGAGATCACAATCATTGTATGAAGGGAGATAACCTTAATACCCAGCGTGGTCCATGTCAGAATTCTTCCTATACACCTGCTAATATCAGTTCTTAGCTATTTCTACATCAAGAACCACAAAATTATTCTCCTCACTCAACAGGAGGGCAAGGTATTTCATGGCACCCTTCACAACGGAATGGGAAAATGAGGGTTTTTATATGTACGCAAATGAAATATATATGTACAGAAATGAAACATCCCTATGCAAATAGTGCAAATAATGTAATCACATATAATGTGATTAAAATATTGCTGACATGGACTTTTGGGGACTAGTAGCAATAGTGGACTAAAGTCTTTTTTAACAACCAGCCATTATTTGTGTTTGTTCTTTGTGTGTGTGCATATGTGCTTTACTTCTCACAAATAAAGGGCACTTGTTTAGTTGTTTAGTCATGTCCGACTCTTCGTGACCCCATGGACCAGAGCACGCCAGGCCCTCCTATCTTCCACTGCCTCCCGGAGTTGTGTAAAATTCATTCTGGTAGCTTCGATGACATTGTCCAACCATCTCATCCTCTGTCGTCCCCTTCTCCTCTTGCCTTCACACTTTCCTAACATCAAGGTCTTTTCCAAGAGTCTTCTCTTCTCATGAGATGGCCAAAGTACTGGAGCCTCAGCTTCAGCATCAGTCGTTCCAGTGAGCACTCAGGGTTGATTTCCTTTAGAATTGATAGGTTTGTTCTCCTTGCAGTCCAGGGGACTCTCAAGAGCCTCCTCCAACACCACAATTCAAAAGCATCAATTCTTCGGCAGTCAACTTTCTTTGTGGTCCAGCTCTCACTTCCATATATCACTACAGGAAAAACCATAGCTTTCACTATGCGGACTTTCGTTGGCAAGGTGATGTCTCTGCTTTTTAGGATGCTGTCAAGGTTTGTCATCGCTTTCCTCCCAAGAAGCAGGCGTCTTTTAATTTCGTAGCTGCTGTCTCCATCTGCAGTGATCATGGAGCCCAAGAGAGTAAAATTTGTCACTGCCTCCATGTCTTTCCCTTCTATTTCCCAGGAGGTGATGGGACCAGTGGCCATGATCTTAGTTTTTCTGATGTTGAGCTTCAGACCGTTTTTTGCACTCTCCTCTTTCACCCTAAAGGGCACTAGTTTTACACTAAGACTGTTTGCGCAGAAGATCTCGATGAGTCTTGTTGCTCTTTATAAAGTCTCTGCATTAATGAGAAATAGGTTTTGCACAAAATTGTCATTTTGAATCAAATTGCACAGTTCAGAAGTTGCCCAAACGCAGGATGGCTGCTGCTTTGTTTATAAACCTGAAGGACTAAATGGGTGGCCAGCATCTTTCTTAATAACCAGCCAGTCCTTCTGTGCTCACTGTATGTGTGCTTTGCTTCTCAAAAGAAAGGAACTCTAGAGAGACTGTGCATTATTTATACTAGGCTTTAGGAGAAAAAAGAGCCCCTTTTCTCACTCTTGTTGGAGGCAGATAATCTTACAGGGCTTTAAAATTCCTACTAGAAGAAGGCTGTGACTGCAAAATGGCTAAATTGATGTGAACAAGGAATTTAGTATGCATTCCATCCC
Organism: Pogona vitticeps; assembly: GCF_051106095.1. Lineage (NCBI taxonomy): Eukaryota > Metazoa > Chordata > Lepidosauria > Squamata > Agamidae > Pogona > Pogona vitticeps. The sequence continues at coordinate 250,474,188 of NC_135784.1, read as the reverse complement.
CATAGTTTACTTCTGTAGTGAGGTGACATCATGAAGTTACCCAGGACAGTTCCTCATGCTAGCATAGTTTGGTAACTGAACAGTCAGGACTAGAGATGGAAGTATTTCTACAGTATTTGTATATGAATACCCCCACACAAGTGGACATAATGAGGGACCAGCCCCAAGGGGCCGAACGGTCCACTCACGATTGTGCCACTACCGCGACCGCCACAGAGCCTTCCAGTGGCTCCGGAGATTGTGTTTGGCAAGCCACTCTTCGACCTAGCAGAGAGGCTTGTCGTCCCACCTCCTAGCAGGAGTGGCTCGCCGATCGCAATCTCTGGAGCCATTGGAAGGCTCCCTGGTGGTCGCGGCAGCAGCAGAATGGTGAGTGGACCATCTGGCCCTATGGGGCTGGACCCTCATTATGTCCACCTATGTGGGGGCACTCATCTTCATATACAAAGATGAATACCCCCATCTGGACCCTTGTTTCAGGCCCTTCTGGACATGTCCCAGAAAGAAGACTCAGAACATTTCAATCTAGCCAGCAACTCCCTTTATTCAATAACAGAGATTACAACAGGGGCCCTCCTGTTCCATCAAAGACACCATCTGGGACAGCAGCGTCCGGGTACGGATGGATTTACTCCTGGAGACGACAGTCAGCCTTGAGTACAGTACTATGGACAGAAGAACAGGCACCTTCTCAAGAGCCGGATGAGATGTCGGATGAGGACCAGGATGAGGGGGACATGACAGGAAACTTGTTCTATGTGACAAGAAACTGCTATTATCTCAGCAGTATGAAGGGTCAATAACCACTGTATTCTGGAGGAAAAAAAACTGGAAAGCAAGTCCCCTTGGCAGGTATTCCTGTGAATAGACAGACCTGAAGGCCATCAGCCAAGAGGCTGAAAAGGTCAACAGAGGTGGCAGCCTGAAAGTGGTGGCATCTCCCTCTTAGCTGCAAGGATCGTCTATGGCAGGGGTCTCAAACTCAATTTACCTGGGGGCCACTGGAGGCACAGTCTGGGTAAGACTGGGCTGCATCTGGTTTTATGCCAAGTGGAGCAAAAGCCCAAGGAAGCCACCCAGGAGTTTCCTTAGCCTGGCTGGGGCTCCAAGGAGGAGGAAGAGGGGCGCGCAAGCCCTCGTCGCCAGCCACGACCCCCTCCGGCTCCTTCTTCACTACCACCACCAGCACGACCACCAGCAGGACGAAGAAGCAGAGAAGGGAGGGAGTGCCGGTGACCGCCTAGCCAGGGGGAGGGCACGACATAAAATTTTTAAAAAACACCCTCACAGAATCGCCTTGCCAAAGGAGAAGAGCCTCCATCAGTACCTGCGAAATTGAACAGAAAGCGGTGGGGGCCCTGCAGGTGCGTGCGTGCATGCACACAAACACACACACGTGAAAGTCCAGCAACCTCCCTCTGAGGGCCTCCTCAAAAAAAGGTGTACTCAGCAGCAGCAGCTACCCCCACCACGACAGAGGAGCAAACTTTGCAAGGTGAGCCCAGGCAGCCTCCAGAGTCGAGGTGGCTGCTGGCCGGGCTAGTGCTGGGGGTGCCGAGAGAGTCTGGGGGGGCAGGCAAGGCGGGGGCTGCAAACTATTGTCCAGCGGGCCTCAAATGGCCCCTGGTCCACATGTTTGAGACCCCTGGTCTACGGTCTGATGATTATGCCTTGCAAAAGTAGTAAAAAAAGGGTCCTTTTTCAGCTTGTCTGTCCTGAGCACCATTATGCCCTTTGGATGCCAGTTCCCCGGCCATTCCTGGACTTCCTGAGCCACCTTGAGGCTAAGGGTGAGAAGGTAGCTTTTTGCTTTGCTTGAGTGGGATTCTCCAGGCCCCTCCTGGGGTCAGTCCCTCTTCCACAGCCACGGGGCAGAACACTGGTGAGACTATCACTCTGCCTCCCTTTGCTCCAACAAACGTTTACTTCCCCCTGAGCAGGCAATAATAACCACCTTGTATTGCTGTCTCCACACCAGTCTCTGCCAGTTTGCTTCTGTCTTGCCCAGCAACTGGCTGTTCATGCAACACCCCTGGCTGCCACCATTTCCAGCTGGCACCACAGCTAATCTTGCAACTATGCCCTCCACTGCAGCCACTAAGCAGAAAATGGCCACAGCAAGACCATCCACTGTGTCACAGTGACGAAGTCTACAATAACTGTATTCATAATGAAAAAGGCACTCCTACTGACAAGAGGAAGATCTCTACAGAAGGAAATGCTCTGCTTATGATCAGAGCACTTGGGCGCAGTGCTGATCCATGGCTACTTCACACATGGCTCCTAAATTAAAAAATTGGTTAACCTTTCTATAAAGATTACTTTGAAGGGCAATGATTTCTGATTCCTAAATGTGATTCCTGCTGTTTTTCTTATATATATATATTTAAATAACAAATGTTAAGCTGTTATTTTTCATAAAGATTTTCAAATCTCATTTTTACATTACACTACATAACCATGATGTCTCTAAGTGTATCTGTAGAGCCCCATCTTATCCAATGTGAAATTTTCAGGAAATGGAAAAAAGGATAAGCTGCAGCCCCTATCTGTAAAAAATAAGCAGTAATCCTGCCATAATCTTTACACAAATTTAGATTCTTTTATTCGAGGCTCAAGTTCTATTACATCTGTCAGAATTTCTTGTATAGTGTCACAAAGCTATCACCTGACAGGAGTCCTTCTTTTTTTTCTTTTTCTATCATCCTGAAGCCAGGCAGCCGATATTTACTGAGAATAGAGAGAAACCACTACTTTTCTTGTCGAAAGAATGGAATAATGGAGTTATTGTTATCAAGGTGGGCACAGGGGGAAAATATAACTTATATGTGACAATATCCAAACAAAATGATGGTCGAAATTAACATTTCCTTCTTGCGGCAGTGTTTCGAAATGTTCTTTTCACAAATATCCGTGGAAAAAATATTGAGCATTCTTTTCTTAACCTAAAATGAAAACTTAATCCACCAACGTAGCCTTCTGCTCTTCTCTAACATGAAAAGAAGGGAGCATTGTAAAGCTGAAAGGTTTTTAATATTTAAACTTTTTGAAAAGGAGCATAGATTCTGCTTACAAAGAGCATGTGATATTTAGAACTGAGCTTCCATGAAGACAGGGATTTTTCAAATATGTAATATTCAGGGACTTTCAGGAGCATGTTAAAACTGGTGAAAATTATTTTTATAAACATTAATCATTTAACAGAAACAGACTGAACAGATCTTCCTTTCTCTCACCCCATCACAGACCCCTTTTGTAGAGAATTCCTGCCACTTGGAAAGTTACTTATTAAAAATAATTATTTGCAAGGCCCGAAAAGAAATTAGCTTTTATATAATTTTATTTTTTAAAGTACTTTTAAATTTCCCATTCAAAAGTAGCTAAAATACATGCTTTTATTTTCTTTTTTTAAAAAAACTGGCATTCGACAATCTCCTGCCCTGGGGTACAAAACTCCGCTCCTCCCCATTCACTTCGTAGTCATTTCAACACAACCCACAAATGAAAGGCGTAACACAAAAGGCACAAATCACAAATAAAATATGTTAATTTTGTCCATTTATTGAGATCATATCCCATGAGTTACATTTACACTAGAAAAGAAGTGCAGTCACTCATTAAATTGCATTAATAGTGCAGTATAGTTACATTCTTATTTCTAGGACAAAAAGGAAATATTTTCAAGTAATAGTTACTTCCAAGTCTTGGAAGAATAGAGAGGGATTTGGACATCCCCTGGGCAATAGCAACATCCTGTCAGCTGATATTTACACTCTGGAAGCTGTTGGGGAATTACTATCACACTCCCTCTCACTGTGACTAGCACTTTATGCAATAGGAAATCCCTCTAGAAGCATTTTAAGTAGGAAAACAGATACCTTTACTTAGTTACAATCTGTAATTACATTCAGAGGAATAAAAAGGAAAAGATAAGGAGTCTCTGTCATGATGAAGAAAGAGCTAGACATGCCTGCTGCATGGCTGGCGATCAGAACAAAAAAGAGGGCTATTAATAGCATGAACAACAGAAGTAAGCAAGCAAAACAGGAAGAGGGGACAGGAGTTTGCTTCAAATACCAGAGGAAAGGAAATGAAGTTTCCTAATAGGTTAGTGGCAAAGGACAATCACCATAGGTTGTAAAGCCCCCTCCCACTGACACCCAGTGTTAGTGCATGCAAGATTGTCATTATGTCAACAGAAGCACCACTAGATTGCTTCTGACACAAAGAAAAAAGAAGAATCAGACCAGAAAGGAGTCCTTAGACTTTCCATGGTGATCCTTCAATGCAGTCAAATTGAGCAAGAATTCACTATTGCAGTTTAGCTCATGCCATCAAACAACTTCATTTAGTCACTAAAATTAATTTAGACAGTAACTGTTTTCACTCAAAAGTCACTACCAAAACAAATGGGATATAAAACTATGAACCAAAAGGAAGAGCGTGTAAAATAACCATAGAATCACAGAATAATTGAGTTGGAAGGGTCCTAAAAGGCCATCAAGTCCAACCCTCTGCTCAATTCAGGAATCTAAGTCAAAGCAAATCTGACAGATGGTTGTCTGATTTTCCCTTGAATGCTTCCAACATTGGAGTGCTCACCACCTCAAAGGTAATTGTTTCCATCGTCGTACTGTTCTAAGAGTTCTGAAGTTTTTGTTGACATTCAACCCAAATCTGGCCTCCTGTAACTTGAGCCTATTGCTATGTGTCCTGCACTCAATCCTCAATCTGGGATGATTGAGAAGAGATCATACCCCCACTCAGAGTCATAATGCAACTAGATAATTTTTGGATCTGGGCTTCTTATTTTTTTAAAATTATTTTATTGGACTTCTACCCCACCCATCTAGATCAAAGGTCTACTCTTATACAACACCCACCATATATTGTGTCCAAGTTAAACAATATCCAAGTCCTTCCCTATTTTTCCCCTTTTATTTTGTTATGCAGTTTCAATTTATTAAAGCTTTGGGGGGAATGATCCTAACCCAGATATATACTGAAGATTCCATTTTCTTTTGTTAACTGGACCAGGTAACATGGCATATCCATAAATTCCTCAGTGCACAGAAGGTCTTATCCTATTACAGCACAAGTAGTTTAGACATGTTGTTCTTTAACTATTCCTTTATTTTTGCATATATTCCTGCAATATTCAAAATTCCCATGTATTTACTACTAGCTATAGGTTCAGTGGGGTTCAGACTCCTTTGTATCTTAATTTCCAGCTGACTGTAATTAATACCATTAGGATTAATTATTGTTATTATTAATGTTCTACTAGCTTGGAAAATCAAATTGTATGGTAGTAAGGAGTCATTTTTTTCACAGTTTTAATTTTTTAGTAAATTATTCTTGGCAGCTGGATTCCAAACCTGATATTTACATTCAATTTTGGTTTCAAAGGGCAGAAACAGCAATGTCTAGACTTATTGTACTTTGATACCAAGTTGTCATAGCAACATATGTAAATTATTAATCTTTTTATGTGAAATAGCTCAAAATGGAAATATTACTTTTGTGTTAGAACAGCAGACACCTTTAAAGGATATGCAACAGTTCTTACTTTTTTTGGAATTATTGTGCCATTAAAAATGATTATGCTTTAAAGAACCACAGACTCGCATGTTCTATTGCCATTAATGCTACCTTCCTTTTACTACTACTACTACTACTACTACTACTACTACTACTACTACTACTACTACTACTACTACTACTACTGGATAAATATTGGCCCCAGCAAACGTTAATAGAATTGTAATATTAATAGCAACAGAATATTTAAGTCAGTGGTTTTCAAACTTAGTCACCTTCAGAGGGTGTGCTCATTGTAGATCATGTTGGAATATATTCAGAGAGCACCAAGGCTAAGCAGACTAAATATGCATGGAAGGGGAATACTCTTCCTCTACCCTATTCCCCTTTGTCCCTGTTTCCTCTACCCTATTCCCCTTTGTCCCTCTCTACTAGTGGACGATGACTTTCTGAGGATGAAAGCCCCCTCCAACTATGGTGTCTCTCCACACAGTTGTGAACTCTTGCCCAAATTGTTTTCAGTATCACATGTTGTGGCAGCAAAATCCATACACCCACTGTGTACTGTGTGAAATAATACTTTGACTTCTGTATCCAGAATCTCCTATCCGTCCATTCCACTCAAGAGCATATGAAAGCCAGGCCTTTCAGACGGGGTTGCTATATTCTAATTTTCCTAATCTGAGTAGCCTTACTTGTATATTAGGCAAAAGGCATATTATAAAAAGTAAGCACATTTGCTCTTTTTCCACCAACATGTTTCAGACTTTGCATCATTCACATAAGTAAGCTTTGATCTGTGAGAGCCAGTGTGGTGTAATAGTTGGAATGTTGGATTTTCAACAAACAGACACTCATGCAGTGATAATGAGGAAATAGTTCTGGGTGGAGGAAATTGGTGCACATATCAAAATGCAGCAGAGAGGCTCACTAAAGCCCTATTCCGGTGTTCCAAAAGTGTTGTAAACTTTACAGGCAAGGAGGGAACAATACCATGATCATACAAGTTTCATATTCTGCATCATAATTTCTGTGCCTGTTTCCCTGATTTATAAATAACAACTTGCAGAATAAACATCCATATGGGAGCCAGATGTGCCTTGTTCAATAGTTGACTAAATTAAACCGAGCCTTGTTCAGCCTTTTGTTTAGTGTACTACCTGCCTGCCCTACTACTGATTTACCACCATCATTTTTAACAGAGACGTGCTGTTGCATATATAGCTCAATTAGGCAGATACACTGTGTTTCGAGACAGCAACCAAGTGGGTTATTGTAGGGGGTGCAACAAAATAAGGATGTTAAGTGCTTTAGACACTTGACAGTTTTATACAAATGCTATGTATTATAAAAATTAGGCATCAGTTCCTTGTGACTATCTCAGAGTGTACTTGGGCTCCTACTAGTTTATACCTACTTCTGCTTGTTTAGCCTCTTTAAAAGCAAGATTTTCCCATCATGTTGCCTTCAAGTCAGAAATCTCCCATGAAATAAATAAAAACATTGCTCACCATTAGAAAAACCACATTTTTTCCACCTTATACAGGAAGTTATCACACTAAATGTATTTAGAATGTAATAAATGCTGTGAGAAAACCACCAAGTTGGAAACCATTTACAGACTAAGCAACCGAGGCCTGTTCCTTAGTCTGCATTCAGACCATGGTGTCGACAAAGAACAAAAACTGAGGTGTGAGCTGGAAGCTTCCCTAGAACATGCATACACCATGTAGTTATTCATGCGTTAGTCTGCCTAGATTTATGAGCACTACCTTTCTCCTCTGGTGTCTAGCAGAACTTAGGCCACAAGGCTCATTCTCCACTTGAACCTTTCCAGCACCACATTTGGTAGAAAATGTCCCCCTACTGACATATGCTCATTGAATGTGCAGGGAATGATGCTAATTGTGACAATGCAGCCATATGCATATCTGCTAAAGCAAATTCCATTTAGTTCAATGGGGGGGGTCTCCCCCCCAAAAAAAAACAGCTTATAGACTTGCGGCCATCATGTTTCCCACAATGTCAATTTATAAAAGAGTAAATGTATCTTGCAGGTTAGCCATTATAGTGAGTGCAATAGTGAACAGCCTATATAGCTCAGTGAATTACCGTATTTGTCGGCGTACAAGGCAACTGGGCGTATTAGACAACCCCCCAACATTTCCACTCAAAATATAGAGTTCATGGCCGGCGACGAGGAGGGCAAGAAGGAAAGGGAAGGGAAGCGAGTGGGTGGGCGGGCGGAGGTGGAGGTGGAGGGGAAGGAGAAGCAGCTCTCCAGTGGCGCGCGGGCAAGCGGGTGAGCTGGCTCAGCTGCGAGGGCAAGAAGGAAAGGGAAGCGGGCGGAGGAGGAGGGGGGAAGGAGAAGCAGCTGGCTCAGCGGCGCAGGGCAGTGGACTCTGGCTGCTCAGGCATGGCCGGCTCTGCTTCCCTCCCTCCCTTCATCCGGACCAACCGCCTGCCTGCCCGCCTGCCTTCCTCTCCGGCCAGCGTGGCCCCGTGTCACTCACTCAACGGCGGCGATGGCAGCTCCTTCCTGGCCCAAATGAAGTGCACCCGGCGTACAAGATGACCCCCCCCATTTGGAGGCATGTTTTTGGGCCAAAAAAATCATCTTGTACACCGGCAAATATGGTAGCTATCTGGCTATGGAGTCAGAGAGTGGGAATTTGATTTGCCACTGTGCTTCCCAATAGGAGAACCAGCAGATACATGATTGGACAGGCAGCACAGTTCTAGGGAGCCTCCAGAAGAAGGGAATGATAAACTGCGTCTGAGTGCTCTCTACCTAGAGAACCCTGGATAGAGTCTCTGTAACTCAAAATTGACTTAGTGGCATGTAATTACTAACCTGCTTCCTCAAAAATAAGACCTAACCTGAAAATAAACCCTAGTATGATTTTTCAGGATGCTCATAATATAAGCCTTACCCCAAAAATAAGCCCCAGTTAAGTGAAACCCCGCCTTCCATCATTGTGCAGCATTGTGCAGAAACCAGAAGAAGATGACATGACTATATATGAATAAATGTTGATTGTTCTACATGAAAAAAAAAACCCTGAAAATAAGCCCTAATGTGTTTTTTGTAGCAAAACTTAATATAAGACCCTGTTTTATTTTCGGGGAAACACGGTATTATTATAGTCCAATAAAGACTGCCTTTATTATCTGTTCTCTCTATAGAATAGGATCTTCTGAGCAAACTTTCTTTTGATGACCCCATATTCAGAAGATGTTGGTGATCTTCAAGTTTACACCAAGAGGAAAAAAAGAAGAGAGATGGGACAAGGTCTAATGGAGTACCTCTGCCAGTAGAAGCTGCTACTGTCAGAGGTGTTGAGAAATGAGAGATGGGGCTAGCAAGAGATGCTAAAGGGAACAACAAAAAGAAGCATTCTTCAGGTACATGTATAGCAAAAGAAAAGAAATAGTAGCTCAGCTACTCAGTGGGGATGGAAAAATGAAAACAGATGGGAAAGAAAAGGCAGATGTGTTCAATTCTTACTTTAGCTCGATCTTCTCCCAAAAGAGAGTCTATGACTCTCCTGGCAAATGTGAAGTACAAGTGGAGGGAACAGGATTATAGCTAGAGATTGATAAACAAATAGTCAAGAAACACCTGATTACTTTAATTGAGTTCAAATCTCCAGGGCCTAATGAACTGCATCCAAGAGTATCAATCCAGGGAAACATTATGGAGCAGAACAGATTATAAAGTGGTCGCTCTGAAAGCATCTTGAAAACAATGCAGTGATAATTAGAAGCCAAACGTGGATTGGCTTTAGGTGTGCAATGCATCTTATTATCCTCAAAATGCTATGAAACAGCCCTTGTCACTTTAAACATACAGAACTCCACTTTTAAATAAAAAGCCTTAAAGAAAATACATATATATATATGGATAAATTAACCCTAAAAACACAACCTGAAAATACATATTAAAAATCATTGTAAGATGCATATTTTAAATCCACAGAAACAGAATGGAATTAAGGGCAAAAAAAGAGTTACATGGACTAGAAGCTGCTTCCCCTGTCACTATATCATAACACGGCTTGTGCCTTTATCTAAATAATTTTCCCCATCATTTTGACTGAGTCAGTCTACTAACCTGCCCACTCACCCAGCCTCTGGCAACTCTGGTAACACAATTTGCATATTATGACCTTTTATCTTGCTTACACTGCTTAGGAGCTGTTGCGTACCAATAGGCAATGCACAATTTTTCACAGTATGTGGGGCTTCTTTGTGCCATTTCAAATCTAGTTGACATTTCTCTATTTTTAACGACATGCCTGGTCCAGGCACGCTGACGCTTTCATGTTGCTTTATTCCTGTACATGGATTTTAACAGCTGGCTCTAGAATTAACTCTCCTATTAGATATGAAACAATTAAAGAACCTCCTTTATGATATTAGAAATCTTAAAATAGCAGGATATTGCTAGTCACTAATGCCAGTGTAATAATAATGAGACATGATGACGTGAAGGGAAAACGAGAAACCATCTCCAGGGAAATGTTTCATAAATGTTTGTTGACCGTCTCATAATAGCAATAATGACCTTGAAATTGAGCATATCCTGGGGTTTAAGAAGCAGCTGGGGTGAATAGTCCCCTGGACACACTTCAGACTATCAAGTCCTCCCCTTTCATCATTAATCTTTCTTAACGCCTCGTCGCTTGATCATTTATTCCTTCCATGCTGAAAAGATTTCAACTTTGAACATTATGTGCAAAGTGCTGTAATTTTCAGGCTTCGATCACGCAGGCACTCTGGAAAAGAGGAAAACACAGTGTAAGTGCTTTATGAAAGCATGTCCTCAAGAGCCTTGGTGGAGGTGAGGATGAACCTTTTAAAAGAATAAATAGTAATCAAGTCTTTCAGCTGGGAAGGCAAACTGCAAGATAGAGATCAGCAGACCATCTCCTTTCACAAAAATCATATTCAACTGCAGCCAATCCATGGGAGTGAAATGAGAAACTAGACTAGAAAGGTGTTCAAAACAATACTGTCATACATTCACCGGAGATCTTATTATTCCCTGTGCACAAGGCCCCTTTTACAATTCCCTTATTTTAACAGGACTGGCCTGACTATTAAGGAGAGGGAAGCCAAAACCTCAAAGCAGAGATCTGGGGTGTCATGAGACATAACAAATTATTATGTATTTAGTATTAATATTTGCATATTTTACTGCCAAGGGATAGAGAGATAGGTTTATGGGATGCTGTTACCCATCTGATTTATATCCTGCCTTCTTACAAAAAGATGGTTCGCATGAATTTTTTTTAAGTACAGATAAAAGCAAGCAGAGATGAAAATATAGTAAAAGAAATGTATTGCTAACCCCAGCTAGGGTAGACCCATTGAATTTATGACATTTATCAATTGATTCATATGGGTCAACTTCAAGGGGTGTCAGATACAAAAGAGCTAAGAAAAAGTAATATACAAAAAAGTATATATTTTAGAAAAAGAAAAAGAATTAAGACCTTATTTTGAAAGCAAAAACGAACAAATAAACTTCTCACACCAAGAATTAGGGAGAAATTACCTCAGCTTCAAGACGCATCATGTATAACACACAATTAGGTAAGATCTAACCAAAATCTGGTTTTAAAGTTGAAAATAATTAAACAAATCAAACAATTTGTTTTGTTGCAGACTGGTAAATATTTTTAAACTGGTAGAAGAATATTTCTGTTGTTGTTGTTGTTGTTGTTGTTGTTGTTGTTGTTGTTAAAAACATCAGGGACAGTCAAAATTATAAAAACATTGACTGATATTATATACAGTAACAGATACGAGTTTTAACCAAAAACCTAAGTATCTGTTAAGTATCGATGCAGTATGTATGTTGTTCCTAATATTGCCATTTCTTGTAGCTCCAGTGGTGTTATTTCTGGGATCTGCAACTGCTTATAGTACTGTGTGAAATTTCTGGATATTGTTCCCAAAGCCCCAATGACTATGGAGATCACTGAAGTGTGTTTCTTCCAGAGGCGAGATATTTCGACTGCCAGGTCTCTGTACTTTGTTAGTTTTTCCAATTCTTTATTTTCAACTCTGGCATCCCCTGGAATTGCAATTTCAATGATCCAGACATTTCTTCATTCTATTACTACTATGTCTGGTGTGTTCTGTTCAATGTGTCCATCTGTTTGGATCTGGAAATCCTACAGGATCTTGACTTTCACATTTTCTGACATTATCTGATATTCCCAGGGTTTTTTGGAGGCTAGCAAGTTATATTTTTGCATAATAACCAGTGGACTAACTTTGCCAGTCTATCATGTCTAACTTTGTAATCTGTTTGTGCAATCTTTGGACATTCACAGATGAGGTGTGACACAGTTCATTTTTTTTCTTGGCAAAGTCGACATTTGCTGTTAGCACTAATTCCTTGAATCTTCGCTTTCATCACATTGCTTTGGAGTGTTTGTTCTTGTGCAGCAAAAATCAGTCCTTTGGTTTTTCTTAAGAGTCCTGGGTTTTAGCCATGCCCATGTTGAATTATGATCATGCTTTCCATCAACATTTCTCAGGCGTTGTCCATGTAGTGGTTTATTTTTCCAGTTTTTTAATTTCTGTTCAAATTGTTGTTTCTTATATTGAGCCTTTGCTTCTGTTGTTTTCAAAATATTCTCCATTTTCACTGCCTTAAGTAATTTTTCTCTGCTAGTACTGACATAATCATTTAGGCTTCTTTTTTCCTCCTCTGTAGCAGAGAAGAGTCATGTTACGTATGCTGCCTAACAGAAACAAGAAACTGCATGAATGGTGTTGTACCTACACCTAGCCTGCATCTCAGCTAGCAGTGGGGAGGAAGGGGGTAAGAGATTAAATCTAGCTCCTCATTGAACAATTAGATTTGAAGACAGTTGTTCTGAGAGAAAAGTCCAGTATTAAGGGACAGCCTGACAAATGGATAGGCTGTAGAAGGCTCAAATGCTGAATATATTTATACAAAAGTAATCCCCCAATGGATTTGGTATGATTTTGTTTAATAAATATACACAGGACCAGCTTGTATGTGAAAAAAAAACCCTCGTATTTCTAAAAACATAAGGTATCAGTCAACAGACTTTTTATGGGATGAGAAAGGAAAAGGCATTAAAGGGGAGATATAAATTCACCACAACTTTTATTCTCAAATAACGTACATAGGCACAATGCATTTAAATCACTTAATATAGATTACACACTAATCCTTTAAGTGCATATGGAAGGAGTTTGGGAAGTTCTGTTCTTATGCCCTACTAACAAAAAATAAGCTCACTTTAGCAATTTGTCACTTGCTTTCTGGGGGACAGGGTAGCGCACAATTGGAACTACCTGAACCATGTCCCTAAGAATGGCTTTTTATATACGCCAACATTACCCCCTTGATTTGAAAGGAAGGAAATCATACATTACCTGTATTTGAATTCAAAATCTCATTGAATCTACCAAACTAGCAGGATATATCATCAGTATCAATGGCTGCCAAGCTATGTATCGAACTAGCAGGATGCACAAATTTAATAAAGATGTGCACTATTTTTTCTGGAACACATTGCACACAAGCCATGGGGTGATATAGGGACTATTAATGTGTCCAATGTGCCTAGCAAGTTGCATTAAATTTTTGCTAGCTCGCAGAAGATTTAATCATCATCAATGGCTCCCAGAGTGGTGCTAGCAATGACATGCTTGCTAGAGACAGCCAAGGCAGAGTTGGGGGGTGGGACTTTTCCTACCACTTTCATCATTCTGTGTGTGGTGTGCAAAAAGGAACAAACCAGGCTAAAGGTCATGTCACCCACCCTAGAGTCACAGCCCAACATCAAAGGACCAGTGTGCTTTTTTATCATCATCAATGGAAAACTCAGCAGTGGCCAGAGGGTTGGAAAAGATCAGTCTACATCCCAATCCCAAAGAAGGGCAGTGCCAAAGAATGCTCCAACTACCATACAATTGCACTCATTTCACACGCTAGCAAGGTTATGCTCAAAATCCTTCAAGGCAGGCTTCAGCAGGATGTGGACCGAGATCTCCCAGAAGTACAAGCTGGATTTTGAAGGGGCAGAGAAACTAGAGACCAAATTGCTAACATGCACTGGATTTTGGAGAAAGCCAGAGAGTTCCAGAAAAATATCTACTTCTGCTTCATTGACTACACAAAAGCATGGCAGAAAGTGATGAGGAATTAAAGAACCTCTTAATGAGTGTGAAAGAGAAGAGCGCAAATATGGTCTGAAGCTCAACATCAAAAAAACCAAGATCATGGTCACTGGTCCCATCATCTCCTGGCAAATAGAAGGGGAAGATATGGAGGCAGTGACAGATTTTACTTTCTTGCGCTCCATGATCACTGCAGATGGTGACAGCAGCCATGAAATTCAAAGACGCCTGCTTCTTGGGAGGAAAGCAATGACAAACCTAGACAGCATCTTAAAAAGCCACCCTTTCCCCCCACCTTAATTCAAGCCTTCCGTTTTGCTTGCCTGTTCTTTTTCATAGTTTTGAGTCAGTCTCTCTCTATCTCTCTCTCTCTCTCTCTCTCACACACACACACACACACACACACAAACACACATCCACCCACCCACCCTCCACCCATCCATCCATTTTCTACAGACATTTTCTACAGACATTTAAATAAGCTTGATGAAGCCCTAGGTCTCTCGCACCTTCCTCCCCTCATTAACTTGATCCGTTCCCTCCTCCTGCTTGCTTGCAGTCATCTCTGGCAGAAGTAGTCTTTCAGAAGCCCCTGACTGATTGATTGCCCAGGGCTATTCCACAACTGTAACCAATCAAGCAGGCTTGTCTTCGATCTCTGAAAGAACTGAGGATTTACAAGTGTCCTGCTGCAACCAAGGAAGTAACAGGGAGAGGTGTCTTATAATTTGAGATTTGGCTGCAGAGGGTGAGGGTGGGAGGGAGGGAGCTCTGCTCAATACCCCCAGGATTTTCACTTTTATCCCATTGGGGGTAATTTACCCCTGTTCTACGACCACTGTCATAGGAGAAACAGCAGTAGCTTACAACCACTCTGTGCCAACTGAGGAGAACAAAACTAATGTTGTGCTACACCTTTTTAGGGTACCTGTCCCCTAGGTCATATGTGACGCTCCTGGCTTTTTGATACAAGTTGATGTTTTATGCACTCACATCAGGACTCCAGGCACAATATATGGGGACACTGGAGGCCCATCATCCACAATTAATTTGTACTATAAATATGCACTGGCTGCTTAAACTGGTGGGTCAACATTTTTGGATTAGATTTGGTAGAACTACGTACCACTGAAACCTCCATTTTGAGTGTCAAGGGAAGGATTAGAATGTTAAGGTCCAAGTTGATGTTAAGGAAAAGATGCATTATCTGTGATTCAGATGGCTTTCCTTCCACATTGAGATTTCTCCAGAAATATAATTTCCTTCACAATCCAATCTGCAAATTAAATCTGTGTATATCATTATTATTATTGCCTATCAATGATCAATTACAAAGCAAAGCAAACTGGAATTCAAATTATAGAGGGATGGAAAAGCATGTGTTTCACTGCTTGAGAGTACACCTCTTCTAAATACATGAGCAATATAATGTGCAGTTTGACCCTCAGACTAGGACAGAGTCAAGGTTGAATTGTGGACAGCCAGGTTCAAATCCCTAGTTAACCATAACACTCCCTAGTCACCCAAGGCCAGTCACAGTCTTTCAACCTGACTTACTTTACAGAATTCTTTGAGGATGGTATGGAGCAGATAATATATGTCATCTTCCATTCCTGAGGAAAAATGAATAAGGAAATAAATATTGTGCTTTTGCTTTACATGGAACACAAGTAAAAGCATCACTTACTAGGACAGTACATACATACTAACTTTTCTACTATATATGACTAACTAAACTTCATCCTGTTTTGAACTTCAGCATTATCTCAAAAACTGTGCAGTGGTGGTATAAAAATTTTTAAAAATAAAAATACATTTTCATGCCAGTGTCAGGCACTAGACCATCCATTTTCACAACAGCAATAACAATAATTTGTGAGATTACCTTTGGTGTTTTAACTATTGAATGCAGTTGCCAGCAGGTAAGCATGACAGCCAGAGATGACAAAGCAAATAGACTGATTTATATTCCTTCCCTGTCTGTTTACAGGGCTACAAAACTCATTTGTCCAAGCAGAATCACCTTCACTTTCTGATTAAATGCAATCAGTCTGGATTGCCTGGCAATCTGGTCTAATGTAATAACAATCATATCAGGAGATAACTGCTAATAACGTCTCGTATTATACAGTATCAAAAGCGAAGGTCAAAAGCTGTGACTTGAAAGCTTAAATAGCTACAGCAATTTTTTCCCCGTCCCCCATCCCCAAAGGCACAAAGTTGTTACTTGCACCTCAAAGGTCACCCTGATAAATTCTTTAGTAGCTAACTTGTTTCACCTTTAATGTAAGTCAAACTGAAGAAAGTACTACATGGTGAAATGGTGCAACATTATCACATCCATTCCTCTAAAAGCATTTAGCTACTGACGTTCAGTGACATGCGCGTTGTAACAGATTACTGCTACTCAGTCCATCAAAAGATCCTCATTAAAACACAACACTGTTTTCAAAAACCAAGCCACCATGAGCCTGTCATTATGTTATTAATGAAAAGAAAATTGCTAATATGATGACAATGCTTCTTGACTCACATCTTCCATACCTCACCTTTTTAGTAGTTCAGGTTAGGATGTGACTGTAACTGCTGCACAGGGTCAAAATTTCTCGAGACTCATAAAAGCAGAGTGATATTTTCATTATTCCTCCTTCTTGGTGACATCATGCATTAAGCTGTACTAAAACCAAACATGTATTTATGTCCCACTCTGCCTCTTTCCATCATTCAAAAATTGATTGAGCTATTTACAGGGAATGACTTTGGTTTCCCATGACAGAAAGTTCATTCTCCCAAGGGAGCAAAGAGTGTATAAACTCTTAACTGGCTGATATCACAAGCTGGACCATTGGCATGTATCAAATCTATAGGCCAACATTCAAACATTCAGAAAACTGCCAATCCAATAAGCACATCAGTTTAATTTGGGATTCTGCTATTTACCATCAGCAAGTTCTTATAAGCAAACTGACCACTATAGACCACATACTGCAGTTTGGCCTCAACCTTCATCTGCAGGGCACTAATATTAACCAAATGAAACAATATGCCAAAGGTAGCTTTGTAGGAAGTAGTGTTCTGACCACGATCATGGATAGGATCAAAAACACCATAGGCCCAATACAGTTCTATGTATGTGACCAACATTGTGAGGCAGAATGTCTGGGAGCATAGATTTGAATTCTAAAAAGGCACTGCTGTCACTGAAGCCTGTGATCTTCTCCATGCAAACCGGCACCCATCCATGTGTAGAAGAATCTCTATATTATATTGTAGAGTGCTGTGTTCAGTTTCCATCTTCCCATCCAGCATGCCTAGACATTCAGCAGGTTGTTAAAAAGAGTAGGGGATCTGTGCAGCAACTCATATCCTCACGACCAATGGCATATATGAGCACTAAAGAGTTACACATCCTGGATCCTTAGGGAGCATTATCATATACGTTTCCATCTCCGCCTAGGCATTCAGATCTGATTACATAGTTTCATATATGAACCACTGTGTGTTCCTACAGGAAGCAATGATGTAAGTGGCCTCTGTTCTTCAGAATTCCTTTAGAGCAGTGGTTCCTGACCTTGGTGTTCTTGGACTGCAACTACCAGAAACCCTGGACAGCACAGATGATGTTGAAAGCTGGGAAGGCTGTGAATTGCAGTCCAAGAACACTTGGGTTACCCCAGGTTGGGAACCACTGTCTGAGAGCAGTGGTTCCCAACCATGGGTCCCCAGATGTTCTTGGACTAAAACTCCAAGGAGCCTTCACCACTAGTCATGCTAGACAAGATTTCTGGGAGTTGTCGTTGAAGAACATCTGGGGATCCATTTGAGAAGCCCCGACTTGGAGGTTCTCGGATACATTCTGTCCTCTGTTTCTGGAAGGGAATGAAAATGTTTCCATCCCAAGTGATTTTTGACAAACATGGCACTGTTGGAATGGGAAGGGAGGAATTTCTGGTTGCATCACAGAGGTGCCAACATATATTTAAAGACGCCCTTCTCCTCTTAAATGAGGTCTGTTCATGCTCCATCACAAACTATTTTGGAAATTCTACTAAATTTCTAAAGCTGATGTAAGTGTTGATGTTGTGGGTGAACAGGGAGTCAAAAGACCCTCTAAGCAATGCAGCTAGTTGTGAAAGGTCCTTGTTGAGATGAAAGTTGCTCTCCATATACGTCCTGTGGCTCGCATGCTTGATTATGGTGCCTGTTTTCAAATAAAATATAGTTTGCTGTTGGAATATATACTTGAAATCTCTGGCAATGGAGATACAAATTGCTGTCATTAATATTAAGAGATGAAAATTTAATGCAATATGCATTCAACATAATTGATATCTTAGCTTTTTAATAATCTAAAAGTCACCTTTGAAATTTTTTATTGCCAGAGGAATTCTAATAAGTTCTATCCAAAGATCCCTGGACTAATTAACAATTTTATTGAACACCGAAAAGATGTATTTTATACAATGCAAAAGAGCAACTGTTGTAAATTTGAGAGGACTACTGTATTTCATTAATCCGATTCTTTATATATTACTCTGACAAAAATAACCAGAGCTGTTTCATTTGACATTCTCAGATGGAATACTGCAAAAATGAAAACTGTTATTTTCTGTGTAACAGACAGCATTTGACTGCAGTGTAATATTTGGCTTTCAGCAGGGGCTCTGTCATTGCTATTATGGTTTCAGCTGAAATTATTGCAGCTTAATGATGTGGGCAAGTTGCTTGCAACCATGTAATTGGCCACTGTCCCTTAAGATCCATGTGTTTCAGACCTAGCAGACGATGGTGATTCAGGGTGTGGTTAATAGAACTTTGCTGTCAGGTACGTCTGATGTCCTTTAAAAAAAAGTTAATAGCACTTGTGAAAACCCCCACCATAGGCCCCTAGTATCTACATCTAGTATCTTATCACAAATACCTCACATACAGGGAAAGTACTGGAAAGGATAGTGGCTGGGTAAATGTAAGCATTATGGGAAGTTATTGAGGATTTAGATCTATTTCAGTCTGGCTTTGGCTTTGGATCTGCCTTGGACTGCCAGAAAGTAGGCTGGTTTTGAAATATGACTATATATGTATATATTTAAAGGAAAAAAGGAGAATGATGGCAGAACATGAACCTGTTGTATCTTGTTCTTTCTGCAACATTTGATACCATCAACTACAGTGTCCTCCTGGATTGTTTCTGTGGGAGGAAGATCAGAGCAACTGTATTGTATAGATTCTGATCGTATTTGAGAGCTGCATGAAGCTGTTGGGGATAGTTATTGAGTGATCTGAGGCAATATGCTGTCACACTAATCTCTCTCTCTCTCTCTCTCTCTCTCTCTCTCTCTCTCTCTCTCTCTCTCTCTGTAATTTCTTACAGAACTTATTAACATGCTTCTTAATATTGGAAAATAATACTACCCTGTTTCTCTGAATATAAGACCTAACCTAAAAATAAGCCCTAGTATGATTTTTCAGGATGCTTGTAATATAAGCCCTACCCCGAAAATAAGCCCCAGTTGAGTGAAAGCTCACCCTCCACCATTGTGCAGCAACAAGAAGAAGATGATGTGACGGTATTTGAATAAATGTAGATTGTACATGAAAAAAATAAAGTGTCCCCTGAAAATAAGCCCTAATGCTTTTTGGGGCAAAACTTAATATAAATTAATATATTTTTGGGAAAACAAGGTAGATTATTGAAAATAATATATTCCACATACAAAAGGCATCATATCAATCCATAATGTCAATGGCACCCAGGTTTAAGTCACTTCTATGTTACATGATACATTGTTTATTCAGAGCCATCAGTGTATATGGAGCATTACAAAGGAATATATCCATGCAAGAATGCTTTTCTAAAAAAATCTAAATTAAGACACAAAAAGGAGGTGGGAGGCAACAGGAGTGTGAGGATGATAGATTAGAACTGCAGCCAGAAATAAAAAAATGGAATAGAAGAGATAGTATTGAACCAGAATTCAAAAGAAAGATGAGAGATACAGGGCAGAGCCCATCATATAACAGGATGCAACCATCTGCTGCAGGCAGCAGGTGTGAGAAAGGGCAGGAGTTAAGAAGCAGCAGAATTTTCATCTGAATGGCTACATTGGTCTCTGGACCTGTCAAAGTTGCCTGTTGTCCCTTTTCTAAACCAAGGATAGGCAACGTTGACAGACCCCCTCCTGGTTATGGCAAAAGTTGCATCTCCTCCTGCTGCCTCTAAGGTTACTTTTCTAAAGTAAAAGGTCTTGACACCCCCAAATGGGGCAATAGCAAGAAAACACAAGAAGGAAATGTTTGTTTTAATAGATTTTTCTCTGTTTGCTGCCAAAGTCTTCATTGCAGAGATTTGGACGTGCCTTAGGATGGCATCACTCAGGGCTGTAATGAAGGTGGAGAAACTCAGTCTTTGCCCCAAGGCACCAACATTTAGAGGGTGCCAAAACTGAGAGGTGAATCTTGTGTTAGGAAAATAAACTGCAAGCCACTGCACCTTATTTGTTTTTATTTTTTTAAAAACATAAACATTCTCTTTTTTTTTGAGGGACCACCACATTCTTCCCTTCTTTTTTCTGTGAGGGCTTATGCCAATGCCTCAGGGCAGAGTGGGAAATAGACATTGCTGCTTACCCCACATACCAAATGTACAAGTTATAGCTCTAACTCCACTGCCTAATTACTTTTTTTTTCGTCCTCCTGTGATGTTCTGGCCTGAGCCAGTGTGATCTTAACGCCTGCCACTTTATATCAAAACTGCAGCTAATAGCAAGCTTAGCATTTATTTATCCACTAAACAGTTCATCAAATGTACCTATTCTTAACCATTTATTATGGAGAGATTACCTGTGACTTACTGCCTATATTTAGTGCCTGAAATTTATTATCAATGCCTTGAGCTTATGTCTGAATTTGCCTGTGTATACCCATGTCTATATAATTCATGTTTCTCTTAAGTTAGTTTTTACATTTTGAAACTCACAGCCTTTGTGTACGCATGTAAATTTATGTCTGCAGTTTTAGAGACTCTAAAAGCAGACAGCCTCTTCAGATCTAAGAGTAGGAGGGGTTCTGCGAGGCTTCAGAAGCCCATATGGATGCATATCACCCACACCTGTTTTAAAGTGATAGTCTAAGGGAAGGACCACATAGGGGTGTACCTGTGATAACAAAATGGCTTTGGCCAGCGCTGGAAAAATACTACTACATCCAGTTGCAACCAAAACGTAATGTGAATCATAGAGTCTTGGCTGTCTGAGATGATCGACTTAAGGAATTATGGAAGAATGAGGCACTGCTTCTTATTTAATTTATCACAGTGAGTATTTTTAACTCCCTGAGAGAAATATGTGTAGAATGTTCTGGCTCTGATGTTGAAATAATTTTATGTGTTGCCCACAGCGTCCAGGGCTGACACAGCAGTATCACTGGATGTCCTGCTTCAGGCAGCAGAATGTCTTGGAGTATAATCTTAGAATCTTAGAACTGCAGAGCTGGTTGGGACTATATGGATCATTGAGTCAAGGAGGCACAGTGGGGATGCAAGCTCCCAAACTCAGGCTCTACAACCAGATGCCTAAATCACTGAGCTATCCAGCAGACCTCCCTGACAGGCAGCATGAGAAAGTATTCCAAGTGGTTTTTAGATAGGAGCAGAAAGGTGTGGAGACCCATTTGCATGAACAGCTCAAAAAAAGGGGAAAATACCACTGAAATGTTTGTTGCATTATCTAGTGATTTAACAAAGAAGAAGAAGAAGAAGAAGAAGAAACTTTCACAATAACATTTTCTTCAGTGGTTTCTTTTCACCCCACAGGGAATCACACCAATTTTGAATCCTCAGAATTTCCACCTCTAATTGCTAGAAGGGTTCATTATCAGCTGTCGAAAGTGCAATACATCAATCTCTGCAAAGCTGCTACACAAAAGACTTTCACACATCTGATGGACTGCTGTGCTAAATACATCTTAATTTGTGCTGCATCTGCTGTTTTCTAATTTGTTTGTCATGCTGTGAATGCTGCAGTCTTTGCTATAGCAGCTCCCTGATTTTACTTGGAAAGGAGAATAAAATCCCCAGCTACTCGGAAGAGAAATGGCAGCGTGCCATCATTGTTACTCTGTTTTTCAGAAGTCTATGGTGTATTTTTCCCCCATGGGAAAAAAAGTAACAAATATTGTTGAGGTTTATTTTTCCTCAAAAATGTGTTATTTGTGAGTTAAGGTTTAGAGATATACCTGCCTGTAAACTCTGAGCAGAAATTGTACATTTAATTCTTGATGCAACATGCATCATAATGGAATTGCAGCTTCATTTTCAAACTGTTCTTCGTGCCAGGATTAGTTTTCAAATTATAGTTTTGTTTTCTATTTTCAAGTGGTTGTTAGATATATGCATATAAGGACATAGAAAGCTGCCTTATACTGGGCAGAACGCTGGCCCATTATTAGTATTGTCCATGTTGAATGGTAACAGGTGTCCAGCATTCTGGGTAGGGATCTTTCTTAGCACTACCTCAAGATCCCTAGTGTCCTCCATGATGTCCCATCCAAATATAAACTATGTTTGATCCTGTTTTACTTCCCAAGTTTGAGTGTTCAGGATGATGGAATAGGGGAAAAAGGGAAGAGTTTCTAGATATACCTAAGATCATCTGAATTTGAGACATTTAAATGTGCAGCCAAGTTCCTTGACCTGGGCTATTTTACTGAGTCCAATAGCTTTTTCAGGCCGCCTGTGAATACATCAGCCCTCCTAAGGGCATGAAATAAATCTGGCACCATCCTCACCACCACCACCTGAGTCACACAGAACAAAACAACAACAACAACAACAACAACAACAACAACAACAACAACAACAACAACAACAACAACAACAACAACAACAACAACAACAACAACAGCCAAACCATATAATGTTGTGGCATCCAAAACAGATCAAAAGCTCTCAGTAAGGAAAAGCCTAAGCCTGAATTGTCAAGTGGGTGGGTAGGTGCAGAATCGAGTCAGTGCTATTCTCCCAAACAGGACAGTATGTTTTAACAGGTATATGGAGTGCAAAAGACCCTAGTGAGAATATTGATGAGTTTGCACTGTAGCCACCTCTGCTGTCTGTCCATTAACTTTCACAATGGCAGAAATCCATCATTTGAAACAAGAGGGAAAAAGGAAAGAAAAAGAAGTCCCTTCAAAGCTACACAGATGTGATTCTTTGTATGTTAAAGAAGCTTTTCAGAGCATGAGGTTAAGAAGACATCCATCTGACAATAATATACCTTATTTCCAAGCATAAGGACTAATTGAGTAACATCAGTCACTGGGGAGATTGCTTAGGGATTTGAGGCTGAGATCCAGAACAGCACAATCAGCTTTTTCAAATAATTTAATAACATCAGGAATGCCAATTGGTGCAAAAGAGCATTCTGCTGTCATCACGAAACACAATGCTATATGTAACATAAATGATATATGTGACAAACCCAGACCTACTGGGATATACCACAGTTTCACTAAGCTGCCACCAACCCTTCCCTATAAGAAGTCACACAGACCAGGGATGGATTTTCAACAAATAAAAGAATAAGGTTTATTTAAAACAACACACAGGGAAAATAAAATGATCAGGTGAATAAGATACAGTAACGTGGCTTAGTCTCACTCATGCATACACACAGTTTGGTTCACACAGAACACTTAACTTGAAGCACAGACCCTGAACCTATCAGTTCTGGCTAACCATACAGACACCTGAACCTATCAGGTTGGTACTGACTGACACACAGTAGTACCCTGTCTGACACACAGACTCCCACTCAAGCTTCTTCTCTCAGCTCTCCTCTCAGCTTCTCCTAGCTTCCTCACACACGCTCCACATATATATACAGTACAGCCCCTCCTCCTGATGTCCCGCCTTCCACTCCCCATAGGATGGAACTTTCCCTCCAAACCCATGACAGACAGGTAACATCAGTGCTGTATGTAACACCTCCCCTCTTTATAAGTTGTTTTGTAGGGGGAAAGCTAAGGTGCTTTTCACCAAAAAACAACCTGGACCCAAGACAAACAAAAACAGTCATATAATAACATACAATACCATACTTACTTATACTTACACTCTACTAGGCATTTAAACATTTACCATTAACAATACATCAAGTTACCTTTATTCATACAAACCAACATGTTTAATAAACAGACACATTTGACTTTTTGTCATCAAAATATATACATAGTCCATGTTTCTTTCGCCGTCTTCATTCTTCGGGTCTTCTTGACAAGGCGTCAGCAACACAGTTCACTGACCCTCTGACCACCTTCACTTCAAAGTCATAGTCTTGCAGATTTAAAGCCCACCTCATAAGTTTACTATTGTGGGTTTTCATTGTCTTTAACCATTGCAGTGGTGAATGGTCAGTGCACAGAATAAAATGTCTTCCCCAGATGTAAGGCTTGGCCTTCTGGATCGCGTAGACTATGGCCAGGCACTCTTTTTCCACGGTTGCCAAATGTCTCTCACCTTTCTGGAGTTTCCTACTCAGGTAGGACACTGGATGCTGGTCACCATTCTCATCCTCCTGGCAAAGAACTGCTCCTACCCCGCTGTTAGACGCATCGGTGTAGATGATGAACTCCCGGTCGAAGTCTGGAGCACGCAGCACTGGATAGTTGATGAGCGCCTGCTTCAACCTCTGGAACGCCTCCTCACAGTCGCTGGTCCACGGGATGCGGTCATCAGCCTTCTTCCTCGTCAGATCGGTCAGCGGAGCCGCAATCTCGCTAAACCTCGGGATGAACTTTCTGTAGTAGCCCACCAACCCAAGAAATGATTTGACTTTTTTCTTGGTGTTGGGTCTGGGCCAATCACGAACTGCTTCTATCTTGGCCTCGAGGGGTTTTTATCACTCCTCCCCCTACTATGTGACCCAAGTATTTTATTTCTGGGCTACCCAGCTGCAGTTTGTTCTCTCTGCAGGGCCTAGGCCAAAGCACCTCCTCCCCTGGGTTAAAGTGCCTCTTCCTGGCGTTCTGGTCATCCCAAGCTTTCTTTCTGACCTTTTGAGCTTGCAGGGTCTCTGCTGCTAGCTCTAGGTTTCTCTTTAGGTCATTTCTTAAAGTGCCTATATATGTCACAATGTCTTGTGGGTCATCCTGGGTGATCTGCTCCCAATTTTGTTTGATCAAATCAAGGGGCCCTTTCACCCTCCTCCCAAATAAAAGTTCAAACGGACTGAACCCGGTACTGGCTTGTGGCACTGATCGATAAGCAAACAAAAGGGATTGCAGCTTCTGGTCCCAATTGTTTGGATTCTCTGCCAAGCAAGCCCTAATCATGCGCATCAGAGTCCCATTGAACTTCTCAGTTAACCCATTACTTTCAGGGTGATAGGCAGTGGTTTCCTTGTGCTTAATTCCACAGATTTGCCATAAGCGTTTCATGAGCTTCGATGTGAACGATGCGCCCAAATCTGTGATTATTTCTGAGGCAAATCCCATCCTGGACATATACCCCACCAAGGCATCTGCCACTGTGTTAGTTTCAATGTTAGTCAAGGGAATGGCTTCAGGGTACCTCGTGGCATGGTCCACAATGGTGAGAATGAACCTGTTCCCCCTCTTTGTGGCCTTGGGCAAAGGTCCCACAATATCCACCCCTATGCATTTGAACGGAGTGTCAATCACGGGCAAAGGGCACAACTTTGCTTTGGTCCTGTCACGATTATTCCCCTGCCGCTGACACACATCACATTGTTTACAGAATTCTTTGATCTGCTTCCCTATTTCAGGCCAGTAAAAATTCTGTGTGATTCTCTGCTGTGTTTTGTTCACCCCTAAGTGCGCAGCAAACATGTCAGAGTGCCCCCTTTGTAAGATCATGGGGCGATACTTTTCAGATACCACTAGCTGACTTCGGATCCCATCTCCCCCTTTTGAGATATTCCTCAGGGTCTCTCTATACAAAATCCCCTTTTTCTCTAGAAATCTCACTGGGGTTTCAGGTGTTAGCTGGGCGTCAGTCACCTGTTCAAAACACTTTTGGAGAGTGGCGTCTGCCTTTTGCTCTTGGCCAAATCGGCTGTCTGTGGTTAAGGTTTCCACCACAGCTTCTGAACTCCCCTCTGCTTCCGTCTCTGGCTCATCATTACCCCCCTGAACTGTCCCCGTGGTGGCTTGTGAACGTGTAATCACTAGCACCCGTTTCACATGTTCAGCCAGGTCATTTCCCACGAGCACGGCTGCTGGCAGAGTCGATGAAATCGCTAGCCGCCAAACTCCCCTCCAGCCTTGAAAGTTCACAGGTACCTCCGCTACTGGCAGTGAGATCACCTGCCCCTCAATCCCTGCCACCTTCATGCTCTCATTTGGGATTATATATTCCCTAGGAATAATATCTGGATGGCACAGGGTCACCTGGGAACAAGTGTCCCTCAGCCCCCGATACTGATGGTCAAGTATTCCTACGTCCACCCCTGCGGTTTCAAACAACTGAGAATCTGTTCTCACGAGCAAGCAGCGCTTGACCTCCAGAAGAGGACCATTTTCCTCAGCCTGATCAGCAGATGTAACTGTTCCAGATTGAGTAGCCATGGCAACAGGCTCCCTCAGTGACAAGGAGCTTTGCTCTTTCTGGACACAGAACACAGCTTTTGGCTTGGTTCCACTCGAATCCTGAGGCACAATTCCTTTTAGCTGCTTTAATTTCTCACACTCTGAGATTAGATGGCCCTTTCCCTGACAGAAATAACATTTTCTGCTATATTTTGAGTCTTTCTCATCTTGTTTTGGTTTTCCCTCCAAAATCTGAGGTCTTGGTTTCATGTCTGAGGGCTTCCCTTCACCATGGGCCCCTCCCCCTTGCTGGCTTTTCCCTGGTCCCTGAGAGTACTTGCTGTAGGTTTCTTTGGGTTTATCTACAGATTTCCACTCAGCACCTAAGGGTTTTCTTATTTGATAAATAAAATCTGCGATCTCTGCTGCTTCGGCCACAGATTTCGGTTTCCTTTCCCTCACCTGGAATTTCAGTTCCCCATGCAGGACTGAATAGAACTGTTCCAGCGCTATCAAGTCTTTGAGCTGCTGAAAGGTCTCTGTCCCCTCCTGAGATAGCCATTTCTCTAGCAGCCTCACCAATTGGGCCCCCACTTGGGTAAAAGTCTGCTCTGGTTTCTTGGTGATTGACCTGAATCTTTGCCTCAGCTGTTCCGCATTTATCCCATGTCTGGCAAACACCAGTTTTTTAAACTCTGCAAAATCTTTCATCAGTTCCTCAGGCATCTCGGCATAGACTTCTGCCAGGCTGCCACTGATTAAAGATCGCATGATGGTCATCTTCTCAGTTTCCCTTACTGAGAAGTCCACAAACGCTCTTTCCACTAGGGAAAAGAACACCTCAGGACAATCTCCCTTGTGGTACACAGGGAATTTCTTCAGGTCAGCTTTAGACAATTGGCCTCCCTCAGAATCCCTATTGTTATTATTGTTCTGGTTCATCATTTCCAATTTTCTTAACTCAAATGCCATCCTTTCTTTTTCCAGAGCAATTTTCTCTCTCTCTAATCTTTCCTCCTTTTCCATTCTCTCTCTCTCTAATTCAAATTGCCTTTGTTTCTCTCTTTCCCTTTCCTCCATTTCAAATTGCCTTTCCCTTTCCTCCCTTCTTTCTCTCTCTAATCTTTCCTCCACTTCAAATTGCCTCATCCTCAGTTCATGCTGTTGGGCTATGAGCATTTTTCTGAGTTCTGGGTTCTGTTCTCCCGTGCTGTCACCTTGCACTGAGCCAAATTCATCCTCAGAACCTTGGTCAACCTGGGGGTCTTTCACTTCACCCATTTCTGCCATTTGGCTTCGAGTCAAGGGCATAATCCCCCCCCCCAGAACAGGCTGCTTTCAAAAGTCAAGCCTCAAAATAAAGCGACCACTTTTTTTTTCTTTTGCCTCAGAACCAGCTTTCAATAGATTACTGCTGTTCTTCAGCACTAACTTGCAACAGTTGCGAGCCAGAGTCTACCCCCCTCTGCTAGGCCTCTCAGCAGACAGGCTAGATCACTGTTACTTTACAGTTTTGCCTCAGCTTTTTTCCCGCCAAAACAGGCTGCCTCAGAGCTCCCTAATCTAGTCCCCAATCTGAGGTTACACGTTCTTCTACTAGCGCACCCCCCCGTGAGGTACACCTAGAAGATTACCTACGTGCTCTCAGATTGTCCCTGACTAGACCCCCCTTGCTCTGGGCACACTTGCCAAGGCTTTGCTGGACCACTGGACAACTGGACCAGTCGTATCCCACACGCTGGACACCAATCAATGTGACAAACCCAGACCTACTGGGATATACCACAGTTTCACTAAGCTGCCACCAACCCTTCCCTATAAGAAGTCACACAGACCAGGGATGGATTTTCAACAAATAAAAGAATAAGGTTTATTTAAAACAACACACAGGGAAAATAAAATGATCAGGTGAATAAGATACAGTAACGTGGCTTAGTCTCACTCATGCATACACACAGTTTGGTTCACACAGAACACTTAACTTGAAGCACAGACCCTGAACCTATCAGTTCTGGCTAACCATACAGACACCTGAACCTATCAGGTTGGTACTGACTGACACACAGTAGTACCCTGTCTGACACACAGACTCCCACTCAAGCTTCTTCTCTCAGCTCTCCTCTCAGCTTCTCCTAGCTTCCTCACACACGCTCCACATATATATACAGTACAGCCCCTCCTCCTGATGTCCCGCCTTCCACTCCCCATAGGATGGAACTTTCCCTCCAAACCCATGACAGACAGGTAACATCAGTGCTGTATGTAACAATATAAAGTCAACCCTTGACTTACAAACTTAATCCATTCTGGAAGGAGGTTTGTAAGTCGAAAAGTTTGTAAGTCGAATCAGCATTTCCCATAGGAATGCACTGAAAATCAATTAATCCGTTCCGGCTGTTTTTGGTTCTAAGGTCGAGGGGCGGTTTGTAACTCGAATCATTAGTTCCCATAGGAACTAATGCAAAACCGGTTAATCCGTTCCTACCACTAGGGGCAGAATGTTTTTTCCTTTTTTCCTTTTAACCTAAGATGACTTAGGTTTAAAAAAAGGAAAGGAAAGAGGGAGGGAAGGAGGGAACAGACACCTTCTCAACAGAAAACCTTGAAAAGCACCTTTTCAGCCAAGACAAGCACCTTCTGGGAAAATCCAAGCACCTTTCAGACAACAGATCACCTTGAAAAGCATCTTTTCAATCAAGACAAGCCAATACAAGGACCTTTTTGGGGAAAAGGGGGGGCAGCAAAGGAGGGAGGGAAAACCTTTTAAAAATCCAAAAATCTAAAAAAAATTAAAAAGCCAACAAATAAAAACACAGTCCATACAGCACTGTACCAGGCAGTACCAGGCAGTCTGAAGACTGTCTCCAAATCCACTCTCAAAACACTGGGAAGAGCGAGGAAGCAGACAAGCACCCTCTTCACTGGCCAACGATTAACTGAAAGTTCAAATTTCGTGCTTTCCCCACTTCCCGCTCATTTTTTCTGTCCGTAACTCAAATCTGAGTTTGCAAATAGAATCAATCTTTTTCTATCAGAGCAGTTTGTAAGTCAAAATGTTTGTAACTAGGGCTGTTTGTAAGTCAAGGGTTGACTGTATATTGTCATAGATAATGTTCCTGACACAGCTGCCAATCTCTTTCACTTGGGCTAAAAATCAGCTCTCAGGCACAAAATGTGCAAGAGAACTTAACTTCCTTGATGGGCAGACCAAGTTTTGCCATGAGCACATGGAAGGCAGCTTGATACACCTTGGCCTCAGGTGTAGAGCCATTTATGGAGATCAACTTTCATCTCAAGGCCATTTACACATTGCCAGTTTCTGCTGTCATCAGGTCTGTATGATGAGAGCCACTCCTCCTCCTTCCCCAAACAAACTTTCTATGACTGACAAAGCGACAGGCAAATCAGAGGTGTGGTAAAAGAGCTGCCTATTTGATCAATAAGGCATATTGTTCAACCAGGGCTGGCAGGGAGAGGAAAGGGAGTAGAAATCCTCCTAAAGGTAACAGCTTTTGTAAAGGTTAATCAATTCAGCTAATTGTAAATGCTCTCAATTGTCCGTCTCTAAACAGTAGCCTTCTTTTGTAGCCAGTAATTCACTGCGGGATAGAGCAGTGCTGAATTGGAAAGTAAGAGGAAAGAAGAGAAAGCAGTCAAATTCCTCAATATTCTCTTCATGTTGTGCTCAGTCTGTGTCTGTAAATGTCAATACATATACCTCTGGGAGACAGTCTTTTCTGTCTACCAGTGCTCTCTTCCTTACACACTAAAAAGAGGACAGGGCCTAATCAGCAGGGTGCAGGAAAATGAAGAAGTATCAGACCATTGATCTTTTGCTTGCTACCTTAAGGCTGTTGTGTCCGACTAGTTGTGAGAGTCATTGCTGCCCAAGCTTTTAATTTGTGGCAGCAAGCAAAATAAATCTGTCCCAATTAGGGCTGCACTGAATGTTTTCCTTTGAATCTTTTCAGGACAAAATGTTTAGTTCTGCAGAAGGATGAAGGAGAAATTTATCTTTGGGGGAAATTAATTCAGCATTGTCATACTGTTGCCTGATGCTGTCATCCTACGATAGTTAAAGGCGCTCCTCGATCCTTTTCAGAGAAGTACAATAGATTCTATGCGTAATTCTTTATGGAGTTTGAAAACTTGTAGAGTCTCATCTTTGCCCTTTATCTGTATCCTTATATTTCTTTGTTACTTTTCGTGTGGATGCCTACCATAGAGAGATGAAAGCTGCTTTTCAAAAAGTTTAATTTTCTTTCCGTATGCTAGACTTCTACATCACTGTAATAGTCTCTTGAAGTTTCACTGAAATATTGTTCAACTTACTTCCAGATTAAACTAGTCATTTTACTTAAAAAGCGTCAAAGCACTTTAACAATTCTCAATCATGCTGCACAAAGCAATTTAAAATTATTGGAGCAATTTTATAAGTACTTGAATTTCAAGGTGATCAGAGACCTGAAAATGTGCAATATAGATAAAGTCATTTAAAATTATTAGATCACCTTTTTACAAGCAGTTTGCAAGTTGTCAGGTTTTGACTTCTAGGTTTTCACAATCCAATAAGAATTTTCCATCGAAAAGGAGCCAGTCTCTTAGCTCATATACTGTCCATCATCATAAACTGTTGAGAACAGAACACCCTCAAAACATTTCCTACATATTCAGATTTTCAAAAGGAAAAGTCAACAGAGAGTCTTGTGGCACCTTAAAGGCTAGCAAATAGTACTATAGCATTAGCTTTCCAGAGCACTATTGATCTCATCAGATGGACAAAAATGTGTTACAATAAAAATTTGTTGTCTTAATGTAGCACAACATTCCTTCATGTTTTTGCTCCAGCTGATTAGGCCAACTATCCTTGTGTGGCATAGGCTTTTTAAAACTATGCAGAGGATTTTGCTCTATCAAGCTCAAAAGCCCAGTATTATTCACTAAACCATTTTTCTGTGTTGAATTTCAGAAGATTTCAAAAATCTGAAAATACCATAAAACTTGGCGTCAGAATAATCATAGCCAATATGACTTTCTTAAATTCCCCTAAAAATCTGTTGAATCTTTTCACAGTAAGTCTATTCATATCCTCTCCTCCACGTGTGTTTGGGGTTCTTGTTGAAGAGAAATAGAGATTAGGCTACTAGCCCTAGCAACCTATGCCAGCATATCATCTGGGCACACATTCCTGGGTTCAGTATTAGTCTGAAAAGGGACCTGCTTTATTAAAAATGTACATGAGAAATGTTCAGCTTACACCATCATAACTGTGATCTGGAAAATGCTACACTACTTCATGCATTATAATAACACTAACTCACATTCTCTTTTGTTCATACCATGCTTTTATTTTCCACTACTTGCTCTGATTCAGGAGAAGAAAGCATCGCACTGGATCAGTGGTTCTCAACTTTGGGTCCCCAGATGTTTTTGGACTACAGCTATCAGAAATCCTAACCAGCACAGCTAGTGATAAAGGCTTCTGGGAGTTTTAGTCTGAGAATATCTGGGGACCCAAGATTGGGAACCACAGCAGTAGATAATTATCATGAGTGTTCCCACCATCATGCAATTTCTGGTAAGGACAGGTCCAGCTACTTTGGAAAGTCGACAAAGAAGGCCATATCCTCAGGTGGAATTGTTACAGGTCAAAATCTCTCTCCCAATTTTCTCCGGCAAGGAATCAGGCATGACACAACCAAAGTTCAATTTGATTGATTAAACAATAAAGTCAGCTGGGACTTCTCTTAAAAGCAGGGAAGATCCCAAAAATACCATTTACAGATGTTTTATAATAATACAAAGAACCATAAAGTTTGACAATTCTATTGGTCATCTTTACCCAAAATCAGGATTCTGTCCCTTATTGAATAATGATGCTATGATTCACTAAACTATTGGTTCCCTATAGATATGCATAAAAGATGTCCCTACTCTGCCCCTACTCCCTTTGACCTGCAACTGGGGTGTGCCTCAATGTCTGGAGGAAAGTGTATCCATCTTTCCTTATCTATTTGTGTGTTTATGTGTCCTTCCTGGGACTGAATGCATGGCCTTCAACCTCCAGCCCCCCTGTTGGGTACCACTGGAACACAGTGGTACCCAGTGGTAAGGAAGAAGCTCAGGCAACTGCTTCAAATAACACATGACAAGCAAGGTGAATATTAAAGAATAATTCTGCTGTGTTTTGTACATTCAGACTGTGCCTCCTAAAAGAGCAGTAGTAGAATATTTCTGCACAGAGAACATACAGGCATGGCTTGTCCAGCTCCCAATAAACATTTGCTTTGATGTTTATGAGCCAGCTATTCTCAGCTTTCCATGCAGATGCATGTAAAGTCAATGCAGTGCAGGAAAATGGTAAGAATTTGTGGGAATAGAAATCCAAAACCTTTGAAAAGTCAACAATTTTCCACCCCTGCCATGGTTCCTCTTCTTAAATAGGAACCCCTGTTTCTCAAATGGTAATCAAGACAACAATATAAACCACAGGCAAGTTTCAAGGAGAAAAGCATTCTTTAAATGGGATGCTGCAACTAAGCATGTTCTCTGGGTTCATGCCCACTTGATTTCAGATATGGGGTGTGGTGGGGTGGGGACCAAAAGAAAGGAAGTCCACAAGAGGTTACTGAAGTACACAGGTAGATTTATACAGGAGTAGGTCATCCTTTAAAGGAATATCTAAGAGGACAAGCACGTATTTTCAATGCTTGGAAAGTAATTTGGATTGCAAAAAGGGAGTAAACGGACAGAATCTCTCCCCTCCCCCACATTTCTGATCCTTTGTGGAAGGAAAGAATTGCCTTTTGGGAACTAGGTTTTGTTTGTTTATTTACACAGGGGTAAGAAAATAATATCTCACAAATTTGGGTGTAAAATCAAGCTTGAACCCATAATACAATACCCATAAAATCCTACGAATATTGCCCAGTGAAGGCTCACAGGGAAACTGAGTATGTAAAAAGTGTGTGGTGGCCCATATCTCTGCAGTGATCATTGTAGCAGACCCTAGAATATATATATATATATTCCAGGGCCACCACACACTTTTTACATACTCAGTTTCCCTATATAAACAGTGAAAATACTAGGTTTTACCCCCCCCCAAAGTAGCCAATGCACTAAAAGAACATGAGAGGGGAGGGTCATAGGACCACACAAACTATGCTGTTCCTCATCACACACTGTGACCATGCAGTTCAGCTTCTTTCAATATCCAGAGGAGGGGCTTGGCCTGGTATTGCTCTGATCCAGTAACAGAGAAGGATGGGATTTGGCCCATTAGAGGCATTTGTGAGACTGGCCTGTGTCTGTATTTAGCTTCTTGATTATTCTGAATATTTTGATCAGGTCTCAAATTTGGCTGGAAAATTGCAGGAGCTGATAACATTTAGCTCATGTCAGCAGCCTTTGGACAGAAAGCTGTGTTGGCAATCAATGTACTCCCCCACCCCCCAGCCATCAAAGCAGCTACAAGCAATTCACAACATTAAAAGCCTCCTAACGCTCCAGGACACTCAACAGCAAAAGGCTGGCACATTTATTAAAGGCACGTGGCATGCCAAAAAAGGATGTGGGGGTGGGGAGGTAGTCTATGAATAGGACTGACAACAGCTGATGAAGAGGAACAAGTCAAAATAGGGGTCCAAATAAAATGGAATATTGAATTCAAAAGGCCCAAGTGCTGTCTGTTTGAGCAGCAGTTTGAAAGAGCAAAAGAAAGCTGGAAACGATCAGAAACAAAGTTTACACATAGAATCTCAATTCCCCCTTGCAACTGCAAGATTTGCCTGTGTTTGTATTGCTGCAAAAGTTAAACAGAAGAGCAGTGAACCAAACCAATCCACTAGTGGAAGCTTACATTGGGTCTTTTATTCCAAACAGATGGCAATTTTTTCCACATTATTGTCATTTTATTGTACTGTAAGGTCAAATTTTTCCTCTTGTCCATGCAGCCTGAAATGTTTCACTGAAACATTCTTTCTAGGACACATGTCTATTCTTTTTTTTAAAATTGTACTTAGTATGTAAATACAAGCAGACCTGCTTTGAACACTAAACACGACACAATTTTAAACACCCACTGACTTTCTTGCTAACTAACCACAATCTCTGTATTTTGATGAGGTGGACTTGTCCACAAAAGCTCACATTAAAAAATACATGATTTCCAGAAGCCTAGTCCATCACTTTATCCACTACACCACATTGTATATTCCTACAATAAATACAGTCAAAAAGGCTTATGCCATTAACACTCATGAAGTATTCGACCCACTAAAACAGTAAACTTTTTCAATTCAGTACCATTTTTTTTCCAGTGTAAGACTCAAGAAAATCTTCTTGCAATATATTGGCTTGGCTTGTCCTAGCAGCCACCAAGGAGCTAAGAAAAGTAAACAGTGCCAGAAGGTTCTGCAATCATTGCTTATTCCAGCAGGGATACATATTTGTAGCCCAGCAGCTGCAAATGACTTCAGGACATAAACACTGTTATTTTCAGCATTGTTGATACACACTAACCAGCCTTTCCAGCTGCAGCTGTGATGAGGAGAAAAATCTCCCCCATGATGTTGTGAGCTGAAATGGAAGCCCCAGGAACTTGTTTCTCAGATACTGGGAATGTAAGCTCACAGCAAGACCTTTTCATTGGGGAATTTTCTCAACAGTGATCACAAGCCCAATGAAAGCAGCACACATTTTCTGCATGCTTAGCCTATGTGTCATATTGTTTTTGCTAGGCCAAACCAGAGTTCAGCCTGAAAAAATATTTACTCAGACTTTATGGAGCACCTAGAAGAAACACGCAAATACTTACCTGCTCCTTGAACTAGCCTGGCTATGATTCATGCTTCAGAAACCTCTCGTGTTCTGACGCTTTTGTTCAAGCAAACATTGCATCTTGGGAGCTGATTTTGCATCATTTGGTGCAATGCCCCCTCATTGGCAATATTTGAAGAGAGGAGCCATTTGACATCAGCTATTGTGTGAAGTGTCCCTCTTGGAATCCATTCACACAGTCTAGTAGGAAGTAATCATGCTGTCCCATGGTTCTTATATTCAGGGCATAACCGTCCAAAAACCCAGATAAAGCTCTTTAAGGGTAGATACTACAGTATGAAAACACTAGGTTTTCTTTACATTAAAAACATACAGCTTTCTCATTCAAAGCAGTGTGCCTCCACTGGCAGAAGTTGTTTCCATCGGCTGGAGTGGGAGGGGTGGCCCTTCCCCCCCCCAAGCTCACACTGCACACCCTAAAAACCTGCTTCAGAGCACGGGTAAAACCCCTGGGAAGGTGAAGGAAGATAGTCCTGACACCACCAAGAGCATTAGAACAGATTTATCCTTTGATATCTGAATTGCTATAGTATTTATCTTACTTGGTGGATGAAGCAACTCCAGCCACTGTTTGCTGTGCTAAAATCACTGAATAGTCAGAACAACATGATTTTAAAATTTAAATTTAAGGTCTCCTATGTACAGGGATATAGGGACATGGTGGCGCTGTGGGTTAAACCGCAGAAGCCTCTGTGCTGTAAGGTCTGTAGATCTTCAGCTGTAAGATCGAATCCACGCGACGGAATGAGCGCCTGTCGCTTGTCCCAGCTCCTGCCAACCTGGCGGTTCAAAAGCATGCAAATGCGAGTAGATAAATAGGGACCACCTCGGTGGGAAGGTAACAGCATTCCGTGTCTAAGTCGCACTGGCCATGTGACCACGGAAGATTGTCTTTGGACAAAACGCTGGCTCTATGGCTTGGAAACGGGGATGAGCACCGCCTCCTAGAGTCGAACATGACTGGACAAAAGTTGTCAAGGGGAACCTTTGCCCTTTATCCTTTACCTATGTAGAGGGATGCTTTAAGCAAAGTGTGCTGCTTATATACTGCTCCTTAGCACTTAAAGCATTCTCTGGGCGCTTTACAAGTTAATAGGCAGGCTGCACATTGCCTTCCCCCAAGAGCGATGGGTACTGAGTTTACTGATCTTGGAAGGATGGATGCTTTCAATCTAAGGTACTTCAAAATTACGAAGCATGTTGTCACAAAAACAAATCAGGACCTCCCTAGCACAGTTCTAATCTGTTATTAAAATGATGTGCAAAGCATTTTTGTAACCAAGGAATAAATTATTTAAGATGCTTGTCATATGTAAAGCCCTTTTGTATTCCAATTCTGTGCTCTTTAAATTTTAGCAAATCACCTGGGACATCATTTCTGGTGGTGATGAGGGAGACAGAAAGAGAGCCGTTTTCTTTTTAAAAACTCCCCATTCCAAATTAGCTATTAGCGCTATTAGGAAAATTGATTTGCGGTTCTGTGTCAGGTTGTCAGTGATTGTCCAAATATGCAATGTGGGGCGGGAGGAATGAAACTCCAGCACTGATACCTCAGTCCAGGCTGCCCTCTACCCTCCTCCAGTTACTAATACAGTGGTGCCTCGCTTAATGATTACCTCATTAAATGACAAAACCGCTTGATGATGAAGTTTTTGTGATCACTTTTGCGATCACAAAACGATGTTATAATAGGGAAAATCGCTTAACGACGATCGGTCCCCTGCTTCGGCAACCGATTTTTCGCTAGATGACAATTTTAAAACAGCTGATTGGGGGCTCTAAAATGGCCACCCGCTGTGCAAAATGTCTTCCTGCTGTGATTTAGGACGGATTCCTCGCTTTACAGGCACCGAAAATGGCTGCCCCTATGGAGGATCTTCACTGGACGCTGAGGTATTTAGCCCATTGGAATGCATTGAACTGGTTTTCAATGCATTTCAATGGGCTTTTTTGGTTCACTTGACAAGGATTTAGCTTAACAGCTATTTCAACGGACCGAATTATCCTCGTCAAGCAAGGCACCACTGTAATTCAAAAAGATAAGAGATCCTCCCATAAAACTTCATTGTCTCATCTAATTTTGGCCCTTAGGCTTATGTCCTGGACAAAAAAAGTTGTTCAATCAATTAATTGTTCTGTGTGGCTTTCAGAGGACTAATTTAGTGTCATATCTATTATGCTGATTTCTGCAAGCCACCTTCTCTGGAGTACCTCAGTTGCTTCCAGCCAGACTGCTGAAAGACAAGAGGACACAGCAGCCTTAATCTGCAGATCTTCCAATCCTTCCTTTCCAGCTGCAAATAAAAAGAAAATCAATGTTTGCTTCAGAAGTCCTGCCTATGTGATGAGACTGGACTTACTCATAGGGCTGTCATCCAGAGGCAAGATGCTTTGACATGTGGACTTTCACAGTGAGGTAAGGTTCCAGCCCACAGCTGGAGGCTGTCTCTGTCCAAATGCTTCCTTGAGCCAATTTGTAGAAACAGCGCCTGCTGGCTAGCTGGCTGACAAGCTCAGAGTCAGAGCACTTTCCCAGACCACAAGTGTGTTGAAAGATCCAGCTAAACCCTCACAGCAGGTGCCAGCAATATCAGCCACTCTAGATCATAGGTTCTTAGTCTCTTAAGTACCCCTGGCATGACAACAGTGTCTCCAAACCTCCATTCCAGGCCACAGCAATGTTAATTCTGGAAGTTTTCCCATTGATTAATTGTTCTGCAGAGACCCAAGAAAGCTGCACTCCGCCAGCCTATGGCTGTCAACAACAGCTAGGAAACACTTCAAAAATGGACCCATTACATAGCATTCGCCAGCTTTTTACTATCACAGTGCCAATTTTCTCTGTGTGTCTGGGACACAATTGTAGGACATTACACTCATAAAAACAAAATACAGAAGCAATAATGCAGTTGTGTGTTCGAGCTGACTCAGGAGTGCCGTATTTCTTCTCAGGAGAAACAGACAAAAGAATCTATTAAATCCTCCCAGCTCTTCAGACAAATGCCAATCCAGTCACATTTCCATATTCTCATTCCCAACAAAATAAAAAATAAAAATAAGAGGATATGAACTGAATTGATGTTTTATGATTCAAAACAATGAGTCTCTTAAGAAACATCTTAATATTCATAAGAAACTGGCACGTCATGTTCTTGATAAGCCTCTACCTCACCGTGTGCTTAAACAGGGTTATCAAGGAATGGGTGCGAATTTTGGGTTAGTTAATTTTTATACAAATTTTCCAAAATGTGCACATTTCTTTATATTCAGAATACAAGGAACCTGTAAATGCAAATAAAACAATTAATTTGTTCCCTTAACTATGCAAAGACAGTGTTTGAATCCTTGTACACTCAACCGTGTTAGCATTTACATGGGGTTGCCACTCCTGCTTCTGACTGTCTTCACTTCTAATATATATGTATGGAGAGGATTCTGCTGTTTTTGGCTTGCAAAAAACAGCAGAATCCTCTCCATATTGGACCAACTTGAACAGCTGAACCTACTGAATTTGTCCTGTGCATATGGCTGAATTTTTGTTGTTGTTTCAGTTCACATTTACAAAAACCTACAATTCACAAGTCATATATTTGGGACAGAAAGAACTCAAGCATTTTTAAAAAGTATAAATGCAGGAGAAAGTGAAAATGACAGATTTCCCATTAGTTGACCAGCTTTCATGTTCAGTCTAGAAAACAAAGCAATACATAATTGAAAAAATGTGCCAGAAGGTGTTCTGCAATATATGTTAATACTTTCTGGCACTTTTCCCTCAATTTATCAAAATGAGAAAGGGGAAGAGCCATTAAATAACACTCTTCCCATTGACAACATGAAAAGACAAACATTCTGAATCAAAAGTGATGACCATTTGCTGCCGTTTGTTTTTCTAATTGCTAGAAGAAATGAACAATGAGCCCCTCATTTGCTTTAATGAGGAGTCATCAACATTAGTACCCAATACCATCTTTTCCTTGATCAACTTTTTATATTAATAATGAATTGTCAATTTTCCATTGTTTTCACTGTCATCAGACTGACAAATCATTTCTGACTTATTGCAACTCTCATAGGGTCTTCAAGGTATGAAGTACTCAGAAGTGGTTTACCAAGTACACCTCCAATGGTATTCTGGCACTATACTTGTTTGTCCAAGGCCACACAAATTAGAAGGTGTTCAACCCTATTCATTAAATGTGTGCCTGGTGATCTTGGCTTGGCCCTTATGGAGACATGCCAAAATACAGTATATAAAGCCCCAAAATGAAGAATTTCAACATTCACATTGTTTTCTTTACGTACATTTACGTAAGAAATAATAATAAATGGAGCTCTTGGTTGTAGCCACTCAGACCTGTGTCAAATTAGCAAAAAAATAATAATAATTAAAAAATTAAATGGGAGGACATATGCCAAAGATGCAGAACATGAAAATAACTCAAATACTCTAGAGAGAAATGAATAAAGAAGACCTGGATATTGTATGAAATTGCAGTCTAGCTATTTGGGCACATGTTTCTGAATTATAAGTTGAAACGATGTATTGTAATTGCTGTTTCTTTGCCATTGCTAAAGGAATATGAACAAACCAATGATTTAAGGGATTGTTGTATATGTTCATCGTAACAGGAAAAAATACATTATTCTTCATAATCCAAGAAGCAGGAAAAAATAAACTTGCCCCTTTAAAAACCACAAGAATCTCAGATGTGTCTTTCTTGCCCTCTTTCCACATAGAAGGAAACTGCCATTTCTTTAAAAGGTGTGTTAAGGCCTCCTGGGATGTTATGTAAGTAAAGGCCAGCCTGAAGTTTGGAATTTCAGAAAGTTTAGGTTTTAAATATACACTTCATGTCTTCACAGATGCTTCCCTTGGCAGGGGAGCACCACATGCTATAATTTCTCATTAGTAGCAGAGATACAACCACAGTCCAGCCTAAGATATTTGTAAATAAAATTTAACATGAAAGGTTTTGCTCCCAAGTAATTTATTATTTCCATGCATGTTTCAGAAGCATCCTGCTGTTTGGGCTGCTGAAGGATGTGATACCCAAAGGAAAAGATATTTTACCTTAATTTTTAGACAAAATAGATTTCAATTAAATCATCTAATCTGAATAAGAATTGTTCAAAATGATTATCAAAACAGCTTTATAAAATGAGTGAATGAGTCTTTCAAGGTTTCTAAGATGACAACTCGCTGCTTTCCTTTAATACAGAAAGTCAAAGGCTAGTCCCAGATAGCTTCAGTAATGAATCGCTGAACTATTTCCTGAAATAATGTTCTTGTCACTATCCAAAATTGTAGAGAATTATGCAAATAATGCAAAAATAGTTGAAGAAGAATGCCCCAAGGTGTTGGAAGAGATAGCAGATAAACAGTTAAGAAAATAGTTGTTGGGAGCGGGGCAAAACAGTATATTACAGGTGAAAATACCTACAGTATATCACAGAAGTGAGTACACCCCCTCAAGTTTCATAAATATTTTAGTATATCTTTTCATGTGACAACACTGAAGAAATGACACTTGGCTACAATGTAAAGCAGTGAGTACACAGCTTGTATAGCAGTGTAAATGTGCTGTCCCCTCAAAATAACACATCACCATTAATGTATAAACCGCTGGCAACAAAAGTGAGTACACCCCTAAGTGACAATGTCCAAATTAGGCCCAAGTAGCCATTTTCCCTCCCCGATGTCATGAGACCCGTGAATGTCACAAGCCTCAGGTGTGAAGGGGGAGCAGGTGTTATCGCTCTCACTTTCTCAGACTGGTCACTGGAAGTTCCACATGGCACCTCATGGTAATGAACTATCTGAGGATCTTAAAAAACAAATTGTTGTTCTACATAAAGATGGCCTAGGCTATAAGAAGATTGCCAAAACCTTGACACTGAGCTGCAGCACAGTGGTCAAGACCATACGGTTTAACAGGACAGGGTCAACTCAGAACAGGTGTCGTCATGGTGGACCAAAGAATTTGAGTGCCCGTGCTCAGCATCATATCCAGAGATTGGCTTTGGGAAATAACCTGTTTCCCCAAAAATAAGTCCTAACCTGAAAATAAATCCTAGTATGAATTTTCAGGATGCTCGTAATATAAGCCCTATCCCAAAAACGAGCCCCAGTTAAGTAAAGCCCCGCCGCCGCCACCATTGTGCTGCAACCAGAAGAAGACATGACTGTATTTGAATAAATGTTGTACATGAAAAAAATAAAACATCCCCTGAAAATGAGCCTTAGCATGGTTTTGGAGCAAAAATTAATATAAGATCCTGTCTTGTTTCTGGGGAAACACGGTAGATGTAGGAGTGCGATGGGTGGGGTTGGGTCAGACTGTCAGTGCTCAGACCATATGCCGCACACTGCATCAAATTGGTCTCCATGGCTGTCATTCCAGAAGGAAGCCTCTTCTAAAGATGATGTACAAGAAAGTCCACATACGGTTTGCTGCAGATAAGCAGACTAAGGACATGGATTTCTGAAACCATGCCCTGTGGTCCAGTGAAACCAAGATAAAATTTTTGGGTTCAGATAATGTCAAGCATGTGTGGTGGCAACCAGATGAGGAGTACAAAGACAAGCGTGTCATGCCTACAGTCAAGCATGGTGGTGGGAGTGTCATGGTCTGGGGCTGCATGAGTGCTGCCAGCACTGGGGAGCTACAGTTCATTGAGGGAACCATGAATGCCAACATGTACTGTGACATACTGAAGCAGATCATGATCCCCTCCCTTTGGAGACTGGGCTGAGGGCAGTATTCCAACATTATAATGACCCCAAACACACCTTCAAAATGACCACTGCCTTGCTAAAGAAGCTGAGGGTAAAGGTGATGGACTGGCCAAGCATGTCTCCAGACCTAAACCCTATTGAGCACTTGTGGGGCATCCTGAAATGGAAGGTGGAGGTGAGCAAGGACTCCAACATCCACCAGCTCTGTGATGTCATCATGGAGGAGTGGAAGAGGGCTCCACTGGCAAACTGTGATGCTCTGGTGAACTCTATGCCCAAGAGGGTTAAGGCAGTGCTGGAAACTAATGGTGCCCACACAAAATATGACACTTTGTGCCAAATTTGGACATTGTCACTTAGGGTTATAGTCACTTTTGTTGCCAGCTGTTTAGACATTAATGACTGTGTGATGTGTCATTTTGAGGGGACAGCACATTTACACTGTTGTACAAGCTATATACTCACTGCTTTACATTGTAGCCAAGTGGCATTTCTTCAGTGTTATCAAATGGAAAGATATACTAAAATATTTATTAAATGTAAGGGGGTGTACTCACTTCTGTAATATACTGTAAGAATAAAGAAATAAAAGGGATGAGCCCTGCGGCTATTACAAAATACAAATGCAAGAATAGGCAATGGGTAGTGGTCATGAGTAGCACCCTCTTAATAGACTTTCCTGGTGTCCTTGGGAGCACAATCCTCCCTTTTATTTCTCAGAATGTGTCAAGTGATTGCAGTAGTTATGAAACAAACCAAGAGGACTTATGTAATGTTTACAAAGTGAATAGTGCTAAGATTTCTTCCAATGCTGATAATCACATTGGTTGTCTCCAAAATAATAATCAGTGGGATTTACATAAGTGTTGATTCAGCATTCAACAATACTTTTAGTATGTCTATTCGTTCTGGGAGTATCAATAGGATTTAAACTATTGTTGAAATTAGTGAAGTAATTGCAGATTTAGATGAATCCAATCTGGTGACTGGTGGTTCTTGGTGACAGAGAAAGCTATCCAAGTTGCTTCCTTGGAAATTGTTCTCCTCCCCATCTCCTCCCCCACCCTCTTTTCACCACACTGAATTAACCTTCACAACCCATGCCAGTATGTCTTAGGGGTACACATATCAAATGGAAAAAAATCATCTCTAGTTGAGTTTTGTGAAGTGTGGGTAGTATGAACACATGGCTATACTGCAGGTTAAGGATGCAAAGGTAAACTGCGGTAATGTAAGATGCTGATGTGTTAATGTATACGGGACTAGAAACTGTTGGAAATCAGTGCAATTGCCAAATGAGCACAGTGCTTTTACTATCTGATGGGGCTGAGATAAAGCACACAGCCACTTTGGGTCCCTTGTTGGGAGAAATGCGGCATATAAATAAAACCAATAAATAAATAATAACCCACCCCCTTTTATCTACCTAGATGAGTTTCATTGTATATTCAGGGAGAATCTGAATAGTACTTGCAAGACATGAAAATAAAAGGTTGATCCTGAATATTTGTGCCCTACCCATTTATGGTGTTAGAGAAAAAAGACAGGGGAATTAGATTCTCTATTGACTATCAGAAGCTTAATTACAGTGAAAGATGCTACTGTTCCCCAAAATGACCTTAATTAGGTGTGTTACTTAAAGCCTGGTGGTTCTGTGCTTAGGTCTAGCAGATGTATAATGGAACATCGACATTGGTTCACAGAGCAAAGCTGGAAAGGTATTCTGTATCTCACAGGGACTGTTTTTCAGTGTTATGCCATTTGGGTTACGGCATGCTCAAGGTGCTTTTTAGAGCCTGGAGAATATTATTTCAGCATTTCTCCAGTCAGGCATGTCTTAAATACCCAAATGACTTTGTACACTTTGGAAGGACCTTTGAGGATCTTTCAAAAATTTCTGGTGTATTGCAGTGGTTCCAACATGGATATTGGAAGACAAAATC
This sequence comes from Pogona vitticeps, assembly GCF_051106095.1. Taxonomy (NCBI): domain Eukaryota; kingdom Metazoa; phylum Chordata; class Lepidosauria; order Squamata; family Agamidae; genus Pogona; species Pogona vitticeps. Next base: position 250,430,415 of record NC_135784.1, on the reverse strand, counting down.
TTTAAAATGCATATTCTTCAGAAAGAAGGTGAAATGTTTACAACATGTATCCTTTTGCGGGTATAGAAATTGACCCTGGGGAAAAAAGGGGGAAAAACGGAAAGGAAGAGGGAGAGGGAGAAAGACTATAAGAGCATGGCTAATGTCACTGCCCAATATAAATGTTCTGGTATTATTGTGGTATTATACTATAGCTCCTCAAATGTTAGTTCCTTCCTTCCTAGTGTCTACATGAACTCTTCAGCTTCTTGGCAAATTGGAGTTCTAGGCCACACATATACATTGTATGCATATTTTAATAAAGGTGTGCAGATTTGTGTTCCTGGAATCTTAAGACCCAAATCTGGATGCTCTATTCTTAAACCTAAGTGACATGTTTTAACATTTCAACTTACTAACCATGTCACAGAAAATATCCTTATTTATAAATTTGCATATTATTCTGATAAACATTTACCTCAACAATAATTATTTGTCATCAAATTGATTCCAACTTACAGATACCTCTTCCAGGTCTTCAAGGTATAGAGTTCCTTTCTGGAAGTGCCCGGGTACTGCACAGGTTGTCGATGACCACACAGGCTGGCTCTTCTCCTAGGATACACAGTGGGGAATCAAACATCTAACCTCTCCCTTCCAAGCCAGATACCTAATGCACTGAGATGTCCAGCCAGCCAGCCAAGATTTATTAAATATTTTTATTTATAAGTTTACATATTGTTCTGACAAACGTTTACCTCAAGATTTATAAGTTCTGCAGAAGAACATAAAGACTCTGTCTGCTCATATGAACCTTGTTAGACATCAAGGTTAGCAAAAAGCCAGATATGGATCCAGTACCCTCATCCTCCATGAACAAGAATTTATCAGTCACTGAGCAGAGATTTCAAATGAACACACACACACACACACACACACACACACACACACACACACACACACACACACACATACACATATACACACATACACACACACACACAGGGACAATATGACTGCCTTGACTGCCCCTATTTCAAAATGGTGAGTTCCTTTCTAACATTGACTGGGTGGGATTTTTTTTTAAGCAGTGCTCTTTCCCCAGGTTTACTGTTAAATATCCATATGGAAATTATAAATGCATTAAGCATTACTATTTATTTTTCATTACTAGTATTACAGCAAACCATTATTAATAGGGTATGAAATGAGAAATCAACTGCATAGCTAATAAAAGTATTTAAAGTAGTAATCCCTCTGAATCCTTCCATGTATTCAGTGAGCCACTGCGGTACAGGAATCAATGAAATTCACACATAATGCAATGGAAAAGTGGAGCAATTATTACAGCATTTTTTCCAAAGAACCATAGGCTTTTTGATGGTTACTGAACAGTCTAGCACTTTCAAGTTTCAGCCAACAGTAAGGCTTTAAGTTGAACTGGATTGTGGACAAATTGTCATATAATATATGTTGACAGTTTAATAACATAGGTTACTATCCTTCATTTTCTTTATGATGTAATACATCTTTATAGGAGTCTCCTGGGATCCCCAGCCCAATTTTCAAGGCTCACAGAACTCAATAAACCAGACTCCTCCAAGTAAGGTTTTACCTCCTGTAATGTATATTGTGGAAAATTTCCTGAGAAATAAAGAGGTGCTACAAATTTGAAAACAGTTTCCTGACATGCTTTTTTGCTTTCCTTGTCGTGTATTAGATTTTTATGGTATATTTCATATTTAAGTTAAACATTCTTTTGAAGTTCTTTTCCTAAGTTTTTCTTCCCCTTTTTTTTCTTTTCGCTTTCATGCATTAATGACTTCATTTTCAGACCTTTGGGGGAATACCTTATTCAATAAAATGTTGTGAATGTTGCACAGTTTATTCTTTAATTTGAGAAGACAAGTGCTAGCAGCCTAAGACACTGCAAACTGAAATTTAAAAAAATCTTCTTAGCCCTCTCCTAAAATGCTACTCATCTAGATCTTCCATAATCTAGTTAAAGAGACCCAGTCTCAGCATCACACCAAAATTATTACAATAATCCCACTAGCAGTCCCAGTAAATACTGCATACTTCCAGAGATCTTTTTGTGGCCCATGATACCAAATTTCAATGAATAAGAGGCAATTGTTCATGAGCAAAAGTTATTAATTCCTTTTATTCTACATACACTCTTTGTGGTTCTTCAGATGAGTCCCTGGTGGCTCTCTACTTCTACATAATTCCCTGCATGTTTTCTGTTACAGTCGGTCACACACATTTCAACTAATTAGTTAGATGATTTTGGCAAAGAAAAAGCCTACAGATGTATTTCCAATATGAAAATCAAAATCTAGAGAATAATATAATTCTCATATTACCATCATTCTATTTGTACAGGTGTTGAAACTTACTCTAAAATAAACAGAGATATTCCAAGAAGTGTACTAAATCAACATTGTTTTCTATACAGAACATTCACACCACTTTAAATAGCATATTTTCATATAAAATAATATTCTGTGATGTTTATTGTAACAAAACAGTGCAGCAGGTGTTACAGAATTAGAGTTTCTTCATTGAAATTGCATAGCAAATGCTGCCACATAATTTGGGTGGTGGGGTTCTTTACTCCTTTCCCATCAATCCCCTTCCCTGATCACTACCTTGTTTGGCTGGGTGCTTCCCAAAACCTCTGTGTAGCATTTTAGGATAGCTGAACAGCCTACCATGGGAAAGAGGGTGACATCTACTTCCACCAGCTGTGTGTGTGACATAATCCAGATGCCATCCAACAGGTTTATATGTAGAGGTGGTTCACTGTATCAATGCTAAGGTAGCTACAAGATATTTGGATTTTGACCAGTTTGTCACTACCCATTTGCAGAGCTTGGAATGACAGATTCTGGGGTTGCCACTCCACGAATTAACTTTCCTAACCTCTGGGAATTGATGTTAGCATGACGTAATATGACTAATTGGTTATAAAATAGAGATGGGCACAAACTGAACCACGAACCAGGAAGAAAACATGAACTCGGCTGATTTGTGGTTAATGATTCAGTTCATTGATCCTGTTTTGCCAAAACAAAACAAAACACCAGACATTTTCCCCACCAGCACAACCCAAAAAATCAACCACAAACCAGTTTGTTTTTCCAAGGATTCGTGATAGTTTGTGGTTCATGGTTCATGGGCTACCACAAACCACCATGAACCATTGGCTTTCCAGTTCATGCCCATCTCTTTTATAAAATAGTGGGGTGGAGAGACAGGTGCTCATACTGGTTCTTCAGAAACAATAAAAGAAAAGAACATGATGGTACAGGATTCTGATGAAGTCTGATAAGATTCTGTTACCACACCACTGCTGCTATTGGATATTGGCTAAATACAATAAACACAGAGGCATGTAACTCTGGAGGTGTCTGCTCTTTGTTCTCTTCTTCATTTTGCTTTCAGTTCCCCAGGACTAAACTGAACAGAAGATAGATGTCTGCCCACATAGAGATATCTCCCGTATTGAATTGTTTCAAAAATATGAGTATACATTAAAAAGTCTTTCTATTTTTCACCCTCCAAAATTCAAATACTGCATCAAAATAGTGACAATTCGAAGAAAAGGGACTCAAAGCCTTTTGGATATGCCCTCATATATTGAAAGCATCCTGTGCAATCCCACAGTTTATCCTGCATGTTTGAGTATTCCTTTTGCTTTGCCAGCACAAATTCCGTATTAAACCCTTCTGCCCTCAAGCTTTGCATGCTAAACTAGCTTCTTATCCCTTGCAACAGGACTCCAAGGGACACATGAAAAACTTGCCAAAGCCCTTAGGTCTGTGTCTAATTGGCATATGCATTTACATATAGCACTTTTATAATGAAAGAGAAATGCAAGCACATAACCATGACATTTGCTTCAAGTTGCAGTACAGATTGGGGAAAATATGTTTGCTGGAATAATCAAATTACAGTAAGGGAAAGGAATGACATATTGACAATTATACATGTAATTAAATTTGGAGGGGGTTTGTATATCCATATGATCATGGATAACATCACACTGGGCAGGATCCCAGTATATTCCCAAAAACTTGCTCCTGGACCCCAGAAAACCCTCAAGTTTTGGTTATCAGGCAGTTCTGAGACTGCAAGGTGAAAGCAGGAGAGGGACATTCAGTTGTGGTGACATTGACACTGGCATATACCACGGTAAGCAAGATCCAAATATTGGGGCAGAGGTTTAGAAAGCTAGAGATACGTGCCTGTTAACATGGTAGGAACATTGGGATTTAATTTTAGATTGTACTTGAAGATGTTTATGTTGGATTCTTCTTCCTTCTGTGTATCTAAAAGGATTCCCTGGATCTTTTGATAAGTTCCCGTGAGATTTGCTAGAACCAATTCAGAACAGAACTTGGAAAGTAACTTTTTAATGTAATTAATTCTTATTATCCATTGCAGTGTTTGAAACCAACTTGTCATATTGCCCATTTCTTTGTCCGAAAAGCAAATTTTTGTGTCATTTATTCTATACATTGTTTACTTTCTATTACTTGGGGGAGGCTTAAGAGTAATAAAAGAATGGCATATAACTTTCCAAAAAAAATCGTATCAGAATTTTAGAAATATTTTAAAATGTTCCTTAAAAGTAATTTCTCAAAGTAACCAGAAAATATCAAACATTCTATGAAATAGCTTCTATCCTATTTGTTATGTTACTTTTGAGACATAAATTAATTGTACTCTCTTTGTTTAGAAAAGTAAATTGTTAAGTTTAATTAATTACTTCCAAGCTGTGACCATCAAGATGTTGGTCCAGGAAAATATGACAAGTACAATTGTGATCGGAGCCATTGAGATCCACAGGCCAAACTCCTGTTGCACAGTAAATGACACTAGAGTAGGGCATTGAATCAATGGGGATTTGATGGGTCAGCTCCCCCATAATTCTAATGATTCAAATGGGCCTACTCTAGTTGTGCCTTACTTTAACATAGCAAGTCATAGTTAGTGTCAGTCAGTGGTTCCCAAGTTTAAGTCCCCAGATGTTATTGGACTACAACTCCCAGAAATCCTGGCTAGCACAAGTACTGGTGAAGGCTTCTGGGAGTTGTCCTCTGTGCTGTCCTCTGAAGATACCGGCCACAGAGACTGGCGAAACGTCAGGAAGAACAACCTTCAGGACACGGCCAAAGAGCCCGAAAAACCCAGAACAACTTCCTTTTCTATACCTTTTGCAGACTACCTTCAATAGTCAGTATTTATCAGAGTCAACCAGACTGAAACACAGCCTACTATAGTATCTACTGTAGTTCCACCGGTCCCACACTTCCCACTTCTCCACCCTTTAAACAAAGTGCAGTTTCTCTTGGGACGGTTGTAAGCACAGTATGAATGTGCCCCTTATCTGATAAACATAGTTTGTAAAGAAGATGTTGTGTTAATTTTAAATAAAGGTTATGCCACACACCTTGTGTATCAACTGATGTTCTTCATTAAAATGTAACACAGTCTTACATTCAGTGTCATTCTAGTAAATGCCAGGTAGCAGGATGGAACTTTATTCCCCTCCCATCCTGCCATCAGCCCATTCTAAAAATTAACACCCGGTTTTGAAAGTACAAGGAACTTCTAGCTTCCCAGTTTTGCCAATGGAAGCCATTCCATCACTGTACTCACTACCTGCCCCAGCAACTGCAGTATATTAATATCTTCAGAGAGCTCCTTTTTAAAATCATAAAATAAATTGCTCAAGAAAACTAGTAAAGCACTCAGAAAATAACTTTTCTCAATCACTAAATATATATTAACATAGGAACCAAAATATTTATATTGACAACATCTATAATATTGCTATCATAGAGCACCAATTACGTTTCAAGGAAAGAAAGATACCATTTATTATCTTTGTTTGAAAATTAAGTCCCAGTTCAATTGCCACCAAAAAAATCCTCAATGCATTATGGGAAAACAGGCATCAATTGTGTCAGACCAAAGATCTAATCAAGCATTCTTTTCCTACAACACTTAACCAAATGGCTGTGGGAAGCCCACAGACACAAGATAATGTTGTCTTGCGAAAAATTCGTCTTGCGAAACGCGTTTTCCCATAGGAATGTATTGAAATCTAATTAATGCATTCCTATGGGCATAAAAAAGTCAGATCAAAGTCAAATTTGGTTTACAAAATGTTTATTAAGTGCTCTTTAAAACAATACATATTGTACAGATGGTTTAAAAAATTTCAATCAAAAAACTCTAACTTTTTAAACATCATAGAAAAACATTTAAAAATCAGCAAACATGAGGCAGGAAGAAAAAATGGAAAACATTTGTCTTGCGAAGCATGGCCATAGGAACATTTGTCTTGCGAGTCATCAAACCCCACCCCACCCCATTGCCAAAAACATTTGTCTTGCGAGTTTTTTGTCTTGCGAGGCACCACTGTAATTATATTTTTCTTCCTATCCGCATGAACAATGACTGGATTCACACATGTTTTTCCTGGAAAGGGCCAGAACTCCATGCATGAAGAAACAACAGACATATCAAAGCAAAACCTCATGTCTCCTCAAAAGCATTTTTAAAAACTTCATTAGCATAAGTCAACTGTGCATGATAATCCCTTCCCAGTGGCAGATCTCAGCAAGAACTCATTGATTTTTGTCTTAGTTTTCCACATCTAGTGTAGGAATATTTGCAAAAAGCCAGTCCTTGATAGTTGTCAGACAGCCAAGCTTTGGACAATTTTGTCCAAATTTGTTATTAATGTTGCAATACTTCTTCTGTGTCCAGATGCCTTCTAAGCTTTAGTTTTTTGAATTTCATTTCTGTTCTTGGTTTTTCTCTCTCCTTTAAACAATGTTGGCATCTACCATCATGCAGGTCAGGACCAGAATAATTCTTGCTCTTGGAACTCTGTGGATTAGCTAATCAGGTGGCACTGAGGAACTGACAGAACTCATTAGCATCACGCAGCTATGCTTATGTGCCACTCATCATGCAAAATGCCAAAAGATACAACAGAAAGTTGCCTTCTTGGCCCGAGAGACAAATTCAAAATAGATACAGTAACACCAATCTCAATGTGAGCAGAAATAAAATTTCACATAAATTTGTTATGGTTCTATCAGTTTTGTTAATCCTCTCTATCCATATCTGGCAATAGTGTAAATTAGTATTACGGTACATACAAGTGTAGTATACATGTAAAGATTTGCAAGCAAATGTGGGTTTTTAAAATTTCCTTGTCAGTCTCTGCCCTCCCCCACAAACAGAGAGCATGGAAAGGGTGGGGAGAGAGAGAGATGTATCAGGACATACTAAGAAAAACAATAGGGTTATATGTCATGTATTGATGTTGGTGCATATTCAGCACAAAACATACCATTGAGGTGGCAAAAAGCCATGCATAACAGAAAACAACAGTGAAGCAGGGTTGACCTGAATCTCCTAACTTCTTCCGGGAGCAGCGTTATGTCAAAGATTCTGAATAAGAAACAAAGTGCACAAGTATAATTTTCCATATCTCACTCCAGACTGGTTGTCCTTGTTTTTCAGTTTCTGTCCTTCTCATATCTCTGGCTGATACCATGTCTTATAGTTTGCATTCCATCCAGAGATGGGAAAACTAATTTCTTTGGAGTACAACTCCCAGAAAATCCCAGCAAATAACTTCTCCTGTCTCTGATCACATCACCTTTCATAACCCCATGGTAGGTACGAGTCCACAAATCTTAGAATATATTCCTCTTCCCCAATTAGTAGTAACAGCATCCTGACTGAACCATCAGACTCTGCTGGCTCCCTTTATTTAAGCCATAAAGGCCTGGAAACACAGAGAAAAACAGATAGGCGAGACAGAGTTCCACTGGAGTTATTACCTTAATAATTGCATTATCTCATTCTACCATGTACTCTGATCTTTTTTAGGATGATTGCCAGGCCATCAGAGACATCAAAGAAAGTCCCAGGGAGAGAATAGGTCTTAGGCCATGCAGAATGCAAAAGCACCTACTAGCACACACCTTCTTATGACAGTATGTTATTTAATCATTCAAAAATTAGCACTGAATCACAGAATCGTCCGTTGCAGCTAACTCCAGTTATCTATTAACAATTTTCCTATCTCTACATAGACGGCAAAGTGGCAATTCAACAAGCACAGAAGCAAGGATGTTCCATAAGCCCCACACCTGCATGAACTATGACCAATAGTGTCAATACAGTAAAACAGTATGGTAAGACACAGCATATAGGGATTAGAACAGATCTGAGTGAGTGTTATGCGCTATCAAGTCCCATCCAATTGATGATGACTCTAGCAGGGGTTCAAGGTATGTAAGAAATTTAAAAAATGGTTTTATCTGTTCTATCCTCCCAGTGAATTTCCATGACCAAGCAGAGATTCAAACCCTGGGCTCCTGAGTCCTAGTCCGCCACTGTATGCACTACACCAGTGGTTTTTAACAGGTGCACTCCTGGAGGTGTGAGAAAGCATTTCTAGTGGTGATTTCTAATATAAAATTTCTAATTTCTTTGTAGATTTCTAATATAAAATTTAAAGCTGTCTTTATATAAATTTGACTTGACTATGTACTCACAGTTGATATGTACGTATGTACATACATACAGTCGGGCAAATACTATGACCAGATGCTATGACAATATGATCCTGGCTACAACCCACCCTAGTTTTGTCACTGTGCATGCACTTGGCAGTGCCATGAGAAATTGCACAAAACGTCGTGCACTTCATCATGCACAAATGTTAATGAAGCAAGCCAATGCACAAATAAATGCTAGTTTTCTTTGTTTTCAGTAAGAATTATAATTAATTTTTGTTTACACATTATTTTATAATGTACTTAACACGTGTAGTTAAAATAATGTGCAAATATTACTTTATTATTTGCAGTAACCCTTGCCATGTCAACGGAAAGAAGATTATGTTGCTTACAGATTCCTTTGTACAACACAGAAAGACAACACCCAGCAACCACAATGCATTTAATGTTGCAAGATATTTTCAAACCCCAATCTCAAACCATCAGAGTTGTTAGAACATTTTAACAATCAGCATGGTGGTGAAGCTGCTGGTCAAAGACTAACATCTTGAAGTCTAAGAAGGCACAATTTGATACCAGTGGTATTATCACAAAATTTGACTTGGGAGCAGCTCACAAGGCTTTTTGTTAGAGCCTTCTTATCAGGCGGCATATCTGTGTACTTGGGGGGGGGGGAAGACCTCGTACAATAGCTGAGGAATTGATAAAAACATGTGCATTGGAAACTGGGAAAACTGTATTAGGTTCTGAAGCACATTAAAAAAATTCAGCTGATTCCACTATCAAATGATGTGATTCGATCACACATTCAGGGTACCAGTCAGGATATTTTATTGCAAGTAGTACAAGATATTAAAGCCAGTCCTCTGAAAGTGAGTATTCAATTGGACAAGCCAACTGATGTTGATAATTGCAGTCAGCTATTAGTATTTGTGTGATGCATAAAGGAAAAGGAAATTTTGGAGAAAAATATTTTGTGAGCAACTAGAGTTGGCAGCAAAAGGAACTGATGCTTTCAATCACATTAAAGACTTTTTTAAAAAAAACATATATCAATAATAGGCTCAATTTGCACCGATGGTGCCCCTGTGCTGTTAAGCAAAAATTCTGGATTTTTTGTATATATGAAGTAAGAAGTAACACAAGTTACAATAATAGATGGCATGTTGCATTGCCATGCACTTTTATCAAAAATTTGGCCAGATTAGTTAAAACAACACTTGGCTACTACAATAAATGTAGTAAATTATATCTGAGGATGGGCACTTAATCATCATACCTTTTGTGCTTTTTTAGAAGAAATCAGTACTGAACATACTGTGCTTCTTTATGACACTGACATAAGGTGGCTGTCCAAGGGATGTATGCTAAGCAGGGTTTTTGAAATATATGAGGAAATTATTCGGTTTCTTACCAACCAAAATTGCAATTTAGTTAAAGACTTGGAAAGAAGAGGTGCAATACTTTGACTGGCCTACTTAGCAGATATATTCACTCATCTGAATGAATCAAATATATAACTGCAAGAATATGGAAAGAACATTATAACAGCTATTGGAAAAATTATCTGCTTTTACTGTAAAACTAAAAATATGGATATGAGTTGAAAATGGTAATTTTGCAAACTTTCACTTGCTCGGTGAAATTGTTCTGGAAAATGAGAAAATCACAATTTTACCTGAACTTGTAATACTTTTACAATAACTGAGTGCATCTTTTTATAGATATTTTTCCATGGGAGATATTGGCAAAGAGCACAGATGGATACTGGAGCCATTGCTTTTTTACCTTAATTCTATAGACAACGGTAAATTAATAAAAGTATATTTTATTGAAATACAGGCCATTGCATGTACTCAAATGGAATTTGAAAAAAAATTGACTTAGAACAATTCAGGTGTGCTCAGTTAGAAACATTTCCACAACTAGATGAAGGCAACATTGCGGACACTTTTACCATTTGCTACCACTTATCTGTAAAATGGGATTTTCATCACTTTTGCATAAAAAAATCAAAAATTGCCTAAATGCAAGGGGTAATACTGTATATGCATAGCTCTTTCAAAAAAGGAACCCCACTTTCAAAATATTATTATGAATAAACAACAAATTAATCACTAAAAATTGAGACTAGTTCAATTTTATGTCAATATATATGTGTATCTGTTTTTCAGTAAATAAATTGTTTTGCAATAAATGTAATTTTCTAACAAATAAATTTGAACACATTTTTCGCGGGGGTGCAAGAATGTATTTTGAGATTCAATTGGGTGTCAACCACTAAAAAGGTTAAGAACCTCTGCACTTTGTTCAAAGCCACAAAGATCTTGTATAAACAAACCTGAATCATTCTTTTGGAAAGATTCTCAGTTCTATAAGCCTCTGACCAGGAGGACCCTCATGGTGGTGGTACTATTGTCTGTTGCCTTATGTACAGCCAAAATCCACCTGGGGGAAAACTATGCATGTAAGGGCAATTGTGCAGTGATTTTTCCTCTCCATTCATATTATGTGCTCAACTTTACATTAAATGCAAAATTGGATATGATAAAGTGAGCCTGCAAAAGGGATAGAAATGCTGACACAACTAAGCAAATAGGATTCTGACTAATGATGCCATCATGGCACTTTGTGTTGACTGTACACTTTCATTAAGTGGCAACTTAGGGTTATGTGTGTGAGATTCATTGGGAAGTAACATCATGACTGGTGGGCAACAGGAGAATTCTCAGGGACTACATAGGCAGTTACCTATACCAATGTTACCTTGTCTTTGCAATGATGTAGGGCATTCTATTGACTTTGCTGTGCCTCTGATTCCTAGCATAAACCATAGCACTGTATGACCAGATCTCTAGTGCTCCTTGTAGCATTCAGCCCTGCCCTCACCTGTCTGTCACAGCTGGGAACATCAGCCAATGAGGGGACGGAAGGTGGTGCAGAAGGGGGAGGAGCTGGAATATATAAAGGGGTGTATGATGAGGGAGAGAGGAGATTAGAGAGAGATTTTGTGAGAGATAGTGATGAGAGTGTCTATGGGCCTGTGAGCCAAACAGTCAGTGAGGGAAGAGTCTGTGTGTGTCAGTGAGTGAGAGACCTTGATTAACATCCTGTGATTTACTTACTTTATTTGGTTAAACCAATAAACAAGTTTTTGTTTTGAAACAACACTTGTCTTTTTTAAATATTGGATGAAATTGGTGGCAGCAACTGAAGAAGAAGAGTGAGCACTCTTGGAGGCCTGAGTTGGTAGAGGCTTCAGCGTGCCCGCTACACTCCTATATGAGAGCTGCTAGTTGGAAATGGTGACTGAGGCTTCTTCTGCTGATAAATACCTCATGCAGAACTGCAGTAGTACACAGTGTTTGCATACATTGTTAATGCACCAAATATGTAAATTATTAGATTACAATTCCAAAAGCTTTTGCAAAGCACTAAAGCACTAAATTGGCAGGGCTCCTGCATGAGTTAAGTGCTAATCTCTAGCACACATCAGCTCGAGCTTGGCTTGTCTTGTTAGGTAAACAAAATGTGTCTTGACTGTCATTGCCATAAAATATTAATGTACTGGAAGTCTCTAAACCTTGCTAAGCATAAGGCCTATTATCACACTTAAGAGCAAAGCAATCTAATAAATCGCTGGCCGTATAAAAACTAAGTCAGCTGGCAGAGACGATAATCTCCCTAATGGATAGTAAGAGCCTAATCTTCAACTATAGCAGCTGCAGTTCCAGAGAAATTATGTTTCTGCTGCTCACAACAAATGCATTTGTGCTGAATTCTGTTATTTAAGCTCTAACAAAATCATTAGACATTGTCATATGTTCAGAGGAGGAGTAAACTACAAAGCACAGCAAGAGAAGGCTCATATTGCAGATGCAATATTTTTACTACTCTCTAAATTTTACATCTTTAAACCCAAATAAAAGCAAAGCAAATGTGCATATTGCCAATTTTCTGAAAACATCAAGCCCTGCTCATACATAAATAATCCTGTATATTTACTGAGCCTGATTTGATGTACTTAATTGAAAACAACTTCCTTGTCTAGCATCAGTACAAGGTCCTTCTGGCTGTATTTAACCATAAACACAATATTGTCAATTTTTTTTATAATGGGGCCCATAAAACTGTGATCATGCTATTTTTATGGTGTACTTATGGTCCATTCAGTGCAATACAAAAACAAATAACTAGAAAAATAAAATGCTGGGTAGTACAACTCCAAACCTGAGAGAAAAATTAATTGCATGGAAGCAAAGCCCTGTTTCTCGTGATTTTTTAAAGAAGGGAAACTGTCATAGACAAGGAAGGAGAAACTAGCTGTCTGTCTGCACGGTGTTGGGCTTCAGCTTCTGTCAAGCCTAGCCAGCACAACCTGTGATGAGGGCAAGTGGGATACGAGGCCCAACTATACTTGGAAGGTCTCAGACTAAATGTTAGTCCATTTGGTCCAATCTTGTCTACTCAAGGGATGGTGAACACGTGGCCCTCCTGATGTTGTTCCACCATACCTCCCATGAGGGCTAGACAGCACAGCCAAAGGTGAAGAATCATGAGAGCTCCTGCTACATGTTCTTCATCCCTTGCCTACTCTCATTGAAATAATTCTTAAAGTCCTCCAGCAGAAGTTTTCCCCATCCTTTCTATCTGAGATACTGGGACTTGGATTTCCTGCAGTTAACACAGTAGAAAACCAGATTTAAAGGGAGACAATATAAGGGTTTTCTAAAATTAATTAATTGAATTTTAATACTCCATTATATAGTAAATGCCAGTAAAGTAGACAAATCATTCAGGGACAAATTCAATATACAGTGGTGCCTCGCACAACGATGTTAATTGGTTCCAAAAAATTCATCGTTGTGTGAATCATCGTTCTGCGTGTGTGAATCATCTGTATGTAACACCTCCCCTCTTTATAAGTTGTTTTGTAGGGGGAAAGCTAAGGTGCTTTTCACCAAAAAACAACCTGGATAAAATACACAAAACAGTTATACATACCATATCATACTTCCTTATACTTACATTCTAAGTTAAACCATAGCAAATAGGCATTTAAACATTTACCATATACATTACATCCATTTACCTTTATTCATACAAACCAAATTCAAAACCAGGTACATTTAACTTTGTGTCATCATTATATACACATAGTCCATGTTTCTTTCGCCGTCTTCATTCTTCAGGTCTTCTTGATAAGGCGTCAGCAACACAGTTCACTGACCCTCTGACCACCTTCACTTCAAAGTCATAGTCCTGTAGGTTTAAAGCCCACCTCATAAGTTTGCTATTGTGGGTTTTCATTGTCTTTAACCATTGCAATGGTGAATGGTCAGTACACAGAATAAAATGTCTTCCCCAGATGTAAGGCTTGGCCTTTTGGATCGCGTAGACTATGGCCAAACACTCCTTCTCCACGGTTGCCAAATGTCTCTCACCTTTTTGAAGTTTCCTACTCAGGTAGGATACTGGATGCTGGTCACCATTCTCATCCTCCTGGCACAGAACTGCTCCTACCCCGCTGTTAGACGCATCGGTGTAGATGATGAACTCCCGGTCGAAGTCTGGAGCACGCAGGACTGGATAGTTGATGAGGGCCTCCTTCAACCTCTGGAACGCCCCCTCACAGTCGCTGGTCCACGGGATGCGGTCATCAGCCTTCTTCCTCGTCAGATCGGTCAGCGGAGCCGCAATCTCGCTAAACCTCGGGATGAACTTTCTGTAGTAGCCCACCAACCCAAGAAATGATTTGACTTTTTTCTTGGTGTTGGGTCTAGGCCAATCACGAACAGCTTCTATTTTGGCCTCCAGGGGTTTTATCATTCCTCCCCCTACCATGTGACCCAAGTATTTTATTTCTGGGCTACCCAGCTGACACTTGCTGGCCTTTACTGTTAGCCCTGCTGCACTTAACCTCTGCAGCACTAACTCCAGGTGTATCAGGTGATCTTCCCAGGTATTACTGAAGATCCCTATGTCGTCAATGTAGGCCACTGTAAAGTCACTGAGCCCTGCCAAGGTCTGGTCCATCAGCCTTTGGAAGGTGGCTGGTGCATTTCTGAGACCAAAGCTCAGGCCTCGAAACTCATAGAGACCAAAAGGGCTGCAAAAGGCAGTCTTTTCTTGATCCCTGGGATCAATTCTTAATTGCCAATATCCCTTTACCAGGTCCAATGATGAAATGAACCGACAACCCCCTATGGTTTCAATCAGGTTGTCTAGCCTGGGCATTGGGTAGGCATCAGGAGTGGTTACACGGTTTAATTTCCTGTAATCAACACAAAACCTAATGCTCCCATCAGGCTTGTCCACAAGGACTATCGGAGAGGACCAAGGACTAGAAGAGGGGACGATTATGTTCTCCCTCAGCATCTCGTCCAGCTCCTTCCGCACCTTGTCCCTGTAGGGTCCCGTTACTCGGTATGGGGATACTGCCTGCGGGGGTGCATCCCCTGTGTGGATCCGATGCATCACTCCCTTTACTATCCCCGGCTTGTTGGAAAACACCTGTTGATATTTACTAAGCAGCATTTTTAGTTCTTGCTGCTGGTCTTGGGTGAGTGCCGGACTGATCTTTACCTCCTCTGGGTTGTATTTTACTTCCCCTCTACCCTCCCAGAAGGGTAATTCAGCTTCCTCACTCTCAGCTGCTTTTATCGCGAATAGAACCCTCTGTTCCCCTCTGTAGTAGGGTTTTAGGGCATTCACATGAACCACCCTCCTTGCTTGGTTCTCCTCCTGCTCTATAAGGTAGTTCAGGTCTGACATCTTGGAAATGACCCTATATGGTCCTGCCCATTTGAGCTGCAGTTTATTCTCTCTGCAGGGCCTAAGCCAAAGCACTTCCTCCCCTGGGTCAAAGTGCCTCTCTCTAGCTTTGTGGTCATACCATGTTTTCTGTCTGACCTTCTGAGCTTGCAGGTTTTCTGCTGCCAGCTCTAGATTTCTCCTTAGGTCATTCATCAAGGTGTCTATGTAAGTCACAACGTCTTGTGGGTCATCCTGGGTGATCTGCTCCCAATTTTGTTTGATCAAATCAAGGGGCCCTTTCACCCTTCTCCCAAATAAAAGTTCAAATGGACTGAACCCGGTACTGGCTTGTGGCACTGATCGATAAGCAAACAAAAGGGATTGCAGCTTCTGGTCCCAATTGTTTGGATTCTCTGCCAAGTAAGCCCTAATCATGCGCATTAGAGTCCCATTGAACTTCTCAGTTAACCCATTACTTTCAGGATGATAAGCAGTGGTTTCCTTGTGCTTAATTCCACAGATTTGCCATAAGCGTTTCATGAGCTTTGATGTGAACGATGCGCCCAAATCTGTGATTATCTCTGAGGCAAATCCCATCCTGGACATATACCCTACCAAAGCATCGGCCACTGTGTTAGTTTCAATGTTAGTCAAGGGTATGGCTTCAGGATACCTTGTGGCATGGTCCACAATTGTTAGAATGAACCTGTTCCCCCTCTTTGTGGCCTTGGGCAAAGGTCCCACAATATCCACCCCTATGCATTTGAACGGAGTGTCAATCACAGGCAAAGGGCACAACTTTGCTTTGGTCCTGTCGCGGTTATTCCCCTGCCTTTGACACACATCACATTGTTTACAGAACTCCCTGATCTGCTTCCCTATGTCAGGCCAGTAGAAATTCTGTGTGATTCTCTGCTGTGTTTTATTCACTCCTAAGTGCGCAGCAAACATGTCAGAGTGCCCCCTTTGTAAGATCATGGGGCGATACTTTTCAGGTACCACCAGCTGACTTCTGATCCCATCTCCCCCTTTTGAGATATTCCTCAGGGTCTCTCTATATAAAATCCCCTTTTTCTCCAGAAATCTCACTGGGGTTTCAGGTGTTAGCTGGGCGTCAGTCACCTGTTCAAAACACTTTTGGAGAGTGGCGTCTGCCTTTTGCTCCTGTCCAAATCTGCTGTCTGTGGTTAAGGTTTCCACCACAGCTTCTGAACTCCCCTCTGCTTCCGCCTCTGGCTCATCATTACCCCCCTGAACTGTCCCTGTGGTGGCTTGTGAGCGTGTAATCACTAGCACCCGTTTCACATGTTCAGCCAGGTCATTTCCCACGAGCACGGCTGCTGGCAGAGTCGATGAAATCGCTAGCCTCCAAACTCCCCTCCAGCCTTGAAAGTTGACAGGTACCTCTGCTACTGGCAGAGAGATTATCTGCCCCTCAATCCCTGCTACCTTTATGCTCTCATTTGGGATTATAAACTCCCTAGGAATAATATCTGGATGGCACAGGGTTACCTGGGAACAAGTGTCCCGCAGCCCCCTATACTGACGGTCAAGTATTCCTACGTCCACCCCTGCTGTCTCAAACAACTGAGAATCTGTTTTTATCAGCAAGCAGCGCTTTACCTCCACAAGAGGACCATTTTCCTCAGCATGATCAGCAGAGGTAGCTGTCCCAGACTGAGTAGCCATGGCAACAGGCTCCCTCAGTGAGAATGAGCCTTGCTCTTTCTGGACACAGAACACAGCTTTTGGCTTGGTTCCACTAGAATTCTGAGGCACCATTCCTTTTAGCTGCTTTAATTTCTCACACTCTGAGATTAGGTGACCCTTTCCCTGACAAAAATAACATTTTCTGGTGTATTTTGATTCTCTCTCATCTTGTTTTGGTTTTCCCTCCAAAATCTGAGGTCTTGGTTTCATGTCTGAGGGCTTCCCTTCACCATGGGCCCCTCCCCCTTGCTGGCTTTTCCCTGGTCCCTGAGAGTACTTGCTGTAGGTTTCTTTGGGTTTACCTACAGATTTCCCCTCACCCAAGGGCTTTCTTATTTGGGAAATAAAATCTGCGATCTCTGCGGCTGCTGCCACAGATTTCGGTTTCCTTTCCCTCACCTGGAATTTCAATTCCCCATGCAGGACTGAATAGAACTGTTCCAGTGCTATCAAATCTTTAAGCTGCTCATAGGTCTCTGTCCCCTCCTGCGATAGCCATTTCTCAAGCAGCCTCACCAATTGGGCCCCCACTTGGGTAAAAGTCTGTTCTGGTTTCTTGGTGAGGGACCTGAATCTTTGTCTCAGCTGCTCCGCATTTATCCCATGTCTGGCAAACACCAATTTTTTAAACTCTGCAAAATCTTTCATCAGTTCCTCAGGCATCTCGGCATAGACCTCAGCCAGGCTACCACTGATTAAAGATCGCATGATGGTCATCTTCTCAGTTTCCCTCACTGAGAAGTCCACAAACGCTCTTTCCACTAGGGAAAAGAACACCTCAGGACAATCTCCCTTGTGGTACACAGGGAATTTCTTCAGGTCAGCTTTAGACAGTTGGCCTCCCTCAGAATCCCTATTGTTATTATTGTTCTGGTTCATCAGTTCCAATTTTCTTAATTCAAACGCCATCCTTTCTTTTTCCAGAGCAATTTTCTCTCTCTCTCTCTCTAGTTCAAATTGCCGTTGTTTCTCCCTTTCCCTTTCTTCTCTTTCCCTTTCCTCCATTTCAAATTGCCTCATCCTCAGTTCATGCTGTTGGGCTATGAGCAATTTTCTAAGTTCTGGGTTCTGCTCTCCTGTGCTGTCACCCTGCACTGAGCCAAATTCATCCTCAGAACCTTGGTCAATCTGGGGGTCTTTCACTTCACTCATTTCGGCCATCTGGCTTCGAGTCAAGGGCATAATCCCCCCTCAGAACAGGCTGCTTTAAAAGTCAAGCCTCAAAATAAAACGACCACTTTTTTCCTCTTGCCTCAGAACCAGCTCTCCCCAGAGATTGCTGCTGTTCTTCAGCACTAAACTTGCAACAGTATCGAGTCAGAGCCTACCCCCCTCTGCTGGGCCTCTCAGCTGGCAGGCTAGATCACTGTTACTACGCAGTTTTGCCTCAGCTTTTTCCCGCCAAAACTAGGCTGCCTCAGAGCACCTTAATCTAAGTCTCCCCAGTTGGCACGTTCTTCTACTAGCGCACCTCCCCGTGAGGTACACCTAGAAGATTACCTACGCGCCTCAGACTGTCCCTGACTAGACCCCCCTTGCTCTGGGCACACCTGCCAAGGCTTTGCTGGACCACTGGACAACTGGACCAGTCGTATCCCACACGCTGGACACCAATCAATGTGACAAACCCAGACCTACTGGGATCTGCCACACAGTTACACTAAGCTGCCACCAACCATTCCCTTTAAGAAGTCACACAGACCAGGGATGGATTTTTAAACAATAAAAAGAATAAGGTTTATTTTAAATACACACAGGGAAAATAAACAATCGGGTGAATAAGATAAAGTAACGTGGCTTATTTCACTCATACAAGCATACAGTTTGGTTCACACAGAACCCTTAACTTGAAGCACAGACCCTGAACCTATCAGTTCTGGCTAACCAACAGACACCTGAACCTATCAGGTTGGTACTCTGACACACAGTAGTACCCTGTCTGACACACAGACTCCCACAACAGCTTCTTCTTCCCAGCTGCTGCTTCGTCACATCCCAGTGTCTCTCAGTATCTCCTATCTTCACCACACAGGCATCACATATTTATACAGTACAGCCCCTCCTCCTGATGTCCCGCCTTCCACTCCCCATAGGATGGAACTTTCCCTCCAAACCCATGACAGACAGGTAACATCAGTGCTGTATGTAACAACTGGGACTTGGATTTCCTGCAGATTATGAGCAGTTAACACAGTAGAAAACCAGATTTAAAGGGAGACAATATAAGGGTTTTCTAAAATTAATTAATTGAATTTTAATACTCCATTATATAGTAAATGCCAGTAAAGTAGACAAATCATTCAGGGACAAATTCAATATACAGTGGTGCCTCGCACAACGATGTTAATTGGTTCCAAAAAATTCATCGTTGTGTGAATCATCGTTCTGCGAAACACCATTTCCCATAGGAATGCATTGAAAACCGGTTAATCCGTTCCAATTGGAACGGATTGCCGTCCTTAAGCGAAAATCCCCATAGGAAACATCATTGTGTGAAACAATGTTTCCTCCATTCAAATGCATTGCAGCCTTTCCAATGCATTTTAATGGTTTAGCGAAGTCAATTTTTGCAAATTTAAGTGTGTCATAAAAGGGTCAAAAACGGTTTTAAATGCTTGGAATAGCTTCTGCACCTTCTAAAACGGGTGCAAACTTAATTTGGCTTTGATCTCACTTTTCGTTAATTTTTGCTGAATTTTTCCCCCCACCAACTTTTGACAGCTGTCAAAATCTGACAGCTCCATTGTTTCCTATGGGGCACAAAAATATTCACCATAAATTAACGAAGACTCAGATCAAAGCCAAATCAGGTGTGCACCCGTATTAGAAGGTGCTTCAATGATCCCAAGCATTTAAAACTGTTAACAGCCACCTTTCCTGCTCTTTTTTGCAAACATCGTTCAGTGAAACAGGGGACCCAAAACACAATCGTTGTGTGAAGCATGGTCCCAAAATCGTTGTGTGAAAATTCCCCATAGGAAACATCATTGTGTGAGGTGGCAAATTTTTCAGAAAAAGCCATCGTTGTGTGAATTCATCGTTGTGTGAGGCATTCATTGTGCGAGGCACCACTGTATAACTTTCTCTCTGTGACACACTGGCCCAAGATCGGAGAGGGAGACAACTGAGGTAAATTTCATCCACAAGTACCAAATTAGAACCAAATAACACATTCTTTTGTATTATTTTAGAAGGAAGTCATTCATTATTCAGAATGCTTATGTAAATTACACAGAATAAGAGCATAGAAGGCAGGACAATTAAGTAGATGTACAAAATAACACAATGATATCTGCTACGTCACACACCTCCCTTTTCAGTAAATTTATTCCTAGCCCATTACTTATATTTTGTAATTCTCTCCTAATTTGTTATATGGTACTTCCTTTTACTTATCAATCTGTCCAAGTGGAAAATTTTGTGTAGCTGTGTAATACGACTTCAAGAAATGAATCTTGTCTATTTGTACAGTACTGCTTTCAATCAGTAATTCTGTTCATGTAACAGCTAGAGAAATGCCATTAATTTTACCATTTTGTTTTGAAGTGTAAACCTTTTTTTAGTCGCTATTCTATTATTTGCATATTTGGCTAGTTAGAAATGCATATTCCTAGACTCATGCCAAAGACTGGCTTGAAAACCTGCTTGAGCTGAGGCAATTTCCTGGCATCTGGAGCAGATCTTAAAGACACACACAAGCTGCAAGGGGGAGATAGAAATGCTTCCTTCCTATTTCTCCTGAAGGAAACAGTTCCATCAGTGGGAAATTTCAAAGCCTGGAATTTGTATGGAACATGTCAGATGCAAAACCTACCTCTAAGGACTATCAGAATGATGTTGTTAATTAAGATGATAGTGCAGCCGCTAGCAAGCGTCACACATTGAACTGGTTAAAAATGTGTGAAAGGAGGAGTAACTGATTTGGATTTCAAGCACTTGTTTGCCTTGATTTGGATATACCACACTATTTAGTTATTTCTTATTCCTATGGGAAAGGCTTTTTCAGGCGCACAGGAACCGTCAGAAGAGTGTGGCATGCTTTCCCAAGAATACAAGAGACCTGGGCCCAATGCACTGCTCGACAATGGACCTCACTGTCTACATTTCAGCCAAGTCACTAAATATCTCCACACAGTGTCTCTCAAATGGATCTGGGGAAGATACATGGGAAGGGAATCGTAAAGTACAAACATCAGTAAAGAATGGATAATTTTAGAAAAATTAATATAAAATTGTTGCATCAGATTGTAGACTGCAGTACAATTATCTCTACCACCTCAAAGGATTTCTGTGTGACCAATGCTTCCTCCTGATGCCTCAGAAACCAATTAAAACTAAACTGAGGAAAATAGAGGAAAAACAACATTAAAATAATAAATCTACAAAATCTCTAGCTCTGAAAATGCTTCATATACTTTGGTGTTCAGTGTTTTATTTGCATAGCGGTATGGGATCACACATAAATTAACAGAAGATAGGAGAAAATTTGCCGTGTCAGGTTTAACCACCACAACGAAATCCTCAGAAAACTTAATTTTTCTTGTATTGAAGAATTATATGACTTCATGTTGATTTGTTATACTCATATATGCTGCCATTTTTGTGCTGCTAGCATATCTAAAAGTTACTTCCCTAGAGGATCTTGGCAGCAACGAGTTGCATTCCCATATTCTTTTTCCTCAAACATTCTTCATTACTTCTGTTTCCTCTGCTCCTTTTCCTACAAGGAAGATAGAATTCACTAGGAGAGCAGAAGGAAGAAAAATATCACCAGGTTATCGAATAATTGATTAATGGCTCACAGTTTTAAAGAGAGGTTTTCAACTGATCTAATCATTGGCTGGAGAGCAACAGAAAAAGACTTTCTTGCAACTCTAGTGGATCTTTATTTAAAAAGAACAATTGGTGCTGGTTGAGAGGGTCTATACGTGACCCAACTCTGGGGCAAGCATTCGTCCAAAGGCCTTTCTAGTGCCCTTGTGTAACCTTTCTGTCTTCCTTAAATACTTATTTTATATTCAAAGTGTTGGATACTTCAAAAGTGAAACAACTAAGGATTGGGACATGAGCACAGTACCATTTAAGGGGGCAATCTAAACATTGAACAGCTGCTGTTCTGAACAATCTGCATTGTTTGGATTATGGACCTGTTCCAGCAGATACAAGAATGACAAATGGAAGTACGTGATAGAACCTGTCCCTTCTAGAGTTGCCTTTTCCAAATTCATGTGCTGTTTTTCCCTCAGTCAGTCTGACCTGGGGACACATTTTACCCTGGGCCTTTTTCAGTCATATCAGCCTGTGACACAAGCTTTTTATCACTCCAATACAGCAGAAAGTTCTCTGTAAAATTAAATCAGTTAGCAGTTCTCTGTTTCTTGTTTTCTGTCAGCTGTCGCTGACCTTTAGCCCTAGCTCACACATAGCAATTACTATACTAACATGGGCTCTAGCGCTAGTGGAACAGTTGAGCTAGTTTTCGAACTGGGTGCTTCTTCGCTCACCTCTGCAATCCATCTTCACTACATTTTTGTTCCAATTATCTCCCTTTGACTGTTGCAAAGTTACAGTTGCCTAATCCCACTGCAATACAGTGGTGCCTCGCTAGACAATGATAATCTGTTCCACTGAAATCGCTGTTTAGCGAAATCATGGTCTAGCGAAAAGCATTGGAATGCATTGAAACCTGTTTAATGCATTCCAATGGGGAAGAATCATCGTTCTCTAGCGAAGATCGGCCATAGGAAAGCCGCTTTGCGAACCACTGATCAGCTGTTTAAATCGCTGTCTTGCGAAACTTAGGTCCCGAAAACACCTGTTTTGCGAGCGCGGAGGAAGCTGTCAAAATCGTCATCTAGCGAAAATCGGTTTGCGAAGCAGGGACCAAACATTGTCCAGCGAAATTCCCCCATAGGAATCAATGTTTTGTGAATCGCTATAGCGATCGCAAAAAGTCAATGTCTATCGAAAAAAATGTCATGCGGGGTAACTGTCTAGCAAGGCACCACTGTACTCTTGGCTTTATTCAATGGAATGTCCGGATTTGTAGTTTCCTGGGGTACTTAGAATTCTCTCCTAAGCAAGCTCTAGTGCTGCAGTGCAGGGGAACACAAAGAATTTTAAGTACCTCCCCAAACTAAAAATCCCAAGTTTCTTTCCAGTGGAGCCATGGCAGATAAGTCTTTCTCTCATGCCCACGTACCATACCCATCTATTAAAAAATAAAGACACGTAATTAATCATAACAAACACTGAATGTCAATGCATATGTATTCAGTTACCCCAGGAAACAATCATGTGGAATCTCTCAGTTGTAGATGCCTACTGAAATGCATGCTGGCTTTGCATCTTATTATACATGAAGGTTATTGTTATTGTAATGTATCTCAGTGGTGTACCAAATGTTACTTTAATGATGTAATTAATATGCTTGGAATTTCCATCTGATGTTTTTAGGCACCACTTGTTTTAGCATGTGATACCACCAGTTTCAAAGATATTTGGAAACAGCCGCTTTTTGTTAAGGGAGTTGGCAGAGAAAGAAAAGGCTTAATAATCTAAGTCAGATTTCCTAACACTTGAAAAACATTTGTGTCAGATGCATTCAGATGACATGACAATTTGGAAGGATGATGTCTCTGAAGTTTCTACAAGTTGCATTATTTATAATCTGTCACTTCTTTCCCCTCTACCTTTTTTTCCCTTTCCTTCAAGTCATGAATGTAGAAACAACAATCAAGTCTTCAGGCAGGCTCGTTATTGCCCTGACAGATCAATCTTTGTAAATGCTGAATTGCGAAAAAAAGCCAATCCACTTTTTTTGTGGAAAGAAATGATGGTTTAACTGGTAAATCATGCTGTTAAGTGCAGTTTAATTGATAGGCACTGATTTGACTAAGCTTTTTTCCCCTGCTTCAACCTATCAAACTTCATAAGGGGTTGTTTGACGCCATTTTGTGGGATGGAGCATTTTTTATTTTAACAGCTCCATCAGGGGCAAAAATGAACACTGGAATCATTTCTTGGCAGGGAGATGGGCAAAGCTGCACACCCGTTGCCTTCTGTCAGTTGTGCTTTTCCAAATTGAGCTGTCTGGGAAAGGAACAAAACGGGCTGGGCAAAGAATATGAGGGTGCAAGTATAACATGGCTGACATGGATGAGAAAGAAACTTGCAGTGGCAGTGGCTGATGTGCAGGCAAAGAGATGAAATTCACAAAAACAAAATGGATTAATCTTACCAGGTAAGTAGAGAGCTTATTAATTGCACTTGCATTTTCATGGATCTCCCAATATATTTCCAAATGTGTTGTAATAATCAACACATCTCACAATCAGTAATGCCCTGATTTACATCTCATCTTATGAACAAAAGGTAAGAGTGTATATAGTAAAAATGTTAAACTAAACAAACAAACAAACAAACAAACAAATCAACCCAATGAACTGAAGAAATAACAGAAAAGGGTGCCTGCAGCCTGCCCAGTCTGTGATGGAAAGCAATTACTATATATCTGTTGCAGTACAAATGGCCAGACAAGGCTTAGAGAGTGGGAGGCAAAGTGCCCACAGGAAATAAAGGAATTATACTTAATATTTATAAACTGTTCATATACTTTATCCCAATAATGAGGCAAATCTGAACATATGGATCTCAGGTTTGGTATGAAATCTTCAAAGAAGCCTCACAAATGAAAACCTCTCTTTCATGTCAAAAGTAATCTTTACAAGACATTTTAACAGTAGATGGCTTGAACAGATATCTTTGCTTCCCCAAGCCCCGAAATAAAGACGCGGACAACAATTATTTTGGTATTAAACATGGGCCACACTTTATTAGCCAAATCAAATTTCCTTAAACCAAATAAACACCATAACCATATTTGAGGGGGCCTGCGGTAGTGCGGGGAAATAACACCAAATAAATCCTTATATGCCAATGGGCGAGTCCCAGCCCCCAGGTTCCAGCTGTACTACTGACCGGTGGAACCTGGAAGGCTTAATTAAAACACCCCGTACCTCCAGCCATCTCCTTTAATGACTTTTTGGTCCGAAAGTGTTTCAGCGCCTCATTTGCCTTCAGCCCTGTAATCGCACGATCCGCAGGAACTGTCAGCATTGACGCACTGTTACTTAATGAATATTACCAAAAGGGAAACACCGTGACGACCAGTTATTCCCGCACTACCCGCCAGTGTGACCAACTTTATGGGCAAGAAGCCGCCGGCCCCGCCTTGAACCATAAAAACAACTCCTCCCCTGTTCCAGTGTGGGATAGGCGAAAAATCCCCCCATCCACCGGCCAATCAGGATGAAGGGCAAAAATTCCTATCCGGCCCCATAAACAGGCGACCCAAAACACACTAGAACAAAGAGGGTTGGGCGGGCGGGTGCCGACAGCAAAAGGCCTCCTATGACGCACCGGCGCTTCCTTAAATAGCGCCGGTTCGCGTCAGCAGCCCACGTGGCCTTTTGCTGCCCGCGCTTCCGGCGCTGGGGGAAGCAAATCCGCTGCGCCTTCCGAGGGCTTTCCCTCGCCCCTTCGGCGCGCGATCCCCTTGCTTCCCCAAGCCCCGAAATAAAGACGCGGACAACAATTATTTTGGTATTAAACATGGGCCACACTTTATTAGCCAAATCAAATTTCCTTAAACCAAATAAACACCATAACCATATTTGAGGGGGCCTGCGGTAGTGCGGGGAAATAACACCAAATAAATCCTTATATGCCAATGGGCGAGTCCCAGCCCCCAGGTTCCAGCTGTACTACCGACCGGTGGAACCTGGAAGGCTTAATTAAAACACCCCGTACCTCCAGCCATCTCCTTTAATGACTTTTTGGTCCGAAAGTGTTTCAGCGCCTCATTTGCCTTCAGCCCTGTAATCGCACGATCCGCAGGAACTGTCAGCATTGACGCACTGTTACTTAATGAATATTACCAAAAGGGAAACACCGTGACGACCAGTTATTCCCGCACTACCCGCCAAAACATGAGGACTAGCATCAGCTATGTCCCATGTACCCACCAAGAAGACGAAATTCCTCAAGCAGGCCCCCTCTCAAATCATCCAGAAAAATGTCCAAACCTGCCTCAGACAGGTGGACCCCATCCTCACGGAAATACTCCAAACTAGATGATACAATTCTGCGATGTCCAATCACAGAACCGAGGCCGCGTTTGCTGACACCTCTGCAAACTTCCTTATTGACCAAACGACGGGCATTGTTTACCCTGTCCCCTTTAATCGCACCACGCCACTTTAAGCGTGGAATGATTGTTGACCAAACAATCCTCATCCTGGGATATAAGGCATGTAGCCTATCCAATTCCCTCAAAATATCCAATATTAATGCCTTACCAGGTACCTGGGGCAAATCATTACCCCCCAAGTGAACTATCAAGATGTCCGGAGGCGAACATCCAAAGTTGGTCAAACGCCCTAGTTGAATCCATTGCATGCCCCGCATGCCCTTCCAAGTAATCGAAGCCCGGGCTCCCAGCCCTAGGTCACTTCCCCAATGGGAAGCGGCCGCATAGCGAGCTGCCCAATATACGTAGCTGTGTCCTACAATCATGATGTTCCATCGTGCCCCCGGCCTCTCTCCACCTGAAAAACAAAAACAACCCCTACCTATATGTTAGGCAATTGTCTGATATATTTCCTGTAACAACCAGATGACCAGCGACCCAACTGTTTGATTCGCTCATCATCGTATCCAAGAGCTGCTGCTGTTGATGCCGCCCCTATCCGAAATGAATGCGTACCAAATCTCAATCCCTGAACACCCACTCTGTCCAGCGCCATATCAGTTAGTTTCCAAAACTGATATTTTGTAAGGGGCGCTCCATCTTTGTGTTGAAAGAAATAACCACCTGTGCTTGACCTAACCCGGATAAAGCGGCATACCGCTTGAACTGGGCAGATCCTTTCTACAGTGCACCGTCCTAGCCTTATCCATCCACCCTTGCCTTGTTGGTCAGTTTTAGATCTCCTAATCCGAATTATAACCTGCCCTTTTTGAATCCCTACATCATCCCACTGCAATGCAGTCCGTGATTCGTCCATTTTACTGAAAGCTACCAACTCACTAATACGTAGCGCCCCAAAAAAAGGCCACCAACGATGCCGCCTGGAAAAGCACCTGCTCATATCTATCCCTACATAAGGTACCCCAAAGTTCTACTAAACTTTCCAAAATCCTTGGAGTAATGGGAGTCCTACCATCCCTTATCTTTCCCCGTTCACGAGACCATCCCTCAATCATCTTCCTAACTCTAAAATCACCCGACCAATCCTTCAGGCCCTTTGCCTTCGCATAAAAACTCAATGCCGCTAACTTACCCTGAATAGTACCTGGTGCTAACCCCCGTCTATACAAATCCACAATAAATTGCTGCAGGTGTCCTACCGGTGCTGGCCACTCTTGATCTAATCGCGCCCTATTCCTAAATTCCAAAAACTCAGTCACAGCCGTTCTATATTTTATACCTGTTCTCGGGGCCAAAGCCATACCTATCGCCCGCGACGCTTCCTCACGCCAATCTGCCAGACCTCTGCCGGAAGCACTTCTGGCAGATCCCTGGCTTCCGGCGCCAGTTCCCTGAAACGCTGGATCTGTTGGCGTGAAAGAGCATCAGCGATCCGATTATCTATGCCCGGCACGTGTCGCGCGTGCACCACAACATTATTCTGTAGTGCCTTCAATGTAAATGCGCGCACCAAATCCATAACCCTTTCTGATCGTGATGTTAAGTTATTGATGATGTGAACAACCGCCAGGTTGTCACACCAAAAACGCACCACAGTATTGGACCACTCCTCGGCCCATAGCCACAGTGCTCCAACTATTGGAAAAAATTCCAAAAATGTTAAATCCCTAGTAATACCCTGCATATGCCATTCATCCGGCCACACTCCTGCGCACCATCTGCCATGAAAATAAATTCCGAAACCCAAAGCCCCAGCAGCGTCTGAATTTACCTGGACATCCGCCCTGAGGTGCATGTCAGATCTCCAAAAAGAAACCCCGTTAAAATGATCCAAAAACTGCTCCCATAACCCCAGATCCTCTCTCATACCCTTTGTTATTCTTGTCTTATGGAATGGTTTCCTCAATCCTGACATGGCGCTGGACAGACGCCGTACAAAAGCCCTTCCCGGCGCCACGACCTTACATGCGAAATTCAAGTGCCCTACCACTTGCTGTAACTCCTTCAATGTTATCTTCTTTTTATTCCTAAAACTACCTACCAATCTTCTAATATTTACCAATTTGTCTTGCGGCAAACTAGAAGACTGCTGTGCTGTATCCAATTCTATGCCTAAAAACGTCAGGGTCGTTGACGGCCCTTCCGTCTTTTCTTCCGCCAGTGGCAAACCCAGCTCCGCTGCCAATTCCCTAAATATATCTAAGAATTTTTGACACCTCCCAGTGTTTGCCTGTCCACAAAACAAAAAATCGTCCAAATAATGTGCTGTCAATCTACAGCCAATCCTCTGCCGAAGCAGCCATTCCACAAATGTACTGAACTTTTCAAATGTTGAACACGATATTGAACAACCCATAGGTAGGGCCCTATCCACGTAATATTGTCCCTGAAATTGAAAACCCAGCAAATTAAAATCTGTTGGGTGAACAGGCAAAATCCGGAAGGCCGCCTTCACGTCAGCCTTGGCCATTTCTGCATTGCTACCGCAGGATCTAATCATGTTTACTGCCTCATCAAATGACGTATACCGCACCGAACACAGTTCGTCCGGTATCGCATCATTGACAGACTCACCCTCCGGAAAAGACAAATGATGTATTAGCCTGAATTCCCCTGGGGTTTTTTTTGGAACAATTCCCAAAGGCGATACCCTCAAGTCATCCAGTGGAGGCCTAGAAAATGGCCCCACGACCCTACCCTCGCTAACCTCCTTGTCAATCTTCCCCTGGACTACTTCCTCCATACCCTGTACTGACTTCAAATTCCTGGCGAAAAATGCCCTACGCATCCCCAATGCCGGAATTCTAAATCCATATCGAAAGCCAGAGCGCAGATATGCTGCATCTTCCTGCCTGGGATAATGCAGCAATCCCTCTTCCAAAATATTAATTTTGATTGGTGTTGGTCCCCTTTCCTGAAGGACCGCCACCCCCTTCCGGCTTTCTACCAAAACCTCCTTGCTTGCCCTGTCGCTGTCCTCCAGCCTTGAAGCAGTTGGATCTCGGGTGTTTACCCCCACATGTGATGCATTCATGCTTAAACCGACAAGGGGACTTGTTACAAGACCCCTTGTTGTTAAACTCGTAGCAAGGCAGGCGGGGTTGAACCGCCTGCCCCGCTCCCTGGCGGGTACCAATATTCCCAACGAACTTAATGTTAAGGTGTCCGCAATCAAATCTGTCACCCAGGTTCGTTTTAGCTGGTGACATGTGCTGTAGCCAAAGCCCTGGGTGTACCTCGTCCCACCGCAGTTCCGGCCTGATAGCACTCCTCATCCGGAATGCTTCATCATACTGCAACCAAGCCTGGCCCTCGAATTCAGCTTTCGCCCTACGTATAATGTCATAATATTGAAAAAGGGCCGAGGCCTTCCATGGTTGCATCTTAACCAACACCCCTGCGTATATGGTAAACCCAGTAACCCAATTATTCCAATTTCTGTCAGGCCTCTTCCGCCTATGTTTTTCTTTAATTTTTTCATCATCCTTGTCCAGCTCCTTCACTTCATATTCCCTATTCAGAAGATCATAAAAGTCAATGTAATCGCCTTTCCAGATCCGTTCCTTAATTGCAGGCGTCAGGTGATCTCCTAGTGGCGAACTGTAGTCTGTGTAAGGCGTGGCTAAATATGGGGCTGAATTGTATCCAGTGTTAGGCACAGCTGGGTGTTGTGTACTATTGAACTCCCTACCCTCTTTTGTGGAACCATCCTTACCTGGAGTTGTAAATGGCATACCCCATCCAAACCATTGTGGGGCAACCTGTGGCCAGAAACCACCAGGCCATGACATGGGAGAAGCCATCCCCATGTTAGGAAATCCTATGGATTGTTGTTGGCCATCACACCACGGCCAGTATACCCCTTGTGCCGCTGTGTTGTGAGTTCCCTCATACTCACCCCTCTTCTCGTTCCTCACGGCCTCAGCTGCCCCTGGTGTATATGTAGCTGAATCCTCGTAGGGGTCATACCCATATGATGTTCCTTCGCCAACCTCATCAGAGCTTGCCGCCCCCGTCCTTCTACGCTTGCTCCGTCCTTTTTCCAGCGGCTCTGTCGACGTGCCTTCACCACCGTCTCGGTCTGCCTGCTCATGACCCTGCTCAGACTCAAGCATATTAAAACGCCTTGTTAGCTCACCAGTAAGCGCCTTAAGATCAGCCCTCCGTTTTCCCTTTGATTTCCTATCAGACCGCCGAGGTGTGAACTCCTTGCCACCAGGAGACTGTCTCTCACATCCTTTTGCTTCCATGCTTGCCACCTTGGCCTGTAACTCCCTTAGTAAGGCCCAAGATTCATCCTCAGACGATGATTGTGAGGGTGACTGCTGAATCACCACCGGTTTCCGCACCGGTTCCTTCCCCTTCTTCCTACCCCCTCCTTTCTTGGGCGGCATCTTGTAAGTCTGCAACTCCTAATTTAATTTTACTCAATTTTTTTTATTTTTATTTATTTATTTAATTTTTTTTATTATTATTATATGTAATTATTTATCCAATAATTTATTTTCCTTTTACTTATTTATTTATTTATTTTTAAATTCTACTTATGATCTAAGCAAGTATCTACACAATTGGTCAAAATACCACCCAACTATGCAGACCCACACTCCTTTAAACCAAATCCCATCCACAACTCGTCCTCTCCTCTTCCACTCTCCACTCTCCTTCTGTCCTTTTTTTTTTTTTTTGAAAACGAAACCAACTTCAAAATGGCCGCCCACAGTAGGCCATGCGGCCGGGTTCGGCCTTAGAAAATGGCCGCTGCCCCCCCCAGTCCCTGAAGGTTCCAATGGGGATCCTAATTTTATAAATATATCTGTAGCTATACCCACATATACGTGTATTAGCCTTTATTTATTCAATCATTTATTTATTTATTTATTTATTTATTTATTTATTTATTTATTTATTTAATATTTTATGGGCCGTCCAAGTCACTCCAATGAGCCCAAATCCCCACTGCGACGCTGCGCTACCCACTAGCGCCCAACCCGCAGCAGCCGAATAAGGCCCAGACCCCTCGGGACTCGGGAACACTCTCCAAACCCCCCCCCTTCAGAGGGTACGCCGGGGCGCCGAAACCCACTGCTCGACCCAACCCCTCCCGGCCCCAATCACCCCCCCGACCCCCCAACCAACAACCGCGGGGGCAAATCTGCCGCCTTTTCTATCCTCCGCAGCAGCCAGCCAGGGACCCGAGGGAGAGAACTATGCAAAGCCGAGAGGGGTGGGGAGGGAGGAGGAGGGAAAAGTGAAGGAGCCCCGCCGATCCCCGGAGCCGCGAGCGCGGCCCGAAACGCCTCACCTCGCCGCTAATCGCCACCTCAAAAAACCTCTCCGCTTCTTAACACCCCCACTCGGGCGCGCTAAGTCCTCCCCAGCGCCCAAAAACCGGGGGGGGGCAACAAAGCAAGTCCACCAAACCGCCAGACAGCTCCTCTGCAGCCTCTCTCCTCCACGCCGACAGCAAAAGGCCTCCTATGACACACCGGCGCTTCCTTAAATAGCGCCGGTTCGCGTCAGCAGCCCACGTGGCCTTTTGCTGCCCGCGCTTCCAGCGCTGGGGGAAGCAAATCCGCTGCGCCTTCCGAGGGCTTTCCCTCGCCCCTTCGGCGCGCGATCCCCTTCTTCATTGTGACACATTTCACATTTCACAGATAGGAAGGTCACGCTTGTGTCTGTTTATGTACAGGTGTGTGTTGCAGGAATCATTATATATGTCTCTAGTACATTCAGAGCTGTTGGACTTTGAGTGCTGCTAAGAACGGGACAGCTTCTCTGAAAATGGAATCTATAGGATTTTATATCCTGCTATAAACAGGTCACTCTGTTTCAGGTCTATATCTGGAGATGTATGTACAGTTTCCATATGTTGACTCCTAAATCCATTCTATCCCATTTCTGCAGTAAGCTTTAAAGTAAAAGCAAAAAGAACTTAGTATCACATGCCTGTTCAGATGGACATCGAATATTGATTTCTACTCAGATTTTGTCCCAAAATATGTGGGCCTAAATGTATTTTCTACCAGATAAAGGTTGTTGTTTTTTAATCGGTCTTGACAAGCTGTCTGAACTGAACTGTGTTGTAACATCCAGGGACATAGAAGATTTAATGGACAGGAGTGTTCTAATCTACATGTTAGTCTAGAGCATAACAGATCAATTCAAACTGAAATTCACAAAGACAAAATTCCCCTGGAATTCCACTGAAATATAACAAAAGCACAGATAAGGTAAAATACTAATAACTATTCTGAGATTAAGACACAGTAGTACACTGTGCCCCTTCATGGATTGCTGCCTTGTTGTGGCGGAGGGGCTTGAGTAATTCAGAGAAGCTATGGGCTATGCCATGTAGGGACACCCAAGACGGACAGGTCATAGTAGAGAGTTCCGACTAAACGCGATCCACCTGGAGCAGGAACTGGCAGGCCACTCCAGTATCTTTGCCAAGAAAACCCCATGAACAGAAACAAAATGCTTAAAGATATGACACTGGAAGATGAGCCCCTCAGGTCAGAAGGCATCCAACATGCTACTGAGGAAGAATGGAGGACAAGTACAAGGAGTTCCAGAACTAATGAAGTGGTTGGGCCAAAGCTGAAAGGACACTCAGCTGCAGACGTGCCTGGAAGTGAAAGGAAAGTCTGATGCTGCAAAGAAAATGACTGCATAGGAACCTGGAATGTAAAATATATGAACCTTGGTAAGCTGGTGTGGTCAAACAGGAGATGGCAAGAACAAACATTGACATCCTGGGCATCAGTGAACTAAAATGGACAGGAATGGGTGAATTCAATTCAGACGTTTATCACATCTATTATATGATAAAGAAGCCCATAGAAAGAATGGAGTAGCCCTCATAGTTAACAGAAGAGTGGGAAAAGTTGTACTGGGATATAATCTCAAAAATGATAGAATGATTTCAATTCGAATCCAAGACAGACCTTTCAACATCGCAGTAATCCAAGTTTATGCACCAACCACCAATGCTGAAGAGGTTGAAATTGACCAATTTTATAAAGACTTACAACACCTTCTAGGACTGACACCAAAGAAAGATGTTCTTCTCATTACAGGGGACTGGAATGCTAAAGTAGGAAGTCAAGAGATAAAAGAAAAAACAGGTAAGTTTGGAGTTCAAAGCAAAGCAGGGCAAAGGCTAATAGAGTTTTGTCAAGAGAACAAGCTGGTCATCACAAACACTCTTTTCCAACAAGAGGACACATGGACATCACCAGATGGGCAATATCGAAATCAGATTGATTATATTCTCTGCAGCCAAAGATGGAGAAGCTCTATACAGTCAGCAAAAACAAGACCTGGAGCTGATTGTGGCTCTGATCATCAACTTCATATAGCAAAACTCAAGCTTAAACTGAAGAAAGCAGGAAAGACCACTGGGCTAGTCAGGTATAATCTACAGTGGTGCCTCGCTTGATGACGTTAATTCGTTCCAGTGAAATCGCTGTAGAGCGAAAACGTCGTAAAGCGAAATTAAAAAGCCCATTGAAATGCACTGAAAACTGTTAAATGTGTTCCATTGGGCTGAAAACTCACCGTCCAGCGAAGATCCTCCATAGGGGTGGCCATTTTCCATGCCTGTGCAGCGAGGAATCTGTCCCTAAGCACAGCGGGAGGCATTTTCTTCAGCCGGTGGCCATTTTAAAACCCGACGATTAGCTGTTTTTGATCGCCGTAAAGCGAAAATTGATTCCCGAAGCAGGGAACTGATCATCACAAAGCAGAAAAACCCCATTCAAACCATTGTTTTGTGATCGCAAAAGCGATCGCAAAAACATCGTCGTGAAGTGGATTTGGCGTTAAACGGGGTAATCGTAAAGCAGGACACGACTGTAAACCAAATCCTTTTTGAATACAGAGTGGAAGTGAAGAACAGATTTAAGGAACTAGATTTGTTGGACAGAGTGCCTGAAGAATTATGGATTGAGGCCCGTAACATTGTACAGGAGGCAACAAAAAAAAAAACATCCCAAAGAAAAGGAAATGCAAGAAAGCAAAGTGGCTGTCCAACAAGGCCTTACAAATAGCAGAGAAGAGAAGGGAAACAAAATGCAAGGGAGATAGGGAAGGTTACAGAAAATTGAATGCCGACTTCCAAATAATAGCAAGGAGAGACAAGAGGGCCTTCTTAAATGAACAGTGCAAAGAAATAGAGGAAAATAATAGAAAGGGAAAAACCAGAGATCTGTTTAAAAAATGGAGCTATTAAAGAAACATTTTGTTCAAAAAAGGACATGATAAAGGACAAAAATGGTAGGGACCTCACAGAAGCAGAAGACATCAAGAGGAGGGGGCAAGAATACACAGAGGAATTATACCAGAAAGATCTGGATGTCCTGGACAACCCAGATAGTGTGGTTGCTGACCTTGAGCCAGACATCCTGCAGAGTGAAGTCAAGTGGACCTTAGAAAGCATGGCTGACAACAAGGCTAGTGGAGGTAATGGCATTCCAGTTAAACTATTTAAAATCTTAAAAGATGATGCTGTTAATGCTGTTATGCCAGCAAGTTTGGAAAACTCAGCGGTGGCCAGAGGATTGGAAAAGATCAGTCTACATCCCAATCCCAAAGAAGGACAGTGCCAAAGAATGCTCCAACTACCATACAATTGCACTCATTTCACAAGCTAGCAAGGTTATGCTCAAAATCCTACAAGGTAGGCTTCAGCAGTATGTGGACCAAGAACTCCCAGAAGTACAAGCTGGATTTTGAAGGGGCAGAGGAACTAGAGACCAAATTGCTAACATGCACTGGATTATGGAGAAAGCCAGAGAGTTCCAGAAAAAGATCTACTTCTGCTTCACTGACTATGCAAAAGCCTTTGTGTGGACCACAGCAAACTATGGCAAGTCCTTAAAGAAATGGGAGTGCCTGACCACCTTATCTATCTCTTGAGAAATCTATGTGTAGGACAGGAAGCAACAGTTAGAACTTGATATGGATCAACCGATTCGTTCAAAATCTGGAAAGGAGTACAACAAAGCTGTATACTGTCACCCTGCCTATTTAACTTATATGCAGAATACATCATGCGAAAGGCTGGATTGGAGGAATCCCAAACTGGAATTAAGATTGCCAGAAGAAATATCAACAATCTCACATATGCAGATGATACCACTCTGATGGCAGATAGTGAGGAGGAATTAAAGAACCTCTTAATGAGGGTGAAAGAGGAGAGCGCAAAAAAATGGTCTGAAGGTCAACATCAAAAAAACTACAATCATGGCCACTGGTCCCATCACCTCCTGGCAAATAGAAGGGGAATATATGGAGGCAGTGACAGATTTAATTTTCTTGGGTTCCATGATGACTGCAGATGGTGACAGCAGCCACAAAATTAAAAGACACCTGCTTCTTGGGAGGAAAGCAATGACAAACCTTGACAGCATCTTAAAAAGCAGAGACATCACCTTGTCGACAAAGGTCCGCACAGTCAAAGCTATGGTTTTTCCTGTAGTGGTGTATGGAAGTGAGATCTGGACCATAAAGAAGGCTGATGGCCAAAGAATTGATGCTTTTGAATTCTGGTGCTAGAAGAGACTCTTGAGAGTCCCCTGGACTGCAAGGAGATCAAAAGTATCCATTCTGAAGGAAATCAACCCTTAGTGCTCACTGGAAAGACAGATCCTGAAGCTGAGGCTCCAGTACTTTGGCCATCTCATGAGAAGAGAAGACTCCCTGGAAAAGACCCTGATGTTGGCAAAGTGTGAAGGAACGAGGAGAAGGGGATGGCAGAGGACGAGATGGTTGGACAGTGTCATCGAAGCTACCAACATGAATTTGACCGAACTCCGGGAAGCAGTGGAAGACAGGAGGGCCTGGCATGCTTTGGTCCATGGGGTCACGAAGAGTCGGATACAACTTAATGACTAAATAACAGCAACTAGTACACTAAAGCTTTCAACACAATTTCTAGGAAATCATTATGTCTGTTATTTAAATACAGAGCCTAGATATTCAGACAATATATATGTTCATCATGAAAGCAGCATCCATAGATCAAACACACAAATGTTCTTTCATGAAATTTCATAATGAGGGAGATGCAAGGGTGCAGCTACTAATTAATAGAAACATATGTTAAGACAAACAATCTGTTAAGCATGCTAGGAATTCATGTTGGTTATTTTTATTGCTATTTCCTTCCCTTCCCCACCCCCACAACCCCAAGTTAAACACAGCTGAGTTCTGAGTTTCCATTCCTCATGTCCTGTAAGTCATATTTCAGCTGGTGCAGCCAATTGTTTCATTTCAACAAACAGGAATAAAATCATTGCACTAGTCACGATTGAAGTGACTAGGAAGAATGCACACTTTAACATTCTGCGGCTAAATAATAATACAACCAGAAAGGATTTTGTTTTTGCTGTGGTTCATTTATTCTCTTAAAAGTGTTGCTCTTCTATAAGAAACACAACACACATTCACTGAATACTACTGAAGGGTAAACTGCAGAGCTTTGAACTATCTCACGTTGTTGCACTCTTTGTGAACTGCTGTAAGCATCCAACTGTGGGCAGATAAGCCAACGGTTGGATACTGCTTCTGGGAATGAGATGCTTTGCACCCCACCACCACCCCTTCTGCAGCCCAAGCAGGGCCAGGATCCCCTGGCAATAACTCCATGGGTTCCAGCTCACCTTCTTGACTCAGAACAGCTTCTATTAGTGGTAAAGTGTCACATCCCCCTGCCTCCCCCCCCCACAGTCTTATTGGACTAGATTAGTCTCTAAATCATTGGGTGCCACTTGCCAGCTTGGGAACCTAGTTTGTAGGAGGTCCCAGAGTCCAGGTTCTGGAAAGCAGGAACAAGAGGAGAACTTAGGTGAACAAAAGAAGTCAGGTTCTCTGGTTCATGTACTTCGCCCTTCCATTAGTATGCCTGTCGCTTGCCTCTCCAGGGCTGTGGCAGCATTGAGGCTAATGTAGCCTTGTCCAAGCACATGGCTGGAGTCTCTGATGCCTGGCTCCTTTCACAAGCAAACAAAACAGGCAAGAGTAAACAGCTTAAAAGGTAGGTGACAACACCCTGCCTGTCCACTCCTGCCCTTTCATTCTCCTTGACCCTGCCCCTTCCAGCTGCTTCTCCTCAGGGAACTATGTCCATGTCAGCCTGATCCAGAGAAAACTTACCCTCCTCCCGACTGCCTGATACTTGTGTGCTGGAGCCAGATGGCTCGCTAGGGATGTGTACCTGCACCCTCTCACAAATTTACTACCAAATGTACGTTTCAAAAGGAGAATCAGCCATTAATCTTTCATGATAATTCTTTGCTATTATGTGCCACTAAGGCAGAACCAACTTATAATGACCCTAATAGGGCTTTCAAGGTAAGTGAGGTATTTAAAGAGTGGTCTTACCAGTTCCACCACAGGTCCATTGAGTTTCCATGGCTGAGCACAAATTCAAACCAAGGCCTCCTGGGTCCTAGACAGTCATTCTATTCACTACAGCACACTTTAGGTTCTTCCAGATGGCAGGCTGCAGCTACCATCACTGAGCTGGAAGGATACCTCCCCAGTTTAAGACAGCTGTCTCCAACCTTTTTAA
Organism: Pogona vitticeps; assembly: GCF_051106095.1. Classification (NCBI taxonomy): domain Eukaryota; kingdom Metazoa; phylum Chordata; class Lepidosauria; order Squamata; family Agamidae; genus Pogona; species Pogona vitticeps. The sequence goes on along the minus strand of NC_135784.1, from coordinate 250,392,629 downwards.
CCCCACAGACCAGTTGGGGAAGGCAGGGCACACACACACACACACCATGCTCTTGCACATGCACGAAGGAGCAGGCGCATGTGCTTGTGCACATGTGCAAAGGAGTGGGAGGGTGCTCGTGCTGATGCACAAAGGAGCGGGAGGGTGCTCGTGCAGGCGGGCACACTTGTGCATATGTGCAAAGGGTGATCGGTGCTCAGGGGGCACTCGTGCACATGCGCTAAGGGGTGGGGAAGCGTGCATGCAGGCGCAGGCGGGCATGTGCATGCACAAAGAGGCTGGGGGAACTGCAGGCAGGGAAGGCCTGTCTCTGCGGCCCAGTCCGGCTCAGGCCACGGACCGGACCTGGGCCACAGACCAAAGTTTGGGGACATCTGGTTTAAGGGATCAAGCAATTGTCTATGTTGATCCATATAATATATTTACTGATACAACAGTAAATGGATGAAAATGCCACATTTTCTCCCCAGGAGGGAATCCACTTGGGATGCACCTCTTGCTCTCATTATGGTGATGGGGTGATGCCTGCAAGGAAGCCAATTTTCCTTTAGACCAAGAAACACACCTTGTTCTCTGCCTGATTTGCTTCTGAGAGGGAAATTACATCCATGAGGGCTAATGTGGCTTATGGGCTACATATTGTCCACCGCTGCATTATGGCTTATAAATTTCATTTCCGTTCCCATACTGTTGTGACAAGTGACAAAGAGGGAGGCTCGGTGATAGAGCACTTATTCTTTATTCACAAAGCTCTAGATCTAATCCCAGATATCTCCATTGAAGGGATCTTAGGTAGCTGTGTTGGGAAAAGACTTTTGCCTCAGAGCCTGAAGAGCAGCTATCACATATAGTTGAAGCTTGGGAAAGTTTCTTTTGGTGCAGCAACTCTCAAAATCTCACAGCCTGGGAATTCAATCCAATAAAGTAATTCAGACCGAAAAAAGTAGTTTTACAGTAATAATTCATTTCAAAAAAGGATTTTTTTTTCCAAGTTAGGCCTCTAGCTGAATTGACCAATGCCTACCTTAGTAGGTAATAATACTTAATGTGACATTCTCTGCATTCCATAGGAGATCAAACCTTCAACCACTGTGTTTGTTCCCATAGGCCAGTTCTTCTCAGCAACACACTGAGCTTGAATTCCAAAATTAATAACTCTCAGTGAACAGCTAGAATGTTCCTCCTCCTCCTCCTTCTCTTTGGATTAAAATTCCCAGAATCCCAGAGTCAATCTCACCATTGTCCATGATGGCCAGAGGATTCTGGAACCCGTAAACCAAAAAGTATCTTTTAAAAGTTCTAGATAATAGACCTTTTCATAAGCTACTCACAGCGCTTGGAAATATTTCTAGTTTCAATTGCTATTTCCAGACACAAGCTGTCTGGATAATGGCCTTGCTAGATGTGGGATTCAGGAAACTATAGTCCTCCCCCCCCCAAAAAAAAAACTAGTTTTTCCAAGCTTTAGCTACTCAGAAATAGGGATGTTTTACTATAACTAAGAACAGGACTGCTCCACTGGCTCAACCCAACCCAACGCCACTCCCCTTCCCAGATATTTGTTCAACATGAATGTCTGCAAAGAGGTGTCTAAATATTACCAACTGCTGTGTGCATTGATGGCAATGGAGAAAGAACAGGAAGAGGGGAGAGGTATTTTTCTCCTCTCTGTTGGCTCCATGACTGCCATACATAGGAAGAATGCACAAAATGAGCATGTGTTGACTTTAAAGAGGATAGAATATGCCAGTATAAGGAAAAACACATTGTTGCATTAAAATGTATTTTTTTCAATATGGAATTTTTGAAATCTTATCTTCAAACCACTAATACTAAGTAAAACACTGCAAAAATGTTGTTCAGTCCTCCTTTTTTTTTTACATCTAAAGACAAAGTTGCTATCAGAAAAGATGTTAACCTATTTCATGCAGAAGACAAAGAGCTGCATATTATTCACGGAGCTGGAGCTCTCACCGGCAATAAAAACAAGGGCAAAAGTGAACTTGCTAATAAAAGCCAAATGTATCCCATATGTTGCCATACGGTCCAATGAGGGGATCTTGAAAGGTCGTATAAAATTAATCCAACTAATAAACCACAGCACAAAGCCAAAACATTTCCAGAGTATGAAAATATAATCTGAGACTCCAGCCTGCCAAAAATGTTCATGACACTTTGGAAACTTCAGGCTAATATTTCTACTTTGAGGAGGGAATAAAATCAAGCTTTTTTTCCCCACCAGCTATCTGTATATTTTATACAATCTGAATTTATTTGATGACTGGGTTGTTGTTTTTCTTTTACTCTATCAGAGGTGCTGCCACAGTCCAGTATGTTTTCCATCAGAGTGTAATTGCAACTATTCCTCAGGATGGCTGTTCCACATGGGGAACCATATATTTGTTCTAGCTCATTACAGCATAATGCCACAATAGATATGGGTCACAAGACCAGTGTTCTTAAGTTGCAGTTCTTATTAGAAACTGATGATCCCATCACACTGAGAACCACAAGGCAAAAAATATTAAAACTGCAGGGATGTGGTGACATTGGCTCACACATTTGATGAGCAGTGAAAAGTGAAAGGCTCAAAGAGAAGAGAGAAAAGTCATGCTCGCTGGCTACCCCACTGTCTCCGCATCATCAATTTCTACCATCACTACTATCCATATCGCAGGGGAGAACATCATCAACTCATTACGTGCATAAGATCACCCCATGATGTGGAACTCTTGACTGCGGTGTTCTACACATCCCAGGGAGAACGTCTCAGAGAAATGAAAATGGATTTCGGACTTCAGGTTTCAGAATACCCCAGTCAGCATGACCCATAATTATGCTGGCTGAAATACTCTTGAAATTGTAGTCCAAAAAACCCTCCTCCCACCTTCTATCTCTGGAACTACTTCTCTGCAGAGACATCCCCACCATCAAAATGTGTGGATAAAGTGCCAGCTCCCTGTCTTCCGCCAAAGAATGCTTAGTTTTGTGGGGAAACACTTCTTTGGCCATTCAATTTGTCTGCTTATGAGCTATACATTTCCATCTTTGGAACATTGCTAGTACAGTACTTGTATCCTTAAAGAAGATAATAGGAAACACAATCTGCAGTGATGGAAGTACAGTGGTGCCTCACTAGACAATGATAATCCATTCCACTGAAATTGCTGTTTAGCAAAATCATCATCTAGCAAAAAGCATTTCCCCATTGGAATGCATTGAAACCTGTTAATGCGTTCCAATGGAGAAGAATCGTTGTTGTCTAGCGAAGATCGGCCATAGGAAAGCTGCTTTGCGAACTGCCAATCAGCTGTTTAAATCGCTGTCTTGCGAAGCTTAGATCCCGAAAACACCTGTTTTGCAAGTGTGGAGGGAGCTGTCAAAATCGTCGTCTAGCGAAAATCGGTTTGCAAAGCAGGGACCAAACATTGCCCAGCGAAATTCCCCCATAGGAATCACTATTTTGCAAATTGCTATAGCGATCACAAAGAGTCAATGTCTAGTGAAAAAACTGTCATGCGGGGTAGCTGTCTAGCGAGGCACCACTGTATTAAAAGACCTAAGTCAGGGACTGAGACGTCTAAGACCCCTTTAATTATATGAGGACATAATGAAGCTGTGATTGGTTGTCCCCACACTATGTTCACAGAAATAAAGCATTGTGAGAGTCACTAGTCATAGATGTACAGCAGTTTCCATTATGTTTTGCATTTCCAAAAATGGCAGCAGCAAATATGCGTAACAAAATGTCATTTTGGTAAGAAGTAAAAAGATGTGACTAAAATTACTTAGTAGTAAAGTACTGATCTGTTTCGCTTTCATTTTTTAAACATTTGCATCTACCAGTTAATTAGTTGGTTGGCTATTCTTAAGTCCCCTCTTTGAATTTTCTTTTCTACATCTGCCTAACATATACCAGGATGGCACAGGGCAGTTATTCCATTAACCAAACTTTGTTTATAGTTTAATTGTTCAGGTATAGAGCTGGGGAGCAGCTACCTTGAGAAATAATGCAGGAAATGTTCCCGGAATGGGCTGGTCAGATTCACATAATTTTCCATTAAATATGGAATTCCCCTTCTCAGCTGAATACTTTCCCTCCCCTGCTGGCTTCTACTTTTTCTTTCTTTCTTTTTTTAAAGAAATGCAGTCACATCACTTCAGATGGTGTGATCACTTGAGCCAATGTGGAGGGCTTTGTAGCCTTTCTGTTTGAAACCATTTTATCCAACTACCACAGCAATGAGAGGCAGGACAGCTGGGAGACTGGCTAGCATTTGAATCCCCTACTCCAAAGAAAATGGCACCTGAATCTCTTGTTTTCTCCTTCCCCTTCCATTTCCTCTCTTCTCTTTTTTCTTTTAAAGGCTTGTTGCCTTAGTGCTAGTGATCAAAGGGGGAAAATGAATGAGGAATCAGCAGAGAGAAGGGGGGGAGATCAATCAGCCTGTTTGCGGCTTGTTAAGGTAGCCTTACTGTACTGTGCCTCCCACAAATCTAGATGGCCAGAGCAGAAATACCATAACAAGCGCCAAACAAGGCTAAGTGCCGATTTCCTCTTGCCTTTTGCATGATCAGCTGAAGTGAATTATTCCAAGGAAACCCAACTTCATAGGTACAAATTCACTGTGAAGCCACCCACATTTTTCCCACTGTGTCATCACACCCTGAACAAATGAAGAAAGAAGGAATAATAGATTTGCCCTCTTCTGCCATTGTTCTCTTCAAATGGCTATTCTTGAATTACTGTTGATTAGTTACACTTAATCTCCCATCTTTCTTGCCTAATTGCACCCCAAAGCAACACAGATGGCTCTTCTCCTCCCCCTTTTATTCACACAATAACCTTGTGAGGTTGGTTCAGCTATAAATGACTGGTCTAATGATAACAGTGATTTCTACATATCAATAGGGATTAGAACCCTGATCTTCCATATCCCAGCCCAGCATGCTAACCAATGCACCACACTGACCCTCAACTATATATCAGCAGACACATTTATTCACTTCCGCTACCTCCACAGTCCTGCCCCAATATATTAACTCATTATTCTGGGGGAAAATGTCCTTATCACTCCACAGCAAGGACCCTAAACTACTCTGGGTCTTGCATGATGCAGTAGTGGCTACTATGAGGCTTTATACTGACATGGTGCTATTAAAGGGATTTAAATTGCCCAGTGAATAACATCAGTGGTACCACTATTAATTTCCACCTTTTTATTGCATACTTCAGCTAGTACGTGACTTCTGCTGTGCAACAGCAGTTATGCTCCAGGGATTAGAGATTAACAACATGGGCTCCAAGTGGTTTATTTTACAATTGCTGTGAAATAAAAGCTGATGGAAATGAGCCACTGCTGAATTACTCTGCCTACACAAAACAATATTTTTTGTTATCACTGATGAAAAGCTTTTTATTTTCGTCCTTGTTCAAAAATTTTAAGTGTTCACTTACAGTGCTAACACAACACAGAAGGGTTGCAGTCTTTTGTCAGGAAACGGAACGGGGGAGGGAATTAAGAGGATTGTAGCACAGTTATTTGTTGCCAGCTTCTTGAAATAAATTTAATCAGCCAAATCTCCGTCACAGATAATTAACCCACAGTTTAGGTCTCAAAAGCGTGTCCAGCAAGCAAATGGATGTTATTTTCAAGGTAACGTACAGTCAATTCTGTCTCATTTTGATGAAGAGGAAAAATATATATGGAGCTGCTGAGTTAGTTCTATTAGATAGCATAGTGGTTGACTCCTCTCCAACATCCGTATGAATGAGTGTTATATGTAAAAGACTAATTGATTGTGATTGTCACTAAGATGCACATTAGAGCTTACCGGGAGGGATCTGGTTGCTCTCTCATTTTGTGATAGTCACTAAGAAACAAAACACTGCTTCCTATTGCTTTTGATTTATTATAATATATCATTGTTTTGTGAGTAAGAAGGTGACTACACAGGCATTTAGCTCACTGTTTGGTCACTGTGGAGATGGGCGGGTTCACTTTTTTTTGCTGGCAATCAAATGATGTCATTGTTGGAGTCAACCTGCCCACTCCAGAGCATTCCTACCAACACCTTTCTGGATCCCTATCAGGGACTTCTACTGTTTTAGTTAAGTTGGATCACTCAATTTTGGTTTGTTTCCAGAGTGTGCAATTGCTGGGATCAAACCAAAGTGAGCCTCCTGATTCGATTTCCCCATATCATTAGTGGTTTACTAATATATATTCTTCTTTCTTATGCTTCATGGATCAGAGAAAAGATTTTTATTAATTTTCCAGTAGTCTTTTTTTTTACAAAAAGAATATTTTCTTTTCTTAAGATCGTTAGGAGGTGGACAAAATATGATTCCACGGGTATGCAAAAATTCCACAACATGGCACACGGGATCTCTACCTGACCTTAAGTCACCTTTTTTTAGCCCACATCAGCCTTCTCCAAAGAGACTGTATAGCCAAGCACTCAGTCTCACATGACAACAACCACTGTCAGCATAATTGCTCTAGATTTAACCATTGCTAAACCAGTAGCACAAGAGGCAGCACTCACATGTGATCCACTTTGCACAACAGGAGTGAGCAATGCACATATTGATTGGGGACTCGATATCTGCTGATTCCTCCTCTGCTGGTGTGTAGTGATCATGGAAATTCAGTGCTACAGTTGTCTGCATTGCAACTGGTTGCCCAATGGAAAACAGTTCTAGAAATTATTTTCTGCTAACACAATAGACTTTGGCATAAGTGTGGATATTTCTTTTTAAACAGGCTTTTAAAACTTCTGGTATAACAGATGTCACCATCAGATCTAGGCACTCAACTTCCACCCCCTTTTCTCCTTTGCCTTTGTGGTAATGCACTTACCTTATATATTGTAGATACACGCACTATAGTCCAACTTAGAGTAGAAAAATGAATAGGATTAGTCATGACTCATGACTAGGCAAGTCTCACTAGCCAAAATCCAGGGGGGGGGGGAATGCACTTGTAAGGGCAATCATACAAATAGTTTTCCCCTCTGGCTTGTCATCTGTTATGCAGGTGGGCATATAATCATATACGTATGTGCCCAGGAGATGGAAGGAAGTGGGACGGGAGGACAGCTGGAGCAGTGGAATCACCTCCACAACTGACCTTACACAACTGCATTAGGTGAGATCCTAGCCACTGATTCAAATAGGACTTCTGTGAGTACATCTAATTCTGATTCCAGCCCCTCATGAGTCATCCTGTATTTCAATTTTCTATTTGATTAAGTAAAGAAACAAGCTTTAAAACTTGCAACAACAACAAAAAAGACTTTTAATAAAAAGAGATTTTCCATGAAATATATTTTTATTACTAATAGGAAAGAATGGTACATAGTTCTGCTTGCAAAGAGTATTCCTATTGAAACCTGAAATGGTTTCTCAGGAGTGAAAAGATTACATGTTGGCATTTCTGACTTTTTTTAAAAAATCCTAGGAACAGTAACTCTTTTGCCCACCAAACACTCACATATTAAAGGAAGACTTAGAAGAGAGGAGCACCTGGAGGCTTTTTGGGGTGCAACTGCCCTTATCTTTGGTCACCCAGATTATACCATTTTAAAATCAAGGAAGTCCACTAGCAATGGCATTTTTATCTCAAAATGAAAGGAAAACTCAAGTAAGAGACTCGTTTTCCCCATTTTCATTTCATCATCATCAATATCATCTTAGAATGACAGAGTTGGAAGGGACTCTGTGGATCATGGAGTTCAGTCCCTGTCAGGGAGGCCTAGTGAGGATTCGAACTCCGAGCCTCTGGCTCCACAGTCAGATGCCTAAACCACAGAGCTATCCAGTAATTCTTTCGTTGAGTTCTGAAAAAGAGCTGCTTTACAACAAATGTTTCATTTAAACCAGTTGTTCCCAGCCTTAACAAAGGCGTTCCAGGACTGCAACACACTTGGTGTTGGGGAATTGCAGTCCAAGAACACCTTGGCTACCCAAGGTTAGGAACCAGTGATTTAAATAAAAGGGAGGTGAATGAAAATTTTGTGTCTCTTTGGCTTCCCTTCTTTCATTTGTCCTTTCTCATCACCCGGTGTCTGTCAAATCTCTGGGAGAATATTTATAGTGTCACAAGAAGTTGTCAGTGCCACAGCTTAATACCTGGAGCACCAGAATCCTTGCCCATCACTGTGCAGTAAGTTAGGCCACAGCTAACTGGAACAACACAGAAAACTACTATAATGGCGTGCCATGAAATAAACATTCCAAAGACATTCCTTTAAAAAAAGGTTTAGCTGCAATGTGAATACAGAGTCCTAGATTCAATTTGATCCAAATGCCTACATTCCAGTTCTTCTAGGCTGAACTAGAATGTCAACATTTGAATCGCATTGGATTTAAGTCTCTGTATTCCACCATCACATGAAAGACTATATTTAGGGACAATCTGGTGTGCCCTATTGACTCCTCAGCTTGTAATAAGATGCTGCCACTGTAAACAAGGCCTATAATCAAGGAACTGCTAAGTCATTATGATGAAACCACTTGCTATCCAGGGCTAGAAACAGAATTGCCCTTCAGTTTTAATGGGAGTGGCCACCAATCATTACTATTACAAACACGTTTCCAACTTATTTTGAATTATGATGAAAATGGTGGCATACACACATGTCTACGTAAATGAATTGTACCCACACTTTCCATAGATTCAGAGGCCATTTTATTTTTAATTTATTTAAATAACTTCACTTTTAAAGCATTGTTCACACACAAACATAAAGGCTGCAATTCCACACAGATTTACAGCTGAAAATCTCATTATTGGATTAAAACCTATGACATATCAAGTTGCAGATTCACTCATTTTCTGACTTACAGATGCCGTGCGGAACTGAATTTTTATTTCATCACCTATCACAATGATGGTAGACTGTTTTGCATTCTGTTTGAGCACTCAAGATCAGCCATAATATTCAAGAATATTAGATGATTGGATGTGCTATAATTTATACATACTGAATTCATAATTGTTTAGGAACTGCCACTGGGAAAGAAACAGGAGAATGATTTAAGAAAGGAATGTTTTCTAACAAGCTAGAGTAACACTATGAGATAATCTTTCTGTCAATATGATCAGCTAATGAGATAGGTAGACAGCTAAACAGACGTGTGCAGAGGTGGAAAATGTTCTCTTTTTTGGACCACAACTCCCATTATTCTGAGACTTTTCATGCAAAATGTTAACATTTCTCATTTTGAGTGTGAATATAGTCATAAACCTGTCCTCTAAACTAGTGGCAATCAAATACATAGATCTAAATCCAATTGCTAGTCCCGATAAGAGCAGACCTGATAAATCAATGAGATTTTACATAAGCATTGACTTACAATTCCGCAACTGATTTAGTGTTTCTGCTCTAATTGGGACTAGCAATTCAATTTAGGCTTTACATTCACCTCAAGATGAAGGCAAATGTTCTCACTCGTGAAATGTTCAGATCAAAGCTCTCTGTGGTTGGGTGTGTGCGATCTGGGGAGGTAATTAGGGAGTCCAGATGTAGCAGAGGTCAAGTAGATGACAAGCAGCAACCATTTATAAGTCCAAGAGCCCTGTCCTATTTTGTATTTGCCAAAGCACTTTTATGCAAGATTCCTCCATTCCTTCAGATGCTGTAAAAGCTTCCTCAAAAGCAGCATTCTGCACACACATTCAGGGTTACACTGGCCAAGTTGATTGATACAGGCTTCAGACTAACTTTCAGCTTCAAAAGCACCATGCTGCTGCCTCATAAGCATTCACTGGCACATCAAACAGCCAGAATATCCTGGCAAACTGTTTCAGGACTTCAGCCTAAGTCAAATCTTATCCAGCGCTGCAGGCAGGCACAGTGCTTCCCAAAACAAGGCAAGGGACTGCCAAGCAGCTATTAGAATATAAATGATTAAGGTCCTGAGTCTGGTTTCCAATTTAGCACCGAATATTAAGGACAGCATGTTCTCGCAAAGTGTTCATTTTAGAGGAAAACATTAAATACTGAAATGTTGAAAATCAGCATTAAAAGGTTGGTGTGTTCCTTGTTGATTAGATATAGTAATGAGGTACAGAAAAATTGGGGCACCAATGTCATGGATCCTTACTAGGGAGTAAAGCCTATTGAGCTCCACTGGACTCATTTCTGAGTACTGTAAACATATGTAGGACTAGGCCGTATACCACTTACCATCAGTAATTATGAAATAATTTGTAAGAACAACAAGAAGTCAAGTATCATCCTTGACTATTAAAAGATTTATTGTGGCATAAGTTTTTGTTTAGTAGTGTCAAAGCTTGGAAAGGTTCTGGGGTTTTCTTTACCTCAGTTCCTAGGATGCTGGAAGCTACTTTGAGTAGGTTAATGATGATGATGATGATGATGATGATGATGATGATGATGATGATGATGATGATGATGATGATGATGATGATGATATTGTGCTCTATACCAGAGTGCATCCCAATAGTCAAAAACAGTTACAATACAACCATAGCATAATTAAAATGATAAAAACATACAGTAAATACTTATCATTCCATAAAACAATAACAACAATCAAATTAACTATAATAACAATATAACAATTTAAGTACAGTAATTCTATCCCAATAATTACCTATTTCCGTGGTCAACCCCTATGGTTCCAGGTTAAACAGCCATCTAGAGTGGTCGCAAGACCAGATAGGCGGGATATAAATAGAATAAACAAACAAATGAACAAACAAACAAGTAGGTTTTTAGGTCTCATTTGAATTTGTCCAACTCTAGTTCTACGCGAAGGTATTGTGGAAGAGAATTCCATAATTTGGAGACCAGGTGAGAAAATGCTCTGGAATTAGCCACCTTGGTCCGAGGGACTAGTAAGAGACCAGAATCTGCAGACTGAGTCCTCCTACGAGGAATATGCCACCCCACAAGTTCCAATAAATAGCTAGGGCAAGAGAAATGTAATGCTTTAAATGTCAGAACAAGTACCTTATAATATGTTCTTGATCTGATGGACAGCCAATGCAATGCCCTGCGGTGCTGGGAAATGTGAGAGTAGCACGGCAAGTTTAGAACTACCCGTACCGCGCTATTCTACACCAACATGAGAGGACAAAGTTCAGAAGAAGAGAGACCAGCTAAAAGGCTGTAACAGTAATCCAGACATGAAACCACCAGGGCATGAACAAGAAGTTTTGTAGTCTCGGGAGTCAGGAAGCGACAAACATGGCAAATATTAGCCAAATGGAAATTACATGTCTTGGCCATCGCATTCACAAATGAATGAAGGGACAGCCGATTATTCACCAAGATCCCTAGTCTCTGAGACAGGAGTCACCGAGCAGCCCTGGAGAGAAATAGAGGAAATAGTCAAAGGGCAAGCCGGACGATCTGAGTAAAAGACCAGAACTTCAGTCTTGTCCTTATTGAATTTCAAATGGTGAGAGGATATCCACAATGAAATAGTTGACAAACAACCTGTCAAAGAAGTCCATACATTATCATTAAGCTCTATCATATGTATGATCCTGTTCAGAAATTACGCCATCCAGGGAATGTTTATATAAAGAAAAAAAGAATTGGGCCAAATTCTTTTTTCATTTCAATACATACATGAAGTCTTATCCTGAACAGGCAGTTTTTCTGCAGACATACAGGCACACATAGGAACAGAGGAGAAATTGCATCTGCAGTCCATAGGCCATTGAATACATTGATGTATCTTTTTCTATACCTGTGTATATTTACATCCATAGCTCTATCTAAAAACAGAGAATATTTGCAGCAAAAATTGGCTAAAGTTTGTCAGCATATCTCTACAAGGATTTTCCCCCAAATGTCTCCCCATCTCACAGTCACAAGTTTCTGTCTAATCTGTTTCTGTGGGAAATTCTAGCAACATTTCCTATCAAAAGGTTGGCTCATTGCATGGAGAGGGAAGCAGAAGGAAACCTGAACTGTGGCTGCAGATCCACATTTATGCAGCTTGTGTTGGACGTATTATGGTGACAGACACTATTGAGGATGGCTGCGGTCTTCTTGGGTTGGAGGATAAGTTGAGGTAGAGTGATAGTCTATTATTTCCTCATTGTCCTACATGGATGTTTCACTTCCAGGTATATGGCTGCCAGAGTCCACTTACTGAGTGGTTGGTGCAAATCATTCTTGCCATAATCAAAGAGGGAATAGAACTGGTCATTCTCTCTGGCATTCAGCACCAATATTCTCTTCTGAACTCTGACATTGAGAGCACAAGGGATGCCAACTAATACTTCAACATTAGCAACAGCAATATCAAGAACACGGGATTGCTACATCCATTCCTTAGCCATCATCATACTACCAAAAGAGCCTAAATCCTTGGTGAACAAATGATATTTAATTGAACACATGCGCATCGGCAGGCAGCCTGTTTCTCATAACGTTCCCCTTGTACACAGCTGAATGCCATTAGTCAAGTTCAAATGCTATTGTGGGGGGCATGGGTAAGCACAGATGTACTCAGGGCCTCAGGCCATGTAAACTCTATTCTGAACAGACATTACCACAGCAGATCAGAATCTACCCAGGATTTGTTTGATAGAATATTCTAAATCAATATGCCTTTTTTCATTAAAGTGAGACCGGCCTCTGCATTAAGAGCAAGCAATGTCAATTGTTGTGAATAGTTCCAGGGTTTTTGTTATTTTTTAAAAAAGAAATTGAAAGCATTCACTGTGTTATTAAATCTGTCTCAGTTTGATATGATTTACCACAAACTAAACATGTTACCACAAAACAGGCATTATTTCTAATTCTCTTACGATTAATCAAACAGGCCTCCCACAAGCTCCCTGCGAGACGCCGCAATATTTCAGAGAACTACTGGTTTTGACAGCTTTGGAGGATTCTGGGACTTGTAGTTTACAGGTGTGATTCTTTTACACTTGAAAGAAACTGAGAATATTGGTGTGGGGACTTCCAAAGGAGGAGGGAGTATTTTGAGTAGGTTCCATGTTTCCTATCCCTCTTCTAGAAGGCCAAACAAAGCTTTCATGGTGTTTTTCCCATGTTATTGTCACAGCAACCTAATAAGAGAAGTTAGATAGATATATAGTAGCCCTATCCAGTCATTATTATTGCTGCAAAAAAGTGCACCTCCCTCCCACCTCTCAGACCAGACTAGGGTAGGGGCACCCAGAGGCAGTTCTGGAGCCACCAGAGCCCGGGAGGGGGAGGAAGAGGAAGGAGATTGGAGATCCAGCTCCCCCGACGACAGCAGCAGCAGAAGGCTAGCAGCGTGTGTTTTGGGCAGGACAAAGGACAGCCGGTCCCTGTTCTAAAAGACAACTATCAAAATCAGCAGGAGAGAAAAAAATGCTGGGGGAAGCCAGGCAGGCAGGCAGGCATTGGGGGTCCCTCTGCAGCGTCCTCTGCCTCAGTGCCGCCTAAAGCTCCCTGTCTGAGATTCCAGGAGGCCACTTCTCGGCCAGAGCGCTCCAGCCTTGTGTGCTCCTGGAGGCTGCATGTGGAGAAGTAGGGAAATCTCTGCCAGATCACAGCTGAGATGAGTTGAGTAGTTCTGCCCCAAACCTGGCGCTGAGGAAGCTTTCTTGCTGCTGAGGGGCACACACAGAGAGAAAAGAGATCCAATTCTCTCTTGATCTTTCCACATGGCATTTCAGCTCCCAGCCCCAGGATGGATGGGTGAAAGGATCCCTGAATGTGTTCTGTGTGTAACTAGAGTGCTGTGGAGCATGTGCAGAGTGCTCTGAACAGCCCAGGAAGAATCAAGGACAATCAGTGAGGGGTTATTAAAGAGATGGGTGGTAGGGTGGGAGCTTTCCATCCAGGCTCTGAGCTTGATCACTTTGCTGGATTTAGGAAGGCATGTAATTTCTTTAGAATACATGTGATTGCTTGTTTAGTTCTGTTTTTTCTGCCTGCTTTGACGGTTTCCAGGATTTGGATGTCTCTCTGTGTGTGGAGACAGGGAAGAATCTTCCTTACGCTTTTAGAATTATTTTCAATAGGGCATGCTTGGGGTTCAATCTATGTATGGATCATGTACCCTTCATGCTGAGCAATGTGCATGTTTCTGGAAATTAAGGTTGCATGAAACTCTGGGAGGTCACTTACATGGGAGCAGATGTCATGGAACAGCACTGGATTTATTTGGGAATAAATATTCTAACAATTGGCTCCTCAAGCTTGAAACCTCAGTTCAGCAATATTTTGAAATTAAACAATCAGTTCCATCATTCCTATTAATATTGTAGTATACAAGTTTGTTGATCCATATAAAACTTACTCATTCATTATAAACCTGGTGGGTTTTTTTCCTTCCATCCTTGAAAATGTGTAAAATACATGATGTGGCCCTCATATTGAAACCCCTGATCTACAGGATACCCTTTTGTGCTCACTACCATTCATGCTCAGCAAAAAACAGTCCTGACAATTGCTTTCTGTTTGGGTGAGAAGTGGTTAACTGATGGAAAAAAGGAGTCAGCTTCTGGGGTTTTCCCTTGCTTGGTGTCACTTTGTAGATAGTAGTGAGCACAAGAGGATATCCTGTAGACCATTGCGAAGGGAAAGACCAGAAGTACCGGGTCTTTCTGGTCAAGCCGTCTCTCATAAAGACTTCTAAACAAACTCAGACTAGCCCACCAACTACACTGGGTCATAAAAGAGATCAAAGCTCAGACACTCATGATTTAGAAGAGGCAAATCCACAAGGGAAAGGGGTGTCAAAAGCGGTGGATACCAAAGAGCTGGAGGAGAGATGGAAAGGGTTAATGATAACTAAGCCTTTTAAGGAAGAATTGGCGGGAAGGAAGGAGGTTCATGAGGTGGTGGAGGAAGGGGGGCTGGGAGAAGTCAAGGCAGAACGGAATATCATTCCTGGAGGTTGGAAATGGATATGGTTGCAGGACCCGTGGACGGAAAAATGGGAACAAGTCCGGGTGCCTAAAGCTGAAGCGGAGAATCGGAGGAAGAAAGGATTACCCCAAAGGCCATCGTATTGGGGTGAGACCGAGACGCGTGAATAGAGAAGGAAGATTAGGGAACAACAGGAGGCCATAGCTAAAGAAAGAGAGGCTCGCCGGGCATGGCATTTAGAAGAACTGAGGAAGATGGGGTGCTTCCTGGACCTTGGGGGGAATCTCCAAGAGAGGGAGACCCGTCATGGGGATGGATGAGAGATGAAGAGACCCTCCCACTTCTAAGCGCAACTGACCACAGTGTGGGAACTGAGGGTCAGGGACAAGTTTGTGCCGGTCCGTGGGACCAGAGTTTGGGGAACGTTCTGGAGGAAAGCTTTTTGTTGCCCTTGGGAGAGCCGTTGCTTGAACAAGAGTCTGGTTTAAACAAGCATGTTATGATTAAAACCCCGTTGGGTGAAGCAATAAATGAACACAAGTTATTTGATAAACTGTCTGATGGTGTTTTATTGAAGACAAGGGAAGCTCAATCACACGACCCTTCACAACCATCTTGAATGCCTAAATCAGACTTTGGATGTCTTTTATTCCTGGAATGCCTGAATAAGGTTTATGTGTCATTTCTTTATGTCATACAGATTATTTTTCCCCAAAACATTCAGATCAGAAATCATCAGCTTTATGACTGCAGTGAGCTCAGGTACCTGTACAAGTGGGAAAGTGTGCATTTAACCACTGTACAGAATTCTATAGATAAAAAGCTTTCACAAATCACTGTCAAACCACAATGCAATATAAGTATCAGAGGCAACAGACATTGCTGCTAAAATCAGTTTGGCAGAATTGTCACTCATAGACTTGTTTAGATTTTAAAAACTGTGACTAGCAAAGCAACATAAGTTGGTGAGGGGTTGGTGAAAAGAAGGCCTGACCAAACAGAGGAAATCCTTGTTACTCTTGACAGGAAATAAAAATGTCAGTGCACCAGAGCTTAAGGAGAGGAAAGGATTAGCAGCGGAGTCTATCTTGACACATTTTAGAAGGGTGGGATCTAATATGTTGTGTGCATTATTTAAGGACAGTAATTCTGGAGAAAACATATAATAAACACATGCTAATGAGGCAAAGCAAGAAGTTGTTTGCTCTTTCTAATGGAATGTTAAGGAAAGGAACTTGAAATATGCACAATGAAAAGGCATCAGAAGTGTCAGGCCTTACAAAACATGATGAAAAGGATGGATGTGTTTTATGCACGCTTTAATGTGGATATGGGCTGGCTGTACACATAAAAAGTTCCCTGCAGACAGTAAAGCAGCATGGCAAAACAAGCAACAGCTTGTGTCAAACAATGCCGGTTAGTTATACATTTGGATTACCAAGAAAGTTAACACTTCTCCATATGTTAAAAATTATTTTTAATTTCAGTAGACATTTGCACATGGCACAGATACTATGTATATTTTCAGAAGACAAGCAGCACATCTAGATTTTGATGTTCATAACCCTTGGAAGCAGTAAAGCATTTCAAGTCACTCTCCTCCTCCTTGAACAACAGAAGATCCTAATTTTTAATTCTTCTTCTGCTTTTCCTCTCTTCCCAGAGGTCAGACTTTTCCATCTGTCTTTGGGTGTAACGACTCCAAATACAGATGTTGCACTATATCCAAATCAATCTCCAAGGTTTTTCAATTAAGAAATCCTTCTCCTTCCTGCACTACATTTTTTAAACTTCAATGATCATCGTCATCATCTTAGGACTGCAGAGCTGGAAGGACTCCATACATCATTGAGTCCAGGCGCTATCAGAGAGGCACAATGGTGAATCGAACTCCCAACCTCTGGCTCCAAGCCAGATGCGTAAACCACTGAGCTACCCACCTGTAACAATCTCTTTTATTTTGTCATTAAACTAAAGCAAAGTAAATGAAATGGCTATATATATTGCCACATTGCAAAATGCAGTGGCCAGACTTCTTAGTGGGATGAGAAAAAACCAGCATATCTTCCATTCTGGCTGCCTTGCATTGGTTGCCCATTCGTTTCTGCATTGATTTCAAAGTGTTAATGATAACATATAAAGCCCTAAATGGTTTAGGACTTCGATACCTAGCAGAACGCCTTCTCCCACCTAGATCTACCCGAGTCACCCGTTTTAGCCAGGAAAGACGGCTGAGGGGCCTAACATCGAGGGAGGCCTAGAAAGAAAGAACAAGAAACCGGGCCTTCTCGGCAGTGGCCCCTCGACTTTGGAACAGCCTGCCATCAGAGATATGCCCGGCACCCTCGCTGGGTATTTTTAAGAGCCAGTTAAAGACTTGGCTCTTTAGGCAGGCCTTCCCTCCTGTCAATACTTAACCTTTACTTCTTACCTTAGCTTTTTTCCCCACATTGCCCATCTTGAACAATACTAATACCATTGACTCAAATTGTTTTAACTGTTCTATGATATATTTGATTGTAAGCTTCCCTGAGTAGACATTGTCTAGAAGGCAGGATATAAATCTAATAAACATACAAATAAATAAATAAATATTGAGTTAGTCCATATATTCTTTCAGTCACTGGTGGCTTGTGACTAGGAGAGAAGGTATATGCCCATCCTTGTCCATGAGCCACTGCTGCTTTCAGTTTAGTGTTCTACTGTTGACAGTGGCTAGGTCAAAGTAGACTGTACTCTTACAGAGAGTTATAAGCGCACACAACAGTGGCAGTCATCCCTCACTTCTCCCCAGCATCTGGTAATCTGAGACACAGTGCCTGTAGTGTGGCATGAACAGATATGAAAATATTTCTGAATTTCAAATGAGCAACTATCTTTATTAATCATATTTTAACTTTAATCTGCAGTACCTTTAAATGTGAAGTGTTGTGTGCTTTGCACTAGAATGCGCTCTTAGTAGTTTGCACAACCTGCAATTTAACAAGTCAGATGTACTATTAAAACAAAGAAAAAAAACATGGCACCCTTCTCTATTTTTTGAAAATATAAGATTTCCTTCTACGATGCCATCTCTTTCTTGCATTGTTTTCTCTTGGAAATCCATCTGCTAAAAAATTTAAAAAAATAAACTTCTGGCAAGAAAGCAGCTATTATTTTTACCCATTATTGAAATGCCACAGGGAAATGGGCAGCTTACAAGATCAAGTGACACCATGGAATACCATCTCTCTCTGCCCCCCTGCTGATGTCAACAAGAACCTCTGAAGTCTAATAAAGCACCTGGTAATGTCAGGCAAACAAGAGCTAATAGAGCTAAAACCTGAAATCACCCCTGTGAAATAAAACATGCTCTGTTGGTAGGAGAGGAAGATTCCTGTTGAGAAGCTTGTCAGTCTGGTGTACTCTTTCTCCTTGCTTCCAAAAGGTTCCCATTATTTCTAACTGTCAAGGACGACATTAGAACTGGCTTGGGGTTTTGATTTTTTTTATTTGTTTGTTAAATTGCAGACAGTAACATACATTCAATATGAACATAAATGTCCACAACAGAGTAGCTTCTACTTTCAAACATTCTACAAATGGCCCCAAATTTACTTCTAGAACTAACAAGCATGTGAGCAGGCTGGATTGGGCAGAAGGGGAGACGCTTAGATCTTTATGTCTCTACCTCAATTTGTCCGACTGATTCTAAAGCCCCATTCAGCCTTAAACCTGAAAGCATGGAGAGCTAAATGTGTGGCGGTAACACAGAGATACGTATAAGCCCTGTGCCCTTGGAAATAAAGAAACTGTTCCAGTATTCTCAGCAAATGTTGACAGAGGTACTTGTATGTAGGGACATTCAGGTTACCGTACTTTCATTACAAGGAAGGGCTCTTGAGCACATGAACATACGGCTGAAAGTGCCCCTACAGACCTTTGTAGTGGACATGTGAAGATCTCGGTGGGGGTAAGTGCTTATGTGCATCTCTCCACCACTCCTCATTAGGGTTCCAGGCTTAACAGATGAATGTGGGGGGGGGGGCTGATTCCAGGTTTAATTCCTCTGCAGTCAGCTCCCCACCAGAAGTGGGTGAATATATATTCTTTGGAAGTCCACACCACTGAGTTTTACTCACAATGATACACACCTTCTTATAAATAGGCAGGTACTATGCATGCTTTCTTAGAAGAAAATCTTATAGTATGTAATAGCACAGTATAATAGCATTTACTCATAAGTGGTTCCAGTCCAAGAGAACTAGTATGCTGCATTATAAGTAACAGATTGCGCAAACGAATGTGGCAACCCGTTCTACAACTACTAGTATGGTGCAGTGGATGACAGGGTAAATGTAAATAGAGTTTGAGCTTCAAAGATCAACTCTGAAGCATCTTAGAACCTCAGCCTAACCTAAGATACTAAGGTTAAGCTCTCATGTTACTCTGTCTGCTTCACTGTGTTTCTGTAAGAAGAAACTGGAGAAAATGCCAAAGTGTTCCTCTGAGGGAAAACAGAGGCAAGGAGTTCTACAAACAAAGGATAATAAGAGCAAAGTTATTCCTTTGTGTTCAACAGCCTACATATTATGGAACTAATCCCTAACAACAAGGATCTTGGTGTAATGTGTAGACTGACCCAGGAACACATTGTTTCAGAAGGAACAATAGAGTTCATTCCATTCTGTTGCAAGAAAGTAAGGTTAAATAAAAAGGCGTGTTTGGGACAAAGATGAGAAGGATTCAGCTTGTTTGTGAGGAAGCAGAGATGGAACATGATGTCAGAAGCAGAATAGCTGGTAGTTGATGCCACAACAGAGACTAGAAATTGTATAGCCACCAGTGACAAAGGCAAATACTGTAATCAATCTGAGGAAACAAGTTCTAGCTTGTAATAATATGTAATAAAGTTATATCTAACAATAAACCACAATACATATATGCTGAATTTACAACATTCACCAAACAGTGGGTTTTAAACCCTCACTCAGAAGCCCACATTAACCACAAAGAATGCTACTGAAGAATCTGAGTAGATTATGAAAAACATGACAAAAATGCAAAACTGGTGAAAAAAATGATATACCCTTAAATATACTAAGCTACAGAACTGTGTATGTAGTTGTATAGTAGCAGAAGTTTCTCCAGGTCATCTCTTAATGAGGTGGAGGTTTCTAACATTTTAGTACCACAAGTAGACCTCTTCAAGAGAACATCCAAGAGGGAGATAAGATCTGGAGACTCTAATTTCAGGACTCAAACAGAAAACTCGTATATTACAGTATGATTCAAGTGTTAAGTTACTGAAATCACTGAAAGAAGGACATTTTACATAGTGGATTGATAATATGGTGGACATTTGAAACAGCCCAAAGTGACAGGAATAGAATGTTCATGTCTGGTGCAGGCATAGAAAGGTACAAAGTCCATGTGAAATGGAAGACAATGGAAGAAAATAGCAAAGGGAAAATAATAGACCTACACGAAGTAGAGAAAGATGTCTCTCCTTCATCCCAGTAAAGCACTGTCTATAGCATAAGAGGAATCAGAAAATGAACTAGAAAAGTGAACAAAATAAATGTCCAATGGCAATTAAGTTACTGGTAAGACACTGAAGCACCAGAAACAAAATTTACCTCAATTTATCAGCAGGCATATCAAATACAGTGGGCTAAAACCAGCATTACTTGTCAACAACACAAATCTGCTGGAATCAACAGGATTTAAGTTATTTGTGCTTTGCAAATCCCATTCATTTCAGTCAATAGGACTAATGCTGGATGTATCTTAGAATTCAAAACACAGTTGACAATTAAAGCCTAAGTTCAAGATGAATCACATACCAATATAAGAAAGGTAGTTTAATTTTATCATCCACATTTCAAATTAAAAAATAAGGGCCCATCTACTAAAAACAGCACTACATAAGAAATATACAGAGCTAGCCTTGAATGCATGTTTCAGGCTACCAGAGTGCATGTCACACTCTTGGAAATAAATAGATGATCCATTTATGGCATTTTTTGAAGAGATGCTCCCCCAAGTGGTGAAAGTACATGATTTTTCTTATCTTCATATTTTGAATTTAGTGTGCATTGTTGTGTGATTGATCATAGGAAGGTAAACATGGACTTTATTTTCAAGTCTTATTGCAGAGACATATATCTTAAAAATCCCATTAAGAGACAGTGGTTTTGGATAAAATATACAAAAATATACCATGTTCATTTGAGACTCGGTCACAATTAAAGTAGGAGACCAATTGAAAGAAAGCCATGAGCAACAAAATCGCATTGCTTTCAGTGGCTCTGCCCAAAGACCTGAAATTAGCCCCTTTTCCAGATAGGCAGGCCTCAGAAGCAGGATCTAATGGTGCAAAGCCGATACCAGTAAAGTCACATGTAGACAGTGGACAAACCAGGAAAAAGAAATAGACAAGGTCGGTCGGAGAACAAAAAAAGGGTAAACAAATGGGAGTCCCATGGGTAGATTTGACAAAGCAGGTAAGGAAGATTCAAAGCCCAGCTCCAGAAATATCCCAAGTTCTGCAACCAGTGGAAGCCAAGTCACAAGCAGACAATGAAATGCCAAGAAGCAGGTCAAACACAGTCCAAGGGCAAGCATGAGCAGATCAAATTGCATGGGTCAGGGCATACAAGAAATGTTAGCACATGTAACAGGGCACAGCTACAGGCAAGATTCCAACAGTTCCTCTTGACTCAGACTTAAGCTTTTAAGCAGAAGCTGCCAGAGCTCCACCCAAGATCCAGTTGTGGTCTATTAAAGGGTTCTGGAATAACATATTCTATTGAGGAGACTCCTACACATAATTACTTTACTCATGAAGAGCCCTCTGTTGCAGCTGTCTATTAGTTCTAATTATAAAAGTTCTGCCCTGCCTCCTTGATTACCAACAACTTGATTGTGGCTCTGATTTTGATTGTCTTGCACAGCTGCTTTCATCTGGAGGAGGTGGACACTTAGCTGACCCTCTTAAGGCACAGGCTTCTCTTGGACACTGGACTCAGGCAGTTCCTTACTGGATCCATCTGATTGTTGGCCAAATGGGAGGAGCAACCCCTTGAACCTTTAAGAAGACTAGAACAGCCATAATGGACCCAACTAAAAATTGACCCAACCCACCCACAAACAGGGTTTGAATGCAACAGCATCCACCACCAATATGCCATTCATTCTTCTTCATGTAGAAAAAGGGATTTTTCTAGGAGCAGCTTGATTTCCTCTTCTGCAAAACTTTAAGAGATCAGGAAATCTATCAGTTTTGCTTTCTCAAACATTTGACTTCTTTTAAAAATTCAAGTTCTCTCCATCCTGAATATGAGGAAAGTTATGAATTTGGTAAATTTCTCAAAAAATGGACTGAACTGAAATTATCTTTTAATTGTACTGGCCAAACTTAACAGATCACAGCTATCCCCAGTATGGGGCCCTGTCAAGGAGGCAGAGTAGGCAACTGAACTCCCAACCTCTGGCTCCAAATCACTGAGTTGTCCAGTTTGTACCTGGCTGTCATATAGGTGTTAAGGATTAGGAGCTCCTCAGGAATAATATTAGAGCAACACTAATTCAGCAGTAACAGGGTTGAATATACAGTGGTGCCCCGCATAGCGACGTTAATCCATTCCAGATTAATCGTCGCTATGAGGAAACATCATTAAACGGATCGAAAAAAACCATAGGAATGCATTAAACTTGGTTTAATGCATTCCTATGGGGCCCAAATTCACCGTTGAGCGAAGTTCCTCCATAGCGCCGCCATTTTCGCGCCCTCGGTAAGCAAGGGCAGGGAGCGAAAACACTTGTGGTGGCCATTTTGGGCATCCGGCGGCCATTTTGGAACTGCTGATCAGCTGTTCTAGGAACATCACAATGCAAAGATTGGTAAGCAAAACTCTTACCAATCATCGCAATGCGATTTTCGCCCTATCTAACCATCGCAATGTGGTCGCATTAGCGATCTAAAAAAATAGATCGCTATGCGAATTCGTCGTTAAATGGTGCGCTTGTTATGCGAGGCACCACTGTACATGGATTGAAATCTTAAGAGCTAGCACTCAAAACTTTGGACCTACAGATCAAATGGCGATTTTCACTTGTTTCCGCACTCATTATTTGTGAAGCTCAAGTTCTTCCAAGTTCTCTCCAAGCAGAACATGACAAAATGTTTTGTTAAATTCTTACCACAAACACATTGAAATGTAGTCATAATTTCTTCACTCTGAGGCAACCACTTGTGTATCTAGTCCCCATAAACAAACGTGGTCACCCCAACCATGAAGTGTACCTGCTATGGCGTCCAAATCCGCAGGAGGTTTCTCTGTGCAGCCACTTTTCTAAAACCTACAAAGGTAAAATGACACATTTTAATAAGGATTTTTGTAAACTGTCAGGAGATGATGTGGCATTGTGCTAAATTCAAGTGGAAGGTTTTGAGGTAGTGATTGTGTTAGAAAATAAATATGAAAAGCTGTTTACCAGTTTGCTTGCTGCTGCATCAAATATATTCAAAGTGCATTGTGTATCATATGCACACTAATTGGGTTTGAATCACTCAAATGTGCATTTGCTGTGACAATAGCATTCCCTTTACATATCATCTCAGTGTTTATAAGAGAGGTGAAAATTAACATTCCCTGCTTTTGTCAGGGTGAAGCACATTTCAAGGAGCCTCTGAAAACATCTGAAACATCCCTTGCATCCTAAGATCATCTTCCTATTGTACTTTCAAGGGTTGTCTCTCAGAGAACTATGACAGACATAGAATAAGTGATTGCAGATCCTTTATTAAAAACAGCAAACATTCACAGGGGCTTGTTTGTCATGCTTCCCTATTCATGTGGTTTTGTTTGCTTGTTTAACTTTAAAAATTACCAACTTGAATGGTCTCTGGAGATCTGTGTTCTGAGTAGGGCACCCCTTGACTTTTAAAAAAATGCTTATATTGAAAACAGCTGTAAATTGTCGTGACCAGTTCAAAACAATTGAGCAAAGAAGTCTTTATTGTTAAATGGTACAGTATATGAGAAATGTGGCCAACAGCTTCACTGTCTGTGATTTATTTATTCATTTAAGTTACTGTCCATCTTTTTCTTTGAAGATGCCCAAAACAGCTAAAAGAGGAACAAAGGCACATCCTGGCCTAAAGAAACAAGCTGCACATATGTCAAGGATTCTAGCACACTTAACACTATTTGATCATTGTAATTGGGAAGCATAATTGTTATTCATTTTCTATGTTGTTGGACAAAATCCTGTTGCTTAGTGTAGTAAATCACACTAGAGTTGGCCCTCTGAATCAATGAGGATTTAGTGAGTCACTTCCTTCCTTCATATGTTTCATTGATTCATGTGGGCCTGCTTTGTGACTTACGTTAACTTAGACATTTTTAGAATAGGGCCATTTGATTCAATGGAACTTATGAAGGAAGTGGCTTGGTTGAAGTTTGATTAGTTTTGATTTTTTGTGATTATTATGTTATGGTTGGTTTTTTTATTTTATTTTGTTTGATTAATTTTTTATTTGATTGTTAACTTTGTCAACTAATTATCTGTTATTCTTTAGTTGTTAACTCTTCCTGCTTTTCTCTTTTTCCTTGGCATGGAGTGGAAGGCTTGCCCCCCCAAGAGGGGGACTTTATAACATCAGAGTGATCTCTGGTAGAGGGAGATATGGTGTAGTTGCTGTTGCCATGCATTACAGAAGAATGGTGAACAGATGCTTGAAATCTGTTCACTGTTTTGGCACTGTGACCTCCTGCCAGACTCGAGGTAGTCAACTCAGCCGGCCTTCCACTCTAAACCTGGCGTTGTTGAATGCCAGATCTGTATCAAATAATTCCCAGATCATACAAGATCTGATTCTGGAGGAGGATGCAGATCTGGTGTGGATAACTGAAACATGGATGGGCAGGGATGGAGGTGTTCCCCTGACTCTTGCCTGCCCTCCTAGTTATACAGTCCAACATCAGGGTACACTGGCAGGGTGGGGTGGGGAGTAGCCATTGTTTACAAAAACACCCTTCAGGTTGTTAGGCGCTCTGCTCTGGTGATGCTGGGTCTAGAGGCCCTCCACATGTCAGTTGGGGCCAGGGATGGTATTGGATCTTCCTGGGTTACTGCACTTCCCGCGACCCATCCATTTCCTTACTGGAGCTGGTGGACTTCATCTCTGTGGACTGTTGGTGTCCCCAAGGCTTTTGGTCTTGATGACTTCAATGTGCATGCGGAGGTGGAGGTTTCCGTTCCAGCTCTTGAGTTCTTGGAGACCCTGGCCTCCTTGGAAATGTCTGAACATGTCAACAGCCCCACCCATGTGGGTGCCACATACTGGACCTAGTGTTCTCCACTAAGCAGAGTGAGTGTGCTCCGATGGTAACTGACCTTGCGTCTGTCCCCTTGTCATGGATGGATCATTGCCTAATCAAATGCAACCTCGCAGTGGCTCTCCCCCCCCCCGCGGGGAGCAAGGACCTGTTGTTATGGTCCACCCTAGAAGGTTACTGGATCCTATAGGACTCCAGGATACCATGAGAGGGATTCCGGCTGATCTGACTGGCACTCCAGTCAAGGCTGTGGTGGATAGCTGGCTGGCTGCCGCCACCAGGGCTGTTGACACGATCACACCTAAATGCCCTCTCCGGCACAGAGATATCCCTTCGCCTTGGTTTAATCCAGAGCTGCAATTAATGAAGTGAAATAGGAAAAGGTTAGAGCGCACATGGAGGCAGAACCCAACGGAAAATAATCAAATAGCTGTCAGGATCACAACTAATCTTTACCAATCTAAGGTGAAGGCTGCTAGTCGATCTTACTTCGCTGTCTGGATAAGTGAAACTTTCACCTGGCTCCCTCTCTGGGTGTCTTTATGGTTATTCAGGCAGACTTTCCCTCCTGCTGCATCTTAATATTTATATTTTTACATCTTGGATTTTTACATATTTATTGGTTCTATTGTATTTAAATTGTGTAATGCCACCCAGAGTAGACCCAATCTAGATAGGTGGGGTATAAATCTAATAAAATCAATCAGTCAGTCAGTCAGTCAATCAATCAATCATTCCCAATATACTCAAAGGACCTGCTCTAGTGTGATTTACTATGCTGGCCAACAGGATTTTGGCCACTGAGTATTATCCTGTTTCTATGTTTCCATCTTCCTTTGGTGGGTCTACACTAGATATGGGGATGACTCAACATTTTGGCAAGTAATCCCACTTCCTGAGTTGTGAAAAGTTGATGACTCACGAAGCATGAAGTTGTCCCCATGAAGTGACAAATAACAAAGTTATTTGTCCATTCGTGGGGGTTTATTAAAAAACACCCTCGCCCCTGCCCCCTGCTGCCACCTCCCCCAGTGCCACCCCCCACCGCTGTGCCATTGCCACACCCTTCCTATTAAAAAAAACCAAAATAAAAATTCTGCCTACCGGCCGCCAATCAACCAATTGGCAGCCAGTAGGCAGAATGGTTTTGGTTTTTTGTGGGGTTTTTTTGTAATACGAAAGATGAATAAAATGGGTAAATATTCATCCCTTTGTATTTGTGGGGGTCCCTGGAACCCACAAATATGAAGGGATGAATATTTAACGAATCAGCTATTTTTGTCAAGAAAGCCAATCCATTTTTATATTTGTCCCCATCTCTAGTCTACACCACTTGGCATGATGTGTTTGCAGCAATTGGGTCTATTTGAACTTTCATTATAAACATTATAGAGTGTGCCATCTTATGAACTCATGTTCTTGTTTATTCTTTAGCAAATAAATGCTTTTTCTGCTTTGTTTACCTTTTAAAAAATTTAACTCATATGTTGTGCGATAATGTGTATTTTTGCATTATTCAGTTTTTTATAATAGAAACAAAATAAAAGGTCTGCCTGCCTTTCTGTCATTAATCCACAGCCATGAAACATAGATGCCTAAAATTAAGGGGCTCTTTGGGGTCAGCCTCTGAGGGCTGGTTCAGTCCATAGGTGTCAGACTCCATGATGTGGGTGATCACAGAACAAAGGAAGGCTAATTGCCTTGGAGAGAGAACAAAGGCATCAACAGCGAAAATCCGAGCCAGCGGAGCCGACTGGAAACACCCTGAGGGCTCTTTTATTGACTTAGCATGATTACATGTTATGACATAAACAGAAAGGATACTAGATAACTAATCGTAATTAGGATTGGCTAAAATAACCCTTTGATCTTATGCTCTACCTCTAAGCAAAAGGGCAGAAGAGGAGGCTACCCCACCCTCTGGCAGCTGCTGCATCCTGCCAGGAGTGTATACAATTCGCTGAAGCAGAATGCAGCTACAGCATTTAAGCAGAGGTTTCCCACAATCCCCCCTTTTTGTTAAACAAAGGCACATATTCTTTCATATATTTGTAAACTACATATAAGTCTTTTCAGCGAAGGCCTGAGGGCAAAGCTTTGAGACAGGTAGTTATAATGAAAAAGATTGGTATACATTGAATAAAGCAAGAGGAACTTATAAGGGGTATGAGGAGCATAATTCCATATATTAACAGTGTGAAGCCATCCAAAGTGGGGTAGCCTTGACCACAAACTGTCCCACCAGGAAGGAAGTATGTCATGTTGTACGTTATTGGAAAGTTGTCTAAGCTGAGCAAGCTGATTATTTACTGCATGATATTATCGGATGAATTAAAGCAACAGAGTTTGGCAAAAGACTCACAACTGATGTGATTACACATTATGAGATAATCCAATGCTGCCTGGTTGTCTAAAATAGCATCACATAGTTGTCATTGTTCCTAATTCAACAGGGCAATAGCAGTGGAAGTGTGGTTAATGGCTCTAGCTAAGGAGCAAGCAATGTTGGCAAGAGTGCAAGAGTTACGAACAGCAAGGCCAGGAATGCCAACAAATGATACAGCCAGCAAAACATATTCTGTTTGGATAACAAAGTAACATTACCATCACAAGTACTATCAAGAGACAAGCTTTCTCGTCTCAGCCGAGTCGAGGAGTTCTGAAAGGCAAAAGGTTGCATTAAGTTGAATACTAATCTACTAAAACAGCATTGTGTTTCTGACAGATTGCCCAGAATGTAGCTAAAAGTACATTGACTGCATGTAAAAAAAACAAAACCCTGTAGGTAGGATGATATGTGCCAAATAATAAGGAATGTGGCTTTGGTTGTCGAAATGCATGTGTCAGACTAACAGTTGATGACTCTGGCAGATGAAGTGTTTTCATTAGATGCTACAAAAGGGGTGTAGAGGGAAAAGGCATCATTGGGTAGCATTTTTGTTGTTCACCCCCAGTCAGGAGAATTAGTGTACTTAATGACAGTGGCATTCAACCATTGTCCTAACCAAGTATCATTAGTAATGTCGCAAGGTTCTTTACGACAGGAATGAAGCAAGTTCCTAGTAATCCATGCATAGCATATGCCTCCTGCAGACAGAAGTGAAAGACATTCACAATTTCCGCCAACCTTTCCCATAAGTGAAATTGCAGATGGGCATGCAAATCCTTTCGAGTCTCTGCGACACCTATTGGAACTGCTCCAAGAATGAGAACACAACACAACAGCATCACGAAGTTGGCATTCAGCTGTGAGATAATGGCTGCTAGAAAAGTTTCAGGAGTTCCCAGGATCTGCTGCTGATTTAGACTCCTTTTTGCATCAGCACGCAGCATCTTTATCATCCCCCAAGTATCTTTGGGCTGAGTGCCTTCAGTCGGGCTGGGCACTTCTGGTGATGCACAGCCATCTGTTCCTACTCCAGGGCCATTGCTGGGTTGAATTTGGGAATCGGGTTCTGCAGGTTGCGATGCCAACTGATAGTCGACCTCTTCAGCTGTGATCAAATCATGACTGGTACTTTTAACAGTAGCAGGTCAGATTTCTTGATCTGGGGTAGTATTCACTGAGTTCCCCCCACTTAACCCAGGGCTGGAGGTCCACCTGACTTGGAGTTTCCCGGTGTTGGAACAGACCAGCATTGATTTGCCCATTGATAACCTTTCTGACACCGGGGGCATTATTTAGAAGGGTGTTTATTATTTGGGGGCGGTGATCTGCGTTCCTGTCTGAAGTGCCCTTCCTTGCCACAGGAAAAACATTTACCATCTCAGGCAGAGTTCAAGCAGGTAGTCATGGCTGTGGCCAAAAGCTGTGTCTTGTGAGTTTCTGTCCCAATATTCTGACATGATTTTACCATGGCAGCAATGTCAGTCTCTGGTTTATTGTAAATAGCCTGAAGGGCTGTTTTACAATCCATGTTGACATTTTCAAACACCAGCTGTTTCATCAAAATATCAGCAGCCTCAGTATTCTCCACCTGCCATTCAATCGCTCTTTGCAATTTGTTAATGGAAGACATATAATCCTCTGTAGGACCCTGACGCAAATTGGCAAAAGACCCTAAAGGGGTACCTTTGTCTGTGATTTTTAACCAGGCTGCTTTAACAATGTCACCAATTTGTGCCAATCCCCTGTTAGGGATGGTAATCTGCTGTGCTATGGTGACAAAGAGTCCATCTCCATTTAACATATCTGCAAACACAGCAATATTATTTTGTAAATTATCCATGGTCAGAATAGCAGCGGTGTCTTTCCATTCCTGCATAAACAATACATACTGAGCAGGAGTGAGCATTACTTTAAACAAAACTTTCCAGTCAGCTGGAATAAGACTTCTAGTTCCTCGTAGCCCATCAACTAGCCCAAGAGTAAAACTGCTATGGAAACCATTTTCAACTACTCTTTTTTACAACTCTTTAAACATGGCAACCAGAAGACTTTCATGAACACGCTGTCCCTGATTGTTAGGAACCATGGGACAGACATAAGGGGGAGGGCAGCAGCAACATCCTCTGGGCTTCCTTGGGCCATAAAATCAGATAACATCTGCTGCACTGCTGAATGAGGAGGGGGGAGGGGAGGAGGGGGAGGAGAAAGGGGAGAAGGGGTCATTTGAAGAATGGCAGGAGCTGCGTAGGAAAGAGGATTGTTTCTATTTTCATGGAGATCTGGTGGCTTAGAGGGTGGCAAAATCTGTGGGGTTGTTGGAAAGTTAGCTAAAGACTGGGCTAACAAAGGGCTCACAATATTTGAAATCACGTCCCATCAAAGATGCCATGTATAGAGGACTTTAACTGGAGCAACAGGGTCTTTGTGCAGTTTATTCCCAATTTTATTCCAGTCTGAAAGCTTAAAGCTGCCCTCTTCTGGATACCAAGGACAATGAGTACCTATTTCTCTCATTAAATCATCTACTGAAGCAGATACACCATGGTGGTCTTCTTTATGGAGCAAGTAAATCAGGTCTTTCTTATGTTGATCTTGAAGAGCTGTGAAAGTGTTTCCCATCTTGAACTAATACTCACCAGGATCCAAAAGAGGATGTGAGGACACGTCTGGAGCCCGTATGGGGCACTGCTTTGATTGCCTCCAGCCATGTCCCTGTTCGGGCATCAATTGTGCAAGATCACGGAACATAGGAAGGCTAATTGCCTTAGAGAGAGAACAAAGGAGTCGACAGT
Source organism: Pogona vitticeps (assembly GCF_051106095.1). Lineage (NCBI taxonomy): Eukaryota > Metazoa > Chordata > Lepidosauria > Squamata > Agamidae > Pogona > Pogona vitticeps. The sequence continues at coordinate 250,362,267 of NC_135784.1, read as the reverse complement.
GAAAGCCCAAGCCAGTGGAGCCAACTGGCAACACCCCAAGGGCTCTTTTATTGACTTAGTCTGATTACATAGTATGTTAAGAGAGAAACAGATAGGATACTAGTTACCTAATTGTAACTAGGATCGGCCAAAATAATCCTTTGATCTCATGCTCTACCTCTATGCAAAAGGGCAGAAGAGGGGGCTACCCCACCCTCTGGCAGCTGCTGCATCCTGCCAGGAGTGTATACAAGTCGCTGAAGTAGAATGCAGCTACAGCCTTTAAGCAGAAGTTTCCCACACCATGACACTCAAGAGTAGGGGTCTCTTCAACAACAGGAAGCATTGAGGTTTTGTCCAAACATTTGCAGAGGGGTTAAGTAGAGCATTATGGGACTGGCCTACATGCATCTTCACTTCACTATCTCACTGGTGGGAAACTGCAGTTCTGCTCAAAAAACAAAAAGCAAAAAGCCAGCTGTCTGCTGAACCTGGATGTTTCTGAGTCCAAGCGCATCCACATGTACTTTTATTATTTACACATACAATGCGTCAAAACCTTTGTACTATACAACACTTTCCCCAACATGGTGTCTTCAATTTGAATTCAGTCCCAATTCCCACTAGCCATGCTGGCTGAAGATGATGGGAGTTGTCATTCAACACATTTGGAGAGCCCTGGTCTGAGGAAAGCTGCTATAAAACATATGTTTAAAAAGAGCAAACCAAGCCAACAGGTTTAACATTTCAGAAAGAAAGGACCCAGAGAAAAGAAGCACAAAGCAACAGATACTCTGGGTAGGGCGGGTTCATCTCAGCTCCAAACAGTATCTGATGGATTTTATTATTTTACTAAATTCTAACTTGCAATTTTCTCAGGCAAAGAGAAAAAATAACGAAGTGTTCTTCTGCCTCAACACATAATGATTTATAGCAGTCTACACTACATGAATATTTACCAGCTGGTCTATTTCCAATATAAACTTTCTAACTCACTAAATCTAACTGAGAAAAATTTAAATTAGTCATTATAGCTCACATTTTCAACACAGTGGGGGATGAATAAGCCCCATTACTGCTAATAGGAGCTGCAGACTAGGTTTTATTCCCAAGAGTACAAGGGAGACTTATTTTATCATAGACACTTTAACAATTGATGAATTTCTCATTGGTATGGCTTTTGAGTTTTACTTTTTATAGCATGCTACCCTCTTCCTTTCACTGTAAAAAAGACCTTTCAGCATTTCCCCCAATATGCAATCTACGAAATCCCATTCTTTAAAAACAAGACTGATGCCCTATACACCTTCATGTTTTTTTAAAAGTGAATGACTCTCAGTTCTTACGAAATTGACCATAGAAGAAACGAATGAGTCTCCCTTCCAGTAAATATTGCATGTTGTCTTTGTAAATTAGTCTATTTACCATCCTTTATATTTATATCAAATTCACCACTTAAAACACAGCTGTTTCATAGTGGTGATCATCATCATCATCATCATCATTTATTGTCATTGTAAGTATATGCACAGTATACCCATACAATGAAATTCACAGACACCCAGAGACCAGACACATGCACACACATAAAATTCCCCAAAACACTCCCCACCCACTAAAAAAATGCCCCAACATTCCCCACCCACTAAAAGTCCCCACTAAAAATACAGACATCTACACCGCAGGCCAAGTAACACAGTCCACCTAACTATTCACTACTGGTGGTCTCTAAGCTCATTATTAAGTGCAATTATAGCTCTGGGATAAAAACTATTCAGAAAACGTGTGGTCTGAGTCTTAATGGTTCTATATCTTCTGCCAGACGGCAACAGTTCAAAAAAGTTATAAGCAGGATGGGAGGAGTCTCTCAGGATGCTGTGTGACTTCCTCAGACAGTGGGGTGTGAAGATGTCATCCAGGGTTGGTAGCTGGAGCCCGATGGTATTCTGGGCAATTTTAATGGTTCTCTGTAGAGCTTTTTTGTCCACTACAGAGCTACTCCCAATGAGTGGGTAGCTATGAAACTTCAGTGAGATCTTCATCTGTCCCTCAACAGTAGCCTTCAAGCAGAGACTGGAGCACCATCTGTTGGGGATAGTCTAGCTCTGTATTCCCTGTATCAAACAAAGGACTGGATTAAATGGATCCTACACCTTCACCCGCTCTTTTGAGTCTTTGATTTGTCACACTTACACTCTTAAGCTTTTTCCGTTCACCGTGTTAACAAATAATTGAAGCTACACAAAGCCTGAAAATCTATCTGATGAGCTAGCCTTGGTCATGTTTTATGATACCATTCTGAGAGAAAAATATATTATGTAGTAGTTCTTTTCACACAAGTGGTGCCATTTAACAACTACATTAGAAAACCAGCATATCAACTGCAGTATTGCAAGCTGAAGAGCAGCCAACTACTACACCAAATCAGTTTTTAATTCTTTGTTTGATTATTTGTTTGGTTATTAACTGCAGGAATTTGTTACCCCACAACTCCCCTCTAACATAATACTGAAGATAATCCACAATATAATGTTAATACGCAGTTAAATGTCTAAAATATGTCTAAAATGCATAACAATACAACTAAAATTAAATCACAGCACAGCAAAACAAATCTATCTTTTCAGACTTAATGCATTTATAGACATGTTAATTTGAAATAATTCCCACTGTGTTCACTAGAATTTGCAGCTTAAGTCTATGATACAAAGTCAGATGATTAAAACTTGATTGATGGAAAATCATAAAAGATGAGGCAAGATGAATGTCACAAAGCAACACAATCCAGCCACTCTTAATCAAAGGCCCCTTTTCTTCTTCCTTTCAATCATCTCATATCATTTCATTGTGGGATGTGTGGAAGCAAGCAAAATCATACAAAGCAAGCTCCATCCCAGAGCGCAGGACACGCAACAATGGGCTCAAGTTAAAGGAAGCCAGATTTTTTGGTGAGTATCAGGAAAAACTTCCTAACTGTTAGAGCAGTACGACAATGGAACCAGTTACCCTTGGAGTTGGTGAGTGCTTCAACACTGGAGGCACTCGAGAAAAACTTAGATAATCACCGACCAGATATGCTTTGATTGTATTCCTGCACTGAGCAGGGGGTTGGACTTGATGGCCTTGTAGGCCCCTTCTAACTTCACTCTTCTGTGATTTCTATGATTCTAAGCTGGTTCTTAAGGTATTTTGGCTCAAAGTTGCTATTTAAAGATATAATTGTGACACAAAATTGTCCTTGAAAAGAAACCAGCAGCAGAATAATGTCTAAAGGTATATAAGGCAAATGAAGCAGTTTCATATACTGTACTTCCCAAATTTAAAAATCCTTTCTACTTGTTTTTAAAGTTTGCTGAATAATTATCATGTCAATGTGCCCTTATATTAATGCCCAGATATTTATTATCACTGCGCTATGGAGCATAATATCAAACTGCCAGCGACATACGCTACTTTTAGAAATTGTGTTGGAAACCATAAGATGTCTATTTATTATTCCTATGTTTTTCTCCACCACTGGTGTATTTTATGATAAGTTCCTTCAAAAGATATTTCTGAGAATTATTCTGTTTTCCTCTACTGTGAGGATTGGCCATTAACCCGCAGAGTGAGCTTTGAAGGTCTCAGTTTGGAGACACGGACTTTAAAAAAGTTGGAGATAACTCATTAAAAAGTAACACTGTACCGTTACTGAT